>NC_137075.1:50176073-51582262 GCF_951640355.1 Cnephaeus nilssonii
CACTGAATTTAATTGGTAACAGTATATTTATTTAAAAATTAGATGGATAGAGTTCATAAGGTATGCTCTCTTCAAGAGATGCATTGCCTGCTTTGTGTAGTTTGTTTTCTTTAATTGAATAAAACTTATATTCCAATATTCACTTTGGAAAACACTCATTTTTATTCCTCTAGAATTTCTCTGAAACACAAAAATAGTCATTCTTCTGAAACTATACATGGTATGTGTATCTACACATACTTTTACTTAGTGCTATAATAGCTTCTAAAGCTGTTATTAGAATGAATCTCTAAAATGTCCAATTCCTAACTTTGGCTATCAAAGGCCTATTATCCTAGAAACGAATAATGTTCAGTTCTTTATCTTCTCAAATTCATGAGCACTTCATTTTTCTATCATCCTGTATGGCCCCAGACAGTAGTATATATTATCTCATCTTACTGTTAAATGATGCAATAAATACACAAGGGGAAAAAAAATAAAAGCTCCATCTCTAACTATTTTTGTGATTTTTCCCCTCAGGAGAGTGATTCAATGATGGTGGATCCAACCAATGATATCCGGATCATCGGCTCAATCACAGTGGTGATTCTTTTAGGAATTTCAGTAGCTGGAATGGAATGGGAAGCAAAGGTGAATTTCACAAAATAAGGTTATCAACAACCGATGGTCAGACCTGGAGCAAGTTGCAGGGAAAGAAGGAGGCCCATATTTAAAAAGAATTGCTGTTATTACTTGCTATGGAAAAGTTGCAGGTTAGGCTTACATGGGACACCAAGCCCTCAAAGCACGACATCCAGATGGTCATTACTCAACAGCTCACGTGTGACATGATCAGATCAATGCTTTGTCCTTCTTTATGTACCATCACAATGATACAACCACCATGGTTGGTGCCATCTTTATGCCCAGATCCCCTTATGATCATAGCAATGGTACATGCTGGCAGCCTGTGTTTCTCCATCACACCCCTGGTAGCCCCTTTCAAGATGGCTGTGGGTGCTGAAACTCAATATAAATGGCAAATGTGTTGGAAGAAGGTAATAGAGGCAGAAACAATCATTCTCTGAAATCTAGTACTTCAGTAGCAAATTAGAGGGCATCACAGGCCTTGGAACTAGAGAATCCCTGGATTTAAAGAGTAGTAAAACAGTTAGTAAACTTCTAAATGATGGGGAGCATGTTTTCTGAATGCCTTGTAACTATACAGTGACTGGTCTAATTGAAACTGAGCTTATATACCTAGAGATGCAGTAACCAGACTACTGGCTCTCACCGGCTATGAAAAGATGGCCAATGCCGTCCATCTATAGGAAGCAATAGGAAACATTCCTACATGGCACTTATTTATGGATTATGCACTCACGCATTAAACAAAAATTGATTAAGTATTTGTCCTGGGCATTCTGCTAGGCACTGGATATTCAGCCCTGAATAAAACAGGCACAATTTCTACCCTAGTTGAATACATGGTCTATGAGGATCTGAGTAATAATCAAGGAGATAACAAGTACATATAACATGGTAAATTGTAAAAGTACTATGAAGGCAATAAGCAGGGCACTGAGATAGAAAATAATGGGAAATCTACTTTCAATAGCTTTATTCCCTGAGGGCGGCGATATAGTTTCATGATAATAGAGGGTAGAAGTTAAAGTTCTGCTGTTAGAATGCCTAGATTCAAATCTAGTTTATAACCATATGACCCTTAGTAAGTTGTTTAATTTATCTTCATGACTCAGTTTCTTTTTATCTTTAAATGTTGATAATACTACCTACTTCTGAAAGAATACTGATAAAGTTAAATTTGCAGCTGTTATATTGTAAAACCCTTGGTGAATGTTAGCTATTATTGATTTAGATCCAGTGGTCAAGAAAGGCCTGTCTGAGGAGGTAACTAGGACTGAAAGGATGAGAAGAAGGAAATAGTTCTGCAAAGAGAAGTGCCTTCTTAGCAGAGGGAACAGCGTGTGGAAATGCCAAGTCAATAAACACCCTGAAATGTATGGGAAACTAAAAATAGACAATTTGGCTGGTCAACTTTGCAGGCTGCTTGTTCTGGGAACACATTGGCAGCCCAACATCAAATACACTAAGTGTCCAGGGAATTCTATGAGTCATTCTGTGTTCTTGTACTTCTGCAGTTAGCACTGGGGATGGGAGGAATCCATGGTGCTCTGCCTAAAAAAGAAATAAGCTCTATTAATATTAATGTTAAAAATTTGGGTTTCACTTATATTCCTGAGGACACTGCAGTGAGTTACCTATCTAGTACTTAGAATGTTCTTGTAATGTCACTTTCAAGTGTCCAAGCACATACTCCCGTTGAAAATGTAGTATGTATGCTCAGGTCAAATAAGGCTTATTAAGATGTCATTCCATTAGGATCTACTTATTACCTACTCTGGGCAGAAGAGTCTCAACTGGAATAATGAACATAACTTTCATGTTTTTGCACGAAATTGTTAAATAAATCTAATTTGGCCTCCTTTTACTTTGCCATTCCAGGCTCAAGTGATCCTTCTGATCATTCTTCTTATTGCTATTGCAAACTTCTTCATTGGAACAGTCATCCCATCCAACAATGAGAAGAAGTCCAGAGGTTTCTTTAACTACCAAGGTACAGTTGACAAATGAGTTGCTTTGCAATAAATAGCTCTCCTTTGCTCACCTCCATCAGCATCCCTGTAACTGCCACTCCATCCTTGGAATCCCCATGTGATCCAGGGAAGAGCCAGAGGTTGGATTCAGGAGAGCCAGCGTGAGTCTCAACCCTGCTGCTTACCAGCTAGAAGGCTCACCTAACATGCTTGGCTCTCAGATTTTCCTGATAAGCTGATAATAACAACTTTCTGAGGGGATTTTTAAAAAGCAAGTAAGATCGTGGATGTGAAAGTGTCTTGAAAACCTTCAAGTGCTAGACAGCTTGTTGCTGTCAAAAGAGTAGAAGCAGAGTGCACATGCAAAGAAGGAGGAGGAAGCTCAGACCATTGGTTCAACCACTGAGAGCACTAAAAGAAAAAACAGTCTTTTTTTTTTTCCATTGCTAGACTTTTTTGCACCTTACTTTTTAATAGCATTGCTTAGTATCACTGCTGGGTTTTCAAGCATAAAAGACTGTAGGAGTTACTTCCTGTAGCATCCTGAGATAGTGTCACTGAGCATGGAATTTGACTTCTCTCCCCTCTCCTACCCCACAGATCCACTCTTTCCCAGCTTCCCACTCTAGCTTACTCATGGAGCCACTGCTGAGATTTTACAAAGATTTCCCTTCATTCGCTCACTTGTCAGTATTCATTTCCTTTTTATATGACATCATCTCTTTCTTTCTGATTCTTTTTATAAGGATTGTCTTGTTTGCTTTGCATGTTAACATCTTTTTCCTTGTTATTCTTTTCCCTCCTTCCACCTCCTGCTGTATTTTTTCTGATGCTATAAATTTTCTTTCCTTATGTTTGCATTATTCCAGATTCTTTTGTTCACATTTTTCTTTCTTTTTTTGCTTCCTTTTCCTTTTCTTCTAGATTATTTCCTTTTCATTGATGACAACCTGGGGCAATAGTATTCTCCCATAGATAATAATCTGGTATAAGGATTTAAAATTCAATCTCAGCAAGGGGTGAGTAGGTGAGAATATTAACAGCAAAATTTTAAGGTAGTTCCACCCACAAGGTTATGCAGTTTTTAAAAAGGCATAGAAAAGCAGTGTGTTAATTAAGGTATTTATGCATGTGAGAATTAGTTGTATATGTGTAGAAGAGTGTATGTGTGTGGTATATTTGACCATGAGAGAATTCTTCATTTCTTCATTTCTCAATCTTCTAAGTGAAATAAGTCAGTAGAAAAAGATAAATATCACTCATTTGTGGAATATAATGACCAACATAAACTGATGAACAAAAACAGATCCAGAGACAGAGAAGCATTGATCAGACCGTCAAACCTCAGAGGGAAGGCAGGGGAGAGTGGGGGGAAGAGGGAGAGATCAACCAAAGGACTTGCATGCATGCATAGAAGCATAACCAATGAACATAGACACTAGGGGGGTGAGGGCACGGGCAGGGGGGGCTAGGGGGGCAAAGGGGGGATAAGGACACATATGCAATAACCTTGATCAATAAAGAATTTAAAAAATATTTTAAAAATTGCAGAGCTCTGTTCTAGAGATCTAAAACCTTGTGATATGTATGTGACCTTTGACAAATATTACCATGAGGCTCATCAGGAGCATACCAACATCGTTCAGTTCCTTACATTTAGATTATAGGAACTCATTTGCATTTAGGGCTATAGAAGCCAAAGGTAACTTTATCTCCTACTCTGTGAAGAATGTCTAATAATAATTTTCTCATTTGTGTTGCAGCATCAATATTTGCAGAAAACTTTGGGCCAAGCTTCACAAAAGGAGAAGGTTTCTTCTCTGTCTTTGCCATTTTTTTCCCAGCAGCCACTGGGATTCTTGCAGGTGCCAATATCTCAGGAGACTTGGAGGTATGTTGTTTTCTCTGTTTTTGTAGTCCCAGGGGGTGGTGGTGCAGTTGGTGGGCAGCACAAAGAGCTACAGAGATCGATAGTGACCATGTTTCTCAACAGCTTTCAAACCATAACATTTCTATAAGGTTTCCTGATTATTCAATTATCTTTAAGTGCCAAACTATTTTATTTCTGGTAGTCCTTCCAAAGTCTTATTCAGTGATATCAAAAGGCAGAGTAGAGCATGTGTCACATTTCCAACCAAATAAATACAGTTCAGTGAAAAAAATATCAGAATCACCACTTTCTCTTTTAAACACATAATGTGTAAGAACATGGAACATTTAAGAAAAATAAACAAGAAGCAAAGACAAATTACTTTATTGCTGAATGCTGATGTTAAATTTAGGGATACATACACTTGTTTAATTGGTATTTATCCAACACTCACTCATATTTTTCTATGTTAACTACTGTAAGGAGCATTGTATTTGTTAGGATATGGTTTGAATGTTGTATAAAAGGCCATTGATTTTGACCTAAACAAGATAGAAGTTTTTTTAGTGAATAAAAATTTGGACTCATAGCCACCCAGTGGAGTAAGAAAGATCTGCTCCAAAAAGTAGCACAGGAACCCAAATGACCTCCTTGTTTTACCATTCCCTTGGGGATTGCCCTCATCTGCAAGGTCAAAAATTACTGATCATTTCCAAGATCACATTCCAATCCATCTGAAGAGGAATAGGAAGCAGAGGACAAGCAATTCCTGGACCTTCAATATATCACTTCTGCTGACATTCCATTGGCCAGCATTTAGTCGGAGGCCTTTCCTAGTTGTAAAGAAGGCTGGCAAATGTGTCCAGCTGGGCTGCCATGTGTCCAGATAACATTTTAGAGGGTTCTAGGGTAAAAGGGAGAAGGTGAGAAAGAATATTAGGAGACAATAAACAGTATCTCCCCACCACACACATAAAGTAGAAGGTACAGATTTTACCTCAAGAAATTTATAACCTACTTTGGAAAACAAGAAATGTTTGCAAGAGCCATCAAGAGATATGTATAAATGAAAACCGTAGGCACTGCCAAATGGATTGGAAGATAAAATAATGAACGAATAATTATTAAGTTAAGGATTATTTCCTCCTGGCAGTAACACTTGAGTGTGAACTGAAAGCAAAGGCTGAGTATTGGCTATTGGTGAGAAAATGTACTACAGGCAGAGAAACAAAAGAACAGTCAGGCAAGGGGAAAACTAGGACTAGTAAGGATCTCTCACATCTTAACTGGGAAAGCTCTCATGATGCTGGATAACCTTATAAAGTAAGGAGAAGCTGTTGGAGAGACCAAGTGAGAGGGGCTTGCCCTAGAATATAACTCCATGAAAGTGGGGTTTTGCCTTTGGTTTTGTTCACTGCTGTAACCTCAGAGCTAGTAAAGCTTCCATAAATATTTATTGAGTGAATGAATAAAGGCTTTAGGATTTGTTATATTAAGGACCACAGTGCCTCGGCAAGTTTTTGAGCAGAAATATGGCATAAAAAAAGATTAGGCTGAGGCTCAGAAACATAACATTGCTCAAAATTATTCAAGTGGTAAATATGACTGCTTCATGAGACTTAGCTGTGGATGTTGAGCTTCCAGTTTCTCAGATTTGGAAAAGTATCAGATGCCACTGATTTAAGCTTCTATAAACGGCATGTACACATTTGAATGAAAGACTCCTGTGCTTTTCTCAGACTCCTTAAAGACAAGTTTTGTATTAGATGCTTAGTAGTCAGTTCAGCTCAGCCAACACTTACTGAGCCTGCTTACACCAGGCACCGGGGAAGCAGAGGAGACCTCAGCCCTCCCCTCCAGGAGCTCGTGGTCTAAGGGGGAGACATAATTACTCTAATTGAGTCCTAAGAAGCAAAAACGGATCACATGCAAGGTAAAGGAGAAACAGTAGTTGCTGTCCCTAAAGAAGTGAGGGAGGGCTTTCAGAGGAAGGACATTCAATCCAGATTTCAAGGACTTCATTAATAGAACAAAGAAGAGAGGGACAATCAAAACAGAAGGAATAGAATGCAAGAAGGCACAGAGACAGATGCTACTGATGGGAATTAGTTTACCTGCAGAACAGGGCACACAAGGAAAATATTTGCATCAATATATTAATAAACATTTATAAAGGGCCTTCTCTGTGACCTGGGCACTCTGGAAGTAAGCAAAGACCTAAAAAAGATCGCTTACCTAAAAAGGCAAAACTTACAATTTCTTTCTCCTGAGGTAAATGCTAACTTAAGTTAGGGATGCTATATTAGTACAGATTTTAACTTACCTATCAATCTGTACTGAGAAATCACTAAGTTTGATTTTGCATGTGAAAGAAATGAAGAGGCTATCTCATGATTTTTAGGGCACAAGTGGTAATAGCATTGCTATAAAAAGGTGGGGGTTTTTTCCTTTCCGTTTAAAAATACTTTGGTGATTTTACTATTAAGCTTAACTTTCAGCACATACCCTCATTTATACCAGTAAATAGAACTCAGAAGTCCTTTAAACTACAGACAATGGAGTTTGGATATTATCCCAAAACTAGCTAGAGACACTAAGGAAGTTAGATCAAGATTAGATAGATGTTTTAGAGAGAGCCTGCTGTCAGATTGTGAAGGATGGATAGTGTGCTGGAGGCGGGAGGGGGAGAGAGGAGACTGATAGTAGGGAGACTGGAGGCAAAAGATCAATTAGAAGATATCACAGAAGTCTGGGCAACAGATGACATGGCCTTGAATTAAGGCTATGGCAGGGAATATGGATCAAAGGGGTCACCTTTTATTAGAGTTAGAAGAGGAAATGAAAAGGATATTTTATTTCACTATATTTTGCAGTAAAAACAAAAACCCAAAAACCACAAACATTATACATCACAGCCAAGTGTACACATACAAAATTTTCCTCAAACAATTCTTTACTGCAAATGCTGTCTTCTGATTATTTTCACATCAGTGCTGTAATAGAATAAAATACAATAGAGTATTCATTTCATGCTGGTGCAACCTACTGAATTGATTGCATGGTGTAATAGATGAGAAAAAAAAGAGGCTCATATTTGGCCATTGAGGTTGAAAAGGCAGGAGGATATCAGATTGGAGATTTCTGGGTATGTATCTATTGTGTTTTATTCTATTACAGCACTGATGTGAAAATAATCAGAAGACAGCATTTGCAGTAAAGAATTGTTTGAGGAAAATTCTGTATGTGTACACTTGGCTGTGATGTATAATGTTTGTTTTTTTTTACTGCAAAATATAGTAAAATAAAACACCCTTTTCATTTTTTGAGTCTGGAGCTCTAGAAAGGAGCTAGAGCAAGACTGGAAGCCATGGCATGCATGAGTTCATCCTGGTCTGTGCAAAAGGGAGGAGAGGAGAAAACAAGGCAGCACCCAGGGAGACAACATTAAAGTAATGATGGTGGAGAAGGAGTCCTTGAAGAAGAAAGAGAAAAAGCTGCCTCAGACATAGGAGAACCCAAGACAGAGCGGGGTCCTGAAAGCCAAGGGAGAACAATGCTTTGAGAAGTAATATTTCTCTTATTCTTACATGATCAAAAGCCAGAGTGGTCAAGCATGTTAAGGACTGAGAGGTGGCAGCATATTGGGAAGTGGCAAGGAAACATCAGCACATATTTCTCTCTGAGTGAAATTTAAAATAATCAAAACATCATGGACTCCCTTCAACTTAGTAAACATTTATTTTTTTCACACTATAAGAATATGTAAGATGTTACCTCTGCTCACAACCCAGCATTCTTCTGAAGATGGTAGTCAATGAGAGTTGGCACAAAGTTCCTTCCTGAACCTTCTATTTGTTAACATACTCATTGATAATCTGTAAATGTGTGCCTGGAAGAAGATCTGGGAGATACCCAAGTCTAATCAAGACAGTTAAGATGCACTTTCAGAGATGCAAGATTAGGATATGGTTGACACACTACAAAAGCAGAAATCCAAAAAAATATATATACTAGAGGCCTGGTGCACGAATTCGTGCATGGGTGAGGTCCGGCAGACCCGCCCTGATGGGAGCCCATCGGGCCCAGCTGGCAGAGGGGAGGGGCTGCAGGAGGTTGGCCAGCCAGCCCCGCCCCTGATTGGGGTGTTGGGGGCCGATCAGGGGCCGGGCCCGCCAAGGGTGGGGGGGGTGATCAAAGCCCAGATCAGGCCAGTTGGCTGCTTCAGTCACCAGTCGTTCTGGTCATTCTGCCATTCTGGTCACTGGGCATATATATATATATATATATATTTAATGAAGAAAGGTGAAGGAAAGTTAGATTTAGGTTTATCGCTGGGGGGATGAAAACTAACAATGAGAATGAAAACTAAGCATTTGTCCAAGTCCTGAGCCCTGTGGGGGAAATGCAGCTATAGGCCAGACAATGTGAACATATGATCATACATTAAGATATTGACATTTTGATTTATATCAGGTCAGTTTGACCCTCACGTAAATTCTAAATAAGTAATTTTAGAACTTGTAGCAGGTAGTTCTAAGTAAAATCTAAGTTTCTGGTTTTAGGTACAAGACTGCCTTCCATCTTTACACCTCTTATCCTTCCATATATTTTATCTCTTCCCATTCAGTTCTTCACATTTCACTCAGATCCCAAGAAATCCTTAATCAATAAGATAAATTTTGAAATGTAACATGAATTAGGAGGTTGAGTCGGGCTCACTTCAGCCACGATTGTCTTCTTCCCTCCACGTGCTGCTCAATTGCACACACACACTGCCGCATTCACTTGGGGAGACAATAGCCTGGAAGGAAGAGGCTGCACATATATGTTTTGGACCAGCAATTTTCAACCAGTGTGCCGCAGAAACATTTAAAACATGCAGTACCTGACTATTTTGTCAGGGGCACTGCCTCTTTCCCCTTAAATTGTCAAATAAAAAAAATGCCAACAGCCAACACAACCATAGCTATCCAGTATGAATGAATCAAAATTATATCTTTTTTTTTTTTTTTTTTGGCAGACTGGCAAAAAATTTATTTTGTGGTGTGCCACAGAATTTTAGTAATTAGTGTATGTGTGCAGTGAGGTGAAGAAGGTTGAAAATCATTGTATTGGACAAACCATGTGTGGAGATGTTCCTGAAAGAGTGGGAAGGAATTAATGACCACAGAGTGACTCCATGGGGATGGCTTCCTCCTGTATGGGGACAGACTGGCTTGATTATGCAGCTGTCAGGTTGAGTCTATAGTCACCCTGAGTTTACCTTTCTGATGGTTTTGATCAGTGGATTTAAGCTAAAAAACAAAGAAACAAAATAAACCACACTTTTACTTTAACTGCATTGATTTCTTATTTGTATTGATGAGTCTTATGTCCTCTGGTGGGGGAATGAATACCTATTGAGACTATGTTTCCCTCAATTCAATATTTATTGACTCCTACTGTATGCCAGGCACTGTCCTGTACAATCAATAACTATATTAGAATCTCTATTTAATAATCCCCGTTAAGTTGAATTCAATTATTTAGAAGTTATGCTGCTTGGAATTGATTATGATATGAGTTAGCCCCTGCAAATAGGATATAAAATGTTATATTATATATGATGTGAGTTCAGCTCAGTGAATTTTTATACACTTATAAGCAAGAGAAAAGCCCATTTCTGGTATAAGCTTAAATTTGCTTCTTTATTCATGCTTGCTTCTGGAAATTAAATATCCCCATTGCAGTCATTCCTGAGTTAGATTCCAAAGGGAAAATTTAAGGGATTGGAGAATTTAGCAGATCAACCTTTGACAAAGTCAAAAGTGATTTTTTTAAGGCAAGCTTAAGCTTAGTATAAAACAAACACACAGAGCGATATCGCCAATGTGCCGGGTATGGCTGG
The DNA here is from genome assembly GCF_951640355.1 of Cnephaeus nilssonii. Classification (NCBI taxonomy): domain Eukaryota; kingdom Metazoa; phylum Chordata; class Mammalia; order Chiroptera; family Vespertilionidae; genus Cnephaeus; species Cnephaeus nilssonii. The sequence continues at coordinate 50,186,431 of NC_137075.1, forward strand.
ATATTTCTCCTAATAATTTCAGGTTTTATGAATTTGCATGGAATTCACAGGAGATAAAGGAGAGAGAGACATTAGTGAGTGAACTAACTGGTATACTTTTCTATAATAGCTCCCTCCTGGACAGTTAGAGATCTCTTCTTTTCAGCGCAGAATTCTGCAGATTTCTTCATTCACTCTCAGAACATTATCTTTATCCCCCCCAAAACTTGAGCTCACCATTTTGCTATTAGCTTGATCTTTTCTAGAATACTTGCCTCAGGAAGTGTAGCCTAAAAAATTGAAAATACATAAATAACTCCAACTGATCTCTGTTTCTTATTCCACCCTGTCTCCTTGTACCTCCACATTATTTTTTAAAGGATCCCCAAGATGCCATCCCCAGAGGAACCATGCTGGCCATTTTCATCACCACCGTCGCCTACATAGGAGTTGCTATTTGTGTAGGTAAGTTGTAGGTCTCTGATGTTGGTATCTGATGGATTTTCATGTCCAGTGGATTTTCGATAGAACATAAGTAGCATATTTTCAAAAAGGCAACTATTTTAATTCCCTTCTTAGATACTCTAGAGGTTTGAATGCAATGAAACTGTAACCCAGGTGTCTCTGGGTCAGGGATAGGGTAGAAGTGATCAGATTGGTCAATTTAATTGAACACAAAGGGTCCCATGTCGCTACTCTAGATGGTAAGATTTCTACTGCCAAGGAAGCCATCCCTGCCAGCACCCACCTCCCTTGCCCTAAGGCAGGTGGGGGACAGCAAAAGAGAAGAGAAGCCGGATACAAAACAAAACAAAGCAAACAACAAAAGCCTTGGGAAATTATGAAAAATATAGAACTGATGACTGTGTCCCCTCCTTGCCCTGCTGTCCTTACTATGGAAATGTCACTGCCACTGATCAGCAGGAAATCAGAACAAGACCCAGCTGCCAGCAGTGTGGGCAGCCAGTCCCTGCATTACCCAATGAGCAGAAAATATGTGGATTCACCTGCTATTCCTAAACTGACTCCTGTTCTACCTGCTGCCTGCAGCCACACCTCCTCCTGGTTGGGGTCACTTCACTTGTATGTAATTATTAGAGAGGAAAGAATGTAGAACATTCAGAGAAGAAAACTATTTTCTTTGCTCACTAGGGAATACAGCTCCAGGCTGGATCATTATGGGAATCTGGACAACAATTTTACCAAAAGGCACATCTCGGTCACCCTCTGTTTACTATGGAGCAAATTGGGAAATACATTTGTCTTGAGTTTGGTTTCTAAAGAAAAAAACAAAATAATTCACTTAGTTGCTTGTTCCTCTCACTGCTTCTTATTTGAGGAAATTGGATAATGTTGTTAATGGTATTGTGGTGGCATTTCCAAGCTTAGTTACATGTAAAGAGATTTTATTCCAATGATTTAGTAAGTGAACATATTTTTAAATATCACTGAAATCACTCAAAGTTAAATTTCCCAAATGGTTTTCTTTCTCACACAAAGTAAACATAAAGGAATAAATAAAGTTATAGACCTAATTTCAAAGATTCTTTTAGTTTTTGCTCCTGTTGGATGGAAAAATCGGTGTTTCTATACTTTTCCCAGAATAGGAGAAGGATAGTCATGGGTCCATGGCTTGTCATTAGTGTAAATAATGGTTCATGGCGTGGCTTCATGGGAATTTGGGGAGTTCTATTACACAGAAGTCAAAATACATGATTTAGAAAAGTCAGCTCAACATAAATAAACAATGCAATGAAGTAAAATCTGGGATGGATCATTCTTGATAACCAGCACCCATAATTTCAAGTGTTTACGCCAAGCTGGCAGACCACTATATTAAAAAAATCTCTGCACTGACTATTTTAAGTGGTTCTTTCAACTTGCAGATTCTATGATTCTTAAGTCTTTCCTGGATTTAAAGACTATGAATGTGCCCGAGGGTTCCCATTAGATCCTACCTACCACAGGACCTCTCTTACAGTTATTCGCAAGGAGTGAGAACTCACCCTGGCTGGAGTTTGAAAAGCAAAAAGAACAGTTTTGTTGGTCGGCATCAGTATTTATCCTTCAGGTAGTTCAGAAAAGTTTGTATATGTTTCATACCTATGTTCACATATTTCAATAACCTTGTTAAATACATAATGTCAGATTATAGCTGGAAAAATTCATAGGGAATATTGGTGATTAAAATATATATATTAAGGATCTTTAAAAAGTTCATAACTCCAATTCTGAGAATCTATCCTAGAGAAATATGTTAAGATACAAAAAAATATATGCATAAAGATGTTCGTAGAATATTTATAATAGAAAATAATAAGAACACCTAAATGTATGAAAAAATGGAATAAACTGAGGTAAATATTTGATAGAATATTATTTGACAATTACTATTAATTAAGAAATCTTAATATTTTATCCCCAAATATTTTATTATTTAAACCATTAAAATTGTATATCCTATATAATAAAAGGCTAATATGCAAATTGACCGAACTGCAGAATGACCGGTCGCTATGACATGCACTGACCAACAGGGAGCAGATGCTCAACACAGGAGCTGCCCCCTGGTGGTCAGTGTGCTCCCACAAGAGGAGCACCACTCAGCCAGAAGCCAGGCTTACCACTGGTGAGCACAGCGGCAGTGGTGGGAGCCTCTCCTGCCTGTGCTAAGGACCCCTTGGGGGATGTCTGCCTGCCAGCTTAGGCCTGCTCCCCGAGAGGGCACAGGCCAGTCTGAGGGAATCTCCCCCACCCCCTCCCCAGTGCATGAATGTCGTACACCAGGCCTCCAGTCAAGTATAATTGTAACTGTTTAAAATAGTATGCAAAGAATATCATTAGTTGAAAGCAAGGGCTTGGTTCTCTTAATTACTGGAATTCACTAATGCCATCCCTTGGTTCTCTCACAAATGAGACAATAAATCCTATTTGAAAGACACCGAATCAGTAGCACTAAGCCAGAAATCTGAATTGAGTATGTATTATGTGCAAAGCACTGTTTTTGCATTTTAAGGGATCAGAAAGTAAGGTATTCCAACCCGAAATGGTCTTACAGAGACAAGTGAGAGCTAGGACTGAAATCATCCAAGGCGGTGGAAGTGGCAGACTGTTAGACACAGGGGGTGCCCCCAGCCTGTTAGACACAGGGGGTGCCCCCAGGCTTCAGAGGATGGGAATCCTCAGGTACCATGTCCCAGGGAGCATTGGCAATAAAGACAGGATAGTCAATGCACCTGCTCAGATTCAAAACAAACTAAGTATGTTTTCAGGAGAAACCCCTAAGGGAAGAGAACTCTTACAAATCTAAAAAATGACAAGCCACTGTTGTTTCCCCAGGGGCCTGTGTGGTCCGAGATGCCACTGGGAACATGAATGACACCATCATTTCTGGGATGAACTGCAATGGTTCAGCGGCCTGTGGGCTGGGCTATGACTTCTCAAGATGTCAACATGAACCATGTCAGTACGGGCTGATGAACAATTTCCAGGTTCGAGCTGCAGTAATTATAACAGTGTTGATTGCCGTTGTTTTCATTTTTATAACATCATGTATAATGACACTTCTGACCCTGCAACTGATTGATTATTGATTGATTTGAATTCAGCATAGAACAATTGGTGTGAGAGGGAAGGGAAACATACAGGCATACATGTAGCAAATCCGGGGGTTACATTTACTGTGGTCGGGGAGAACAGGCACTTGTGTGAATTGCACCACCAGGGAAGGATCACCTCCCGACATTGTGTACCTCCCAATCAATTGTGCAAGAGTTCATGGTAGGGAGGAGAGACAGATTAGTTAGCATGGAATGCGTTTCCTGCATGGGCTTCGGCTTAGGAACAGCCTCTCTGGTGGTCCTGGAAGACAAGGCCAACAGGGAAATTGTGAGTGGCAGAGGGGCAGGGCGGGGGGGAAATAGATGAGGGGGAGAGACAAGGGAAGTTGGGAAAACTGTAAGACTTGAAACATAGTAATTTGTCTAAACAATGAGTGAGCAGAAGGAGAAGCAAATTTGTCATGAAGGCTTCATTCATCTATATTAACAACCAACAAAGAGAAATTAACTCAGCTGAAGTCATTATTCCAAAATATGACTTAAATGGACAGACTCTCATCATGTCTGAGACTTAAAATTGTGTTTACTGAGCACAGAAAAAGCAAAGGTTTACAAAGCCTCTAGGCACAGGAAGACCAAGAAAGACTAATGCCTTAAAGGTCCGATAAACAGCTGAGTCCCTCCCCAAACCTTATTAAAATACCACTTTCTGTGAGATAGAATTTCCCATAATGAAGGAAATACACAAAGGACAGAGGGGGGAAATGCTGTCAAAACCCTTGAAACCTCTTTCTTTATTCTTTCTAGTATCTTCTGGATGTATGGTAGTGAGCATTTATTATTTTTATAATCAACAAAAAGGCCATTTCCATCTTGAAAACAACAACTCGAGAATGAAATGAGCAGGAGAGGGAGAAATCTGATTAGAAGCAATTAGCTTATTAAAGAAATTTCAAAACACAAAAAGTGGAAAGGAAAGCATTTAAATAAAAATATGGCTATTTTTATTTATTTGCTTGTCCGTTTGTTTGTTTTTATTGTCCATTGGATGAGTTTCCTGACTTGAACCTCTCTTCTCAAGGTCATGAGCATGGTGTCGGGGTTCGGCCCCCTCATCACGGCTGGCATCTTTTCTGCAACGCTCTCCTCGGCCCTGGCCTCCCTTGTCAGCGCTCCCAAAGTGTTCCAGGTGATACAGCGCATGTGTTTCTCCCCACTGCTGTTGCCGCTGAACATGGATCAACCTGAAATATTCATTCTCACCGGCAATCATTTTCCATCATTTGCTGAAACACTTTAATGTTTGCATCTGGCTCAAATGCTATGTCTGCCACATAGTCAATATCGATTCAAATAATATAAAGAATGATGAACCTCAGTGTTAACTTGTGCCTCATATTGTGTATCACTCCATCTTTCGCCCAGTCTTCTTGTCTGAATCACCCAGGGAAAACGACAGCACAAAGATATAAATGATGAGTTTCTCCTCTTCTTTCCCATTAGGCTCTATGCAAGGACAACATCTACAAAGCCCTGCAGTTCTTCGCAAAAGGATATGGGAAAAACAACGAGCCGCTGAGAGGATACATCCTCACTTTTGTGATAGCCATGGCGTTCATTCTTATTGGTTAGTAGTGTTCTTGTTCTTACCCAAAGCCAAATAACTCTTCTGCTACTCATAAGGTTTTCCTTTTAGCTTGAAAAGTTACCTGCTTTATGTTCAATATTCCATTGGGGAATAGAGGAGTCTGTCTAAGAGGGAAATGAGAAAACTTTGAGGGAAGAGGGCCTTAAAAGATTTGAGGTGGGCTTCGGACGTTCATCTCTTTGAATCTGAGTGTTGGAAATTCATCCACCCAAATGTAACTGAATCCATCCCCCAACCTGCCCGTTATTATCTAAGCCCAGAGTCTCCCCAAGCTGCCACTAGTCTTTACATCATCTAGCCCGGCAGCTAGCAGGACAGTCAAAGAGTCTGTTCTCAAATGCTGTCCGTTGACCACCTGTGTCAGAATCAGAATCACCTGCAGGTTTGCTTAAGTGCAAATTTTCAGGCACAACCCGAGTTAGATTCAGAATCTCTGGTGACAAGGAATCTGCATTTTCACAAGTTCCTCAAGAGATTCATAGACCACTAAAGTTTGAGAAACACTTAAACTAGATTTAATCTCATCTCCTGCTCCCTAGACACTATAGAAACAGCTACATAATCTTGGAGAGGCACAGGCATCAATGTAGCCTGCACATTCCTCACTGCTCCCTAAGGCATCACTTTTGCTGGTGAGCTTAGAGGAAAAGAAGCAAGAGGTAGGGATGATGGTAGCTATGTGTAGATGGGCGGAGCCTTTCTCAGCACAGAGATGCCAAAGGATGAGGGCTCCTCCTTAGCACATAAACTCAGGAAGTGGCTGTAACTCATGAATCCTTGCAAGATTCCCACGAGGTTGAAGATATTTGTTATAAGGTAACAAGGTTTGTTAGATTTTTTAAAAAATTAAATAAAAAAGTAATTCTGTAGAGATGTTTCAGTTTTACATTTTAAGTGTTAAGACTTTGAAATATTGCCCTTTACTGCATTTAAGTGGTCAAATAAACAAAGTTTTAAAAATTGTATACATTAAATGGTATCTTTAAAAATCACTCTTTTAGAACAATGCAGATTAGCTTCCAGGTGTGTGCCAGCTATTTTTGCCTACCTCCTTGCTGGCCCCCATGTTCTAGAGCCACACCCAGCTGGCCACTGCATTTCCATCACTGAGGTTGATAGACATCTGACATTCAGAGAAATAGGACTGTCTCTAAATTATTTCTTCTATCACAACATAAATAATTCAGCTAGGATTAAGTCATACTGGATGTTTAGCTATAGTAGTAAAACATTTTTTTTTTACAAATTTGGTAGAACTTCTCTAGAAATAACTAACAAGGGTTCTGAAAGTCAGAGAGAGCAAGTTGAGTACATGCAGAGAGATTTCCAAGTAGGCATTTCTGGAATTTAACTAATCTGGCACCCTGCGGAGCCTGGGCGTGCATAGCAGATAAAGAACACAGGATTTGGCACCCCTGGAATAGCCACAGGGGCTTATCATCTGCCCAATCCCCAAACCCTCTACCTATTCCCACTCAATTTTTTTTTTTTTTTTTGCAAGTAGAGGTCTTGATTGCCTATTTCCAGATTGGTAGGTTTTCTTGCTTCTTACTGTATGGAAAAGAAACTCTGGCTAAGAATAGGTCTTAAAATGAATGCAGCCCCAAAGAAAAATCACTAATTTCTTAAACTTTGACAGATGCTAGCTATGGTTTCAGCCTCCAAATGAAGTCAAGCTTCCAGGCTGCAACAGCTGTTCAGCCCCTGGTCTCATCACTCAGACGTACATGCTCATTTCTGCTTTGTTCACAGCGGAACTGAACACCATTGCGCCCATCATCTCCAACTTTTTCCTGGCCTCATACGCACTTATTAATTTCTCCTGCTTCCATGCCTCTTATGCCAAATCCCCCGGTAAGTTGACTTTTTAAAATTAAAATAAGCCTAAGCCAACAATGGTTAGTGTCAATAAAATGAAATGAGTCGGTGAAAGTGCTTAATTTGTGTTTATCTGTTTCCTTATATCCTAGTGGGCAGTGCAATCCACTTTGTTTGGTGAGTTGGGGGGGTAACTTATGCAATAGAAAAAGAATCATTTGAGCAGTGGCCTTTCTGACCAACCGTAAAGTCAATTTTCTCCTGCGGCAATAAATTATTCATTGCAAGAGAAACCACATTTATTTCAGCAGTAGAAAAACATCACTATTTATTTCCTCTGTGAAAGTGACCACAGAAGTGGAATAAATGTATATATTTGAAACTTCCTTACTATCAATTTGTTTCCTGCCCACGGTGCAGAAGAGAAGGATGAGTAGCTCCCATAATTACCTGCTGAGAGTAGTCAATGCAGATTCACAGTGAAGCTGCTGACATCCCTGCGCTCTCAGACTGTGATTTAAAGTGGAGCAAAATTCACACCCGGGAATCTTCCACCATCTAGTCACTTATCACCTCTAATTTGCTCCCATTGGCCAGTAGGATTTCTTCTGCCTTTCCACCAGAACAGAGACTTGTCATTATCGACCTTCAGAAAGTTCTTCGCCATGAGGACTTTTATCAGGGATATAAAAACATTTCCACTGTCTTAGGGCCTGCCACAGTTGAAAAAGCTGCTGCCAGTAAGACAAAAGGTAGATGGAAGGGGAGCCTTCATCCACCCAAGGCCACTGGGCTCCGGAAAACACTGAGGACTTTTTGTGTCTGTTGTGTTGTCTTCTTTTAAGCAGAGAACAGAAAGTTCTAGTCAGAGGATACAGCAAATCATAGAAATGTGTGCCTCCATGCCATGTTATGTTCGTTTTTAAAGTAATAGAGGTTGCCAGGGGAAAGATTGAAAAGGAAAGAGGAAGAGAGGAAAAATAGGAAAGCGCATAGAGGGGGACACATAGATACAAAGACCCAGAAATTGAGACTCTCCCCCACCTCTCTCGTTCTCTCTCCAAGCCTCTCTCTCTATTTCATATACATGCGCATGCGCACACACACATGCACGCACAGCCAGACTTGTAAAATAAGGGCATTCCCAGTGATGTTCTCGAAGTGCTGTATCCATCTTGTGGCTGTTTAGGAAACTGCTCCAGAAGACTGAAAGCTCTGCTGTGTTTTGGTCTCTCCAAATTAAAATGCACTTCATCCAGAGACCAAATGTACCCTTCAAATCAGAGCTTCCCCATCCTGACCTCACCGTCTCCCAGCTTCTTTAATTTCAGGGAACTAACAGTAAAACATGGGAAACCCCCTTGCATATATGAACCGTGAGAAATATTTTCATTGCAAATGCAAAACATATTAATACATCAGGATTAAGAAGACATTGCAGACAAATGTCTTCCTCTCTTCCCATTAATTACTATTTCTGAAAGGGCAAGCATCCTCCTCTGGGGGTAAAGGAAGAGCTAGTAGGAAATTAATGGATTTACCTGATGACTGCTCTGCTTTCTTCATGGGGAAGTAAGCCCATTGTCTTAACCTTCTCTTTCTTGGCCCACCAAGGAATTCCTCCACCCTCCCCACAAGACCCACTTCTCCATCCCTCCTGTCTCCTTTGAACCCCTACTGGCATAGATATGAGGTGCTCAAGGTGTTGTAGTTTGGGAAGACAATCAGGGGACAGGCAGGGAGTCAGGAGGGGCCACGAGAGACACATTTTTCTGTATTTCACAGCATCCTTATTTGGTGTAATTACACCTCCATAGGCCAGGGATCTAAGATCACAGAAAACTAATAGCAGAGTTGGAAACTTGACCTAATTCTTATTTCTATGCTGGGAAGAAACATGTTACTTGTATTCTGATCATATGCAATGGCATGATGGTGATAGTGTGGAAGATTTTCTTGTGCACATAGATTTGGTTTTTTACTTTCAGGATGGAGACCTGCATATGGGATTTACAACATGTGGGTATCTCTTTTTGGAGCTGTTTTGTGCTGTGCAGTCATGTTTGTCATCAACTGGTGGGCAGCTGTTATCACCTACATCATTGAGTTCTTCCTCTATATCTACGTGACCTATAAGAAGCCAGGTAAGATATGAAGGACTCTATAGGAGAGGGTTTACAAAGCAGTTTCTAACTACCCCTTTATTCAATAACCAGGTAGTGAGCAGCTGCTGTGTACTTAGGTGTGCCATGTGTATGGTGGATATTAATAATATAATGTAATATAACAATAGGTAACTTTGTTGAGCACCTATTATGTATCATGCACTCACAATAATGTTGTATGTTAAGTATTATTATACCCATTTTACAGATGAAGAAACTGGAGTTCAAAGAGTAGACCACTTGCCATCAGATACTCCATCCAAGTATCTGATGGAGCTGACATGTTAACTACAGTGTGTATGACACCAAACCCCACAAGCTTCTCATTACATCACCTTCTAATGTCCTAATAAATGAGATATAGTCCCTGTCCTCAAGGAGTTCACAGAGCCAGACATAAGCAATGAACTATGTAATATAATAAATTAATATAAGTAGGTAAAGTGAAAGGGACATGAACAAATTGCTGAGAAAAGGAGAGAATTGGATAGACTGAAGATGGGAGAGGCTGGAGACCACAGAGTCAGGTACTATGATCCAGTCTCAGAGATCCGCACCCCCGCCCAATCCCCTTACCCTTACTCCGCAAGTAAAGCAGAGAAGGTAGCAACTACCTTGGAGGGGCTTGCTTGTTGCTTATTCTTATTACTTCATGTGTTTTTATCAGGTATATTTACATATGGTAAAACTCATCCCTTTTATTTATTTTTCTGGGGTTCAAGTAAGTCCACCTTTATTGAAGTTATATAGAAATGTGGCTTTAATGGTTTCTTTCCTTTTCAATCAAACTGAGATATTTAAATCTTGATAATCTAGCAAGATAATCACAGTGCCCTTGATGAGTTAGGTCAGTGGTCGGCAAACTCATTAGTCAACAGAGCCAAATATCAACAGTACAACGATTGAATTTCTTTTGAGAGCCAAATTTTTTAAACTTAAACTTCTTCTAACGCCACTTCTTCAAAATGGACTCGCCCAGGCCGTGGTACTTTGTGGAAGAGCCACACTCAAGGGGCCAAAGAGCTGCATGTGGCTCGCGAGCCGCAGTTTGCCCACCACGGAGTTAGGTTAATGCTCATGTGCCTTTTGCCATTTGATATCTAATTGAAGAGAATGTTTTGAAAGGATAGCATTCATTATAAACTGGATGGTGGAGTGTTTCTCTCACAGTTTCCTACTTTGGGTTAAGTATTTTGTAATTGGAATCCCAATGAACTTGAGTGATACTTGCTTCAACTCACCTCTTTTACATGTACAGTCTATAATTTTTTACAAACTTACAGTCTTATAACCACCACCACAATCAAGACAGAAGGCATTTCCATCATCACTATAAGTTTCTTGACACTTCTATGTAGGCAATCTTCCCTACAACCTAACCCCTGGCAACCACTGCTGTCCTAATAAGGACATTGCCTTTTAGAGAATATGACATGAAATCTATTTTATATAGACTTTGTGTGTCTTTCCTTTCACTTGACATAATGCTCTTAGATTCATCCATGTTATTGTGTGTATAAGTAATTGTTCCTTTTGTTTCTGAGTAGTATTGCATTGTGTGAATATGTCTCAAATGTTTTAAAAAATCTATTCACCAGTTGATGGACATTGGGTTGTTTTCAGCTCGGGGGTGACTATATATATAAAGCTTCTATAAACATTCACACACAGGATTTTATGTGGACCTATGTTTTCATTCCTCTAAGGGTGAGATTTCTGATTATATAATAACTGTAGATGTAACTTTATGAGAAACTGCCAAAGTGTTTTCCACAGTAGTAGTATCATTTTCCATTCTTACCAGCAATAAATGAAAATACTACTTGTGCCACATCCTTGTCAGCACTTAGTATTGTCAGTTGATTTAAAAAAATAATAACATTCTAATAGATGTGAAGTACTATCTTACTGTGGCTTGGCTTGCATTTTCCCAATGACCAATAATGCTGAATGCCTTATTTGCCATTGATATATCTTCTTTAGTTGAGTGTCTCTTTAATTCCTTTGCCCATTTTTGGAACTGTTTTCTTATTATTCAGCTGTGAACATTCTTTATAAATTCTGGGTGCAAATCTTTTACAGTATGTGTTTTGCAAATATTACCTATAGGTTTATAACTTGTATTTTTTATTTTTCTTATAGTTTGTTTTGAAGAGAAGACAGTTTTAATTTTTATAAAGTTTAATTTATCACTTTTTTCTTTTATGGTTTGGCTTTTTGCTTCTAACCAAGATATTCTTCCCTAATCCATTGTCACAAACTTCTAGAAATTTTAATGCTTTAAATTTTGAACTTAAGTTTGTTATCCATTTTTAGTTAATTTTTGTATATAATGTGAGATATGCTTCAAAGTTCATTTTTTTATACACATTCAATTGACTAGTAGGGTTTTTATAAATATAAATTAAATTAAGGTATGTTAAATGCCTGGTGCATAGTCAACACTTAATCAATTTTAATCTTCTTTATCAGAAGATAATGATCCCCCACCATTTCTGTGACTCTTCAAAGCAAGACTGGGGAGATGGCTCTGTCTGCCATCTGGAGTGAATCTGTACATTCCATCAGAGACTTTCTCTTATAAAAATTAGATAATCCATCTAATATTTAATTTTTTTAAAGAAAAAAGCAAAGTATGGTAGTGTTTACCTCTATTATTATGAAGATTAGGTCCTAAAAGATCAAACTAAAATCTTAATAATGATTGACCCTCTTCATGGACACCCAGAAGTAAGAATTACTGAGCTATTTAGTTCTATAATGTCAAATATAAAGATTGTTACACGCTATCTGTGTATACAAATGCCTCTTTTTATTCAGCTTAAGAATTTGTGAAGAACCCTTGAATTTATTCAGAAGCCAATCATTTTCCCAAGTCTATTGTCTGCAGTGTGGTTACCACCCAGCCTCACCACACAGCAGAATTTCCAGGATATAAGCTTTCAAATCTGATCTTTAGTTGGAAAGAGAGGTCTTACTTTGAGGAATTCACAAAATGCTCATAGAAGAACAATGCTCTTTCTAATGTTCTCTAACAATGTTCTCTAATTTGTGCACTCGGCACTGCTGACATAGCCAGGGAAAATTATAAGAGGGAATCGCTTATAAAAATTATTTACCATAGACAGAGTGAAGGTCAATACTTTTTATGCCATATTCCTCCTTCATCCACAGATGTGAACTGGGGCTCCTCCACACAGGCTCTTTCCTATGTGAGTGCTTTGGACAATGCTCTGGAATTAACCACAGTGGAAGACCATGTGAAAAATTTCAGGTAAAATTGGCTTCTCCGGTATCCTGGTGTTGTTCCACATTAGAAGTTGCCTTTCTTTATGGGGGACAAATGCACTAGAGTAGTCACATGCTATGGGTATAATCTAAGTCTAGTCAGTCATACAAACTACCACATTTTCATGACAGCACCTTCGGTAAACAAGTGCTTCTTCTCTTCCACTCTGAGCTACACCCACCCCCAACTAGAAACCCTCATAGTGCCGAGGGCCACCTTCTGTGCATGGGAATACAGAGGTGATCTGAGGTGAGCTAAGTGAGGTGATTTTACAGCGATGTCCTCATATATCCACAAACCTTAATCCTTGGTGCTGTCTCCATTCAACTTAATGCTGTGTGGCTTACTGAATTCTCTTAGAAGTAACACTTTAAGCTCTTTATTAGGTAGATCTTATTTTGAATGGAACCTGGAAACATAAGTTCTGAAAGGAGAATGAAGGAAAGTGCTGGGTGGAAAAGGACAGGCTGTGTTGGGATTTGGAATAGGATGGTGTCCAGAGGAAACAAGACAGGGGGAATCCAAGACCTCCTTTCCTTACTTTACATGTTAGCGCTCACTAACTAAGCTAAGAATATAGAGAGGACAAGATGGGCAGGCAAATGACTCAAGACTTCTGGTGAGAAATCCAAGAAATACATAGGGGAGAGAGAGTTGGTTCCATTTTGCCAAGCCTTCTGCACCTGCCATTTCCACCGGGGTGGTTCTGAGCTCATAGACTTCTTGCAACAGTCAGTTCTCACATCTTCTTTTTCTCCACTTCCAGGCCCCAGTGCATTGTCCTAACAGGTGGACCCATGACAAGACCCGCTCTCTTAGACATAACTCACGCCTTCACCAAGAACAGTGGCCTTTGCATCTGCTGTGAAGTCTTTGTGGTAAGAGCCACTTCATCCCAGAAAAGTGCTGCTTCCTTCTTGCGCACCTTGTGTTATTTTAGGTCAGCTGAACGGGTACATGCAGTGACAGGAGAATGGCAAGGCAGCTTGGACAAGAGCCCTTTTCCTTGGTTCATAGAGCAAAGACCGTGATCCTGAATTTAAATGAGTGGATAAAATGTCTTTCTGATTTCATAGGAGACCAACTAAAAGTGATAAATATTCCAAATGATGGCCTTTGAGTCAAGAAAAAGAAAGCTGGCCCAGAAATAAATAAAGAAAGTGAAGGCATTTGGGGTCATAACTGTCCACAGAAACATAAAAGGATGAAATGAGCCAGAGGGTGCTATTAACAGATCAACCTAGGAGGAGAGAACCTGACATCATGGCCTTAACTGAGAGCACAGAGAATTCAGATTAGATATTTAGATAAACTTGATTAACACTATACATATCTAGGAATCGAAACTAAATTTTCCATGTCTTAGATAAACATCACCCTTAGCTGAACTAATCCCTTTTTTGTTCAGGAAGTACGCAGTAGACTAAAGGTAACTTATTGGTGGGTTTCCCAGGTAGTATCAAAGTAGATACTAAAATTTTAACCATAATTATTGACTAGTAACCAATCTCTAAAGTGAAGAGAAAGCATTAAAATCATAACAAAATAATAAATCTAAGTCCTCCAAACCAGTCTATCTCTACTTGTATTCCCATAACTCTCTTTCTCTCTCTCTCTCTCTCTCTCTCTCTCTCTCTCTCTCTCTCTCTCACACACACACACATGCACACACACACACCATTCAAAATTCGTAGCTACTTCAGTGTATTTTAGAATAGTTACCTATTCTTCAAAACATTTTTCTATAGTTTTTATTTTATCTACATAACAGCCCAATGGGGCAGAAAGGAAAAGAAGCCTTGTTCTCACTTTACTAATGAGAAAAGTGAGATTCAAAAAAATTAAGTTAATATACAGGGTCAAATGACAAGGAAAGAACAGAGCCAGGATGTCAGTCTAGGCCAATCAATTGTGCTCTGTGTTACATCATGAGGAGAATGCTTTAGCAGACTTATATCCTGAGAGTGTTATTAGAATCAGGTACCACTACCTAAACACCCAATACCTTCCAGTGAATAATAAGGCCATCAGGAAGCTGTGAAACCCTGGGGCCAGTCAACTGTGCCATCATGCAGGGGTTAATTTGTCACATGCCATCATGACCAGCACTTAGCATCTTTTTACACTTGGTAATACTCTAACCGCTATATGAAGCTGGTTGGTCATATTATCTTTCCTCTCGGTGCTTATATGATAGAAACTCAAACAGTATAACTCAATGCAATTATCCAGTGGGGGGTGAAAGTGATCCTACTGAATACATAAGATTGACAGGTTAAGTAATGACCAACTGTGACTCCAGAGGATTTTAAAAAATCTTATCAAGCACCCTTTTCTCATATTATCAACTTTGGTGTCCTGGATGAGTGGATTTCATTTTGGCCAATATAATATAGGAGTGGGTTTTGATGGAATAAGCAGTTTGGGGTGTTTTTCTTCTCCAGCAATTTAGAGAAAACTTAGTTTAGCAGGCAATAAGATATCTTCAGGGCAGGAGAAATGAACAGGGAGTATGAACAGTCATATATTGGCAAGGGGGGAAAGGCCTTTTTTATAGAGACCAAAGATATTGCTTTTAATTAACCCTCTGCTGCTTTGCTGTAATAAAAGAATGTGATACTGGAATGTCATCTCATGTGAAGTAGGTACCTAAGTCTGTGCCTTCAACAGTCCTGGTTGTTTGACATGCATATTGGACCACATTACACATCGCTGTGCTGGTCTCCCTGAGTCTTGCTCCCAGGTACTAATGTTCTCTTGGGGACAGAAAATAGTTACGGCTGCAGTTAATGACTTTCCAGTTAGTTACTTTCTGTGAGCTCCTGGGGCTGCAGGATGCTGTCAGCATTTTTCAATATTTTCCATATCATCTTTGCAAAAAAACAAAAACAAAAACAGGTGGAAGGGGATGTGGAGAAAGTCGCCATTAGAAAATTTTCCTAAAGCACAGTGGTTGGTGGTTAGACCAACCTTGTGGGGAAGGTTAAATAGTTACAGTGATGTTAAGGGATGATAATTTAATTTTTCATGCTAGGAAGCTAGTGCTCATGGGCTTTTGAGACACACACGTTCAAGGTCTGAATCACTGTTTTGCCATCTATTAGCTGAGAGTCCCATGGGCACATAATTTAGTCTCCCTGTAGCCTCACCTTTCTGCGGGTTGTTGAGAGAATTCTATAAGATTAGCTTTCTAGTGCTCAGCTCAATGTCTGTCAAATAATAAATGCCCAGTTAATTTGAGTTTTTATTGTTGATATTGTTATTATCATGATTTTGGCTAATTACCATGGCTGCCATTTTCATTTAAAAAAAATATATATATCCCCCTTCAACAGAGACCTAAAGCACTCTCTCTTAAACAAACCAAGTCCAGATACTGGATCTTGAATTTTTGGGGTATCCAGCAGCTTGATCAGGATGGAACAGTGAGACATGTACTCCCACTGGACTAATCACAGGGCAGCAGGCTCTGTCCCTCGGGTGGCTTTTAGCTATTTGAAATGCTAGCTTGAAGTGCAGTTATACTACAAGGAAGGAGCAAGGCTCAGAGCTCACTGATGTTTTGATGCTGGTGGGTAGATGGAAAGCATGTGGCTACAGCTGCTATGTCCTACAACCAAGGCATTTCCAAAGGGCTAGATATCATAGCCCTTCAAAGCTGCTGAAATTGATACGAAGATGATTATTATTACACGATAGCCCACAGTATAGCCTTCCAACTATTCGACTAACTCTTACACTCTCCCCCCAGAGGCTCTTCCTTCTCCCGTGACCTTTTCCTACTCAGCCTAAAGATTTCATATGAGGGACCCCAAGACAAATTTGGGGATCTTTTTTAAGGAATCCAGCTTGATAATTTAAAGTAATGTCTATTTTTCTCCTCTGAATTACCAAATAATAAATCAGTGACATACTTATATCCCAAGAGCCCTTATATTCTACCTCTCTTAATAAACAGCTTCTAACTTTTTTTTTGGTCATAGATGCTTCCATTTACATTTTAAATGAAATAAGCCATTACAGATCAAGCTAAAGTCCCCTTTATAACCAATTAGCCCCATGACTCTCCTCCCTCTCCAGAGGAAACGCTATCCAAATTTTATTGGTATTCTTCTAGCATTTCACACCTGTGTACCAAGATGTAAATTTAATTTGATTAATTTTTTTCTCTTTAATATTCTTTAAACCTTGAACATCCTGTTCTTTCCTCTCATTGTAAAAGCAGTCCAAGCATAGATAACCCAGAGAAAATTCTCATTCTTTCTCTGTCTGCAACATTTTCTTAATCTCAGCTTTCCTATCCACTAAGAAGACAATGCATTCACTTTTTAGTGCACTATTCTCCTTAAGTCAATGAGTTTCTATCATGGTGTTAATAAAATAACGACATGACCAAATACAAGAAGAAGGAAAGGATCTATGAATGGGCACTAGGATGCATGTTCAGATAAAATGTGGATAAATCAGAAAAGAAAAAATTATTTTTCCCACCAGTCTAACCAGAGCGACAATAAAAGCATAAGCAGAGCAATAGGACTCTCAATGTTTTGAAAAATAAGAGTTGGAAAGGACACTGCACTTGGACCAAATTCCCCTATTTAATCCCAAGGATATTGGAATTCCTTTGCAAATTCTTTTTCATAATATTAATTTATTTGAAGTAGTATCACATCAACTTCTCCAGATTAAATAATTATAATTTCTTTATCATTCTCTCAATAAACGTCAGTTGTAATATATTCAAGATGTTTAAGGCTTCTTTGTTCAAATTCTGAATTAATTTATATACTCATATTTTGGATCCTAGCTGAGCTAATCACTATAATATTTTAATAGGGTGGTAAAATTCATTTTTGTGACTATGACATATTTGAATCGTGAATAATTATTTCCCTCTTTGTTAGTTTACTCTTTCCTGACTACATTTGTATTGCAGCCCTGTCTCACATTAATAAGTATGCTAAAAGAATATTATAATTTTTTTAGCCAAGAGAGATTCTGCATGAAATATTTTTATGACTTCTCAGTATGGCAAATTTAGGCATTAAAGTAAATCTCTCTGTCACAGTTAATGTTTAATCTGGATTTCTGTATTACAAATAGACATGTTACACTGTATTTATTTAAAATAAATGCCAGTTTCCTCAGGGTTTCAAAGTCACTGTGGTGCAACTCAATATATTGATAGTCTGATACCTTTCTTAGCTGTTGGTTTTTCTTCTATTTCATGGCTGTTGTTATCATTGCATTTACTTGAATAAAATATTCCTTCTGAAGTTGATAAGGTCTAGAATGCCCCAGAAGGACTAGTGGTTCAGAAGGCATTCAGCTAGAACCCTGAGGAAAGTCTGACCCATAATGACACCTTTCCTTAGACTAAGTCTTCTGGTTTACTAACTACCCTTCCTATATCTTTACCTTCCCCATCTTCATGAAAGGTTCTTGTTCCTTTTAAATGTAATATAAGTCATCCAAACTGTTTTGAGAAATTGTCACATGGAAAATATTCCGGTAGGAATAAGTACCTGAAGAATCTGATCCCATGTAAATAGAACCTTGAAGTAGAAGGGACCCCAGAGATCATCTAGTGTTGTATAATATAAAGTTAATACATGCCACAAATGTGATTTAAACATTTTAGTAGCCAATTTAAAAAGTAAAAAAAAACAGGTGAAGTTCATTTTAAAAATATGTTTTATTTAATGTAATGTATTCAGAATAGTAAATGCAATCGATATAAAATTATAAATGAGATATTTTGCTTTATTTTTCATACTAAGGCTTCAAAATTCAGTATGATTTTTACATTTCTAGCACTACTCCTTGTTGACCAGCCTCATTTCAAATGCTCAATAGTAATATATGATAAGGGCTGTCACAGTGGGCAGTGATAAGCTAGACAATTCCCTTATTCTTTGAAATGTATAACCCACATCCAAAGAGGACAAATGACATACCCAGGTATCAGCTCTTCAGTGCCAGGGCCAGACCTAAACCCAACACTGGTTCCCCTTTCAGCCCTCTTTCATCTCTGCTGTAGAATTAGGTTGAGAGCTTCAACGAGATTGTGAGCACTCAAGAAAATAAAAATCAACTTTGGACAGGCACCTACTATGGTCCAGACTTTATCATGACTACTTAGAACAACCTTGCAAAAGGATAGAGATTGGTATCCCTGTTTTCAGAATAATATCTAAAAGCTCAGAGATCATCAATTACCTCCAATGTGGCCACGCTTAGATTTGAAAACCATTCTGTCTGGCCGGAAAGCCTGGTGTCTTTTCAATGCATCGGAGCCCTTTCTCTCCAATCTGAGACCCTCTAAGAGTGCGATTCCAAGTGTGGTCTGAGGGCCAGCAGCATTCATGTCCCCGGGAGTTGTTAGAAATGCAGAATTTCGAGTCCTATTCCAGACCGATACACTGCATTTTATCAAGATTCCAGGTGTATTGTAAGAAATCTAAGACAAGCCAACAAAATTCAAATCTCTCCGTGAATTGAAATAGTTTCCCAAGAAAATAATAGATTTGTACCCTGTCAGCACATGGTAGATACTCAGAAATAACCTTTTGGATCGATTTGGAATAATGCAAGGAAAAGCTAGATTGGACCTTTAAGGTAGGAGGAACAAGAATAAAATTTTTAGTTAAAAATGAGTTTCCAGAACTCAAATCTTGAAATTACAAAATGCTTCATCTGCCATGACAATACCTGCCCCCTTCTCGCGTAATCTCTTGTATTCTTCCTATGCCTTAGGTATGTGAGCTTTTGTTCCCACCAGATTCCTTGAGGGAGTGGGAAATGTTGATTTATCTGAGTGGGAGTATGTCAACATTGCAAGGGGAAAAGTGATGCAGCCGTATCCTTATCACAAAAAGCAACCAATGGGCCTAGTAGAATTGTCAAGTCCTGGTAGTCCACGACAGGATTTGCAAATCGTCATGCTCTGGTTCCCAAGAGCGCTGTCCATTTCTTGCAACTGGGCTCCGACTCTAACTGGTGTTCTTAAAAGAGGCTCTCGCTATTGAGTCAAAGGTAGATTGTGTATTTATTCTGAACTTCTGCCATCACTTTTTTCGCATTTCCCTCATGTGCCATGATGCCCTGAGCTGTTTCTGTCCTTCAGCACGAGGCAGTTAATTAAGCAGGTATTAACACATCTGACATTCTGGGTAGAAAGTGAAGAATGGGAGCAGCACAGTTCCTCTCCAAAAGGCTGAATCTGCGTGAACCCCCTTTACTGAGGTGTTTTCCCTCTTTCCCATTTCTTAACTCAATGGGGCATCGCCAGCTATTTTTGCCTTTCAGAAAACAACAGCAGTGCGATGTGTAATAGCCGAGCTTCTAACCAATATTTCATTGTGTCATACAGGGACCGCGCAAGCTGTGTGTTAAAGAGATGAACAGTGGCATGGCGAAAAAGCAGGCCTGGCTTATAAAGAACAAAATCAAGGCGTTTTATGCTGCAGTGGCTGCAGATTGTTTCAGGGATGGTGTCCGAAGTCTCCTTCAGGTAAGGCTAGCATTGAAGGAATGAGCACAGAAGTAAAGGACAATTAGCACTCCACGCTAATGAAGCTCCCAGAACAAATGGACTTGCGCAGTCTAACCTCAGAGATCAATGCAGGTTAAGGAATACATTTTGAATTCCTGGGGATAGGCAAAGCGAAAACAAAAGCGGAGAGGTTCTATTACAATAAACTATGAGTCATACACTGGAAATGGAAAATGAGATTGCCTTTGGCCAACAGCATACATTCTGTCCCCATATTTATTGAAATGCAAATTTGTTCTGATGGTTGACGACATTCAGGATCCTATTAAAACTTCAAACTATTTTCGCATCTAGTAATGCTCAAGTGAAACATTCTTTTCCTTTTTTCTTTTGCAAATGGTGTGAGGGCAGCTGCTAGGCTAAATAAATGCCTGGTGATCAGGATGAAAAACCTCTCTATCCTTTTAAATTATTTCCAGAATGTTGACTAAAATGTAATAATTTCTGTGGTTCAACACTAAAGCCTACACGTCTCCCATCTTTTCTCACTCATTATATCTTTTTTCCTCCCCTTCTATAGTAAGTTCATAAATGCTTCCCCTTGTTCTGATCTTCATAATTTGGAGTGCCAGTTGCCTTAAAATAATCCAAGAGACTTCGGCTTTCTAATCATTCTGGCATTAACATAGTTGAATAGCCCTGATTCTACATATACCAAATTAATCATTTAGCTTTCAAAGTGTCCACACACAGGAGGGTCAACATTCTGAACAGCATCCAGATAACTCTGATGCTAGTGTAGGCAGAAAAGAAAAAATATTGCTCACATTGTAATATTTAAAGATTAAGAGTCTTCGATGCATTCTTGTCTCTAACATCCCTGACGAGCACTTGCGCAGTGGCTGCACATGCAGAGGGCCCATTTCTGAAAGACCTAGTACCCCAAACGAGCCTCTTTTCATCTGTCGTTAATTTGCTAACCAATGGAAATAGAGGTCATCGCAAGATGCTGATTTTTCTTTCAGTCTCAAGCTACTTTTCAGTAGCTCGTTGATTAAATACATTGGGAAGGTTACACATTTAATATGAAATTATCATAGAAAATTGGAAAAATAATAAACATTTTTACTGGGAATAAGATAACAAACATAATACGAACAGGGAAAGAAAAGACATAGGTATGAAAAACAATTCATATATGAATCCAGAAGCAAAAAAAAAGGCAGTGCATAAAACTTGTTCTCATGATTTTCTTCAAAGAAAAGTGGAGTCCAGAGAGGTCATGACAAAGGGCAGGACAACGTGGTAACAAAGGGAGGCACTGACAATGATACCATCCTAGCTAATAAAGAGGGAATATGCTAATTGACCCTCACGCCTTCGAAAAGATGGCAGCGCCCACAGCCAATAAGGAGGGAATATGCTAATTGCTGCCCCGCCCTCAAAGATGGTGGTGCCCACAGCCAATAAGGAGGGAATATGCTAATTACTGTCCCACCCTCAAAGATGGCGGTACCCACAGCCATAAGATGGCGGCACCCAGTCCCCTCAGCCCCGCCAGGGCAGTAGGTGCATGGCAAGGCCGGGCCTGCCCCCAGGTGGGCCCGGCCACTCCATACGCCTGCCTCCGGAGTCCCCCCCCCCCTCAGCCCCCCAGCCACCCAGGGATGGCCTGAGGCTCAGGTAAGCAGGGCCGGCCGAGGCTTGTGCTGACGGCAGTGGCAGCAGCAGAGGTGTGATGGGGCGTCGCCTTACCCAGATCGCCGGGTTGCCTCCCGCTCCTGAGGGCTCCCAAACTGTGAGAGGGGGCAGGCCGGGGAAAGGAACCCCACCTCCAGTGCATAAATTTTCATGCACCGGACCTCTAGTATTAGATAAAGTCTTCTATGCATCTAAGAAATTATGGTATGAATGACCACATCCCCAAACTAGTCATTGAAAAGATTACATCCATACTGCCATATATCTGCCCTGGGCCAAATGAGCTATTCTGTTACCTGTACATTTCTAAGAACAATATACCAAATGTGGTGGAAGCAAAGTTTTTTTTAGGAACCCTCCATCAATGCTTATCTTCTTCTACTTGCTACTCTCCTCTCTAAAATTTCCTGTTCTGGTCATTAGTTTCACTATTCTCATAATCCAGAATGCCCTTTCTTCACTCTCACCAACGTGCAAGATCTAGGACAAATGTCACCTCTCCCATGAAGCCACCCATGAATCCTCAACTGGAATTCAGGGTTTCTTTTTACTTCCATATGAGTTCCTAGTGCATTTGCACTTGAACTAAAATTATTTGTGAATATCTTGTTTCTTCCACTTTATTCTAAGCTCCTTGAGGCCAAATAACAGGTATGTTTCACTACCATGCCACAGCACCTAACATACTACTTTGCAATTAATAGGTGCTCAATAATATTGCTGGATTAAATTTAATTAACTGAAAATCATATCCTGTCATCTAATGGGAGGAATGAAACTTCTGATATGGAAGATGGCTATTAATGATGCTGTCATATAAAAGAATTGGGATCTGGAAACATAGCTCATTTACTCTTCAATAAATAATATAGGTAGAAGTTTCAGTAATTTTTGTATATAAGAATTTTCCAAACATGGATTTTATTGCTAATGACATTATGGATGTAACAGGTGGAGATTAGCTTTGAACCACTAAGTTACAGCATGCATGCCAACAGTTAAGCCAACCCTCACTTGATTTTAAATTATTGAACCATTTTAATGAGTGTGTCAGAAGAAATGCAAATGACTGCTAATTTAGAAAAGCTACATTTCTGTCATCTAAAATCCATTTATGGCTGAGATGATTTAGAACTAATCTTTCTATTTTATGCTTGGGTATGGGCATGAAGGACATGCACTAAAATGTAATCTAATCTTCCGAATCATCAGAACATTACTTCAGTGCTCTTTCAGACCTTATTTTTCTTTTTTATAATTTTATTTTATTGTTTAAAGTATTACAAATAGTAGTACATACGTCTCCTTATTTTCCCCCATTGACCTTCCCCCAGCCTCCCCTCCACCCCGGCACATGCCCTCGCCCCCTCTACCCCCTCCTCCCGGCCCCCCCGCCCCCCCCTCCCCCCCCCCCCCCGTGTCAGACCTTATTCTTCATTTGCAGTGGTGGTTTCCTGGTACAGTAAGGATTGCCCATGTGTTTATCTCCTCTGTTTAGGCCTCAGGCTTAGGAAGAATGAAACCAAACACTCTGGTGATTGGATATAAAAGAAACTGGAGGAAAGCTCAGTTAACAGAGATTGAAAACTACGTGGGAATCATACAGTAAGTGATGGCTTTCAAGACGTGTTGTTTATAAAGCACTAACCAGGGCAGTACATGACATTGTTATACTGGATTCAATTGCCTGAAAAGAGGACATTCCCCCAGTACTCTGAATTTTTTACCAAAGCGAAAACATTGCCAATAATAGAACTCGAGGGAAATCATAGTATCAGAGGAAACAGGATGGGGGGAATTTGGTGTCAAAGAAAAAAGTCAATATTAAGAGTTACAACCTTAAAACCTATTTATGAGATTAAAAACAAAGGATAGGTGGTTACTAAAGGAATTTTTCTTTCAAAACAGCTGGAATCTTGGACAAGCTGGTGTGCCCAATTCAGTCATTATCTTCTTCTGAGCCTTGGGGAACGTAGTCACTAGCCCAAAGCCTCAGATATCCCTTTATTGATATGACGGTGCCATATGCCAGTTGCCTCTGCCATGTAGCAGTGTTGGTTAGTGCAGAGAAAGTGGGTTTTCAATGGTATGTGACATCTGATCCTTAAATATTGGGAGAGTCCTGGGTTAAAGGTAATAATGATAGTCATTAAAGGATGAGTGGACACCAGGCTAATGCCCTTCACATGAGCTATCCCATTTAATTCTCACAAGAAGACTTTGAAGTAAGCACTACTATTGTTCCCATTTTATAAGAAGAGACATAGACATTAAAACTTAAAACATGCAGGGTTGTGTAAGTGACAGAACTGGAATTTCAACCCAGGGTCATCAGAAATCAAAGTTTAAGCTCCTGACCACAGGTTATACTGCCTCAAGAAGTACTTATACATCCTAAGTGTTGCCTGGCTTGCTTCTTGCATAAGAGAAGACAGAAGCTACACTTATGGAGAGGCACAAGGCATCCTCAGTGACCATCTTTACCTTTGAGGGGGAAAAG
Source organism: Cnephaeus nilssonii (assembly GCF_951640355.1). NCBI lineage: Eukaryota > Metazoa > Chordata > Mammalia > Chiroptera > Vespertilionidae > Cnephaeus > Cnephaeus nilssonii. Next base: position 50,210,586 of record NC_137075.1, read on the forward strand.
AAATGTCAAGGAAAGAAATTTTATCTTCACTTTGGGAATGAAAAGAAATATGTAAACCTTAGTCATAGCGTCCATTATTTGATACAAAATTACCTGGAATCATATTCTAACCTCCCCACCATCCAAAACAGTCTAGAAATTCAAAGAGACCAAAATAATCAAACCTAGTAATATTAAGCTGAAGAAACTTCTGACTTTTATACCAAATTAATGATTGATCTTTTGTGTAATAAAGTTCAGCTTTAAAGTGGCTCAAATTTGTATAGCATAAAATTTAGCTGGCTTGGTAAAGTTAAATGACTTTACTACCATAGAAATGGGTCAATACAGAAGGAAGACAACCATACAACCATATTGTGTTATATTTCTCTTTCTGACTTTTTGGGTCGTTTTGTTGTATGGCTTAAAGCAGAGTTTTATTGATATCAGAAAGATATTTTTACAATAGATTAGTACTTTACCATTTTTCTTGGAATAAAAGATTTTAAATACATGTAATATTCTTAAGAATGGTATAAGTTTAATTAGAATCTGTACTAGTTTTTGTTGGCTGTGTTAACAAATTATCTCAAACTTAGTGGCTTAACACCACACAAATGTATTAGCTTAAAGTTGTGTGGGTTAACATTCTGAACACTAACTCGCTGGGCTAACATCAAGGTGTGGGCTGGGCTGTGTTACCTTCTGAAGGCTCTAGGAGAGAGTCTATGGCCTTCCCTTTCCTAGGGTCCACAGGCTGCCCACTGCTCATGGCTCTTCCTCCATCTTCAAAGCATTTGGTGGGTCAAATCCTCCTCACATCACATTACACCAACCTCTTCAGCCGCCCAATTTCACTCTCGAGGCCCTTGGGGATTGCACTGGGCCCACCCAGAAAATCCAGGATAATCTCTGCACCTCAAGGTTCTTAATCTAATCACATCTGCAAAGTCCTTTTGCCACGCAGTGACATACTCCACAGGTTCCAGTGATGGCAATGTGGGTGTCTTTGGGGGTCTGAAATGATTCTGCCTAACACAGAATCCAAATATTTCTGTGGGACACGTTGCCTGCTTTTTATAATCTAGGACAATTAGAAACAAGATTTATCAGGAATTTACCTTGTGGCAGTTTCACTAGAATGGGTCTATTTTGTTAAGTACAGATCACCTATGGTTTTGCAACCAAAAGCAAATTAGTGTTACTTAAGTGAAAAGTTGAAGCAGACAGTAATGAAATATGAGGCTGCTGATATAAGATTCTGATTTTAAAAGCCCTCATTTGCCATATTAAAAAATGTGGATCATATTCTGTAAGCAATGAGGAAGAACTATGGAGGAGATTTAAGTGAGAGAATAATGTGGTCAAATTTAGGTTTTAAATTTCATACTCATTTTAAATGAATGGTCATACTATACTGAACATCTTTATATAATTTGAAAATTTAGGTTTACTTTGGCTATTGAAATCTTGTTTGTGTACAGTGAGTTGATCACAACCTGCCTTGTTTCTGAGGGAGGGTGACCCAATGAAAGGGTCCTGGGCTCCTGATCCAAAGAAGATTGAACATAGGAACTCCCAAGGGGAGAATTTTAAATGAACTCAAAGGACTCATTGGTTTGCCCCATATTGACGGGCAGAGTAAAAAAAATTCTACAAGAATGGAGATAAAAGAAAGCAAGGCTCTCTTTCCCTTCCAGATAATCTAATTCCTTGTAGTGAAGGCACAACAGCCAACTTCAACAGCATGGGGTTGCCATGAAAAAGCACTGCTTCAAATGGTTTGTCCAAAGTCACTGGTGAAGGTTCCTCAGAGGAACTGGAGACATTTTTAACATGGAACTTGACATCAGAAATGTTGTAGGATTCTTCCTCAATAGAGAAAGAGATTTGGCTGATAATTTCCAAGGGTCTTTGCAGTCTGAAAATTCTCTGTTCTAAATATTTCAGTGATTCTTTTGTTTGCATTAGAAAAATAATCAAATTTTTTAAAAAGTATGTTACAAGCCCTTAATCAAATTCTAGTTGATAGTATATTTGAATAAATTGATTCCAGAGTAAATGAATGAGTTACCTTTACCCAGAATGTGTTTTTTACGGGTATAAAGGGAAAACAACCTAACAGAAAACTATCAACTCTTGGTTGTATTTTAAAGTGAATTTCCTTAATTTAATTACATTAAAATCTTAGAAACAAGTTTAATATTTGTCCAAAGCTTGAGGATTAAAGAGTCATTTAAATCACTAACCACTTTGCTTCCACTTTCAGCGATGCGTTTGACTTTGAGATTGGTGTGGTCATAGTCAGAATCAGCCAAGGCTTTGACATCTCTCAGGTTCTTCAGGTACAAGGTATGTACTTTCTTTATTCAACCAACAAATATTTATTGAGCCTCTACTCCACAGCTGGCATGGAGTTCTAGGTGCTGGGGTTAGACCAGTGCACCATATGGACAAAACCCTATAACAGCAGAGCTTACATTCTTAAGCTGACCTGAGGTTTGTACACTTCTCGTGCTTTCCCCATTGCTAACACAGGTGGCCTTTGTCCCGCTAACCAGAAATATAGAGTACTCCAGGGATGTCATCAATTATTCTTCTTATCACAAAACCACAAAGCCAGCATCGCTGAAAATAAACACCTTCGGTAAATTAACCTGCCGAATTAATTTCTGCAAGATGTTTCAGAAAAAATGAAGATTGATGCTTTCCTTGGAAAACCATGTATTTTGTCTTTAAGAGTCTATGATCTAGTTTACAACTCACATGGAAATGAGCCTGAATGTATCTTGCTATGTGAATCACGAATTTAAGCCAGAGGCAAAATCGCTAATTCAGATTAGTGACTCTGCTTCTTCTATAGGACAGTGGGCCCACTTATACAGGATTTTTTTAATTGACCTGCATAGTTCAATTGACCACAGTTCACTTGACCCACGCAGTTCAAACCCACGTTGCTCAAGGATCAACTACTTGTTTAGTCTTAAAGTTTAAACATACCCTTTTGTGTATAAAATAAAGAATACATCTAAAAAGTCACTGAAGTATTAGGACAGGGTAGTAATCCATGACTTATCTCTTTAACTAGCCTTTAAAATGGAGCCCACTGAAGACATGGACACCAAAACAGGATTTTTGGGGTAGCTCTTATGTAGCAGCCATGATGTAGGTATCAGTACTGGGTACAATAAGATGAGTAAGAGTCTGTGTCCTCAATAGACTCACAGCCTAGTAATGGAAATGAGTATATGATTAGTGTGACGATGGATATATTTATAGGGTATTGTGGGAAAGAAGAGGCATCTAAGAAGAAGACTTTCTGGAAGAAATTTCCTTTGTTTTGAGACCTCATGGATGAGTAGGAGTTAACTAGGCAATGTTGGGGAAGAAAAAAAATGAGAGCGTTTGGGGACTAGCATTCCTGGCAAAGAGGAGAGCAGTAGCAAAGGTGGGAAGGCAAGGGAATGTGGAAGAAAGCATGGGCAACCAAAAGCAAATTAGTGTTACTTAAGTGAAAAGTTGAAGCAGACAATAGTGAAATATGAGGCTGCTGATATAAGATCCTGATTTTAAAAGACCTCATTTGCCATATTAAAAAAAATGTGGATCATATTCTGTAAGCAATGAGGAAGAACTATTGAGATTTAACTGAGAGAGTAATGTGGTCAAATTTAGGTTTTAAATCTCATACTCTTTCAGTTACATTGGCATGGACCTGAGTAAATGAAAACAGAGAGACAAATAAAAAAAGATTTTCATAATATACAAAGCTAGAGAGGGTGACAGCCTGAGCTAGAGTGAGGGATGGAGAAAAAGAGACAGAAGTACTTTGGAGGTACGAAGAGCAGCATTTGGGGTTGGTTGGATGTGCCGAATATGGGAGAGAGAGGAGTGGAAAAATATTCCTTGGCTGACTAAATGAATGATGGTTCTACCAATGGAAATGGGAAACACAAGAAGAAGAGTAGGTTTAATGAAGGGATGCCTGGTTCACTTTTAAAGAATCTCCTGCGGGAAATTCTACTGGAAATGTCCGATAGGCAGTTAGACAGTCCTGGACTTAAAGGAGAATTGTGAGCAGGAGATGTAGATTTAGGATATATTATGGGCCAAATTGTGTCCCCTCAGATTTCATATGTTGAAGTCCTGATCTCAGATGTAATTGTATTTGAAAATACAATCTTTAAGGAGGCAAATAAGGTAAAATAAGATCATTAGGGTGGGCCCTGATTCAATAGGACTGATGTCCTTATAGAAAGAGATTAGGACACAGACAAGCATAGAGGAAAGTGGGATGATGGCCATCTATAAGTCAGGGAGTCGTTAGAATGAAATCAATCCTACCAGCACCTTAATCTTAGACTTCTAGTCTCTAGAACTGAAAAAGTTATATTGTTTAAGTGAGTCTGTGGTATGTGTTATGGTAGCCCTACCAAACTAATAAAGTTTTTTAAAGGAGACATCATAATGAAGGTGAAACTACGACATTGGAAAATATAGCCCATGGAGGGATGAGGACACATATGTAATACTTTAATCAATAAAGAAATTTAAAAAAGAAAAGAAAATATAGCCCAAAAAGAGTATGTAATTGAGAGCCCCCAGGCACAGGAAAAAGGCCCCAAAGGAGGAGCAGGATAGGAGCTATCAGAGAGGGAAATGAACCACACGTTTGTGGTATCATGGCAGCAGAGTGTTCAAAGTGAGAAGAATCATCAGAATTGTCCAGGACACCAGAAAACACCAGAAAGATTTGTGAATAAAATGTAAGTGACACAGCAGAGATAAGCTTAGTGAGAGTAATCCCTGTAGACCAGTGTTTACAGAATCCAGTTTACAGTGGGTTGAGGAGATAATATGAGATGATGAAGCAGAGAATATGGATGTGACCAATCACTTTGAGAAATTTAGATAAGGAAAGGAATGAGATTGAGGAGGTTTACTACAGGGAGAGATACAGACCTTAGAATAGAGAGAAAGGCATGTTTTCCAACTGAAAAAATGGGCCCAAGAGAGTGGGAAAGATTGAAGGTAAAACATGGCGGGGGAGGGGGGGTGGAGGTGGCATGCAAGAATGACTCTTGGAGTAAGATCCTGGAGGAACAGGAAGAATCAGGGGAAGGGAAGGGATGGAAGAGTTGGCCTGAGACATAAGAAAAATGATTCATCTTCTAAAATTATAGTAAAAGAGGTGAGAATTGATGATGAAGTGTGTGGTTTTGTAAGAGTGCAGTCATTAGTTGAGGAGTTGAGGAGGATTGTACACAGTAGTCTCAATTCTTTTTTTGTTTTGTTTTTGAAGTTGAAGCAATTTCTCTAGTTTTCCAGTTTTTATCCAGTGACATTTGATCTCCAGAGTATAGGAGGATCAAGGTTTTGCTGGATAGGTCCAGCAGAAAAGAAAAGCTTGTGAGGGATTTGAGAGCGCTGGTGCCTGATGGGTCCAGATTCTATTTCGTTATTTCACTAATGTCACCATCATAACAGAAGGAAACAGGAGTGGATTAGGTGAATATTCTGATGCAACCATTCTGGTGTATTGTAAGGGAGGAGAAGAAAAAAGAGGAAACTAGGAATCAAGAGTTTGTATAGGGTAGAGAACCACTCACTATCTGATATATATACTCTGTGATTATATACAACGAGCTTTAAAAAAATTGAGAATAGAGTTCATCTTATGCAAAATATGTTTTTGGTACCTTCAGCCTTCCTTTTTTATGCCCCTTTCTCTTTTTATAGACCTTTTACATTTACAGACTAGATACACTAATTTCCCCTCAGTATTCATGATTAATTTATATATTCCTTCCTAGTTTAACTTAATATCATAGTAGCAACAATAGCTAACATTTTGAGTATTTACTATGTGCCATGTAGTATGTTTCATGTTCACATATATTATAACATTTATTACCCCAACTATCCTCTGTAGAAAAGTATGATCATTGACCTCATCTTACAAACTAACGAAACTGAGGTTTACCCAAGATTCACAAGGCTGGTAGTCAGTAGAGCTGAGATTCAAACTCATGCCTGTTTGAAGCACTATTCTGCCTTTCAAAAAGGAAAGCCAGAGAGGACAGTGACTTACATAATGAAAGGCAATGGTAAAATCTGAGATATTGAAATGGAACAAGGCTATTTCTTCAAAACCCAACCTATTCACCTATTTCTTCAAAACCCAACATAGGGACTGCCTGGCTATGGTAAGATAGACATGATGTTGAAGACAATTATAAAAACCTAATCTTAAGAGACCTGCTGTGTTGCTAAATTTCTATATTTACTTTAATTTTGCCTGGTTTTTGTGCTATAATGTTTTACCATCTGAACAATGAGTATACAAAATATGATTGTATTTAAATTACATATTTGCTTTATATCTTACTAGAGGCCCAGTGCACGAATTCGTGCACGGGTGGGGTCTGGCCAGCTCGGCCCCAATCGGCGGATCAGGGCCAGGCCTGTTGGGAGGAGGAGACGGTGGGAGGTTGGCTGGCCAGCCCGCCCCTATTGGGGCCTGATCAGGGCCAGGCTGGCTGTGGGGAGGGGCCACGGATGATTGGCCGGCAGGCCCCACCCCCTGTTGGGGTGGGGGGGCCGATTGGGGGTCAGCAGCTGGGGGAGGGCCTGTGGGAGGTTGGCCGGCCAGCACTACCGCTGATTGGTGTGAGGGGGAGCAATTGGGGGTGGAGCTGGCTTGGGGGAGGGGCCACGGGAGGTTGGCTGCAGTGACTGTCATAGTAACTAGTCGTTCCGGTCATTATGGCGTTATGGTTGCTGGCTTTTTATATATATAGATGTTGATCTCTTCAAGCTGAAAGATGTGATGTAGCTGAAAAAATATGGCTCCCCCCCTTCACTGCTCCATCCCCCAAAATGCACCATCAATTTAGTTCTATAAAGCAACAGGGAAGCTCATTCTGTATGTAGTATTTCTGAAAGAATCCTGGCAGTGAACTGTGTCCCCTTTTAATTTCCCAAGGGAAGTATCTGATTTATATCAACTTTGATGTTTGAAATATTTCTGCTTCTTAGTCAAGAAAGGGAAAATACAGTTGGATGCTAATAAAATAATTAGAAGTACCAATTATCTGGGGTAGACAAAAAACAACATTACACAAATACTACATGAAGAACATGCAGAAAAACAACAGCATAATGATAGAAATTAACTTTACGCCACATTTCCATGCATTGTTTTGAAGTTTATGTAATTTACAACACAACCCTCATATTAGATTTTGAATTGGAAGAAATAAGCTTGTGTTTCATTATATTATACTGTAATATAAGGCTTAATAAGAGCCTGATAAATCTTAAGTATTGCATTATGCTATGTTAATGATTATCATCATAGCTTTTCCAACACAGGCACCAAGGTGTCATCACACATTATAATTTAAAGGAAATATTAGCAATTCTGAGTGCCCATATACTGTAGTTAATAAAGCAGTGAATAGAAATCAGCTTTATAGGTAATTTGCCAGCTAATGACAATCATTTCTATACTGTGTCACAGGCTTATGTGAAGAGAATAACTTTTTGTATAAATAAGATCGATGCTCATAACACTCTCACTTGCGTACTGCAGCAACTCATCCAATACTGGAGGCTGATAGTGTCTCTTAATAAATTAATTTATTGCCCAACAACACAAAAAAACACGATATTTCATGTTGTTCACTTCCCAGGGGTATTCAGCAAGTCTGCCAACTTCAACAAAAAGCCCATATTATTCTGGTAGGAACTAAAGTGATGACATGTGATTTGCAATATATTGCGGTCAAGTGTTCCATGTAAGAGCTGCACGATTTATGACCATCTCAGAGCGCGGGGATTCTGCTGTGTCTGAGGAAGTGGCTTAGCAAAATAAAGACAGATGGCAGCGTAGTAAATAATTGCTTGATTGGAAGGTGACCACGGCAGGATTGCTTCCTGCCTTCAGTTCAACTAGACTTCACCAGGCTATGGCTCATTGATTCATGTGAGCATTTACAGCTTTGAGTTGATTGACCAAGGAAAGAAGCATAATTGAATAATTAATAAAGAAAAAGGATGCTGTGAAGTGGGAGGGATGCCATTCCTCAGGAGGTTCCCCTGTTCTCCCTTCTGTTGTGAGATAATTGACTACTCTCTCTCCTAAAACTTCAAAGGGAATTGTAATGAGTAGACTCTTGCCTGTTTCTAAAAGACATCTTAAAAAAAAAAAAAAAAGACTGAGGATGGAACAGTGGAAGCAATCTTGACAACTAAATTAGATTTCAAAATATGGTGACTCCAGTTGGTTACCACACAATCCTATATCATAAAAGCCTAATATGCTAAGTGTCCGACAGTTCGTTCCACCTTTCTACCAGTTGCTATGATGCACACTGACCATCAGGTGGCAGATGCTCTGACTGGTAGGTTAGCTTGCTGCTGGGTCTGGCCGATTGGGACTGGACGAGACAGACCAGACACGCCCTAGATGAACCCATGCACCAGGCGGTTTTGGCCCAATCCCTGCAGGCCAGGCCAAGGGACCCCACCAGTGCATGGATCTGTGCACCAGGCCTCTAGTCAATTTGTAAAGCACTTGAAAATAGAGTAACTACTATTCAAGTGAGTTGGCGTGTGCATGAATATGCAGCTCAGGATTCATTCTCTGTTTTTATTATGAGAAATGTTTGGGGCTATGTTTGAACAATTGGCTAGAAACCCACTCAACTGAGAGACCCTAAAGCCTAAGCTTTTTCATCCAACCTCAGGGATTCTCTTCATCTTGGAATGAGAGTAGGGCAGGATTTCGTCTCTCTCTCTCTCTCTCTCTCTCTCTCTCTCTCTCTCTGTCTCTCTTGTATTGTTGCTTTCCGAGATGATGGAGTATGGAGTTATCTTACATGGAAAATTAAAGTTCCCACCTAATCCACCTGTCCTACCTTCTGTCATATTCCATCAGCCCCTGTTTCCATACCTTTGTATACAGCATTCATTTCACTTCTTTCAAACACTGTCTTTTATACCTATTCCTTACACACACATTATATGCCCCCATTCCTGGCAACTATCCACTCATTTTTCTCCCTTTATAGAGAAAATACTTTCAAATGTGTTGAACTATATTAGCAGCACTGACCTGTTCTTTTTATTTCTCAGCAAACTATTCTTGGGCGCTTGTTTTGGTGGTAGGCACTAGCAGAGAGGTGTGGGCTCAACTAAGAATGCGAGAGAGGAAGTATGTGAAGTAGAAACATAGGGTCTGGAATCTGACAGACCTGGGTTCAAATCCTAGCTTGACCCTTTTTGGCTGTGTGGCCTTAGTCAAATTATTCGTCCTCTCTGTGTTTCACTTCACATTTTCAAATTGGAATAATTAGAGTACCTACCTTACAGATTTATTATTTTGCATTAAAATATATGATGGCTTCTAACTGTTTGGCATTGTACCTGGCACAAAATAAACTCTGAATAAGTGCCGGTAATAAAATATAACCTAAGCTACTCTCCAGGAGTTTGCAGTTTAGTGGGGGTAAAATACACATGTATCTTAAAACTATATTCTGTGCCCCACAGTGATAGTTACTGGAAGAAAGAAGAAAGATTGAAGCAAGAGTATTATAGAAATGTAGAGCATTATGTAAATTTCTCTGATGCGGAAATCTGTGGATGGTTTCTTTAAAAAAACTGCAGATTGGGTATTCCTTCCATAGGCAGTCAGAGCACATCATTGAAGAAGGTTGGTAAAGAACTGGAAGCAGAAGGCTTGGCTCACCAGCTGTACAACCTTGGACAAATCACTTGAACAGTCTGAACCCAAGTTTCCTTTACATTAAAGTGGGGAGACTATTACCAGCTCTGCCTGCATCCCAGTACTGGTGTTGGGATCAAATAAGATACTGTGTGGAAAGGGCTTTGTGAATCCTGAAGGTCACAAAGGGAGTCGTGATGGTGGTGGTGATCGCAGTGATGAAATGCATCATTTTCATTGTCAGCCTCGTGGACATCCCTTTATATCTATCTGCTCACTCTACCTTGGCTCACCCATCTTGTGACTAATGGTCAGCTAGCCAGCACTCCTGTTGAAAGAAATGTGTTGACAAAGTCTGCTCTTGATTCCTTACGCAAACAGAGGCAAGCCGTACAGAGCATCAAACATCACTGCTCCTTGGTGCTGAAATGAGAAAGGGAGGGAGGGCACAGAGGGGGGCCTTAGATTACCTACAAAGTGAATAATTAAGAATTAACTCTAATAAGAACTTGCAAAATCTCGGTGCCTATTCCAGGTGGCCACGTGAGCAGATTGTAGCCTTTAGAATAGACTTTGTCTCCATCATCTTCGAGAGAACTGCCAAATCTGCCTCATTCAAACCACGTCTGGTTTTGTCTCTCAGGCTGGGCGTTTGCAGTGTGCTCTGTCCGGGATGGGCTGTGCACATACCTTCAAGCAAATCGTGGGAGCAGCTCCCGGTGCACTCAGCCAGCTGACTCTGTTACAGAGGAGGATTTATCTCCTCTTCTCCTTTGTCCAAACTAGAGGACAAAGAACATGGCAACTAGTGGCTAATCACGGGGTGTGCTGGAGCCAGCCAAAAAAGGAGAGCAAAGGAACCCCTCCCCGCTGCCCCCAAAGAAACTCACAAATGTGCACCTTCCAGCTGACTGCAGAGAGCAGTTACTCTACAGCTGCCCCTGCAGCACCCCAAAAATGTACATGACAGCTGGGGTGGGGGGCTGACACCCAGGCCAGGATGCTGCCGATGTTGCTACTCTGGGCAGCCTGCCATATGTACCCGTACCGTTGGGGTCTTCTCTTTACAATTGAGGGGCTATAACTTGGGGAATTAACTTGCATTATACCATGTGCCTGAGTGTTCCGGTTCCCCTGAGGATGAAGGGTTAGGGGTTAACAAGACAATTCTGAAATAATAGTAATAAACCAAAAGCAAAAGGTCTTCCAAGTTGGAAGCATGCAGGATTTGGAATCAAGCAGACCTCTTTGTGGTTGGACCCTGTTACTTGCTGGGTGACATCATACAAGTTACTCAACCTTTCTGAACCTCGCTTTCTTCATCCACAAAATGAGAACATTCATGGTAACTATCTCAGAGTTGTTGCTGAGGAATAACATGCAGCACAGTCCCCAGCACCTAGACAGTGTGTGATAAATAGTGACTGCTAGGATAAATCCCGGGCTTTCCAAAATACTCACTTTACGTTGCATGACTAAGCCCATTTCCAGGAGTTGCATAAATACTCGGCCTAGAGAATGCCCTGGTTGCTTTGTTCTGTAAGGAGCTCCGAAGCCCCATGCCAGAACTGTTGTTTATTCTTTTTGCGGTGCTAGGGAAAGGGGAAGGTTACAATTTTCCATTTCACAGATAGAGAATCAGAGGCATAGAGAAAATCAATGACTTGCTTCATGTCACATAAAGCCAGCAGCAGAGCCATAATCGGTCATGACCTCCCCGTGCAAGGCAGCCTGTGTTCACCTTTCAAAAGTCAGGGGTAAGCAACTCCTGTCTGAGCTTTAATACCATCAGTCTAATTTCTCAGATTTTCTATAGCTGCTGGTCTTGAGAACCTTTGAAGCTTTGGGGAAATCACATGGGTGATTTGACCTTAAATCTCATGCCACTGGCAAAAGATTAATTGCTAAGACCTGGAAAGGGGCCAGACCATTCCGTGCAGCTGAATAACAGCACCGTCTAGGGATGTGCCTGTCCTGACAGATTTAGTTAGTGCATAATTGATAAATCCAGAGTTTGTATAGCTTCGCTTCCCAGATAGATAAGGCAACAGGCTCCGAGGGCTGACATTTACAGAAGCCCTACCAGTATTGCCTATCATTGAATCTCGGTTTTCTGCTCTCTGTCTCGGAACATTGCTCATTTTCTACGGCTGTGTTCTCAGCAGACAAGAAGATGAGGGGATCTGACAAGAGGGCCACCTTGCTCGCTGTGAGCGAAAAGCCCATCATTCCTTAGCACTGCCATCTGATTGCTTTTGAAGTCTTTACTTACCTGATCCAACGCAGGCTGAGGTCAGAAAATGATGCAATGCATTACATAGCAGCTAGGAATTTTTCGTCACAATCAGAATCCAAAAAAGATAAAAGGCAGCCAGCCAGTCACAACATCCAAGTTTGGATAGTGGACCTAAACCGTGGGCAGGAAATTCTGCACAGCCCGACTCTTATTCCAGACTCGAGTGTCCTGAGACCCTTTTTAGTAATTTGAGTTCAGACAGGCACAACACATCTCAGCTTTTACTTCCTTCGCTTTGGTCACCCCAGAAAGTATTTTGCTCGTCGGGAAGAACTGCTGGTGGATATTGTTCACTGTAATTTGTATTCAGAGCCCATAAAGTTTATTATAAGATTTGGTTATCTTTCTTAATTCTTACTCTCTAGTCTTATGTTTCAGTTCAGGAGGCATTATTGTGTGCCTGATCTATACCCAGTGTACTTCTGCCATTTTGTCACTTCCACTGTAAAACATCTGACGCAGTAACTCAGTCAGGAAATAAGTGGCTTTCAGTGTGTAAGATCTTACTTTCAGTGGGTCTGGCTTTTGGGTTTTTGCCAGAAGTGAGTAAAGATGGCATTAAATAGCCCTTACAAAAAAACCTAGTGACTTCACATATTATAATTAACACAGAGCTAGTTTCTGGATAGGTATTATTTTCTGAATATAATTTACTGACATACATTTCTTTTTAATAATCATTCAGGAAAAATCATATAATAATAAATGTTATTGCATATATTCCATGTTTAATATGAAGGTAGTCTAGAAGAGTGTTCCTACACACTTCCTCTCTCTGCGGTTAGTAAGAGATCGTGTCTTCTCTCACCAGATGAGCTGGAGAAATTGGAGCAGGAGAGGCTGGCTCTGGAAGCCACCATCAAAGACAATGAAAGTGAAGAAGGAGGTGGAGGCATCCGAGGCTTGTTCAAAAAAGCTGGCAAGTTGAACATTACTAAGCCAACCTCTAAGAAAGGTAAGTACTGTTACATTTATGAGAAATATTACAAGGTGACCCTTCCCCCTCCACACCCTGCAGACTTCAGTATCTGCAGGGGTGAGAAGTCAGCATCTAAGATGTTGGAGGCCTTGACTAAGAACTGAAGACATTTTTTCAAGAAGGTCGTATGGGTGAAAAGTAGAAGCTATTGTCATTTATCCATAATGCCAAGCCCTTTGTACAATCTTACTGTAAAAAACTTTCTTTCAAAATAATATTTGGTGAGGGAGCAGATTGAGTGCCATGAAACAGAAATTTCTTAGTTAAGATGAAAAAGGGTTAAGATTTACAAACCAGCACCCAACCTCACCACACACACACACACACACACACACACACACACACCTTGCAGACAATTCAGGTGTTTGAATGAGAGATCCAGCTAGAATTCCAATTTCAAAAAAAGCATCTTTGTCACAGACCAGAATTCTGGACTTGAACTTTATTGATACTAATTACCTATAGATTTTGGCTGAGTAGCGCACTTATATCTGAATATCAGGTATACATCCCAGGAACAGAGGACCAGAAAATGAGAAATCTTGCTATAAATTTCATAAACAGGTGAATTAAACATCTGATTTTTTAAATTTTATTTTTTGAAAATTGCTCTTTCCATAAACACAGCAGTTTGATGTTAATGAGGTCCACAGCGACCTCTGCTGGTAGAAAATTAGAATGTTAACATTTATTTCTGTCATGCACAAAGAATCCCATAGTTACTGAAGTCATCCACTGGTGTTTTAACTGAGATTTAGCAGGCTTCTGGATTAGGCTGACAAAATCCAGCCTTCTGAAGAGGCTATCTCCTACCCTGGAAAAGGTTTCGTTTTGTTTCCTTGTTTTCCTACTATATCCCCAGGATAAAATTTTATACCGGTATATGCCTTCAAATACTAGAGGTACCCTTGGGTACCTGAACTATTGCATGGGCTATAAATAGAGCCAAATATGTATTGTCACCCTTATATATACCCATCTTATAGGAAAATGATGTGTTTAAATATTAAGTGAGTGGTATATCGGGACTTTAAGGGTGTAAATATTAGAAAACACCTAAAATTTCAGACACAGCTCTAATGTAGGCCCCTTCTGGATGCTAACTACTATCTTCCTTTCTAAATATTTGGTTTATTCATGAGAAGAGTTACCTATCCACTGAATCTGCTCCATTCAATCGCAGAGTCTTGCAAAGCAATGGAAAATTCAAAGTCATAGCCCAATACTATTCAGGAGCCGAGAGGGAGCAGGAAAGCATTAATGTACTTATTAATAAAAGGGGACTTGTTATTATTCTGGAACCTGTTTCTGCATCACAATACTTTAGGCAAAAATGTGCTCCTCTGAAAGTCAACATGTCTCATTGTTTGGAAAAGCAAAATAATATTATGTTTTATATTCAACACCTAAAATTTCAGACACAGTTCTAATGTAGGCCCCTTCACTGCTCTGGGCTTTTGTTGGTTAACAACTCTTTGAGTTCTAGATCAAGACCAACTTTGCCTCCAGGTGCTCATACTTGAGTCCTCTGGATGCTTTGATATACATGTAAGTGGGGGCAGAATTTGGTCCATTCCGTAAATGCATTTACTTTCTCCCTCAGCAGTCCCAGGGAGATAAAAACAATATAAGATAATTGCTTCAGAATGGACAGGCCCAAAACATGAAAACAGCAAAAGACAGAACAAAGGATCTTTAGAACCTCTTAGATCAGAGAGGAAGCTGTGAGCGGCTGTCGGCTCTTCTCTAAGCACTACAGTGACACCGTCTCTTTGAAATAAGCAATAAAGTCACAACCATGAAAGACATGGAAATAAGAAATAATATATACAGTGTAACAAAGAAATCCCTGCTGGCAAAAAGAAACAAGGGTCCGATTCAACCACTGGCCTAGTTCCCTAGAACACTTTCATTGTGTCCATGTTAGATTGGAAATTGCATTAAAAAAATTTTTAAAGTATTTTATATGCACCCTTAAGTATAGCTCAAGTAAAGGAATTTTCTCTTTCCATATTTCCCGGCTTTTTCATCTCATTCACAGAAATTCAAATAGCTCAAATGGCTTCATCTTAGCTTCACAGACTCCTTGAAAAGAAAGCAGAGGAGTAAAGCAGGCTGGCATTAGGAATGAAGGATCATACAAGGTCAAGGTGCACATTATCCCTGGCTCCCTTTACAATCCGGGCATTCATGGAATTTACATCAAAACTGCACTCAAATGAATGCATAGCCTAATGAAGGAATACTTCCAGTTCACTTGCTTATTTCAGGAAAACTTGATCATCACATGTTTTACTTTCAAGTAAATCTGAAAGTATGATTAAATTGAGTTATATTTGACTTTTGGAAAAATCAAGATTTTTCTTTTCAGGTAATTTAGCGTTGTTATATGTCTAAGTAATAATTCCACTCTGAGACCAATTACTAAGGACTTGAAAATAATCCACAATGAAAATTATAATCATAAAACCGATATCAAACATTTTGAACTACTAAAGGTGATAAATATTACTGTGGGATTCGACCTTTATCTCCCCTTTTCAGAGAAAAGAGCTCACTATTTACCTATAAGCATAAAAAATAGTTAGGAATGCATGACCCTTCCTCTATTTTTCCTGAATAGATTTATTGGAACGTTATTTTGTTTCTTTCCTCAAAGGCTAATGGATACACTACTTTCTCTTTCATCACAGACAGCAGCATTAACACCATCCAGTCCATGCACGTGGGGGAGTTCAACCAGAAGCTGGTGGAAGCCAGCACCCAATTTAAGAAGAAGCAAGGAAAGGGCACAATTGATGTTTGGTGGCTGTTTGATGATGGAGGTAAAATTTTCTGGAATGTACACTAGGGAGCAGAATTTCTGTGTTGATAAATTTAACAAACAACATGGGGAGGTATCTGAAAAAGATACCAGTTAAAGAATAACATTTCAGTGTTCTCCTAAGACTTTAAATGATTTAGGAGCTGTGGGTGTGGGAATGAAAAAAGAGGGAAAGCTGTAGTTTCCTTTCAGCTGGATATACTCATCTTTTCTGTCATAATTTACTGTGTTGGTTTTTTTTTCAGGGCTAACACTCCTTATCCCCTATATCTTGACTCTCAGAAAAAAATGGAAAGACTGTAAATTAAGAATCTATGTCGGAGGAAAGGTTAACCGCATTGAAGAAGAAAAACTTGCGTAAGTAACTTATCACTCGTGTGTTAGAACATTTTGGATGCTTGTTGTTCCAATACTTTAATTTATAAGAAGTGTACATGTCTTTTGAGGTACAACAATATAATGACAAAGCCTCCATGATAGGCCTCATGGTAACTTGGTTTTCTGGCCAATAAATTATCTGTGCAAGTTTTCCAATCACTGTCTTCAAGTCCATTTACCCCCTGCCACAAGTGCTTTCAAAAAGGAGCCTCATCTCAGGTCTTGAATGACAGTGTCATTATCTATACTAACAAAAGGATAATATGCTAATTAGACTGAATAGACCGGACGTCTTCTGGATGTCCTTCCGGACAAAACCACTGCAGCAGCTGCGAGGGCCCAGGGCAAGGCAGCCATGGCAGCTGGCAGTGGTAGCAACAGCGGGGTGATGGGAGCGGCACCTTCCCCTGATGGGTCTGGTCGCCTCCCGCAGAGGTGGGCCTAAGCCGTCAGTAGGACATCCCCTGAAGGGCTCCCGGACTGTGAGAGGGGGCAGGCTGGGCTGAGGGACCCCCTCTGGTGCATGAATTTTCATGCACTGGGCCTCTAGTCTTATATAATGTTCACTGTGTTCTGACTAGTAAGTGAACCCCAGAAATGAAGCACCTGGAGGAATTTGTGTCCAATAGCTTCTTCTGAGAGACTTGAACTTGTCCATTCCCAGCAGTCACTCTAGCACAGCTCACTTCAAAGATAACTGAGAGACAGCACCTGGTCCTCCTCCCAGCCCTGCAACCTCTGAGCTGCAGCACTTGGCCACAGTCACTATATTCATATCTGGATCTCATTTGTAGTTTGAAAGAGTTAGTATTAGTCTGTATCTTTACTCATTTACTCGTGAAGTGCTGATGGGTAGTTGTGAGGATAGCAAGCGTGTGGAGAATGTGGTGTGACCGAAGGTCTCTGGAGGAAACCTGAGGCAGGACCTTCAGCAACCCTCAGTCCCTTGGGGCATGTCCAAATCCCGAGCCCTCCCTGGAACCTACTTCCAGAAATCACAAAATCATGATGGGCTCTTACTCAGTGATGTTTTTATATTTTCTTCCCCTTCTTAGGAGGTTTGTGTATTTAATTTCTCTTAAAGAGGGCCGTAATAAACTGGAAACAAATATGATGTCTATAACAATTATATTTTCTTAATGCCTCCAGTGTCTTATTGGGACAACTGATAAAAGTTGAAACTGGTTAGTGAGTTAGATGATAGTATGTTATCAATGTTAAATTTCCTGATTTCAAAAATTGTACTATCTATAAGAGGATGTCTTTGGTAGGTATGTGAGCAGGTAGATAGAAAGCAAGAAAGCAAGAAAAAGAAAGAAAGAAAGAAAGAAAGAAAGAAAGAAAGAAAGAAAGAAAGAAAGAAAGAAAGAAAGAAAGAAGGAAGGAAGGAAGGAAGGAAGGAAGGAAGGAAGGAAGGAAGGGAGGAAGGAAGGAAGGAAAGAAGGAGAAAGAGAGGAAGGAAGGAAGAGAGGAAGAAAGAGAGAAAGGTGTAGATATAGGCACAAATAAAGAGAGAAAAGGAGAATAATAAATCAAATGGGGCAGATCATAAACAATTAATGACTCTGGGATTTCTTAACACTATCCCTGCAATTTTTCTATAACTTCAAAATTATATAAAAATGTTCACTTGCCAGGGGCTAAAACCTCTAATATATAAAAATATATTGTCAACTGATGGTTGTTGGCTTCAATTCAATGCCAATAGGAATCCCAAATTTGGGGTGCGGAGAATAAGGAAACTTGATTCAGTGCAAACAGCTCATTCATGATACAGCACAACTGCCAGGAACAGCACGGCTATGGAACAGCTCAATAGTGTTACAGCTTGACTCTGAAGCAGCACAGCTGTGGAACAGCATGGTTGTGAGATGGCCGTGGGGTGAGGTGGCCCTGGGGCGAGGAGGCTGTGCTCTGCTCCAGACTGCTCCACCTGCACCTGTGCTGACCTGTTCTATGCCAGTCTGCTCTTCCTGCTGTGCTTTGCCCTGCTCCAGTGAGACTTGGGTGTTTCAGCTCTAGCTGGGAAAAGGTACTCTCTGTCTTTGGTAGATAGGGACAGTACACTCTCCAAGCCAGAGAGGAGAGGACTTTTATACTAGTAGAGAGAAGAGAAGTTCCCTCCCCTGGCCCCTGACTGGTCTTTCCTCCTGCAAATGAGTACTCCAAATCCTCGTAGTTTGATTGGTCCAAAAAGCACAGCCTTGATTGGTCGGAATGGAGCTGCTCTAATAGGTCAGTGAAGATGCTATAGCTATGCAGCTCTGATTGGACTGAGAAAGCTTCAGTCCTAGAGAACCAAGATGGAGGCATAGGTAAACACCTAAACTTGCTGCCTCTCACAACCACATCAAAATTACAACTAAAAGGCAGAACAACTACCACCCAGAACTGCGGGAAAGCTGGCTGAGTGGAAGTTGCACAACTAAGAGGTGAAGAAAGCACAGTGAGACTGGTAAGAGGTGCAGAGGCACGGAAAGTGCTGGCACCTGGATGTGCTGCTCTTTTAACCGGGAGGGAGATACAAGCTCCCGCTTGCTCTGAACTCCAGTTCCGGGTGAGACTCTGGGGGACCCAGGCACATACGGGGAGAAACTGGACTGTCTGGCATCGGGACAGGAACGCGAGGGTGGCTTTCTCTCAGAAGTGCTCACAGTGATCATTGTTCCTGCACGGGGGTGTGGGATGCAGAGACCCGGGGACCTCTCCAGTGCAGGGCTGACTGGCAGCCATTGCTGTTTGCTCTGCCCTGGTGATTCCCTGAGACCCCACCCCACCCAATTTACAACCCCAACCAAGCTGTGCACGTTGGCTTTTGCATATGAATAGCCTATCCTTTCTCCGCCTAAAACCTGTCAAACTGCAGCTGGGTCAGAGAGCCCCAGAGCTTCCAAAAGAAGGCCCAAAACCCAGCAGCAGCAGCCTGCCTTGCTTCACAGCTGGGCCTCATCTGGGCACTTCCAAACCCCATACAAAGAGGAGGAATCTGCAGATCTCTCTGTAACTCCTGCTGGGTGGCCCCAGACAGTGGCTGACCTTGCACATCCTTGGAGATCCAAGAGCCAGTGTACCCAGTGGTCAGAGTGAGACCATACCGGATTATAACTCTTCAGATCCATAAGAGACACACTCAAGGGGCAGACTCATTGAGCACCAAAGCCCCACTGAAGCAAGTCCTGCCCCATAAGGTGTCTCCTGCGCAACAGATCTTCCAGTGTAGACACAGCTGGTCCTCACAGCCAATTGGCGTGGAGGTCAATTCCTCCCAGTGATACCAACAGCAATCAAGGGTTAACTACAACAAGACTGTGCAAACAGCCCACAAAGGGGTGCACCAAGAGCGTCCACCTCAGGTGACTGGGGAGGCTGAGCCACTGGGCCCTATAGGACACCAACCACACAAGGCCACTCTATCAACTCAAGGAGACTTAGTAGCTACCCAGTAAATAGAAACAAACACAGGGAAGCAACCAAAATGTGGAGACAAAGAAACAAGTCACAAATGAAAGAAATGGAGGAAAGCAAAATATTGAATATAGAGTTCAAAACCTGATTATAAGGTTACTCAAGAATCTTCTAGAAACCTCTGAGAAATTTAGTGAGACCCTCAAGGATATGAAAAAGGACCAATCAGAAATTAAGCATACACTGACTGAAATAAAGAATAATATACAGAGATTCAACAGCAGACTATAGGATCCCAAGAATCAAGTCAAAGATTTGAAATATGAGGAAGCAAAAAACACCCAACCGGAAAAGCAAAAAGAATCCAAAAATATGAAGATAGTGTAAGGAGCCTCTGGGACAACTTCAAGCGTACCAACATCCGAATTATGGGGTGCCAGAAGAAGAGAGAGAGCAAGATACTGAAAACCTATTTGAAGAAATAATGACAGAAAACTTCCCCTACCTGGTGAAAGAAATAGACTTATAAGTCCAGGAAGTGCAGAGAACCCCAAACAAGAGGAATCCAAAGAGGACCACACCAAGACACATCATAATTAAAATGCCAAGGGCAAAAGACAAAGAGAGAATCTTAAAAGCAGCAAGAGAAAAACAGTTAGTTACCTACAAGGGAGTACCCATATGACTGTCAGCTGATTTCTCAACAGAAACTATGCAGGCCAGAAGGGAGTGGCAAGAAATATTCAAAGTGATGAATAGCAAGAACCTACAACCAAGTTTACTCTACCCAGCAAAGCTATCATTTAGAATTGAAGATCAGATAAAGAGCTCCACAGACAAGAAAAAGCTAAAGGAGTTCATCACCACCAAACCAGTATTATATGAAATGCTGCAGGGTATCCTCTAAGAAGAGGAAGAAGAATAAAAAGGTAAAGTTAAAAAATTATGAACAATAAAGTGACAACAAATACATATCTATCAACAAGTGAACCTAAAAATCAAATGAATAAAAAACCTGATGAACAGAACAGACTGGTGAATGTAATAGAATCAGGGGCATGGAAAGGGAGCAGACTGACAATTCTCAGGGGGAAGGGGTTGTGGGGGGGATGCGGGAAGAGATTGGACAAAGAGCTTACACCTATGGACGAAGTCAGTGGGAGCGGGGAGGCCTGGAGTGGGGTTGGGAACTGGGTGGAGGAGGGCTATGGGGGGAAAAAGAGGAACATCTGTAATAATCTGAACAATAAAGATTAAAAAAAAAGAAGAAGAAAAAGAAAGTTTCAGTCCTATTGGTTGAAATACAATCCCAATAATATCCTTATAAGGGCTGGCTCAGATGGCAGGAACACAGTGCAGGCAGGCAGTTCCGTGCAGGAAGCAGGTAGTTCAGTGCAGGCTTTTCCCTGAAGTGCAGTTTGTGTGAGAGGGCCCTGCTTAGAAACAGCTGCTAGGCTCTGCTTTTAAATTTGAGCCCAGTTAGCCACCAGGAGCCCTTCTTGGTAGGTATCTCTTCTCTTAGGGTCCACAATATAATTATCAATTTGTCAGTAAACTCCAAAAATTATCAGCAAAATAAAAGGCAATAAATGTTAAAACTTGTCCTGTTTTCAAAGGATAGAGACACTTGGAGAGCTCTACATTATTTTCCCTGAAACATAAATGCAGAACTGGGTTTGCTATTTCCAGAGTCTGCACATGCAGGAATTTCTCTTTGCCTTCAGTGAAATAGCTTGGTCCACACTTCCTATATTCATCAAGTACGATAATGAAAGTCAAACACTAACCAAAGCCTTTTCTGAAAACTAAGTGGAAATAAAACATGATTGCCTAAACACAAAACTCTTTGATTGAAAAGTAGCTAAATATGGCATGACAAAGTGTTTTTTTCTTATATTTTCAGAATGGCTTCCCTTCTGAGCAAATTTAGGATAAAATTTGCAGAGATCCATATTATTGGTGACATCAACATGAAGCCAAACAAAGAAAGGTATGAAACATTTAACAAGGTCCATTTTTAAAATCTGTGATACTCTCTCATTTTTATTTACAGCAGTGACTTCCTGGTAGGAGTTTTTTTTAAAAGGGATTTCAAATAATCACAAGATAGCACTATCAAGTACATTCTAATGGAAGGAAAAGTTGTGTGGTGAAGATGAGCTTGAGAGGGAGGATTGTAGAAACACAGTTTAGCTGGCATTGTAGAATTGCCCTTCATGTTCTAGGTGTCTGTGGTGGCAAGATTAGCAGGAAGTACATGCTGAGAGGATTCTAACCTGAGCAGTCAGGGCGAGGTTTCATTATTTAACGTTACTGGTGAGGCATCCGGCTGGAGAGCTCCGGTGGAGATGTGGAAACAGCTTGTGTCTTCTTGGCACAATGATAGTATCGGCCCTCCATGGCCATTTGAGCTTTCAGGCACTAAGGATTCAACACTTCGAGCCTCTGAGGGCCCAAAGGCATTCTTTAAAACTCTCTGAAGCCTGGCAAGGAAATGTATTCGCTCCAAAATCTTAAAATTGCAAAATAGAAATAACTGTTTAAATGTCTTCAAAACATGATATCATTTCACCCCTCTTTAATTGTTGAATTTGTCACATCCATGATATTTAAAAACAATTTGTAGGTTAGATCTTCACAGGAGTTCCCAGAGATGCAAGAAGATTATCTGTAAATTATAGCTGATTGTAAGTTAAGTGAACTACTTAGAGTGATAAGTTAGCAATTATGTTTTCGATTGTATACAGTGCAAAATCATGTTTATTATTGCATCTGGGTGTGAATTTGTGTGTTTGATTTGGTGTGGAATGAGGCCTCCAAGGATTAGAGAGTCACAAAGGTCTCAGTGTGTCTCAGGTCCTCACCTGCCTGTTAGATCTCTTCTCCTTTCTGTTGACCATCATTTCTCCTTTCTGTTCTGGTTGGGTTGCCGTTCCACATTACATTCCTCAAGTCTTCATCCTCTTCCTTATTTTGATTGTTATCCTATATGAGCTTAATATCTGAAAATCATCCAAATTTAGGATGCATTTTTATTTACTGAACAACCCCCTTGAACTTCATGCTGTTTGAGGGTATTCATGATTCCTCCAAGGCTATGAGGTCACTTAAGATGGCTTTACAAAACCCCTTAACTATGGTAGCTATAATCGACAGGGTCGACCTAGGTTATTACTATGTACTATTTCCTTACATCATATATACCACTAATGCATTCCTATATTTCTATAGTTATAAATACTTAGGAAAAATTAAGAACATATTTATAATTTTCCTTTTTAAGTGGAATTAATATTTTGATATGAACTGGGTTTTCATGCAATCTCTGGTAGCCTTCCACATTGCATTTGAAGAATTTTAATTCCTAAGTCATTGCCTCTTGGCATTTGCAGTGATGTGATCAAATGAGCTCATGTATGGCTCTAACTGGTGGAAATGCATTCTCCATCATAACACAGAAGGTCCAATAGTCCCTACTATGTGACCCTTAGGAACAGGCCAGAACCTGCCAATGCTCTGCAAGTACAGGGCCATTTACTGTTGTCTAAAGGGTAGTCACAGTGTCCCCTACTGACTCTGGATTTTCTATAAACGCTGGGTACAAATTAGTCACCTACTTATAGCTGAATTATTCTTGTTGTTGTTTGTATTATCAGCAGCTAAGGATTGTCCTTATTAACTTATTCCTGTATCTTTGCCTCTTTACCCATCAACATGGTTTTCTCTACCCAAGTCCTTGTTTCCTTCCCTTCCTTTCAAGCTGGTCTCTGCCATGATCACCCTCTCATACCCATAATTTCTGTTCTGTCACTGAGAATGTTGATGAACTTCTTCCACTAAACCATGCCTCTTCATTCTTTGATTGCCCAGAATAGTTGAGCCACTCTTTCATCTTACTACCCCTGACCTTTGTACCATAGTTTTCACTTTTCAGGGATTAAACTCTATGAACTGTAGTAAGAAGCAGAGACCCAGGCATTGTTGCTTTGTTCCTGGTATTTAAATTTTATTTTAGACACCATTTTCATTGGGTGTTTCTTATATAGCCTCTTCATCCTGCAATGAAGAGATTATTTCCCTTTCTCAGGAAAAAATGAATTCATTTTCACCAATCTTGGATATTTTTTTCCTGATATTTCAAAGTGTTGAGGAAGATGGGGGAATAGGGGTTGTTCTTACTGAAATTAAAGAACTTTTGCAGTAATGTGCCCTCATATTAAGAAGAGGTGTGCTGGAAGCGCGATCCTCCTCTCTTCAGACTCGGCTCTAAGTGATGCCATATTACTTTAGAGAGCAGTCACGTATCTGGTGTGGGCAATGACTGTTCCAATATTTGAATGTAAATTTTAGAACAAAGAATGGTAATTCAGTAAATCTTACATGTGGCCACTGGTAGCACATCTGGCACTTTTGTAATCATTTAAAAAGGCCACTCCTCGGTTCAATTAGAGAAGAGAACTCTTTCTCTGGGCTGATGCAGCCCTGGGCCCAGGGCCCAAAGCTTAGAGCACTCAATTCCAGCTCCCATCTGGGCCTTCCTGGCTGGGCAGTCCTTATCTACCAATAACAATTATCTCCTGATCACTGGTTCTTTGCTTTTGTTTTTGGTCACAGGATACCAAAAATAGTTTGTCAGCAATTTCCATGTTGAAAGCTGATGTTAAATGGCCTTAAATTGTGTTTAGTAAATCTTTCAACTACCCATAAAACATCAGTACGTCTTGATGGAGACATTTTATCACAGAAAAATTATCTATAATATGATAGAACAAGGGTGAGAGGGAGTACAAAAGCAGATTTAATGAGAAACTAATTGAGCCAGGAAAAATGGAAAAGCTCTTGTGGTTGGATTTCATTTTTTATTGTATAGACCGAATTAAAAGTCATAGGCCAAAAAGACAACAATCTTTATCTAGAAATCAAAGAGAAACTAGAAGCCATTTAACTAGATAATTTAAAGATGCTAGAGTGGTCATAAAAAACAGCTAGTACATTAATTGGAAAGAAGAAATCTTATGTGAATTAAGGCAAAACTGTACACAATTAAAACAATTTTAAACTTTGTTATTATGAAGAACAAGATGAGGAAGGCAGGGCAACTAGAAGTTAATTTTTAATTGAATTAATTCTCATTTATTTTTAATAGCATGTAATGCTTGGCCTACTCTACAGTCGATTAAAAAATAGAAGAAAAATAATGTAATAAGAATCAAAATAGAAAGCTTGAGCTAGCTTTGGATCACCTAGCTAGAAGATAGAAAATTACTAGCTGGTTTGGCTCAGTGGATAGAGTGCCGGCTTGTGGGTCCCTGGTTCAATTCCGGTCAAGGGCATGTACCTCAGTTGCAGGCTCCTCCCCAGCCCAGGCCCTGGTTGGGGCCCTTGCAGGAGGCAACCAATTGATGTGTTTCACTCACATCAATGTTTCTGTCTTTCCCTCTCTCTCCCACTCTCTCTAAAAATCAATGGAAAAATATCTTCGGGTGAGGATTAAAAAAGAAAGAAAGAAAATTACCAGCTCCAGGGTGAACCTTAGGGTAAAGAAATCAAAAATAAACCTAGGCAAAGAGTAGTAAGGGTTCAGAGAAAACAGCTGGGCAAATACAGCCCCATGATAACCTTCTGTGTCACTTTAGCATGTTTCAATTGCATGTAAAAGAATAGAGACTTAAGTAATAGAAATTATGTTCAGTCAAACATCACTGAAAAATCCAAGTGTATTTTGGCTTTCAGGCAAATCTTGATCTGGAAGGTAAATTTTGCAGCCAAGAACTAATTCTCCTCCATTCTCTCTACTGTACCTTCCATTATGAAATCATCAGTCAAAGTTGATTTTGCTAATAAAAATAAGATGACTGCCCATAGCAACCAGGACTACATATTTGCGAATTTGTGTTCAGTGAGAGAGTTTGTGTCTTCTCCAGTCATTGAATTCAGGTCATAGGCACCACTTAGGTTGTACCAATCTAAGTCACTGCACCAGTCGCCATGGTCAAGTGGAATGCTAGGTCCTCGTTCATCAAGCGTGGCTGGGTTATGTGCCCATGCTGACCAACCACTCTGGCAGAAGGGATAGAAGAATTGTGCTGACTGGCTGATGCTGGGGATGGAGTCATTCCCACCCAGACTATAATGGGGAAGCATAGTATAAATGCCGAGGAGACAGCCAGCAACCTTCATTCCACCTTCTATTTCTCAGGAAACTATTTTTGAACTGGTCTTTCTGCATCTGGGCTAAGATGCAAAGAAAACTCTTATCCTGATCAAAATAGGTGTATGGGGAGCTTAAACAGAGAGCCTCTCAGTTGCTAACCTCAGTCCTGTGGCTGTGCAGTAAATGAATGCCTTGATTTTACAGGAACTGCACACTTTTCATAGCACTTGCACCCAAATCGTCACACTGACCCTCATACCAATCCTCATGCCAGCTCTGAACAGCCATCGTTACCCCCTTTTATAGCCAGGTTTCCCATGTTGAGGAGGACAGTGGAAAAGCTGGAGGTAGAACCCAGGCTCTTCTCTCCTAGGCCAGCCCCTTTGCACTGATTACCACCAAACATCTCTGAAAGCCCGGCACTGTTGGAATGAACTGCAAGTAGAAGTATTGTGCGGTGGAAAGAATAACAGGGCATATCCATCTTCTTCCTTCCTTGTCATTATCTACCATTCTAAATAAGCCAACTTCTCAGAAACCTACTGCTTTAAGTATTTTTCCAATCCTCAACAAAGGCACACTGCTAGGCAGACCATACTCCTTTGTAATCTGTGCACTCTGATCTGAGAATCCCAAATCACCTCAGCTGAAGAGATCATTGAACTCATGGCTTCATATTTTGATTTCTTAGCCTAACAAACAGCACATTGAATCTAATTATCATTCATTCCAAAGTTACTAAATTATAAGTAAGCTACTTTATATAAAACAGAAGAAAAGTATTTACATTTGAGATCATCTTAGAGTTGCATATCAAAGACAACTACTCTCATAAATTAATAAGCTTTGTTTTGCTCTATCATTTTAAAAACTAGATCTTATGAGACTGTTATTAAAGATGAGAGTGAGATTTTTCAGCAATTTTTTAAATGTCCCACAGTGCTGACATACTACTAGTTTTCTAGTAGATAATTTCTTCTTAATTACTCTAAAATGGCCTCAGGTTTTTAGACATTAAAATATTATTGCTTTTTGTTCTTTCTTTTGACACGCACCTGGACAATAGTAATTTGAAAAGCTCAGGCAACAACAGCAGAAAGACAACGGCTGCATTATCTGCAGCCAACATTCAAATAGTTCCATAGCCATTAAACCTGGGAGCCCTTGCCTTTCTCCCACCTGCCCAGCGCCTCCTGCCTGCCACGAGTGGGAGTTGCCATGTGGACCGAAGGTGAGGAGGGCAGTCCTACCTAAATCCCAAGGAACCTAGTTTATCTCGTACATTAATTCACACAGGTCTTCCATGGAATCTGTAAAATAAGCTGATGGAAACTCATTTATGGGCTAAAGTGTCTACATAACAACTGTGTCTTTGGCTATACTACGCAGAAAATGTATTTGCGGAATAGTTACTATCTATGTGTTTGTGTGCTTATACTGAGGATCTAAGACCTAGAAGGTTAACAAGGCCTCAAACCTGTTAAGGCCTTTCCTTGGATAGGGAGGCAGTACTATAGTCACGGTTTTACTCACAGCATGTCCCTGGCAAAGATAACTCTTAAAAGATTTGCATGACATGCAGCTCTGATCTGCAGCCAACAGAGCCAGTCAGACCTAGAGTATCTGTGAAATAACGCGTTAGCTTCCCACCGTGAGGCCTCCTTTATACTTCCTATTTCAGCTGGAAAGTCTTTGAAGAGATGATAGAACCATACCGTCTCCATGAAAGCTGCAAAGATTTAACAACTGCTGAGAAATTAAAGAGAGAAACTCCATGGAAAATCACAGATACAGAACTGGAAGCAATCAAGGAAAAGGTAGACTTGTTTTCCCTAATTTCTACTTTGCTCTCTGTCTGAAAAAGAAAACAGTGGTTTTCTTAAATATCAAGAAAAAATGTATCTGTTATAGGATTTAATTATTTAAGATCCAGGATTCCTGCGTTTTTCAAGTGCTTTTCAATTATATTACTGGATATGAGGATTTAGAAAACTTTTTATTCATTTAATATAAAATCAATTCCTTTTAAAGAAACACAGGTTATTGATAGATATTTTAAAATATCCTCTCATGTTTAATTTTATAGAATAGAGACAGACCCATCAGTCTAACAAAATTAAGTCAATATGTATGCAAAGGAGATAAAGATAGACACACAATTTGACCAATAACAACGAATATTAACCTGATAAAGATAGCGATGAAAACTAGTATAGGGACCTGACAAAATATGAAATTTGTATAATGAAGCTGAAAGTTGGATCAGGCACACAGGATGGGTGTAAAATGCTGAGCTTTTCTAGAAAACCCCACAAGATGGGAGTTACCCCCATCTGGCCTGCAATGAATGGAGTCATGATGATGAGAAGATGAAAAGGGCAGGGACATAGAATAAAGTAGAAGAATTGGCATTTAAGTTGGATTGGACATTCAAGGGAAAGGACTACAAGGACCTCTAAACTACAAAATGTAAATAAACTACATTAGGAGCTGAAGTTACAAATTAGAGCAAGAGATAGTAAAAACCTTTCAAATTTAGGAGAATATTTACTGAGCTAAGAATCATAAACTTTGTGTGTAATAAACTGCCCAATTCTAACAAGGACTTTTCATATAATTGAGCAAATCGCATATCTGGAATCACATTTTTGAAACCAGTGAAATATAATAATAATATATATTATTACTCTTATCACTGCAAAAT
Source organism: Cnephaeus nilssonii (assembly GCF_951640355.1). Lineage (NCBI taxonomy): Eukaryota > Metazoa > Chordata > Mammalia > Chiroptera > Vespertilionidae > Cnephaeus > Cnephaeus nilssonii. Next base: position 50,239,035 of record NC_137075.1, read on the forward strand.
AGTTCATTGTAATTATTTTCCCAAGTTAGTCTTTTGGTGATATTTTAGTTGAAACCAGTTCCCTATGCTGACGAAATATCCAAAGAGCTTAAAGAAAGGTAGATTAATGTTTAATCTATAGTCTTAAAATATCAAATTGGTATCAAGATTAGGTTAGTTTTCTTATTCTTTTTTTCTAGTCCCAGAACTGGCCATTCACATTTTACTGTTATCTTTTTACTGTTATCCATGTGGTGTGCTTCGTTCCCCCCTTAGATTTTAATAAGCCGCTATAGCACAAGGACAGTCTGGTTTTATCCTTTATATTTCTAAAGTTTCTCATGAGTTTTTAAAACACGGTATGTTTCCAATCCTGAATGAAATAACTGTAATATTTTTTTAAAGTGAGGTTTTTCTACTTGTCCATAATTTGAGGTAAGAAGAGAAATTCTTATTCATAATTCTGGGAAAACAGCCCTCAACAAAATCTGAATGTTGTCCACAGAGTTACCGCCAAGTTCGACTGAATGAACTCTTACAGGAGCACTCGAGAGCTGCAAACCTCATAGTCCTGTAAGTATCATTGCAGACATTTAAGAATGTTACAAAGAAATCTTCAGTAAATGGGTTAATCAATTGAAAAGCTCATGCCTATTTAGGTGCCAAGTTAAGAAAAAAAAAAGGAACATGTGGGATTTTAGACAGTGAAGGCAAATAAATGCCACCCTAAAACCTAGAAAACTGGGCCCCAGGGGCTTTCGAAGGCCCCACTTGCTCTAAGGTCCAGGGCAGTGCCCACCTAGAACCCGGGCTGCCCCTCCAGGCCTGCTTCAGGACCCTGGCCCTGGGTTCCCTGCTAACGAGCTTCATGCCAACCAGCAAGGCTCATAGGCCCCTTCGCTGGGTCGGTGCTCCTGAGGTGTGGCATCCACTGCATGTTCACAAGCCTCCTTGCTATGTAGCGAGAGGCCAAGGTGAGACCCTTCACCCCACAAATTTTAGGGGTGCACCTGCTGAAAATATTAATGTTCGTTTACCTAAAAATTGATAGCTAAATATGAAGATCTCCAACTATTTCACATTGATGGCTCATGAACTGACTCGTATGTACAAAGATAGATAGTATATCTTCAAGCAAGATCTAGCCTGGAGGCCTATCGTCAAAGATATAAAATGGTCTCCTGAACTGAGTGGTTTGATAGCTGGTTTCTAAAGTTTCTCCCAAATATAACGGAGAAAACTACTGAGAAAAATTATTTCTGCCAAAAAAGGGGGAGAAGTATTGGTTGATTATATTTTCTATTTAAAGAGGAGTGAAATTTTATAGTTGTGTTTTGTCTCTACAATGCTTAAGTCTACTGTTCTGCTTTATAGATATGTGTATTATCTGAGAAATACATTGGTGTAATATCTATATTCAAAATAATTTCAGTGCCTTCATTTCGGGGAGGAGAGGTATAAAAGTTTCAGGACACTGCTTATTAAACAGCTCAGACAACGAAAGATGCTTCTGTCTGTAGTAATTGTCACCTTTGTTTTCTGCTTTTCTTCCATGCTGTCAGGAGCCTTCCGGTGGCAAGAAAAGGATCTATATCAGATTGGCTGTACATGGCTTGGTTGGAAATCCTCACGAAGAACCTCCCTCCTGTCTTACTAGTCAGAGGAAACCACAAAAATGTCCTGACATTTTACTCTTAAAACATGAAAAATTAGAACACATTTTTACTTAATGCATGGATAATTAAAAACCAGTCCAGTACTTTATAGTGTAAATCTGATCTGTGGTTATGCAAACCTCTGAAGACAATACCACAGGATTCTACATAACCTTTGTCACTATTTTTCTGTTAGTTAATGGGAACTATTTTCTTTTCTATCAGCTTAAGCCTTAATTAAGGGCAGTGTCAGAGCTAATGGTACACCTTTAAAAAAAACATCTTTTGTCATTGCTGATGATAAACAAGAAAATTAAGCAAATCCATGCTGGCTTATGCTCATGAAAACCAGCAACCTGATTGTCAGCTTCTCCAGGCAGACCTAATCTTTTGTTTGCTTCTAGGCCCCCATAGAGGCTTCAGCCCCACAGCAGGTTCTCATTAAATGCTTATTGACAGGCTAGTAGAGTAACAGGGGTGGTTATCAAAGGAAAAGACCAACTGGGTAGGAAACGTGATTATGCTTGCCCTTCTGAGCGGCTTATACCTACAAAGAAGATTTGAAAATCAATAACTGAAAACTTTAAGAAGTACTTGAGTCTACAAAATGTTTAAAGCAGTTACCTAAATAAGGTTATTTAATGTAACACAGATTATACACTTAGAATGATCTGAGCGATCATTGATAACATACGGCTTCAATTTGCTGCTGACTGAAATGTATATTAGCTGGATTAGAAGGCAGCACATATTCTAATTAAATGAAATATATTCCATTCTTAATATAGAAACTTTAACTTTTCTTCCTATTAAATATTTTCAAATTTCCACCATAGTATTGCTTTGCATATTTTTCTAATTAAGTGGTTGTTAGCACAGATAAAATCTTCATAGATGTCTAGCAATTGAAAACCAACCACCACAAGTTTTCAGACATTATAAAGAAATATATCCTGAATCATTTACTTAGTTACTTTATATAGTGATTGTATGGATTTAAAAGAGCAATTAAAATGTGAAGTGGAGAAGCTTGCAAAATTTGAAATATATAAGTACTGATTTTTTTTCCATTTCCCATTTTTCCATTCCTATAATACTTAATCACATTGAAAAAACAATGAAATTTTATTTTCTGATGCATGCCTTGATTTTTTCCCGACATGTTTTGACTTCTTATTCTAACTGATAAAATGTAAGGGAAACAATGAACCTGAAATAAAAGCACTGAAATTCGTTTGCTTTGGCCTAGATCATGTGTTTATTTCTCAGTCACTAAGATCACAGTGCAATGGTGTAGCAGATGTGGGCCTGAAAATTTCTATCCTGTGCCTCAGCTGAAGGCTGTCTAAAACTGGGATTTGAGATTAGGACTTCTGGCCTCCGCTGAGAAAGATGACCAGGGAGACAAGAATCAGCGAAGCTTCGGCAGCAGGCTATCCCCATTCCTAGTGTGGGAGCATTGACTTAGCTCAGTCCTGGATTAGACCCTCTCTTTTGAGCCCTATGCACCCGAAACCCAAATGACTAGCCCTGACCAGGAGCAGGTGCGCCCAGCTTCCTCTTGGGCCTGACATTCTCCGAAACACTTGGGAGGGTCTCTCGGAAAGGTGAGAAGTGTTGACTTCTGGAACCGCAGAGTCTGGCTCTTGTTTCTTTGAGAGGCTGTTTCAGTTTGGGTTCCCTGGGAAACAGACTCAGAGTTTACGGTGGAGCAAGTTTACTAAGGAGTGCCCTTGGGGTCCACGCCAACAGAAGGCAGGGGGAGGAAGCAGGAAGGGTAGAGGAAAAGGTGAGCTGTGATGCAGACCCAAGGGCAGCCTCAGCTGACCCACCGGATGCTTTGGAGACAGAAGATCCCTTCAAAGCAGTCCCAAGCAGGGCAGAGAGGGCCAGGCCTTTATTCCTCCTCATTGCTCAGTCATTGGATGTGGCCTGCCAGGCAGGGGTGTGAACTTGGGTGAGGCAGCTCTCTGCAGCTGCAGGATCCCCGGGGGCCTGAGAGCGGAAGTCTCACAGTTGCTGGGACACTGAGTCCTTCATTAGACAAGGTCTGGGTGGGGCATCACCATGCCAACCAAAGGGGCCATATAAAGTAGTGGTTAAACTACAACCACCCCCCCCACACACACACACACACACACACACGCATGCACACACAAGCACACTCACACGCATATATACAGAAACCTTCAGACTTGCCTCACCACTTATTAGTGGTTTTACCTTAAACTAGTTATTTATTTCTGGGGGCTACTGGCAAGAGAGTGACTGAAGTCCTTTGGTTTCTGTATTAACAAAGGAGAAAACATGGACTGAAAGGGATGGGTGGCAGTGAGGGTTGACGGTTTTAAGATGAAGAGCAGCTGTGTTGGGAATAGGTTAGAGGGGCAAATTTTTGAAAGAATGGGGCGATGGCCAGGTGCCAGCATATTTTTGTAGCCCTCAGGGTCCTGCCCTTGTCCTTTGCTTCACCCAACTCTGTTAACCCAACCAGCCCTCATCTTTCTGTCCACACTCATCTTTCTCAGCAGGAGAAAGTTGCCCAAGGATGTGCATTGATGTCCAACTTTCTCTGTCCTCTCATCATGCTTACATTTCTCATCAGCTTCCCCCACAATCGACTTTTCAAAATCTTCACCATCCCTACGACCTATCCATGTACACAGACATAAAATGTTCCTACACTAATAGGACCGCACTGGAAGCATAGTCTTACAAGTTCTTTTCCTAATACTCAATACTAGGAATCTTTCAATGGAAGCTTTGGAGACCTCCATAGGCCTGGTAAGTTAGAATCTCTGGGAGAGGGACTGAGTTCTCCAAGATTTTGAAACTATTGCTCCAAGCAGCCTCTCCCATTCCAGGGACTTGACTGCCACCACATGCTGATATCTCCCACATTTCTATTTCTAACCCAGATCTGCCCTAAGTCTCATGTACAAATATTCAATCACTGATTTTCATTGTGTTTCTCTTTGTAAGTCCTGCAGATATCCTAAATGCAGGATGACCAGACTTCTGTTTAAAGAAAAATTAAAAACTCAACCTATACCACTGGAACAAAGACAATAATTCTCTTTTCTCCGTTGTCTATCAGATCCCCACTGAAATGACCAAAGAAACATAAAAGTAGGAAAAATCAACGTCACAGTAGGATACTAAACAAGGATGCCATCCATATGGTAATATTTTAAAAAACTGTTTACTTGGGAAAGAATAAAGGAAGCTATAAAGGTCAGCTTGCAACCAATGCTCCTGAGAAAAAACAACATGTCATGGAAAAATCATTGCAGGAGACTCTGGGAGAATTCCACTAACTCCTCCCCCCAGCTGGCAGCTGGAGGTGAGCTCAAGGGAGGAGAGTGCAACACTGAGTGGGACCCCTTTTGCTGGATGCCCAGACCATTCAGAAATGGCTACCGGGGAGAGGCCAAACCATGTGCTTGGTGGGCACTTAACGCAGACATGGCTGTTGGAGTGAGACTTCTCATGGATGCCATTGAAAGGCACCAGAAAGATATCTGCCTGCTATAGAGGCTGAGCCAGAGTCAGCCCTCAGTGCACAACTTCTAACACAAAGAAAACTTGCAGGAATGGACAATCCAGTCCCTGGGTCTCACTGCTCTCAGGCTGGTGGCTTACCAACTGGCACTGCAAGTTGATATTAACCAGGCCTCTTGTTAAGATTAATACCAGGTAGTGTGGTGGAGGTCTCTGTGCCAATCACAGAAGACCAGCCACATCTGCTTGTTGTCGGTGGGTGCATAAGTCTTAGCACCTGTATGGTCCCTGCTGGCGGATGTCACCACATGGGTCATCTAGAGCGTTTCCCTAGGTATTTCTGATGTTTTCCTGGGCAGAAATGTAGGGCCCACGTTGACATAAAGATCTGTCTGGATTCCACATGGGGAGCAGAGGAGAAATTCCTCTTTGGATGAGACTCACTTTGGTGCTAAGATGACCCAGTTGCTGATAGGTCATGGCATCCCCATCAGTTGCAAGAAGACCCAAGAGGTCAAACCCCCTGCTGCAGGTCCCACATCTAACCCAGAGACGTGTAAGTCAATCTGACCTCTTTTAGAAATTCTAACATTGGAAACAATTTCAGTATTCCCTTCCTTGTGCAGAAAAAGTGCTTTCAAATAGAAACTAAAAGATTTCATCTCATCTGTGACACCTTTCTAAACACATCATTATTTTAAGTCCCACTAAAGAAGAAAAATATCTGCCATTTAAACTAGGACAAAATATTCTATCACTTAGCATTTTTGCTGTATTGAGATACCTTTTAAGGATTATGTAGATACAGAATTTTAAATCATATACCATACCTGTACACATAAAAAAGGGAAAGAAAAATAAATTTGATCCCACTTCTGAGTCTTGCTCTTCTATTGACCACTCAGAGTGAGTGTCTTCATTCCCCCACATGACAGGACTTCAGTGCCACCAGGAGTGCCAGGATGCAGTGTCTCTTATAAGGGGAAACCAATAGACACTATTTGATTATTGGCATTAATAATTTGGATAATTATTGACTTTTAAAAATAGCTAAAATGTGTCTTCTAATGAAATTTAAAAATTATGTGTAAATTCTAATACACAAAGAGCATACAAATAAGAAAAAAAAATCTAAAAGACAAAAGTCAGCAGAATGGCTATTATCAATAAATCAACAAACAACACATGCTGGTAAGGATGTGGAGAAAAGGGAACCCTAGTACACTGCTGGTGGGAATGCAGTCTGGTACAACCACCATGGAAAACAGTGTGGAATTTCCTCAAAAAATTAAATATGGATCTGCCATTTGACGCAGTGGTCCTACTTCTAGGAATATATCCTAAGAATCCTGAAACACCAATCAGAAAGAATATATGCACTCCGATGTTCATAGCAGTGTTATTTACAACTAGAGGCCCGGGCACAGATTCGTGCACAGATCAGGCCAAAACCAGCTCTCTGACATCCTCCAAGGAGTCCTGGATTGCGAGAGGGCACAGGCCAGGCCAAGGGACCCCACTGGTGTACAACCCGGGCCAGGGAGAGACGTGAGAGATTAGCCAGCCGGGGAGGAACTGTGGGAGGGCTCCAGGGCATGTCCCGCGCATCTCACTCAATCCTGATCAGCTGGACCCCAGCAGCCAGCTAAACTACCGGTTGGAGCGTCTGCCCCCTGATGGTCAGTGCACATCATAGCGACTGGTCGGCCAGTCGATTGTCTGCCCTCTGGTGGTCAATGCATGTCATAGCGAGCGGTTGAGCAGCCTTAGCATATCATTAGCGTATTATGCTTTGATTGGTTGAATGGACGACTGGACAACGGGACACTTAGCATTTTAGGCTTTTATTATATAGGATATGCATAACCCATGGAAACAGATAATAGGAAGGTGAAGGCCTGGGAGGGGGCACAAACAGGGTAGAAGGAGTCAATAGGGGAAAAAAGGGGGACATCTGTAATACTTTCAATAATAAAGATAAATTAAAAAAAATAAAAGTCAGCCGAAACCGGTTTGGCTCAGTGGATAGAGCGTCGGCCTGCTGACTCAAGGGTCCCGGGTTCGATTCCGGTCAAGGGCATGTGCCTTGGTTGCGGGCACATCCCCAGTGGGGGGTGTGCAAGAGGCAGCTGATCTATGTTTCTCTCTCATTGATGTTTCTAACTTTCTATCCCTCTCTCTTCCTCTCTGTAAAAAAACAATAAAATCTATTTAAAAAAAAATAAATAAAAGTCAGAAAAAGTTATCATTAACAAGAGAGAAATTATACAATATTATAGGATGATACAATAGGATAGAAAAGATCACACATATAAGAAATAAGCAAAAAATATAAATGTGTTTATCTTTCTTAAAGACTCTCAAATGTAATACAAATAAATAAAATCAAACTATCAGCTTCATATCCTAAATTATATATCAAAAAGGCTAAAAACCAAAGAATAAACAAAATATATAGAAATAGTTAAACAAAAGGATAGAGTTGGCAATATTATTCAAAGTTTCAGACTAAAAGAATTAGGAAGGATAGGAGAGTATCATTTCACATTTATAATACATATATAGACACAATATAGCTATAATAATAATAGAGCTTTATGTAACTAAATAGCATGCTATTGACATAAATAATACAAGCATTGTTTGAAATATAAGGAGAGAGTCACAGAAAGTCAATTTTCTTAGAAAACAGCTCACCTATATCACCACCTTTGACAGATCAAATATAGGAGAATCAGGCTACATAACAAAATGGATTTAATAGGCACAATAGTGCTTGCTCATAGAGAATACAGCCTGTTTAAAAGTCTATAGTGTTTATAAAAACAAATTACATATTAGATAACTCAATAAATTATTAAATGTAGAAATATAAATATCACATTTATATTATAATAAAACTAACATTATTTACAAAGCTAGGGTGTCCCCCCAAAAATGTATACACACTTTGAATAATTATTCATTCCAATGGGTTAAATCTGAAAAGAAAGAAACATCAAGTGAGCTATCAGAAAAAAGTGTGTATACATTTTTTTGGTACACCTTGTATATAAACAGTAACATCAAAAACTTTACTCATGGAAAAGACAATTCTTCTAAATAAAGCAGGTAAAAGAAAAAAATGAAATTGTAAACTCTAATAAGAGACATTGAGAATTCCACATAAAATGTATTTTATGCTGAACTAGCAGTACTCAGAGGTAGATTTATACCTATGAATAGATTTAATAATAAATAAGAAAAATTAAAGTTTACATTCCACTCAAGAAGTTAGAAACTGCCAAAGTAACTAAAGGAAAGCGTGAAGAAGAAATTAAGAAAGAAAAGCAGGAAAGTAAATAAAAACTGAGGCACTAGAGTGAGAGAGAAAGGAGTTAAATCTCCGTTTCCCCACTTACTAGTGGAGGGATGATTACCAAGCCTCCTGAAGAGTCCACTTTCTCAATATGTAACACGAAGATTTTTTTTTTAATATATTTTATTGATTTTTTACAGAGAGGAAGAGAGAGGGATAGAGAGCCAGAAACATCGATCAGCTGACTCTTGCACACCCCCTACTGGGGATGTGCCCGCAACCAAGGTACATGCCTTGACCGGAATTGAACCCGGGACCCTTGAGTCCGCAGGCCGACGCTCTATCCACTGAGCCAAACCGGTTTCGGCAGGAAGATTATTAAAAGAATCTACTCCTGAGGGTTGTAGAAAGGGAATAAGATCCTGTGTATTAATAGCTAAGCACAGTAACTGGCTGAGCACTTTTTGGCTAAACACTTAATCAAGTATTAGACGTAATTTTGGGAGAAAGCAAAAACAGGACAGCTGATAAACTCAAGTGCTGTTTGTTGCTATTGTTAAAAAGAAAAAATGTCAAAGGATAAAATATACACAAATTTATAATGAGCACTATGGGTACAACTTTGGAGAATAACGCTCTTTAAAACTAGATTAGTAAGTTATTAAATTCCAAAGAACTGTATCAATTTCTAGTAAAACATAAATTACTAAAATTAAGATAAGAAATAGAATACCTGATAAACTCTAATACTTCAGAATAAAACACAAAGATTGTCAAAGAATTAGCTCCAAAAGGGCATCAACTGAAAAAATATTTTTCTAGGTGGCTTCTTTTAAACTTTCAAAGAAAAGATAATTACCACTGTCTTTAAGCTATTGCTGAACAGAGCAAAATAACACACTTTCTTTCCCCTCCTCAGTTATTCTGTGAAACTAGCATAAACTCAACAGGAAAATATGACAGACTACAAAAACTGGAAAGTACAAATCACTTTCTTGTATGAAAAAATATGTAAAAAATCCAAAATAAAGTACTTCATTTATTTTATCAATATATTCAACTTTATCAATATCTAGAATAAAAAGGTAATATGCTAATTAGACTGGATGTCTTCCGGACATCATTCCGACATCCTTCCTGACAAAGCCGGGGCTGGAGGGAAGCCAGCCAAGCTCCCGGGTGCCTGCCAGTAGCCGGAGGAGGGAAGCCCAGGTCCTGGGTGCCAGAGGAAAGCCGGTGCCAGCAGCCGGGGAATGGAAGGCCTACTCTTGCACAAATTTCTGGCATCGGGTCTCTAGTAGTCAAAGAATAATCCACCAGGAATACAGGTAGTACGGGAACACAGAAAGACCTTATTGTTCAAAAACTAGTTAATCTAATTAATAACATTGAGTCAGTAATTAATAATTAATAATTACTCAATTGCTTGAATATTTATTTGTAATTGCACAGAATACTTGTTGAAGAATACACAAGAAACTGATAAAATTTGACACTGGAGAGAAAAATGAGATTAATAAAGGACAAGTATGTGAGAGAGAGGTTTACTTTTTACCATATACCAATAATAATTACTAAAAATACTATTTTAAAAATTAAATAAATAAAAAAACAACTTGCCTGCTAGACTGTTTAATTATTAACTCATGTTTAAAGTGACATTTATTGTTAAGGTCATCCTATATAATAAAAGCATAATATGCAAATCAACCAAACGGCCGAACTGTAGAACGACCTTCCGGACGACCATCTGGATGACTACCCAGGACCAAGTTATGATAACCCACTGGTGCAAGGCCAGCAAAGGCGGGTGTGATGCGATTGGTCGGGGGTGCAGCCATTGCCCCACGATCACACAGCAGAGGGAGGCCCAAGCCACCCGACTAGCAGGCTGGGGTGGGTGGGCGGGGCCTCCCTCTGCCAGGGAAGCCCGGGTCCCAGGTGCCAGAGGCAAGCTAGTGCTGGCAGCTGGGGTAAGGAAGGCCTACTCTTGCACGAATTTCATGCATTGGGCCTCTAGTACGTAATAAATTTTAAAGAGTTTTATAAAACACTCAAAAGTAAGTAAGCAACTAAAATATCACTATTAAAAAAAAGTTGAACCCAGCACACACCTACTGATAAGTTTAGTTTTATTTCATTTTGGTTATTTAAAAAACATGAGATTTTTTTTTTAAACTTATGATTTCTGGGTGAAAGAAAGTAATAGAGAAGAGAAATGTTGGGTTGGATTTACCAATAGAGCCCTGCATATTTTATGTTCTGAAACTCCAGAATGACAAGTCTAACCTTAATAGGTTCTGGTTGTTGTTTTTTTCCTGGGCTGAATAAAACTCAGAATTGATATTATGCATAGTAGGATGGGCTAATTGTAATAATGTAATTAAGTTTGTGTGAACCCATGGATTCATTACAAGTGCAGTATGTTCTTTTGCCCCTTTAAACACAAAATCCAAATAGGATGCTGTATTCATTTTCCATTAGTGAATAATAAATTATCACAAACTTATCAGCTTAAAACAATATCACTTATTACCTCAGTTTCCTTGAGTTGAGAATACAGACATAGCTTAACTGGGTTCTTTGCTCAAGGTTTCACAACATTGCAGCCATGATAAGACTGGGACTGTGGTGTCATCTGAGGCTCAGGGTCCTCTTCTAAGCTCTTGTGATTTTGGTAAAATTCCATTTCCTTGAACTCAAGGTAGCTTGCTTCCTCAAGGCCAGCAGGAGAGAAAACCTCTTACCTCTAGACCCTCTTTTAAAGGACTTGCCTGATTAAAGCAGGCCCACCTGGGTTAGTCTCCCTTTAGATTGGCTTAAAGTCAACTGATTAGAGACTTTAATTATATATTCAAAATCCTTTCACTTTTGCCAAACATATAAGGTAATCAGCCTAACCACTATAGTGGTATCTCATCATACTCAATAGGCCCTTCCCAGACTCAGGGGAGGTTATGCAAAGTATGAATATGATGGGGGCAGGAAGCATGGGGATCATCTTAGAACTTGGCCTCCCACAAATGCTATCTAACATTTCTGAAGATCATATCTCAGCTACTTACAAGTCAAGCTGGGACTCAGATAATAAGTTACAAATGGCTTGTGAAGTATCCAAGTAAATACTCCACTACTATACACAATATATCATGCCCATTTTTTCAGGAAATCTACAACCATAAAAATAAGCTGAAAAGGACCTCAAAGTTCCTCTACTACTAAAGCAGGGTCTTCCAACAGAATATTTATACACAATTCTGTTTATGTGTGAGCCATGTCCCGCGTGGCTTAGGGTTCGGGATCTGGAGAAGGGCAGCGTGCAAATGACAGAGAGACAAGAAATAATAATTTGGAAATACTGGGGGCCAGGCGGAAAGCCCAATGCAAGGGGAAGGACTTCCACTGGTGCCCAGGCCTTGCCAACCTTTTATTCAATTTTGGATACACATATAGCCCTTAGTCAGGCAGGCAATTCCTGTAACAGACAGACTATCTTAAAGGTCAGTAAATATTAGTAAAGATTTACTCTGAGACTATTTGGTCAGGAAATTGCTTGAGCTACCATTGTCTCGACTAAACAATCAGTGCATAGCTCTGGCCCTTGCCAGGGCTCAAGGTTCACCAGCGTTCCGGGCTCCTTGTTTACACTTCTCTGACAGTGAAGACAATGGGTAGCTTCCAAAATGTTTACATGGTTTCCCAGTTAGTATCTTCCAACATGTTAAATGAGCAGTAACCAGCAATAAATGACAGTGGGAGATGCAGCAAAACATCACAAAAAATTTTTTTTAAAAGCAAATACAAGCTTCAAAAACATGTTAGTCTGCAGTCATACGTGTAGGAGGCACAGACCCTACATACCTCACTAGAGCCTGAGGACATCATTACTTTGTAAGAGGACAGCCTAATGGCATAAAAGTTCAATTTTGTTCCATCACTCTGGTTAAGAAAGCAAGAATATGTGCAGTTCATCCTCAGAAAGTCTCCCTCATTTGGTTGACATCGCAGGATGGCCAAGCTTCAGTTATCTGGAAAATTAATTTACATGGAAGCAGCCTATATGGCACTCTTGCATAACACTTAACTAATGTATTTTCAGCTTGTGTAGTTCAAGATGAGGAATGCGGAAGAACTCAAAGTTTGAGGTCAAGATCCAGGTAATGAGTGTCATTGCTTCAAAGAGGGTGATAAGCAATGACATCTGGAGCAAGGAAACTGCTTTCTTTATCAGCCTGGAATATCTCTCAGCAAAAGGTGGTTGGGGCCAAAGCTAAGCAGTCAACATTTTAGAGACATGAGTAACTACCAAACTGTGGATGCAGCTGCAGAGCTGTGGGGCCAGAGCACAGGCCTCTGTTCTGACACAGCCCTTTCTCCAAAGTTGGAGGCTCACTTGAGCTTCTGAATGCAGTTTATCTGCTTTTAGATGACCAAGAGATCAGGAAACAGAGATATTTCACATACAGACTTCTCAGTTTTTCTTCCAAATCAATTATGTACTTGCATTTTCTAATTTCCCTTTTGTACTTCCTCAACAAAGAAGTGGTAGAAATATTCTCAGGAAGGTGAGTTCAGAGAAGCAAGCAATATCACATCTTGAAAAATGTTAAACTACTCCAGTTGCTAATGCAACCAGCACATTGCTGATATGGTCATCAGTTCTATGATTTCCTAATGCTCACAGGTACATTTATAATATGAATTCTACTAGAGGCCCGGTGCACGAAATTCGTGCACGGAGGGGGGTTGTCCCTCAGACCAGCCTGTACCCTCTCCAATCTGGGACCCCTGGAGGGATGTCCGACTGCCCCAAACAGGCAGTCGTACATCCCTCTCACAATCCAGGACTGCTGGCTCCCAACTGCTTGCCTGCCTGCCTCCCTGATTGCCCCTAACCGCTTCTGCCTGCCAGCCTGATCACCCCCTAACCACTCTGCTGCCAGCCTGTTTGCCCCCAACTTCCCTCCTCTGCCTGCCTGGTCACCCCTAACTGCCCTCTCCTGCAGGGTTGATCACCTCCAACTGCCCTCCCTTGCAGGCCTGGTCCCTCTCAACTGCCCTCCCTTGCAGGCCGGGTGCCTCCCAACTGCCCTCCCCTGCTGGCCATCTTGTGGTGGCCATCTTGTGTCCACATGGGGGCAGGATCTTTGACCACATGGGGGCAGCAATATTGTGTGTTGCAGTGATGATCAATCTGCATATTACTCTTTTATTAGATAGGATAGAGGCCTGGTACAGGGGTGGGGGCCAGCTGGTTTGCCCTGAAGGGTGTCCCTGATCAGGGTGGGGTTCCCTTGGGGCGTGGGGTGGCCTGAACAAGGGGCCTGTGGTGGTTTGCAGGCCGGCCACGCCCCCTGGCAACTCAAGCGGAGGCCCTGGTATCTGGAATTTATTTTCCTTCTACAATTGAAACTTTGTAGCCTGGAGCAGAGCCAAGCCTGGGGCTCCCTTCGCGGCTGGCAGCCATTTCTGTTGGGGTTGTAATTGAAACTTTGTTGCCTTAAGCGGGTGGGCCCAGCCAGGGTGTTCGGAAAGCTTTACTTCCCCTGTTGCCGCCGGCAACCCTGGCCTGCTCTCTCAAGCTCCATTCTGCCGCCATTTCTGTTTGAATTTGTTTACCTTCTATAATTGAAACTTTGTAGATTGAGTGGAGGCTTAGGCCTGGCAAGGGCAGGCGGAAAGCTTGGCTTCCTCTGTTACCTAGGAAACCTTGCTCTCTGTGGCTGTAGCCATCTTGGTTGGGTTAATTTGCATACTCGCTCTGATTGGATGGTGGGCATGGCTTGTGGGTGTGTCAGAGGTATGGTCAATTTGCATATTTGTCTATTAGGTAGGATTTTATTTATTTTTTATTGATTTTTAGAGAGAGACAAAGAGAGAGGGAGAGAGAGAGAGAGAAACATCAATCTGAGAGGGAAACATCGATCAGCTGCTTTCCCAACGCCCTTCACCAGGGATGGAGCTTGAAACTAGGCATGTAGGTGCCCTGACCAGGAATAGAACCTGCAATCCTTAGGTGCATGGGATGATGTCCAACCAACTAAGCCATATCAGCCAGGGTGAATTCTATTTAAAAAAACACAAACAAACCTATTTCTGTAGACTTTGGACTTTATGTGTCCAAAACTGAGCTCTCCATTTTTCCCCCCAAAGCAGCTCTTCTAAAGCTCAGTAAATGGTAACCCCATCCTTGCCATAAATCTTGGAATCATCTTTGACTCCTTTCCCTCACCTCACATCTGACCCATCAGCAAATCCTATTGGCTTGAGAATATATCCAGAATCTAATCACATTTCACCATCTCCACTGCTACCTCCCTGATCTGTGTTATGATCATCATTTCTCACCTGGATCACTGCCTCCCATCCTTGATCCCTTCTGTCTCATTTCAGCATTCTTTTAAATAAAGTAAAATCTATTTAAATTAAATAGAGTGTGTTCTTCCTCTTATAAAAATCTTCCAATGGCTTCCCATCTCACTCAGGGGGAAAGCCGCTGCCCTTATAAAAAGTTTACAAGGCCCTACAACTGCAACCTTCATCCTCCACATCTGTGACCTCATCTCCTACAACTGTGTGACCCCCTGTCACTCTGATTAGACCACATCAGACTTCTTACAGGTTTGTGCCTCAGGACCCGAGTGCTTGCTATGCCCTCTGCCTGGAATGCCTTTTCCCCAGATATCACTCCCTTCAAGTTTGGTTAAACCCCTCCTGCTCTCCCATTGCCACACTTGGCAGATAGCATATTCTCACTGAGGCCTTCCCTTGGCCACTCTCTGTAAATCACAAGCTTACATTCCACATCTCACTCGTCCGCTTTGCTTTTCTCATCATTCAGCACTATTTTAATAACTTCTATTTACTGTCAGAATTATTTTTGTCTGGTCTTTTCCCTGCTATGTGCCCAAAGTCTAGACCAGTGTCTAGCACATGGAATGCACTCAACAAATACGTGTTAAAAGTATAAATAAATCAAGACACTGGGGGAATAAGAGGTATAAAGATAACCTCCTTTGAGGCAGGTCTCTGACTCTCTGTGGCGCTTCACCCCACCAGCTCAGCTCACACCAGTCATGCCCCACATTCCACACACACCTCTATGTGTTTCTGAACATGTGAATTCTCCTGTCTGGGACTTTTGACTCTTTCCTGTTTATCTCACTGTTATTTTTTACTCTCATTTATTTCATTACCAATGAGTTAATTACTAGACAGTTTCTCACGAGTTTATTTAGCATCTGGTATTGCCTCTTTTGTCAATTCAATAAAAATGTGCCAAGCTCTAAAGATATATTGTTCTACTTGGGGGTCAACAAAGGTGGGGCACAGATCCTTACCCACCCCCAACTTTGCAGGGGCCTGAACCTTCACCCCTTCTGAGGGAGGTCTCCTGCCCCCATGGCTGCTTTGCTTCCCATGCACAGCTCAAATCGGGACCCAGGTAACAAACAGAGACTTGGCCAACAGCAGATGCCCTCTCACTGCAACAAGACTTGTTTGAGATGTCTTGTAGCCATGGCGTGGGGAAGTGGGTCTTTGATATCCAAATCCAGCCTAGAACCAGGAATGCTCAGGGCCTACTCAAGAAGGCAAATAATCCTTTCCACTAATATACACAGGGTAAAATAAGATTGTTGTTAGCGTGTTGAGTTTGACAGTAGAATAGTAGTAAAGTCCTCAGAGTAATTTAAATTGACTAATTGAAACAATCGAATATTCTAGAAAAACTGAATGGACTGTACCAAAAGCTGTTCTTAAAGTGTTAACAAAAATTTTGATTGGCAATTCATCTCATGGTAAAATTGCATAACATGTAATGAACCTAAAGCAGTCATATTTTAGTGCAAAAAATTAAAATGTAAACGCTATCAAGACTACATTATAAAATTCCCAAAAGCCTCCTAATATTTAAATTTAAAAAAAAGGGGGGGGGGGTGATAGTAGAAGAATATCATGTAAGGAAAAATATCCTGTAAGTAAATTACATCTAGAAAATTTTTACTTTAGAAAATTAAGTTTAATCTGTAATGCTAACAGCAAGAAACCCATGAAAAATACACATGGTATCAAAACAAGCCAGAGGAAAAGCATTTGGGCAAAAAAATGAAAAAGGACCCCAGTCAAATTTATAGAAAATATTCCTTTACTAACTTTTGGTCGAGAATATGTTTGTATATTTTCAGAAAATAACTCCAAGACCATGTGGATTCCTGCAATAGAGAGGAATTGACAGGAGTGCTCCAGCCATGAAGACAGAAGAGAAACAGTCCAGAGATGGAAGACGCTGACAACACCTTGCCATACTAGCAGACAGCAGTTGTGCGCCGCTGAAGGATGCCCAGGACCAAACCAGAGGTGGTCGGACCTGTTTCACTACCATTTGTCCACCACCCAGAACTGAAATATCATTGCTGACATGTACACATAAGGAAATGTTCGACATTGAAATTGGGACTCAAAAGAACTGTTGGCCCAGAAAGAAACTCACTACAGACTGATTCATTTGCCTCCCAGCAAATAACCATTATGGCTTGTCTCATTTTCGGTTCTTATAAGTGTATTTCCTGTATCACATGATCTCACGCATCTAAGGGAAATAATGAACAACATAAGCTGAAGAACAAAAACAGACCCAGCGACAGGGAAGCATCGACCAGACTGTCAAACCTCAGAGGGAAGGCAGGGGAGGGTGGAGGAAAGGGGGAGAGATCAACCAAAGGACTTCTATGCATACATATAAGCCTAACCAGTGGTCATGGACAACAGGGGGGTGAGGGGCATATGTGGGGAGAGGTTCGGGATGGGAATAGGGGGATGAGGACAATTATGTGATACCATAACCAATAAAGAAAAATTTTTTAAAAAATAACATTTGCCACTATTCAAATTTGAAATAAAAAAAATTAAGTATTATCTTGAAACTGAAAAAAAAAAAAAGATATATTGTTCTAAGCTCTCAAGGTATTAGACAACTATGTTTCCTGCCTTCAAAAAGTTTATTCTCTAGCCCTAGATGGTTTGGCTCAGTGGATAGAATGTCGGCGTGCGGTCTGAAGGGTCCTGGGTTCAATTCCAGTCAAGGGAACATGCCTGGGCAGCAGGCTGGATCCCCAGTAGGGGGCATGCAGGAGGCAGCCGATCAATGATTCTCTCTCATCATTGATGTTTCTAAATCTCTCTCCCTCTTCCTTCCTCTCTGAAATCAATAAAAATATATATTTTTAAAAAAGTGTATGCTCTAGATTGATGAGCAAACAAGTACACAAAATAATTATGGATTATGAAAAAGACTGTAAAGGAAATAAAGAGGAAACAATGACAGAGAATAATGGAAAGGGAAGTACTTAGGGTATTCAGGAAAGGTATCTATGAAAAAATATTTGATAAGAAGATCCTCACAATCATGCACCTTAATTGAGCCCTATGTTCTTGGAAAGAGTGATAGTCAAGAAATCTCACCAGCCTTTCTTTGCTCCCCCAATTCCCCACCCTTTTGTGTTCTAGAAAACAGCTAACTGCAATGACCACCATTCCCCACATGGCTTACATAAGACCTGCTGTCCACTCTTTCTCATGATTCCCACAAGACTCATAGAAGACTTCCATGTCCACCTGTGACAAAACCAAACCCAGACGAGACGAGTCCCTTCTGGCCTGAATCTGTTGCCTCATGAATTATTAACAGAGAATTGAATTATTTGTTCCCCTGAAACTAGCTAGACATAGACACAAACATTTCCTGTTTCACTGAAACTTCTTTCAATTGAAAAACAATTCTAACTGTAAATAACCCCACCTATAACTTGCCTACTCCTCCCTATAAACATCTAAGGCAAATCCACCCTGCTGAGGTACCCAGTAGTAGACTGAATAATGCTCCCTAAAAGATTTCCAAGCCCTAATCCCTGGAATTTATGAATGTTACTGTATATAGAAAAGGGGCTTTTGGAAATGAGATTGAAAAGCTTGATATGTAATTATCCTGGATTATTTGGGTGGACTCCAAATATAATTATAAGTATCCTTGTAAGGGGGAAGCAAAAGGAGACTTGATTACAGAGAGAAGGCAGCCATGGAATGGAAGCAGAGAGAAGCAGAGCCAGAGAGAAGATGCTATACCATGGGTTCTGAAGGTGGAGGAAAGGATCATAAGACAAGGAATTCAGCTCTAAATGTGGGAAAAAGCAAAAAACACAGATTGTCCCATAGACCCTCCAGAGGCAGTGCAACCCATTACAACTTGTTTTGGACTCCAGAACTATAAGATTATAATTTTCCATTGTTTTAAACCACTCATTTTGTGATTATTCATTACAGCAACCATAGAAAACTGATATATATATACTCTAATCATGAGATCTGGGGTGCTTTTCCTATTGCAAAAGCCTGAATAAAATCGATCTCCTTACCTATTTGGTTTTGTCTTTGACAGTGTCCACCAAGTGAAGAGCAGGGAGAAATGTAGACAGAGTGAATACCATGGATAAAGGCCCTCAGGCAAAAGAGACCTTGGTGTGTTCTAGAACCTAGGAGATGAGTGTGTCTCAAGATGATGAAGTGGAATGGTAAGAGCCTGATCATATAGGGCCTTGGGCCATGGTAGGGAATTTGGATTTTATTATAATTATTATGGGAAATCTTCAGGAGATTTTAAGCCATAAAGAGTAGAAGCAGGGAGATCATTTATTAGTCCTGGTAAGAGATGATGGTGGCCTCAGAATGTGGGAAGAATTTAGATACAGGACCAAATGAATCAGATGGTGTTTCTGGAAGGGTTGTAATATGAAACAGCACAGTCCAATTAGGATAACTGGAGGAAGGTTTACTAAAGAGGGTCCTTATAAAGGGGTGGACAAAGTTTGGGAAGCCAAAGAGAGTGCACTACTCTGAAGCTTAGAGCAGGGCCAGGCCTGAAGGGAAAGGGGAGAAAGTAGTTTCCAGAGCCTGGAAGAAAGGCCACATTGACGAGAGCAGTGGTCTTCAGCAGAGGGGCATGGCCGTGCAGAGGGGCCCTGACCTTTCCCTCCCCTCTCCCTCTGACCTCCTGCTAGGGCTGTCTACTGTCAAACCCCAATGCAAACCAGAGGACAAGAGCGATCATTGGTGAGCCTCCTTGGCAGAGATCAGGGTAGACAGGGACAGAGTGGGTCTGGAAGGAAAAAAGAAAGATATGTTGTAAAGATGTTCCAATTAATCCAATTTATTAAAAGAAAATGTAGTGACTCGAATTTTCTACATTAGTTCCTTAACACTCAATTTCACTTAGCCAGCACCTACAGGCACAAAAACAATGGCCTTTCACCTTCCTGACTTTTCTTTGAACATTTATAACTGCTCTTTTGTCCTAAAGGCAGTCAGAAAAGACAGTGATTAAAACATTATAAGGACTAATAATGCTATCTTCAAAGTTCAGTGAAAAACCTCTTTTGTTAAAAGGGTAAAATCTGAAGAAATGCTGCTACATGAAAAATGGATAATATCTACTTCAGACTGAAGAGAATTGCGTTTGTGCAGCCTAGTAAGCAAGGGGTGTTTGACAGAGGCAGAATATTGAATCACAATCAACCACAGCAAGCCTAATGAATACATCTCTCTGCATGGATACCCATATTTTACCAGTTTCCGTTCCTATTTTTTCTTTTGCTTTGTTTTTTGTTATTACTCTAGAAGATAATTCAGTTAGCATCGTGCATCTCCTCACAGAAATTTTGAATCTTATGAATACAAAAATCATGAACGTGGCCCAATTTTACTTTAATCAGTTTTTCTGTTTCCTAATGCAGGATTAACTTCCCAGTATATATGCAGAGATTTAGTAGCAACAGTGTGTACATTAAAATATGGAGAGTTTCAGAAGCAATTTGAGTTATGGTAATTACTGGGTTTGTTTACACAGACATAGATGAAAAGCATAACCTTTTAGTTCCTGTCTTTTCTTATTTTCCTTAATTTGGAAAAATTGTGTGCTACCAACAGTAAAACCATACAACAGGTGTTCAATGTTGTGGAGAAAATCTGGTGCAACCAAGGAGATTGAGAAATAAAGAGATCAAAACTGTCTGAGGTAGTATCTGCAAGCCTCCTTTCTCCCGGTGCTTCCCTTGCTGATACTGAAAGACTCTTGTGTTCATATTTCCTCAGAATGACTGCCACCACATTCATCTCACTCTAACTATCCAGCGGGTCTCCACTCACATACCGATTCCAGTGTGGCTCCAACAACTTCTTCGGTTTTCAGTCATTCTCCATACCCTGCTCCCTGGTCCCATTTGCTCCATCCAGGAAGTGGGCCTGAGTGAGTAGGGGCCCATATGAGAAAAGAGGAGGAGAAAAAGGCAGATGGTCCCAACAACTGGGAGCCAGCAGGAGAGGCGCCAGTGCTCACAGGGAAGGTGAGAAAAGAGGCCCATCCCTGAAAACATGAACAGATCAGGCCTGCTTATTAAGGCTTGTTGATCCTAGATCTAGACGCTTCACCAAGATATCCATTGTTTCGTGACTTCCAGGATTTTCCTGTTAAAGATAGCAGACAGACAGATCTTCACATGTCTTAGAATGGAAGAAATGGGTGAAATTACCCAAATGACTAATGCTTGATTTCAGTATCTTCTTCCACCTTTTCCACCCCCTTTTCATACCAAATTGACTTAATGGCCATCAACCCAGCTATTGATTGCTTAAAATATCTGCTCTAGTAGTTCATGTTAGACATAGTAATGGCACCCCAAGACATCCACGGAACCTGCAAATATATTACCTTACAAAGCAAAAGGGACTTGCAGGTGTGATTAAAATTACTGACCTTGAGAGAGATTATCCTGGATTATCTGGGTGGACCCAACCTAATTACATGAGTCCTTAAAGGGGGAGAACCTTTCCCAACTGTGATCAGAGAACCAGAGAGATGGCAGCATAAGAAGGAAGGACTCAACTTGCTATTGCTCTCTTTGAAGATGGAGGGTGGAGGTCATAAGCAGAGAATGTGATCAGCCTCCAGAAGCTGCAAAAAGCAAGGAAATGGGTTTTCTCTTAGAGATTCTAGAAAGAATTGAAATCTTGACAACACCTTGATTTTAGCCCAGTGAGACCTGTGTCAGAGTTTTTACCCAAAGAACTGTAAGATAAATTTGTATCGTTTAAGCCACTAAGGTGATTTGATATGATCATATGTTACAGCAGCAATACAAAACTTATAAAGTCTTTGTCACCTCAAACTTGGATTAGCACCATAGAAAATTTCCAATTTCTTCAGCCTCTCTAGTCTCTGGGTCATTTTAGAAATTCTTATTTCACACACTTTTGTCAAATATTACTCTACTCATTTGACTTTTCTGTGGAAGAGCCTACAAATGGCATAGTTTTTCAAATTAAGCTCCTCTGAATATCAGAAGATCTGGGGTGCCTCCTCCGGACCTGCCAAAGTTCAGGCTAGAAGGTTAGTGAATACTGCTGAAGATGACCTGAAAAGATTCCTGGGAGAGATAGGCCAAAAGAATTTTCCAAGCGTTTCTTTCATAGCCAAATATGTTTAACAATAGGAATATACTGGACACTTTACAAAGATTCACAGTGTTTGCTAGTTACACTGCCCTACTGATAAAAAACAGTCAGTGTGCTGAGGTAAAACCAGTTCTGCCACTCTGTCCAAAGTTGGTCATACTATTAACCTCTGAACTAGGGACTAGTCAGTATAATGGTTACATTATAACACATTATATGGGTAATTTTCAGTCCAATCAGATGCTTTTCAAAGATGAAAGAAAGAGACATGATTTGAAAGAGATCATATGAACCCGAAGAGACAGCAGGATTTTAGCTCTTAGTTCTTGAACAGCTTTTGTTTTAGATTTTAGACACTGATGAATTAAGCATGAATGCTTTAATTTATCTAAGTTAACAACAGAATCAGAAAGTAAAACTTCTAAATTAGTATAGGAAAAAATAAAGTAATTAATTAAAATAAAATTAATAATAAAACTTTAAAAAGGCAAGAATGGGTTAAAACACACACACACACACACACACACACACACACACACACACACACATAGAACATCTGAAAAGAACCCAAGTTAAGCTAGTTTAAGTCCATCACAGAGCTTACATGCTAGTGGAGGAAACATACAACTAACAGGTGAAATAAATAAGTCATTTCAATACATGCTATGAATAAAAATAAAATAGGGTAAAGCATTAGGAGGAGACATTTTTTAGATAAGGGAAGGTCTGAGAGAAAGAGGGAGAAGAAGCAAGACTCCCAGACTCTTTATCTTCGGCAAGAAGAGAGGTTAAGAAGAGAAGAGAAGCCATAAAGAGACTGAGAAGAGGCAGCCAGTGAGGCAGGAAGAGGTGTGTGGCCCAGTGTGGAACTGTTTCCACACGGAGGACATGATCAACTATGAAACTAAGAATGCCTGGTTACTTTACTACACACCTTTCCCAGACCTGAGGAACACAGCCAACAGCAGGCTCAGTATTGAAAAGAGTAAACATGGGGTGCATAAACTACAGAGCCGGCTGCTAACTGCCTGGACTTTGAACCCAGACTACCTGAAGTTGAATCCTGGATCTAAGGGGAAAAAAATCCTCTCTGTGCTTCAGTTTCCTACCCATGAAATGGGGATAATAATAGCACTTGTTTCTTCTAGTTGTGATTAAATGAGTTAATATTTATACACCACTTAGAATAAAACTGGCATAAAGTTATCATCATGCGAATCCTTGTTAAAAAGAGAAAGAAAAATCCCATATAGTTCTCCCTTATCAGAGGAGGATATGTTCTAAGACCCTGGTGGAAACTTACAGTAAACCACAGATAGTTCCGAACCCTACATATACTGTTTCTTTCCTATTCACATATATATATACTAGTAGCCCATTTGCAGGAAAAATCCTGCAAGCGGCCGCTGCGGCCGCATGCGCTGCCGCTGCCACTGCTGTTGTGGCCGCCACGCCTGCACCCGAGCGCCGCTGCCACCCGCCCCGCTCCGCCCCACTCCGACCTGCCCCGCCCCGCCCCGCCCAGGCTTTCCCTCTGGCAGCCATCTTGCTTTCCGCTTTTCCTCCATCTTCCTTCTAAGTTGTCTTCAGTCTTCACTCCTCCCTCCCTCCGCGTATGCAAATTAACCGCAATCTTTGTTGGGTAATTTGCATAGTTGCCCTGATTGGCTGGTGGGCGTGGCTTTGGATGGTGGGCATGGCTTGGGCGTAGCAAAGGTGCAGTCAATTTGCATATTACTATTTTATTTGGTAGAATTAAAGTTTAAGTTGTCATTTAGGTACAATAAGAGGTTAACAATAACATATAAAACAGAACAATTATGACAATATACAATAATAAAATCATGTGAATGTGGTCTCTCTCAATATCTTACTCTACTCACCCTTCTTGTGATGGATGTAATGGTGGAATCATTCCATAAATAAGGTGGCTGTCACCCATGCTTTCTCATTATGCTGCCAGAACACAGGCAGATAATTTTTGTTTCTGAGAGTGTGTTCTTTGCTCTATACACTATGCCTGAGGGCTTTATCGTATGCCCTGCAGCATTGCCACATAGTACCAGAGTTAATCTGTCTTTCCATGTTTTATGCCCTGCTGCCATTTATCTAAATTTGCACTTTTATGAATGTAGGTTCTATTGGGCATCTTCTTCCAGAAGAGTCTGGTTTTCATTGCAATTAAAAACTTGCTTTGGATGAAATCTTTTCTCCTTCATCAACTCTGCTGGAAATGTGGCAGTAGCTCCTTCATCAGCAGATGCCACTTCTCCAGTCATTTTTATATTTTCAGTCCAAACCTATTCCTGAATCTGTAAAACCATCCCTTATTTTGCAGCAAATGGCTTGGCATCACTAATTTCAGGGGCTCCCTAGCTGAAGTTTTCCTACAGGCTCAATGCTTTCTGATGCAACATGCTGACGTCAACTGGAACATGTTTTCTGTTCATGTCTTCCACTCACAAATTTAACGCCTTCTCCATCTTAACTAAGCCCTTATCAGACGCTGTGGCTATAACTTTTGCAGTTTGAGGTACAACAGCAAAACTTGCACGAATTTTTCTTCTTCACAGTTTCATGATAGCAGATTCATTCTTACTGTAGAGCTTAGCAACCTCAGCATAAGTTTTTTTTTCATTCTTTAGTAAGTAAAATACTTTCACCTTTTCACTTAAAGGAAGCACTTTACAGCTTCTCTTTGGCATATCCCTACTCTTTGGAGCCATCAGTAAGTAAAATAAAGATTACTTGAGCTCGGCTGGTGTTGCTCAGTGGTTGAGCATCGACCTATGAACTAGGAGGTCATAGTTCGATTCCCAGTCAGGGCACATGCCTGGGTTGTGGGCTCGATCCCCAGGAGGTAGCTGATCGATGATTCTCTCTCATCATTGGTGTTTCTATCCCTCTCTCCCTCTCCCTTCCTCTCTGAAGTCAATAAAAAAATATATTTTTAAAAAAGATTACTTGAACACAAGCATTGTGATATCACAACAATCTATCTGATAACCAAGACAACTACTAAGTGACTACCAGGCAGCAAGAATATACAGCATGGATACACTGGACAAAGGGGATGATTCAAGACAGGGGAAGGATAGTGCATAACAGTATGAGATAGCATCATGCTACTTAGAATGGTGTTTAATTCAAAACTTACAAATTGTTTATCTCTGGAATTTTCCATTTAATATTTTCAGGCCATGCTGACATGGGTAACTGAAACAGCTGAAGGCTAAATCACAGATAAGGCAGGACTAACCATAATGGCAGAGGTAGGAAGAAGAACTTTGTAATGATATGCATTTTCAACAGGTTCCAGTTGACACTAGACTTATGTAATTGAATTAATCAACATGACTGATAGAGCAAGTATATTCTGATTTTAAAAAACAGCATGAAATTGACTATAGGTAGGACATGTTTAATTCTTATTTGTCATAAGGAATGTCTTATTAAATATTGACTGATTCAGAACTCTATCCTATTCCTCCTTTCCCATTGGTTTATGCTCTTTTCTCTTTTCAATTTAAAATAATCTCAGATGAAAAGTGATAATAATAAGTAAACACTTTCTGTACCCACACTTTCTGTAACAGAAGAAATAGCTGAATACTTTCTTGGTGCTAGGTATCATAAGGAGCCAAACAGATAATTTTTATGTAATACACTGAAGTAGGTGCTTTGAAGGGTTCATAAAACTGTAAAACATTAATGTGAAAGATAAAGTTCATATATATGGGGCAATTACACAATTATGAGTATATTGGTAATGAATTTTATAGTGTTATAAGAGATAAGATAATGCAGAGTTCACTACTGGTTATAAGGCTATTTCATGAATGAAGTGTGATTTTTATCTGGATCTGGGGAAAATTACAATCATTATATTTTAAGATATGCAAGGACTCAAATGATCTCTCTCGCCTGTGAAGTTCCTTAGAAAAATTCTAGAGAAAATACTTCAGCGAAATGGGACATAAATTAAGAGCAAGATACTAGATCCATAAAACCAGGGCTCCAATACAAAAGTGGGGCAAGTCCCAGGAAGTCTCAGGATGACAGCTATTCAGCAGGACTACAGGGTCACCTGCATACATTAGAGCAACAGAATAGAGGAGTAAGAGAAGGGAAATGGAACTGATAAGAGGATTTGATGTGTTTTAGTTTCATTTGCTGTGATAGATGTTTAAGGTATTGGATCCACTGGAGCATTTGATAAAAACAAGCAACAGATGAACTAAACACAACACCACTAACAAAGACAAATAGAAAACAAAATAATTAACTTGAGGGGAACAGGTGAAAAAATACAAACACATCACATTATTTGTCTCAGCAGTGAATGATACTTACATAGTCTCCATAAAGTAAATACTAACTGCTGACTTACCCAAAAAGTGCTTCAAAACTATTGGAAGAATGGGGTGGAGAAGGGGGTGATAGACTGAATCTCAAACACCCTAATTCAGAAGGTATTTTCTATGCCATTAAACTTTGCAGGCCAGAAGAGAGTAGCAAGAAATATTCAAAGTGATAAAAAGCAAGGACCTACAACCTAGATTACTCTACCCATCAAAGCTATCATTTAGAATTGAAGGTCAGATAAAGATCTTCACAGATAAGAAAAAGCTAAAGGAGTTCATCACCATCAAATCAGTATTATATGAAATGTTAAAGGGTCTTCTTTAAGAAGAAGGAGGAGGAGGGGGGAAAAGATTAAAAATATGAATGAAATGGCAATAAATACATATCTATCAACAATTGAATCTAATAATTGGAAGAAGGGAATCTAATGAACAAAATGAACTGATGAATAAAATGGAACCAGAGGCATGGAAACATGAAACAGACTGACAACCTCAGAGGAAAGGGGGGAGGGGAGGCAGGAAGAGATTAACCAAAGAACTTTTAGGCATATATGCATTACCTACACCGAGTGGCCAGATTATTAGGATCTCTGAACGCATAATAATCTGACCACTCAGTATATATATATTAGAGGCTCAGTGCATGAATTCGTGCATGGGTGGGGTCTGGCCAGCCTGGCCAGGGGGAGGGGACACGGGCAGTTGGCCTGCCTGCCTGCTGGTCGAACTCCTGGTCGAGGGGACAATTTGCATATTAGCCTTTTATTATATAGGCTATACACTGAGTGGCCAGATTATGATGCGTTCAGATATCATAATAATCTGGCCACTAAGTGTATATGCACAGACAATAGGGTGGCGAAGACCTGGTGTGGGGTGGAACCTGGATGGAGAGGGGCAATGGGGGGAGATATCTCAACAATAAAGATTTCTAAAAGCCCCCAAAACAAACAACAACAAAAAAAGAAATAGCAAAATATAATTTATAAACAGGGAGGTAAATTACAGTAGAAAGCCCGCAAAAGTTAAAGGGTTGCCTCTGAAGAGTGAGATTGAGGGAGGGTATTTGTGGAGAGAGATGGGCAGGAATGGATGGTTTTCATTGTAGGCCTTTGTAAAAGCATTATATGGAAAAAATCCTTGGACTAAAAATTAAAGGAGTAAACAGGAACATCAAAAGACTTTGAGAAGTGATCATACACAGGAGCCCAATGGAATAAACCAGTGGTGGGCAAACTCATTAGTCAACAGAGCAGCAAACCACGGCTCAAGAGCCGCATGTGGCTCGCAAGCCGCAGTTTGCAGACCACTGGAATAAACAATGAGATTGCTGTCATTCATTCATACAACAAATATTTATCCAGCACCATCCGCCTAAGCTAGGCACTAAGCTATGCCTACAATGGTGAATGAAGACATGTGTGGTCCCATCACTCATAAAGCTTATATCTACTACAGCAAATAGTAAACAGGAAAATCCTATATAATAAAAGGCCAGTATGCAAATAGACCGAATGGTGGAACAACCGAACACTATGACGTGTGCTGACCACCAGGGGTGCGCACGGAACATGGTGGGCGTTGGCCACGGCGGGATGGTGGAGCAGGTGAGCGGGGGGGAGAGGGGGTAGGGGGCACAGACCAAGGCGGGGCACCGGTCGCTGTCATAGGGGCAAGCCTCTGGTGGTTACTGAAAATTCTTTGCTCCTGTGTGTCGTGGTCCCACCTGGTGCTCGAACCTGCTGCCAGCACCAGCCCTGCTTGCACCTGCTGCTGGTGCCTGGCGCCAGCCCTGATTGCCCCTCAGGGCTTCTCTACCTCCCCCTGCTCCTGAGGGGCAATCAGGGCCGGCAGCCACCTCTCACACCCGCTGCTGGTGACGACCCCGCTCGCACCCGCTGCCAGCACCAGAGCCACTGCTCGCACTCACTGCTGGCACCTGGTGCCGGTCCCTATCACTCGGCACCATGAGTGGGTGCAAGCAGCAGCTGCCAGCCATGATTGCCCCTGAGGGCTTCTCCACCTTCCCCTGCTCCTGAGGGGCAATCGGGGCAGCAGCCGCAGCTCATACCCACTGCTGGCACCAGCCCCAATGGTTTCACGCCATCAGCGGGTGCCATCAAGGCATGGGGGCGGCGGTGGTGAGAGCGGGGCTGCCGGCAGTCAGGGGGCGGGGCCATGGCGGGAGGGGCCGGGCAGGGGCGCAGAGGATGGGCCAAGAACCACCCCTGTGCTCACTGCAGCCTCGAGGCCCACAGTTCCTTTCAACGTGCACGAATTCGTGCACTGGGCCCCTAGTAAATATATAAAAGAAGTAAAGATTGCAGTAATAAGAGGTATGTTTAGAACAAAAAACTAATTACTGTGATAGAAAATGGTGATATGGAGAAGAATGGGCAGCTATTCCAGTTAGTAAGGTTGTCAGGGAAGGCCTTTTTGAGATGATTGAAACACATGGAGCTCAGACTATGGATGGATGCATATGGATTCCCAAGCAGGGAAGTCTGGTGCATGGAGAAACTGTTCAAAAGCCAGGTGGCCTGAGCACCACCAGAGGTGAGCATCCGGGATGATGGCTCTAGATGAGGCTGAAGCAGCATGGCCCAGATCTGATTGCTATAGGTATACATTTGGGGAGTCCGGAGGGTAGAGGCAATATTTAAAGCCATGGGAAGAGAGAGCACACAGTCTAACCCATAACCTCATCCAGAGGAATTCCAGCATTTAAAGGAGCTTGAAAAGGTGGGGACCGCCATTAATGAAAGGCACCCCAAAATCTCCAACCTTCCCCAACAATGCTCTGACATTTTTGCCGTTTTTCTAAAATTGCTCCTGCCCTGTCACTATAATTTGTATTTATACTGACAAAGTGCATTACAATTAGGTATTCAGATTTCTGCGTTGGTTCCAGAGATAACTGGAGATATTTGTAAGCAAGAAAAATCAATTTACTATTATACAGAAAAGTGATTTGCTCATTCCCACTCTAAGTTGTACCAGGTGGCCCAGATCTTTGAATCACAGCCACGGGTTGGGGGTTGGGGGGAGGGCGCTCCATGCAGCTGTGGGGTCACCAGGACAGTGCTGGGATTTCAACCGATCTGTCCTTACAGTTATCCTTAAGACTCTGCCCCGACCCCCTTTAAGAGTAACAATACACCTGCGCAGTCGGCGTTGTCAGGGAATCGAACACCCTTCTCTGCGCACAGCCAGGGGCGCGGGACTGAGCGCAGGGGCTCGCACCAGCGACGAGAGGCGGCCCGGCTGCTGTGGCGGCCCCTGAGGCTAGTACCTGGGGAGTCATGGCCGCGGGCGGCGCCGCCCCAGGTGAGTCAACAGCCGGGCAGGGCCCGGGCAGAGGGACTCCAGGATAGTCTCAGAAAAAGGGGGCCCGAAGGAAAAGAAAAAAAAAAACAAGAATAGGAGGGAGGCAGAAGCAGCCGGATCCAGACGCAGGGTGTGCCACGTTCCCGGATACCACGGCCCACGCCGGGCGGATAGCGGCGATGCACCGCCTCCGTGCGCCCCTCGTCGGAGGCGGCGGGTACTGCTTCCGAGGTCACGTTACCGGACGGTGCTCAGGCTGCAGGCCTGGCGGCGCCGCGGGAGCGGAAGAGCCAACCAGCGCCTGTAGCTCCGGCAAATGACTCCCCTCCGCCCGCGCCTCGGGCTCGGCTACTGTTTCCTTCCGTCTTTGCTCCGCTCCGGGTTTAAAGACGCGCGCAGTCCACCGCCCGGCGCCGCGACGGCGGGACTCCGTGGGCCAGGCCCGCCCCTCCGCCTCCCCCCGCCGGGCGCCGCGCCGCCCCGGGCCTCCGGGCCGCTGTCCAGCGCTCGGAGCCTGAGCCGAGAAGGTCGCGGCGCCAGTAATGTCGGGGCCGGGCTTCCTAAGGCGTGGGGAAGAGGGAGCCGGGCCCGCGGTCCCCGCGCCCGCCCCGGGGCCTGGGTGGAGGGCGGCGGGCGGGCGGGGCCCGGGCAAGTCCTGGGATTTGGCGCCTTAAGGGGAGGGCGCGCAGCCCCCTTGCGCGGGAGCGAGGCCATTCAGGTCGCCCCGGGGGGTGGCGTGCGGTCTGTTGTGTGCCTGGGAGGCCACCGAAGCCGCCCCCTGCACTGGGCACGTGTGCTAAGTTTGGAAAGTTTAAAAATGATCAATAGTTTCCGATCCCAAATCTGTTTTTGGAGAAGGGTTTCCAGCCCCAAATTTGAACCCCTGCTCCCCTCTCGGGCCTTCGTTGGGCTCGTCTAGGAGGAGGGGGCGTGACGGGGCGTTGCTGGCGGGAAATTCAGAATTTGAGCGCGCTGCGGGCGGCTGGGTTCATTCTGCTCCCTCTTGTTCCCCTGCGCCCGCCTCCGCCCGCGGTCCGCCCTGCCATGCCGTGCTCCGAAGACACACTCGCCGTCTCCCCCAGCAAGCGGCCCCGGCCCGCGGAGGAGGGCGGCCTGCGGCTCCGCTTCGTGCGGCTCTCGGAGCACGCCACCGCCCCCACCAAGGGGTCCGCGCGCGCCGCGGGCTACGACCTGTACAGGTGAGTGCGGGCCGCCCGCCCCGCGCCCCGCGCCCCGCGCCCCGCGCCCCGCGCCCCGCGCCCCGCGCCCCGCGCCCCGCGCCCCGCGCCCCGCGCCCCGCGCCCCGCGCCCCGCGCCCCGCAGGAGGTCGCCCGGCGGGGAGCCTGGGAAGGCCGCCTTCTGTCCCTTCCTTCGCTGCCCCCCCCGGCAAAGAAGGCTAATTCCCGAATTTTAGAGCTTTCTGTCACGTGAGCTTACATTCTGCTGCTACAGCTTGAAACTTCCATTTGAAAGATTACAGAGACAAACGTTTTTTGCTTATATGTACCGTTTCTGACTTTTTATGTTGAAAATTTTAGCTTTCCTCTTTAACCTGAATTTAACAGGGATTTGGGCCAAGAGTGTAGAATAGTAGATAAATGTGCTCTGAGGCGTTATTTTGCAACATGAAATGTTCTCCGAGGCGTTGTTTTGCAACATTTATTGCATCCTCTCCGAGCGGAAGGTAGAGATGTGTAAGGCACACCGTGCCCTTCAAGGCCTGAGCCATGATGCTGTGCATAATAGAAGGAAAAGCCAGGGTGGAGCCGAGGTGCTTAGTATGAAAACACCTAGGCAGGATTAATGAAGGCTGCTTTTGTGTAAAGAGTTAAAAAATTTCTCCATGGGTTCATATTTAAGTTTGCCCCCAGGACTGGAGATTTCACAAAGCGCTTGAATATGAAAAGCAGAAATGTGCCGAGACCGGTTTGGCTCAGTGGATAGAGCGTCGGCCTGCGGACTGAAAGGTCCCAGGTTCGATTCCGGTCAAGGGCATGTACCTTGGTTGCGGGCACATCCCCTGTACGGGGTGTGCTGGAGGCAGCTGATCGATGTTTCTCTCTCATCGATGTTTCTAGCTCTCTATCCCTCTCCCTTCCTCTCTGTAAAAAATCAATAAGATATATTTAAAAAAAAAAAAAGCAGAAATGTTAGTTATACTCCCACCTTTTCACTTGTGTACTTTTTACCTATACTAAAAACTTTATATTTTTTAAATCCTCATAACAGTCTGAATAGGTGAGTGTTACGTTTTACAGGTGAGGGATTTGTAAGGAGATGAATTGATTAATCCAAAGGCTTGAATGTAAGAGCATTTTTGACCCTGAATTAAGTGCCTTTTTTCACTGGACTTCTGTGCCCACTTCTTAGGACCATTAAGGTAAATAAAAAGGGATATTGGAGATAGGGAGTGGTCTGAGCCTTAGGATGTATTTTAAAGCATTCCAGGTAATTCTAACCTGAGAACTATGGTCTAAGTCATAAGTAAGTACAAGAGAAGAGGAGAACTGTCATGATAGTAAGGGCGAAGAGAAAGAAAAAGAAAGGTGAAGTATAGACTGTTGTAGCTGAAAGGGACTATAGTTCAGCCCCTTAGTTTTCATGAATAGAAATAAGTATAACAACATGTAGTTTGACTACCATGTCTGGGCACTGTTCTGAATCTAAGAAGAGACCGATTTAAGGTACTTTGAGCATCTTTATATACTGAAATAGACGTGGATCTCTTTAATAAATTAGTGTTTAACTATTTGAAGAGAGCAAATTTCATTGAAGAAAGTAAAAATACACTACCGCTTTACCTGTCTTAATGAAGGTCTTCAAAGTAACTTCCAGTTCTGCTTATTTTTAAATTTCTATCAAAGAAGGGGCTACAGTAAAAACAACAGCAGCAGCACTTGCAGGGTGGACCTTGGAGAATCAGTTGCTCAGCGGTGCGTTTCTCCAGGGCTGGTCACAGTGGTCAGCTCTCTCCCTCAGCTGATGAAAGGTCATGGCCACAGCTGGGTGTGCTTGCTAACCCACCAAGACCAGCAGAACAGATGCAACCAGCTCTCCCCAGTTAGGTGGCCCACTCATTTCCCCCTTTCCTTCTCTGCATGTTTTCCATGATCCTTTAGAGCAGTGGTTCTCAACCTTTCTAATGCCGCGACCCTTTAATACAGTTCCTCATGTTGTGGTGACCCCCAACCATAAAATTATTTTCGTTGCTACTTCATAACTGTAATTTTGCTACTCTTATGAATCGTAATGTAAATAGCTGTGTTTTCCAATGGTCTTAGGTGACCCACAGGTCGCGACCCACAGGTTGAGAACCGCTGCTGTAGAGCCTAAGACCATCGGAAAACACAGATATTTACATTATGATTCATTAACAGTAGCAAAATTACAGTTATGAAGTAGCAACGAAAATAATTTTATGGTTGGGGGTCACCACAACATGAGGAACTGTATTAACCCTTTGCACTCGCTTTTTTCTCGATTCCTTTATTCTAATGCTAACCGTGTCGAGTCACATTCGACATCCGAGTGCAAAAGGTTAAAGGGTTGTGGCATTAGAAAGGTTGAGAACCACTGCCTTAGAGGATTGTTGTGAGACTAATTCCTACCAAGTAAAAGAGTAATATGCAAATTGACCGCACCTTCACTATGCCCAAGCCACGCCCATCAGCCAATCAGGGTGAGTATGCAAATTAACCCAACCAAGATGGCGGTTTATTTGCATATCAAGACAGCATAGAAAGAAGCCAAGCGCTGCAGAAGGGAGCGAAGCTGCGGAGAAGGAAGGGAAGCAGGCGGGGCTGGGGAGAGCGCAGCAGGAAGCCCTATTGCAGGAATCTTCCTGCAACGGGCCACTAGTATGAGTTATAAAAAACAGAACTGTGCCTGGGGCATAGTAAGGGCTTTATAAAAGTTAGCTATTATTTACCCTCCTTCCCTGGTTCTCTCTTTATCGTCTTTTCATACCACCTTAGAAAAGCACACACTTTTTAAAAGTTCATCTTTTCTGTCCCCTCCTGCTAAATCATTACCTCAATATCCCAACCAAATTTTGTTCAGGGGAGAATACATTTATATATTGTCACCTCTTTCACCAGAAAAAAAATCACTACATCTAAATACCAGTGATTTGTTTTTGTTTTTTCAATATCTTTCTAGTGCCTATGATTATACAATACCACCCATGGAGAAAACCCTTGTGAAAACCGACATTCAGATAGCTCTTCCTTCTGGATGCTATGGAAGAGTAGGTAAGTGACTCAAGATGTTTTTGTGATATGTTCCTTCATCTTAGTTTTATCTGGGGTATAAATGAGGGAAGGGATATTTCTTGGCCTGAGTCCTAAAATAAGGAAGTGCCAACTGTTATGGCAAATGTAGCCATTTGAAAACTTTCATTTACATAATTATACTTTGGAGATATTCCAGTTCCGTTTCAAAGCACTGCAATGAAGCAAATATCACAATAAAGCAAGTCATGTGATTTTTTTTGGGTTTTCTAGTTCATATAAAAGTTAATGTTTACACTCTTTTGTAATCTATTAAGTATACAATAGCATTATGTCTAAAAATGTACATACCTTAATTTAAAAATACTTTATTGCTTAAAAAATGCTAATCATCTAAGCCTTCAGCAAATTGTAATCTCTCTGCTAATGGAGGGTCCTTCAATTTGTAAAAAATATATCTATGAAGCACAATAAACAAGGTATGCCTATATCTGCTTTTGCCTTTTATCTCTTTGCCATTTTTTCGATTCCTTACTTTAGCTCTTAGAAGGCTCACATTGGCCCAAGAGGTTCTCACTGTGAGAAAAACTGAAAAAAATAGGTGATTTTTAACTGGCACTTTTTCCAGGGTTACCACCAACTCCTCCTTCAAAAACCAGATTGCATGTCAAGTCAAGATTTCTTTGTGAAGATGGTGATGAGAATGGCTAATATTTGTTATTTAAGAAAATAGAGGCCTGCTCAGGATAATGGCACATGCCATTTTATATCATGAGAGTGGAACTTCTAAAACCTGTTAGTCCCAGAATATGTCAGGCCACTTAGCCTTTTCCCTTTTGGGTTTGCCCCCTTGAAGTGTGTTAGGGAAACACCTTCAGTGAGGGAAACGCCTCACAGAGGGAGGAGCTAGGACAAAATGGAGTGCAAGTTCTCAGGTTTGACTTTCCTAGAGTGATTCAGTTGTCACTGGAGAGTTTAAAACTTCTTTTCAAGAGCATAATTACTTCCTGACTAACTTCAGAGTAAACCTAAAGGAGCAAGTGGAACTGTGACCCACCCTTCTCTCCCAGGGTTGAGGTGGGAGGTGATAGCAAGAGTCATTATCTGGCCATGAGACCTGCTAATGCCCCACTCCAGGCATTTACCACCTTATCGTATGTGTCCATGGGTTATGCATATGTGCATACAAGTTTTTTGGTTGATTCCTCCTCCGCCCCCCCGCTTTTTATATTTTATTTTTAAGTATAAAAGGCATAGTAAGAATAAAAAGCATAGTAAATTGAGTTTCTAAGGTTTAATTTTTGGCATTTTTTCAACTGACATTAAGCCTTTTACTCTGGTTCACTTGTTACATACAGACATGTCTTTTGGCATCTGTATCATGAGTTGGAGCCCCAAGTTCTAGACTGGGCTCTGCTACTCTTTGATTAGGTTTATGACTCTCCCCGTCTCTCCCTCTTCCTCTCCCATACCCCCTTCTTCCCGTCTACATTGCAACATGCTCAGAACTCCCATTTTAAAACAAAAGTCCTTTTCCTCAGTTCTGTGCCCCTGCCAGCTACAGTCCTCCCATTGTGGCCCTGCTTCAGAGTTGTCTAGGGTTGTCCCACTCGCTCACCTTTCCGTTCATTCTAGTAGTCCATGGCTGCACCACCCTAGTCCTCCATTGACTGAACGTGTATGGACTGGCTTAAGTTGGGCTTCAAATTAGACCTTGTCAGATTTTTCTAAACTATTCTTTTCTACTTTGGTAATACAGAGTAGTAAGTAAAGCGAAGATGAAGATATCAATGATAGGAAATAAGAGTAATAACATGCCTAAATTGTGTCAGTTATATCAAGTAATTGCCCTTCCCTCTTAAAATAGCCAATTTCTCCTTTTTTTGTTTTTTTAGCTCCACGTTCCGGCTTGGCTGCAAAACACTTTATAGACGTAGGAGGTATTGTATTTACATTTTTATTCTGTAATTATTTCCAAGTATTTACTTTGCATTTGCTTATTAGGAGGAAGTAATCTAATGCCACATTTTATTTTTATTTTATTTCAAGAAAAGGAAATGTTTTCTGTTGTGTCTTGCCTTTTAGAAATTTCAATCTCTGAATAACACAATCATGATAGTTATAAATGCTATTTGAATATGTTTAATTTTTAAATGACCATTATGTGAAATGCATGTTATTTTACTACTAAGCTAACTAGACACTCTGACAGATAGGATTATTGCCTTGGTTTAGTGTTAATCTGCATTTAGTCCAAAAATGACTCCATTCATAGAAGAAATTTTGTTATTATAAGAGAAGGAAAAGCTTTTATGTCACTTAAGCAAAAGGTTCTAGAAAATGCAGGTCTATATTGTAGTAAGATTTTTCTTACCTCCTTAAGAGAGGTATCCATGTTTGGCAAAATATAAAAAGAGAATCTTTCCCTAAAGTCAAGAGAGAAGACACTGTCCTTTCCTGTCTTGATTTCTTTTTTTTTTTTTAATGATGTATTTTTATTGATTACAGAGAGGGAGGGAGAGAGAGAAACATCAGTGATGAGAGAGAATCTTTGATCGGCTGCCTCCTTCATGCCCCCCACTGGGGATCGAGCCCAAAGCCCGGGCATGTGCCCTGGCAGGGAATCAAACCCTGACCTCCTGGTTCATAGGTTGATGCTCAACCACTGAGCCACACCAGCTGGGCCTGTTAGGATTTCTTGCTGAGCAAGTCCTCCATGGCTCCTATTCCCTTATAACAAAGCCTTACTCAATGTCTCCCAAAGTCAACAACTTCCTCACCAGGCCCCTTTCATGAGGGAGCCTTAGTCTCCTCT
Organism: Cnephaeus nilssonii; assembly: GCF_951640355.1. NCBI lineage: Eukaryota > Metazoa > Chordata > Mammalia > Chiroptera > Vespertilionidae > Cnephaeus > Cnephaeus nilssonii. Next base: position 50,275,709 of record NC_137075.1, read on the forward strand.
GCTGGCCACCTCTAACCGCCCTTTACTGAACGGAAATTCTCACCTTCCTGATATGCCTCCCTTACTTGGATCTCATTACTGGTGACAGCCCCATTGACAGGGTTATGTCCTGACCCTTCCTTATCCCCATTGATAGTAGCGAATGCTTCACTAACATGCTGTAGCTACTTTTGACAGATGAGAAAACTGGCTCAAAGATGAGTCCAAGTAGACACATTAAAACCTGGAATCTCCATCCATATGATTTCACTCCACTTGTTCTTTCCAGCACCATTTAATGCTGTTGATCACCCTGCCCATCCACCACCAGCCATAATCTGTACTGAGTTAGCTCATCGTCACATACACTGCATGGTTGTGGCCTGTCCCTGAACTATCTCCTGCCTGCCCCTTAGTCTCCCCATGGTGTCACTAGGTGGTGCTGTGGGGCAAGACAGGAGCCCAAAAGTAGTTCCTAAGAGAAGCTGAGTTTGACACAACAGGGATGGACCGCCTTGAGGATTAATTACCTGGGCTCAGTTATACGTGATTTTCAAATATACTTGTACAAGGTCAAGTATGGTAATTTAGGACTATAAATTAAGGATATGAAAAATTGTGTATATTTAAAAAGAAATTTCAAAGGGTTGGGAAAGGCACATGGGCTTTGGAGAAACAACAATGAAAATTAGTGTGCACACCTGTGAAGGGTTGGAGGATTAAATGCTAATGTATGTAACTCTAATACTATTTGACTCGGATCCTGGAAGTTGTATTTCCTGTGCCCTAGGGCAGTGGTCAGCAAACTGCGGCTCTCAAGCTGCGGTTTGCCGCTCTGTTGACTAATGAGTTTGCCGACCACTGACTGCCCTAGGGACTTCACAGATTTTTTTTTTTTATGTGGAAACTTTGTTACTAATTTTTGCTCTGTTGAAAGCAAATCTTCTGAAAAAAATTCATGTAAAGGAAATGGAAAGTTGGTTTGCCTGGTGATTGATTTGGTATTATTTATAAAGTCATACTGTGGTGTGTTCTTGGATGCAAAGTATCTTAAAAATGTCTCTTAGGCACAGGTTTATCACAGTTGGCCACAGTTTTTATTTCAGAGGAGAGATGTTGTTAGAAATCCCAGGCTGTAAATAAGGGTCAAAGGGAAAAGTTGAGTATGCAGGATTCTGTTCAGAACTCGCATCTGGTAGGTGTGGATAGTTTTCACTAAAGGTTTCCAACAAACGACATGCCAAAGTCTTGACAGAGTAAAACGTTGCCTGAAGTCAGTTAATCACTCTGCCAGTTCCAATGCATGATTTTTCCAGTGATAACTTCAAAATGCTTGCTGCTTTCTCATGAAGAGACATGTCCCTGATGTAACTAATGTCCCTTACTATATGGGTTTTTCTTGAAGGTCAAATTGCCTTTGAGTGATAAGTGGACTTGGAACTTTTTATATATATATATATATATATATATATATATATATATATATATATATATATACACTTTTGGCACTCATGCTAAAAAATAAATTTAATTGAGAGCATTTTTCCCCTGCCATACATTTTAATTGACTTCAAACAACTTCATTTCTTTTAGTTAGTTGAAGGCTTTTCCCATGTCTGTATGCTGAGCATAAAATCTTGGTGGATTACTTGGCATTGCAGAATTTAAAACAACTTTATAGATAGATAGCAAAGGCCTTTACACAAAGGGAGTGTTTTTGTATCTTAGAAGATAGCATAGACTAAAAAAATAAATACTTAAGTCATATGCAAAAGAGTTAAATACCCAAAGAGATCAGAAAAAAAAAATTAAACAAAATATAGAAGAGGACATGCAAGTGCGCAGCAATCGAATGGAGGAGGAAAAGTCCAGCCTTGCTAGCCACCAGGGAAACGCAAAGTAATGCCATGAAATACCATTTCTTTCTCATCACGTTGGCTGGAATTAAAAAGATTGCTACCTCTGGTACTGCACAGACTTTGGAAATGGGCCTTCTTAAATACTGTTGATGGAAGTTTGAAGTGCTACACCTTTTTTGCAAATTGTCCACTAAAATTTACAATGTACACACCCTTTGACCCAGAAAAGTGCTTTTTGGAAATTATTTGATGAGGATAAAAAGCAGTAATACACAAGGACATATGTACAGGGCTGCTCTGTGTGTTGTAGCAAAAGTGTGAAAATAACCTGGATGTGTGATAATATGTAAGAGGTACATACAAATAATGGTCCTGTGTATCTTAGATTTAAAAAGAATGACTAAGATTTATGCATATTAGTCTCAAAGAATGTCTGTGTGGCAAAAAAGAAAGTAATGTATAAAATATATTACTGTAGCATTGGCTACCTGAGGGAGGGCAGGGGAACATAATTAGCTTTTACTTTATTTGTGTCTGTTCTTTTTGGGTAATCTAAAAATGTTCTGGTAAAATAGGAACAAAAGAATTCAGAAGTCATTCCACATTGTCTTATCTCACACATTCTAGATAAATGAGTCCTAGTCTGTACTCCAAGCCTTGTAGTATGGGATTCCATTGCCTTTGGTGGTCATCTGCAGGCCATGGATAGCATGTCCTGCTGAGGGCTTTCTGCATTAAATCTCATCTACATTGTTCCTGCAGCCAAAATTCTCTGCATAGAGATCTCAAGGAAAGAGTTGGTCCCATCTTTGTCTTAATTATAGCAATAAATATTAAGGACAAATTTAATGGTCAGCTGGTAATGGGGAAAGAAATTAGGCTTCAGTATTCTTTGAATTGGTCATTGCTGTATAAGTAGAAAGGAAAACTGTTTTAAGAAATACTTAAATTTAATTTCACATCCCTAGTAATTCATTCATGAAGTACAGGGGTTAATTTAAACTTCTACTGGGATCCACTGGAAAAATCTAAAATGTTGGTTTTTCTGAGTTTTGTTTTTTTTTTCCTATGGTGGAACTTTTCTTTTTATTATTATTTACTCCCCCCCCCCCCCCCCGGCCCCAATCTCAGAAAATTGAAAGGAAATGCTTACCCTTGTTCTAAAAAAAAGTTTTTTTTCAGTTGACCTTTAAATAATGAAGCCTGCCAAACAGCATTGGTACCCATGGAGCTAAGTTCCTGATTACTTTAATTTCCTTTTTTCCTTTGATAAGAGGGTTTTGTTTTTTTTTAGAAGGTAGGTGTTAATAGATAGACATTACATGGACCTGCATTGGATTAGTTTTACATGAATTCTATCCAGCATTTTACAAACCAAGGGTAAAGAATTAGCAGGTATAAAGGAAATTGGTAGGAGTGGAGGGGAGATTGGAGAGACTGCTAGTAGATAGAGGGTTTCTTTTGGGCTAATGAAAATATTCTGAAATTGATTATGGCGATGGTTGTACAACTCTGAATACATTAAAAATTGTTGAATTGTGAATTAAGTTTCAATGTTAAAAAAAGGAAATGAAAAGGCCTGGTGCCACCTATATTATCTATGCTGTGTTTATGGAAACATTTTAAATTCCTGGCTCAGAGATAAGTGCTAACGAGTCTGGTAAATGGACTTCTCTGAGCCAAAGCTGGGCCCTGGCTTACATTTCTCTTGTTCTTGTGTTTATCGTCTCAAACAGGTACTAATTACACAGGATTCTGAGTAAAAGTGTGCTTGTTATTAAGCTAATGTGCTAATGTCTTCTGAGAGATCACTCTCTAAGAAAAGGTGGTGGCTTAAATTAAAAGGTTCAGCTCCATTTTTATTATAAAAATGAAATGTGCTGATATTTTGGTAGATGGCTGCTTAACGATGTCAGCATTGACTTACTCCACTGCCGATCTTCAGGCTTTCTGACATTTTTATTTATGACTCAATCATATTTTGATGTGGAGATTAGTAGGAAGCTGCCACCAGGAAAAGCCTTTAAAATCCAAATCATAATTTTCTCCTGGTCTTTTTTGGCAGGTGTGCAGCGGATAGACAGTGGGTTTGGAGAGCAATTCAGGACGACCTGTCTGAGTTGCGAAGTGCCTGCTCCCAGTTTAGAGTAGGAGACTGTCACCATTTATAAGGGTAACCGGTTGGAAAATGAAGGACACCTTCTAAATTCTTATTTGCATATTAGTAATATTTCTTAATTTTGATGCTTTACATAGTTACCAAATGCTTACTCAGTTGTATAAAAATCGCAGAGCCATGCCCAGCTGGTGAAGCCCAGTGGTTGAGCGTTGACCCAGGCACCAAGAGAGGTCACTGGTTCGATTTGCAGTCAGGGTAAAAACCCAGGTTGCAGGCTCAATACCCTACCAGGGGGCTGTGCAGTAGGCAGCTGATCAATATTTCCCTCTCATCAATGTTTCTACCTCCCTCTCCCTTTCTCTCTAAAAATTAATTTTTAAAAATATTTAAAAATCTCAGAGCCACGTAAGAGTGATTTTGAGGTCATTATACACTCTTAGTGTTTTGGTAGCATAAAACAAGTTAACATTATTTTTCTTTTCTCCAGCTGGTGTTATAGATGAAGATTATAGAGGAAATCTTGGTGTTGTACTGTTTAATTTTGGCAAAGAAAAATTCGAAGGTATGTTAAATACATATGGTCACATAGATGCAGTGAGTTTTCCAAGTTTGTACATCTAAATAACACATGCTATAGTTCTCATTGTATAAGGCAGAGTACAGAGAATGCATTAATAAAAGATTAGTAATGCACTTTTGTTTTTGTTTTTTTCTTTGAAGTAAAAAAGGGTGACCGAATTGCACAGCTCATTTGTGAACGGATTTTTTATCCAGAAATAGAGGAAGTTCAAGTAAGTATCATAAAAACTGAGTAGGGGATGAATGATCAGTGAAGGAAATTAAAATTGTGAGATTTAATTATGCTATCTGTAACTACTAGTAAATAGCATAAATGACTAGTCCCATTTTTAAGCAAAATTAAAATCTTAGCTTTAGAATTTCTTAATGATTTTTATGGCTATCATATAGCATTATATTGGATAATAAATCATTTAAATATACTGTGAAATTCTATTTCCTTAGCTTTTTTTGAAAATTACTCAATATTTAAATTTATGGAGCTTTCTTAAAATTTAATTTTGTTTTCTGTAATCTTTTTAAAAGATGGAATAGCAGAAATGAAAGTCTTATTAATGAGGAGCTGGGGAGAACTGAGAAGATCTGAAATTAACCAGATGGCTTACCACCTTTTATCTTTTCAGGTTTTGGATGACACTGAAAGGGGTTCAGGAGGTTTTGGTTCTACTGGAAAAAATTAAAATTTATGCCAAGAATAGAAAATGAGAAATAAAGAGTTTTTTGTTTGGTGTTTTATACTTCTGTAAACTTAACAGCTTTAGATTCTAAAAATACTTGGTTCTCTCATGATCAAGGAAAAGGGTACTCTGTTGGGATCACATTGAACTTTTTTATGTTTTTCTACATTTGTTGTTGTACAAATATTCATGGTAACTTAATAGTTTTTTGTTTTTTTTTCAATCAAACATACAGCAATTTAGATCCCCAGAACTGTATTATTTAATTAACTAAATGCTACCCATTCAACAACTTATTCTTCGATTTGTTTTATAAATCATAAGCAAAGCCTTTTATTCAATAAATTTGAATTCTTTCACAGATACAAATTATTATGTAAACTGAACTAAAATATAATAAAAAAAGTTATTCCTTGTTCTCTTTATTGGTCTAAAAACTGTGTGTGTGTGTGTGTGTGTGTATGGAGAGAGAGGCAGAGAGTCTAAACTTTTAATATTTCTTTGTGGGAGTGGGAAGAAGGGAATCATCGGTTTATTTTTCTATTTTTAGTGTTGTTGCTTTTTTAATCCTCCTTTTGGTAGACCCCAGGTTGACTGGGTAGAGTATGTGTGAAAGGAAATGTAACTTGGAAATTTCCAGTTGGTTTCTCCAAATTTTGTTTCATCAAGTAAATTGTATGAGTTGTAGTTAGTATATTGGTTTCCCTCACTGCAGTAGCAATAATAGGCTGTACCCAAGGAAATATTGAATTTAATCAGAATAAACTAAATATAATGATGTATGCTTAGTTCAACCCATGTACTCTTGTTTAAATATGTTTAAGCAGCATTTCATTTCTGTAGATTTGTTTGATTAACATCTGCAGACTTCTAGATGTGCTTCCTATATTCTATTTCCCAGACCCCTTTGCACCAGGTACAAAGTGTGGACTCCGACGCATCGTTTTTGTGTGTGTGTGGGGTGTCACACAGCAGACTGCCGGAGCTGGCAGCTCTCTGGCCACCCAGGTCCTGGAAGCACAGGCTAGAGTGTCGCTGCTCATGCAGTGGTTCTAGTCCATTTAATACCCTACAATGTAGTGGTTTCCATCTGTGGGTCGCTATTCATTAGTGAGTCATGACATGAGCACAGTGGGTCGTAACTAGCATTTTGAAAAACTGAATAGAAAAACAACGACACTTGTCAGGTGGGTAAATACTATGAAGACTGAATTACATATTTATGTGTGTACTGGGTTGTGGTATAAATTATTTCTGCTGAACTAGCCAGAGTAAGTTCTGTTCTCTGAACCCTGACCATACACAGTAACAGTTGAGTAAGAACAAATAGTATGACTACTAAGAGATGGTCTTAACTTACACTGTTCATGTTAGTTACCCCTTACTGAAGTCCACTATATTAAGCACGTACAAACTATTTCTCATAGCATACCTGTGGGAGAGAGGATAAAACACTCTTTATAGATGACAAAAATAGGCCCAGAGGGCCCTGGCCAGTGTGGCTCAGTTTGAAGCATTGTCCTGTTCACCAAAAGGATATGGGTTCATTTTCAGTTCAGGGCATGTACCTAGATTATGCGTTTGATCCCTAGCCAGTGAGTGTACAGGAGGCAACAGATTGATGTCTCTCCCCTGAGCTTCCTCTCTAATGTCAATTTTTAAAAAAAGTCCCAGAGGTATTTAATAACTTGCTTAACATTTCAGCCAATATGACCACTAATAAAACTTGGGCCCTGTGTTTCAAAGTCCAAGTTCTTTATAGTACTTTAATCTTCCAGGTGGTAGGATATAGAATGAAAGAGGTAGTTAATGAAAGCCCTTATCTGTTTCATACCTGGAATATTTTTCTATTTGGGCACCATACTTAAAGGAAGTTGCTCAGGTCTATAGCTACTCTGAAAGAGATAACCATATCCATGGGGGGAAAATGAAAGACTTGGCTATTTGGAGAAGTGTGTGTGCTGTGAATGGAGGCAGGGGAAATAGCAGCAGGTACCTGGGATATGTATGATAGATGGTCTTAGACTCCTAAGGGATGGGCTTGTTAGATTTAAACTACAAATATCTGAGATAATAGAAAAGGTATCTTGGTCTTTGTCCCTGGTTCCAGAGACAGCTCCTAAAACCCTTGTAATTACCTAAGTGATAACACTAGAAGCATCTCTTGTTTTAATATTGGTCTTTGACCTCTGTTCCTGACAAAGCTGAAACCCTTATAGTTTCCTGGGTGATGGAAGTGTCTGTGGTTCTAATGAGATGACTCTGGGTGGGCACCTTGATGGCTCCTGGATGGGGACTGGTCACCAGAAAGACCATGAACAGGAGCCTTGAATTTTCAGGTGCCCACCCTACCCCTCATTCTCTTGAGAAGGGAGAAGGCTTGAAAATGGAGCTAAGAGATGAAGCTTCCATAAAACCCCAAAACTCCGGGCTTCAAAGAACTACCAAGTTGGTGAACTTAGAGAGGTGCTGGGAGAGTGGTGTGCTCACACAGGGCATGGAAGCTCCATCCCCATCCCACATACCTTGCCCATTGTTTCTCTTTCATCTGGGTTTTCAACTGTGTCCTTTATCATACCTTTTAGTAAACTGAGCATAAGTGTTTCCTCAGTTTATGTGAGCTCTCTAGGAAATTAACCCCAAGGAGGGTGGGTCTTTGGAACCTCTAATCCAGCAGTCGCCAACCTTTCGGACCTCACGGGCCACCAGTGGTCCACAGACCACCAGTTGGCGAGGTTGGCGATCGCTGCGTAGTCAGTTGGTCAGAAGCACAGGTGCTAACCTGGGCTTGTGACCAGCTTCTGAAGTGTGTGTGGGGGGTGGGTGAGGGGAGTAGACATTCTTGTGGGACTGAGCACTTGGCCTGTGGCCTCTGACACTCTCTTCATGTAGACAGTGTCAGAGCTGAATTAAATTGTAGGACACCCAGTTGGTGTCACAGAATTGCTTGGTGTAGAGGAAAGCTTCTACACATCTGGTGGCCAGAAGTGAAATGCATGTGAGTAGTAAAGGACACTCACAGGGAGAAGTGACAGTTAAGAAGAACTGGATTTTAAGTTTGGTAACTTCCCAGCCAGGCATTTTTTCTCATCCTTCACAGTTTTGTCTCACTAATGACCCCTTGTCCACTCCTGTCCTTGGTACTGTAACATTAGAAGAGGAAAAACCAGGGTGACTCCTACAGACTAATCTGATGCTCCAGTTCACCTTGGTGGCTATGCAGTTGGAGCCACGTACCAGTACTTCAGCAGTTGGCCTGGGTGGATGGGGGGCCGAAGCCCAGAGCACCTTCTCTGCACAGTACTTCCTGCCACATGACTACCTTTATTCCACCTGGGAGGAGCTATCAAACGATTATTTCCTCAGATTCATTTTCCATCTCATCAATGGAAGAATGGTGGAAGGCTACAAGGCTAGGGTCCGTAGGCACCTGGAGTTTTATGAGGTGAAGGTATCAGAGTTTGGGATTAATGGGCCTCAGAAACACTGATATCTATACTAATAAAAGGGTAATATGCTAATTAGACTGGGTGACCGGCCATCCTCCGGATGTCCAACTTCCTTCCAGACAAAGCCACGGTGGTGGGGGCCAAGGTAGAGGCAGTTAGGGGCGATCAGGCCGGCAGGGGAGGGCAGTGGGGGCAATCAGGGCAGCAGGGGAGGGCAGTTGGGGGCCATCAGGCCGGCAGGAGAGGACAGTTAGGGGAGCGGTTAGGTGGCGATCAGGCTGGCAGAGGAGGTTAGGGGCAATCAGGCAAGCAGGCAGGTGAGTGGTTAGGAGCCAGCAGTCCCGGCTTGTGAGAGGGATGTCCCAGATTAGAGAGAGAGCAGGCTGGGCTGAGGGACACCAACCCCGTGCATGAATTTGGTGCACGGAGCCTCTAGTAATTACCTAAGTATTGAGTTCAATGTCATATAGAACATTCTTAGCAGGGCTCCTACCCCAATCCTCTTGCTTTGACTATTCCCAAATCACCCTAGGTCCTCTCTCATCTGTCTTTCTCTAGCCCGCATCTTTAACTCTGGCAGTGGTCCCCATTAAGAGAGAACTAATAGTTGGCACTTATCTCTGCTCCCCGCCCCCCCCCCCCCCCCCCCCCCGCCGCCCCGTCCCAAACTTCTTTTCCTCCTGCTCACCTCTACAGCATACGCATAAGGTAAAGGTGATAGACTGTTAAGAACAGCAGATACAGGGAAGGATAGAAATCACATGGCCAACAATTCCTAATAGTGGTAGTAATATTTGTAGATTCAGAGAGCATCCCTGTATAGAGAGAAAGCTTGACAGAACCCACTATAAGAGGCATGTAATCATTCTAGTAAAGACAATGTGATTGACCTTTGTCAGGCATTTATAGCCATCTTATCATATGCTCGTTAGTGTAAAATATACTATTTTATGTAACTGACCTGGTCCTTTCAGCTGAGAAATACCCTCTGGTATTGTATCATCATCCTAAGAAGACAGGTGAGGTGGGAAGGAATAACATTTCAAAAGTGAAAAAGAAATGCCTTTTGCAAAAAAGATACATCTCCACTTGGAGATGGATTGGGTACACAGTGTTCTGACATTGCTATTTCCCTTACTGAAAAGAAAATGAGAAAAAAGCAAAATATAAATGAAACTGAAATTTTCCCCGAGAATCTTTTCAGGAAGTATATGAAGAAAAAAACAGTACATAAAAATGGTCTTCCCTTATTAGTAAACATGGTTAGGTTGGGAGAATTTTAAAAGATCCAGGAGTCCAGCCGGTGTGGCTCAGTGGCTGAGCACTGAGCCATGAACCAGAAGGTCACTGTTTTGATTCCCTGTCAGAACACATGCTCGGGTTGCGAGCTTGATCCCCAGTAGGGATGTGCAGGAGGTAACCAATTGATTCTCTCTCATCATTGATGTTTCTACCTCTCCCTCTCCCACCCTCTCTCTGAAATCAATAAAAACATATTTAAAAAGTAAAATAAAAAGATCCAAGTGGTCCCCTAAATAAAATGTCTATTTATAAAAGTAAGATTATAGAGAAAATTTAAGATTAATTTGATTAACAAGTTATTACATTATGTCTTGGTTTGTATCTAATTTTTTTAAAATGAGAAAAGAAAACTTGTCTAATTTTAAAATAAAAATTATGTCTAATTTTTTAAAATGGGTTTTACAGATGAGTAAAAAAAAAAAAAATCCTCTGGGAAAATATATACCAAAATAATAATCATCTCTAGTTGTCGGAAATGTAATTTTTTTCCTTTTTTGCATTATCTATATTTAATATGTTTTTTTATTAACACGAAAGCCATATTACTTGTTTTAAAATGGTTAGATTTTTATAATAATTTTTTGCTTAATTTTGATTACATTTGCTATTTTAATGAATATTTTAATATTGAAAATATGGGGAAGTTATAACTATAAATTATAAGTTTTGAAGAAAAAAAGTATATACAAGTGTGTATAATGAAGAAATACTAGCTTTGGGAGTTTTAGACCCACATTTAAGTTTTGCTCTTTGACTGACTAAAAGATCTGAATAATTTGAATAGCCTTACAAATTCTCAGTTTTCTTATCATAAAATAAGGAGAGTGCATCAAATAATTTCCCCCAACCTTTCCTGCTCTCCTATTCCATTTTTGTGAATCTTGAGACCAGACTTTACGGCTGTAGCAAACCACTGCCACCTGGTGGCAGTTATCTAAAGTGAGGGGGCTGCATTTAAGGTATAAAAACATCATTTTACATTCATTCATGTTTAAATTTGCCCAGCTATATTTGCTGGGCAAGTGCCAGCATCATGATTCATTCACGTTAGTGTTTTTATGTTGTTGTTTTTTTAGTTAGAGTTGACATTAAATATTATTATATAGTAGTTTCAAAAGTACAGCATGGTGGTTAGACATTTATATAATTTCCAAAGTGACCCCCCTAAGTCCAGTACCCACCTAGCACTGTGCATAGTTATTACAGTACTAGAAGCCCGTTGCACGAAGTTTCGTGCAATAGACCTTCCTTCACCTGGCTGCTGGCACCAGTTTTCTGCCAGCAGCAGTTTTTCTCTGGCCACCCACCAATTGGAGCGCCTCCCACCAGCACAATCGGCCACCCCGAGTTAGTTCTGCCACCGGCCGGCTCCATCGGTCCTCCTGCAGTGTCCCCCTCCCCCCCCCCCCCCCCCCCCCCGCTCATCCTGTCAGCCCAATTGGCCACCCCAAGTCCCGCCCCCAGCCTGCCGCCGGCCCAATCGTGGGCATAGCAGAGTGATGGTTATTTGCATACTTCCCTTTTATTAGGTAGGATTATTGACTACCATTCCATTTGTGTTTTTCTAGATGATACAGGTCAAACAACTAAGACATGAGTGGTCACATGCTTGCTGTGTTGCTTGAGGACATCATTTAACCACTTTTGAGCCTCAGACTTCCCATCTGAATAATACAGATAATACTATCCACCTAACATTATTAGAAAATCTAGAGATGATGAATATAAAATATCTCACACAGTCCATGGGAAAAAATATTTGGTCAATAAATGCTAGCAACTATCTTCGGAAAGGTTATTATCTAGAAGGTTGCCATCTATATTCTAGACAAATATAGAAATCCGTGATATGCCTTGAAAATACAAAGAAGGCACATTCAGAAACTGGTAAAACCAAAGTTCAAATAGACTAGAGTATAAACGACGTGTAGGACATTGCCAACTATTTGGAATGGTAGGTTGCAAGTCCACGTTGGAGGGTCCTAAACACCAGGGAAGCAATGGCCAGCCATGGAATAATTTGGAGCAAAAAGTAAGATTAGCCCAGCTGGCATGTCTCAGTGGTTGAGTGTTGACCTATGAACCAGAAGGTCATGGTCAGGGCACATGTCCAGGTGGTGGGCTCAATCCCCAGTGTGGGGCGTGCAAGAGGCAGCTGATTAATGACTCTCTCTCATCATTGATGTTTCTATCTCTCCCTCTTTTTTTCCTCTCTGAAAAAAAAAAGAAAAAAAAACATCATCAGAGCTGAGCTTTGAGAAGATTGCTATTAAACTAAATGTCTGTGACAGAGAAGTTCAAGAAGCCATTGTCAAAACACCAGGTAAGGCGCACAGAGGATGGCAAAGGAAAGATGGATGGAAATGACAGCAAAAAACTGCAAAGATGGAAATATATTGTAAATAATCTCTCTAGGGTGACTTAAGACATTGTAAGATTACAAGCGAAACCTGAGACAAAGGGAGGCTGGGATGTGCTTGATGTCATGGGAACCACTAAACTACAGCAGTTGTAGGACTAGACTCCAGAGTTCCTGGTTTGGGTCTAATACCCCCTTTTCCACCCAGGAAAGACATTAACCCACATCCCACACAGGTATGAACACGGAACCAAACATGAGGTCAGCCTTCTCATACACTACACAAGTATGTAGGAGAGAAACACATTCTTTTGTGACTGTTTTCTAATGGGCCAGGGGCTTTGGGGGCATGTTATGACAGTATACTCATCTACAAGTCCATTCACTTAGTATTAGGAAGGGCATTATTCTTAGAGAAAAATAAAATCCCAAGTGTGCCCCGTTTTGAAACCCCAGTGGGATTTATAATGGCTTAACTTGTATTTGACATGAAATATATTTTTCTGGCATCTTAGAGAAGCAGGCAATTTCGGAGGCGATGTTTTGACAAATAGTAGCATAGATCAGGACGAATGACAGGAAGCTCCCATAAAATACTTTGACTAGAGCAAAGGCAAATAATGATATAATCCCCTGCAGCCGTATGTTTGGAACGGAGACGTTCCATTGTGGGGGACGATAGGAAAAATAATATTAGAAAGAGACTAATGCTGAATGGCAGTCCTGGGAGATGGGGACTGTGGGACAATTCTATAATATGTGGAATAATACGGTTCAGAAAGAAGAAGGCTACCATTAACTGAGACTATTTGATTATCATAGAAGAGATGAAACACTTTTTCATCGTCAGAAAAATCAATATACAGCCACAGAAGAGAAGCCGTTTGATGATAAGGCAATAAAAGCTTCAAAGAGTAACTTGAAAATGTTTCCTAATTCATTTCAGCCTAAACTTATCCCGTGCCCTCCCCGCCGCCCGCCAGCGCTGTCACGGGAACATGTTAGCCAGTCTCCTTGGAATCATTACCAGGTCTCCTTGGAATGGAAACTGTGTCGGACTCTGGGGGTGAGTGGGAGGGAGAATGGTGCTGGCAGAAAGAGAGGAAGTGTTTTTGCAAGCTAGAGCCAGAAGTAAGTGCTGACATTGTCTCACATGAGCTTGGGGTCAATGGCACATGCCAACCGTAACACGTCCACTTTTCCCAGTCCCTTGATCAGAGGTGGTTGGCAAGCGGCTGCAGAAGCCACAGCTCCCTCTCCCTCCCTCCCCCCAAAGCTCAGTCCCTGTCCTCCCTCCAGGAAATGTTGAAAGGGGACAGCCTGTGTGGCTCAGCGGTTGAGCATCGACCTATGAACCAGGAGGTCACGGTTCAATTCCCGGTCAGAGCACATGCCTGGGTTGTGGGCCGATCCCCAGTGGGGGGCGTGCAGGAGGCAGCCAATCAATGATTCTCTCCCATCATTGATGTTTCTCTCTCTCTCTCTCTCTCTCTCCCTTCCTTTCTGAAATCAATAAAAATATATTTTTAAAAAGGGGAGGGGGGATAGCAGACACAAGTTCCACCTTTACATTATTAGTGTCATCCAGAGTGACTCTCCCAGTCTACCCCACATGTGTTTGAAGTGAAACACTTTTTTCCCTACCTAACTTCTCTGCCTCTCTTAGAAGAAGCACACCTTTGGGGTGGGGGAGGGGGTGGTGGTGAACATTCACCTCAGCTGACTTCAGGGCCGCAGTGAGCAAAGCCTGCATTTTCTAGGCCAAAGTAGACAAAGTTAAGTTAAAGGAGCAGCTGCCAGTTGATGCTAAGATAGGAGAAAGGTTGGTTAATCGTGCTGGGCCGCCTGCCCTTGGGCCTCTCTCCCGTCTCACGGAAATGCATGGGGGTGCAGACACCTCAGGCTTCTGTTATGCCCAGAGTTCAGGGTCCCCAATAATCAACCACCAGGGAGCCTTTTCTCCGATGCAAAAGCAAAGAGTCTTTATTCAAACCCGGGTTTGGCTCCCAGCCTCCTCCTGACGCAGCAGTGGGGCAAGAGAGAGAATCCCGGGGGAGGGGTAGTTTATAAAGGGTTGGTCATTTGGGTGGGCTTAGAGAAGTGACGTGGGTTACAGAGATTGCTTAATTTGGACTGAGTCTACTTCTCTATACTCCTATTGGCAGGTTTATGCAACTGTTATATTCTCGCGGTTTTCTAAGAAAAAGGAGTCATATACATAGTTACACAGGATGGAGGGTACAGTACATTTTGTGCTGGCCTGCTCTGCCCTTTCACTTCCAGGCACCGAGGATGAGCTGGCTGTGCTAGCTGCCTGCCACTGGGCTACTGCAGTAGAGATGAGTAGCTGAGAGAAAGTTATATGCTTTATTTTAAGATAGTTTTATTTATGTATGACACAATGTCGTTGTTTTTTTTAAAAGAATGTTTTCATTGATTTTAGAGAGAGTGGAAGGGAGAGACAGAGAGGGAAACATTGATCAGTTGCTTCCCTTAAGGACCCCAACCACGGACCAACCCTGCAACCCTGGCATGCGCCCTGACCTGGAATCAAACAGGCCACCTTTCCGTGCAAGGGATGCTCACACCGGGCAGGGCTACGTTGCATATCTTTTATTTAGAATGCAAAATAATCACCTATTTGCCACGTTTGACTTGTGCTTTCTCCCCAAGACTAACCTGCTTGGTCCTGTTATAATTGTCTGAGTCAACCCTTGTTAGACAATGACCAGAACTTCAGTTAGAACACAAATAGGAGGAGGAAGAGAGCTAACCTGAAATGCTGTCCATGCTAGCGTGTTGCTTTTATCCGAATGGGGTGCTTTGTAAAGCTGGGGCAGAATTCCTTTGAGGGTGAAAACTGATTTCTTTATTTTTAGGGAGTCAGCAAACCATTCTGATGGGCTACCCAGGTATTAAAGTGGGTCCCAGAGCCCAGGGCAGCCTGGGAAGGAGGAGAGGCAGGGAGACTCCGAAGTTGTGGGAGGAGGTCCCCAAATGCGGTAGGAGGCTAATGGGAGAAGGGATGGGAGCCAGTGGGAAAGCTCCTACATCAGAGGTCACCAGGGAACTTGTTCTTTTAAATGTTTATTATGCAAATTTCAATCGGGTATGGAAGTAGAATGCATAGTATGGTGAACCCCATGCACTCAGCACTCACTTTCAGCAATTAGCAACCCGCAGCTGATTTTATTTATTCCACATCCCTACGTACTCCCTCATTCCCAACCCCCAATACATTGTTTTTTTAATGTTGAAATTAAATTTATTGAGGTAACATTGGTTAACGACATTATATACATTTCAGGCACACAGCATTATAACTCAGAATATCTGTATACTCTATTGCATGCTTACCACCCAAAGTCTAGTTTTCTTCTGTCTTTACCCAATTTGTCCTTCCACCCACCTTCCCCTTTGGTAACCACCATTGTGTTATCTGAAATCTGAGTTAGTTTTTGTTTGTTTTGTTAGTTTACTTGTTTGTTAGTTTGTTTTGTTAGTTAGAGAAATCATATTTTTGTCCTTTTCCTTCTGCCTTACTTCATTTAGCATAACACCCTCAAGATCCACCCATGTTGCTGCAAATGGCAATATTTCTTCTTTTTTTATGGCTGAGTAGTATTCCCACAATGAATTGTTTTGAAACAAATCCAAGACATTGTATCACTGCATGGATTACACTTTAATCTGTTTGCTGAGCCGTGATGTCGCTTCCCTCCTATTACCCGAACTTCAGTGAAGATGACCCTGTGCACTGCGTTAGTGCCTGTGGTCTTCGGGGGAGGGCTAACAGCAACAGTGCCTGCATTCCAGCTAAAGTGGGTAAAGAACAAGACAGTTCTACAAAGCTTGATGCAGAGCTGAGATTAAGAATGAGCAATGCTAGTTTTCTATAGGAAATTAGAGGAGGGCTTCATGCAGGGCCGTGTGTGTGTGTGTGTGTGTGTGTGTGTGTGTGTGTGTGTGTGTGTGATTACTGAAATGAAGACTAACTCTAAAAGACTGCAAGACTTGGGGACAGCCAGACAGCTGACATCTGGGTTACATATTCCAAGTTTCCTTTCCTTGAAAGAAAAGAAAATACTAAATTTAAACACCATCTTTCAATTTTTCACTCAACAATTTCCCTTTCTGTCTCTTCCACAAATGCAGTCTCTAGACATCAGTGCAAGGCATTTATTCCCCACAAAGCCTTCCAGACACATGAAATTGCTGGAGAGGAATTGTTAAACAGTCCCAATCCCAATTAAGTTTTCAGCTGCTTTCTGTAACCCTGGGTAAGTTACTCTTCTTTAATAACTTGTGGTGAACCAGCAAACATTACCAGAAGTTATGGAAAGTGGACCTAGATACTCACACAATTCTCCCCAGCATTCTCAAGGGGAAAATGAAAACAAAAACAAACAGCAATGGAAAATGGGGACAAGAGTTGGACTAAATATAGATTTGCCAAATTAGTAATTATCTTTAAATTTATAAACAGAGAAACTTGGTACTTGATATTTCATATCTAAGAACCGTCTACATAGTTGACAATGGCCCAAATGTGTCGCATATTGAATAGACCTTTTTTGCACATTTGTAGTATGTGTTACAGGTAAGTTATCTCCAGAGTATTTTATCTTGAGACTTGTTATTCATATGCTAATGGAAGAGAATATTTTTTTATTCCACCAAAGAAAATGACAACTTTCCTATCTGATAATCTGCCCTTCTGTCTTAGGAAAAAGACAGAGACGCCGAGAAACAAAAATTATAAGCAATATTAAGACAGCCTATTGCTGAGAATATTGTTAGAGGCTTTAGAAAATAATATAGACATCCACTAGATGTCACTTGGTGTTTGCTTTTTTGTCAATGTGCTACATAAATTTATTTTTTAAAAAACAAACAGTTTTATCTGCAATTATGAGTCCATGGCTCCCAGAGGGTCCACACTGGCAGAAAACAAGCTGCAGTAACATTTGAGTGAAAGCAGGCAGCAGTCATTACAGGAGAACAATGATTATAACTTTAAGGAAAATCGGGGTGGTTGCGGGGCTTTGCACAATCCCTCCTGGCATCTGGAAGGATGAAGAGAAGCCAGCGGCTTTGCCCTCCTGCTGTGTTTAAACAAAAAATGGAAAATTGTAATGAACAGCTACATTTTTCCTATCTTCCATCTTCTTCTTTTTTCTCCCCATTTTTAGGAGAATGTAACATTTAAAAGTCTTGCCCTTTCATGAAATTATTTTGTAGCATTTTTAAGGCCAATTTTTGTTTGGGTTCATATTTCTACTCACGAAATTAAAACTGTTTTAATCCACATTATCTCAGTGAAAGGCATGTGACAAAAGTAAATGGGGAAGATGGCTAGAAATTTTGTGAGGGTTCCCTGGGGTTATCCACTTCCTGTATTTGCTCAAAATCTAATAATCAGTTCCAGTGGAGACCATGTATCCTGGGGTTTTGTTTTGTGTAACAGCTATTTGTTTATTTTTTTTAACTGTCATTGTACTTTGGCTTCAGGATGGTTAAATAAGTCTCAGTATTAAGTAAACTTCTCTGACCCTGCCTATTTCCTGTCTTGTCAAACCTTTCCTTGTAAGAATAACAGTGTTCTTTTATTTGGTAGTGTGTGCTGTGATGTTTTTGGCATGCTCAACATTTTTGACTTGCAAAAATTTGTGACCTCAAGTGTGAGAGAGTGAATGCTTGCTTTAGTACCTCATAGGGTCCCAAGCCTAAAACCGGTCCCCGCTGCATGCATGCGAGAGAGTTGCGAAAGAATTATCAGCACATTCATTCCCCAAACATCACAAATAAGAAACAGGGATAGATTTTTTAACTGACTTACTAAAATTATTAAACCGATGAATGCTTGAACGTCTTGCTGCTCCTAGACTTACATAATTCCTCAACTTGACCTAGCTGTACAAAGACATTTTATTTACTGTGTTCTAACACATTCATATTTTTAAAAAGGTATTTTCAAACCGACATACATTATGTGGCAATACTAACTGTTAGAAGAGAAGAAATATCTTTCTTGCTCAATCTTTATATCTAAATTTTGGTCAAATGGATTCTATTATGTAAAAACCACCAAAATCAAAAGTCTCAACCAAGGGCCCCATTACCCCTTTTAAAGTGTGGCCATTTGATAGCATTTGGTCTGTCTTTTGACTTGTCTTTCATTTTTCCACAGTGCAGACATTATGAGAATAAAAACCATGTTGAACTTCTCTTACTTTTAAAGATAAGTGCTAAATATTTATCTTGAAATGTTGAGAACTAGAGGGAACATGAAGAAAATAGATTGGATTGATTTGAGGATGATTTCCTGAAAATCTCAGCTAACAATTTTTTCCTAAATATATGAAACAGGTAGAAATTGATAAAAATATCACCAAGTCTCTGTTTTTTATTTTTAGTCTAGAAATAGTGTTGTAATAAAGAGCCTATGATAGGTAGTAACAAATAAAAAATTGAGGACTGAAAAGACCCATTTATCATTCTGGTCTGAAGTACTTTTCCTCTAAAGGTCTGAAACACAGACTATAAACTCAACTTAAGATTGTTTTAAACTTGCCATCAAACTTCTCTCTATTGTTCATTGTCATAAGGTATGTCTTCTTTTCCAGAGCTGAACTGAGAATTAAATAGTATTATCAAGATTTATTCCATTTATACCACATACATATGCTTTCTTATACTGTAGTACAAAACACTATTTTATTATCTTCCTTTTATAGAAATAAAAATGACGTATAGTAATACTAGAAATTGATTTATCACCTTTTTTACTTTTTAATGTATTTCATAAAGAATATGAAAACCCAGAATAAAACCCATGAGTTATTGGCAGTCTTAGCTCTACTGTAGAGTCATTGTGGGTACGGGCCTTACCTCCGCCACTTACAAAGTGTGGATTTGGGCAAGTTAATTAGCCTCTTTGTGCTTCAGTATCCCCTTCTGGTAAAGTGGGGGAAATCATATTTTTTCAAACCTTATTTTTCAAAATGCCTAGCACAGGGCCTAGTCCTGGTAAGAGTTCAGTAGGATCTATTATCATTATCTTTATTATGAAGCCAGACAATTATGTCCTTACTTACTCTGGCCATTTTTATAATATCCGCCATGTTTGCCTGATGAAAACTTTGCAAAGAGTAGAGTGTTTGGGGTCAAAGTTGTGTCACTAAAGCACCTGGAAGTACATTTTGAATTTGGTTTGTGATTAGTTCTACCACCTTAATACAAACACAAAAATAAAATTGCTATAAATCATTCATGTTTGTAATAAATAGAAAAATATTTCAAAAAGGTTTGCTACATATATACAATAAAATATTACTTGGTCATATAAAAGAATGAAATCTTACCAGCTGCGACAGCACGGGTGGACCTGGACGGTATTATGCTGAGTGAAATAAGTCAGTCGGAGGAGAACAAATACCATATGATTTCACTTATCTGTAGAATCTACAGAACAAAAGAAATGAATGAACAAAATAAGAACAGACTCATAGGCACAGAGAGTGGAGAGGGGGGCTGGGAGACTAGGTGAAGGGATTAAGAAGTACAAATTGGTAGTTACAAAACAGTCACGGGGATGTAAAGTACAGAATAGGGAATGTAGCCAATAATATTGTAATAACTGTATGGTGTCAGGTGGATTCTGGAAATATTGGAGGGAACACTTTGTAAAGTATATGATTGTCTAACCACTATGCTGTACACATGAAACTAGTATACATAACATTGAATGTAAAATGAAATTGAAAAGTAGAAAAAATTGCTTTAGAACATCTATTAATCTGGAGATATTTTGCAAAAACAATTGTTAAATATTTGCCCATTTAAGAGAGAATGCAGTGAGATAGTGGGCAAAGTAAAATATATTCACTTGCCATTCATTCTCTCTTTTTTCAAAATTAGTCTAGCCCGGCTGGAGTGCTTCAGTGGTTGAGCCCTGACCTATGAACCAGGAGGTCATGGTTCGATTCCTGGTCAGGGCACATGCCTGGGGTTTTGGGCTTGATCCCCAGTAGGGAGCATGCAGTAGGCAGCCGATCAGTGATTCCCTCTCACCATTGATGTGTCTATCTCTCTCTCCTTCTCCCTTCCTCTCTGAAATCAATAAAAATATATGTTAAAATATATTTAAAATATCCCCCGTATTTGGAAATCATTGACTTGTGATAAACACAAAAATATTTACATAACAGTTTTACTACCATATTTAAGATCATTTAGCAATCTTAATGCCAATGAATTAAAAGTTGATATGATTAGATAAATCATCTGATTAAGAGTAGAGCAAATTAAGTACTGTGGTTCTACTGGCAGCAGTTTGGTCTAAAGAGGAGGGCTCATCAAATATTCAGCTGCAGTATTTACAGCAAACATATTGAGCAAACTAATACAAATGATGAAATCCAGACATCTTAAAGTGATCACTCAGTCTCTCTTCAATCCAGATGCACACCAGAATATATTTTTTTAAAGTTTGTTGAGATTATGGAATTCTTCTGTGTTTTTCTTCCACTGTGTGACATTTCCCACCACCATTTGATTTGAGTTTGCAAGGCCAGCATTAGAGATGTGCTTTCTCTCCTCCTGGGACCAGTGGACCGCCAGTAGATGCAATGGTGCCCTTTGAAATCATATGTCCGTGTCCACACAGGCAGGTGGCCTCAGGAGTGATAAAAGGAGTCAAAGGTTGTGTAATTTTCCTCTCAATTACACAATTTATATTTTAAGTGCCTTATACTTACAGATAAGTGCGACATTTATCTACTGTCTCAAAGTAGAAAAAGATCTTAAATTTCGAACTTAGGCAGCCTTTTCAATCTTCCACAGTTATTCGTATTCTCCTCATACTTACTCCTCATATATATGTTCTTAAAACAAATAATAATCTGTTTTGATTCTTATGACCATTAAGTGAGATGGAACCATTATTTTCCCCTTTTTTTTAAATATAAATGACTTAAACTAGGACTCTCAGGAGAATCCTACATCTTTTGACCTTTTAAACAAATTCTTTTGATTGTACCAACACTATGCTTACAACGTGATATGCTATGATGTTCCCCCAGGCTTAATTTGATTTAGGGACTTTCTTAGGGTTTGCCTATCTTTAGATCAAATAAAAAACCAAAAACCTTTGTTTCACCAAAGCATTACATTATCCTAGTCTTTATTCCATTAGGAGAGACATGCTATTTCCTACATAGAGCTTATCATGGCAAAGGCCCTATTTTCACTTCCAAAAATACCACTCTTTTGACTTTCTTCAAGTTTCGACAGGAATTTAAAAAATGAGAATTTTGAGGTAGCAATAGCATGACAATCTTAAGATAGTGCACTTGCAAATACCAACATATTCAGAGCTTCTTCCCTTTTTAAGTACCTTTGGGGACATTTATAATTGTTTCTCCATCTGTCTCCCTTCCTCCTCTCCCAACAGCTCTTACTTCCCAATTAAGTATCAGTGTGGATCTAGGAAGGTTTGGTCCACTAGGGGTTCTAGTGCATTCCTCTCCTGGCCAATGATTGGTTCAACAGTAGGCATGTGACCTAAGCCTGTCCAATGGGAAACATTTGAGACTTTTGTTGGGCATCATCAGTCACAGATGCCTACTCTTTCCCAATGGGCTTGAATGAGGAAAGATTAGCCCCAGCAGACAGTACCAGCATCTTAAAACGAAGAGAGGTGCCAGCTGCAGGATGGAGCCAACACTGTGGTGTGTGAAGCAGAAAGCAACAGAAGGGCTTGCATACTGGGTGACCTCTTTGAGGCAGCCTTGTCTGGAATCTCTCTACCTCTAAGCACTTTAGAGGAATAAATACATTCTCTTTTTTATTCTTTCAGCCACACTGAGTTGAGGTTTTTGATTCCCTACAACTTTTGCATCTTAACAAATATAATACCTATTTTTTTCCACATTATGGTTCTACTAAGCCTGCAGAAATTACAGGACTAGCCTCTTCTAGGTACAGTGTGCCTCGTTTTAATGGGACCATGCTCCTTTTAATGGAACCTAATTTTTTAAAGGTACATTTAAATTGCACAACCAGAATTTAAAATCATGACAAAAGTGATTACATCAAAAATATTCTAAACCCTGGTACAATATCATCATGCTATTAGCTGTGATAGAGCTGAGAATCAAAATGTGCTTTGGAATGAGTTATTTTATTTTATTTTAAACTAGAGTCCCAGTGCATAAAATTTGTGCATGGGTAGGGTCCTTAGGCCTGGCCAGCGGTCAGGGCCGATCTATGGGGCGATCAGTGTGGCGATGGGGGGGTGAGGAACCCTGCCGGCACCCGCCTTGGCTGGCCTGAAGCCTGCGGGCTGGGGGAAGCTCCTGCGTTGAGCGTCTGCCCCCTGGTGGTCAGTGTGTCATAGTGACTGGTCATTCCACCAGTCATTCTGCCATTGGGTCAATTTGCATATTTGCATATTTATTATATAGGACTAGAGGCCAAGTGCATGAAAATTCATGCACTGGATGGGGGGGTCCCTCAGCCCGGCCTGCCCCCTCTCACAGTCCGGGAGCCCTCAGGGGTGGGAGGCGACCTGGCGATCAGGGGAAAGCGACGTCCCATCACACCTCTGCTGCTGCCACTGCCAGCAGCCTCAGCCGGCCCTGGTTACCTGAGCCTCAGGCAGCCCTGGGCTGCTGGGCAGCCGACATCTGAGGCTTGCCTGCGCCTTGAGCCGGCCCTAGGAGGCTGGGGGGCTGAGGGGACTGGGTGCCATCTTGTGGCTGTGGGCACTGCCATCTTTGAGGGAGGGGCAGTCCAATTAGCATATTCCCTCCTCATTGGCTGTGGGCGCCACCATCTTTGAGGGCAGAGCAGTCAATTAGCATATTCCCTCCTTATTGGCTGTGGGCGCTGGCATCTTTGCAATGGCGTGAGGGTCAATTAGCATATTCCATCTTTATTATATAGGATGTCTTGTAGTTTTTTTAGACGTGTTTTAACTGCTTCAACAAGGTGTTGAAATACTTTATGTGTGTAGTTTATAAGCCAATAAAAAATAGCAGTCCTCTGTCTTCTCCATCTTGAGTCACAACACTTTCAACTGTTATTTTCTTTGCTTTCTGTTTCTAAATAATTTGCATGTGCAGTTATTTCCTTATTTTTTTTAAATGTAGGAACTCTACAGCTGTTCTTCTGCAGCTGATGATAATTCAGATTTCTTACCATACATACCCCTTTGCCCACTCTGCCTTCCTACTTCCTATCTTCCCAATATAATTGTATAATAAGATTTTGGATAAATGTAAGCTCAGCCATATAGTATACTATGGTAATGTTCATTAATAATAGCCTCTTTTTTTTTGTTTTTGTTTAGTTTTTCATGTGTTTATCATTAATTCCTCCCCAAATTCTTCTATGGAATACTGATGTTCTCTCCAATAGAGTTGAACACTGAGATAATCTATCAGTTTATTTTTCCTTTCTCTTTTTTCTAGACGCTTCTCTCTCTGATCTCTGCCTCTGCCTCACACCATGACTGACTGCGACCCAGCCTGCTGTACAGCTGCCATCCTGGGAATCGCCACTGCCATCGTCTTAGGAATCCCCTTTATCTCTGTCCCTCAGGGGATTGCCTGTCACCTGGGTCCCATGCATTCCTGCTTTTGGCTTTATGCCCTCATTTTGGTGGATCCAGTCTCTTCTATTTTCTTTAAGAACATTATTTTAGATGAGGTACAACATAGTAAAGTGTACTAAACTTAAGTGTCCAGCTCAATAATTTTTTGGTAATTATTCTTGTAACTATCATCCAGATTAAGAGATTGACTATCTCCAGCACTCTATGGGGATTTCTCCTGCCTCTTCCCAATAATACCCTACGCCATCACACCACCCCCAACAAGGCCATCGCTAGTCTGACTTCTATCACCATCAATAGTTTGCCTGTTCTTGAACTTCATGTAAAAGAATCATAAGGTATGTAGTCTTACATCTGGCTTTCTTTTACCCTTCATTAAGTTTAGAGAGTCATCCATGTTGTTGCATGTACCAGTAA
This sequence comes from Cnephaeus nilssonii, assembly GCF_951640355.1. NCBI lineage: Eukaryota > Metazoa > Chordata > Mammalia > Chiroptera > Vespertilionidae > Cnephaeus > Cnephaeus nilssonii. Next base: position 50,300,066 of record NC_137075.1, read on the forward strand.
TTTATTCTTTTGTTTGCTTTTTACTATGGTATATAGTATAAATGTAAAGTGTTTGGATATTATAATTACAGCTGCTACAAATAGTCTTGTATCCATTTTTTGTTGGACACACGTGCTCATTTCTTTTGGGTGTATCACCTAGGAGTGGAATTGCTGGGTCACAGGGTAGCCACTAACTTTTTGAGAAATGATGCAGTTAGAATTATTTTTGGTAGGTTATGTATTGGGTAGGCCAGACTATGCTACAAATAAGCATCACAACTTATGGTGTCATTTATCAAGTCTCTTCCGACTCAGACAAGTCTGCTGGAGGTCTGGTAACCCTCCAGGGCAGCTGTCTCTCCTCTGGCCTTCCAGTGATCCAAACTGCTTCCATCCTGTGGCTCTACCATCTCAACATGAGGCCTCTTCAGAAAGCATGGCGGTCACACCTCTCTTTTTAATGCTCTGGCCAGGACCTGGCACACATCACTTCTGCTCACAACCACTTGATCAGAACACGTGGCCTCGCCTAACTGGGAAGTGCAACCTTCTGGGTTCTAGGAAGGAAAAGGGAAGCAAATACTAGTGTAAGTAGTGTCTGCCACACTTCACATACCTGGAAATACCTCTGTTCTAATGTCATATAGAAATGAAAGTTTGTCCAGGTGCTAAACTCTAGGAAGAAAGTAATTACTTTCTTTGGAGTCATTTCTCCATTGTCTTTTAGTTTCCAGTATTACTTTTAAGAAATCCACCACCACTGTGATTCTTTATGTTTTTCTCTTTGGAAGTATTTAGGGTTTCCTCTATCCCTCATATTTGGACATTTCACAATGATATGCCTTGGTGTGGATATTTTATGTTTTAATTTTTTTATTGTATTTTTGTACTACTTTCTGGAAGATTTTCTCAATTTTAACTCTCAATTATTTTATATTAATTTTAAAAATTATTTCTACTTATATATTTGTAATTTGCATGATATTTTTCTTGTTTACTTACTATTCTCTTTTTATTGCATCCTGTTGTTCAATGCATGCAATAACTGTTAATTAATAAAAGTTTCTTTAAAGCTTTCTTCTCTTGCATTGCTTCTCTTTTCTCCATGGTTTATTCTCCCCCCAATCCCCTTTTTATTTGTAGTTGCTTTTGCTTTTTAAATCTTTTGTATTAGAGGATTTTCTTACACACCTGGAGATATTTGGCTGTCTGTTTACATCTAGGTGTCCAGGACTAAAAAGTTGACTGGAAGCCCTTTGTACTTGGGAAGGACTTACCAACTAGTGAGCTTCTCTGTCGAGTGATGATGTGGGACCCAGGCATTCATTGGGTGACTTCCATGTATTGGTAGGGACTGTATTGTCAGGATTGGTAGGTTTTTTTTTCTATTGGGGCGGGTCACTTTCTTCAAAGAAGAACTTGTCAGTCTCCTCCATGGGGAGTATAAGCTTGGAGTACATTCATGGAGCTAAGAGAAAGTTTCCAACTCCCACCCTTCAGAATGTGGCTGTCATTGAATCCCATTTCTGTTTAGCTCCCTGGTGTCACTGAGTCCAGAACCCTGCTGAGTCAGCATCTCCAGAGAGCAAACATCTTGTTTTCTCCAAGGACAAGGGAGAGATACTCACCTGGCTGTGGGGCAAGGGAAAGGGTCCATAACTTATGCAGACTTTTGACGAATTCTTTGTTTCCTTGCTCCACCCATTCCTTCATCTTCATAAGCACCAGGGGCCATAAATTCCTGACCTTCCCAAAGCTCTTTAGAGCAACTCATCTTGCTTCTTCTTGGCTTCCTCTTTTCAGGTTTTATTAGGCTTTTAGGTTTTATTAGCTTTTTCTATTCTGCTCAGTCAGCTATTCCTCTTCTCTCAGCTTCCCATCTTCCAAAATATAGTTGATAATTCTTGTCTGATGTCTCCTCTACCCCACTTTTTATCTTGGAGTTTACACCTTTATTAATTTCTTCACTGTCATTTCCAGTAAGTTGTAGAGAAAGTTTACATAAATGCTTTTTAAAAATTTTTCCATGTATAATATGAGTCAACTAGAGGCCCAATGCACGGAGATTCATGCAAGAATAGGCCTTCCTTCCCCTGGCTGCCGGCACCGCCTTCACTCTGGCCGGAGCCGCCTTTCTGCCTTCGCTCTGGCCTGGAGCCGCCTTTCCACCTCTCGCCTTGTCGCATCAATTTGCATATTCCCTCCTTATTGGCTGTGGGTGCCACCATCTTTGTAGTGGAGTTATGGTCAATTTGCATATTCTGTCTTTATTAGATAGGATTATTTTCTAAAGCAAAAATATAATCGTATCACTCCTCTTTTTAAAATCTGTTCATCTGCAACATTAATTCTAACCTTATGTTAGCACACAAAATTTGCATAATGTGACTCTTGGTCACTTTTCTAATCTTAACCCCACAATCCAGCATATAGGATTATTAGCTATTTTTCAAACATGTCTGCCTTATTTTCAAAGCCATGCATAGACTGTTCCTATTACTTGGAATCTGCTTTTCTTCTTCTCATGAACATCTACTCATACTTCACCTCCCTTTTATTTGTAGTTGCTTTTGCTTTTTAAATTTTTTGTATTAGAGGATTTTCTGAAGCATACTTTGACTCCTCCAGACCAAAGTCATTCTTTTCCTATGTGTTCACATAGCAGTGAATCTACGTGTATAAAATCAGTTCTATTTTCCCAATCTACCATGGAGAATTTAGATGTAGTATTTTCCAGGCTCACAGTGGAGGACTACTGCACATCTCAGCCATCAAGGACTAAGATTGTTGCTTCTTTGAAATTCTTAGCATTTGGCAAAGTGCCTTTGATATCTCATACATATATATCTATATATCTATCCTATATAATAAAGAGCTAATATGCAAATGGTCATCACGCCCTCACGCTGTCATGAGCTGCCCCCTGGTGGTCAGTGTGCTCCCACAGGGGGAGCGCCGCTCAGCCAAAAGCTGGGCTCAAGGCTGGCGAGTGCAGCGGTGGTGGCGGGAGCCTCTCCCACCTCAGCAGCAGCACTAAGGACCCCTCGGGGGATATCTGCCTGCAGGGAGCAGGCCTAAGCCAGCAGGTGGACATCAACTGAGGGGTCCCAGATTGTGAGAGGGCACAGGCCAGGCTGAGGGACCCCCCCCCCCTTCAGTGCACAAATGTCGTGCACCGGGCCTCTAGTATATCTATATATCTATATCTGTATCTATATCTATATCTATATCTATATCTATATCTATATCTATATCTATATCTATATCTATATCTATATCTATATCTATATCTATCTATATCTATATCTATCTCTATCCATATCTATCTATACCTATATCTATCTATATCCATATGTGACCAATGAATGAAAAAGGAAAAGATGGTACAAGACCCCTTGGGTGTTGTAAACAAGGGCACCAAAGTGCAAACCCCTCACTTGGGAAGTAGGACTTTCAGGTCCCAATTTTTGCCCGAGTTGGGGTGCAGTAAATACTCTAGCATAACTCACTCCTGTCTTCCTGCTCTCAGTGTGCTCCCTTGCCAAAGAGGGATACCTCACAGAATGCCATCATATTTTGGAGAGGGGTTAAAAAACTGCTTTGAGCTTCCAAGCCTTTCGGGCCAGCTCTAATAAAGTCACGGGTACCTCTGTTTCAAACTCTGCAGCTGAATTGTTTTTCTAATTGTGCCAGATAAAGTCCTTCCTTACCAATGCCTGGACAGCACCATTGGGGAATGTCCCGCATCCAGGCATTGTAAGCCACCCACCACTGAGGCTGTGCTGTTCGCATTGGCAGCCACATCCTTTAGTAAATATCACCAAGGCTTTTTACAAGATGTGCTTGATCTCATTTGCTCAATACTGACCTCAGATGAGGCTACGTGCAAGTTCCACCCTACAGCTGTCTCACTTGGTAACCATGTCTCAGGCCAGGCTTTGTTTTGTAAAAGAGCCAGCCATATGGAAAGTCCCAACAACTGCAAACACTCAATAGGGTAGAATCCTCAGCCTTTTGTTGCTGAGGCGTTCAGGTGGGAAACCTGCTGGAGATCGCATCAAGGCCCACGAGCCTTTCCTGACAGCTCTGATGGGAGACTTCAGACCCATTGTTCCTTCAGTGTTCCTTCCTAGCATCACCTTTGCAGCCAGTCAGACATGGCATTTTGTTCTCTTTTGCTTTCCAACTTTGGCAGGTTATTTCCCTGTTTTAATCGTTTGCGCTCCTATAAAACAGGGCTGGTTGTGAGAATCCAACAAGATAATGTGTATAAAGCAGCTGGCATATAGAAGGCATCCTCTTCTGGCATTTCTCTTCTCAGAAAAAGCACTGAAGGTCTCCCTAGGTTTTTCTTTTACCATTTGTTCTTTTTAAAAATTTCAGTCTTTTCCTATTCTGTTCACTGTGTTGTCCTCTTTTATTCTTCCTTTTTTCAGGGTGTACATTTTTTAGTTTAAATTGCTACTTTAAGAGCTTAAATTTAACAAATTTAGTTGAATTTTTAAAAAATATATTTTTTTATTGATTTCAGAGAGGAAGGGAGAGGTAGAGAGAGATAGAAACATCAATGATGAGCGAGAAAGCTGGGGATCAAGCCCAAAACCCAGGCATGTACCCTGACCAGGAATCAAACCATGATCTCCTGGTTCATTGGTTGATGCCCAACCACTGAGACATACTGGCTGGGCAAATTTAGTTACATTTTTATCAGGTCTCTTATATTTAGTTTGTTATTATTTCCTTGTTTTTTTTTTGTGTTTTTTTTTTTAAATCCTCACCTGAGGATATTTTTTCCATTGATTTCCAGAGTGAAAGGGAGACAGGAGGGGGGGGGGGGAGAGAGAAACATTGATGTGAGAGACACACATCAACTAGTTGCCTCCCGCAAGCACCCTTACAGGGAGCTGGGAGCGAACCCGCAACTAAGGTACATGCCCTTGACCGGAAATCGAACTCACGACCCTTAGGGCTGTGGATGATGCTCTAACCATTGAGAAAAACCAGCCAGGGCTATTTCCTTGATTTTCACTTATATTTTCTTTCTTCTTTTTGGCACTTTGTATTTCTCTTGGTTTGGCAGCTTTAAAGGTAGTCCCAAATAGAGTGAGAAAGATGTTTTTTTCAGGCATTTATCTTCATGGTTAGAAGGATTGGAGAGCCAGGCAAGCTCAGATGTGGAGGTGCTAGCATTTTAGAAGGGGAGTTGTTGGGAATGGTGGCAGGGAGTTGTAATGGCTGGGAATCAGAGTCACAGGAATTCAAAGACAAGAAATGAAGTACCACATGAACTCTTGAGGCCTGGAATATTGCCAGAAACCAAAACGACTCTCTAAGGGTATTTTCCTCTGCTCTCTCTTCGCTGCTCTTCCTTTCCTCTGGGTCTGTTCTGTTCTCTTCCCATTTCGAACCCATTCCATCGTGGCCACCGCAGCCCCCAGTCCACAGGCTCTTCTTACAGCTAAGAAGCCACTCCCTCAGTTTCCAGGTCCAAAAATGTCAAGAACGGAATCTAATTGGACCGAGTCCGCTTTTCTCACCAGGCCACAGGTCACTGGCCTGCTGATGGTTGAGCTGCGGTTAATCAGAGTCCACTCAGGTCCAGCGTGACATTGCCAGGCAGCACACTTAGGGCTCTGTGGCTTCCTGTGCTGCCCCTTCCGGCTGATGGTCAGTCTCTTAGGAGACAGTGGGGACTGAGTTACAGCTCCGAACATAGCCCCAGTGCGCTGGGTTTGACAAAAAGACATAAAAATGCTGGGAGGCTGATTTTAAATGAGAAATTTCTAAAAATACAACGAATATATCAGAAAAGACAATATCCTATGATAGTAAAAATGTGGATATCTGGGTGAACACGCTCCTTCCTTTAGAGACTTTTCTTCACGTGAAAACTGTTGGCAAATAATTCTGCCGTGATAGCTCCGCAATTTTAAAAACTGACCCGTGGAAGCGCCTAAGACTTGGCATCACAGGCTGCGTCCCGCGCTCACTGTAGAGGGAGTGGCGAGGGGCTCGTGCCACAGCTGAGCCAGCTTACCGGTCCGTAGAGGCTGATGGGAAACAAGCCCTCAGCTGCATCTCCTGCACACATCCCACACGTAGGCACCACACGCTTGACACAAACATTAAAAGTTATCTGTAATTCTCTTCTCTCAGATTGCATGTGTCATGTTTCAAATCATGCCTCAAGTTCTCCCACATCTACCTAGGAGAGATATAATCAAACCTTATGAGCTTTTCTGAGTTCTTCCCCTCCTGTCCTAGTTTGCTCAGCTATTGTCTTTCCCTCCCACTCTCCTCCCTTCTTTTCTCCTCTTCCCCAAGCTCTCACCCGCTCCTGGTCATGGTAAATCGTGTTCTCCAACTCCCCCAACATAGCTTTAGAAGTAACCCTTGAGGGTATCTGATCAGGGAGTCCAGCTCCATATATCATCGGAATCCTCACTCTGAGAACATGGGACTACAGCTCATAAAGCCCAAACTGATAATGTTGCTGCCACTGAATGTGCCATCTAATTTTTCTCTTTTCTTTTCTTCCTACGTATCTACAACAAGTCCCTCAGGTTGAATAATAAAGATGTGCTACTCTGCTTCTTCTCTTTTATTTCTATTTTCTCAAAGCCTGCTGTTGTAAAGGGGGGATGACAAGGCACAAGGAATTTACTTCTTATTACAACTGTGAAAACTGGGAGTGAAATCCTTATTGCTTTTCCCCAACTCATTTTCATTTATTAAATCTGAAATGTTACACTTTGGCGTCCTATTCAGTTTAGTGGGTTCTTTAAGAAACAAGGGTTTAAGGTACCTCCTTCATCAACAATAAAAAATTATTTCACTACATTTTAATTTATAAAAAATGTAACTGACTCAAAAGAACAGTATTTCAACAAACTAGGTGACAAATGTCAGACCAAAAAGGGAGTTATTTATTGCTTTCAGCAACTTTTCTTCTTTTTGGCAAGAATCCTTTGAAAGAAATGGGTCAGTTTCATGCTGTTATTGAAAATAAATTCCAAGGACGGAGTTAGTTAGTGCTTTAGACTGTTTTTTTTTACATAGAGAGTGTTTCATGAAAGACACACCCGAACAGCACTAGACCAGAGCTTGGGAACCTCAATCTGTTCCAGAAACAAGAGTTCCCACAAAACTACATAACGTGCTGCTATCGGGTTACGGGACTTGCCGCAATTGCCTAATATAACAGTGAGTTCGGGGCACTGCTGTGGGGACACGGAGTCACCAGGGGGATGACTTAGGCTGAGTGGTTGTAGCAACCTAGTGCACAGCTCACCGACAGGCCAGAGCTCCCCCTCAATGTTCAACCCAGGCCAAGGATACCCAGCAGTAAGCTGTCCAAGGTCTTTCCTCCTCTCCGAGGCAATATTGTATATCAGCTGCTGCTTCTTTGATACCAGGGTCAGGGAAAGGCGAGCCTTTAATTACACTGCTGTTCTTGTGTTCAGGCCTCTGAAACGCCTTTTCTTCAGAACCACCAAAATGATTTCTGACAAAGTCTCTATGCGGGGGGAAAAAACGGTCTGTTGACTTTCTATAGCAAGGTCAAGATGGTGATGATGGTGGTTTAGGATTAAATTTAGTTATTTTATATCAAGTTTCAATCTGTATCCATTCTTGTTCCTAATTCTTGACCCAGTCCAGATCCTGATCTGAAAGGAGCCAGGCTTACTAGTAGAATTTATGGAGATCAGTGATTACAGCCAGATGACAGGGTTGCATGCTGATTTCACAAATTTCTGAAAGTGACAGAATGCTTAGAAGACAAGACCCACTTCTATTCAATGTGGTTGATGGTGTTTCCAGTTGAACTTAGTTCATGAAGGCTCTGGGAGTGAAGCCCAGCCTGGACCACTAGAAACTAGGAGAACTCTGGTGTAAGTGTGAGAAAAACCTGGAATTTGATCTATACATTCATTTTTCAGTTCCTGTTCATCCACACACCTTCCCTGAAGTGTCCTGCTCGGTGCAGAGTTCCCGCCATTACAGTTTTGGTGGGCCCCTCCTCTGACCCCAGGTGACCATGTCCCTATGGCTTCTAATCCTGTGTCTTAAGCCTGATTATTACTCTAACTCCAAGCTCCTTCTGAGTCACTTTACTAGTAGGTCATGGTTCACCTCTTTCAGGGGCAAATTCCTTGGCTGAAAATTATCTAGATGTCCAAGAGAACTACATGGGCAGGATGTTAAATAGTCCTATATAATGATGATTAATTTTTTTCCCTGTTTTATTTTTACTTCTTCCATTTATTTTATTTTATTTTTCCCTATCACCACTTAATCCCCTCTATACCCTCTTCCACCTCCCCCCTCCCCCCGCAATTACCATACTGTTAAGTAGCAGAACGTTTTTTTCTTCAAATTAAATTGTATGCAGTTGCTCAATATCTAAAGCAGATGAATGTGGCACTGTGAAGGTGTTCCACCACAATGTCATGTTAACCCTGAGGAGTCTCCACAAACTCAAAGGCTCCTCAGGACATGGGTTGGAAACCACTAACATACAGGATTCTGAAAGGGAAGAGGAAGCCAAAACGTTTGTGGCTCATTTCAACAGCTGTTTCACTCAGTAATTATAGCTTTATTCTTATGACCTGCCTCTGAACCCAAGCTCCCTGGATTCTATTCAGAGCAAGGGATGGAGGTGACCTAGAGTAAAGCTAGCTGCCCATCCCCTTACTCAATTTCTTGTCCAAGTTTTTCACCAACTTCCTGCTCTTGTAAATTCTGTAGGCCTCCTGTCAAACAATCTAGATTCCAGCTCCAGTTCTGCATCTTTCCAGCTGTGTGTGAAGATCATTTGAACTCCCTAAGACTGGATTTCTTCCTGGGCTGATGGAAATAATAATACCTACTTTAGTTGTTGTGAGAATGAAAATAAAATTAAGTGAATTGCATAAATTAATTGTGTAAACTATGCATTCTATATACCTTTTAAGTAATTATGAATACATACACTAGTGTGCCGAAGACACGAGATCTATAACCAAAGACGTTTGGTTAGACTGTAATCATCATTTGAAAACCTTTAACGGCTCTGGAGGCACACATAAGAGGATACAAATTTAGGAAGAAAATGATCTGCTTTTTTTTTTTTTTCAGTGTCCTCCCAGTGCTATGGATGTAGAGCAGTGACGGCGAACCTATGACACGCGTGTCAGCACTGACACGCGTAGCCATTTCTGATGACACGCGGCCACATGCCGAGGATGAAACATTTGCTGCTCCTGAGGATGAAACATTTGCGACTAGAGTCTTGGAGTTAGTTTTTTCCTCAAAGTGACACACACTATCCGACTTATGCTCAGTTTTTTGGCGAAGTTTGACACACCAAGCTCAAAAGGTTGCCCATCACTGATGTAGAGTTAGCCTTTAACCTATGGTCATGAATCTCAGCTTGTGCCAGAAGGAAGTTTGAGGAAGATGGACATCTCCAATGGTAATGTGCCAAAGAGCAGAGGGTAGTCACCGAACTCGGGTCTCTGGCAGCACTGGGAAAACAGTGACTTTCTGAACAACCAGTTCGGCATGTTTAACCAAGCACCTCTGTGGGGTTGCAGACAGAGCAAGGCAAGTTTCATCATCCCTCCTGGGTCAACAATGTGAAAGTTGCCATAGAGTCCATGACTGTTTCAATGCATTTAAGTAGGAGCTCTTAAGACCCTGGAGAGAATGATGATGAACACGGGACGTGGCAAAAAAGGACACCTGCTAGGACAGTGACTTAAGGCAGATCACTGCTGGAATCACTCATACGTTATTCACGTATTCAAAGAAAACAAAAGAATTGAGAGATTACTTGGTGCAGAAGTCAGAAACTATGGCCTCTATGCTGCCTCTGACTTTTCTCAAGATTATAGCAGACACCAACAATCAAGACCCTCTTTGATTATCCTTATCTATAAAATGGAATAACAATGAAATAATCCATGTAAATCACTTAGAACAGTGTCTTTCACAGAATACTCAAAAAATGTCTATATTCCCACTGAGCCCTATTAGCACTTTCTCACTTAGCCATGATACAGTCTTGGAATTTCTTTCAGCACAGCATTACAGAGAAATATTTCCAAGATGTGAGAAAAAATTTATGAACCATTTCTGATCTAATTCAACCCCCACTCCCATCCTTGCCTCACCATCATTCTGGGACTGAGGAGACTGAAACGGAGGGAGGAGAAGCTGCCTGCCCTGAACTGTGCTGCCTCTGAAGACTCATCACCACAGGGAACAGTGGTCATAACATCTGCTTCTGCACAGTTATGGATGCTATTTCACTGCCCTTTTAAATAGTCACTCAATGGCAGATATATTGCCTCTTACGATTTTGCTAAACTTACTCCTAATGCTAACATCACTGACCACTTAGTCAAATTACTGTAAGGTGAGGTGAAGGGAGGCTCCAGTTCCACAAAGAGCAACATCAAGGAAAGGCAACCAGAGGGCTTCGGAGGTGAAGAAAAGCAGAAAGACTCAACAGACCGTGTGAGTAGTCAACGACAAGATGGACTCTGGAAAGCTGACCAGTGACTATTATAACATTAATCACATAAAATTGGCAACAATAGCTGGCTCTGTCCTTAATATTGTTCACTTCTTAATTTGCTAGGCTTCTTGATGATTCCAAGTAGTGGTACAGCCCTGGGACCTCAGCAAGTCTCCTGCGTGAGAGATGGTGAGTCACTGCCCAGAGGTTCCCTGTGTGAGGCTACCTGGACTTGGGCCATCCTTTCTTCTCTCCCAACCTCTCTCCTCTTCCCAACCACTAACCCCCAGATGGGTTGTTAATTCCTTTTGCTGGATCTCCTCCCTGCCTGTCTCCACTCCTGTGATTGCTTCATCTTCCCCAGGCTGCCATTATCAGCCTGGACTCGCCCTTTGGGCATCTCCTCCCCTCCCCACCCAGCAGGTCTTTCTACTCCTGAGCCTCTTTCTTCCTCGCAGACCCACTTCCCTCCTCCTAATCCCTTTCTTTCCATTCTCTTTGTTCATTTCCTGAGTTCCACCCTTCCTTATTCATCCCAGTTTTCATCATTTATATTTATTCCTCTAGCTACTTTTCTCTTTTTCAATACCACAATGCTGAGATTTACACTCAAAGGAAAGTGAATTTTTCCCTATCTTGCGTATTCTCAAGGGTTGGCATTTCTCTTCATGCTCTACGTTCAAACGACTCATTCTCGCATCCACTGTTAGCCTTTCTTCAATATCATGTGGCTATAAAGCCCAATCTATTTTTTTCTCTGATTGACTGGAAGGGGGCAGGAGGATGGAAGCGCAAAGAGCACATGAATCTAGGCAGTGCTCTACTGGATGATCTCTGTCATCCCCGATAGCTTTGCAGTCCTGGAAGCTGTGTTTTGCATCATCATTTGAGTGCACAGCTCTCTATATTATTTCTAAGAATATCCTCACTCCTTTACACCAGAAAACCTGGTTTGGAGTAGGGAGAGACTGGTTTCCCTAACAAAAATGCCAGGCAAATTACTTTTTGTTTATTAAGTGGAAGGAAGTAAAGGGATAGGGATGGAAGGGAGTGGAATAGCCCCTCCCCCAGCCCCCGCACTTCTCCTATTTCTCCTGTCAATCCGCAAAATGAGGCATTGGAAGCTGAATTATGGGAGTTGGACCAGCTTCATCTGGTTTTCAAAACTGAGTTACATTGGGCCTCTTGGTGGCATACTACTCTTACCGGGGAGGGCCCTTCAGAATTTCTGAAGTGGCAGTTTGTTTTCTCTTTCTTATCAGCTTGACTTCATAGGTCTCCCTAGCTGCAGGCACAGAGCCGGGCTAATTGTCGTGCTTCATATTTCAAGGACCTGTGCCCATGGACAGGAATTGGATCCTAGTCTCCCCTGGGTATTTCGGGCCTCTCCGGGGCCACCTTACGTGTGCTCACACTTAGTTCTAATGGTAGTCCATTCTAGCCCCCTCACAGGTAGTATTTGCCACTGAAATGGGTACCTTGCCACATCCCCAGTGCCTGTGAAAATCCCTCCGTGAGCACCAGCTCCCTCTGCTCTGTGGAGTGCTATTTCCTGTGCCCCCAAAGCTAGAACCTGAAGGTGCTAACATGACAGCAGGTTCCTCGGGGTCCCGGCTGCACTGGGGCACTTTGTGTTCCCTGAAGCTAAGTAGAAGACTCTGGTATGTATCCAGTCTCTCATCCAGGCTGGAGCCTCTCCGTTTGAGCGTGGCCTGCTCTGTGGGGCACAAAGGAACAGAAGTACTCCAGCTTCTCAACCCCTTTGCCTGCCCCGAGTCACCCTCACACAAACAGTGCTCTGCTGGGCCCTCCCTCCCTCTCACTGCGCCCTCCTTCTGAAAACGAGCATGTTTATGGCCTTGATGGTGGTCATGGTTTCATGAGTGTATATTTACCCCCAAACTCATTGAGTTGTGTACTTTAAATATGTACAACTTTTACATGTCACTCATATGTCAATCAATTGATTTAAAAAATATTAGCCCAATCAACTAACAGATAGATCACAGCTGCTTTCATTCTGAATCCTATATAATAAAAGGGTAATATGCAAATTGACCAAACTGTGGAGTGACCGGTCACTATGATGTGCACTGACCACCAGGAGGCAGATGCTCAATGCAGGAGCTGCCCCGTGGTGGTCAGTGTGCTTCAGGAGAGGGCCTACGCCATCAGTCAGACATTCCATGAGGGCTCCCGGACTGCAAGAGGGCGCAGGCCAGGCTGAGGGACCCCCCTCCACTGAGTGCAAGAATTTCATGCACCAGGCCTCTAATATTGTTATAATTCTCTCTGAATAGTGACATAAATGTGTTATTTAAATTCATAAAAGTAGATAATAGAACTGAGAGAATTAATATAACTATTATGTTATACCAATAGGAGAATAGCCTATTGTTATAATCTTGTACGATAAGGAGAATAGGGGGAAGGGAAAACACATTCCTCCTGTATATTCCCCTCTTCCTCCTGGGCTCCTCTCACACTCCCAGGGCCACCTCTCTTTCTCTGGCCCTCACGTGGCTCCTTTTTCTTGCTTCCTTCTCTCCCATCCCAGTCAAAATGCTCAATCCGAGTGTTTGCTGGAAAGCACCTGTGCATTCCAAGACAACACAATGGCTTTGAGGATGGTCACCACCCTTAGGCCCGCAGACCGAAAAGAGCTTGTTAGATGAAGCAGGCATCTGTGATCTTGGAGAGATCCATTTCCACGAATGGTCAGGGGCAGAAGTCAGAATTGTGGGGAGAAGAGGGTTTTCTTTTTTTTTTTGTTTTTAAATTGCACCTTTTCACTTGTGATGAAACTTTGGGAAAATATGCTTATGAAAGTGTATGCATAACTGTCTATGAAAATAGTTTTGAGGCTGAGTGTGAGGTTGGGGATTTTGAATTTTGAATTCAGACAAACTATTCAGTAAGTGTGAGGTCAAAATCAAGATCTTTCCAGACAAGCAAGGGCACCCTTGCTTGATGCTATTTAAGAATGCATGTTAGGGGGGAAAATGAAAAAGAAAGCCAAGGAAAGGAGACATGGGATTTGGGAAACAGAGGCCTCACCCCACGAGTGCAGTAAAAGGGGTCTCAGATGTCCGCCGTGAAAGCAGAGGATGAACAGCTTGGAGAGGCAGCCTTGCAGTCAACGGCATGACTGAGGGATAAAAACAAAACAAAAACACAAAAAAACAACACAAAAAACAAACAAAAACCAAAAACAAACTTTAAGAAGTCATAAAAGCACATTATTCTTTTTGTTAATAAAAAAGGCAAAGGCCCTTAGAAATTCCAGAAAAGAAATCTACATAAGAAAGTCTTACCCAAACATGATGAGAATAATACAAAGTTATGATTTTAAGCAACTGGTAATGTGTAAGGAAAGAGCATCCTTTTGGCTGTGAATGCTAAAAGAATTTCCCCCTACACAGCCCAGATGACTTGTTGAGGAGAAGACGCACGCCTAGTACTCCACTTAGTTCAGCGGTGCACAATAGTTACTCATGTATGCTGTGTATTCACTTTTGTCTTTTAAAATTAAGCAATAGACAAAGCACAGGCGCCTGGCACCAGAAGCATAAATAAATGTTAACCGCTTTGGTAATGCAAAGATTGTGTCTATAGTTGTAGCTTATTCTAAGAGAAAAGCATTGAAATGTTGACTAAAGGATGAAATCGTGATATCAATGTGGTATATAATGTCACAAAGGATGCCAGTGGGAGAACTGAAAAGAGTAATAGAATTATTATTAAAGATCAGGAGGATAAAGGGGAGGGAAGCTGAATGATAATATAAAAGAGCTAAATTGTCATTGTAAGAGTAAATTGGTATCGTTTAGAATTGATAGATCAAGAAATAGCAACGTAACTTATTACCCAGGATGATGGCTGTTGGAGTCGTTGGAAAAAGTGTAGAGAAAGATTATTTTAAAACACTTCTCTATTTAAAACAAAACATTCTTATTCTTATTTTAATTAAACATGAAATTACTCCACTCAATGCATTTGTGCCTATTCAGGACAGAGAACTCGGCAGCCACCAGGGATTAATAGTTTTGTGTACATTTACCACATACTGCACGTTCATTTTTTCTCTTTTGCCACCATTTCTCTCATAATGAAATGGCTGAGGTAGTGACTTTTGGCACTATAATTTCATTTCTTAGAAAATAAATATGACCATTTCCAAGCTGGGATATTATGACCAACTAGCAGCGCAATAATTTCCTGTGTCCAGTGTGCCCAGAGTTGGACACGAGGACCGGGAAGCACCCTCCCAAAGCCCACAGGCCTCCGTTGGTTTTCTTGGGTGATGACAACGAGGATGTTGTTTTCACAGATGGCCTCCTCGCTGAAATGTGGAAGGAAAACTGTAAGCAGCAATTTGCAACAGTTCCCCCGTGTTTTCCTGTGCCACAGCCTTGCGGCAGCTCCGTCCACCTGGAGGAGGATACAGCAGCCAGCAGTGACAGCTTCCCTCTTCTCACTCCCAGGGACCAACTTGGAAGGGCGTGAGGTGAGACTCTCACCCTGGCTGGTGAGTGCCCGCCTCAGTTCAGGTGCCCAGAAACCACCAAGGAGCATCAGAGAGCCTGGCAACCCTCCCAGGCGACTGAAGTTCATATAGGACCACATTGGGTAACATCCCCCCCGCCCCACATTGGTATGTCCACAACCCATGTGCTGACAGCCACCTAGTCCATTCAGTCGACGCAGTAAGGTGAACTGCGGGCATACGCACAGCCTTTGGAAGCCAAAGGATGGGAAGAGGGCAGACAGCCACTTCCCTGAAATAAAAATTTAGTCATTAATACCCTGTAGCTCTACAGTGTTAACATTGCTTCCACAGGTTCTTAACTTCCCTTAAAGGAATCATTTCTACACTTAGCTCAATATTTCACAAACCGCAGAATGAGAAATGCAGGGTTAAGTAAACTGATTTTATATCCTTTAAAGCCATCTCAAACTTCTGGGTCACCTCTTGTTGACATACACCTGTTGACCAAAGAACTTAGAACACCATAGACTACATTTTATAACAAACGATGTCAGGTCTTAATAGTTAAACCCATTCTTAGAGGAGAGGAGAAATGAGAAACAACATATTTAAAAGACTGGATTAAAACAAATTGAGGAAAACAACTACAGTCATAGACACAAGTAGGAATCCAGTTTCTGAAAATTAAATAGAATTGGAGCCAAAAAAAAAAAAATAGTATGTGATTGTGGACCTCCTAGGGGCAGGGGGGAAATGTCATCCAACTCCTGCTGGTCCAGGGGCCACTGGGAGAAAAGCAGCCGGGGCGGGAGCTTGGGCAGAGAGCAGGGCATGCCTGCACAGCGAGAGGAGGGCAGCCCTGCTGTCCCTGCTCCTCCTCAGCCAGGTGGCAGTCTGGCCATGACACTGGAGTCCTCCCAATTTAGTTTGCAAGTGTAATTTAAGTTTCCCTGGAGAATGCACTCTAGGGTACCACAGGACACTCTGCGATGTATTTAGACTCCAGAAAAGACCCTCCCCCAGCATTTCTGGGAAATGTCTTCAATGGCTCCCACTAAGTGACAAGATTCTGCTCCTTGTCACTGACTACACATCAGGGCCTGTCCTCCAGCCGTGTCCCATCACCACGGAGCCTGTGGTGCCCCTGCACCCCCAGGATCTCTGTGTCTCGGGTTATGAGCTTTGCTATTGAAACGCACGGAGGCTGGTTTCTCTGCCACCACCAGTGTGGGAGCCGGCCTTGTGTCTTAGTCCGTTTGGCTGCAATAACAGAATACCATAGACTGGGTGGTTTACAAGCAACACACGTTTATTTCCCACAGCTCTGGAGGCTGGGAAGTTCAGGATCAAGGCACTGGCAGATTCATTGTCTGGTGGAGGGCAGCTGCCTAGTCCTAGATGTCCATCGGTTTGCTGTGTCCTCACATGGCCAAAGGGACAAGGCAGCTCTCTGAGGTCTCCTTTATAAAGTCACTAATTCAGCCATGAGGGCTCTATTCTCATGACCCAATTACCCCAAATGTCCACCTCCACATACCATCACATTGGGGATCAGGTTTCCACATATCAATTTGGGTGGGGAGGGACATAAACATTCAGCTATAGGATCTTGAACATGACTACTTCCCCTTGTCATTCTGTGGCTGCACTGTGATAAGATACAGTGTCCTAGACTTGCCCCCTTACAGTGCTGTCTGATGTTCCAAGCATTTCACAGGTACTTCATGCTTAGATTCCCCTGGTCTCTGTTGACTAAGGCAGAACTGTGTGCATGACTCTGTCCTCTTTTCTCAGGTTTCTTTCCTGGAAGATCCCTCCTGCCAGGCTTCCATCAAGCAGCGAACCTGACTTAGGTTCCAATGAAAACCACCTTGCTGATTGTATTCATTATGGGCTGGTGTGTGCCCAGAACAGTACCTGGTTGTGTGGCAGAAAATTAGTGGGTTACCTTGCTATTGGCCTTGAGAAGCTTAAAAACATTGGGGAAAAAAGATATGCACATAAAATAGCTAAGTAAAAAAGCCAAGCAAGATAGGGGTAAATGCTCAATGGGTAATATAGAAATTAGAAGAATAAAAGATTGTGAATTGTCATATTATGTATTATGTCATACTAGAGGCCCAGTGCACGGATTTGTGCACCAGTGGGATCCCTCAGCCTGGCCTGTGGGAATTGGGCCGAAACTGACTCTCCGACATCCCCCAGGGATCCTGGATTGTGAGAGGGTGGTTCTCAGATGATGCACCCTGGAATCGGGCTCCCTCCTCTCTGGTTCCAGGTGCGTCACCTGAGAACCGCAGCTGCCAAGTCACTGCAGCTCAGCAGCTCCTGCATTGAGCATCTGACCCCTGGTGGTCATTGCATGTCATAGCTACTGGTCAGATGGTCAAACGGTCGGATGATCACTCAGGCTTTTACTAATATATATATAGATTATGTTGGGAAAGCTTATAGAGAAAACACTTGAGCTTGATCCTAACTAATGTTGCTTTAGTCAAATGTCCTGGTTGTGACAAAGACCCAGTTCAAATTCCCTTAAAGAAGGAACTGCTCATCCAGAGATCACCTATTTCTAGGCATAGCTAGATGCAGTCATCAGAATTTAGTCTTCACTTTTGTTTTATGTTTAGAGGGAAGTAAACTAGTGAAGGTTTTCCTTTACATGACCCAGGCAGCGTGTTAGTACCTTTTCCTTGTGGAGAGGATATTGAATAGCGATGACTATAATTTATTGAGCCTTTTCTAGGTGTCAGGCACATTCATTTTATAGATGAAGACACTGAGCTAGCAAGTGGCAGGATTGATAGTGAAACCTGATACTATAGTTGTCCAACTCCTGAGTCCATGCCCATAACAATTGTGCTCTTTTGAGCAAATTCACTGTTGTGTCTTGTCTGTCTATATAGCCTCACAATGCCATGAATGACCATCTGAGAGCTACCTACCCACTGATTGGACCCCTGATTGCCCTACACTGTTCTGAGACTCTCCAAACGAAGAGCTCAGAGGGCATCTGTGGCATGTGAACTGGTCAATAAAAACCTGTATTGCTGTTGTACCCCATCTTCCTCCATCAGGCACATCCCATGTAGCAACAACACAGTGGAATACAGAAAGGGCAGCATTGTTCCTTCGCTGTGAGTGGATGGAGACTAGTGTGCGTTGCACCTTGGTAACTGCCTACCACCCAATTTCTTGGATTCTCTGAATGTCAGAGCCCAGGGATAAAAGACCATGTGATACAGAGCAGATGACATGTTGAGCCCAGAATGGAAGCTATATGGTCTTGAATTGGAGGAATAAAGGGAAAATGAACCTATCTAACATGGTTCTTATAGTGCCCCACAAAGTAGGTTCTTATCCCTGTAAGACAGTATTTCTCATTGTTCCTCCTCCTTTACTACTACTCTAACTACTATTCTTCTCCTACTATCACTACTGCTTCTGCTGCTACTAATAACGTTACTACTGCTACTACTAGTCTACAATACTGTAATACAAGAAAGATATGATATGATATGATATGATATGATATGATATGATATGATATGATATCACCTAGTTCTTCCCAGCCAGGCTATCTGTGTTTGTTTTTGTCCTTATGTGTATCCTCTAATGGTGAGAGATGCCTGAGGCAGCTCTCAGCATTATATTCTCACTCGTGCATATTTACAGCTGCAGGAGAGAGCCGTCCTTCCCCATGTCCCTTTGTAAGAGTGAGACAAAATTTCCCAGAAACTTCTCTTCAGTCTTCATCTTTATTGTAGTGGCCAGAATTGTATTACATGACCCTTCCCAAACCAAGGACTGGCAAAGGAAAATATAATTCAGATAACTGGTCCTGGGGATGGGACCTATACTTCCTACAGCTCATTTATTGCTGATACCTGAACAAAGGCAGGATTTGGTTAACATGAAAGAAACCGGGGGTTCACCATCAGTGCACAGCCAGCAGTGTCAGCCACAGTGATATTGCTGGAGCTGTCTCTCCATGTAAGCAGGCGGATTTCAGCCTAAATTCTTCATGAGTCTATGCTTCAGACACCTTGAGAATAGTAGTCGAGTGTTATGTATCATTAGATTCCTCCCAGAGTGCTCAAAACGGAATGATTTTGTTGTTGAATAAAGTAAAGTAATCATGTTTTTCCTTTGTTATGTCTTGTTTTAATTAGAGGAACTGAGATTTCATCGAGCTAATAAAAACAAGATCTCCAGCAGTTACAGGTCCCCCAGTGATTGTTTTTTTTTTTTTTTTACCTCTACACTGAGGCTGGAACTATCGTCATTACTTCATTAGGGTTAAATATTACTATGAGAGTAGAAGATGGGGGGCTAAGGAAAGTATGTCATTGCAAATGTCTCCTTTCCAGTCTTTAAATGCAGGGGATGGAGGGAAAGAGGGGAAAGTAGGTTTACAGTTGTGAGTACACAAAACAGAGTTCATCCCTAGCCAGTGTGACTCAGTGATTAGAGCATTGTCCATGAACTCTTGAAGGGGCATGGGTTTGATTCCTGGTCAAAGGCACATTCCTGGGTTGCAGGTTCGATGCCTAACCCGGTCAGGTGCGTGCAGGAGGCAACAAATTGATGTGTCTCTCTCACATCCATGTTTCTCTCTCTCCCTCTTTCTCCCTTCTGCTCTCTCTAAAAATCAATGGAAAATATATCCTTGGGTGAAGATTAAGAAGTTATTTTAAAAATATTTAAAAACACAGTTTATTCTTGTATTATTCATTATTTTTTGTATTATTTTCCATATTTATTAAATTTTGTAAACCTACTTTTGCCTCACCCTGTATATTCTTATCAGCATTTCAAGTATAAAGGAGGTAGTAGAAAGAGTGAATATGTACCTTTGATGGAACAAAATAAAAAAAAGTTTTTAATTCAACTGGCCATTGAACTAAAATGATTAAAACTAATTATCATGAGAAAAAAACCCCACATAAGTTCCTAACTCATACTCCAAAACCAATTATTCTATATAATAAAGATGTAATATGCAAATGGTCATTACACCGTGAAGCACAACGACCGACCGTGTAACGACCAGATCACGGATCAGCAGGAGGATGGGGCAGCGAGCTACAAGCGGGCAGCAAAGAGCTACAGGAGGGGGCATGGCAGAAAGCTATGGGGGGGTGGGGTGGGGAGGAGCTACAGGAGGGCGGCGCAGCAGGCAGAGAGCTACTGGAGGGTGGCAGTGAGCTACTGGCGAGCTACTGGCACATGGATTCATGCGCAGGGCTACTAGTTAAAATATAAAAAGGTGGTGTAAGGGGATGTGTGGAGTGGTAAATCTAATTCTACTTATGCAAAAGACTTATAAATTAAGTCAGAAAGTTTAGTCTATATTGCAATAACAAGCCACCCCAAAATCTTGTCATAATGCAACAAAAGTTTATTTTTTTTCCTCAAGCAAATTGTGCTGTATGTCCAGGCAAGCTGCCAGGGCATCTGTCCTTTGTGTGCTGGTTCAGCATCACAGCTTGATTCAATCCATGACACTTCCTAATCAACACATGTGTTGACAATTGATGTAATGGGGGGAAAATGGGCTGGAAAGCTGAGAATGAGTACTTAAATGTCTCAACCCTGAATTGACATCTGAGACCTTTGACCATTGGCCAAAACTGGGCACATAACCACAACTAACTTCAAGGGGTGGGGACATGTACATGTGCTTGGGGAGTAAAGCAGAATTGGTAATTGATGACCTGAAGCATCATCAATTTCCCTATCACACAAATTTTAGTGAAGTAAATTAATTGGAAATACCAAAATGCATAAGGCCGTTAGAAACATGTAAATATGAGGCAATATTAACCGAAGTAAAATCTCAGAATGATAGAGCTATTAGTGGTTCTACTTCCCTTCCCCGGACAGAATATTCTTTGAGTGTTGTGAGCATACTTCAAGGGGGTATAGTTAAAGCAAGGGACCATACTTTAAGAGGTCTTCAAAGGAAAAGAGCCAAATGCAGAATGATCAAGAACTCTTTATGTTTATATTGGATAAGCCTGAGGACAAAATAGCCATTTATTCCCAAATATATGAATATTTGACTTGCTTTAAGGAGCTGTGAGTGGTAATTTATAGGGAGAAAGATTTCTTCAGCAGTTAAAGCTACATGGATTGCCCCAAAGTGAGGGGAGTTCCTTCTCAAGGGTGAGGTCTGAGCATGGGCTGAACTACCTCTTCAGCACAAAGGTTGGGGAAAAAGGGGAAACTTAAGCCTCATATGACTCATTGGACTCGATGACCCTTAAAGATGCTTTCAGCCCCATGTTTGATAACTGGATAGTTCCCAAGTTGCCCATAACTCCCATCTGAGTCATTGCCCCAGGACCTCCAAAACCACTGCACTTGCTTGGACTTCCTTCCAGGGCCCTGGAGCCATCCATTCCTGAGACCTGGCTACACAAATAAGAAACAGATGACTTATGTCCCAAAGGTGAAGAGCATGGGGTGTGGTTCTGAGCCCTGGCCTGCTGTACTTTATCCAGAATTGTGTTCACAAGGCGGCTCCAAGTCATTCCAGAGCTAACTGTGGAAATACACGAGGAGTCACATACCCCATTGTCTTCCTGTAATGAATCTAGGCTGAACTAATGCAAACCAAATTTGATTTACCCCCACCCCTACCTCCCCAGAAAAAGTCAAGAAATTCTTGTTAGGCAGAGCCTTTTTATGTTGTTTTATCCTTGAGTGAATTTCTTTTCAGCTGAGTTGGATACTCTATCAAACAGGAATTAGAACTTCTTTGCCAATTCCTTACATGCATCTTAGCCAGGGTGTGTACAAGGCCAATCCAGAGCTGCCCTGCTTACCTACTAAGGGTTAACTGCATTCTTCACTCAGTAACCATTTTCTGACATCCGCCTGGTCTCTCTCTCTCTCTTTCACACACATTTCTTTTTTCTTTTTTCAATTCATGAATTGCACTTTCTTGGTTACTATGGATGCAAATTGTTGATACTGGATTCATAGTCAGGTTTTTATTCCTTTTTGTCATTTTTTCCCATGAACTAATAAGCCACAGTGGAGTTAAAAGTGTGAGTAAATGTGAACTCTACACAAAGCATTTTTGTATTCTATTGCCATCCGCTTCTTGCCCTTAATCATTTAGAGTTGTTAACATAAGAAAATGAAAATGCTCAGCCTCCTCCTCTCCCCCTCTTCCCTCATTTGCCAAGCTTCAGAGGGGAGGGACCATCAACCATTTCCCATCAGGACTGTTTGCAGAGTAACACATGTCCTCAATTACTGGGATGAGAAACTGAAGACACCTTTTGGGTTGGTGATGGATGACTGGTTGGCTCCTGATTTTTGTTGGATATGCACCATGGATGCCACGGTGGGAATGGTTTAGCAGAGTAGCATTTTTCTCTTCTCTGATTCAGGCAGCTTTTGTTCTGGGCCATAGACCCAGTGAGTGTGGGCCCAGTCTCAGTTGGTGCGGGAGCCACTCCACAGGAAAATCCAAGTTCACAGCTCATCTCCTGGGGAAAAGATCTCAAACTGAATCCAGAGGAGAAGTGCATAAAGAGTAACCCTTTATATTGCAAGAGAGTAGGTTCTAGAGTAAGACTGCCTGGGTGTGAAATTTGCATTGGTTACTTACCAGTTGTATGGCTTCTTTTCAAACAGTGTGACATCTTTCAGACTCCCATTTTTCATCTGGGAAAAAGATATAAAAAATAATAGTCCCTGTCTCATGGAGCTGTCATGAAGAAGGACTTAGCTCAATGTATGGCCCTGAGTAAGGGCTCAATAAGAATTAGCAATTGTACTAGTCAAGAACCTTTTGGTAGCAATAAGCCAAAAAACAGCTCAAAGCAACTTAAGTACAGAAAGACAATTATTGATTCATATAAGGCACAGATGTTCCAGGGGCTCAAGCAGTATCAGTAAGACTCATTCTCCCCCTCCTTCTCTTGATTCTGCTGTTGTGGTAGCCAGTCTCTCAGACAGCTCCCAGTGATTCCTGCCTTCTGGTCATACCCTTATATCTTCCCCTCCCACACTGTACTGGAGTTGGTTTGTGTGACCAGTAGAATATGGCAGAAGAGATAGTAAGTAGTAAGTTGCTTCTAAGTTTAGGTTATAGAAGACACTGTGGCTTCTCTCTCTCTCTCTCTCTCTCTCTCTCTCCCTCCCTCCCTCCCTCCTCCTACCCCCACCCTGCCTTCCTCCCATCACTCACTCTGGGGGAATCCAGCTACTATGAGTGGACAGCACTAGGGAGAGGCTCACACTGTAATGAATTGAAGTCTCCAGACAATAGCCACATGAGTGCACCATTTTGGAAGTGAAGCCTCCAGCCCCCATCCAGCCTTCAGATGACTGCAGCCCCCGATGACAACTTGACTGCAACCTCATGAGAGATCCTGAGCCAACGCTATCCATCTATGCCACCCTAGATGCCTAGCCCTCAGAAACTGGTGTGAAATAATACTTGTTGTGTTAAGCTGCTAAGGTTGGGGGTACTTTTTTATGTGGCAATAGAGACATAGTGTAACTGTCTACTTTGGTAGCTTCACTTGTAGAAGCTCTTTCCACAATGCAGTAGCCCAGTTCACTGCACAGGTAGTTAGTTCCTCGTTAGAGCTCTTGATGACTCTGTGAGCCTCTGTCAGGACCATCTCATTCATCGAGATGCTTTAATCCTGCTGCACTCCACAGGGGTCTCAGTGGTTCTGAGGCTGGAGTGTAACACACCCTTCTCCCTGGAGAATGGCCGACTCTGCTTGACAGAGACCATTCCAGTGTTACAGGAAAACATCTAGGATGACCTGTCCCAGGGTGACTTTCTGCATCTCCCAGGCACAAAACTGGGGGCAGCTTTTCTTGTTAAAGATGTGTTCAGGTTAGGCTTCACTGGACATTTTGCTAGAGAAACATCTTGCTAGGTTCTCACGGCATCAGAACCTTCAGTAGACTCTCAGATGGTGCCAGTTTTTCAGCCCCAACAAGATCAATTTAATGAGAGACGTGGAGAGAGAGAGGCAGTTCCCCAAAGAGAGGGAGGGCATTGCTAACCCAGAAAAAGAGAGAGCTGCTGGGAAGACAGATGAAAGGTAACCAATACATTTAAAAGTGATTGGTTTGCTCTGAGCTTGCGAGACAGGGGAAAAAAATTATCTTTTCAACTATAGTTGGTCCTGTTTTCACTATAGAAAATTAGATATTGCCCAGCATGGATGACATTTTTATAGAAAAATTAATTTTGAGCCAAATAAAATTTGAGACAACTACATGGATTCAGAGTTAGGAGGAAGATAGGAGTTACTAAGCAAATTGATATCTTTGACTCAAGATCTAAAAACTCTCAAATACTCAGTCTCTACACCGAATTTCATTGGGAATAGAGGGCGCCAGTTCCATTGGTTAAGAATATGTAGGTAATTTACATCATAGGCAGTGTCATCTCAGAAGTAAGAGGGCATCAAATGAAGCTCCAAGAAATGCCAAAAAATTGGGATGGCCAGAGCTGAAAGGAAAGAACTCACCGCCTCTTCTGTCCTCTTTGCCCTCCCCACTTCCCTTCTTTGAGTGAACAAGTTGCTAAGGTTTAAGAATGTTTGGCAAAAGCATTTCCCTTTGGAGCAAGAGGAAATTAATTTGGAGGTGGGATCAGGGGATTGTGGGACTCGTGAGCATGAAGCCAGGTGTTGATGATTTCCCGGCAAATATGAGAATTTATAATTAAAAACTGGCAGCCGCACTAAACAGCTTGCACCCTGTGGGAAAGCAAGGATGGAAAGGTTGGGTGGGATGAGATGGCCTGATGTAACCACATTCCTTTGAATGAAAACCCTTTCCTGTAGGTGAATATTGTCCTGGGATATGGTGTTCCGTTCCTAATAAATTCCAACAGGCCTCGGCACACACATATCACCTAGAGAAGGTCTTCAAATGACAGTTGTTCCTGCAAGTCAGGAAATAGAGCTGATTTTCAATTTAAGTAGGTCTGTCTGTCCAGCAGGGTTCCCAGGTCCCTGTCATGGAGAAGTTATTTGCTGATTCATCTTGAAATTGGAGACTTTTCAATTTTCCATTGTACAGAGTTCTGCCTCTTTCTAGAGGAGTCCTTTTTTTTTTTTTAAATTATGACCGATGTTTCACTGCTTTAAAATCTAACAAGAAATGTTACTTGTTCTTCCAATAAAGGGGGATGTTTTACACTCTCAAATCAGAGTGTAGAAAAGCACAAGCCATAGACAGTTTTAGTGGCCTAGTTTTTTGAAACAGACTTCTAAAACATGCATCCTTTTTAAAAGCCTTGCCAAATTTTAGTAATGCTTTTTAGTTTTACACTTTGAAAGTGTAGATTCTGTTTATGCCACTCCCTCAAAGCTCATTTACCTGTGCAATTTTTTCACATTTTTCAATGTTTCTCCCCTTTTTGTCAGTAAGAAAATAGCTTCTAATACTCTTCAGTTACTTTTAAACAAATTCTTTCTGTTCATACATGGGATTCCACTCTTCCAGTCTTGACTCCTGGCTCTGGGCAGGTAACAAATCCCAGGATTTGGGGAGTGGAAAGGACCTTAGACACCACTAGTCCAAATCACAACTGGTGAAGGAATTCCATCCACATCCTTGTCCCTCCCAGCTGGTCCTCTGCTTAGACACCCAGTGGTGTTTCTATTTTGTAATAGGGATGAGCAGGATAGACTAGATACAGTCATCTGTTCATTCGTGCACTCACTCATCCATTTGACAATTTTATTGAGCATCTTATTTGTGCCAGGAAGGCTTTGTGTTGACTCTGAGGATAGAGTTCAGCAGAGTAGATGTGGTCTCTGCCCTCATGGAGCTCCCAGTATGGGAGAGAGACAAGTAAGTGCATGGAACCTTTAACTTTTCACTTTTTAAAGGATGGGTTAGATGGTACATACTATATATAATGAAATATTACTCGATCATAAAATACGAAAATATTTTTGTTGTTGTTATTAATCCTCACCTGAGAATATACTTCCATTGCTTTTCAGAGCAAATGGAAGAGAGAAAAGGGAAGAGAGAGAGAGAGAGAGAGAGAGAGAGAGAAACATCTATGTGAGAGAGAGACACATCAACCCATTACCTCTTATATGCATCCAAACTTGGGGTGGAGAGGAAAACCCCAACCCAGGTACCTGCCCTTGACCGGGAATCAAACCTGGGACCCTTCAGTGTGCAGACCGATGCTCTAACTACTGAACAACACAGGCCAAGGCAAAAGAATCAAATCTTGCCATCTACAACAACATGGATGGACCTAGACAGTATTAGGCTAAATGAAATAAGTCAGACAGAGAAAGACAAATACCGTATGATTTCAGTTCTATGTGGAATTTAAAGAACAAAATAAACGAGCAAGCAAAACAGAAACAGACTCATAAATACAGAGAACATACTGACGGTTGCCAGATGGGAGTTGGTTGGGGGATGGGTGAAAGAGGTGAAGGGATTAAAATGTACAAGTTGGCAGTTACAAAATAGTCAAGGGATGTAAAGTACAGTATAGGGAAAATAGTCAATAATATTGCATTAACTGTGTATGGTGCCAGGTGGGTACTGGAAATATCAGGGGGAACACTTTGTAAAGTATATGACTGTCTAACCACTATGCTATACACCTTAAACTAATATCAGGTAATATTGAATGTAAACTAATACAAAATAATATTGAATATAATTGAAAAATAAAATTTAAATTGAAAAAGAAGAAAGTATGGGTTAGACTTTCTTAAAATAACTACTCATTAAAAGAGGCAAGAAGTGTCATAAAGGTGAGAGTATTGTTACAACCTAGATGTTTCCAGTAGGGAATAGTCAAGTATTTATAATATATACTATTTGGCAATATGATATAGCCTTAAAACTAACTTGGAAAGGGTTTTTATTGATTTCAGAAAACCTTTATTTCTAAGGTTAAATAAAAAAGTTGCAAATGCAGAAATGATGTTGAATACGCACTCACTCTGTATATGCATATGTCTAGAAAACGTGAACATTATATTAAAACTAGAGGTCCAGTGCACGAATTCATGCACGGGTGGGGTCCAGCCGGCCCAGCTCCATTCGGGGCAGATCAGGGCCAGGCCTGTCAGGAGTAGGAGATGGCGGGAGGTTGGCCGGCAGGCCCCGCCCCCAAATGGAGTTGGGGGGCGAATCAGGGAGGGCTGGCCATGAGGAGGGGCTGTGGGTGGGGGGGGCGGTCAGCCCCACCCCTTAATGGGGTGGGGGGGCCGATTGGGGGCCAGTGGCCTGGGGGAGGGGCCATCGGTGGTTGGCCAGCCAGTCCTGCCCCTGATTGGAGTAGGGGGGGCTGATCCGGGGTGGAGCTGGCTGGGGAGAGGGGCTGAAGGCCGATCAGGGTGGTGGGGGCCCATTGGGGGTGGGGCTGGGTGGGGGGAGGGGCTGCAGGAGGTTGGCCGGCTGGCCCTTCCCCCTATTGGGGTGGGGGGGTGATCAGGGGTGGGGTCAGCCAGGGAGGGGCCATGGGAGATTGGTTGGCTGGCAGCCCTACCCCCCGATCCTGCCCATTCGCTGGCCACAGTGGGCGTCATAGCGACTGACCAGTTGTTCTGGTCATCCCGGCATTCTGGTCACTGGCTTTTTATATAGAGAGATGTTTTTATACTTTTATTAGATATATTATAAGTATGCAGATAAAATATACTTTTAGTATCTATAATAATAAAAGCGTAATATGCTAATTAGACCAGACAGCCGAATGACCTTCCAGATGTCAAAAGGAAAAAGGATGAAGCCGCCATGGCGGAGGCCAAGGCAGAAGTAGTTAGGGGCGATCAGGCAGGCAGGCAGAGTGGTTAGGGGTGATCAGGCAGGCAGGCAGGCAGAGTGGATAGGGGTGATCAGGCAGGCAGGCAGGTGAGCTGTTAGGAGCCAGTGGTCCCGGATTGTGAGAGGGATCCCAGATTGTGAGAGGATGCAGGCTGGGCTGAGGGACCCCGGCCCCCCTGCATGATTTCTTGCACCAGGCCTCTAATCCTATATAATAAAGAGGGAATTGCTAATTGACCCTCACTCCATCACAAAGATGGCAGCGCCCACAGCCAATAAGGAGGGAATATGCTAATTGACTTCCTGCCCTCAAAGATGGTGGTGCCCACAGCCACAAGATGGCAGAACCCAGTCCCTTCAGCCCTGCTGGGGCGGCAGGTGCATGGCAAGGCCGGGCCCACCCCCAGGTGGGCCCAGCCACTCTGCGCACCTACCTCTGGAGTCCCACAGTCCTCTCAGCCTCCCAGCTGCCCAGGGCCTGCCTGAGGCGCAGGCAAGCCTCGGATGTCAACTGCCCAGCCCGTCTAGGGCCACCCGAGGCGCAGGCTTGCGCTGCCAGCAGTGGCAGCAGCAGAGGTGTGATGGGGGCATTGCCTTCCCCTAATCGCTGGGTCTCCTCCCGCCCCTGAGGGCTCCCAGACTGTGAAAGGGGGCAGGCCAGGCTGAGGGACCCCCACTCCAGTGCATGAATTTTCATGCACCGGGCCTCTAGTAATGTATATAAAGCAAACATCTGTGTAACCACAGCCACATCAAGTAGAACATTGCCCGAAGGTCTCCCCCCCTACCCCTCCCCTTATACAGCATGTACCATAATCCGCTCTCTCCCTTCCTCAGAGGGAAACACTATTCTGCCTTTTATGATCATCATGTTGTTGTTATTTTTTAATATATAGTTTTATCACCATATTGTTGCTAAGCAATTTAAGTTAGTTTGGCCCAATTTTGAACTTTATATATGTGGACTCATACGTTCCTTGTTTCTTTTGCTCAGCATGTGTTTCTGGAATTCATCCTTGCCATTTTGTCCAGTTGTATGAATTCATTTCATTGTTTTAGTGTTCCTTTGTATGAATGACTACAGCACAGCTTATTTCTCCATTCTCTGATGGGTGGGTGTTTGAGTAGTCTCCAGTTTGGGTCTACTAGAGAGAATGAGGCCACCACTAGTCTTGCACACATACCTTGAATATGGTGCATTGAGCTTGTTTATTGTGTAAACCTCTGAGTGCACTTACTAGGTCATGGGAGATACTGGCTATTTCTACCCTCCCAGTCCATTCTTCATTTTTCTCTGCCTTGCTCTGTATCCCTTTATGAATGGTAGCACGGCCTGCTTTGCCTCCAGCTGTAGTTAGGTTTGGCAAATGGGGGTGGGGGGTGGGCAACAGCATAAGCTTAGAGGTGGGCAAGGAGAGTGTCTGGAGTATGAAACCCCTCACGTCCTCGCTGCTGCCCACAGTTCTGGCTGCTGGGGTGCTGCCTTTCTTCTCAGCTCTCACAGCGCTCTGGTAGGACTCTTCCTTCCTCTTGTTGCTTCAGGATTTGCAATGATAAAAGTCTCCATGGTCAGTTAGTCCCCAGTGGTTTACCATTTCTGTGGTTCTTTTAATGTTGTTCATGCCTTTGTAAACAACCCCTTAATTAAACTCTCTTCACTCACACCCGTTTGAACATGCCATGTCTTTGTTCCCATTTAAGGTATATAATTCAATTAATTTTAATATACTCATAAAGTTGGGTATCCATTGCCACAACCAATTTTAGAACATTTTTATTACCCCATAAGACACCCTGCAGCACTTAGCTATCACCCCTAATTACCACATACTGCCCCAGATGTAGCCAATTACTAATCTCCTTTCTATCTATCAATTTTCCCATTCTGCATATTTCATATAAAAGGAATCATACAATATGTGGTTCTTTGTCATTGGCTTCTTTCACTTAGCATAATGTTTTTATGGTTCATGTCCTTTTATTGCCAAATAATATTTTTTTATGTAGACATATCACATTTTACTAATCGATTCACCAGTCAATGGACATTTGGGTTGTTTTCACTTTTTTTGAAAAGTGAAATACTGCAATCAACAATGTTGTACACAGTTTTATGTGGACCTAAATTTTCCTTTCTTCTGTCTTTCTTTTTCTTATTGGTTCATAGTTATTTATATACTAGTGGCCTGGTGCACGAAATTCATGCACATTAAAAGGGGATTAATTAGAGGAAATAATTTAATATTGCTATTTGCCCTTTCTCTATAATAGAAGTGTCAGAGATGAAAGAAAATTAGTAAAATGTATATGAAAACCTCCCTCCTGTCAGAGTCTGGGGCGCACCACAGGACCCAGAGTCAAGTCCCCGCCCACCCACATGCACCTCAAAATTGCGTGAGACCCAGACCCTGCCGTGCCCCGCCCCCCCATTCAGCTAGATCCAACCCGGCCAGTCCCACCCTTGTCAAGCCCCGCCGGGCAGGGGGCGTAGCCTCAGGTCCTCTGGCCCAGCACCAGGATAGGGGGCATGGCCTGAGGTCCCCCAGCCCATACCAGGGTGGGAGGCATGCCTTGAGGTCCCCCATCAAGCCCCGCTGGGTGGGGGCATGGCCTGAGGTCCTCCATCAAGCCCTGCCAGGTGGGGGGGGGGCGCAGCCTCAGGTCCCCTGGCCCAGCACTGGGAGTGGGGGGTGCAGCCTCAGGTCCCCCGTCAAGCCCCACCAGCAGAGGAACACAGCCTCAGGTCCCCCGACCCAGCACTAGGGGTGCACCTTGAGGTCCCCTGTCAAGCCCCGCTGGGTTGGGGGCACGGTCTGAGGTCCCCTGTCAAGCCCAGCCAGGTAGGGGGGCGCAGCCTCAGGTCCCCTCGCCCAGTGCTGGGGTGGGGGGCACAGCCTTAGGTCTCCCGTCAAGCCCCGCAGGGTTGGGGATGCAGTTTGAGGTCCCCCAGCCTGGTGCTGGGGTGGGGGGGCGCGGCCTGAAGTCCTCTGTCAAGCCCCACCTGGTGGGGGGGGGCGTGGCCTGAGGTCCCCCAGCCTGGCGCTGGGGCAGGGGGAGCAGCCTGAAGTCCCCTAGCCCAGCACCAGGACTGGAAGCGCACCTTGAGGTCCCCCATCAAGCCCCGCCGGGTGGGGGGCATGGCCTGAGGTCCCCTGGCTTGGCGCCGGGATGGGGGGGCACGGCCTGACGTCCCCCAGCCTGATGCCAGGGTGGGGGGCACGGCTTGAGGTTCCCTGTCAAGCCCTACCAGGTGGGGGGGCACGGCCTGAGGTCCCCTGTCAAGCCTCACAGGAGTGGGAGAGGGCGTAGCCTCAGGTCCCTGCTGATTGCTCGTTAAGGCTCCTTATGGGAACTTGGCCTCAGCTGTGGGTGCAGCCATCTTTGTGATGGAGTGATGGTCAATTAGCATATTCCCTCTTTATTAGATAGGATTCTGGTTATTAGTTCTTTGTCAGTCATATATGTTGCAAATTTTCCCTGACGAGTGGTTTCTCTTTTTAGCCTCTTTATATTGTCTTTTCAAAAACATATATTCCTTATTGATTTCAGATAGTAAGGGAGAGGTAGAGAGAGATGGAAATATCAGTGATGAATCATTATTGATTGACTGCCTCTTGCATGCCCCTTACTGGGGATTGAGCCTGAAACCCTGGCATGTGCCCTGAATGGGAATCAAACTGTAACCCCCAGGTTCATAGGTCGACACTTAACCACTGAGCCAAACCGGCCAGGCTATATTGTCTTTTGATGAATAGAATTTCTTAATTATAAAGTAGCTGAATTTGTCAATCTTTTTTGTCCTAATTAATGTTTTTGACGCCTATTTAAGAAATTTTTCCTACTCCAAGCAAATCAAGATATCCTCCTACATGTTTTCTATAAGCTATGTAGCTTAGATTTAAGTTTTTAGCCCACCTAGATTTTTTATGATGATAGTGATGAATAACAGAGTTGTTCCAAAAGAGCATTTCTATTGCCAAATTGACATCTAATTATACCATCACCAATTTATTGAAAAATGTGCATTTCCCCATTGATCTACAGTGTAACCTTTATTATACTAGTAAGACTGCTTTGCATGGGTCTAATGTAACAGAATACTGTTATGCATGGGTCTAATAGAACACTAACTTAATCCCTGAGTGATTGCCATTTTCTACTTTATACCTTTCTGCATTTTCCAAATTTCCCACAGTAAAGATATATCATCTATACAACTGGGGAAAAAACGTTTCTAGAAACAAGTTAGAAGTTGAAGATCAAGAGACAACAAAAGACACTTAGAGATCTTTAGACTCCTGACAAAGATTTATCTTCTGCTGCTTTTCCTACCTTTGTCCCATTATTCCCATTACCAGTGGCAAGTAGCCAAGAACCTTCTTGTATCTGTAGCTACAGCATAGAACAGAGACAGCCTCCTGCCCAGTCCTTATCTGAATTCTCATAGCCGGTTTCTCTAGGTTCAGGCTGAGGTTACCTCCCCTGTCCATTAGAGTTGCATTTCTTTCTGAACTTTGCTGTAATTCAGGTCCAAATGTATGACTCTAGGGGAAAATTAGCCTCTTTCTAAAATAGATTATTCTCTTCATAGTCCAGATTCTATTGACCATTTAATAATCCCTCAGGCGCTCTCATCTCCATTTTCCCTTTCTCCCAACTTCTGCTTCTCATACACATGGTCCAGTTACTGCTATAGCTGTTCTCCACTCTCTCTAGTGATGTTGGGCTCTAGACAGGGGCTCTAGATAGGTTCCAGGTGAGTAAAGGTCAGACTGCCTGGGCTCAAATCCCAGTCCTGTTATGTATTAGCTCTGTCCCCTTGGAGAAGTTACTTTACCACTCAATATCTTAATAATCTCCTAGTCTGTGAAATGGTGATAGTTGTTATGATAAAATGAATTACTCCATTTAAATGTCTTAATAGTGCCTGGCATGTGTACATTCTCAATAAATGTGAGCTGTATTTATGGTTATTATCTAATCGTATATAATAAAACCCTAATATGCAAATCAACAAAATGGCAGAATGACAGGTCACTATGACATGCACTGACCACCAGGGGGCAGACGTTCAATGCAGGAGTTGCCCTCTGGTGGTCAGTGCACTCCCACAGGGGGAGCGCCGCTCAGCCAGAAGCTGGGCTCACAGCTGGCGAGTGCAGCAGCAGTGGCAGGAGCCTCTCCTGCCTCCACGGCAGCACTAAGGACCCTGCAGGGAGTGGGCTTAAGATGGCAGGTGGACATCCCCTGAGGGGTCCCTGACTGTGAGAGGGCTCAGGCCGGGCTGAGGGGCCTCCCCCCCAGTGCACAAATGTCATGCACCGGACCTCTAGTGCTTATATAAAAACCCACCTGCCCACTCTCAGGAAGCAGATAGCATATATTTGGGCACATGTAGTAGGAAAGCATTCACTCTTTGAAAAAGTTCAAAGCAAGCAGATGTAATAAGGGTAGAACATTGCCATCTGCATCCATTGTTTTACATCACCATGAGGAATCCTCTCCTCCAGTTCCCCTTAAGCTAAACTCCTTTAAAGGCTACTTCAGAAGGCAGTAGGGCAGAGGTGTTTAGAAATTTGAGGGAGGTCACTGTGTTTGATATGTGGGTCAATATGGTACACAACAGGCACAACATGCTGGAAAGTAGAAGCTTAAGTGGCAGAGGAGGTGGTGATAATATAAACCCTCAGGAGTTCAAAGAAATCCTGGGGACAGCATTTAATTTCAATCTAGGGTTGGGGATGGAGATAGGATTTGAGCCTCTTGTACCCAGATCTAAGGGGCAGAAACACCCCATCTGAGTTACTCAAGAGGTAGAGCCCAGAATGCCTTGCTGGCGCCACCTCCGCCAGTTGTTGGCTGCTAAGCAAGGTGCCGTGAATCTTCCATTCTCTCCTCCCTGCTGCGCTCTCTCTTGGCAATGTTCCTTATGGATAGACCATATGGGCAGCTTTGGATCTTGTATTTGCTTTGGCTTGGTGGTTCCCAGCTTACTTCCTGCTAACATTCCTCCGCCATCACCCCAGAATATGAGTCTCCCTCAGAGCCACCTGCTCCTTCTCCTCTCTGTACCCATAGCCTCTGCTCTCTGATTTCTCCATCAGCTACTTGGCTCTTGCCTGAGACGCAACTCTAACTTCTGTTCAAATATTTTCCACCTGAACTTCTCTGGAGCAGATAGTGTTTCACCAAGGTGGGCCTTTGTTGGGAGAGAAGGTGATTCAGGATGGTACTGGAAAAGTCAAGTTCATTTAACCAAATGACTTTTAAGTGAAACCAGATACAATCTTTATTCCCATGTGTTTCTGTTCAAAGAGTATCAGACCCAGAGTAGAGACAATTATGGCCAAGGAGACTAGTGCTGAGTTTGAGGCAAAAAAACAAAACAGAACAAAACAAACAAACAAACAAACAAACAAAACAGCTTAGGAATGGACACAGGCTCATAGCTGGCACACAAGCCTTTGGATTCTCTCACATTTACCCTTCTGGGTCTTCTTAACTCACACTGTTGGCCTAGCAAGAGAGTCAGGCCAGGCCACAGTCCAACACCAACACGTGTGCTAAACTGCCACACCCTACATGTGGTATGACATGTCCTAGCTACTCACAAACTGCTCGGTGTTCATCTCCTCCAATGCAGCTTAGATGGGGGCTATCAGCTTCACTGGCTCCCCATGTTTTTCCTCATTTTCCCCAGGTCTAGGGCTCCACAAAGGAACACATTTACCTGTTTAAGGAGCCTCTTCCCTGGACTTTATCTTGAATGGACACCCCAACCACAAACACTTTAGTGAGATGGAGATGTGGGTTTAAATCCCAGTCCTACCATTTATTTGCTGTGTGATCTTGAGTTATTCCTTTTATATCATTTAACTATTTTCTCAATTGTGAAATGAAGCTAATAATACAAAGGGGTTTGAGAATTCAAAAAAATAACCCACAAATAAGGTGGGTGATTCCCTGAAAAGCATGCTTGGTCATACTGAGACAGGAAATAGGATTGTTGTTATGTATGGAGAGGTGGTCCCTTCTACACCATTGTCAGGCATAGAAAGCATGATGGTTAGCTGAACTGGGATAAATAACTGTGTGGACTCAGGACAGTGTATTAAGAGAAGCCCTAGCACTTGGTGTTTGTCTAAGGGCCCTTGCCTTTAAGTGACATGGACAGAGGACAGTGGAGCACAGCAGGTGCATTTCTGACATCCACAGTGCTTTGGACTTGTTCTCATTGCTGGAAATGCCTGTTTGGAGGGGTTTAGTTCTTGGAATGGGCAGAGGCCTCCACAGACACCAGGTCATTGATTTCATCAAGGGACTGTCTCTTGGCAGGTTTTGTGGAATCCCAACAGTGACTACTGACAGTGGCGACCACAGACAAAAAGGATGAGGCTCCTTGGCTGACTAGGTAACGTTTGGGTTTTATGCCTTATGGCTGTACTCACCTAAACTGACCCTGCGGACAGAAGATGTCTGTCTGGGGCCTTGGGGCTCTTACATAGACATAACACGATGCACAGGCATTTAATGTTCATTTGCGCGAATGTGAGCTCATTTCACATCCTGAGCTGGTGAATCGGCTACATTTGTGAAGTGGTTAGCACGCCGCCTGGCACATTCTAAGGGCCCCATAAACGATGCTCATTATTATTGAGCACACGTGCCACAGCAGCCAGAGGGCAGAGCGGTGCTCCTTGGCAGCCGGCGCTCCCTATGGGGAGGGCGGAGGCTTAGGAGCTGGGAAAGGAGAGTGGAATCTTTGAGCAGCTGACACATACCCGGTCACTCCAAGGAATCTCTCATCCCAGCAAGGAAGTCTGACCCAATTTGCTTGGCCCTTCTCCTGAGACGCTGGTTCCAGCCCGGATCTGAGCGGGGAGCATCTCTCCTCTGAGCTGGCTGTGGTCAGGAGGCAGAGGAGGTGGCCTGGGGCTTGCCCAGACTTGGGAGCCTTGAGCACTAGCTCATCTTCTCCAGCACTCCCTGGGGGTCTGGCGGTTGTGAGAAAGGGAGGACACAGGGTGTGGGGCACCTCGCGTGGTCAGGGAGGCCTCCCCTCCCTTGGAACACGCAGCAGCCAGACCGGGGTCTCATCGGGTTGTTTATCACCCTCACTCTAGGGGAGAACATGCCCACGTAACAACACTTTGCAAGTTGGAAAGATCTTTCCAAATGTACAAGACCTCGGCCTGGGATTGAGCTGTAGGACTTCTCGAACCTTAGAGCACAGGGTCCTTCGTCAGTTCTCTCAAAAAGGGATTCACATTGGGGTGGAGGTGCCCCATTAGCAAATCTTGGGTTCCATATTTTTACCAGGAGCCTTTCTGTGTCCCTAAAGAAACCAGAAGAATGGAGAGTGACATGGGGTGGGCCATCTGAGTCATTGGTTCCCATGGAATCTGATGGCTGGAAGCACAGGGGATGGGCTCAGAGGAGGGAGAAGCGGAGCAGGTGGATGTGGGAGGTCACCCAGGGCAACTTTGAGGCAGAACTCTACCACTTCCTTTCCCAGCTGTGCCACCTGGAGCACCGAAGCCTCACCAACTTGCCTAGATCCACCACCCATCCTGCTGCAGCCTTTGGTTCTGATGGTCTTTTATAAGCTTAAAAGATGTTACTTTTCTTCTATGTTACTATTCTTTTTCTGCCACCAAGGCAAAACTGCATTCTATAATTGCTGATTTCACATTCACCCAATTCATCCAGCTGTTTATTTTTACTACTCCCACCTTCCCACAGGGTCCTGCATCCCATGGCCACTGAGGCCTTAAGACGTCACCCATCCCCGAGACTTGGAGCCCCAGTCACCCCTGCTTCACCTTTCCCTCCTTTACCCAAGGTCTTACACAAGTCACAAGTCCCCTTCCTGTTAGTCGTCCCTAACCTCTTCTATAACCCTGTCTTCTCAGTGTCCAGACACAGCGGGCCAGGGAAAGGTGGAAAACGGAGATGAGGAGAGAGGAGACTTTCCTCAGCAGAACTGCAGGGAGCAGGACGCTCTCCTCACTGTCTCTTGAATCCATTGCCTCCCTCCGCCTGGCCGAGGCCTCCCACCTGCACTCCTGCAGGAGCTCATTCTTTCAACAAGTGACTGAGACAGAAGCCTCAGGCCTAAATGCCCATGGAGATAAGGGGCCTCGGCCACGTGGTGGCCAAGTGATCGTAAATGGGGATGGAAAGGGGCCTGATCTGTCCACAGTCTGAGGCTTCCTGATCTGCCCCACCACCTGAGACAATCCTGTGCACTCCTGCTGGGTTAGCACCCCCCAAACAGCCCCTGTATTCGAACTGGTCTGGGCAGGCATTCTAGCTCCATGACCACAACTTCATGACCCTGCTCCTCCCTTTCCAGGCCGTACCTGCCAGCTGGCCCTACTGCCCACTCTGTTCTTGCCCACGTCACTGCTCTTAACAAGATATCCTATGTAATAAAAGCCTAATATGCTAAGTGTCTGACCGTTCATTCGACCATTCGACCAGTCACTATGATGTGCACTGACCACCAGGGGGCAGATGCTCCAACTGTTAGGTTAGCTTGCTGCTGGGGTCTGGCTGATTGGGACTGGGCAAGATGGGCCGGACATGCCCTGGAGCCCTCCCACGGTCCCTCCCCGGCCAGCTGCCCTGATGGGCCGGAATCAGGACTGGGAGAGATGGACCAGACACACCCTGAAGCCAACTTCCAGCGGTCCCTCCCCGGCCTCTAAAATATTTCTTCTAATTAATTTCCTTTCAATGTGCACGAATCCATGCACCGAGCCTCTAGTTCTCTCTATAACAGCCCAGCATGGCTGCCACATCTCCAAGAAGCTTTCACCCGCATCCCTGATGGAAATGCTTTCACCACCTCCGCTATATAAGCCCTTGCCAAGTTTTAGGGCTTCTTTTGTGGAAAAGATACAAGTTACAAGAGTCGAGGACCTGACAACTCCTTTTAGGTAATGGAAAGCCCCATGGTTGACAATGAAACTGGAAGGCCTTGGATGATCCACCTCTTGGTGCATTTTTCAAAAGCCCACCCTTGCCCATAGAACATGCACAACTCATCATTTCTGAGCCATTGTTAAGTTCTGGGTGCTGAATAGCAAAACACAACATGCAAAACATGGTCCCTGGCCTGTGTGAGTTTACATTTTCAGAAGTCCCTGGGAAGTATACAGCCTGCGTCAGTTGAAAAACACTTATGAGCCCTACTTTTTTTTATTGATTTAAAGGGAGAGTAAGAGAGAAGGGGGTGGGGGAGAGAGAGAGAGAGAGAGAGAGAGAGAGAGAGAGAGAGAGAGAGAGAAGGGGGGAACTTGTTATTGCACTTATTTATGCATTCATTGGTTGATTCTTGTATGTGCCCTGATCAGGGATGGAACCCACAACCATGGTGTATCAGGACACCACTCTAACCAACTGAGCTTACAGGGCTTATGGCCAGGGTCCTATAAGCCCTACTTTTCTCAGCTGCCCTCCCCTGGGAGCTCGGTCTGGGACAGAGGCCACTGCGTGTGGTTCACCTTGTAACTAGGTCTCATAGCATGGCCATGAATGCATCCTTCCCTTCCCAGCTTCGCATGTTTACTCTGGTTCTTCTCAGCCAGAATGTCTTCCTCACCCACTTTCAGCACCTACTCAGGTTCCCTTCCTTCTGCTCCAAACGTCTGCCCTCCCACTCCCCTGAACTTCTTTCAGGAACTGTAATGTAGCGCCACATAATTTAGCTCTCCCTCAGATGGCCCAGAAGTGTGACACTTAGTGGCTTTGGGGCTTGTGGCAGGGAGAGAGGTAGGTAGCAGCCAAAGGTATTCTCTCTCCTTCCACCAGGGCAGGTTGTTTCTGGGACCCAGCTACCCAGCCACTCCATTTCCCAAGCCCTGTGCACCTTACTAGGCTACAAAACTAACGATGGTCTGTGAAGGGAAAGGGATCTGTAGTGCATTTGGAGGGGGTTGTTACAGTATCTCCGGTGCCATCATCACTCACCTCCCTCTTCATCCACAAGCTCGGATGCCAGGCATTGAGGATAGCAGAGCTTCAGGAGGGAAAGGGTCTGGATTCCCAAGTTTTCACCTGGACAATAACCTCCCGGGAGAGCCAACCAGGAACATCTGTAGACTTCAGGCAGGAAATAAACTTTTATTAGAATGAACCACTGAGATCTTCCCTGACGAAAACAGAGTTAGATAATTTAGGACGGAATCCATCTCTGCCACTTGTTAGGTGTGTGATGTTGGGATGATCACTTACCCTCCCTGGGCCTCAGATTCTCCATTATCAGAAGGGGTTAACAGTACCTAACTTTGCAGAAAGGTTATGAGACATAAATAAGAAATTTCTGAAGTTCTTGGGACATTGTAGAAACGAATTTTTCTCTGTAACGTGTGTGTGTGTGTGTGTGTGTGTGTGTATAAGCACTCCCATGCAGTGGCTTCATGTGTGTTCATCTTGTCACTAGATTTTAAATCCCTTGCATAGTGCTTTAATGTTGCAGACCCCTTCTGCATTTGCCATAAAGCCTAGCACAGTGCAAAACACAGAGAAGGTCTCAATAAATATTTACTAAAAGCATAACTATCTTGGTTTAAAACAAGCACAACTAACTTCCTTTGCCACCCATTTGATGATTTCCCCTCTTGGACCACCACCACCCACCCCATCACACAGCTCCCTTCATTCTCTTCCTCCAAAATCCTCTCCTACCCTGTAAAGTGTATTTTTGTGTAAATTTGTTACTCAGTCAGTGAGTAAATGGGTGTATCTATTTGGATCAAAGTCCTTTTGTGGTTTGTAACCAATGGAGCAGAAGCCAGACAGGGAAGGGAGGGGAGGATTATTGAGGTCTTTGGGAACAAATTATGAGGGAACCATGCTGGAGGTGGCCTTGCTTCATATTTTATAAACGAGCTATAGACACGAGATGTATGATGAAATCTCTAAGTTGGGAGATGTTGCTAAGCACTTCAGCCCAGGGTAAAATATTAAGTTGATGAGGATCAACCATCTCATCAGGTTGGTATGTTGAGTCTTTGTGAATTATGTCAACGTGTTTTTAAAAAGAGGACACATATTTAAAGAATAAGAGCAATGAAGGAATGATGGATTATCCTAAGTCAGTTTAGCTTATTTAAAAAAAAAAATCACACAGAATCTGTTCTCCACTATTGAAGAGGCAGTTGAAGTTCCTTTCAAGTCTGATAGTGTTTGACATGCTTTTTACATATAAATATAATTCCTAACCTCTTCTGACAAATATTCTGATGATATTAGATAAAGAATAAATACCCATTAGGAGGCAAATGTTTTTTGAGGCCCTGTTTGATTGAAATGGATGTCTTTCTTTATATTCCACATAGGATATTTATCACATGCATTGGATGTAATAAAACACTTAAACTTATTTGGAATTGGAATTATTTTTTTACTAGAGGCCCAGTGCACGAAATTCATGCACTGGAGGGGGGTGTCCCTCAGCCCAGCCTGCAACCTCTCTAATCTGGGACCCCTCGGGAGATGTCCGACTGCTGGTTTAGGCCTGATCCCACAGGCATCAGGCCTAAACCAGCAGTTGGACATCCCTCTCACAATCCGGGACTGCTGGCTCCCAACTGCTTGCCTGCCTGATTGCCCTTAACCGCTTCTGCCTGCCAGCCTGATCACCCCCTAACCACTCCCCTGCCAGCCTGATCGACACCTAACTGCTCTCTGCCGGCTCAGTTGCCCTCAACTGCCCTCCCCTGCTGGCCTGGTCACCCCAACCGCCTTTCCCTGCAGGTCCGGTTGCCCCCAACTGCCCTCCCCTGCAGGCCCAGTCATCCCCAACCACCCTCCCCTGCTGGCCCGGTTGCCCCCAACTGCCCTCCCCTGCTGGCCTGGTTGCCCCCAACTGCCCCTCTCTGCTGGCCTGGTCACCCCTAACTGCCCTCCCCTGCTGGCCTGATCACCCACAACTGCCCTCCCCTGCCGGCCATCTTGTGACGGCCATCTTATGACCACATGGGGGCAGCCATCTTGTATGAGGGCATGACGGTCAATTTGCATATTACCTCTTTATTATATAGGATATCAGATCCTTTTTGTCCTCTGTAATCAGATAGTCCTTCACACATGAAGTACGTGGAAATGCAATTGAGCATGCTTATTCAAAATACATGTTCCTTTTTCTGACTCTCATATTGGCAACAATTTCCCACTTTTCTGTAGTTCTTGTTTCATCTTCAGTTTTTCTTTTGTGGTTTTCTGAACAACAACAACAACAACAAAAAAACTCCTTGGAAGGCATATTAGAGGCTTAAATCTTAGGTAACAGAGCGCAGCGCCATTCCTGGTAAATGCACTGTGCTATCATTCCAGTGTTGCAAGACCCAATGACAGAACCTGGAGTCAGATCAGGGGCTGGGTGGTGGCCTGACCCCGTATCCCACCATATTAACTTGCACACTCTTACCAGAAATTGATACTTTCTGGAAAAGATAATTTCCATTTTTACTCCAGAGAACTATCACTTCAGAAGAACGAATTTACCTTTTCCAGTTTTGTAAGGTGGTATGAGGAAATTTGAGTTAACTGGACCATAGTTCTGATTTAGATATTTTTAGGGGGCTTCCCCAATGTTTTCCTATGAGCAGACTTCACATTAGAGATGTTGACTCCCTGAGACTGAGAACTACCCAGTCTGGAGGCAAAAATTACAATCTTGCCCAAAGGCTAGTGTGTGTGATAGTCATGGGGTAGGTCAATGAGTCTAGGCAACCACCTGGCGACATCCACACCTCGCTGCAAGCTTGATTGCTCCCTACCGATGCTGCACCCCAAACTCCAATGAAAAGACACAGTTTGCAGAGTCAGAAAATGTCAAGGTTCATATGATTATGGTAATCCAATGACATATAGACCAGCAGTGTTAGCAGCGGTGGAATGCATCTCAGAACTACAGGGTGAATTTCTCCAAGTGGCCATTTACAACGGGCCTGAATTTGAGAGCAGGGGTTTCAGCCTTGGCTGCAAACTGGAATCCCCTGGAGAGCTCTTAACACCGACCGTGGCTGGGCCTCAACTGCAGAGATTCTGAATCAGTGGGTCAGAGGAGCAGCCCAGACACCGGTGCTTTAAAAAGTTCCCTGAGCCATTCTAGTGTGCTGCTAAGGCTGATGTGGATTCTTTGTAGTGAAACAAGTGGCTCTATATGAGCCACCCCAGTGGTCGGCAAACTCATTAGTCAACAGAGCCAAATATCAACAGTACAATGATAAAAATTTCTTTTGAGAGCCAAATTTTTTAAACTTAAACTTCTAATGTCACTTCTTCAAAATAGACTCGCCCAGGGCGTGGTATTTTGTGGAAGAGCCACACTCAAGGGGCCAAAGAGTCGCATGTGGCTCGCGAGCCGTGGTTTGCCGACCACTGAACTCCCCTGACTAATACAATGACTCTAGACAGCCTAGACAAATATGCATACGTATAAATGTACATATAAATTTATAAATATAACAGATATATAACAAATAATTCTAAAATATCAGTGGCTAATGCAATGAAGTTTATTCCTTTTGAGTGTGGATGATTGACTTGAGAGAGACAGAGAGAAACGTCGATTTGTTGCCCCGCCCATTTATGCCTTCATGGTTGATTTCTACATGCGCCCTGACTGGGATCAAACCGGAAATCTTGGTGCTCTAACCAACTGAGCTACCCGGCCAGGGCAATGTATTTTTTTTGCTAGACCTGGAAATGGCATATAGCACTTCTCCTGACGTATCCATGGTTAGAATCCATCATCGGACCGCAGCCTAACTGCAGAGAAAGTTAGGGGATGTCCTTTTATGGGCCTGAGAGTGAAAAGTAGGGTTGGTGAGCATCTAGTCAGTTTCTGCCTTATGTTAATACTATGAAAATATTTATAACTTCATCATTTGGCATGTGTTTATAACACCCTTATTTAAGAACCATGGGCTTAGGGTTTGTGTCAACATTTAAAATGAACTTTATACATTATATTTGTCTTACATTTGTAGAATCAATGAAACTCTAAAGGACCTTTCAGTTGTAATTTCAATAAAATTTATTTTGGAGGCAGTGAGTAGAGACCCCAGGCTGTCTAGCTCTGCTTTAACCCAAGCAGCTCTGCTTATATTTTGTGTTAGATTTAATTAGGGTAAGTTTCATTTAAACAGGAATCTAACTCTAAAAGTGCATTCACCACTGGAAATTGCCATGTTTCAGCATTACGTGTGGTAGAATGCTGTTTCTAATTTTGATGATTCATAAAGATCTAGACATGGGTCTTTTATTTTTTTTTAAAAGAAAGTCTTTTTTATTTTATTTTTTTAATTTATTGATTTCAGAAAGGAAGAGAGAGGGTGAGACAGATAGAAACATCAATGATGAGAGAGAATCATTGATCGGCTGCCTCCTGCACGCCCCCTACTGGGGATCAAGCCTGCAACCTGGGCATGTGCCCTTGACCGGAATCGAACCTGGGACTCTTCAGTCCCCAGGCCGATGCTCTATCCACTGAGCCAAATCAGCTAGGGCTAGACATGGGTCTTTTAGATGTCAAAGGTGAATCTACTCCAGAGCCATATCTTGCCCCTGTCTGCTAGGATGGTGGGATGTGAGGACACCTAACCCTGCCTCCTCCTTCAGAGGCCTGCCAAGTCTAACCATGTTCCCACCAAAGATACAACTAGGAGAGACCTGCTTGGCGCCCCCTTATTTTAAAGTTCCTGTAGGGTAGAAACCTGGCTTCTTTCACCTTTGTCCTTAGTGCTTCATGCCGGTGGCACAAGGAAAGTGCAAAAAAAATGTTTGTGGAGGAAAACAAAAAAATGGGAGGAGAAGAGGAGGTCACACAACAGAGAGAAGAAATGGTTTGCTCTTCTGTATGGGTTTTTCCTGTTTTCACTTGTATTTTTACTTCTTCCTATCTCAATCATTGATCCATTCAACACATAGTCAGTGCCTACTGTGTGCTAGGCACTGAGCTGCGTAATGGAGCTATGAGGACAAAGCAGATTCTTGCCACCAGAGCTCTCAAATGACACAAAGGAGGCAGCAGGGACAAGCATTTACTGGGGGAAGAAGGGGAAGGGGAGCAAGAGGGCTGAGCAAGGTGTGGCTCAATTCTTTCCTTCGTGTTCACTCTGTAGCTGGAAGAGCAGAGAGGAGCCTGGATCTTCAATCACAAGTGTAATTGTAGCTTTGCAGGTGCCTATTTTGCTCTCATATATTGTATCTTATTTGTTCTTTGGACAGGCACAGTGAAATGAGTAAGTGCTATGTCATCAGGAGGTCTGGGGCTTTTAGCCTCAGTCGTACCTCTTTAAGGAGAGAGACCTTTGGCAAGACACCTGCACTCATACACAATGAAGATTATAATTACCCAGGATTGAGGTGAGGTGCAGAGGAACACTGTTCACAAGTGCTTTTTAAACTAGAGGTGTTAGATTTTTAAAAGTATCTATGTATCTATGATGCATCTATTGCAGGCAATACTGATCCCTGTGAGCATCTGGGGAAGGTGTTATCATTAACCCTAAAATACTGATGAGGAAAACAAGACTCAGAAACATCGAGGTGCCCTGGCTGAATAACTTAGGGAATAAGCCCTGGACAGAGCTTTCCGACCTCAGATTTCCTGCAGAGTCGGGACTCTGGACCAAGAGCGCCTGAGGACCTCAGGACCCGACTGAACTCTCTGCAAACTTTCTTATAAGACAAGGAGAAGTCAAAATTCTGTGAACCAAGAATCACAGACCCTGAGAAAATAAAAACTTGAGGCCGAGAGCTTCAGCCTTTAAGAATGGTGGCCCCAGCTTCCATGCCCTTTCCCAGGGGATGTGGGGCCAGTATGGGTGGGATTGGACCCAATGGGCACGATTGGGAGCCGTGTGCCCCTGGGAAGCTGGCTCTGCAGCGGACGGACTCTTGGGCTCACTGATTACTGAGAAGGACCCAGAGAGAGCCTGCTGGGGTCAGTCTACACACGTGTAGGAAGCAGCCCTGGAGGAGCTGGTCCCCCTACCTGGGATCCCTGGAGCTGGATCACAGGACTGGCCCGGAGAGGTGCAGTGAGCATGCCGAAGGGGTATAATTAGGGGCACCTGAAGACAGAAAGACTGAACAACCCATGACCGTGATTTCATGCAGCAATAAAAATACAGAGACACCAACCCAATCCAGCCTGCCAGGCTTTGAAATCCTGACATGTC
Source organism: Cnephaeus nilssonii (assembly GCF_951640355.1). Taxonomy (NCBI): domain Eukaryota; kingdom Metazoa; phylum Chordata; class Mammalia; order Chiroptera; family Vespertilionidae; genus Cnephaeus; species Cnephaeus nilssonii. Next base: position 50,345,034 of record NC_137075.1, read on the forward strand.
AGGGCCCATTAATCTTTCGGGACAGGTCTGGCCTTTCACCTGGCAGAGCTGTTGGGGGCGCCCAGAGCAGAGCTGACCACGCAGACACAACAACCCAGGCCTGTGACCTCTTTCTCTCAATAGCTGGTGGGCTCCACGGGATCTGTGATTACCACCAGGATGTTGTCAAATGTCTCCATTTCCAGGAGAAGCAAAAGCGGAACCACTCAGCTTTTATTTCAGTCTTCCCCTAGGGAGAATTTTAAAAAGGAACCAGGCCTATTCTGATTTCGGCAACTTCGAGCGCAGCTGCAGAGCCTACATCAAGTGGGGTATGGACATGACCCAGGACCTGCAGAACAGAGCAGCTGCTTTCTGCTAACCTTTTCCACCTCGGTGCTGCTTAGCTTCGAAGCTGAGCTAGAATTTCAGAAACACGCTAGCTGACACTATACCCAACCCTTAAGAGGCCAAAGGGAGCGGAGAGAGGTTACTGCTGCATTTATTCATGAAACGGGAAAAGTCCCGGGGATCAAAAATAACCACGAGAATTACTTTACACGGAACAAAAATAACAATGGACAGAGAGCATAGAGTTGAGCTACGATTGAGTTCGTTCAGTTAAAAAGGATGCACCTTCCACTGTCCAAGGGTAAAAATGGAACTGACATCCATTTGCAGAGGTCATAATCAGGCTTGAACCAAGGATGCAAAACAGCCCGTGTCCTAAAAGGAGGTTTCTGATTTTGTTTGCCAAAAAAGCCATTTTGGAATCATTAGCAGTTAGTTGAAATAACAGATTCTGTGATATTGCCAGGTCCTGCCAAATGTATGTCGGATGTCAAATGCACAAGACCCTCGTGTTTACACAGACATTTGTGAGAATGTCAGAACCTTTCATTGAGACCCAACCCTGTAAGTGAACCCAGTCATGGATACATGGAAATTAGCAAAATCAAACTCACAGCCTTCTTGTTTCTAATTCTCAGAAGAATACTGAGAATCCTTTCCTAACAATACACAGTTAGGCTCACATCGGGCCTCACAAGTCTAATGAAGTAAATTAGTTACCTTTTTTTAAAAAAACAAAGTGTTATTTAAAATTGGCAAGAGGGAAATAACTGTCGTCAGCTATGTATGTGAAAACGATTCTCCCAGTAATAATCTGCTAGCATTTAAAAACAATGTCCTTAAACCATTTAATAATCACATTTCTAATATACCCTAAGAATTATAGCTAAGTCAGAATAAAGTACATTCTATGGACATAGCTGACGGTGATTTAAAAATCTCTAAGAGTTTATAGGTATATGACTTCTAAGTATATAATACAATATCAACTTAATTGTCCTTTATTTTGGCTCATCTAATTTACAAACATGATTTCTGAAGTTGAACAGTATTTGTAATGGCAATGTCCAAAGCAATTTTGGCTGAGTAAAGTGCTATTTGCTGAATAAAAATGTAGTTGTTTGTGCAAGTTTAACATTTCACAAGGCCAGCTGAGTTCACTTCAACCCTACTTACAAAGTAATTATTGGCAAATGAAATGGGCTGGGGGTAGAGACAAGAAGTTTTCAAGCTTCTGAGCAATTTATAAAACCAAGTTCTTCAATCATTGAAAGTAAAATTGAAAGGTCACAAACAATTAAAAGGTACAGGTTTAAGTCTCGGGATTAAGGTGGTTCCAACAAGAGGAATATTTACAATGGAACAATGAGGAAAATGTTTCGTTACAGTCAGAAACATGGAAAATATGCCGTTGAAAATTGTTGGCTCTGAAATAAATAAAATCCAGACTGAGACTATTAAAAATATCAAAGTGATCTACTATGTGCCAACTCTATTTTCTTCTGTTGTTTGTTAGAAAGAAAATCCGTTATTGAATATAATGCAGTTCTGGTTAAATTACCAAAGACATTTTCCGTATTGCAAACTGTCGTTTACCATATGCTATATATTCTTCCCTAATAATTTTAGCACACTTCCATCACAGAGCCATAGGCGCAGAGTTAGAAGGAAATTTTGAGTCATAAATTTAACTTCCTAACCAAGATACAAGTCCTTTCCAAAATAGTCATTCGACTCATCTCTATTGAGCACCTATTCTGAGCAAGGTTTTTTGGATGGCAAAATAAGAGATATGAAAAAATACTTTAAAATGTTCAGGTAGCCCTAGCCGGTTTGGCTCAGTGGGCAGAGCGTTGGCCTGCGGACTAAAGGGTCCCAGGTTCAATTCTGGTGGGGCATGCAGGAGGCAGCCGGTCAATGATTCTCTCATCGTTGATGTTTCTATCTCCCTCCCTCTCCTTTCCTCTCTGAAATCAATAAAAATATATTAAAAATATATATATTTTAAAAAATGTTCATATAGAAGAAAGCATCATTGTCCATTGGCCGACATTATGCCTAGACTGAAACCACCCAGCTAGTGACAGGGATGTCACCACATTGCAAGGAAACCCATTGTCTCAGAGGGTAGCCCCAGAATGAGGCAGGTAAGTGCTAAACTGAACTGCACTCCAAATGATCCTGGTTTTGTCTTCTGGAACATGCCTGTTCCATCTTCCTTAGCTGTCCACAGATTTTGAGAGGATTTGTCTGAGTCCTGTACAGTTTCTTCTCCCTTCACGTGGCAATCTCACTTCCCTTTATTTTCACTACCATTGACCTTCCTGGTATTTTAAAAATCATTTCATATCATTTGAATGAGCTTAATTGTTAACTATTCAATATTGCACTTAAAATAAAACTGCATTTTCAAATTATGACATTCAGAAAACAAGATTAATAGCCTTCGATTGGATTCAATTTGGAATTATCCCTTTGTAATTAGACTAGTACTGACTAACAACAGATGTTTAGGGGGAAAAGAGGGATGGAACACCGAAGGCTTGCCAACACTGTGTATATATTTGAGGAAAGGGGCAGGATAAATCTTTTGTAATGAAATGCATGTGCTCTAAGACAATGACTAAACTTGAGATTTTTAAAGCACTTAAATCTAGTAGTTGAAAAGTCACCGGAGTAATTAGGTCATGCTTTAGAAATGATGCTCCAATCTAAATCTCTCACTGGTAAGAAATAATGCTGCGGTCTTTAGTGAATTATGAAACAAGAGACTCAAATATGTGAAGTTTGCTTACAGTGGTTATACATTTGGCACCTTTAGAAGCTGTAAGTAACAGACCCAGGATAATTCAAATTCAGGAGACTTTATTTAGCCTCCAGAATGGCCCCTCCAATCCCACATCCATGCAAGAACACAAAATCAAGGGGTACACTAAAAAAAAAGAAGAGACTGTTTTATTGTGACATTTATGACATGGACCCCTTGTGGACAGGAATGACCGAGGGTCATCTTGGCAGACGGCACAGCTGTGATGAAGGATGCTCCGGTGATGTTCTGGCTGCTGAGGCTGTTTCCCGGTCCTCCCAGACCTCCGTGCACGTGCGGGCCAGTCACAGAAATTTCAATACCACTTGGTGTACACATTTAACAAGTCTTTGGTCTTAAAAAGCACCATTACAAACCCTCACATTAAGGGTATTATTATTCTAGTTTATAAATGTTTCAATGATAAAAATAGCACGATTACAGTATACACACACTTAATTTACATGTAATGTATTATACTCATAACTGAGATAAGCTACTGAACTAACTTTGGTTGATTGAAATTAATGAAGTATTTGAGCTGAATACTTGGAATTTGGTTTCTAAGTTGTGTAAATATTACAGTGCATTTATGAATCTAGTTTGAGAATTTACTAGCACCAAGTAGATATTAGAAATGGCCAACCTAGTACTTTTATTTGGAGAAGCAAAGTTTTAAAATCTGAAAAAAATAGAAGTCCAACAATTGAAAGCACATTCCTGTATGTCTGCTAGAAGGATGGCACGTGAGCGTGGATGGCCAGCCCCCAGTAGAAATACACATCCCAGTTTTCAAGAATCAACACATATGTCAAGGTAGCTTAGCTACACACATGAGAAGCCTGAGAAAGTGGTTGTTTGAACTAGGGTAGTCTCCTGTACCTTGCTTTGGTAATACAAGAATAGTGCTTATTTATAGAAATTGATTTGGTGAAAGATTGTACCTATGATATAAAATTCTGATTGGGGGCGGGGGGAATTCAGTTCTACCTATCTATCTTTGGTTTTTAATTATTGGGTCTCTGGATGGTGAATTAATGAAGCAAAATCTGAATTTTCATCTTCAGATTATCACCCAGTTCACCACTGAGGTAGTCTTTGTCATATTTGTCTTCTAGCTGGTTCAGTTCTTTCTTCTTATAAAGTGGAGTGCTGCTGATTTGTAATGAATAGGTTCCAGCCACTGGCTTCTTCTTCGTGAAGTGGAGGTAGCTGATCCCTTCCTTTTGGTTGATTTTAAAGAAGCCGTTTTCATTGCCAGATTCAATCAAGTATCTGTTGTGATTCGTTAGAGTTGTAAGAGCTGGAAGGAGTTCTAGGATTCGGAGCTTGTTGCTGATGTGGGAAATGTTGAAAGCGAACATGGCCATCTTCTCAGCGTCCCAACTTGCAAGACTCACATTGGCTTCTTTCTCTGGCTGATCCTGAAAAGACACATGCTGTGTGTTACATAAACTGTAGATAAGGCACTTGTGTCCCACTATAAAGGAAAGGTGACGTGATTCTCACACTGATACAACTTTCTTCTCAGGTTGTATAAACTATATTGAAAAAGCATATTCATAAAACACATTTTTAAAACCACAGAAGTGTTAAGTTCACACATATTTATAATATTAAAAATATTAAACTTATGTCAAGAAGAAGGTCAGCTTGAAATCACTTGTATTTGGAGGTCTTTTAATGTGGTGGGTCTCCAAGTGTGGTCCCTGGACCAGCAGCCTCAGCCATCACCTGGGAATCTGTTCGAAATGCCAATTCTTGGTGCCACCCTAGGCTGACTGAACCAGAAGCCCTGGGGGGGTGTCCCAGAAATCTATTTTATCAAGCCTTCGAGATAATTTAGATGCACACTCAAATCTGAGAACCACTGTTTTAATAGATTGTTTTCTTTCTAAAGATTATCTCATTTCCTAAACCACAGCGGATGCATTACAGCACTGATGCTTAAGAAAGAACCAGTCTATTTCAATTTTGTTCACGGATGCAAAACCGTTCCCTCCGAAGGACACACCTATGAACCTACTTCCTGACTCTGATGATCTGCGAATATTCAATGCTTTGCACCTGGCTTCTTGCTTGCCTCTCTGGGACCAGATGTGCTAGATTCTCAGGGCCGGGAGCCAGAGGTCTGGGTGAGTATCTGTGCATTTCTGAGTTGACTGAAAGGCTGCGGCAGCCGTAGGCAAAGAAAACCAGGCTGCCTGAGCTCCATGTTGTTCTTGTCTAGAATCCAAGTTCCCTCACACTCCACATGGCTCTTTTCAGGAGAGCAGCCTCAAGCTTCAGAACTTGGCGTCCCTGTGTAGGAAGCACTATGTCACTTCACTATTCTGCCCACTGGCTGTCCTGGTTCAGACCTTGTCCTTTCAGCAGACTCTGGGTGGGTGCTGGACTTTCTTTTTGGCGAGACAGAGGAAATGAGCAAGTATGTGAAAACCTTCGCATGGCCACTCCCTAAAAGCAGCAAGAAAGTCCAGAGAGCCCCACACACTCTTGTAAAATGCAGCCTAGAGCTCGGGGAATGTCTGGATTTTCTCCCCGGGGAGCCTTTGCTCACTTTGGAGCATCCTTAGAGGAAACCACAGGAATGTGGAAGGCCCTTCTGCAACAGGAGACATCAGGAGCCACCACGCTGTACCCACCTCGATGTGGGAGGCATCTGTTTCATTGGCACTTCTCCGTTTCCTGCCCCGTTTCGGGTAACCGTTGATCTTACACTCATAACAGGCCTCTGGGGAGAGGGAATTGTCATCCATTTCTCCGCTGGCAGGTGGCTCTGGGCCTCCTCGGCCCATGCCCATTCCAGAAACACAGTGCCTGTGGGAGAATGGGAAGGGAGCACAGACATTTGTCATTAGAAGCGGGTCATAGGGAGGTGATATGAGAATTCTGGTGAAACCTGGCGACGTTCAGCCCTTGATTACATGTCCACTGGGTGACTGGACGGTTCTGAGAACCAGATTGAAGTCCTCTGTGGTTGACCTCTTACTCCCAGCTGCTTAGTTTATTGATTTTTCTCCATTCTCTCAGGGCTCTATTTTGAATATTGATTTGCCCTTTTGTTCCCCAAGCCTAATGTGGCCGCTGATTTGCTGTACTTACGTGGGGAAGGGACATGGAGTGTTGTTTTCCTCCTGTCTTGGAAAGACCATGCAATTTGGGAGGTTAAATAAGTCTTCTTTTTATGAAATTGGTTCCACGGGAGTGAGAAAAGTGTAAAACATCACTGTTCAGTTCCTTGCCCTCTTCCTAGCTAATGGGTACCATCACCGCCACCTCCACTTCCATCACCGCCACCATCACCACCCTTCATAGCTCCAGCTTCTTAGCAATCTCTCATATTATTTGATCTCTTACTCTGGCTGAAGCTACTGAAGGTAGAGAGAAAGCTCTAGGTGATACTTGAGGCTGACTTAGAAATAAATTGGGAAGATATGCAACGTATAAAACCCATGTATCAGAGCTTGCTCAACTGTGGGAAATTGTTTCAAGTCATTCAAAACCACTAGGGCCATTGGCTCTGACTCATGTGAGGCTGGACAAACAAACCCATTGCCCAAGAGAGAACTAGTTCAGCTGTTTTTCTTTGCCTTTGAGTTATCAAAGCCAAATTATGGACAGAGGCCCTCATGTTTCACAAGTACCTTGTTTTTTTTTATTCTGCTTACTATTTCATAGGCCACTTGGAATGTATTTGGTAGGCTCCCCTTTCAAAATGTGTTGAAATATCTGAATGACTCAAAAAGAATCTTTATTTTGGGGGCCTGGTCTTATCCCTCTAGTGATTCATAGAGAAGCCAAAACTATATATAAATGGGTATAATGGGTCAAAATGTAGACCATACATTATTTATCTCTTTTTCTGTATTAGCTGGCCTACTCTTTATAACCCATCTTCTTTTATGCTGTTAAGATTCAATATAGGCCTTGGCCGGGCAGCTTAGTTGGTTAGAGCAGGGGTCCTCAAAGTTTTTAAACAGGGGGCCAGTTCACTGTCCCTCAGACCGTTGGAGGGCCGGACTATAGTTTAAAAAAAACTATGAACAAATTCCTATGCACACTGCACATATCTTATTTTGAAGTAAAAAAACAAAACGGCAAAAACACCCGCATGTGGCCCGTGGGCCATAGTTTGAGGACGCCTGGGTTAGAGCATCATCCAGATATGCCAAGGTTGCAGGTTCAATCCCTGGTCAGGGCACATACAAGAATCAACCAGTGAATACATAAATAAGTGAAACAACAAATCAATGTTTCTCTCTCTCTCTCTCAATCAGTAAGATTCAATATACAGATTCCTACCATTTTTGGCAATGCTGCCCCAGCCCAATACATTTCCTTTTCTTCTTTCTTTATCTTGCAACATGAAATGTGTAGAAACATTAACAATGAATGAAATGATAAATGCTCATCGTGTGTGTGTGTGTGTGTGTGTGTGTGTGTGTGTGTGTGTGTACATTCACATAATGATTCCATTATGGACAGGCAAACCCCAAATTTGCAGGCTTTGGTTCCTTTCTCAGGACTCTTTCCCAGGATTTTCATATCCCTGGAGCACCACTTTCAAGAAGTGTGACTATGAAGCCCCAGTGGCGAGAAGCCAGTGTGGAGTCTCACAATTTTTTGCTGGGACAATGGCTCTGGCATTAAACTTAAAAAGAATGAGTTTCATGAGAGCCAACACAGACATCTGGGAATTTGTGTCCCATGGCTGGCATTCCGTGTGCTTCCCGTCAAGCATTCTTTTGCCTTCAAGTCTACACAGACCCAAAATGAATTGCTTGCCATTTGTGTCAAGAAATCCAAGGCCACTAAGATAACTTGACAAATACATGTATGTGTATGTTGGGAAATATGTAACTAACTTTGTGTGTGGGGTGTATATGTGTGTGTGCAAGGGCATATGAGTGTTTGCACATTTAATGTCTGTGTGTTCCCAATTAAAAAATTAAAACTTGAGATCCTTCACAGGATAGCCAAAACTCGACAGACGTCCAAGTCTGGATGAACTCAGCAGGGAAAAAGACCTAACCTTTGAAAACTTGCCACCCAATTTAAAGCACTGAATAAAATAAAAAGAGGTCTTCCCTGTCCCAACTCACATACATATAATGCAGTGAAATATTTTACCTGGAAAATGTAATAACGATTTTAACTCTCATTTTAATACTCTTTTTGGTCATTTTAATGTAAATTTAAGTCTAAAATGTGAAATGCACTTTAAAACCACGCAAAAGGTATCTTTTGGATTTATCCTATTAGGCACTGGGCAAGATAGCATTTTAAGACAGAATACTACTTGCCCAAGAAGAAAGGGAATCAACAATGTGCTACGTGAGCCCAGCTTTGTCATGGGTCAGCCCCCATATTTCCTGAGAAATTAATCACTTTCCAACAAGATGTGTAGATCAAGATAGAGAATGAGATAGACTATTTTGTTTGATTTCTATAAATTTTCAGAACTGTAGATTGCCCCCTTTCAAACAAAGTAACCTACAACCTCTATGGAGCTAACTGGAATTAACTCAAGGGTTATAAAATGTATAACTCTGCTCTCTGAGAACAGTTAAATATGCTGAATTACACTACCAGTGAGAGAGCCTCCAACCAGGACGGCAAGTAGCAGTGCTTACCCTTGGCCGATCCGGAAGTAACCTGGTGGACAGCCACACAGGTAGCCGCCCTCAGTGTTGGAACAGCCGTAGCTGCAGGGGGCCTGGGAGGAGCCACATTCGTTGATGTCCTGGCATCCTCCGCTGAACTGCTCGTACTGGAAGCCAGTGGGACACATGCACTTGTAGCTCCCCAGGGTGTTGTGACAGGAGGCTCCTCCGCAGATGTGAGCGCTGAGGCATTCGTTTTCATCTGCAGGAAGAACCAGAAGACAAGGCATATGTGACATCGGCCAGAGGTTTCTATCGAGGAGTCTGGGTCAAGTCACTGGCTGCTGGCCAGCTGGCCCTCGGCCAGGCTCTCAGGAAGCTGAAGCAGGTAGAGGTGTCTGGGATGAGAAAAGGAAAACAAGAGGAAGATATGGAAATGGATGTGGGCTTTTGCCATATGGTGAACAAATGTGTTCGACAAGGTCAAATGCACCGGGTGGAGGGCAATAGAGCAGGGCATTCTGAGGACTGACAGACTCTGATTTTCACTGGAAGCCTACAGTAGTATGTTCCTGAGCACCCCATGAGGCGGGTTCATAGCTAAGGTTCAAGGTTGAGGGTGAGAGGGAAGGAATCACGCGGTTCTCTGTGCAACGGCAGGACTGTCTCTAAAGCAAAGACCGAGCCCATTCCTGGAGGTTGCTTTTGCATCTCCTTTTTTCAGAATGTACAGGGCTGGCAAGGGCTGACACCTGCTAAAAGTGTCTGCCCCCCTTGGCCTTCCTTTTCAAAAATCTGCAAAAGCCCCCCCAGTGCTTGTGCTGGGGATGAATAGTACCTTCTGGTATGTCCGCTCCCATCTCTGAATGGGTCCCCCTTATCCAAACCAGACTCCCACCCGAGAGTCTGGGCCGTGTCTAACACTAAGTATGGCTGGAAGAGATGCGTGCAAACTTCTTGAGCAATAATTCTGGAAAACCCACAAGAGAGACAGATGGTGCAGACCGGCTGCCCACAGGGACCTGCCAAGTCTGATAGTAATAAGCAGGGGAAAATCTAACTTAAGTCAACAGGAAGGGAGAAAACCTCAAATTTCTCATTATTTCTAATTTATACTTTTTTGAATCCTCCAGCATATTTTTGTAGACCTGCCTCTGAAGGGCAGGTTGGAAGCTTGCTGGCAAGCTTCTTCCCTTCTAAACATTGCTACAGCTCATGTTTAGGCGGATGTTCATTTCAATGCAGGTAGATTGGCCTTCTCCTCACTTAGCAAATACTTCCAATAAAAGGGAGGAGGGAGAAGGTAACTGGTGCTTATTAGATGCCTGCTGCATGACATATGGGAGACTAGGTGCTTCACATTCATGTACTTCACCTTCCTAACAATCATGGGAGGGAGGTATTATAATCCCTGTTGATGAAGACAGTGAGGCTCACAAAGCCCCTGTGAATCCCATAAGCGCGGTGGGCGGAGCCAGCACCCAGGTCTGTCTGACTGCAGCAACCACATGCTTTCCTTTATGCCACGATGTTTCTCCAGAGACTCACCTCCATCTAAAATCATACTTCCTTTCTCCTTCAATTATTTTTGCCTTATTTGGTTCATGTAGAAAACTTAATTCTTAGAAATGTCTTTTCATTCATTTTTAAAGAACAATATGGTTTCTAAGAAAATATGTGTTTTTCAATTTAGGAAAATAGATGGGTCAAAATACTGGGGGCAGCATGCTTGCATATATACATAATATTCATATTTCTGTCCTTCCTTCCTTTTTTCCTACCTCCCTCTCTCCTTACCTACCTCCCTTCTTTTCCTCTCTGTCTCCTTCTCTCTGTCTTTCCAGTGTGTGGTTACAGGAAGAGGGAGTCGATACATAATAAGAAAGCCAGGCACTGAGCTGCCTGCAATGACTCAGTGCCTAGCTCTGAGTCTGTTTGAGGGTCCTTACTATCCATGGACTCTCAAGCACCCACCTAAGGTCACTTAAGCTCCAAGATTCTTAGAACAGAAGTAATGAAATATGCCCCTGTCTGTGTTCTTCCCCCACATGTTAAATTAGAGATGAGGTGTGCGATAGACTCCAACGGAGACCATGGGCACCAAAGAGTGAATGAAGAACCGAGGGTGTTTACTTTGATGGAGAGAATATCCCTGGACTAGATGTCTTCTCCTTGCCCCTCTACGTCTGTCTACAGACTTCCCACCTGCTCTCATTCCCAGGAGGCTCGCCTTTATAGATTATCGACAGGATCCTCTCCCTTGCCCTGTGCTTTTGGTTGGGCTCAGCCATTTGTTTCCTGCTGGGACCATCTAGATATATAAAAGCCTAAGCGACCATCCAACCACTCGATCATCCAACTGGTAGCTGTGATGTGCAATGACCACCAGGGGGCAGACGCTCAACACAGAAGCTGCCAAGCTGTGGTGATTTGGCAGCTGGGGTTCTCAGGTGATGCACCTGAATTAGAGAGGAGGGAGTCCGATTCTGGGGTGAGTCACCCGAACACCGCCCTCTTGCAATCCAGGACCCCTTGGGGGATATAAGAGAGCAGGTTTTGGCCTGATCCCCGCAGGCCAGGCTGAGGGACCCCACCAGTGCATGAATCTGTGCACCGGGCCTCTAGTGACTGATAAAATCCCTAAGGCATAGGTATATGTGGGGAAAGACCTGTCATGGTGTGTTTTCCCCTAAGATGCAGAAATAGGAGCAATGGTTAGAAGTTAAAGGGAGGGCCCTAACCGGTTTGGCTCAGTGGATAGAGCATCGGCCAGCAGACTCAAGGGTCCCAGGTTCAATTCCAGTCAAAGGCATGTACTTTGGTTGTGGGCACATCCCCAGTAGGGGGTGTGCAGGAGGTAGGTGATTGATGTTTCTCTCTCATTGATGTTTCTAACTCTCCCTCTCCCTTCCTCTCTGTAAAAAATCAATAATCTTACATAATAAAAAGGTAATATTTAAATTACCATCACTCCGCTACGCCCATGATTGGGCCAGTGGGTGACACAGGGGGCGGGACTCGGGGTGGCTGGGGTGGTGATTGGGCCGGCAGGACGCTGAGCTCGCGTTGCCAGCGGCGACGCGAGCTCAGTGTCTGCGCCATGGCTGTGCTGCGGCACAGACAGGCCTCTGGGGCAGCGAGCCGAGCCGGCGTTTTGGAGGTTTGGAGGCGGCGGGCGGTGGGCGGGTGGTGGGCGGGCGGCGCGGCTCCCCGGGGAGGAGTCTGGCGGCAGTTGGGCCGCAGGAGCACGTGGCGGCGGCCCCAGCCTTCCTGGGTGGGAGGCAAAGGCAAGACCCTGGCCTGGGCTCCGGCCGCAGGAGGACCACGCCCCCGCCCCGCCTCGCCCTAGGGGCCCAGGGACTTGGGAGCTGCCGACCAGCGGACAGACAGCTTACACGTGCATGATTAAATCATGCACTGGGCTTCTAGTCCTCTCTAATAAAATGATAATATGCAAATTAACCATCACTCCGCTACATAAGCCATGCCCACCAGCCAAGCCACGCCCACCAGCCAATCAGGGCGAGTATGCAAATTAACCCCAATCCAAGATGGCTACAGTCACAGAGAGCAAGGTTTCCCAGGTAACAGAGCAAGCCAAGCTTTCCATAGCCGTTGCAGGCCTAAGCCTCCACTCAAGCTACAAAGTTTCAATTATAGAAGGTAAACAAATTGAAACAAATGGCGGCAGAATGGAGCTTGAGAGAGCAGGCCAGGGTTGCCGCTGGCAACAGGGGAAGCAAAGCTTTCCACACAACCTGGCTGGGCTCACCCGCTTAAGGCTACAAAGTTTCAATTGTAGAAGGTGAATTAACTGCCACAGAAATGGCTGCCGCCCCAGAAATGGCTGCTGCCCCAGGCTACAAAGTTTCAATTGTAGAAGGAAAATAAATTCCAGATACCAGGGCCTCCCCTTGGGTTGCCAGGGGGCGTGACCGGCCTGCAAAACACCACAGGCCCCTCGCACAGGCCGCCCCACACCCCAAAGAACCCCCACCTGATCCGGGACACCCTTCAGGGCAAACCAGCTGGCCCCCACCCGTGCACCAGGCCTCTATCCTATCTAATAAAGGAGTAATATACAGATTGATCATCACTGCAACACACAATATAGCTGCCCCCATGTGGTCAAAGATCCTGCCCCCATGTGGACACAAGATGGCCACCACAAGATGGCCAGCAGGAGAGGGCAGTTGGGAGGCACCCGGCCTGCAAGGGAGGGCAGTTGTGAGGGACCAGGCTTGCAAGGGAGGGCAGTTGGAGGTGATCAACCCTGCGGGAGAGGGCAGTTAGGGGTGACCAGGCTGGCAGAGGAGGGAAGTTGGGGGCAAACAGGCTGGCAGGGGAGCAGTTAAGCATCAACCAGGCTGGCAGCGGAGTGGTTAGGGGGTGATCAGGCTGGCAGGCAGAAGTGATTAGGGGCAATCAGGAAGGCAGGCAGGCAAGCAGTTGGGAGCCAGCAGTCCTGGATTGTGAGAGGGATGTCCGACTGCCCGTTTAGGCCCGATCCTGGTGGGATCGGGCCTAAACGGGCAGTCGGACATCCCTCCAGGAGTCCCAGATTGGAGAGGGTACAGGCTGGGCTGAGGGACAACCCCCCGCTGTGCACGAATTTCGTGCACCAGGCTTCTAGTATATATATATATATTTTAAAAGAAGTTAGAGGGAGGAAAAGTTCATTCTCTATGAAAAAGACATTTCTAAGAATTAATGTTTTCTATATAGAGATTGGCCTACGTTGGGAGATAGTGAGTGCCCTTCAAGGTGGCATTTACATCAAACCTGGATGACCAGGGAGGTAGGAGTAGGGTTTGTATATTAGGAATAAGGTCAGACTAGATCATCTCTAAAGTCCTTTTGCACTTTGAGCATCAATTTCAGTTGAGAACTCCCCTCCCCTTTCATATCCTTTCCTATTTATTTTACATTTTTCCCTCCCAGAGAATCTAGTAAAGTTTAAATTAAACTTGCTTATCGGGGTTGGAGAGGTGGAGTAGAGTAGAGCACAAATTAAGATAAGAAGTTGGCAAATGTTCAGTATTTACAGCTTGACAATACTCAGTGCACTCACCCTTTTGTATCAATATACAAACACCACAATTTGTTTAACATGCTTTGCACTTTTCCTGACCTTTTCACCTTGTGCACCTGGAGCAAAGGGCTCCACAAGGAATTTTTCTACACTCCCAAATCTTTATTTTATTCTTTCTGTTGGCTCTTAAATTGGTGAGGGTTTTGTTCTTTTTATTAAAAGGGACAATTCTAATTTTATTGAGACAGCCTTAGTGTCTCCAAAAAATACTCCTTAAAAGCAGATTGAGACCTACTCACCCTGTCCTCGAAAATAAAAGCTGTCAGCCTTTGGTGTGCATAGTGTTCGCTGTGGCATGAAGAACCACTGGGAGAATTCCAAAATGTAGGATGGGCTTTCTTTTACTCATTTTCTCTAGGTCAAAATGGGCCAACTCCAACCGCAAGCTGGAAGTTTGATATTTCTCAGAAAACAATGAAATCCAGTGGCCCCTGGTCCCAAGCCCATCCATCCTCTGAGAGTGACCTTCAGGCTGGGCTGGTCTAAGAGATCTGCTCTGTTCTGCATGGCTCTGGGAAAGCCATTCTGACCCAAGGCAACCCTCACTCTGGATAACTATAATTCTCAAGAATTATGAGCCACATTTGGACTGGTATCTTTTGGGCATCAAAAACTCCCAAACCTATTTTTGCTTCTCTTTTTAAAAAAATATGGTTTTTTAAAAAATGATTTTAGAGAGAGAGAGAGGAAGGGACATAAGAGAGAGAAACATCAATGTGAGAGAGAAACATTGATTGGTTGCCTCCTGCACACCTTCTAACTGGGATCAACTCCAGGTATGTATCCTGGCCAGGAATCAAACTGGCAACCCTTTGGTGCATGGGACGATGCTCCACCAACTAAGCCACACTGACCAGGGCTCTTCTTGCTTCTTAATCAACGTATTTATCTATAACTTCAGTCAGGATATGATCTTCATGGGGCCAAAGTTGAATCCCCAGACAACTAGGGCATGACCTGGCCATCTCTACTATCCCTGGACAGAAGGTAGGGAGAGGAGGGAGGGAAAGGAGGGAAAAAGCTTGGGAGTGGTAGACCTCACCTCTCTTATCCTCCCCCTACCCAGGTCTAATTTAATTCAAGGAGTCTACATAACAAGGACAACAACCAATAAAGCTCACTCTGAAAGTCTGTGGAAAGTGTCAGAATTTGGTAACTAAAACCCAAGATCTCCCTGAGCCCATAACAATGAAGGCATTTTTATTAAAACCAGACAGCTGGTCAGCAACACGTGCGGTCTAAACTCCTCTAGCACGGGGGTCATTTTAACCAGTCCTACTCACTTCTGGAAAACTGTGTCTTGTAAGAAATCAAACCAGATGAGAGAGACACAGTTTTGACAAATGAAAACGCACTGAATGATGTGTCTTTGTTTGGAGTAAAGTGAAGCATGGCAATGCAGGGCAGCCACCCCCACTTCCCTAATGAAAGGCAAGACCAGGAATTCTCTTGTCTTTGCTAAGGAGGGCTCCCCTAGAGTGTGGCAGCGGGGACAGGTCACAGATGCTTCTGGAGTGAAAACAGGAGTGATTGTGATGCTTAAAGTTAAGGGCCTTGGGCTCTATCTCCAGACATATCACAAGAGAACCTGTGTGAGGACAACTTCCCTCTTCTCCCTGGGCTTCCAGCTCCTCAACAGGAAATCAAAGAGCTCAGGCTGCTAGGTGGATCAGGGGTCCCTCTAAACTCACCATGTTTGAATTCTCTGATGTGCATTAAGAGTTAGCCCTGGCCGATGTGGCTCAGTGGTTAGAGCGTCGGCCCGTGGAAGATAGGGATTCAGGTTCAAATCCTGATCAGGTGCCTATACCTGGGTTATAGGTTCAATCCCCAGCATGTGGGAGGCAACCAACAGCTGTGTCTCTCTCATCTGTTTCTCTCCCCCTCCCTCCCTTCCGGCGACCTGTCCTAGCTTCCACTTTCTCTAAAAATCAATGGCAAAAATATCCTCGGGTGAAGATTAAGAGCAACAACAAAAAGTTATTTTCCCGTGACATTGTGCAATCAAAAATGACATAATTTCAATTTAATGAGAGAGCCTTTGGGTCTCCTTAATTTTCAAAAGAATTAAGCAATTCTGAAAAAAAATTGCTGTGTCTGCTACTTGCTCTCTGCCCCAAAGATGTGCAGAGCTGAATGGAACCACTTTTTCATCTTCAGGCCAAAAGTTGCTCATAATGGCCTCTAGCTGGCTGATATTTTTTAGTCAGAAGTAGATTTTGTCAGCCCCTGATGTTTACAGAAGTCAAGTGTGGGCTGAGTAGGCTAGCAAGGCAACAGAAGGGCAGGGGGATATTGGTAGTCCCATAAACTGACTTAAAATTTTTTTCATTTCAAATGCCTTGAAGTGTCCTCTATCATTATTTTTTTCTTAGTTTGCTATTTTGTGAAGGCTATATCTTCCCTCTGGTTTCAACCAAGTTAGGGCAGTTTTATTTTATTTTATTTCTAGAGGCCCAGTGCAAGACATTTTTGCACTGGGCAGTGTGTGTGTGTGTGTGTGGGGGGGGGGCGGTGAGGAGGGGGGGGGACCTCGCCTGCGCCCTCTCCTAGTCTAGGATCCCTCAGGGGTCGTCCACCTGCCGTGGGGAGGGGGCCTAAGCTGACAGGCAGACAACCCCCAAGGGGTCCTTAATGCTGCTGCAGAGGCGAGAGAGGTTCCCGCCACCACCCGCTGCACTCACCAGCCATGAGCCCAGCTTCTGGCTGAGCAGCGCTTCCTTGTGGGAGCACACTGACCACCAGGGGGCAGCTCCAGCATTGAGCGTCTGCCCCCTGGTGGTCAGTGCATGTCATAGTAACCAGTCATTCCACCCTTCAGTCAATTTGCATATTAGGCTTTTATTATGTAGGATTTGTTTGTTTGTTTGTTTGTTTATTTATTTATTGTTAATCATCACCCGAGGATATTTTCCATCCATTTTCAGAGAGAGCGAGTGGAAGGGAGGGAGAGGGAGAAAGAGAGAAAGAGAGAAATATTGATGTGAAGCAACTCAATTGGTTGCTTCCAACATGCATCCTGACCAGGATCGGGGATTGAACCTGCAACCCAGGTACAGGCACTTGACCAGGAATCATACCCTCTAAACACTGAGCCACACTGGCCATGGCTTAGGGCAGTTTTAAATGAATATCTGTTGCTTTCGTGACAAAAGTAAGTTTCCAGAGAGAAAGCAGCATTTTGACTCCTAGGCGCTTAGAGCAATTCCTCTTGCTCAGAAGGAAAAGTACTTGCCAACACACTGGTTCCACTGGTAGTGCTGGAGGTAGCCCTGTGGGCAGCTGCACCGGTAGCCCCCGATGATGTTCTGGCAGCCGTGCTGGCAGCGGTGGTTTCCTTCACACTCGTCCACATCTGAAAAAGGAGGTGCAGTCGCCTTTAAGCCACATTCCTACTTGTCTCAGAGGCGTTCTCTGAAGCAACATTTATATGTGTGCTAAAGTGAAATCCCTTTTCAAAGGAAATCTGACCCTGAAAAAAATTATTCCACGGTTGTTGTTTTTTGTTTGTTTGTTTTCTGAGCTATATTTTTAAAAATTCAGTTTTCCATCACAGTTGACATACAATATTACATATTGTACAACACAGAGATTAGACACTTATATAACTCATGAAGTGATCACTCCGATAAGTCTAGTACCCATTGTAGTTATCACAATATTATTAACTATATTCCCTATGCAGTACTTTACAGCCCCATAACTGTTTTCATTTTGAAAAATTATTCTACCACCCAAAACTTTAAGAATATCTACTCTGGAGGTTTGTTAAGTTTAAGGAGAAATATATTCAGATATCCCTGGTAAAGTCTACAAATAAAAACGATGAAGAAATTAATGCAAAGCACATAGGCACCTTATGGGTTAGCTGTGTAAATTATTTCTATTTGCTTACTTGTACCAGAATTAGAAACCAAAAAATGTCAATACAAAGGTAAAATGCTAAAGGACGATGATGAAGGTGTTGACAGTCACACAGGCCCCTCAGAGGGACCCACCAGCTGGATGGAGCTGAGGGCCCTACCCACCTTCACAGCTGGCGCCACTCTGATCCAGTGAGAATCCCCGCTGGCACTCACAGGTGAAGCTCCCAGGAGTATTCTGGCAAATGCCCTTGGACCCACACAGGTTGATGTCCGAGGTGCACTCATTGTTATCTGTAAGAGACAGGGTAGGTAAAGGCGGGGGCGGGGGGGAATTCCCTGAAGCTCTCTTTCTGTTATTTAAAAGGAAGAGAGATGGCTGATTTACTTAGAAAAGACCCAAAAAGGCCTGTAACTGCTCACATGTACTTGTTCACATGCACATACACATATATATGTACCCCCATATTTTTCCAAGATTTTTGTCTTCTTACTCCAACAGCAGAAGAACTTAAAGGAATAGCTATCTCCCACATAGGGTCCTTTCCTCCCCACTTACCAATGCAGGCAGTGTGGTGCTGGGTAAAGCCAGGAGGACATTTACAAGCGAAGCTGCCAATGGTGTTAACACACAGGAACTGACAGTTGTGCTGCTTAGTTGCACACTCATCAAGATCTACAAGAAAATGCAAGACGGGCATTGGAGTACAGCTGACAGCATGCGTACCTAGAAGCTGCCCTAGGAGGAAGCTTTGAGTTTTCATCTCTCTGACTCAAGTGTGCCTGGCCAGAACAGAGCCAAGCAAATGGCTGGGAGCACCCAGGAGATAAGAGTTTGAAAGATAAAACGTGGTCTCAATTTAGATTAAAAATGTAGCTCTTTGGGGGAATCAAAGGAAAATCCAATTCTCTTTAGTTAGAGGAAAGTGGGAATTCTTCAAGAAATTTCAGATCAGTTATAAAATTTTAAATAAATTTTAAATGAAGTAAGAGACTAGGGATTCTCAAAACATTTCCAGAGTATTGGAAAGATCTATTTAAGCTGAAACATAAAAAGAAATGTTGAGGCTGAAAATTTGTTCACTTCGGTCTTTGCTGTTTTTTATTCTGCTCAAAGGAGTTGGTCAACCAAACCAAACCAAACAAAACAAAACTGACTTTTTGTTTAGAGATCCTCATTGGGATAAAACAAAACTGAGCAATCAGGAAGGGAAAAAAGGAAAGAAAAATACTCATTCCGATAAGCTAGTAGCACTTTTAAAAACTGCCTACAGATTATTCCTCACGTCTCAATAAAATCCTCCACTTTGACCAGGCTTCTTTCCTCACTGCCAGAAAGTTAAGGTTCATTATCAACTCCATTGCTATAAATAACAACGGGAGTGGGTTCCAAATGTAAGTAGAATATTAATTTTAAAAAATCACTGTGAATGCAGGACCCTTCTTTCCTTCCTTCTTCCCTCCTTCTCTCCCTCCTTCCCTCTGCTCCCCACTTCCACTCCATCCCACCATTTAACTTCCTTATTTCCCTCTTTCTCTTTCAAGACTTCATGGCAGAATACTCTATAACTCTTGTTCTGCCATCTAGTCTACCTTCTCCAAATCCCTCATTTTCCAAATTATCCTTAAGAATGACTCACTAGTGCTATTCACTCAATATATGGATTCCTTAATGTTGAGGAAGTTGTTCACAGGAGTGTTTACACCAACAGAATTTTGCAAAAATCCTGGGTTGATAAGGGATTTTTGCTGAAGTTTTGGCTGCTTCTTAATTCATTGCGACATTTATGTCTCACATAAGCTCCTGCAGGGCAGGAATGGCCCTATTTTGCAGAGCAAAAGCCTAGACAAAGTGCTTACTTACTTAGTTCAATGTCCTCTGGGTCATGGCACTGATAGTGCGAGGTAGGACTCTGCTGGAGATCTAGGCTATTTAGTTGTTGAACAGTCTGACTACATAGTGACTACATGGATGCAATAAACAGAAAGCAGAGGCAATCCATTAGGGATCCTCAGTATCCCAGCCTTGTAGAAATGGTCCTGCTGCCTCTGAGACTCTCAGGGAAGGCCCCCATGGATGCCCAGGGGGCAGGTAGTGAGGATAGCTGCTGCCACTGGTCCTCTGCCATCTCCCTTCCCTTCTGCATAGGGAGCCTCCATAGAGGCTCTAACACCAGGGGAGCACCTCTTGTGTGTAGAGAAGGTCTGTCCCCCCAGAGGCAGGTGAGCGGGTGAAGGCACATTCTACTTTACCTTTGCAGCTCCTTCCATCATCCTGCAGAATGTAGCCTTTTGGGCACGAACACTGGTAACTCCCTTCTGTGTTTTTGCAGATGAAATTGCAGGGTTTGGGAGCCTGGTTGCACTCGTTCAGATCTATGATCAAAGAAATACAGTGTGACTACCTGTCTGAAAAGATGCATAAATATCAATACCTACAAGGTTGACCGAAAAATTTTTGTTTTGAGAAAAGAAAAAGTAAACTCTGTGAAGTGTTTGATCCTTCTCTTATGTTTTCTTATGAATTTACACAGGCTTTTTAGATTTTTTTAGTTTGAGGATTTTTTTTTTTGCCATAATCTACAATTTTAGCTCGAGTTAATAAAGCAGAAGAAATAGAATACTTACCTACGCAGGCAGTCCCAGTTATGTCGGGAGTGTAGCCGGTTTTACAAATGCAATGATATGATCCTCTGTCATTGACACATTCCCCGTTTTTGCAAACGTCATGGATAACCCTGCACTCATCAATATCTGTCATTTAATAAACAGAAAGTAAAATAAGAAAGGCATTAACATGGATGATATTAATATGTAAGAATCATTTCAGTGTAAGTACTAATGAACCATGTTACTAAATTATGGACCTAAGGAATTAAACCAAAGGGATGACAGCATACATTTCACATGTAATGGTAACTATTTTGAAAGGCAAAGAATAACTTTATGAGACTGCAGTGGTAAACTAATCAGGCTAGGAGAAAACTTTAAAAATAATTTCTTTCTAGATTTATACCGTTTTTCTCCTGTGGGCCATAGAACATCTACCTCATCTAGACATATTTAGCTCCTTGTGCCATCTCACGCCATCAAGCTCGACTCAGGCTGATGTTCCATAAGTGAATCGCAGCAGTGGACCCTTCGGACAAGGAAATCCCACTTTTTTCTAAAGTTGCATGTCCAAAATAAGGAGAAAAGTGTTTTTTCTATTCTTTTTGTTGTGAATAAAGTTAATCCTAAAAAATATCAAATCACATAGTATGGGGGAAAATGGACTAAACTTCACCTATGGTGAGGGAGGCCCAGGGCTTGGGGTGGATTACTGGGCTGCGCCTTTGTGGCCTGCTAAAGATAGAAGCCCACTCACAGCTCCACCAAAGGAGGTTTGCTCAGGATGCACTGTCGAGCATTAAAGCCACTGTCCTCCCCATCTTGACCCACCTATCCACTTACTGCTTGGTGGGGTCCAACACCAGCCATTTCTTCACTGTTGATTGTCAAATAACCATTTTGTACCAACAGCTGATATTTTTACTGAAATTTTTCAAGTTTACTCTGAAATGCAATTTAGCCTACCTTCATTCATCTCAAGAAATGAGTGTTTTCCACCATTTCAATTTTTCCTCCAAAAAATCATAAATTTGGTTTGGTCACCCCATCTAATCTACCCAGTTCTGTTATTCTACCATTAACCACATCTTTCTAACATGAACATAAATCCAGCATACTTTTATACAGTATATTTCAGTCAATTTTAAGAGTTAAAGTACATATTAGCTCACTAGTTTAGGAATTTAATGTACATTTATTTTAAGATTTATCTAAAAATTGTATTCTGAGTAATCAGCAACACTTATAACAAACTTTTGTTTAAAAAGTTGAAGACTCCTGCCCTGCCCAGGTAGCTCAGCTGATTGGAGCATCATCCCATACACCAAAAGGTTGTGGGTTCAATCCCCAGTCAGGGTGCATGCGGGAGGCAACCAATCGATATTTCTCACCTCTCTCTCCTCCCACCCCTCTCTCTTCCTCTCTTGCTAAAAATCAATAAAAACATATCCTCAGGTGAGGATTTATAAGTAAGTAAGTAAATAAATAAATAAATAAATAAATAAATAAATAAAACATTGAAGACTCCTTATAAAGCAGAGGCAGGAACCCTAGCACACACAAATTATTCAGGACACTTTGGCAACATGGCCTTGATTATCTAAAATATAGTAATGAAGAATTTTTGTCAACCTCAACTATGCAACTCAGCCTAGGTTCATATTGCTGATTCCATAGTCTCATCTGTTTTTCATAGAACAAACAAAAAAATTCCCTGCAAGTATTTTTGGACCAAATGAATTACCTGCTCCATTGATAATAAACCAGAACAAAGTGAAGTACCTGTTCCATTGGTCATGAATCCTCGGCCATGGGGGCAGAGTTTTTTGAAAGCCACAGTACCCTGGAAAGGGCAGATCTCACAGTGGGGACCCCAACCTCTCCCTCCGTCGCAGCAGCACTCCGACTTGGTGACGGGATTCCTGTTGCTCGAGCCGATCTGGCACATGTTCTGGAGCACCTCTGTGAAGCAGTACCCTTCTCGGTTGTCTGGAAGGGACATTATATTAAAAGGAAGATTTTAGGACATTTTCTAAGCACGGCAAGCTTTCAAAAATTTGGTCAGATATGAAACCCACAAGGGATATAACACTTTACCCTGGTGAGAAGGAGCGAGAAGGGAAAGCTGGAAACTGCAGTGAGAGAGAAAGGATGGCATCTGAGGAGACAAATAAGAAATTCAGTAAGTAGGCAGAAAAGCATTGATCTGGACAAGGTTGCGACTCTATCTGCTCCCAGCAGTATAGTCATGCTATGGAAGCAGAGAAACATATGGAAGCATCCTGAGCACCAAGGGTTTAAAAAGGCAGAAAGAAGTTTCAAACAAGTGATTCAGTGATACAATTAGTACTGTAAAGGTAGAACTGAGCTGCAGGGTGGTGCTAAGCCCAATGGACAATCAGTCACTGAGTCATCTCCAAAACATGAACATTTTTAACCTTTCCTGAAACTGTGACAGTCTCTATTGTCTCAAAGAAGAGATCTGGTTCTAAGCACCCCAGTGCGGAGGCCCGTGGTGAAGGCATCCCGCTGCACGGACTCACCGAGGCACTCGTCCTGGGCGGGGCTGGCTGTGAAGCCGTCATTGCACTCGCAGGTGTAGCTCCCCCGGGTGTTGAGGCAGCGCCCGTTCTCACAGATGCCTGGCTTGGTCTGACATTCATTCTCATCTGTGCGGTTTCATTGAAGGACGAAAACAGGAGGAGTCATGTGACCACTTTGTACAAGAATGGACTCTCTTTTTTTTCTTAATTTAGTTTGTGATACTAGGTAAGCTATTCACATGGTCGCAAATACAAAAGGTATTAGAACGTATTCAGCAAAACTTCCCCTTTCTCCCCCTCCCCCAGCCACCAAATTCCCCTCCAGGGAGTCAACCGTGTTACTACTGTGTCTTCCCAGAGATGAATTGCACACATACAAGCAGATACATACATCTGTGTGTGTACCTCCACCCTTTAAAAAACATGATTGATGGCATTTTCATATACTTAAAACATAGATGATAGCATTTTATGTACACTTACAGTTTTTCACTTCATAAAATTTAAAATTTTCCATATCTCTACATAAAGAGGATTCTCAAAGGATCATTTCAAATGAAGACGAAAAGATTTTAATTTTAAAATCAACACATTAAAGAAATACTGCAATACTTTAGTAGAATAATATCTACAATAGTCAGTTATGACCTAAGGCAGTTTAACTAGACTAACCTTCCATTTCAATTTAGATTATGTTTATTATAATACTTCAACAATGTTCTTAAGAAAGAATAAACCATAGTTCAATCTCCCAGGTTTAGAGAAAAGCATTCAAGTAGCTTGAGATTCTTAGAAGTGTCTGATGAAATAATTTGCCTAGGTGCATCCCATTCGAAAGATGAGTTCCAAGCCCCTGAGGCACAGCTCTCAAAAAGAGAGGCAGAGAGCTGGAAGGTGACACCTAGAGAGGGCTGGAACAGGTTAAAAACCCCAGTGGCAGACCAAGTGATTCAGAATCTCTGGCGTGGAACCCAAGCTCTGAGACTCTGATGTGCCGCTGAGAGTCAGCAGCACAGATCCCAGAAGCCCCAGAATGGGATCCTCAGTCCACACCCTTTTCCTGTGCTTTTAAAGCCTGCCCTTTAATGACTATTTAATTCTGTTTCTTACAGAGGAAGGGGATGGTGAGGTCCTTAAGATTCTTGACTGACAACATAAAATATGTTTTCTAATGTCACTGATTATTAGAAAGGAAAGGGATGCATGTGGGAGTGTTCTCGTAATTTTCTCCTGTATTTCTTGTCTAAAGCAGTGGTCAGGAAATTTTCTATAGGTAATACTAATACTACAGTATTACTATAAATATATAGTAAATTTTAGGCTTTGCAGACCATATGGTCTCTGTTGCAAGTGCTCTACTCTGCTCTGCCACTGTGGCAGGAAAGCAGCCATGGACCATGAGTGAATGATTAGAGCTATGTTCCCACATAACTCCATTTAAAAAAATAGGTGGTGGGCTGGCAGGCTGGATTTGAACCTCACACTGTGGTGTGCCAACCCCCAGTCTAAAGCTGTGGTTTTTAATGCTGGATCCACATGATAGAAACTTGGGGGAGCCTTAAAATACCATTGCCTGGGACCCACTCTGCACCCACCCATTCTCTGGAGGTGGATCCCACTGGTTTAGTGATGTTCCTTGTTTAGGACCTGGCATCAGAACTCAATGCCAGGGTACTGGTAGCAAAGTTGGGTCAACAGGGAGACATTCCAATGCAGTAAGTGGAACTGACCCCAAAACAAAGGAGTGCAAAAATGAAAGAAAGGAAATAGAGGAAATACCCAATATTCCAATCCTGGAAGCAAAATGGGCTGAGAAAGTAGGCAAACACCAGCTCAGAGGGAGAAAAATCACAGAGCTCATGGGATTCACAGATCATCATGAGACAAGGGGCCCTCCACTGGAAGTTATGGCATGAGGTTAATTATGAGGGGCAAAATGGCTCTGGCCAAGAAGAACATAGGGCCCATAAGGATTCAACCCAAGTCCCTTCCTTTGTTACTTCTGACTCACTCAGAGCTCCTTCTGCTGGGATTCTCTTACCTACGCAGGCTTCCCCATCAGGTGTGCGCTGATACCCGGGTCCACAGATGCATATATACGTGCCAATGAGGTTCTTGCATTCCATTTGCTTTTCAGCACAGTCATGCTTCAACTCTTCACACTCATCCAGGTCTGGAAAGAATGTGCAACCACAAATTTATAAGAGAAGCTGCATTAATTTCTTGCCTTTTACACATGAAACAGTATTAAGTAACCTATTTCCTTTTGCATTGTTAGCATCTGTGGCCTTCCAAGAATGAGAAGAGTTCTTCTAACCACTTATGAACTCGAAGAAATTGCTCCCTAATTAACTGGTAACCTCTTCAAAAGCAGGAAGCATGATTTTTAATACTTTTTGATTAATTGAATATCTCCATCTCAACATCTTCATATAGAACTTCCTGAATGTGGGGAAATGTCTTCTTTTCTTTCTGTCTTCTCATTTGTGGCATGGCTGGCACGCAACACAGAGTGAACTAAAAGGGATCTGCAGTGCAGCCCTCGACTCAGCTTGAAGCCTCAAGCAACAATTTACTAGGAAAGGGAGCAATGACAACCCTCATAATGTCCATGAACTGCAGCAGTGTTCCCCAATTCCCCGCCCTCCTCTATGGTTGGAAGCTTTGGAGGGACATCTCCCATCATCGTGTTAGAGCTCCCTGGCTTGGATGACCTTGAACATGAATGTCTCACCTTTGCACATCCTCCTGTCTTCTCTCAGGACATAGCCAGCAGGACATTTGCATTCATACGACCCGTACGTGTTTACACATCGGAAAGCACAGAGCAGAGGATTCTGGGCACACTCGTTTACATCTGCAGCAGAGGTAGTAAGAAAATAATGGATCATGGACATCAACCAAAAAAAGGAATCTACTTTTACCAAAAGCTGAAATGCTTCATTGTTATAAACATGGTGGACCAAGCAGTCTCTGGTTTTCAGGGAGCTATAAAATGATCTGGTTATTTTATAATTGGTATCAGTAGGGGGGCCATGCCTCCTGATGCTCCCAGCACAGTCAAGTTTATGGTTGTTATTCCTGTGTAATTATGAATTGTTATTTAGATGGATGAGGTCACCTATATAGAGGGAGCTGTTCTAAAATTCTTGCTCTGAAGCCTCAAGATGATCACTTGCCACCCCCAAAGTCACATGGAGTGGTGATCAGTTTTACCCCATTCAGCCAAAACAACTGCCAAGTCAATTGCTGTCAGAACAGAAGCAGACCCCTCCATGACTGTTAAACCCCTCCCTTTCCCCATATAGAAGAGGCTTCTGTTAAATAACAGTGTTTCTTATACCCAAGCAAATAGTGTTCCGAATTATTATACACTTACAGAAATACCTAGTTCCCACTGATGCCCAGGTTAGAGCCTTCAATAGGTGGGAATGACTTTACTGTTAGTGGGTCAAAATGATTTCTGTAGATTTCATAATTTGAAAACATCAGAATGTGTTTTGGAAAATCAGGGTTAAAACAGACCATCTTGATGATCATGTTTTTCCCTAAGACCACTGATGCCACTGAGATCATCAGTGAGACCCCAGATCATGACTAGTTACAGCCTTGAAGATCCACTCACAACTTCAACAATGAGTACCGATGGGCCATATTTCTAATGCAGAGCTCATTTTAATACCAACTTTACTCTCTGCCTTCATTTTCCCTTCATGCTTTTCTTAGACCAGTGGTTCTCAACTAGAGAACACATCAGAATCATCTGGAGAGCTGCTGAGCCCCAATCTTAGAGTTGCTGACTCAGGAGGTCTGGGATGAGGCCTAAAAATCTGAAGCCCTAACAAGTTCACAGGTGATGCTGATGTAGCTGGTCCAGAGACCATCCTTTGAGAACCACTCTTCTAGACACTCTCTCCCTTTGCTTTCTTTCCATTCATTCTTCCAGCCACACTGGCTGACACATATAACATATAGGCAATGCCACTGTGACGGCTGCGGGATATTGGTGGTTACCTCAGTGGGTAGATGTTTCTATGAATAGAAAAGAAAAACCAGAGAAGAAAAAGAAAGGGAGCAAGTGAGATGAAAATAAAGGCAGAAGGGGAAAATGGAAAGTATGAAAGAAGGTAATAAACAAGACTGGAGTTGTATACAAATATCAGTAGTAGGGAGACACCACCAAGAACTCTGCATGATCTGCAGCATAACTTGTGCCATGAGCCATCTGTATCTTTTTCAGATACTCCCTGCAGAAAGGTGGACACACAGAGATGAAAAGATGGAATGGCCCATCCGGCCCAGATGTTTTTTATTTTATACATCCTGAGTGGTATTTCATATTAAGAATTATAATTAACCAACTGTTGCTTCCAAGATCAGAACATGTAACCAACTATTATGCATTTAAGAGTCTTACCTTCACAAGTCATCATTGGACCAGGCTCAAATCCCTCCTCACAGGTGCATTCAAACCCTCCAATCACATTCTTGCAAGTTCCATTTCCACAAGGATTGCCCACAGAACATTCATCAATATCTGCAGGTGACCAGAAGAATAATATTCAAAACACAATGAATTGAGAGAAAATGGGCTTGGACTGAGATAATACCTTTCATTCTATCAGAATACTTCGATCTGTAATGTTTTATTTTATTCTCATTCTGTCCTTGCAGAGAAGGAATACACATGTCTTATTGCCACAGGTTTGTGGCTGTGAAATCCAACTTGCTAAGTGGCAGTGGCAGTGACAATGACAGTGACAGTAGCTGGGTTTCTAGCTCTCATAGTGCTCTTCTCTGTGAGCTTCTCCAGCCTTCCACACTATAAAGAAGTACATCTTCTAGTGGGAATAGATGTTCAAAGGGTTAAAACCATGCTTCTCTCACAAGTCAAAAGTTTTCACTTACTTAAAGCTAGAAATACATCTCCAGCTTGGCCTTACATTACATCACTCTCCAAGAAGCCTTAAACATATGGAGCTCTGCCAGATATAAAATAGAAGACTAAACTGACGCAAAATAAGAGACCAGAGGTTAAGCAAAATTAATACACTGGATAAAATCAAGACCCAAGTAGATTTTGTTGATTCTGTTGAAGCCAGATGGTTTACATTAGGCAGACGAAAGTCTAGAAAGAAATATATTTAGGGTCTGATCTCTCTAAATAACTATAGAGAGAGAACAAGTTTTACCAAGGAGGTCCAAAAAATAGATATGCCTCCCAACTCATCTATCTAGAATCCTAATTCTAAAACATCTTCCTTTGGGAGAGGGGGGAATTGAAAAATAGGATTGTATTTTAGCTATGTAGGGCACAGAAAAGTAATAGACTAGCATCAAGGGTTCTGTCTTCTGCTGGGCCATGAATTCAGCAAGTGAAGACAAGAGACTGTGGTAGAGAGACTGTGGGTGAGGAGGCTCATGTCTCACATCCATAGTAGCACTAACTGAAGATGCCAGAGAGAAAACACTGATGACTTTGCTTTCGTTCTGCTATGAACTTCCATTTCACTGTAAGGAATGTCATATCTCCTTCAAGTTAATAATCACAATATCATTGATTTTTAGAGTTATAAGGTACTTAGAAATAACTTGGTCCATCTGCATAATATTACATTCTAAGGCCTAAAGGACTTGCTTCAGCTCCCAGAGGCATCACTGCAGCTGAAATCCTCACACCCTGATTCCCTGTGTGGAAAGAACACTTTCTAATGTACACAGACTCTTAGCATTTATGCCATTATTAACTCAGGTTTGGATTTCTTAGATAAATAGACATAATACTTAGATTCCATGTGGAGTTAGTGTGAATTAAGAGGTCAAAGGTCAGCCATAGGAGCCATTCTTTGAAATTTTAATAAGAAGGTTAAAACAAGGGGAAATATGTTGGGTACATAGCATTTCATATTACTATGTGCAACAAAATCTGGGCAAATTTTGTATTTTATATCTTGAGAGAATAAGATTATGACCATTAATATGTTTTAATTTCAGAAAGACTTTCATTATAATATTGTCCTTTCCACTATCTCTTCAAATGTGTCTTTCCCATTAGACTTAAGGTCCATGCAAGGAAGGACAATGTTGTCTTGATTCACTGCTGTAGTCATAGAGCCAAACAAAGTGCCTGGCACATAGTGGGGCCTCAGCTAGTATTGCTAGATGAATGATACATAAACGAAAGAACAAAATTTATTTCTTTTCTATCTTGGTACTTGTACTTCCTCATGTGAATGCTGTAGAGCAAGCATGTCAAACTCATGGCCCACGGGCACATGTGGTGCAGCCAATATAACGGTATGTAAGAAACGTTTTAATAAAAATTTTGTAACCTAATTTTTACAATATCCTGTTATACATAATTATTAATAAGCAACTACAACATTCCCAAATGACTGATTACTATAATCGTGTTGCATTCATTTCCCTTACGCGCCTTACGCATAGGCACACTATTTCTTTCCACTAAGACCAGCAGCGATTATTTTAGCAGCCGATTGCTACGTCATTAGTGTTGAATTGACTTGTTTGGTGTGCGCAACTGGAAAAATTTCGCTTTTGGAGAATAAGAAAAATAGGTTTATTTGAGTTATGCTTATTAATTTGTGCAGTTATTCAGTGTCTGGTAAGTTAATGTTCAAGAAAAAATATCAATTTTTATTGAAATATTCTATTATTTTATGATAACGATTACTCATTTATTTCAGCCCTTTGTATTCAGCATGTCTTTATTGAAATAAATGTACGTTTCTATGAAAATTGAAGCTTTTTTTTTTCTTTGCGGCCACATAAACTTAAACCTTGTTTATTTGGCCTGTGTTAGCCTTTGAGTTTGACATGCTTGCTGTAGAGCTTAACTTTTAACTTGTAAAACCCCAGTGGAAGAAACCGACTTATCACTCACCTACACATTCATTCCCCTCCAGAATGTAACCAAAGGGACACTCGCAGCGGTAGGAGCCGTCCGTGTTGATGCACTGCCCGTGTTTACAGACATCAGGTTCTTTGCACTCATCCATATCTTAAGCAAAGGAGAGGGAAAAAGTAAATAACAAGGTTTTTTTTTTTAAAACACAGAGGTAAATTATAATCATTTCAGTGTTTAATCCATGGAATAGTTATTATAATACAATATCGCAAATACAATACAAAATACAATTGGTACCTAAATGAGAAGACAAAGAAACAGAGCTTAATTTTTGAAGACAGATGTGAAGAAATAAGAACAATAGGAAATGAGCAAGGAAGAGGCTAGCTGATACTTAGAAATGCTGAGAATCTAGCACAGGCCACTCACCAACTGCTGAGTCATCAGGTCCCACAATGATCCCACTTCCATAGGGACAGATCTGGCGGAAGGCCTCTGTGGTGGAGACATACTCGTTAATAGATAGACCAGTGGCACCAGCCATAGGCTCCCCCCCAAGCATTATGTGGTGGCCAAAGTGCCACATGCTGCACGTATTGGGAAACAGTGAACGGGACAAGCCCAGAAACCAGAGACAGTTAACGAGGTCCCAGAGCTGCCGTGCCTACTTCTTGGGCAGCTCCAATTCATAACATAGCTTAGAAGAAAAGAACTACCTAGCTCCTGAGGAAAAACAATTTTAACGAATATTTTAGTTAGACTTACAATTAAATTAAGGTCTTGCTTATTTTGTGGCCAGTGTGCACCCTGAATGGGCCAAAGAGAAACACAGATGGAAACGTACCATCGGGCTCAGTGGGACACAGCTCACAGGGATCTCCCCAGCCTTCTCCCTTCAAGGCGCAGCAGCATTCCTGCTTGGAGTGGTTCCTGGATTTGGGTGATGAACACTTTCCTCCTTCAAACTTCGCATAACAGTAGCTCATTCGCAAATCTGCAGCATAAATTCAAGAGGCCCTTCAGTTGCTTTCTTACTAAATCACTAAATCGTTAATGTATAATACTGAATAAAAAATAAGGCATCCTCGCCCTCACTGATGTTGCTCAGTGGTCAGAGCATCGACTTGTGCATTGAAGGGTTGAGGGCTCGATTCTGGTCAAGGGCAGGTACCTGGGTTGCAGGCTCAATCCCCGGCCCTGGTTGGGGCACGTATGGGAGGCAACCAATCAATGTGTCTCTCTCAAATAGATGTTTCTGTCTATCTCTCTCTCACTCTCTCTCTCTGCCCCCCTCCATTCCTCCCTTCCACTTCCTCTAAAAATCAATGGAAAAAATATCCTCAGGTGAAGATTATATACATAAAAAGAAAGAAACAAGCCATCCTGTTAAATGTGTTCTCTTCTCATGACTATAGTAACACCCCTTAAGTCAGTGGTTCTCAACCTTTCTAATGCCGCAACCCTTTAATACAGTTCCTCATGTTGTGGTGACCCCCAACCATAAAATTATTTTCGTTGCTACGTCATAACTGTAATTTTGCTACTGTTATGAATCGTAATGTAAATATCTGTGTTTTCCGATGGTCTTAGGCTCTACAGCAGCGGTTCTCAACCTGTGGGTCGAGACCCACAGGTTGAGAACTGCTAGCAGGGTTGCCTAAGACCATCGGAAAACACAGATATTTACATTACAATTCATAACAGTAGCAAAATTACAGTTATGAAGTAGCAACGAAAATAATTTTATGGTTGGGGGTCACCACAACATGAGGAACTGTATTAAAGGGTCGCGGCATTAGAAAGGTTGAAAACCACTGCCTTAAGTGATTATAATAATAACTTAGCTGAGTCTTCATAGTCATAGGTAACTTCTGTAGTGAGATCTGGACAAATCTATGTGACTTTCACCATATTATTTCTCATTTTTGCCACTTTCCCCAAATAACCTGATGTAAATAATAAAAATGAAGACTGTCACATTTCAAACCTGATATCATCAGTGACTTCAGGATGGGGACATCCAGAGATGGAGTCATTCACGAGTACCTTTCACTGGGAGCTCTGCTTACACATGTTTGGGATAACACTGAGCAAGCACACTAGGTGAAGGGAGACCTCCCAGTGCTAGAACTTACTGTAGCACCACGCTGTGCTGTTTATTCTGTGTCCCCTAAGTCCTGGAGCCAAAATAAAACCCCCAGATTCCAGGCTTAGAGCAGATAAAGACGTGGCGATTTTGTGGACTGGAAAGAACGCAACACAATGGTCACCTACTGCAGCAGCTACTCATGCAGTTACTGTCTGCAAAGTGGAGGTGGAGCTTTCTGCAGATTTTGCACATGAACACGCACACCAACACGCACACAAACAGAAGCTTGTTTATCTGAACACAGAGAGAGGGAAGGTAAAGAGGAGGGCAGGGAGAGGAGTGAATGAGAGGGAGAATACTCTATCAAAGAATATGTTTCTTTAATATTGATTATTTCTTGGTGATTCCAACATGGAATATGGGATCTAGTTCCTACAAAATTCTCCAACATTGTGCGACATAATTTTGGCAACTGACTTTTCCATTTCTTATAGTGCAAATTGAGTGACTCTAAAAAGTGAGCTCATCCAAGAGCCTGGAGTGTGTTTTCCCTCAAACTTGACTTCCAGAGCCTTGCAATCTCCTCTCAAGTTACCCAGAGGCAAAATCTGCAGGTTTTAACGAAATGCTTTTATATCCACTCTGCACAATTCCCCTTTTTTATTTCTGATCAGGTCTGCTCTCTCCTGTTACAGTTTTCCAATCTCAGGTAGCATACTATTATAGTCACCTACGCATTTCTGTTAAGACATTTTCATTTTATTTCATGACAAATGAAACAATGTAAGAATAACTGAGTTGCCAAAGATCATACCTGAAAAATTTTCATGAATTAAAGTAAATATATCTGTCTGCCTGGCTATCTGGTTTATGAGGTTCTGTTAAGTCAAGTTCTATTGGCCTCCCCAATGAACTTATTCAACTTTTTCAATCAACTTTTCCACATAAACTATCTCCCTAGTTTCTACTTCACTTCCATATCTGCTATAGACAGGACCCCACAGGCACCCTTCAGTCAAGCTACTCTTCGGAAGGTCAAGAGCAATTAAAAGCCAGTCCTCATCCTACAGCATGTCTGCCAACCAAATGTTTGCTTTGCTGAGAAGCTTCAGGGAATGACAGTTCCCTGAATGACACATTTAAATATATTGATTTTTAGAAAGAGACAGGGAGAGAAAGAGAGAGAGAGGAACACTGATGTGGGAGAGAAACAGAGATCAGTTGCCATGGATTGAACCCAACACCTGGGTATGAGTCTTGACAGGGAACTGAATGTGCCACTTTTTGGTGTACAGGATGATGCTCCAACCAGCTGAGCCATACAGTCATGGCAAGGATACCTTTTGACTTGCTTTACTCTTCAAGTTCATTGTCACTCTCTCAATGTTTTGAGTTTATCAGTCCTGTTTTTATAATTTATGCCTACAAATGTCTTAAGATATAACTTAGTGACTACTCACTAATATGTTTCAACAAATATATTAAAGCTTAATTCCTTCCTTTGTCTTTCCAGCTTGTAGTGTTTCTTTGAAATCTAGACACGTGCATGTTCTAATACGTGTCTGTTACCATTTTCATTCTCTCTTCCTTTTATCACTGACCCTGTTCCTTAGCCCAGTCTCTCCAACCCTACTCCATCACCCCACCCACCCCTGGAAAAAAAAATCTAGGCTTTACACAGAGGCTCAAACACAGGACATTTAGGGTGAGCATAAGTGACAAATTATCTTCACTGAACTTTGTAAGTGGGCGTGGCTCATTTACATCTGTGACCTCCGGGTGCCACGATCCATCACATTTGTTCCTTCATAGCATTATCAGTAGTTCTGTGGACTTTTCTCATTTCATGGGCAATAGAAGCCTGACTCCTAATTTGTCATCTTTTAAGAAAAACCTGGGTCTTTATTCCCTGGCTCCACTGAAATCTGTGCTCTGTGGGAGATTTGCTTGTGGTGATTCTCTAGAACGGGTTTATTAATCAAAGGTGCCTTGCATTGGGAAAGAGAACTGTGGCTTGCCCACACACTTTAACTAGGGCTCCCTGGGATGCCTGTTTACCAGTCCATCTGCAAAGAGCCCTTAATGACCTTGGAAATTGCATCAGAACTACAACAGTCGCTTTCCCTGCTTGCATTCCTCAATTCTGGCGCTGAGCATGTGGCAGGGCTGCTCACAAGCTGGGCCGATTCTTCCTGCAGCGTTAGCTTGCTCTGTGACAGGCCAGTGCAAATTGAATTAATAGCCTCTGAGTTTCCTCTGGCTTGCCACATCGGCAGATTCACACCTGGTTTCTCACTGCTTTCTTTCCAAACTCAGGCCAACCCAAAGGCACACAAACACCAGGGAGAAGTTAGAATTTATCGGGCTGGTCTATACCACCCAGACAGAGTATCTGCTTGAATCAAGCATCACCCAACCCACAACCTCAAAATCAACCCACAGCCTCCAGTAACTACCTATAAGACCAAACCAACCAGAGTATTCTCAACTCTTCCCTTTCTCACTTTTAAATACTAGGTAGCTAAATGATCAGCTGTAAAGTAAAAAGTGAATAGATTAGAATAACAAGAGTCTATGAAGGACTCAGAAAGTAAAAAAGCTCTGTCACATGTTCAATAAGATTGGTTGGGCAGGTATTATTGTTGTTTAAAATGAGAAAATGGAGGTTGCAAAAGATTAAATGCCTTGCCCTACGTGAAACATGGCAGGGTTGAGACTTTAAACACAATTTTTAGAATTTTAATTGATATCCTTTGCCTCTCATTTGGTAATATGGAAGGAAAACACACACACACACACACACACACACACACACACACACACACAACAAAACAAGACAAAACAAAATAAACAAACAAACAAAAAAGAAAAAACGGAACAAAAACAACAAAAAGGCACTGGAGCAGGGCTGGGGTGGGGGGTGGGGGAGAAGAGAACTATGTGTGTTTGTATGAGGGTTTTTTGTGTGTCCTGAATTCATTAAACTAATTTGTGAAAATAGACAGACTCGCACCATTCATTGCATTGCTAAGTAAAATCTAAACAGTTTTCTGGGACACAATACACTGTGTTATGCTTAAGTTCAGGCTCCCTTTTGATTTTTTTAAAAAGTGCACATGTATTATTCCAGAAAACAGACTATGGCCTAGCAAGAATCTTGGTCAGTTCAAATTTATTTTTCTGTTTTCTTAGAAAACTTGTGATGTAAGGATGGGCACTATATCCTGGGGACATGTGGGTTAATCGCATTTTTCTGTCTGAAAGCCTAGTTTTTGGCCCATATTTATCTAGGTTACCTCTTCAGGTGCAGAGACCGTGTGGCTGATGGCTGATCGTGCCAGGCTTTGCCATATTCAGTGGCTACTGGCTGATCCCACTCACTGGCCTACCAGCATCTGTGCTCTTAGGGGAGTCTGGGTCTCAGGGCCAGGACAGTTGTTGCACAAGCAACCATAACTTGATGGATGAGTGTTTAACCTTAAAAGTAAAAATGAACTTTCTGACATATGGTAGTCATTAGACCTCTGGGTGAATAAAAACTCTCCATCTTCTCTTTCACAAAGAATCAAAGCTTTGCCATGTTTTAAAAGTAAAACCACAACAAATAAACACAGGGTAATGAAAGTCTAAGGCCTTCAAAGGCACTTACCTTGGCATCTTCTTCCAGTAGAGGACAAAGAGAACCCGTCTGGACACAGGCATTTGAAGCTGCCTTCAGTGTTACTGCATGTGCCCAAGGCACAGATTTCTGGCTCTTCAACACACTCATCAATATCTAAAAGAAGTACCCATGTCAAACAAAGTCAAACCATCAGGTACCAGATGCAAAATGTGGAAATACAAAGTGTGACTGGCTTTCAAAATTCTCCCAATCATGAGGATACGTTCTTATATTATGTGCTATGGGTAGACGTATAGACTGTGATGACTTTAAAAATTAGCCATTGACAGTTCTTGCAAAAATGGATTCGGCAAGTACCTTCTAAGGGACGCAACTGCATTGCTTGGTTAGTTACAAAAGTTGGAATAGTTCCAACCGCCTCTAAGCTAGGAAAGATGCAACAAACCCCAGTCTGGCTTGGCCTCATTATTAATGGTGCCCATCCTAAAACTGTGTTGGTTTGGTCATAAAATTACATGACCACCCTACTTATGGGAAAAGTACAGCCACTCCTTCCAACAGATTTGCCCATTGTTTCCCTTTTCAGCAGACATTTGTCATGAAAAAGAGGTCACTCTTGATTCTGAGCTATAGTATTTTTATGGAAATACCTTTCTCCCCTTTAAAACACATATCTCTTGCATCTTGGGGCTCTTTATTGTGATATTTGTACAAAGAGTTCTACCCACACCAAAATGTATTTGCCTCACACAGCTTTATTCCCACAAGGTCCAACTAAAGGGAAATTAGAAACTTAACTTCTTTATCTTGACTTAACATTATAAATACCACACAAAAAATGTGGTATTGGGTAATGTGCACTATGAAGTGATTATCTTTCTGTACAATTCAAAGCCAGCCTCTTCATCACTCCACATTATTACATGGCATTTATAATTGCATCACGTTTCCTGTGGTTTATTAACAAATCTGAACTGCTGCTGATGATTTACTCCATTCCCACACTCCCTCCACTGCAACATCCAACCTTTTCTTAAAAGAAAAGCCAACTTTTGTAAAAATGTCAAACATTTCTTTTTGGTTACTGTTTTCATCATTGTTGTTTTGATTTGTTCTCTCTTATTGTAGAAATTAACCTGTAAATGCTGACTTCCTAAGAGGGGGGACAAAGAGACTGTGGAATGGGCACATTTATTGATTATTCAGGAAGTTGTTTTTCTTTCTATACACTTCTATTCTGTTCATTCTAGAGGAAGTTTGCAGTAACCATGGAGTGAATAAAGCCGGTCTTTAAGAGTAAAATAACATGTTTAATAATTTGCATTTCGGCCTAATTTTGATTATATGTTTCCATGCATAATATTTTCACTTGACTGCAATTTAAATTGGATATATAATAAAATTACTCATTGATGATACTAAAAGTAGAGACATTTCTTCCTCATTATGGATTAGAGGTAGTCCTGTTCACAGCAGAAGCATGGGCTAGGTGACTTCTTAAGAATCCTTTTAACCTTAGTTATTTATGAAGTTCTGGCAATTAATGTCTTTTATTTAACGCAATGGCATATGTACTGAGGAAGGCAGTACTATAAAATTTGCAGAGGATTTATTTGTAGTAACACATTTCTACCTCTCTATAGGTCAAAACAACATAGACAAATTATATAGCCACATGCATCCAACCTTGAATGTGGTCACAAATATTTTAACTGGAATCAGGAAGCTAATTTTAGTTGCAAACTATTAGCACTTAAAATTATGTAATTTAAGACATTTTACAAGCTGCATAAAAGCACATTGGAAAAGAGTCAGGGTCATATGACCATCCTTAGGTACAGAGCAAATAACCTCATCAGGAATTAGCATGAGAATTAGATGTCCTTGTCTCACCATCTGAGGCCATAAATCACACTCTCTGCTCCTGGATTTGTTTTTGCTAAATGAAGACACCATCACACCATCAGAAAAGCTTTGACTGTGATAATGCCAGTGCAGTAACCAATGCTACTTATTCCCAAATGCCCTCCTACCTTCACACTTGTCATTTTGTAGACTGTATCCAGGTGGACAAATACATCTGTAGGACCCATCCAAGTTCTGACAGGTGCCTGGTGCACATTTTCCGGGTTCTAAAACACATTCATTGATATCTGCAAAGAAAAGAGAAAAAGACGGAAGAGGTTTCAACTGGCATGCCTTCCATCAAGCAATTAAAACTCAAAGAAACTGGGATCAAATCAAAGAAACACATAAAACTAAATAAAATTAGTCCATGAAACTACCATGGAGAAAAATTAATGACACAATAAAAATAAGCTTTAACAGCTTTCAGAAGTGTGCAATATGGCAACCACATTTTATTTAACCTACTATAAATGAAATATTTCCAGAAAAGTGTAGCATGTAAAAAGTCAATGGATATTGCCCTAACCGGTTTGGCTCAGTGGATAGAGCGTCGGCCTGCGGACTGAAGGGTCCCAGGTTCAATTCTGGTCAAGGGCATGTACCTGGGTTGTGAGCACATCCCCAGTGAGAGGTGTGCAGGAGGCAGCTGATCGATGTTTCTCTCTCATCGATGTTTCTAACTCTCTATCCCTCTCTCTTCCTCTCTGTAAAAAAATCAATAAAATACATATATTTTTTAAAAAGTCAATGGATATGAAGATTTTGAGAGCAGCCAAAAACTCATATAAGAACTTACTACAGGAGCTCCAGTGGCGCAATCGGTTAGCGCGCGGTACTTATAAGAACTTACTACAAAGTTATTTTGAAGAAAAATAAATATAAGAAAGGGAATTAAAATTGTTTATAGAATTATTTAATTGTCTAATTCTTTAACAGGTTAACTGTTACCTGTGAGTATAATTTAATTTTAAAAGATGAGGGGGAAAAGTGGTATATGTGTGTGTGTGTGTGTGTGTGTGTGTGTGTGTAGAATTACTGTCATTCTACTCTGCTTTTTCCCCTCTGAGCTTCCAGAAGGATGCATGGTGGTAGAGCCTGCATGATTCTTTGGTCTCTGGGATGTTCTTTGGAGGGTCTCACTGAGAATGGACTCACCCACACAAGTTCTGCCATCTGGAGCCACCTCGTAGCCTTCGTTACACTCACACTGGAAGGACCCCACAGTATTGATGCACTGGCCATTTCTGCAAAGGTTCCCGTTTCCAGTTGCACATTCATCAACATCTGCCAAAAAAATATCCTTTGATATATTCCAAAGAAAATGTCATAATCCCAGCAATGATCAAAACCTTTAAAGGGAAAAATACTTGTTCTGAATTTCAGTGGCCTTTGCCGGCTCAGCCAAACATAAGAAATTCCAATGAAAATCTAGACCTGGCTATAGGTACCTATCAAAACCTAAAAGATTACACCATTCTATTAATTAGAGATTGATCATTTATATTACAATCTTATATGAGTTTATCTTAATCTTCCTTTAGGTTTAATTTTAAAGGCTAACACTGAGTTACTAATACACAACACCACTGAGGGTATTATTAAGTATTCCCATAATTGGAATTATATTAAATTCGCCTCAAGAACAATATGTAGTTGGTTCATTACACTCACTTATGAATAATGGTGCATATTTTATGAGGAGGTTTTAATAGATTCAATAATTTGCTTCTTTTGAAAGAGGCTAGAGGGAAACATGTAGATAAGCAGGTCCACATTATTCATAAATTATGTAATTTTTGTACGGAGCATCACTTTCATATGTTTTAAAATGTAATCATTTCAATTACTTTAAAATTTATTCAATTCACAGAATAGCAGGCATAAAAATATAGTTGCTAATAAGCATTTTAATAAAAGTAATGGACGTACGTTATTACATATGACATTTAATTGGCATATTCTACTTGACAAATCTTTTAAACAATTGTCATGCATATGACAGCATATGTTAAAAAAAGACAGCTGGCACACTGGGAATTATGCTAATTCCAAAGAGCACATATGAATTTGACTCCCTTGGTGACTGTTTTGCACACGCACCTATGCAGTCATTGTTGTGAGAGAGGATGAAACCGTGATTGCAGCGGCAGTTGAAGGAGCCAATTGTATTTCTGCAAGTTCCGTTTCCACAGGCGTCTCTTTCACACTCATTTATGTCTAGTAGGAGCAAAGGACATAGAAAACATGATTATTAACAGAAGAGGAGGTTGCATGTTTACCTGGGGTTAAAGGGCATTTTAGAGTTCATCAAGTGCCACTCGTGGGCTGAGAAGTCCTTGGTGTTGGTCTGGGTTCCAGCCGTGGCAGCTCCCCGTGAGAACCCAGCAAAAGGCGAGGTTCTAACGCTTGGGAGTAAATCATTTCCTTGGTTGGCATGTGAAAGGAGGCAAGCTAAGGACATGAGAACTGGACAGGAATTATTTTACTCTATTTACTTCTAGAATCCTCCACCCTTGCCACTTTTTTCAATTTCTTTTTCACTTGCAAATGGAAAACTCTGTGAGCATCTGGGTCTTGATTTGCTGCCACTTTTGGCAAACGTCAGCCTGTAAGATTCTCACTCCAGTTTCCCAAAAAGCAGTGAGTCACCCGACATTACCCTGCAATCAGCAACAACATAAATTAGCTTTCCAACTCACCTGACATTTTAGACATTTTTTTCCTTTTCCCCCAGTCCACCCCTAAAACCCTCCACCACTCTCACCGAGAGTGACTTATCTCTCTCTCCTAAATGATCTCAAGGTGGTGTTGGCATTTAACGTGGCTCCTCTCACACACTCATGTGTTATTGTTTGTCTTTTCATTGGTCTATGACTTTTCTCTTGGACTATTTTGTAAAGCTATCTGGACATCTTATAATACATCTCACCATAGCAGCTTATATCTTTCTTATGAAGAGCAGGTGTACATTAAGGGGGAAATAAGACATTTAAATGAAAGAAAGCTGATACTGCTGGTTTGCAAGAGTGAGGCAGGAAGAGGAAGAGAAGGACAAAGAGAGGGAGAGGGAGTGAGAGGCAACACCCCAAGTTGGCAAAGTGTGGTGTCAGAGTTAGGATTTCCTGTCCTTTCCAATTTTGCACATGAAGATACATAATCTGTGATCCTAAATCAAGCAGCTATTGCTGACTCCAGGGTGACTGACTCCAAGGTGTGTGTGTATCTGTGGTTGCAGATGGCATCCAGGTAAGTCACCCTGCCAGCAAGCAAGAGCTTCTGCCGAGAGTGATTCATGTTTAGCCGAGCTTTGGTAGGGTAGGTTCTTTGGTAGCGGGTTGCAGATCATTCAGATGAAAGAGACAGAAAGGAATCTGGGCAGGGTCCCATTAATATGCAGAGATTAGCTCCCCAGTGACGAGCAGGGCTGATTATTCTCCTCTCGTTTAAAACAAATATGCTCTGAAGAAGACAAAACTTTATGAGAATGTTCCCTAATGGGTGAATGCAATCATAGCCAAAGGCAAGCACTTTAAACATTACTGTATTGATTGTTCTTTTTCCAGCTGTGAAACTGATTCATGTTCATCAAGTCCCCATAAGACCCAATGGATGTTGCTTTAAAGTAGATAAAGAAAGGAGATAAAGAGAGGAAATGATTGATTACATATTTGAAGTTTATTCTAAATCAAGATCCTGATTCAGTACTAACACCTGGGAAGAGATTTAAAATCTTGAGCTCTTTTCTCCTCGGAAAAGGTTTCTTTACTTTTTATGCCTTTGTAGCATCTGTAAATTTGCTTTTGAGGGTCCGGTAAAAACTATAAACTCGTCTTAAAGAATGTTCATATTCAAACACTCAAAAGCTGCACTCTGTTCCAATCAGCCAAACCCCCATAAATATTATAAAAGAATAATAACAGGCTGTTAACATTAATAAAAGGTAATTTTTATCGAAATATCTTTCTAAATTTATACCTTAGTCAAAAGTTTTTTTCTGAACTAACAGCCAAATGAATATCAAGGAAGAAGTTTATGATGTTCAGATGGCCAGAGATTAAATACCAAAGGTTGTTAAGGCTACACACCTGCTTGTGTTTTTATTTTATAAATAGCAAAACAACTACTGAAAAGTTTAGTATTAACTATTATATATATTCAGATGCAAATGAATTTTTCAATAGGATATGAAGGAAAAATGAAATAATAATCACATACTCACCCAAACACATGGTTTGATCAGCATTTGTTTTAAAACCAGTGTGACAAAGGCAATAAAAGCTTCCAACTGTGTCAATACACTGTCCATGGCTGCATATGTTGGGGATCTCTTGACATTCATTGCGATCTGTGGGTAAAAGGCATCTTTAGCATCTTACGTGGAAGCTTCAAAATCAAATTGAATAACTTACTTCTAGGTATTTCTCCCAGGGCTGACCCTAGCTCTTTATAAACTAAGACCGTAAAACAGGCGCAGGCATTATGCTTCTTTTTGCCTCAAAACTGGTTAAAACTTATTTTCACTTATTGGGCACATTCAGAGTATGTTAATAATACATGAAAAAAAATGAAAACAGGGGCAGTATTAAAAAAAAATGTTCTGAAAGATGAGAGAACTTAGAAGTAGAATGGGGAAGAAAAATCCAAGCTGGGAGATAATTCATTTGATTATTTTCCTAAAAGCATCATCACAGACTGTGGAATTAATTGAAGTATTTTGTCTAGTCAAGATTTGGGGCCTCAAATCATTGACCCTTCACAGCTTCCTTTGGAAATTTATACCAAAGTCAAACAAATCCCTTTGCTAAGATAGGTTTTCATGATGGACAACCTGCCTTGTCCCTTGTTCAAGTTTCACCTCATTGTTTTGTCTTATTCCTATAACCTTTAGTTCCATTTTAACCAAGTCTTCATGTCTACACATGGCTCCTTTTCAACACTTGACAATCCTAATGATATTTCTTTCTTTTTATTCACATTCATTCAAAGGAAAGCTCTGTCATCTTGCCCAGTCTTTAAGCTCTAAACTGTATTTTTCATCAACTGAGTCTTGGTTGCTCTCCTGAAATCTAATCATCTGCAGGGTGGAATTGACTGCACGAATCCACATGTGACATAATTACATGCTTACTTATGTCTCTAATTTAATTTTTCAAAGCTTTCAGGACATGTTTAGGGCAACTATAATTTTAAGAGCACCGATTCATCCTGATTTTCCCATCATCACTGAAGAAAGCAAAAAGCGGACCGCCCCCTGGGTGTAGACGCTGTAGGGCACAGCAGCACCTTGCTCTCAGCCAAATAATCCACACTTGCTGCTTGTCTGCCCTGCCTGCTGAGCAGAAGGCAGCTGGGAATGGGCACTTTCCACTATACAGAGCCCTGGTGCCCAGAAGAGATGGTATCCCCTCCATTCCATGGGCTCCAGCTGCCATTTTTACAAGCACTTCCTTCCAATACGCAGAACATGTAGAGTTGTGATCACCATACTGTTTAAAAGTAAGGTTGAATATTTCATTAAGAGAGGAAATTGATATAGAGCAGCTTATGAGCTACCACTAGCCTATGCAGAAATGCTAGTTAACTTAACAAATTATGATTCTTCCCATTGGAGAAAATGGACTTAAAATGAGCAAACTGTTCTCTGGGATAGGCAGAGGAAACTGATTTCCATCGCCAAGCTCTGGGAAAGAAGCTGATTTGAGGAAGTGTGTCTTTGGGCCTACCACAGTTGACCAAAACCTTGGGTGCCAGACCTGGAAGTATGCAGGGGACTAGGTCTGTCTTATCTCTGGAGCCCCCAGGAAATATAGAACATTAAGGGTCTTCTTAGAAATGGCTCCTCAATCAGGAATTTTCTTTCCTACCTTGCCTATCTCATGATGATTTTTAAAAAAATGAAACATGGAGTACTTTGAGAGTCTACTGGTGAAACGGAAAGTTACAATTCTATAGAACTTACTGGTGAAGTTCACTTTGTTTTGAGACTAGAAAACTAGGTTTCTCAAGCATCAGAATGTGAACTCCCAGGAGATTATGTCTGAGGTTGAGATAAGAGGTTTAAACATGGTATTTGGGGGAGAAAAACTCACATAGTCAGTGGAGAGAGGAGAGACCATGAGACAGTGGTTGGGAAGAACCTGCCTCTTGTCTTTAGCTGGATGAGAGACTGCAGAAGAGGGCTGCATTTGTGTAACTGCAACTCCTGAAGTCCTGCCAGCATCCAGGGCTTAGGTAACTAACTAATCGTTTTCTCAGATCTCTCAGCAACAATGTGGGCATTATGGCCACCAGCTATGATTTTGGTTTGAAATTATGAACTGATGAATTCAAATAAAAATCTCATGATGAAAAGAAAATTTTAGTTCTTTTCATTTGAAATACAGGAAAAGAGCAGTATTATGCATTATGTCTAAAAAATGCCATATATAAAACAGCATTTAAAGACATGTAAAAATATTTTTAAAGTAAGATGTAAATGAAGACATTACCAGAATGAAGTCTTCACCCCTAGAGACTGAATAGTTGTAAAATGCATGTACATTCCCTCTCTTCTGAGGATTTCAATGAAGGAGGGAAATAGAGCTTTGGCTACAAACAACACTCTCACAGCCCTCATGGCTGGTTAATGCCCGATGAATTTCACTTATGTTAACTCTATGAGAAAACATGACAGGGCTTGAGCCCAGCAGGCCCTGGCTGGGCATGCTATCTTAATGTATAAAGAACTTCTTGCCTGAGCGCAAAATGGTGTGAAAGGGCACATTCTATATTATCAGCAACTCTTTATTTGGATTGGAATTATTTCATTCCGTTTCAAAGAAATATAAATTAAGAGCAAAATGCAGGGAAGTGGTCTCAATGCCAAGTTTCATGAGGGCATTGTGGCTCATATCAGAGACGTCCCCACTTTTCCTGTCATTTTTTTAAAAATACGTGGATAACAACAACACTGTTGACAAAATGCTAAACACTTGCACATGCTCCTCTAAACTCAACAAAACAAGTCTTGATTCTGAAAGTGAGCTTCTGTTCTGCTATTACACCCTCTTCCTACGGAGCTCTGATGAAACAATGCTAAATACCCTGCAGAGAGCAGTGCACTTCCTACCACTTACTCACTGGTGGGCAAGGAAATCCAAGGGGAATCTGAGCATGTTCCCTTGTGTTGTTTCATTCACAAATGCATAAAATATCCAGGAAACTCCCTGTGAAAATGAACCATAAGCAAAATAACACATTCTCCCTGACCTTTTTGCTAAATATATAATGATTTATAATTACTCTAAAACTTACATGAAAATCATTATAAAGTATTAATTTGCTTCTGGGCTGAAATACCAGTGGTTTAATTTGATACCACGGGCTACAAGGTACCATCAGATACTTTAATACCTTTACCATCAATTTAAGTTGGTAACACACTCATTCTCCTTACTTCTACCACATTCCTGATACAAGTGAACAACCAAAAGACTAGCCTCTGGAAGACAGTTTCTCATTTTACTGTAGAGGACTTACAGCTAATAAAAGGCTGTTAATGTTTGCTGCCCTCAGTGAGTGATCTTACATCCGTACAATGTTTAGGAGGAAGAGATACGTTGGGTTCTTT
Source organism: Cnephaeus nilssonii (assembly GCF_951640355.1). Lineage (NCBI taxonomy): Eukaryota > Metazoa > Chordata > Mammalia > Chiroptera > Vespertilionidae > Cnephaeus > Cnephaeus nilssonii. The sequence continues at coordinate 50,389,980 of NC_137075.1, forward strand.
TTTGTTCATTTTTTTTCAGGTTAATGTGCAGCTCAGGAGAGCTTCGCTGTCTAGATTTGGGGAGTGTGGCTGAGATGGTGACAACCTCACCTACCCAAGGGGGAATATGTGGAATTACAAAAAAGAAAAGTATTTGGTCCTGCATACTGGTTAGGGAAGTGTGTGTGTGTGTGTGTGTGTGTGTGTGTGTGTGTGTGTGTGTATGTATTTGTGGGTGTGGCTGTTTGCAGCAGGGTAGCAGATGGGTAAATATGAAATCCATGCACGTACATGGTTTATTTATTGTTTTGAAAACATCTCATCTTTAAAGAGGGGGGAAAGGTAAGTGTTTAGGCATTGCAAGTTTTGCTTTCTCCGGTTTAGTTGCTGGAACTCAGCAGTCTAAATGAAGATAATCTCCTGGCCAGCATGGCTCAGTGGTCACAGTTCAATCTCTGGGTTATGGGTTAGAACCCCAGGGTGGGGCGTGCAGGAGGCAGCCAATCAATGATTTTCTCTCATCTTTGATGTTTCTATCTCTCCCTCTCCCTTCCTCTCTGAAATCAATAATACACACACACACACACACACACACACATAAATGGAGACAACCCCCTGGGAAGGCCCGTCCAGCCAACAGGGCACTACTTACCATTGCACTGCCCGGTGGAAGTGAAGCGGTAGCCGGGCTTGCATTCACAGCGGTAACTGCCGGCAGTGTTGATGCACTCGGCATTGCGCTGGCACACCGGGCCATTCTGACACTCATCAATATCTTCAGGCAGAAGAGAAGTTAATTAGAAGGAGAACGGAATCTGGTATCCAGTCAAGGAAGCCTCTCACACAAAACAAACTTATATTTTCTCATTTTGATCAGTTTTATGAAACGCACAATGGAGGACTGAAAACGAATTTTCTAATTTTCCCACCTTACTAGTATTTTTCATAAATGTTAGTATTTGCTTTAGGACACATATGGATTCTAATGTTACCCATGTCTTTTTAAAAAGGCATGAAACTCAACTGCTACAGTCAGGACTTTACATGGGTCGAGACAACGATCCCAGGGAATCTTGTATTTGCTCAAAGCCCCAGGGTTTTATGATTCAATCCGGTTTCTCTTGTCTGAAGATCTGGCGGGCAGAGCATCTCAAACCTCGGGGTACGTATGAATTACATGGAATCTGTGGAAAGGCAGATTCTGACCAGCACGTCTGGGGATGGCCCGAGAGCCTGCATTTCCTGTAAGCTCCCGGGAGAAGCTGGTGCTTCTGGTCTACAGATGCGCTTGGAGCGCAGGGCTGCAGAGGCTGCCGCTCAAATTACTGCCACATGGCAGTCAAGTCAAGGAAGCTGAACATGTTGCACATAAAACTACTGCAAACAACCCAATTCACATTATCAAAGAAAAGAATAAAATGGATATTGTGTACTTCAAAGCTTTGACTATGCTCAGAGGGGTGTTTGCATAAATATATATATATATATACATGCTCAGGGGGGTGTTTGCATAAATATATATGTGTGTATATATATATATGTGTGTGTGTGTGTATTTAAACACTTAGTTTAAAGTCATTTAAATGTAATAATGTACTTCAAATTATATAGTAAATGGAATTAAAATGTAGTTCAAATTCATGGCATCACAAAAGTTACTGCACATTCCAGTCTATTCCATGCGGCAAAATACGTGCTCCCTGCCCCTGCTCCAATGAAATAAGCTAATTCAGGCCAAAGACCACTAAAGGAAGAGCCTATACCGCAGGTGGGAGTCAGCCCTCAGCCCCTGCACTGCGGTTTCACACAGAGTTGGCTCAGCAGAAGTTCCCACAAGGGGGCGGCAAATACATCAAACTATGCCTCTCAGGCCTGTGCTTTGTGGCGGGAAAATGTCAGGGCTGCTGTCAGTGGGAGTTTCGGTCCTGTGTGTGTGTGTGTGTGTGTTGGGGGGAGGTGGGGGAGGGATGCTTCTTTGTGCAGTAGATACAAGAGCAGAAGTCTGCTTGCCTCGGGTTCTAGCACCTAGCACCACCTCACCCACCATGCTCTTAGCTAAGGGTGTACAGAAACATCGAGCGCAGCTTGTATCCTTGGAGAAGCCAAACAGTGTCACAGACAAGCATTTCTGTGATGCATCAGATACCTAACATCTGATTGTGTGCAGACTTGGGAAGAGCAGATGCATAGTAGCTCCCTCTAAATCACTTCTGGAATTCATTCCAACTTCAGCGTTGCTGAGGCATGTACTAAATCAACCTTCATTTTCTGATTCTGAGAGCTAGGATCGTGCTGGGAAGCGGCTGACCCTGGATTAAACACCCACCCTGCAGATGGATATCCTATGAAATGGAAACCAAAAGCTGGAGCACTTCGTAATCTCAATATCCACTGAATGCTGCCCTGACAGCTAAGTGGCTTACATGGGCACAGCTGTGGGTTTCTGATCTCATGTGGGTATCAATCTCTAGGTTGACTTGGTGGTCATGGGTGGCCTTCCCTACGGGTTCTGGCCAAGGGCTGCTGCTTTAGCAAATAGGAACAGGAAAGAGGCATCTGGATAAAGGAACCATCAAAGGATCTCTGGATGGAAGCAGAGGGGAGATGCCACCATCCTGAGGCCTGTATGGAAGGGAGAAGACTATAGCTTTGAAGAAGGTCAACCCTAGTACTGTATGATCATCCGCAGTGGGCTTCCTCTCTCCCCGGCATCATGCCTCCTCCTCAGACACCTGTTCCTGGATTGCCTCCAAATACAGGGCCGGCCCAGGTCTGAAATGACTATCTCCTTAGCAAGGCTCTGAGTGGCTGTCACCCCGCTCCCACTCCCTCCCCCAGCAGGCAGAGGAAAGGCCATGTGCTGACTTGGCCATAGTAACCAAAAGCCGGGTGAGGAGAATTTAACAAACATGTGCTTAGAGCTGTAACATGGTCTATAATTGTCACCAGTTTAGGAGAAAAGTATTTTTTTAACATTAAAATGTTGACATATGTGCTCTAATCCATGCTTTAAGGGATACTAACACTTTCTAACGTGAACAAAAACGCTGCTAAGGGCTCCAAGTTTACATATTAAATAGAAAATGGTTCCAGCTATCCCAGGGCACATGGTATATTTAATAACCAGTAACGTTGTCCCTTTTACTAAAATGTAAAGGGACACTATCTTCCCCAGACGTAGGAAAAAGATGAAGTGCTGCAAGGAATGTGCAGAATCACAGTACATACACATGGCAAGGGAAGGTTATTTGAAAATGAAAAAAGTACCATTTGCATGCATGCCAACATTCTTCCTATAAAATCGAATTTGCCGTTCCTGTCATTTGGAATTCTCTCATGCATTTGGAATATTTGCATTAGCCTTGTTTTCACTTGGGAGTAGCAAAGGCTCCATTTGGAAGAGAACGCTGATTTTGAGATTCAATTCAAGATGACTGCCCACCACTCACGCTCACTTTTGAGCAATGAGAAACAAAAGCAATCTATCTGACACACCCAGGAACTCAAGGCTCTTTCCTATCAGCTGGGAAATCTAATACATTGTGTGTGTAAGGGGAGGGGGCTGGGGAATGTACGTCCTGCTTTTTCCACTGGGAGTTGGTGAATTTTTTTTGCATGAGGTTTCATGCTGTTCCCCACAGCGCCCTGCGCTATGCTAGAGCTTGATGAATTTATGAAATTCCAATGTTGTGAAATTGGCCAAGTGTGTGGGTAAGTAGCTCACCAATTAGCTCACTTCTGGACACGATGGAGTGTCAACATCACTTACCTTCACAAACCAACAGCTTGTCATTATAGAAGAAGCCCACTGGGCATTCACATCGGAAGCTGCCAACCATGTTGATGCACACTCCATTTTCACAGACCCCGGGGATCTCCCGGCATTCATCAATATCTAGAAACAGAGCAGCCAGGCATGAGTGACAGCACAGAACATGGCCCCTGGGCAGGGACGATCGGGAGGGAAAATCACTCAATGTTCAATGAAAGTCTAAAACCAGAGAAGAGAAAATGCGTACGCACGTGTGTGGCCGTGTGCATGTGTGTACATGTGTGTGGGTGTATGTTGGGGTGCTGCGGTTGATGGAAGGGGAAGGAAACATCAATGAGTGGCAAACTGAAATAACAAAACCACTTTCCAGACACTGATGTGTCTATCTGGATTTAGTGTCTTCCTTTTTTATGTTGTTTCAGAACATCCACTTTCTTTGTCCAGCTGGAAGCCATCTTTGCACCCCCTGGACACTGGGCAGAGGAGAAGGAAAAAGTGACTGCTGAGAGGAGACAGCCTCTCTACCCGAAGTGTGTGGCAATGTGTGGCTAGAATGGGAAAGGGGAGCTGGTAAAGAACAGAGGAGGAGCCCATGGTCAAAGCCAACTCTGGCCTTTCAAATTCAACTTCAGTGCCCCCTCCTCTTTCACCAGGTTTTTGGTCAGGTCTGGGGGTACTCTGGGCCCCAGCTGATGGTGAAGATGGAATAAGCACTAAGGAAAGACTGTCAGAATTTGGAATAGACTGTGGCTTCCTAAGGCCAGGGCTGGGCCTAGCTGCTACACCACTGTTACAAGCCCCTAGCATGCTGTCTGACAAATATTAAGTGTCAATTAAAATTTGTTAAATTAAGAACCAGTATTTGGAAGTGAAGTTGGTGAGCATTTGAACAGGACACAGGCTGGCCAGTTGGTGAGGGAACCTTGTGGGTAGGGTCTCACTCTCCATCAGCCTGGTTGGCCCACTCTCTTGTCTAACCTGCTCTGACCTCCCATTTATTCAGTTCCCTCTAGGATAATAATATTAATAGTATTAATAATGTCTATATGCCAAGTATGTTTGTCAGGCAGTCAACCTGGATTTATTCACTGAATCATCAGTCTCCCTACGAGGTGGTGTCTATGTGGGTGATGGAACTGAGGCCAAATCAGGAGATGCAACTTGCCAAAGACCACACAGCCAATAAGAAGCAGAGTCCAGATTTGATACCAGGAATCCTCTAACCTCCCTTGTGTTTTTTCACATCACAGTCATACAAATTTCAGAACCTTTATAAAAGCACTTGTTATTCTCAGGGCCCCTCCATCAGCCCCTTCATAGTTTCACAAAACACTCTAGAAGCTGAGAGGGATGTAAAGCTTTGGTCTATCTGCATCACACGTCTTTCCAATTCTCCAGGTTTCTATTACTGTTGTTGAGATCCTTTCATTTACTATTGTAGTCCAGAACCTCTGCAAGGCGCTTTGCCTAAGTTGTAAGAAGGTGGCCATAGACGTAAGTGGAGCCAACAAAAGATGCTATAATTTCAGAAGACTCACCTCTGAAACCAGCCTGTTTTAAAGGAGAAATTTGACAGGCCATCCATTTATTTTAGACCCTTTTCTAAAGGGCCTGATTTTGTGTGAAGGTAAATTGATCTCTTTAAAAATAAAAGCTTAAAAATTTCAAAAGTTTTATTACTATTTTGAATACAGGTAATTATGTTTTTATATTTTTCACACATTTGTCATTCATGTTGTTAAAAACTTATGCAAATAAGAATACAGCTGTGTCTGATCAGCAAACAAAAAACAACAACCCAATCCAACAACAGAATGGGTTAAAACATGAAATAGTATATTCGTGTTTATTTGTTTTAAATATGTGATATATTATCATGTTTAACAATAACAGGCTGGGTCAAATTTCTAGCCATTGTTCGGCATAAAACAGCCAAAGGATATAATAAAAATTTATATTTTCTTTTCCTGTCTGGATTTCATTTGAACTTCAACATGGAGAAGTTTATATTTTAAGACAAGATTAATAAACTCGCTATAGTTTTAACCCCATACGAATGGGCTCTATATGCCAACAATCTTAAGGCCTTTCAGAAGAAGAGTATAAAGCTTAAATAAAACAAAGTTTCCCAGTCATCTAAATATTTTGTCATGGTGGAATTTGGTACAGTAAGTACACTGCTCACTATCACATTTCCAGTTTTCAAGAGCTAGAGTCAAAGCAAGCTGTGAGTCAGGATGGATTCTGGTCCTAGCTCTGTTATTAATTAGCTAGGTGACCTCGGCCTAGTCCCTTCCCTTCTCTGGGCCTCTGTCCCCTCAACTGCAAAGCAAGGCATTTGGACTAGATGCTGCTGTCTGCGACCTTTCCAGCTCGACTAGCGGGTGGTGCTAATGCTGTTTCGAGTCTGACTACTGCCAGCCTTGCTGGGCAGGCCTTTCTGGGTGCACTCCTGGTCCGACCACGGAGACTCATCACTACTAAGACCACTTATCTTCGGATCAGAGAGTCTAGGGAGATGAAAAGATCTGTTTTGGGAAGGGGAAAAACAAAGCAGCTGGGGCCAGGTGTTTTATGCCAGTGTCATTTAGCAGTTTCTTTTTCCAAACCATGAAGTTTCTTTGGACGTTGACTAGACTGTGGAGCCATATGGATTTGGCACTAAAGGAGCTGGGCTGATTGCTGGACCAGACCCTGGATTTCTTAAACAAGGTCATTGGAAAGGCTGATGTGGATTTCAGTTTACTTATTAGGAATAAGGTGGAACAAAGCAAGTGGTGATGTTTGCTCCTCCACTCAATTGCTCAGACCGAGGAGGGGCATCTAAGGATATATATAAATCACACAGGGGAGCTTTGAGACTGCAATAGCTTTCTACTTTTATGTTATTTGGTTTTAAACCACAGAAGCATTGCCTCGTTGGCTGACCGCTGTGCAATACTTCTGACTCTTGCACAAGCATCTCTAGCATAATGGTCTCTGCTTCAGTTACCAGTTGGAAGGTTTTTTTTTTTTTAATTTCATATCTGGAATTCCCAAAGCAGATGACCTGGGGAGATTCCATGAAAGACAAAATTGATCCACAAGAAGGGATTTATGTGAACAACCTACACGTGAGGATCGGTACGAAAGTCATATTAAACGCATGTCTTAGTCAGAAGGCAGGATTGGGAATTACAGTCAAATCAAACGTCAACTGGCCCTGCTCCCAGAATCTCTCTCTTTGTTGATGACTAGGGTTGGTTTAACTAAGCTTGATTGTAATTTTGTGAAAAGCCTTCCAGTCCCCTTAATCATGAGCAACAAATGCTGCTGCCAATTAGGTGGAGCTACCCGGGGTGTTTGCACAGTTCATTTCAAACTAAGAATCAGTGTTTCAATAAATCGAAATGACACTGTTTAATGAATTTTCCTTCTAAGGGAAAAAAAAGCAAATTGAGAAAATAACAATGTGTAACCCTTTTCGTAACACAAAAGCAAAAGCAGAAAGTTCCAACAATAGCATCATAACTCACCAACAGGTAAGCCGGTGTAAATGTCAATGACGAAGCCTGGCCTTTGACTTCCACAGAGTGTAGCAAATTCATCTGCAGTGATTAGACAAAGGTGGGGTGAGGGGCATAGGAACAGGGGTCAGCAAAGAGCAATGATTGGGCTGAAAGAATTTACTTTGTAAACGTTCTGGAAAGATATTTATCAATATTTTGAAGAATTTAAAATAAAAAATAAAATTGAAAATTCCTACAGATGTTATAATCTTGCCCTTAAGATGAATGTTGAAGGAAAAGTGACCTCATGTTGACGTCATGAGGGACAAGCAGCGATCTCCCCACCATCTGACACTCATTTGTATGAACTTGCCTGTAGGAATTTGGGTTTTTATAAGGGTATTGTTCACCTCTGAACCCAAGGACTGGCAAGAGTGTCTCTTTCCACTCTGCATTAAGGGGAATGCCTACAAAAGCCATTTCCTCAGTAGACTGGGGAAGACCATAGTACGTCTAGCCAAGTTTTTGACATCAGGTCTATTAATCACTAATTCATGCTAAACAACCAACTTACACCATTACTTCAATTTTTGGAGTTGGATTTCTTTTGGTGCTGTACTCTTGCTTTCTCTCACTCTCCTGACCCTCTATCTTTCTTTTGTGCCTGAATTCAGCAAAGTTGATAATAAAGAATGAACTAAATGTCATCTGCTGTCCCTTCTAACTCTGAGATTTTGTCATTCTAGATCATGACTGTAACTATTACAGCATGATATAGATTTATGTTTAAGATGGCCATTGCTTTATTGGTCAAACCCCCTGAAAATTAGTCAACGGTTTCTAGATGTAAATGTAGCATTGTCTTCTCCTAGTGATTTATGTCTTAATCTATGAGTGTCCACTTCCAATAAGTGTCATGCCAACAGACACTGGTCGTCCAGGCGAATTTCAGGGACTCCTCGAATGTGTGCAGATTGCATAGGTAATGAAAAGCCATGATTGGATTTGGTCAATATTCAATATGAAGAAGACATCTGACATTTTAGTAAGAGTATGCAGATGCTTAAACCTCAGACAAACACTTCTGAAAGTAAATGATAATCTTTACCAGGGGTCTCCAATGTGGTTTCCAAGGGAATATACAAAGATCCATTAAGATAAAAAAATACTAGAACTTCTACTTAGCTTTGCAAAATCTAATTTAAAAAGATTTTTGTGTATATCTTATAATAGAACATTTTATAAAAATAAATTCATTTTCCAATATAATTAAAAACAAATAGATAGAGACATATACACATATATTTTTATATGTGAATACACACACCAAGTGAGTATAACCCACAGGTATTTTTTTGAAAGGTATGTATCATCAAAGACATCAGACAAGGGGTCAGCAAATTTTTTTCTTAAAGGGGTAAAGAGTAAATATTTTAGGTTTTTCAGGCTGTGCAGTCTCAACTGTCTCATTAAAGCAGCCATAGACAATGTAAAAAAATTAGTGTGGCTGTGTTCTAACAAAATTTTATTTATGGACACCAAAATTTGAAGTTCATATAATTTTCAGGTCATGTAAATATTATTTTAAGAAGTCTGTTCTGCCCTGGCAGGGTGGCTCAGTTGGTTAGAGCATCATCCCATGCTTCACAAGGTCGCAGGTTCAATTCCCTGTCAGGGCACATACCTAGGTTGTGGGTTCAATCCCCAGTTGGGGCATTTATAGGAGGTAACTAATCTATGTTTCTCTCTCTCTCTCTCTCTCTCTCTCTCTCTCTCTCTCTCTCTCCCTCCTCCTCCTCCTCGTCCTTCTTCTCTCTCAAATAGATAATAATAAAAAAAACCACCCACATCCTTGAGTGAGGATTAAAAAACTTTTTGTTTTGGTAATTTAAAAAATTAATATTTTTTTCAGCCATTTAAAAATGTAAAATTCATTCTTAGCTTGTGGTCCATATACAGATAGGTGGTGGGTTAGATTTTGCCCAGGGGCTGTATGTAGTTTATCAACCCTGGTTTAGCGATATCTTGTAGAGTAAGGTAATTTACAATTCTAAGTGATAGATACTACATTATTTCTGCAGTAAACAATGGATAAAATGGTATATTTTACTCAAATAAAATGTTTTATGTGTTATCAGGTAGCACTAGACATAGATTTGCTATATTACGGATCACTGTGGAGAATGGAGTAGGTACTACAGAATACACAATAGTTCACACAATCTAAGTCATCACATTAGTAAGTGATGTCATCATGGCATACATGAAATATGTCATCTAGCACATGCTATAACAGTGCACCAAGGTTCTCAGTACATTTACTCCAAGGATATAAATTATCCTTTTTAAAAAACAAGTAACATTATATAGATCTTTCTCTATGAAGATAGAAAAAGAAATTTCTCTTAGGTCTCAATATCAAAAAGAGTTGTGCTTCCCTTTAGTGCTGAGTTTGCTCCATGGTCATTGAGATTCTTAAGCTTGCTCATGTCTCCCTTTTTCATGTGAGCTGTTGGGAAGTTTGGAGCCAAAGTTAGTGCTCATCTCTGGCAAGTGTTTGGAAATTCCTGGCTGGAATTCTGTGGATTAGCCTCGCTAACTTGCTCCAAGTTTCTTGCCCTTGTTTGCCATTTGCCTTAGGCCATCTTGTTTTACATTTGAAACTTTGTGGGCTGCCTTAAATTCTATTTTGGAACAGGACTAGTTACAAATAAGTTAAAATAATGGGAATATGGTTTGCTTATTTGTCATACTGCTTTGCATGATGTTTCCAGTCTCTTAGTTAGACAGCAAGCTCCATAACAATGATAACGGTATTTATACTTTTGTGATATGCTGAGTCTGTAAGTCTGGTAAATGAACGAATATAAAAATTAGAAAACATATTCTGTAACTTAAATTTTCAGCTGGAAGAACCAGAATCAACTGCAAATTTAAATATTTGCCTTTGTGAGCTCATTTTTTTCTAATGAAGATTAACGATGCACCCATCCTTTCCCTGGCTAAGACTCACTTCCCCAACAATCTATGAGTAATTGATTTACCTATAGTTTTGGTGATGGTGAAGCTAAAACTCACCTGTGCTGGGGATGGGACACTGTTCACAGGGCTTATTCCAGGCTCGGCCAATATTGTAGGAACAGCAGCACATCTTCTTGGTCATATTGAACAATAGTTCTCCGTCACAGGTCTGGTTGTCAGCATAATAGTTTCTGTAGCACAAACTTCTTCTCATATCTAGAAGAAAGGAAGAAGGAAGGGATTGGTGATGCCAGGAGGATTTCTAAGGGGATACTCAAGCAGTGAGCTTCTTTTGAACGGACTTTGATAAGGGCAAAGCCTGTTCTTACACAACTTTCCATCTACCTATGGTGCTATAAGAAAAACAACAACTGAGAAATATATTCCCTGATATTTGGTGCCACAAAACTAGGTCATTATGTAGCTGTAGCAATAATAAGCTTTACATGGCTCTCCACCCCGTCTCCTAGTAACAATTCTCCACTGCTGTTTGGCAGTAATTTTCTCATTTCCAACTCATGATGTTTTAATACTGCAGGTCAGTGCTGTAAATATAATTGTATAAAGATACACCCAAAGTCAAACAAAAGAAGTACTATTAAACCATTGTTTGGGATTTTCCAACATTACAGTTTAAAGAAAACTCCCAACCGCCCACACGAGGTGGTGAGAAAAGGCCAAACTCATGGTTTAAAGGGGAGGTGGTTCTCACAAAGACAGTGCAAGGAGAAAATAACATAAGGACTAATTGCTGGGCCTGAAGCTCTTTTCTCTTTGCAGATGAGGACCAACCATGCGTTATTAACAAAAGCTTGGACTTACCCATGCAATTATTCCCCCCATTCACTTGCATGTAGTCTGGAGGGCAAATGCAGGTGTAGTTGCCAACGGTGTTGTAACATGTCCCTGGACCACAGATTCCTGGAGTTTCACATTCATTCACATCTGTAATCCAAAGAGAAGGTGGTATGGGAAGATGGACACTTCACTCTTGGGAATAGCCTGGTACTCAGAATTACTATAAATGTTGACAAGAAAGGAGAAAGTCCACAGAGCACTTTAAATCCAGACAAGAGAAACAGATGTTTAGTTCCTCAGTGTCCTTTATCTGTGCTAACGTGGGTGTGCCTTTTCAGAAAAGGAGGTTTTAGCAAGGGGAATTTTGCTTTCTGGTATGAGTTCCTAATAACTGAGTCCATAACATCCTCAAAGGCATGCAGAGATGGAAATGTGGAGAAAATATAATTCTCAAGCATCCTTCAGAAAGACAACTGTGTATAGTACTTCATATGTTCACAAAATCCATGGAAGGATATGATGTATCCTGAAGCCATCGACAGCTGGATTCATGAACCCGCATTGGTATGGGAGCATGGAAACAGGTATTTCACACCTCCTTCCCTATTTTCAAACACAGGAGTTAATTCCAATTTTTGTTAACTCCATGGATCTTAGAGCTATGTTGTGCACACTGGAATGCTCAACTAACACTCAATAAGGTTGTCACTGAGGCACCCAATAAGCCTTTTGGAGAATCAGAGGATTACTTTTCCTCCAGGATGCAATGAAGTCTCTTCTCTAACTAGTCCTGTGACTCCTGCATGTAAATGAAATCCATCTCTCTCAGCCTGGTCTGTAGCCCAAGTCCTACAGCTAAAAGTGGTCAATATTCTCCATCTTTCCAGGATGAACAGGAGTCATCACATCATGAAACCAATGGGGCCACCTTTAGGGGAAGCTAATTTAAATGCATTAATACCAATGCTAAGTGGTGAAGGGCAAGAAGAGCCCAGAACTGCCCAGCATATAGAAGTCACTGAAATGGGACCTGTGCTGCTCTACTTAAAAATGACTTTTCTGAAAAGCATGGAAAACTTTTGTAGGCATAAGTGTAAGATAGTAAAACTATACTTTCCACAGGAAAAGAGGGCGATTTGTGGCATTTTGGCTTTATGACAATGACATTATGTCAGTAATGTTAGTGCACCCTGCCACATGTCATATTCACCTGACTATGTTCCTATTTAGACCATTGTGTTATTTTGCTAAATTTCAGTTTTCCTGGCTTTTAAAAGAAATATATATTTTATTGATTTTTTACAGAGAGGAAGGGAGAGGTATAGAGAGTTAGAAACATCGATCAGCTGCCTCCTGCACACCCCCTACTGGGATGTGCTGGCAGCCAAGGTACATGCCCTTGACCGGAATCGAACCCGGGACCCTTCAGTCCACAGGCTGACGCTCTATCCACTGAGCCAAACCGGTCAGGGCAGTTTTCCTGGCTTTTGAGGTCAGTTCTCAATATTGGAAAGAACTTATCATCCTATCGGGGCCATTTACCATCACACACTCGGGTATCTTCATTCAGGAAGTAGCCCGTTGGACAGCGGCACTGGAAACTACCGAAGGTGTTGATGCATTTGCCGCCTTGGCACAGCCCTGGAAGCTCCTGGCACTCGTCAATGTCTGTCAAAACGAAGACAGCAGTATTTCTTCAGCATTGTCAATAAACACAAGGAAGTTCAAAATGGATGCTCTTTCTGATAAAGGAAACAGAATTACCTTCCAGTATAACAGTGATGGGGTTGGGTCGAAAACCTTCTCCTCCAGGACAAAGAATTTTGTACTCAGCTATGGAAACAAAAAAATCAAATTGAGTTCTTTTGAGGATAAAATTTCTAGCAATGGTATCCTTGAGAGAAATACCGACATATCCAACTGCACATATTCATTTGCAGGAATCTCTAACAAGTTAACTCATCTAAAGCAAGTTAATATCTCTATCTATGCTCATCATTTTCTAAAGGCTTTTACTATGGCCACTATCCTCAGTCTCTGAACCCTATACACACTCCCCTGGCCTTATGTTCTTGTGAACTATTTTATTCCCTCATCTCCATCCTTCTTTCTTTTTAAAGATTTTCTTTTCCTTTTTATTTTCTCACAGACTCCTCCAACTTTTTGTTTGGTTCAGCCTTCCTTCCTGGAAATCACAGCTTCCATAATAATGTTAATCAGCCTGTTTCCAAAACCCTTCCCAGACAGAGCCTTAGGAAGAGCTGCTCTTTCTTGGTTCCCACCCCTCTTCTCTCCGTAATGACGAGAGATCTTTCTTGCCCTCTGTTTAACTGACAGTAATACTGATGCCCCTGACCAAGTTTTCATAGTGTTCTTTGATTCCCCCCATTAATTCTCTGATCCAACTACTTCATTCAAAAACATTTATTTCAGTGCCATGCTCCAGCAGTGTGATACATACAGGAGCACATGAATAAGAATGACCCTAACCTGCTGGAAAGCCCTGGAGAGTGTCTATAAGAAGCAATTCTTTCATGGTCCTCATGTTCTTTCCTAATTTGATAATCCCTCTCTTGGATTTCTGAAATTTTATGTATATATACATAAATTTAAATATATGTATATTCCAGTTTTAGCTCCAATCTAGTTTGGTGTAAGGTGGACTTTTATTTGCTAATCATTATTAATCAACAGAGCTGACTCCCCCACTTAAACATCTTGGTTTGCTTCTTTCAATATCAATGAAATTAACTACCCTCCTCTTCCTCTCTTACTTTTTTCTCTCCTCCTATTTCTGCTGTCTGTTACTCCTTTTAAGTCTTCACTTTCACATCACACCCTTCCTTCAAGGCCCAGTTAAAAAATGCACAGTCATGCCCTGACCAGTGTGGCTCAGATGGCTGGGCATCATCCCAAGCACTAAAAGTTTGCCGGTTTCATTCCTGGTCAGGACATATGCCCGGGTTGCAGCATGCAGGAGGCAGTTGATAGATGTTGGTTCTCACATCAGTGTTTCTTTCTCTCTCTCTCTCTATCTCTATCTCCCTTCCTCTCCCTCTAAAAAAAAATCATTTTTTAAAAAAAGCACAGTCATCACCACCCTATGCCAGACTGACTTCCCTTTCTGAAGAGAAGGGAGAAGGAGATGCCTGCTGAACATTCATCTTGTGCTGAGTGCTTTACTCAAGTCATTTCATTTAATCCTATGAGGCATTTTATGAATGAGGAAACTCAGGCTTGCTAAGCAACTTGCCCAAAGTTACATGAGTGGCATGAGATGGAGTCCTAATTAGAACCAGGTGTGCTGTTCCTCTCACTCATGTCTGTCTGCCCTTTATTCTCCCTTATTGAGGCCTACATTGAATTATTGCTTATATGTGTGGGCCTTATTTTATTAGACAGTATACTCTTGGAGGGCAGGATCTAGTGAAATTCATCTTTGCATACTCAAGGTACATACTTTAGGTACTCTAAGTACTTTTAGAAAAACTTAATAAATGGCCTTTTATCAAGGAAAGAATCAATGCCTGTCCCAATATACCCCATAAGTAGCAACCATTGATCTTTGCCAAAGAAACTACATCTGACTCTGAATCATACTGGGGGACACACTTAGAAAAATGAGAAGCCTTTTATTCTTTTTAGGATATATTATTTATGTCTTAAAATCATTCTAGAACTTTCTTTAAAGTCATACCATAAGAATGGAATAATCTTTTATCTCACATTTGCTTAACTAATTGCTTCTTTTTCGAAAACTCAGCGACACTCAAATCTGTCCTAGAACTTCTGAAACAAGCCAATAGATGACAAAGGAGAGACCAATCAATGTGTCCCTGGAAGGGAAGCACTATAAGTGACCTAGCTTGGAAGGTGTTCTTTAACATAATGGGATCTGCTTATCACTCTAGAAGGGAGTTGTAACCTGCTCCACCTGACCTCTTAGTGCAAGCCAATGGGTGACACATTCTGACCACCAAATTGGGAGCAGGGTCCCCTCAACAAAGCAGAGAGGACTGATCTCCTTGCCTGATGGAAGAGTAGAGACTAGTGGCAGCTCCCTCCCACTGGGGCTTCTATTCTGTGTATCTAGCAAGGAGAATTGGCCTAAGCTGGAATAATGATAATACATAAGTGGATGTTCACTTACAGGTGTTCACAGCAGGGCACAGCTCACAAGGAGTACCCCAGGCTTTCCCCAGAGAACAGCAGCAGGAAGCTTTAGAAACACCAACTCCAATTTCATTGCTACAGGCAGTATCTCCATTGTCTCCTCGAGGTCGAACATCCAAATAGCAATTTCCAGAGCGGGTATCTATTTACCATATACAAACAAAAAAGTGTCAGGCAGATTCTTTCTACATGGGGGCTGAAAATTTAAATCCATTTCAGAAACTGTTTCAGAAACTATTTAAAAACACAAAATTTATTTTTATGGAGAAACTAAATTTGGAATTTACCTACAGAAAAGGAATCCAAAAGTATAAACCAAATTTAGGGAATGTTTACATTTTCATATTATTACTTTTTAAAAAAAAATTGAGAATGGAATGTTCGATGCTGCTTTAAAAATAATAAACAGTATGCTTCTCTGAAAAGTTTTTAAGATCTTACCAACACAGCCAACTCGAGTCGGATTCAGCTCAAAATCCGGTGGACAATCACAGGTATAGCTGCCTGGAGTGTTGATACAGTTCCCACTGATACACGTCGTTGGATCCAGACATTCATTAACGTCTAAAACCAAAGAGCAAGGGGCAGAATTGTCACATGAGCCCATGTGGGGAAGACATCACCATAAAACAGTAGCTCCCAAATCTAGGCCTCCCAAAGAGAATTTTCTAAGAATTACTCGTTATAATTACACCTAGAAATACAGTCTTCTACTTGTGAAATACAACCCCTCAGGAAGGAAATATGTCATAGTCTTTGGTCTTTTTTCCTCTGGAACACATTTAGCATTCAAATTTGTCATCAGGAGGAAATATGACTTTAGAACTCGGAAAAATATTCCAGTCAAGGTAACTGGAAGCAAAACACGACTGTGACCTCGGTCAATCAGAAATTCAGACACAGGTTTTAAGAAAATGTATGTAATATGTGTGGCTTGTTATTTCATCAAATTAGAGCCCGATGTCCCAGGGAACCCTCAGGAGCAGGCACTTCTGCTGCTTCACCGTTGGGCTGTGCTTGCCTCGGTGCAGCCCAGTGTGAGCACACACATGCACGAGGCTCAGTGGGTTTCTAAAGGCCGCTCGCTAAGAGTCTCTCTCCTGTCACTGATGCTGGTTTAAGGATTTCCCTTTCAGTTTCTAGTCTAAAAATATGTACAAAATTCCAGCAACTTAGGACATGGGTTTTGGCAAATTCCAGTTCTGTGTAATCCTCTAGTTTGTGTTGAACACTCACAAAATACTCAAGATCAGATAAACAGGGATTCAGAGAGGAGAGGCTGAAGGATGAGGATGGTACCTTCTCCTGGGGACCTCCCCCTTGGACCTGGAACCTGTAGCAGAAAATGATTTTGCTCAAATCTCATGGGAACTTGGAGGGACAGGGCAGACTCACAGAAATGAGGTTGGATAGAATGATGCTGATGGCGATTTGGGGCACTGAGGAGAGGCTATGGCATGTGGAGAGGCAACTTCCTGTGTTATGCTAGAAGCCCAGCTCGGTGTCATAACTGTCTTTAGGAAAACCAAGAGAAGAATGTGATCCTAGTGCAGAGCAATCTGGGGACGAGCCGAGGGTGGAGATGCAGTTTATGGTCATAATCTGGAGAGCCACTGAGTCATGACTTGTGAGGGTTTCTGGGAAAATCTCTTTCTTCCTGACATCCTGAGCCCATACAGAATGGGACTATTTCATCAGTATCCTTGAACAAAGGGCAGACTAGGATGGCGAAGTGCAAATGGCTTTCTAAGTCTTAACTCAGTGCCAAAGTGAACAGAGTAACAGTCTATGGGCATGCCCATAGCTTTTCTCATGTTTTTCGTGTGTTCCCAGAGAGTCCTTTGCTTTACATGAAGATGATCGACACACTACAAATGGGTGGCTGAGTACCACATTCTCTGGTGACCACTGGCAGGCCAGGGCCGAGAAGGAGTGAGTATCGCTTTGGAGAAGACAAGGAGACAATCCAATCCCGTGGCCTTCGGAAGGAAACTCTGAAACTGCGCCCAAGGAGAAAAGGAATGGCTGGGAAGCCTTACAGCCGGAGCACCCAGGGCACAGTCTCTGTAGCTACAGCGTGATTCTGAGGTTACAAACTCTGCTCCTTCAGCTGCCTTCAACTCTCTCCGCTGGATCCTCATGTACAATCAGTTCCAGGTCTCAGAAAACGTGATCCCTAATGCTTCATCCCAGCTTTTTGTTTGTGACTCTGAATATCCTTGTGGAATCCCAGCAGGGCCCCAACAGCCAAGTCCCCAGGCACCCCTGGAAGCAAATTTTGATGCCAATGGACACCTTACCTGTGCAGTTCCCGCCACTTCTGTCCAGTTCATAGCCAATCTCACACTCACAACGGAACAGGCCAGGAAGATTGTGACAAGTTCCAAAAACACAGATGTTTGGAAGGGAGCACTCATCAATATCTTGGAAAGAGGTAAAAAAAAATTATTTTTTACTAAAGAAATTGCCTAATATAATTCACCAACTAATGTTATTAGGAAAATCAGGACTATCAGACATAAATCTAGGCACTTCTGTTGACTTTTAGATGACTTGCTATGAATAGGGAAGTCTTTTAGGTGAGAACTTACTTTTTCTCAGCCTCTATTACATGCCAAATAGTGGGCTAAGCATTTGACATATATTATCTCATTGTGGTGTTTCACACAGGCCCACATCACTTTTGTAAAGAGCCAAAAAGACCACATTAGCCTAAATTATTATTATTTTTAATCTATCCATTTACAGTTTTCATTGTAGGTTAAAATTTTGAGAATCACAAAGGCTTTGTGGTCACTTTGATGATCAGTTTTCTAACCCTCTATATCCCTATGTCGTGTGTTTGCTATTGTTGACGGAGATCTGAAAACTGCAGACGCTTCTTCTAGGCCTCTGTCCCGGCCTCACATTAACATTCTGCTTGTGTAATTGACACACGGGCACATTTTCAGCCGTGAGACTGGTTTTAAATAGCCATGACTACTCTGCTAGGGATGATTTATATTAAGAACAAACAAACAAACAAAACCTTCCCTTGTAGCATTAAGAGAAGCAAAACTTTGAATGCAACTATTTATGTTACCAGAGGTGGCACAGTACCTGTTTTCCTTGGATGCTTGGAATAACAAAACTAAACAAGGCATTAGGCACATGACCAAAAGCATAATCTAGTTTCTTGACTCAGAGGAATTTTATATCAAACTTTGCATATTAATATAAACTGTATAAAGAATACCCAATGATTTCATAACCAAGTATTTATAGAACTATATGAGGGAATTAGTATACATGTCATAGCTAAAGATTGATTTTGAGTTAATGTCCTATTAACAAGCAACAACTATTAGTTAAGAACATTAGTCAGGGTCTTGTTTAAATTTCTATTGTCAATCGTTATCATTTGTTTATTTCTCTTGAAATCTTTTTAATTCACTGTAGCGACTAATTCTTCTCAATGAGGGACAATGTGCTTAAATTTCACATGTGTAGGCAAAGAGAAGAATCCCACATCTCCTAGTGGGGTCCACCCTTAGCCAACAGGCTCCCAGGGCTCTTCCTGTCTGACCAACACTTATCAGAAAGACAGAGCCTTGTGCTGAGACATAGCATGACCTATGGCATTATCCCAAAGGGTCTCCTCCTGGACAGATTTGCAAAAGACATTTAGAGACCATGTGAGACATATGTACCCAAGATATTATTCTACGTGGAAAAGACTATCTGCTGGCTGTTATTTTAAAGATTCTATTTCCAGAAACCAAACCATAGCAGAGACTCAAAACTATGTTTCTATATCTAAAGAGAATCCTTCAATAGCCTATTACCAGGGGACCAGCACTTTGAGTTCTTTCCCCCAGCAATGGGGACAAATAGATTGCATTGAGTTAAACACATGTGGTGATCTCTTCTCACTTATGACCACAAGTGTACTCTTGCAGACTATCTGGCCAAGGTTTTGGATGTGCAGCTTATGGCCAGAGACGATTTTCTCTGCACAAAGAAAAATGATCTGGCTGGAGACCTAATCCCTCCACAAACTGAGTTGATGAGGTTGAAGCCGAAACACATTTCAGCTAAAAAATAAAATCAGGAATGTGTAAATAACCTAATCTCATCAGGCCTGTAAGGTCCCCAGCAGCCTCCCCAGCAGTTACCTTCGCAGGCTTTCCCGTCAGCACTGGGCACAAAGCCCATGTCGCATTCACAGCGGTATCCTCCCGGGGCGTTCAGGCACTGGCCATTGCCGCACAAGTTCAGATTCTCAGAGCACTCATCCAGATCTACAGCCAGAAAGAAACACAAGTTACTCTTTCTCCATTAGTTTTCCCACTCCTCAGGTCCAACAATTTTTATAATTGTCAGCTTCCTGAGTGTAGTGGTGTTTGGTCACACTTTGTCCTTGACACATTTAAGCTCACTTTTTGAATGCTGATATTGAATATTCAGTGAACATCGTGTTCAGATGCTAAATCATCACTAATGATGTAAAATGAGTAAGTTAAACAAATCATTCCAACCAAGGCTTTTTCCAGCAGAATCATCCGCATGAAGACACATCCATGGCAGGAAATAACATAGCATGGTTTGTGCCTATTTTTCAAATTTCAGGTTCAGCTCAGAGGGGAAGCAAAGGAGCTAGAACAACAACAATAGAGGACACCAAAAATTCCCATCTGCCTAATCTTACTGAGTTTTGTTAATCATGGGCATCAATGGGGGGGGGGGGGGGGAGGAGACATATGTACTACTATTTGCAACACTTTTAACAATAAAAAAAAATTAAATTAAAGCCCTAGCCAGTTTTGCTCAGTGGATAGAGCATCGGCCTGCGGACTGAAGGGTCCTGGGTTCGATTCCAGTCAAGGGCACATGCCTGGGTTGCAGGCTTGATCCCAAGAAGGGGGAGTGCAAAAGGCAGCTGATCAATGATTCTCTCTCATTATTGATGTTTCTAACTCTCCCTCCCTCTCCCTTCCTCTCTGAAATCAATAAAAATATATTTTAAAAAATTTTAAAAATAATCATGGGCATTAAATATCAAACACAAGAATCATACGTGCCTAATACATGAAGCACTAAATATTTTCTAAAAAGTAATTAGAGGTTTATGCTGACAAAACTTCACTGGGTTAGGCAAAAACAATTTCAAGTATGATACAACTTGCAGAGAGTTACAAAAAACTCAGGTAGATCACTTACTGGGTCCTTGCCTCTTTTTTGTTTGAATGATTTCTTATGAGCAAAGTGCTCAGGATAAATTAACACTTCCAGTCATGTGAGCAGCTATGCTACATAATGGTCAATGAGAAATGGATCTCAGTATCTTATTTAATACCAAAGCCCTGACATAAAAAGTATTACTGTTTTTACGTGTTCATGGAAGTATATGTATCATACAGGGTGGGACAACATAGGTTTACAATTGTGAGTACTCGAAACAGTTTACTCTTGTACTATTATTTATTTATTAATTCTTATATTATTTATTATTATTAACCTACTTTTGCCCACCACTATATTCACACAACCACATTTCTAATCATCTATATTGAAAAAAAATGTAGCAATTCATGTTAATTCCATGACTATTAATTATAACTGAAGAAAAATGTCATTGATATATTGTAAAACTGGAAGTGAATGAATTCCGTACAAAGCAATTGTGAAATTCTTGTTTATACCAATGTGGGGTGATAATGATGACGGCCTGTGGGAGAAAAACATAAACTGCCAACATGATCTAGAACCTAGCTTCCTACTGCAAGCTCACTCTCAAGTATGGCATGAAAAACAAGTCAACAGTGAGAAATGGGCACAAAAATATAAAAACTAAGGTTTATAAAAGGAAGTGTGACTTCTTTTAAATTAATGATATCATTAGATACAATGAGATATATAGAGCACTAATAACTATATACATATATAATGAGCTTCTGAGGTTTTCCTAACTGACCTAGCTCCAAATTTCCATTCTACAAGGATCCAGTTTCAAAGAACTAATCTTTTATGTTGAAGAAGTCCGTAACTGACACAGCCTTCAGAAAAGAATTGATGGTCTGAAATACCTTACTTCTCTGACTGCTATTTACACAGTTGTTTCCATCACAAACCTACCTGTGCAAGTGAAGCCATCGCCTGTGTACCCCTCCTTACAGAGGCAGCGGTAGGAGCCCATGGTATTCTTGCAGTCTGCATGCTGGCTGCACATGTGGGTTCCATTGGAGCATTCATCCAGATCTGAAGGAAACAGAACATACCATTATGAACAGAAAGTGTGTCATTAAACATCAATAACGCACACATTAGATTTTTCTTTACAGAATTCATATAATCTCTGCAGTTCATGGGAAAATGTCTGTTATTTTCCAACGCACCAGTGCACTTAATGCCATCTCCGATCCATCCGGGGCTGCAGCTGCATTTGAAGCTTCCTGCTGTGTTGGTACACACGGCGTGTCTGTCGCAATTGTGTGCTCCGATTTCACATTCATTGATGTCTGCAAAAAAGAAGCAGCGGCTTAAAAAAAAGTTTAGCACAGATGCCTGTTTTGGCCCTTTAAGTTGTAGTGACAGCAACTTAGTAACATCAAAAGTGAACTTACTTTCACACTTCCCACAGTAAAATATATATTGGTTTAACATCCACCTAAATACTCTACATAGATTGAACAGCTTTAAATTTCAATTTATAAAAAAAACAACATGATGCTACTTGCTATTATTGACTCTTAATTATTTTCCATTATCCTATGTAAGTGTCTAGTCACTGCAAAACCAAAGGAAACATTTCCCAGTTGACCTTAAAAAGTGAGTTGCCTCATGTTCTATGGTATTAACACTCATGGTCAGGCGTTTCTATATCCAGTATTTTTATTGAGTCAGTCATACAGACAAAGGAATGCAATGTGCTAGCATATTGGAAATATTCTATATATTCAATATATTTTCTATATTCATATTCTATATTTTCTATATTCATATTCTATATGTTGAATATATTTTATTCTTAAATGCAAAATACTATTATTTAATTATGCTTTATTTTTACAACAGTTTTACTTTAGGTACTGCTAATTTAAGCATTTGCAGAGAATGTTCCTTAAGGGAGTGTGTGAACCTTCTTTTCTCTAGCTTCTTAGAGTTCTAGCACGTTGGAGACCCAAGTCTTCTTGCCTGGTTCATGTAAAACTCAAATCAATCCAATGGAGATGTCTCTGTAAAAGGAGTACCAGGTTAGGGCCACATTACTAAGACTCCCAATTCTTGAAAGTTCTCCGTTCTCCAAATTTTCCTTTCCAAATTTAGCCAAGATAGATTCTCTAATATGAAAGTGTTATTATAAAGAATATAAATGGGTTTTTTTTTTTCTGTGAAGTTTTAATTTAAAACAAGGTTTATACAGTTGGTCTTTGTCTCCATTTCTGACACAGAGCTCCTAAAATCTTGGAATTTCCTAAGTGATGTGAGTGAGGAAGGTGTCTTTTATTATGTTAATGAGGCAACTGTAAGCAGGAGGAGGGCTGGTTGGAAGGAGAACCATCCCTCTGATTAGAGGCTTAGAACTTTCAGTCCCACTCCCCTGACTGAGGACAAGGTATGGGGAGAGGGGTTGGAGGGTGAATCAATCCAAGGCCACTCATGCCTATGTAAAGAAGCCTCCATAAAATTCCAAAAGAACAGGATTTGTGAACACATGGAGATTCAGCAAGAGCATGGAGTTCCACATCCCTTCCCCATGTCTTGCCCTATGCACCTCTTCTATCTGGTTGTTCCCGAATTACATCCTCTGTATAACAAACTGGTAATCTAGAGAATAAACTGTTCATGTGGCTTCCGGAGTTCTGTGAGCTTCTCTGGAAAACTAATCAAATCCAAGGAAGAGGTGTGGGAACCTCTGATTTACAGGATTTGCAGCCAACCTGTCAGAAGCACAGGTAACAGACCTAGACTTGTGATTGGCACTTGAATTGGGACAGTCTTGTAGTACTGAGCCCTTAACTTGTGGACTCTGACACTATCTACCTGAAGCTAGTGTCCAAATTTCACTGCATTATAAGACACCTTGTTAATGATCAGAATTGGAATTGGTGCCATAATCTTATTTCCTAAAATTAATCCATTAGATAAGGAAAGTCAGGCATCTTAACCGTAATCAACTTTTTTTATTAGTTAAGAACAAGAGCTCATAGGTATGGATGACTCTATAGAGAAACCAGTGCGTAACACAAAACTTGGGTCAAGAAGGATAATTTTGGCCTACAAAATGTTGTAAGAATTTTCAGTGATCTCTTGAATAGTGGCATAAATAGGAAACTGGGCAAGAAACTTATGTGTACCCTTTTGTTTACTTAAGAAGCCCAATTAAATGATTTGAAAGTGTTTGCAAACCCCCCACTGTTTGCCAAATATTTCATCTGAAACTCTGACATGGTCCTAGGCTCTTTGGCTTCTTCAGAACTTCTAGAAGAAACGCAAAATAAAATAATAACATTTCCATACCAAGTTATTTTGCAGTGTCACTAATAATCATAAGGTGAAAACACACCTGAAAGAAAGTTCTTACAATTACAAGGTATTCTATAGGTGACTTTAATGTAACCTTGGCAGCCACATGAACCTATTGAGTTATTAGCAGGTCAAGGGAGGCACATACCAGGCAGCTTTAGACATGTGATTGGGAGCTTTAACCAACTGGATAATTGAGCCGGGCACATTCCAGGCCTGCTCAGGTATAACAGTGCTAAGTAGGCACAGGAATTCAAGAAAGTAAGCCTGACCTAAAGGGCCCCCAATCAGAGCCATGGACATGTCTCTCTTCCTCAGATAATCACTCCCCTCAGAGTTAATGATGCAAGCCAGCAATTCTTGAAGAGTCCTCTTAATTTCCCTCCTTTATTTGTCATGATCTCTGAATTAGGTAGAAATAATGAGCTTCAATTGCCTAAGTACTATAACCCCCAAATGTTGCAAAATCAAGAGATTTTCTAAGTGAAAAGAATTTAGAATTCTACTTTCCTTATCCTCAGTTTCCAAGAAGAAGATACAGAGGTCCCCAAAAGCATGGGGACCTTTGAAGGCCTCACAGCCAGGGAGGGGCAGAGCCAGGACCACCAGTAGCTCACTTTCCCTGTCCACTGCTCAGTGCTCTTTTCCTTAGGCCTCAGCGGCCTAGCTGGGCTGATTTCTTTAGATACCCAGGACTTCATTCTAAGTCCTGCTTTATGGAATTTTCAAAATCTTGGTGAGATTACTCATAGAAGTCTTCACTAATCTTTCCTACTAAGTATAATTTTCAGAGATTATCATAGCCTGTCAATCTAGTAATTCTGTAATCTTTTTTTTCCAGTTTTCTAATAACCAAAGTTACCTTTATTTTCATATGAATTATTTTTACCTTCCATATTTAGTGTTGCAATTAAAAAAACGACAATTTCCTTTAAAACGAGAGCCGCCCTGGCTGGTGTCGCTCAGTGGTTGGAGTATCGGCCTGCACATCAAAGGTTCTTGGGTTCAATTCCCAGTCAAGGGAGCGTACCTGGGTTGCAGGCTAGATCCCTGGCCTAGTGGGGGCGTGTGCAGGAGGCAGCTAATCAATGTGTGTGTCTCTCTTTCCCTCCCACTTCCTCTCTCCCTTCCACTCTCTAGGAAGCAACGGAAAGCATACCCTTACATGAGGATTAACAACAACAACAAAAAATTAAAAATAAAAGGAGATACTCCCTCCTTTTTAAATTATTAATAATGTGCTAATATAAATTTCTAATTCAAGAAAATATGTGCAATTTCACCACACATTTTCAAGGTGAAGAGAAATTATATTTGCAAGAAGCCAAGTGTCATGGGCTTTAGGATACGAGGAGAGAGTAACTCAGGAGACAATATTCAATTCCCCATGTTGAGAATATCTGTATATCATCATTTCAATGTCTTACACTCTCAGTATGTGACATGTAAATTAGAAAGACTTGGTCACAGAGTATAAAGGCATCTCCGCATAAAAAGTTGCTGCATGTGTGTATGTGCACGCATGTGCCAACTATTATTCCTTAATCGGTTTCGTGGCAGACTTGGGCCTAAGACTGCACCTCATTATAAAAACAAACAGAAGGGGAAACTGAGCCATAAGAAAAACAGGCAAACAAAAATGCTGCATTCTAATTACAACGCTCTAGTCTTCAGTAATGTGAAGGAAACATAGCACGCGTTTGCCAAGAACATCTCTTTCTGTACAAATGTTCTCTTTCCCCCACAAGTTTGCTCCAGACAGAAAATTCCTTTTTAAGATTAAGAAGAAAGCATAAGCCAAGGAAAGCAAGGGAATTCAAACTTAGGGCTGACACTGCAGC
Organism: Cnephaeus nilssonii; assembly: GCF_951640355.1. Taxonomy (NCBI): domain Eukaryota; kingdom Metazoa; phylum Chordata; class Mammalia; order Chiroptera; family Vespertilionidae; genus Cnephaeus; species Cnephaeus nilssonii. The sequence goes on from NC_137075.1 coordinate 50,415,557, forward strand.
CTCCGTCCGTAACCCCACCAGAGCTGCCCCACAGACTCAAAGGTCCTATTTGCAGGGCTCCCTGGAAGGGCAAGGGTGTGGCCTGAGCAGACCCCAGGCGCAGGCTTGGGTGTGTTCCACTGCCATTCAAACAAGGGCTGTGCTCTGAGCTGCTTGGCCGCCTCTGACAGTCAGACAGGGAGAGGCTGTATCACCCACACAAACACCTGCATTCCCACCATCTGGGCAGCAGTCACGTGCTACCACACTGTGGCATCTCCTTGATTAGGCATTGGGGAATAGGACGTTTGAGTGAACGGAGAGGCCAAACGTGAAGGTTACTTGGATTTCTTCATTTGAATCCAAATTTGGAGCCAAGACAATTTAACTGAACACCCACCGAGTTTCCATAGGCTGACAGCCAGTAGAGGACAATTAGTGGTGATAAGAAGCTGGAAGAAAGTGGGTGCAAATTGTCACTGAATGCTGGTGGTTTAAAGTATATGTTTCTCTCTCATGGACCCACTGGCAACATTTCTCAGGTAGAAAGAAGCACACAGTTTGAGAAATGGAATTACCAAGAAATCTTGCTATTTTAACTCAAAACAACTGATGTTAATGGCATACCTTGCTAAGTGATCGAGTGAGCACATGAGGGTGGAAGGTTCTTGCAAATGAGCTTGTGAAAGCCAGGACCCACCAAGGGTGGCATCCAGCAGCAACCTAGTTTTTCTCTTTCTGATTGGTTGTCTAATGACAAGTAGGCAAAATGAGCAGCAGAAGCCTTGCATGGGGCCACAGAAACACTGTAACCCAGCAAGCTCCCTCAAGCCAGGGACAGAGAGCTGTGTTCTAGATTCAAACAAATGTACTTTCTCCCTCCATTAAATCGAACATTCCCCTCAGCCTAGGATTTGGACAACGCTTATGGAGAAAAAAAGAAACCCTTAACATCTGTGTAGGCTGGGAATGTAAGTCAGTGGGTGGATTCTGAACACTGCTGAAGTGATTGGGGTGGGGGGGAAAACATGTTTATTTGTTAAAATGGAAACAATCAGTAATGACAAGGGAGCTGAAATATTTAGACAAAGCTGTAATGGAACCCAGAGGACATTTTTCTAGTTCTCGTGACACAAAGTTCCTCCCTATGAAATAGTATACATATTTTTATAATTCCTCTACAGGCTCTTATTTTAAAAATATATATTATGTATATTATACATATTATGCTTGTATAGAAATATATATAAGATATTCATCAAAACATAGTTCCAGGTCTGCCCTCCATTGTTATTTGTTGTGTGGCTTGCTTGTCCCATTAGGCGAGAACATATCTGTATTTATATTAGTTGCCTGGGACATTATAAACACTTGTGTTTAACACGGCTATCACCAAGGTAACCTGCTAGTATTCTAAGTTGGGAGTGACACTAATTTTAAACTAAAAGCAGGCTAAAAGAGCCCTAGTTACATGGGATTAAAAAGTATTTTGGCTCAGATTTTTAAAACTTGTTTTTAAGTATACCACACGTGCTGCCAATTCCTGTTTGTGTAAGTCATTTTCAATCAGATGTGATACCCTTGGTTGTTAATAACAGTACTTACAGAGGCCCTCTTTTTCTCCCCCCCGAATGCACTCCCTCCTTCCCTACTTCACTGCAGGGTGTTCGCCCAAGGGGAATGCTTATATGATTTCTTCAAGCTCAGGAATCAGTAGAAGAACTAGGAATAAAATCCAGAGTTCCTCTGCCTCCCAGGAGAAGAGCATAGGCCACACTGCTGTGATACCAAAGGGGCCATGGGAGCGGAGTCTTCTCCCTACAGTGCTATCTGGGTTTTACGGAATTAAAATTCATCTTAGGCTATAATTTGAAAGTAGGTGGATGTTGACTCTTGGGAAGAGATAGAGTAATTTCTTGGACTTCAAATCTCTGTTTCTGTTCACATAATTTACTGAAAGATTGCTGTTCGTAAAGTAAAACTGGTGTCATCTTACCTCATATGATGTACGCAGCTCTTCTCACCACAGTCTCAGTATCTGTGCAAACTCACTTAAAACCAAGCCTTTTAATATAAAGGGGAAGACTTTTCTTCCTTGAAACTGACTTCAAGTGTGTGTCAGTAAATAGTAGTATAGAATTTCGTTAGACTAGAAGTTATGTCTTCAATTAAATGGCTTCTAGACACTGTCTATGTCTCATTTTACAATAACAACAGGAGCTACTATTTATTGACCGGCTACTGAATGTCAAGCACTGTGCCAAAGGGCATTATATCTCATTTACCTAAAATAAAATTAACATCGCATGACAATGTAAGCTGTCTGCATGGTGAAAGGCCTAAAATAATTGGCCTCTGCACATGCCCCTCTTAGCCGGAATTTGGAGCATACAATTCTAGAAATCTTTTTTTCTTATAGCTGAAGAGCATCCCATTAGATTAACTTCTTTCTTCTTAAACATCACTATTTCCTGGGGTGAATTTCAGTGAGTTCAACTGAGCCAAACATTGGCATTAGTCTCTATTAAGTAAAATGCAATATGAAACTATCCTACCTTTGTCTTCATTCCTGCCAGACCCCTCCCCCCCCATCCCAAGTTCTGTATTTATACTGGAAGCTAAAAATAAAGCTTACACCATAGATGTAGTGAGCTAAGCATCATTTGTATCCCAGAGACCACATGAGGAGTTGATATTTTAAACACTGTGCTATTAGAATGGACCCCTAGCCATGCTTCATATGAAGAGTAATATAGTGAGGATGAAAGCATTCCAGCTTCATGCTTATTTTTATAATTTGGCTAGAATCTGCCATTTTTGAACCAATGGTAATATTATTGGTGTTATTTTGTATATCTATAACTTTGAAACTTGGTATTATTGCACAGCTTAAAATGATAATATATTTGGGGGTTTTCTTGGAAAATGCTGTTATAGTTTAGAAAAGGATCTGTACACTTACCACGTTGCCAATCTGAAAATATTTTAATGTTCATTTTAAGTCACAGGGGCTTGCCAAACTGGCATTTGGAATTAAAGTCTGTTATTTGTAAAGAAATTATGCAGTTACCTAATTCAAGCTCACCATGGTCTCTATTATGTTTTAAATTATGTTATATGCCATAATCTGTTCTAGAAATAATTACTGAAAAATGTTGCTCATTATTCTACATACTTAACACATCATTGTCCCAAGTTTGAAAATAACAACTAAACACTTCAAAACAAAATCACTCACAAAGAATTACCTCTTTCATTTGACATTTAATAGAATAATCTAGAAATACTGTGAAAAGATTTTCTTGGTTCCTGGTTTGATGCTCAACCACTGAGCAACCCTGGCTGGGTGTAGAAAGATTTTTCTTATTGGTATTATTGTGCTATTAGTATTAGACAACCAAAATTACAAAATGGCTTAATTAGCACTACATAAGATTTGTTAAGTCCCAAGAATAAAGACTTATTTGGGCTAATGCCACTTAATACATCAAAAGCACACTAATTTAAGGAACTAGAAGACTGATGAGAATTGATGAAATATTTGAATTATAGGATATGCTTCTTTAAAAAGTTATGACCTTAAATAAAGTGTTGGCAGTGGAGGTTATTGAGAAAGGCTTGCTTTAATACAATCACGTGCCATTTAATGATGGGTACGTTCTGAGAAATGCATAGTCAGGCAATTTTTGTGGTTGTGCGAACACCAGAGTGCACTTACACAAACCTAGATGGTGCAGCCTCCTACTGTAACTGGATGTGCTGTACTGTTATATGACTGGCTGTGCAGTAGGTTTATTCACACGAGTATCACCACAAAGACATTGAACTACAACATTACTACAGCAACATTTCTAGGTAATGGGAATTTTTCAGCTCCATTATAATCTTATGGGACCACTGTTGTAGATGTGGTCTGACGACCTAAACAATATATGTGGTGCACAACTGTAAAGGGATATGAATGTTTGGTAATTAGCATGTTAATTACTTTGATATAAAATGTGATTTTTAATCTCATAAAAGTGTGATACTTATAGTGTTATAGTGGTAATTTATCCAATATGCCTTGTTTGATAAAGATAAAGAAAAAACTCTCAGCTTAGATCCAATCTATAGTAAGACAAATTTCAAAGAAGTATAGAATAAGTTAATAAAAAATGTTATACAAAATGCTTAATAATGTAATTAAAATGTTAGTAGATCTAAAATTTGTATTAATCTATAATTATGGTAGCAGTCTCTTAACCACTTAATGTTTTATTGTCTGATTTATAAAACATACCTGTACAGCCAGTTTTTCCTTTTTTGCCTGAATATCCCATGTCACAGTGGCAGATAAATGAGCCTTTCGTGTTTTCACAGGTTCCACTTAGACAGATATTTGGATTCAAGTCACATTCATTAACATCTGTAAAACATAGATATCATTAATGCATATAACCATTTGTTTGATATCAGTGAATACTTTTCCCCCTAGATAATGCAACTGTGCTAAATAATTAGAAAGGATGAAATACTTTCACTCAAAAAATGCATCATATCTGTGAAACTCAATTCACATGTGCTTTCTACATTTCAGGCTAGCCATGCACACTGGCAATTTATCTGGGCCATAGGAAGGAGGTCAAGTAAGCAAAGAAACTGATTGACTCTAGGCTAAGTATAGAGCCTGTTTATGTGACAGTCTAGAAAACTTTTCAAAACAGCATATTATGTTGCAAAATGAAACTTAATTCAGTTTGCATGATGCCAACAAGTTAGTTTCCATATTTTTAAAGAGAGGACAGATAAAATAGTAGTCTTAGTGTAGGCAGTTACAAACTTCACTTTTTCCCAAAATTTAAAGTTATTTACTTTTTTATGACATTCACTTTCATTTCTGGGACTTCACAGATATTCAGAAAGGGTTTTCTGAAGCTATAAATGTGATACAATTTAAATATTTTCAATTTTAAATTCCTGCTTCTGGACAAGATGGAGTAACTGGCACAGAATTTACCTTCCCATCTGAAGCAACAAAAGGACAATATAAGCATCAAAAGACCGTGATCTCAAAGAAAGAAAACAAACTGGATGAGTTCTGTGAAGCCCCGATTACTATGTAGGGAGAGTTTTAAGTCCCTGGCATAGAGAAGGGATGACAGATGGAACCAGGTAGTGTCCCTGGGTCAAGGAGGTGAAGCTAGAATTCCTGAAAGGCCCAGGTCACTAGAGTTCACAGGGAAGAGCAAGGGACAGATGGAAACTGCACAGTGAGAAAGCATCCAAATACCTGCAAAGGGGCCCACTCAATATTCAGATGAGTAATGATCAGTGGATTCATCCAAGGAAACTACTGGAAGCTGGGGGAAGTACCACCCACAGGAATTAGAGGAAACAATCATCAGCGTTCACGGAAGGCCTGGACCTACCAGTTTGGAATATCCCAGAATTCACAGGGGTTTGGGTAGGGTATCCAGAAGGATCTTGCCACCGTAATGGAGCAAAATTAGCCCAAAACTAACTTCTCTTAAAAGCGTAAAAGCAAGATTTTGAAAGGATCAATCTGTTTCCAAATAACTGAGTTACATAATAAAGCTCAAGAATATTTCTAGGAATCCAAAAATATCTAGCACCTAGTAAGTAAAAATTTATAATGTCTGGCATCCAATCAAAAATTACCAGGCATTCCATGAAGCGGGAAAATATGACCCATCATGAAGAGAAAAGTCAATTTACTGAAATGACTCAGAACTGACACAGATGACAGAATTAGTAAACCAGGACATTAAAATGGTTATTATAACTGTAACCCATATGTTCAAAAGCTAGAGGAATGATTGAACATATCAAATAGAGACACAGAAGTATTAAAAATACTTAAATAAAATTTTAGAGATGAAAATGATGTCTGAAATAAAAAAAACATACTGAACAGAATTAAAGGCAGATTAGATATTGCAGAAAAGTTTAACAAATTTTAATACATAGCAATAGAAACTCTAAAACAAATACAATCAATTCTAGAGCTATTGCATTTTGTCAGAAATAAATTTTGCTTGCTTTTAAACATTTTAAAAGCCTAAACTCTAATTATAGCAGGAGGGCTAAATGGACAGAAATAATGCATAGACAAAATCAACTCTATCTGGAGTTGACCAACTGTAGCTCAGTCCACATAACATATCTGAGCATCATATCACAGTCACTAGGAAGTTGCTTTTTGAAATGCCAGTTTTGGAATATTGGCTTTATACCCCTAAATATCCTTACTTCCCATATAGGATCTATCAGCTACCCAAACTAACATTTATGTAATTTAACAGTACTTGTGAATAATCAGAGAAAATGGAAAATTCTGTTTTCTTTGCTTACCTACACAAGTCTTCATGTCTTCAGATGCCATGAATCCATCATAACACAAGCACCTGTACTCCCCAGGTATGTTGGTACACTGACCACCATCACAGATATTGGGGTTATCTTCACACTCATCAATATCTGTAGAGAATAAAACCAACAATGACCTGTTGTTGATATTGGTTCTATTAATTCAGTGACCCAAGTTGAATGGACTCAGCCTACTTGCATTAGAGAATTAGTTCTCAAAACCAAATGAAGCTTTCCATAGAACATGCTTTCAGGAGAGAACAATTTTCAAGATTCCAACATACTGTTTAAGATCAAGGTCCACATCCACTTAAAAGTCCATCATTTAATTAGCAATTTTTATCTCTAATATGAATTTATCATTCAAAAATGATTATGAATCCTATTTTTTATTCCTAAAGTCTATCATCTTCTGTTTTATTGATATTTTTAAAATGAAAACTAGTTAATAAGCATATCTACTCAGATGTAATTTTAGTAAAAATATTTTCAACATTTACTTTTTATAGCAAAATATATATTTAGGGCTTTTCAGGGAGATTTTTCTAGGTCAGATAAAATACTTTTGGTCTCTATACCTAAGTTCTCTTCTTAACCCAAGCCAAAATCAGTACCTATATTACCCACTTCATTTTTCACCTCTAGATGCCTACATGGCTCTTCTAGCCCAGGATGATATATCGAGAAGTATAAATTAGACCAGCATTTCTCACATCCAAATCACTTGGAGAGCTTATGAAAACAGATTACTGTGCTCTATCCCCAGGAGTCTCCGATTCAGTAGGTCTGGGGTGGGGCCTAAAATTTTTTATTTCTAACACATGCTCAGGTGAGGCTGATGCTGCTGGTACAGGCAACACACCCTGATGAGCACTGAAGTAAGTTGAGATCAGATTCTTCAAAATTCTGATCAATGGAGACACTATTTTTAGCCTCCACTGGTTGAGCATGTGCCAGATACTACACTAAGTGCTGCACTTACTCTTCCACATAGGCAATCTGACCCTGTTTTATAGATGAGAAATCTTATGCGAAGGATCTTTATCAAGGACACACAGCTAGAATATGTAACAAAACAAAGATCTGGACTCAGGACTATTAACTCCACAGTCCAGGCACCAAACTACTCTATAAAGGGACCTGTTATTTCCCAGGAGGCTAAAACCTACTTACCAGTACATGACCTCTGGTCGGGCATCAGTGCAAATCCCGGCTGACAGCTACATTCATAGCTACCTTCAGAGTTTGTACAGAAGGTCTCACAACCACCATTCATTATGCTGCATTCGTCAATGTCTAAAAAACAATAAAAATAATATTACCTTTTTCTGTGTTTATGATCATGGCATGTGTTTATAATTTCTAGGCATGGGTCAAGGAAAACAAACAAACAAACAAACAAACAAACGAAGAACATCCTAGGGCAACTGGAAGTCACCACATTGCTTGATTCCCTCAAAAAATATGAACTACACACCTACTGTGTGCTAGAGATGTGAATCTAATGGTGAATGTGACAGATACAAGACCTACCCTCATAATGCTGAACTGCAGCTGGAGAATTAGATAAACAATTAATTACACAATACGCAGTGTGCCACATGCAATGTAGGACAAATGCTAGGGGCTATGAGAACATATATGACAATGACAACATGAGTGAAATTCTCTGGGTCATAGATTCAGTTATAAACTTGACATTCGCTTTGACTGGCTGAAGTTCTAAACCTTTCAAGAACTTGAGTTAGAGTTCTGAGTTGTCCTGGGCCATATTTCAGGAGAATTTTTGGGCTGATTTATGACTTTGGGTAGAAACCATGTGAGACTTGGCAGTTCCACATGATGTACACCCCAAACCAGGCAAAAACTGGCAGTTTCCACAAAGTTTCACTTTGACTCTGGGCATAATAAAGCCACAGGGTTTTCTGAGCCACTCTTTCCAGCACGACGAACCCTACAGAAGGCCAGCCACAAAGCAAAAGGCTTGTCCCACAAAACCCCCTCTTTAAGGAGTGCCAGACAGGGCCTCCTTCTGGGTAAGATATCATAGTCTTCTTTCGAATAATTATTCTTTGAAACCTCTCAGCTGATCTAAACCACCTAAGGGCAGAGATTACACCCTATGTTTTTTTTGTTTTGTTTTGTTTTGTTTTTGGTCTTTTTCACAGCACTCACCATGCTTCATTATTTCAGGGGGTTAGTAATCACGTGCTGATTTGCCTGGTTAGGCATATGTGTAAACAGAGCATATGCTACCATTCACCATTAAAGCAGCATGGGTCAAACTATACTTGTTAGAACTAAAACACTCCATAGCTCTCTCTTAGCTGCTCTTTAAACACACAACGAGGTGATATCTGAAGATTGTAAGCCACAAGGAAAAGACTTTTACTTACAGGGAAACAAGAAAGATTAAGTAAAGGTCACTAGTGATGGGAGCAGAACTCTGAGAACATGGCTTGCGTGCTTTAGAAAGAGACTAATAAAATAAAATATAAACCAATGTACTGTATAGAACTTACCCACGCAAAACAGCCTGTCGGGAGTTGAATGATAACCAGGGTTGCAGGCACACTGATATTTCCCGATGAGGTTCACACAGCGGCCATTGGGACAGAGGTTGGCACTCAGTTCACACTCGTTGACGTCTGTGAAGAAAATAGGAAGAGCAAACGGCCAGCCATCAGCTTCGGACTCTGGCAGAGACGTGGGTTGAATGACTGACCACAAGTAAGTGGTCTGAAGTCTTCCTCCTTACCAATACACGCTGAGATGTTGGGGGACAGCTGATGACCAGGAGGACATTCACAGCGGTAACTTCCCTCGGTGTTCAGGCAAGCGCCTCCTCGGCACAGGAGGGGATCTCGCAGACACTCGTCAATATCTGCAAAATGGAAACGACCCGTGTTGAAGATGTTGGTGGTGTCCTGCCCAGGTCCCCATGCCCAGGCCAGTGTACTCATCACCCCATTTCTGGGTGTCCTGGCCGCTAATGGCTCACAGATTCCTTCTTGAAGAACTGCTGTGCATTTCACTCAGAAATATCTGGGAGGTGAGATATTGTATTTCTCTCCCTTGCTGGCGGCCACCCATGGCCAATAGTTGATTGAACTGATGTGGAAACAGAAAATATTGGCCTCCTTGTTTCAAGGTAGGACAATTCTCCGATGCCATTCACACTCCCGAGTCACCTGTGGAAGCCTGGTAAGGCTGAAGTCTGCCTCTCTTCTCCTTCCCTCACCTGCCTCCCTTATTTCTTCAGGCTCCTCCTGAGAGCACTCCCTCAAAATAATCTCCATCTCAGGATTATTGTTTCTAGGGGCCCTGATTTAATGCAACCAGCTTAATTAATCTCCTTTTCTAGGAATATTGGGCAGAGACGTTATAATGTGATCTTGAATATAACTTATGTTTGAATTGTTCTCTCTTCCCTGGGGTGTCTATTCTAGGTTTTACACTCACTTGTCTGGGACCCATAACTGGTGTCGGAGGCCACCCACCACCCCGCAGCACGAATTCCCTCAGCTCTCCCACATGCCAGTCTCCCACTGCCACAGACTGGTTCCAGACTCACTGGTCAGGAGAGCAGAGCACTGGGGAAACAGGAAGAAGCCGAGCCATGGGCCATGAGTCCTCAAAGCCGCTTGGAATCCTTTCTTTCCTGCGCTGATCAAACGGGCACACACTTACCCATGCAGTTCTTCATCATCATGAATCCACTTTCATAGCCTTCGTCACACTTGCATTCAAAGTCCCCTGGGGTGTTCACACACTGGCCACGGCCACAGAGGTCGGGAGATATGCGGCACTCATCAATGTCTGCACAAAAGCAGCAAGTGAGTATCAGGATAGCCTTCATTCTTGTGGCATAAAGATGAAGAGTCTAACGGTTGTCCCTCCAAGGTGAGCCCCCTCACTGACCTGTGCAGTTCCGTTCTTCAGAGTCAAGAGCAAAGCCACTGTCGCACCTGCACTTAAAACTGCCAATGGTGTTTCTGCACTTGCCATGGGTGCAGAGGCTGGGAATCATCTTGCATTCATTGATATCTTCAAGAAAAATAAAATGTGTGAAAAGTTGTGAGTAACCAATAGGTCTCCATCCCACCGTATTAAACCCAGGAGGCTGGAGGGTCTTGATATAAGGTCTTGGCAATATACATTTTAAAGACTGTGTGATGATCCATGAGAAATATGACTGTGTACACATTTCTAGTCTTTTAAACTTCTGTTTTAGAAAGCATTATCAGAGAAGTAAGGAGTGTGTTTATTTGGACTTTTAGAATCCAGCCTGATACACACTGAACATTTAACTATTTGCTGAATGAATGGTCCAAACCACTAGTGTTTATACTTAAAGCATATAGAAGATTATTAGCATATATTGCCGCACAACAACCAATTGAGTGTGTAGAGCAAAGATTTTCATCCTTTTTCATCTCCTGGCACATATAAAGTAATTACACTAAAATTCTATGGTAAACCAAAAAAAATAATACATTCTTGGCTGATCTGACAAAAAAAAAATAGGTATAATTTTGATTCATTCACACCAGATGGCTATTATTGTGTTGGCTGTTGTCATTTTTTAATTTGACAATCTCAGGGAAAAGAGGTTAGTGCCCCTGACTAAGTAGTCAGATATTGCATATTTTAAGAATCCTTGAGGCACACTGGTTGAACATTGCTGGTGTAGAGAAATAAGATATTCATTTATGCTTTTTCATTTGTTTTTGGATATGCCCAAAATACAAGAATTTCAAAGAAGACGTCATTTCTAATTTAAATTATTTGGAAATAATGTATACTATTTAAAATATTTTATCAATATTATATAGCCATAGAGTTTCATTAGTATAAGTAAAAGAGTTTTTTTTATATATATATTAGGAGACAACTTCTGTAATGTGTAATCTGAGTTTACCCTTTTAGGAGACTTTCCCAAGTAAGACCTAAAGCTCAACAAATACAAGTTAATTTTTGCGTAGTGTCATGAGAGACAGAACGGGCAGATTAAATCTCAAGAACATCAAGTCCTTCTGTGGCAATGGATTCCCACAGCCTTTGGAAGCAAATCACTCAAGTTCCTTTAAATTTACTTAAGAGACATTTAACAGGGCCATCTAGAAACCATCTTTCTAGACACAACAATTTTAAATCCCAGAGCTTCTTGGATAAAATGCTCAGTAGGAAAAAAAAAGTCTACACATTTTTCCATAAAGATAGTTAACTGGTATTTATATACTCATTTCCCATCTGATTCAATTATGAAGTATAATAACTAGGACCAGACACAATGGGCAACCAACACAAAACTATACTGGGAACATAAGCTGAGCCTCTCTGAATAGTCGGAATTCTGAGTAACCAATTATGATTTTTCCATATGCTAACGTAAACAAGCTCTGTTTCATTGTGTGCAAAAACTTAAATCAAATTGGAATTAGATTAAATCTGCGACTTCTTGTTTTTTTGCATGAATTTTAGATTATAGCATAATAAACTGAAATAATAAAATATCCTGTCCTTGGAGTGTGTCTGCCACAGGAATGAGTTTCGCTACATTTGGACAAAGAGGATCTGCTGCTGGGTTTCTCATGCCATTCACCCTCCATTATCTATACTCAGGTGGACTGCAGAGACATGGACGCTCAAATCAGCAGATAAAAGGTCTTCTCATGTGGCTTTAGCAGATGGCATACAATTTTCCCATTTCCTTTCATTCATGTTTGGCTTAGGGTAGCATTAAAATCTACTTTAACACTTAATAATGGCTAGATGGGTGAGGCAAGCAACCTCAGGAAATCCTGAGATATAGAAAAAAAAAACAAAACCCACTACAGAGTGAACGTTTGGTTACAGATCATTCAGGAAGCAAAAAATGTATGCTGAGATGATGGAGGAATGACCACATTGACGGTACTCATAATCCCACTGGTAGAACTCTGGGCTCATGCAAATGTATCCTGTTGGTCTAAAAGAAAGGGCAACCAACCACTGAAACCATTGTACCTTTGAAGAAAGGTTTTCCGTTTGTAATTTCTTTTGTGGCAAATCCGGGTCCTCTGGGGCAGAGCTCCTCATACTCAGGCGTGTTTTTCACGGGACACTCCTCACATTCCTCCGTACCCCAGGCCGCCCCCACAGAGCAGCAGCAGGCGTCCATGCGGTGGCGGCCGGCAATGGGCAGAGTGCACTCCTCGTCGTCGTATCTCAGGAAGCAGGTTTCCATGCGGATATCTGCCAGAGAGCAGAGGGAGCATGAGGAGAGCTACTCTGTGTTCACTTTTTCTGATAATTCTATGGGAGGAGCAGTATTCTAAGAAATCCCGCAATGTGCTTGGGGGAGATGTTTTCACAGACATGCTGGTTACCAATGCATATCGGCCATGAGGTCTTGCCATCTCTTCTCAGGCTAAAAGCAAACTACACTCTCTCTTTGGAGAACATCTGATCTGGCCCCAGCCCCTTTTCCTCTGATCCACTTCATTTTGGAGAGATGGACTGGTAAACTCCAAAATGAGGAAAAACAGCAAAGAAAAGCCATTCACTCCTCTTCTCAAGTATTCCTTTCACTTCAACATGTGTTCGTGTACACATTCTTCTGGATACACGTGGCGTACATCTAGCTCCAACCCCAAATTCATGGGATTATGAGGAAGAATAGAAAGAATAGCAGACCAGAGGTCAGAAGACCTAGAATTTGGTCCTATTCTGTGACTAAGAAGTCTGCTTGTCTGAGACAATGCGACAAATGAGATTATGCATCTGAAAATTGTAAAGGGTAATTAAAACATAAGGCATGATATTCCCTCTCTTTCCTGATACCCACAAAAGTTTCCTGCAAGCACCTGTCCGCCTGGCCAATAGGAGGACAGGCCTAGCAGGTATGAGTTATAGTTTTTTTAATTGAAAGTATTCTCCCCACCATTCACCTCACATCTTAGAGCCCATGACATGGGGGTGGATTTAAGAGCTCTGGAATAATAACTAAGGTGATAATGATTGAAGGAACAGTTACATACAATTCACTCCACTAACACGTTCTCTACTCTTTCGATAAAGAATAAACAAAGAGCCTCAGTTAGGGAAAGCTCTTTTTCCAGAAAACCACCATGGATCCTAACGGAAATGCTGAATTTGGGATGCGTGTATCTGTACGTGGAACCAAATATTCAGCTCTATCTTATTAACTGAAGCATTAATAATCTTTAAGGAATGATCACTAGAAAGGTAATAAGTTCTGTGTTTACCCAGGCAGATCCTCCCAGTGGAATCCAAACTCATCCCATTGGGGCACTGGCACTTAAATGATCCCTTGGAGTTCACACATTCGCCATTTTTGCATACTCCTGGGAACACCTCACATTCATTGATATCTATGAAGGAAAGCAAGCATGAAGTTAATATATCTGTAACATCATTCTACTTTCTTCCATTCATGAAATCATAAGTATTCTCATAACAGAAAAGGCCATTTGAACCTGACAAGATCGCAAAATTAGTTTGCTTCCAAATAGTTTAGGTAGAATTTCTGGGCTGTCTGAATAGCAACAAACAGAGCCCACCTGCTGCTAAAGATATGAGTTTGTCCACTGGTCTCAGGAGTGATTTCTGAGTTGAAGAGACAGGGAGCTGGTGTGAAGTCTTGGAGACAGCTCTGGGTACTGTGACTATCTCAGGTAAGGCTCCCAGGAACCAGGTAATTAGCTTTATGAGACCAGATGTTTGGAAGTAAGTAGAGAAACAGAAACCCGGTCTTTCAAACTGGCAAAGAATAGAGCTTAAACGTGGGCGTGGGAAAAAATCCTACTGAGGAATATGTAGGGCTGGTAAAAAGATTCCCTTTTGAGAGTGCTGAGAAGTCCCCAGGAGTGTATTACTGGTTCTACCTCAGCAATGGTCTCACTGTTGTGTCAAAACCTTGGTGGTCCCAGTTTGAGTTGGGGAGAGTCAAAAGATGCTCGTGTTCATCCTTTTATCATTCACCGACTCTCTCTCAAATGTGCCCTTCTGTATCAGTTTGCTTAATGCAAAGCAGTATGTTCTCTGCACTTAATTTGGAAAAATATTCACCATCAAATTAAACCAAAGAAAGGCACTTACTTGCCAATGTCAAAAACATGGAGCATTGGTTAAGAAATTCACACATAGTGTCTCTATTTAGAAGAAATATTTCTCAAATAGGGATGCTGAAAAAAATGTTCCTGATCTTTCCTTGTAAGAGAGATAAATGGGAAGGGGAAATTTTACCTTTTTGGGTATTTTTTTTTTGTTCTGGCCACTTGTATACAAAAATGTGCTGCTTAGGTCAGATAAGTTATTAACTGTGGGTCTGGACCAAAGAAAGGCCAAAGAATTCAGTCATTATTTGGAAAGCAAGACCTTGGGTGGGGGTTATAGTCTTCCTCTTTATTTTAGCAGGGAAGAAATTGCATTTCATCCCACATATGGGACTAATTGCTGTTTTTAAAATTGTTCAGCTGCTGTGTCATGTCAGGTTGTGTTAGTCACCCTGACCTATGTCTATCTGGGACTCCAGGAGAAAGAATCATGGCAAACTAGAGATTAATCCATGTATATTTTCAAAAATAATGCAGCTAAGTGTGTCTTTCTAAATCATATGTGATGAAACAAACAAACAACAAAAAATAGGACAAACCCAGAAAAAGGCAAATTTTACAGCCCCATTAAAGACCTCCTGTTTTATCTTCTTGATATACAGCATTTTGAAAGGGCAGTCAATTCAAACCATGGTCAGCCTACATTCTCAGCCACCCTGTACTCTGGCCATAGTAGTTTGAAACTGGCAAGAGCATATATATGCTTGTGAAATTAACATCTGTTATGCTCTGCAGTTCTCATTATTTTATTTCTCTGCAGCATATTTCTCATTGTGAAGTTACATGACATCTTTATCCAGTCCAAGTTAACACAAGCATTCTTCAAGCACACAGAAATTTATGGTTTATAAATAATCATAAATACCTTCACATTGTGTTCCTTTTATTCTTGAATAGCCTTTACCACATATGGGATCTGTAAAAAACCCACAAACAAACAAAAACAAAAAACAAATTTGAGATAACAATATCCAGACTTTGTAGTTATGACCTCGTATAAGAAACACGAAAGAGGACCAGGAACATGAATTACATTTTGTCACTATGAGTAAGTCTGAGATAATGAAGTGTTTCTGAAACTGCATAAGAGAAAAAGAATAATAATGAAATGTATCCTTAAATAAAGCTCAGTTCCTGTGAGATATCCAAAAAGACCCCAAGGTGCCCTAAAGATCATGTTACATTGAGGACCAAGAAGGAAACTGACTAGATTTCTCTCTTGCTATTAGCCCTAACATAGGAATCAAACTATGGGATTACTGTAACATGAATTTGGAAACCAAAGTCTAGAACTTGAATATATCGTGCCCTGCAGCATTCACACTATGTAAATGCATGCATTTATATACTCAAACGTTGAATCAACAAAATTATCAGCAAGTGTCCCAGACCTCAGCTTTGCAACAGACTTAGAAATTTAGTCGTGAATACTGATTTCTTTATGTTACTCAATTTTTTTTTGGAAGAAAATGTGCACCTATAAAAGGCTCAGAACCCCTAGTCCCAAGATTCTCCAGAGAGCCAATAGGAATTGCTGGTCCAGGAAAGCAACACCAGCTAACTGTATTACAATGTGGTGACAGAAAACAATAAATTGCCAAATTACCTGAAATTATTGTTTTGATACTTCTCTTGGTTTCCTATTCAGTAATATGTTTTATTGAAGTCATCAGAATTAAACCTTCTAAAATCCTCACGTGAGCCTAAGTGCACAAAGTACTAGGCTTCCCTTTTCTAAGCAAAGTGACCAGTGAGATGGGCACAGGGGCCACAGCTCCCATTTCACTTACCGACTTGGCATATGGTACAGGGGCTCCCCCAGGCAGCGCCAAGGGAGGAACAGCACTCAGACTTTAGGGTGGCTCCATTGATGTTGATCTCACACCGCCCATCGATGACAGTCTGCCAGCAAGTGCCCTTGATGGTTTCTGTGGGGGGGGGGGGATGGAGAGATAATATTTAATAGGTACTTCAATACAGCAGCATTGGTAAACACCAGGAAATCATTCTCAGGAAGATAAATACCTATGCAGATGGTTTTTGTTGGATCCAAAGTACTTTCAGGAGAACATTCACAGATAAAAGAGCCTTGGCTGTTTTTGCATACTCCATTAATGCAAGGACTGGATTCACATTCATCGATATCTGAAACAAAAACAGCTCTATATCACTGCTAAACACTAGTCTTTTTTAAATTTCTTTATTGATTAAGTTATTACATATGTGTCCTTATCCACACATTACCCCCCCATCCCCCCACTCATGCCCTCACCCCCCTGTTGTCTGTGTCCATTGGTTAGGCTTATATGCATGCATACAAGTCCTTTGGTTGATCTCTTCCCCTTACCCCCACCCTCCCCTACCTTCCCTGAGGTTTGATGGTCTGATCGATGTTTCTGTCTCTGGGTCTGTTTTTCACTCTAGTCTGTTTTTCACTCTAGCATGAATGAATATGGAAACTTTGGCCTCAATGGCTATCATAAATTCTTCATTAGATAGTAAAGCTGGCCTAAATAAATTTTTTCTAGACTAGATGGAATGCCAAAAATAATAATTAAGCAAGTCTCTATGGTACAGAATCTGATACGTGGATGAATATTTTTATTCAGGAAATCTGTAAGTGTGATTTCTGAATAATGAACTCAAACAACATATATGTAATGTCTTCTGCATCTATTAAATGATAGCTAATAAAATGCCAATAGCAGGCAAATGCAAAATGAATGCTTTTAAAAGGTACTTAAACTAAGAATAAAGGACAAATAATATGCGAATTGCAGGTAAGTACCACCAATAGCTTGCAACGTGGATACAAGTGCCATTTAGGACCACAGATTCTCAACTGAAGGGGCATAATTATCTAAAATAGCAGTGACTCTAATTTATTTTCATGGCTTTCTAGTGGCAATACAAAAGAAAGCAAAGTATGTAGTATAAGAACAAAAAAAATGTAGTTTACCTTCACAGGTTTTTAGATCAGGTTTGTATATGAATCCTTTGGGGCAGGTACAGACAAAACTTCCAGGAGTGTTCCTACATTGTCCATTGTCACAAAGTAGACTGTTCAATACACATTCATTAATATCTGGAAAACCAATGAAAATGAACTTTTAAAAGAGCCCTTCCCTTGCATGCAACTTCTTTGCTCTTTTAGTTGGGTTTACAAAGTCACAATGATATGATTAATTCAAACAATTAGGCTGAATGAGCTTTGGAAAGAATGTTTGTAATAACAAAGGCCAGGGACAAGTTATGGATATTTCAGAGATGGTCAATATTAAAACAGTCCTATATAGCATCCTCTCTAATAAAAGGCTAATATGCAAATCACGGCTGGTGAGCACAGTGGCGGTGGTGGGAGCTTCTCCCTGCCTCCATGGCAACGCTAAGGATGTCCTACTGACGGCTTGGGCAGGGAGCAGGCCTAAGCTGGCAATCGGACATCATTTAAGGGCTCCCAGACTGCAAGAGGGTGCAGGCTGGGCTGAGGGATCCCCCCTTGAGTGCACGAATTTCATGCACTGGGCCTCTAGTAATAATAAAAAACTTAATTGGCATGACCATTGTTCCTTGTTCAAGGGAGTGAAGTTCTATATAATATAATTTAATCCCATTCCTCTTATAAATTAAAGCACTATTTGTCTACTCAAAGGCAACAAGTTTCTTGGGAGGGGTCCCAGTATTTCATCAAGCTCTCCAACACCAGAGGACTACAAATAGTAAAGGAAGAAACATGACAAATAAAACAGCTGACACCCAAGGACATATGGGAGAAACTTTTTTTTCCTAGGATCAGAACATATGATGATTCCCTAATGGCTAGATGGGAGATAGTTGAGTCCATTACCCAATAGGTAGTTGACACTTGCTAGATGGTGTGTTAAAAGAATGAACAGGACATTTGTTTATTTCAATCTGTAGCATCTATAAATTATTACATTTCCAGCAACTGACTGACCACCTTAGAACAGTACATTTCAAACCCTACCCCTAAAATACCACTAATAAACCTGGTTGGCTTAGTTGGTTGAAGTGTCATCCCATACACCACAAGGTTGTGGGTCCCATCCTCCTCCATCGGGATGCACATGGGAGACAACCATTAACCTCTTTCTCTCTCTAAAAACCAGTAAAAAAAATATCCTCAGGTAGGGATAAAAATACATAAATACATACATACGTACATAACCCTAAAGGCAGAAGAAAGTAAACACCCACCTCTAAGCCCTAAATGGCTTTCATAAAGTAAAAAATATACTTTAGGTCTCCTGTTTATCTTAAAGACTACTAATTTTCATCCCACTTCATGAAAGTATGTTTGCTTTGAGGTAAAATGTGTTTTGCTTACAAATAAAAAAGGTTCACCATCTTACATTTTGGTTTGGGTATGCTTTGGCATATTTTCACAAGTCTAAATATTCTGGTTTTAGAAGCCGAACTTCAGGAAACCGGAGGCAGTATGTCACTACACCACAGAACGGACACTACATTTCAGAAGATACTAGTCTAGGCAACTGGAGAAGCTGAAGAAGAAAACAATGGTGTCTCTGTTGACCATTTTTTTCTCAACCAAAGGATTTATTTAGTTACTGGCTGGTACCTTCATTAGGATTGTTAGAGCATAAAAATGATATTTGTTAAACTTAACAGAGAGCAGTTATTACTGAAAATAAGCTGGGTTTTCTCTGATTAATCCTAAAATGTGGTTGGGAGAAGAGCTGCTTCATGGTAAAAATTAGGGATGCCTTCGTAGCCATCCCGGAATGGTTCAGTGTTTGCATTTTATGTACCTAAGGAGCTCCTCTTTTAAGGACTGAATCTGCTACATTATTATTCATAAATTATCAAAATTCAGCTACATAAATTTTTGTCCACCAAGACATGGATGGACCAGGCTGTCACCCAAAGTGTAGAGCATCCACATGCCCAGTCCCTGAAGTCCTTCATGAGTAGTTTCCTCCAAAGCATCAAAAGGAGGAAAGCAATGTGCACGGAACATCTTAGAAAACAGGGGAAACTTCTCACCAACACAGTTTTTCCCAGATGAATCCACTTCGTATCCTGAATTGCATATACATTTGTAGGTCCCACGGAGGTTTTCACAAATTCCATTTGGACAAATGTCAGGATCTAACGCACATTCGTTTATATCTGCACCACAAAAGAGTCCAAAATCAATAACATTCTAAATACCAAATGAACTGTCAAAAGATAACATTACAATAAATGTAATGACCTTAGGATCTTGTGAAAAGAAAACAAAAAACAAAACAGTGACAGTTTGATAAAAAAACTTTGATCCCTTTTTCATAGTCAAATAAGATATCCTGAGTCAAATCTTCCTTCCCTTAGTCTATGAGAGGAACTGGCTTCTGACCTGGACTTACAAGATTTCCAATCCTTAATCAAACTGAAGGAGACCTCCTGGCTTCTGATCCAAACACCAAGATGGAAAAGTGAATCAAAAGCAGAGCCCAAGTCCCTACAACTGGTCTCTCTGCCACCTGCTGTCTGTCTCCCATCCACCTTCCACATTGCCACCAGACTTAACCTCAAAACAAGGTGACTGTCATTCTCATGGCTCAAACTCTTGTAATAATATCCTCAAGCTCAAATTAAAATACGAACCCTGTTTATTGACTTCAAGCTTTTCACTCTTCCATGAACATAAAACACCCTCTTCACTCTGTGTCCAGAATGCTTGAGGCAGACCTGTGCTCCCATCCAAAGCCCACTCAGACACCACCTGTGCTGGGAGACCTCTGTGGCTCTGCCCAGAGGATGCTAGGTTTCCCCTTGCTGTGCCCTCCCAGACTGAGGAGAACTCTAGCAGTCAAAGGCGATACAGAATGACAATCAGTGAACGGCAGTCTCAAATCTTGGTGCCTGACTCTTCTATACATCAGAGCTGACCTTTTTGACTTCTGCAGGTCCCTAGCACAACTTAGTTACTCCACACTAGCTCCTTATTCATTATATATTACCTAAATTCTCCTCTCGTGTCCTCCAAATATCCTCTCCCACCTTCATCCACTCAAAGTGAAATCCATCAAGTTGAGTGAACTGACAATCAATTCAGCCAGTCCCCTTTTTTCAGAATTCCCTGAATCAAATAGTTTCATTTTATATTAATAAAATAATCCTTTCGGCTTTCTTATCACCCATCTTATACTTATTCCAATTCTCCCTTTTAATTGTAATTCCTTTTATAGCACTATTTCTCTAGTTCTTACTCCTACACTTAAATAGTTCATTCTCGTCCAACTGAGTGAATTGCTGTCATTGTCTGCTACAAAAGATGAAAAATATAAAATATAAGATGGCTCCCGATTACTATCTTAAAAAATGACCGAGCACTGGACAATTAGGAAATAACAATTCAATTGAGCCCATAACCCTCAATTGTACTTGATAACGGAAGATACAAAGGAAGGCCAGGCTGCCCCTTCTTGTAAACGAGCAACCAGTCTTTGTATCTCATCCACCGTCCTCTAACCGCGCCCTCCAGGGAGGGCACCCAATCGTCATTTCCAAGCCCCACACCCACACCCAGCAACCCCAGGACCCGCTGTGCCCTGACTGCCCTGCCCCTGGGGGCTTCTGGGTGACCCGGGTACATCATGCAGTGATGGCCAACGAGGGAGTCAGACCAGACTGGTGTAAAGGGGCCAACTGGAAACCCACAGGAAGGCCTGATCCCGCCTCTGCACATGCCCAAGGTAGTAAATTTCAAAACCAGTCCTTACCGCTGCCTGCTGAGGTCATTCCTGGCCCACTGCTGCAGAGTGCCTGATACTCCGCTGCAATAAATTAACAGACAGTAAATGATCCCTTTGTTTGCAGAACAGGTCGATCCTGCTTTTGGTTTTGCACACATCATTTCCTCCAAAGTGAGTGGAACTGAAATAAGTGGCAACGGAAAAGGAGGCATCTCCCGGGGGAGTCACCATTACACGGAGCTCCCATTTAAAGGCTCCGCATCACTGAGGAAAACAAGTTTTAAGGCAATAGGCAAGTTACAGCAATTCCCCGTGCAGAGCACTTTCGGAAAAGGTGTTTTTCCTATAACTTGATTTTGTTCACCAGGGAACAGTTTACACTTACAGTGAAATGTGCCTGTTAAAGTGTGGTTTCTTAACTGTTAATAAAACTTTCTCCCACCATCTTGGGAATAATTTTGTTTCTCGGTGTGAGCTGTTTTCTCAGTACCCAGTTCTTAACATTTTCTCATTTCTCTCTGCAAAGTCTCTAGCCTCCACTCACAAGAACAACAGGGTATCTGTGTTTGCATTAATGTATATTTTTAAAGTGAATATTTTTCAGGGTGCTATAGACTCATTCCATGTAAGTCCCTAGGAGAAGTATTGCATGATGCTAAAACTGTGAGATCTTATTGAAGAAATAGAAGTTTATGGACTATGTTCCCAAGATTGTGATGGATCCGATTTCTATTTATTTTTAAAAAATTAAAATTATTGGGGTAATAGTGGTTAAAATCGATAGAATGTTTTACATACAATTCCAACAATATCTGATAGACATAAGAGCTTCGTGGTTAAATGCAAATCATTTGCACTGAAGCGGCAGGGAAACTGGATCCTAAGGATGAGCATCTTTACAGGGGCTCCTGCAGCTCACTGCTCAAGCCAACAGTCCTTACAGTCTTACTAGAAAAGCGTGTTCCTGATGACAGTGATGCAAATGAGTTAGGCCATCCATAGAAAAAAACTAAGGTTGAACCCCTCAGAACCTGTGCCTTCCAGCAAATGCAAATTTGAGCAAAGTAGGGACCTCCCTTAATTTTTAAATCATCTTAAAGAGGGGTGGGAAAAGGGAACAAATGAAAGGTGCCTGCCATTGTGTGTTTGAAAGACAGGACCTGGGAGCAAAAGGAAACACATCCTTTTTGTTCTCTCACATTAGCAATTAATTGAGACATCTAACCAAAAGGTGGAGAAATACTGTATGTAATAAAAACAGGAAAAGCAAAATCAGACCCGTTTTGTAAAAAGTACTTTTAACATTAGTGCTAAATTAGCTGATGCTTGTAGTAAATGCAGGTACATTATTGTTCTTTTCCATTTGGGCAAGATCTGGTACTAAAGTATTCCCTGTGGTGAATTCAGGTCAGCGTGGGTTTGAATGCTGATGGCCATGCTTACTGCTGGGGGTCTTGGGAGCAAGGCTTTTCCCTCTGTTAGTTTCATCTTCTATAAATTGGAGACAATGACATCCAACTCACACTGTAGTTCTATGGATTTAATGAGAGAACGTGGAAAGTGCTCAGCATAACACCTGGAACAGCTCAAGCACTTAGATGACAGGTGTTGCTGAGCTAACTCAGTGTTGTGCCATGAAGACAGTGGCATGGGGACAGATGAAAAAATTCCTAATAATGACACTTCTGTGCATTTAACTGACTGATCTCTGTGAGAGGGAATGCTCAGCCAGTGCGAAATACCTTCATATACAGCCCACTTGACCTCCAGAGCACAAAGATAGGCTTTAGACGTTGTGTGGTTGGGGTTTCTCAGTAGATTAACTAAAGATATGCCTTCTGGATATTTTCAATACCTTTCAAAATCCCTCTTCTCCCCTGAAATGAGGGATGCCTATATTCAGATCCTTCATAATTTGGCATTTTCATTTACCAAAGAGGTAGAGAAACATACTGAATGAAATCACTTCCACATGTGGGCCTCTGCTGTGCAAATCCATTCAAATATAAATAGAGGCTAGTGGAACTGGGCTTCAAATGTCACTCCAAGCTTTCTAAAGAAATCTGGTCTCCTTAGTCATCTTTTTATAAGTCCAATTATTTTCCTACGTATCATAACACCTGGCACAGCTCAAGTTCTTTGGAGATGTACTCAGTCCAGAGGAAAAAGGTGAGAACTAAGAACTATATGCACCAAGGGTCCTGGGTTCCAAGGTTGGCTCTTCCACTCATTTCCTATATGAACAAATCACCTATAGTCTCAGGCACCAGTTTTCAAGATACTTATCTATCTTCTAAATTCAAAGCATGCAACAAAAGTACTTTGAAAAGTTAAAGTAACATAACAAAAGGCTGACAGTAATAATGCATGACAATAAAGCTATATGAAAGTATCTTTGTTGAATAAAATTATATTTGTATATTACATAATTGAAGTATTATAAGCAAGTATTTAATGGATTGATAATCATATATAAAATGATCATTTGTATATTAGTCACTGGGTAAAGTAATCAGACAGAATAAAGTTTTTATTCTTTCACTGGTATCCCCATTTTTTAAAAGTCTCCATTTAACTTTCTCTAACTTCTTATATTTTAATTTCTAGCTCAGAAATGAACTAACAGAACCTATCAACATGAACCAACCAAGCAGAGCTACATGTTTTCAATATTAGATCTAACTCTAGGGCATTAGTAGCCAATGGCCAAGCCACCCTAAAATTCTGTTCAAATATAGACAGTCTATTGTTTTAATCTCAATACACGCTTTCTGTCTTAGAAATAAATGTAACTTACAAGTGGAGAGGCTCCTCTGGATTGCCTAAAACAAGTTATTTCAGATCTGAGAGAACTAAGAATCCCTTTTCTGTATCCTCCTAGTTTATAATTATGTTTACTAATGTAAGCCATCTCAAACCTTTTTGCAAAGAGGTGAGAAAAATTCCTAAATAAACAGAAATCCACAAAAAACTAACGTGCCCCCCCCAACTCCTCTCCACTCCCCCCGCCCCCAGTTGAGTACTTTGTCTGCCTGTGGCCTGGGAGCAGAATTCTGACTCGCGGACCAGTTTTCTTTCCACTGTTCCGTGTTGCTTCAAATAGTGGAAAGCACTTCTTCCCTAGGCTTGAATAAAATCATTTAGGAGTAGCACACTAAAATCAACACGATGGATTTGAACAAAATTCACAAGGCCTTTTGGAGAAAAGTTGGAAATATTCAGGTAACCTGAAAATTATTTACTCTTATGCTGTGTAAAATTCTGCTTTATAAGTCGTCCCTACAAAATGCAAACACCATGAAACTACTTTAGAAAACAAAGTTACATGTATTCCAAAGAGCATGACTATTATTAAGGTGGGGGAGTTCAGATGGGAGGCACAAATGTGCTGCCTATTCCAAACGGTTGAGTAATGTGGATCAAGACTCCTGCCAAGACCCCAGGAAGGTACATGATGTACCTGGAGAGCATATGTAATCTTTCCCTAGGACCTGCACAAATCCAAGACTGCACATGGTGGCACAAGGCTAGCAGTGCAAGGAAGGCATCCGCATGACAGCACCTACCTGAATTCTGTGCAGGACACGGCTGGCAAGGTTCCCCAAATGCATACTCAGTGTTGGCACAGCAGCATTCGGATTTAGTAACAGCACCAAACAAGGGCTTGACACACTGGCCTCTCTTGTATCCACCGTAGCATGTGCTCCGCATGTGTGTGTCTAAACAGAAAGACACATCTGTCATCACACCATTGCTTCAAACAGATGAGACCCTCCAGGTCAAAGTTGAAGCTAGATTTATCCATCATCCCTGTTCTTACTCACAAATAATGCCTCTGGTCTTTAGGTCTCAATAAAAAATAATAAAACAAAAAAAAACTACATTCAGTTTCAAGCGCTGGAAACCAGTGGCCTCAGTGTTCTAGGGACTATCATGGTTTCCCTAACTGGGAGGCACTTAGGTACTAGAATTATACTTCATTCACTTTTTTCTGCCCCAGGCCTGTACAAAGCAGACACTTCATAATGAATGATGGCTGATGGCTGAATATCACCCCATGATAAATAAGATCTTTATGAACTGTGGCCTACCTCCAAATAGACATGTAATTATTGAATGTCTGAATTAGATGCACTTTCAGAAAAGGGAAGTTTGATCTGTAAAGGTTCATTATATAAATCTGTAAATGTTGGCCAGTAAATAGTGTCATCTTTAGCATCAGGGAAAGGGTGTCCAGCTATGCCCAATCCCCTCCCAATTCAAAGGGTTCACTAACTATCTTTCTTAAAAATAATTTGAATAAAACTCATATCTATTTCTCAAGAAATCTCAAACTTCTTATAAAGCCACATAAAACTATTATCATGTAAGTTTCTTGGTTATTCATATCCTCCTCTGCTGCATTCTATATTTCCCTTTGGACATTAATACTTGATGAACATGTTGCCAAGAGATAATGAACATACACAGGCCAATTTCAAAAACCATTAGCAATCAAGGAGGGTTGGAGAAAACTGAGGACAGCTCTGTGATTAGGAAAGAAAAGGGGTAAGAAGAGGTGAGGATTCCCTTGCTTTTCATTTACTGCAGCTCATCTTTCTATCCCTTAAATTAATATCCAATTTATCCAAGAAGAGAACTGACTGTTGGTTTGTTGCTCCATAAATATTAATTATATCATTTCTGCTGCAGTCGATTACATTTGCTATTGGTGGGTTTTATTGATTGACAGAGAGTGGATCTGTCATCTAGTTATGGCTTAACCTACCAACACACACTCGCCCGTCCAGCCCCACGGCCAGTCCAGGAAAGCATTCACATTTGTAGGAGCCATCGGTGTTGACACAGCGCCCGTTCATGCAGATCCCCGGTGTTTCACACTCGTTAATATCTGTGGTGTGGAAAAGCACTTATTAAAAAAGAAGTAACTTTCATCTACAGCCACAACATGTTTATAGTTCTGTTACAACATTTGAAAATGGGGAAGATGGGACAGAATATGCAGGATCAGCAATCAAAGCTCAATAAGATGCATTTTCAGTGTCCTTTGAGAGAATAGCAACACAAACCAAGAGAAATAACCTGGTTGAGTTTATTTCTTTTCCATAGAAAGCTATTTTAATAACATTCTCCCGAGGGTATTTTTTTTTGGTGTTGTTGTTGTTGTTGTTTTATAATCCAAAATAAGAATCACAAAGGCAAAAACAGAACTGGAAGCAGAAGAAAAGTGACGGCTAAAATACAAAGGATCTGGTGCAATGTTTCACACGGCAGTTCTTCCAGGACTGCCAGGAATCTAGCTTGATTATAAACTGCACCTTTGACCTGGGCAGAAAGCTTTTCCTTTGGGCATCCAACACCCAGACTTGTATTCATTCTAGTATCCCCCAGGCCTTAGTTCTCTGGGATAATTAGCATGGCATTAAGAGACACAGAACTAAAGCCTCGATGACACACCATAGGACAGGAATGGAAAATGAATGCAGATGATTTTGATGACCATTCCTGGCCAACAACAGTACTGTACGTAATTGGAACCCAGCAAAGAAAAACATTTCACAGGCATTACACTTTATAGTATCGTGTGTGCATACTTAGGTAAACCTGATAAATGTCTTTACTGGACACATACCAATAATAGTAGTGATTCCCCCACACCTCTTAATATAGGGTAATAACAGAGATGGTACCAAAACTGTGTTTTGGAAAACATATAACACTTAGAAACAAGTCATTTATAACAACTCCTTTTATAATATACAACTGGTGCATGCAACTCTTTCCATTCTTTTGACCTTAAAAAGGCAAATTGAGACTGAAACACCTCTGTCTTTTACTTAGCTTGTGTTGTTTGGCACAAAACATATACAGATGGTCCAAGATTCTGTGTACAGATTTGTATTTAAAATGGCAGTTATATTTAAATACATGAACTCAAATTGGTTCAGTTATTTGAGTCACCTTTTGTTCAAGACAAGACCTACAGTAAAACAGTGGCAACTGCAACATGAAAAGTAACATGAAGGGGTTTTTTTTTTGTATGTTTTTTACTGGGGACACAGATGTACTACTGATTGCTGAAAGTGAGCAGCCTAAAAGTGACCAGGGAGCCTGGTCAGTGTTGCTCAGTGGTTGAGTGTTGACCTATGAACCAGGAGGACACTGGTTCGATTCCCGGTCAGGGCACATGCCCAGGTTGCAGGCTCGATCCCCAGTTGGGGGCATGTAGGAGGCAGCCAATCAATGTTTCTCTCTCATCATTGATGTTTCTATCTCTCTCCCTCTCTTCCTCTCTGAAATCAATATATATATTTAAAGTGACCAAGGAGGCCATGCTGCTCATCAGATCAGCTAACTACAGAGATTGAATTAGCACTGTTTATTTGGCTTTGGACAATCACATCTTTGTGGGCTCAGAACTAAGTGCTCAGCACTAAGAGAAAAACCTTGTCCTGTGATGGCAAGAGAAAAACCATGGGAAATAAGAAAATCTGCAGATAAGGAATTTTCTTTTTCCTTTATTCTTATTATAGTGTGTGTTCCATGTTCTCTATACACCAGAAAAAAAAGAAGACCCGTAAGAATATGGAGCATTCTCTCTCTCTAGCTTTGATTCCTAAGCCAGAATGGTAAAGTCAGAACAAATCTTCCAAGTCACTAGGCACTTTCAGATGAATGGAACAACCTATCTTATATAATCTTATATAATAAAGAGCTTATATGCTAATTAGACCGAACAGCAGAACGACCATCTGGACAACCGTTCGGACAACCTTCCAGATGAAGCTGGAGCTGCGAGGGCTGAGGCAGCCACTGGGGCTGCAAGGGCCGAGCCCCTTGCACAAATTTCATGCATTGGGCCTCTAGTTTATTGATAAGATATTATTTCACTGGTTGCAAATAGTTGCAAAAACTAGTTTCATCTATGAGGTCATAGTGTCTTCTGAAATAGTTCCATCACCATTCTCTATTGGCCATACTTAATGCTGAGAGGCTATGGGCTCACTAGCAGCCTAAAGGCACTGAAAACGAATCTTGTGTGCTCCGTGGGTAGCTAAGAGGAGTGTGTGTTCTCGCTAAAGGTCTGCTCACAAGGGAGCCTTCACATCTCTTCCCCTTTCCTTTTCACTTGTACAGCACTTGATCTGCACATTTTGGCACTCCGTTATGCTGTCTTACGTTGCAGAATATTTCCACATGTTCATCTTGTCTTCCCAACTCTGAGTTTCTCCCTGTAACAGGGCTCAAAAGTACAGAAACCAATTTTCTACCTCAGATTTGAAAACTCAAATGTTTTCCCTTGCTATGAAGACAGATTTGCCCAACATTAAGTTAAGTCACTGCTGCGAAGGTCATAGAGAATGTAGGTAAACAACCAAGAACTAGAAGCTCTTTAAAGCCTAGAGAACATGCACATCTTGCCAAAGACTTGATATAAGGCGTTCTTCCATAACACCTTTACCAAAGCTGTCCACCAGCTGGAGAAGGGGCACCACCGAACTTTATCCTGCAACCGTGAAGAGCTTGATGCTCTGTGCTTCTGCATCTGAACCTAGGAGCAGAAGGCTTTGTGTGCAGCACTTTAGCAGATTTCCTGGGCCTGTTTTGAGTGTGAGGTTTCTTGAGAAGCCTGGTTTCAACTCAGATCTTGAACCCAAGCCCCATAGCCTCTCACCCCTGACTAAATACGGCAAGAGACTCTAAGCACAGATGGATCCCCTATGACTCTCCTTAGGACCCCAGTTTTCAAAAGCACAAATGAAAATCTTCACTTTTGCTTCAGTACCTGGAGCAATGAGATTATTTCAAAAGCTACCAAGCTACACTGTGCCTCTTGGTTCATTCATCTGTTCTGCTTAATCCTGTTACGCTTTTATTTCTTGATAGAGCCTAAATAAATTGTCCATGAAGAATTTTCTGTTCCTTAAGGTATGTAGAGGGAATCATGAAAAAGAGATCACTGCAATGAGTCCACATTCTTTGGTCCCGGTGAAGATGGGAGACGTGGCAAAGGGAAGCCATCAAGGAGGCTAACTGCCGTTATTCCCCAACTGCAAGGAAGAGGCAGATGCAGCTTATCTTAAAGGCACTCTCATCTGTTGGTAGACCAATTGGGCTCCTTTAAGGAGACCCCAAACATCCTTTCTGTAATAAGGACAGCCTCCTGGGCACTCATGGTAGCTCTCTGGATGGCTGGACTTAGGACGTTGCCTAAACCAGAATTAGGAGTAATTTAAATGGGGAGAATCAATAAGGAAATGGTACCTCTAAATAATGTAGAGAAGGAAAAAGCAGAATACGATGTAGAGTTCTACAGCACAAACCTTTGCAATAACGCCCATCTGATGCCAGCTGAAATCCAGGTTTGCAGATACATTTAAAACTGCCATCTTCATTGATACACATTCCATTGAGACACATGTTCCGTATGCTGCATTCATCCATATCTTAAAATACAAAATATACATTTTCTTAGGACCAGAAGAGTAAGTTTACAAAGGAAGCCAATCTAGATGGATGTAATTGTTTCTTTACATTTCTTTCTTTTTTAAAATTATAGTCTAAGGCTAATTATCATCCAAATTACAGCACGCAAACAGAGAGGGGCCATAGGAAATATATATCTCAAGTTCTCAATTTTTGACATATGCATGCTAACTATAAGGTTAAATTTCTTTTGTGATATGTATATATAATACACACATATACACATACATGTATACATATATATAAAGTTCATATATAATTTTATGTCATAAAAATATACATATACATATTATGAAATTTGACTCAATAGAAACTACCAGGACTCTTTTATGGAATAGTAGTTTACAAACTGAAAATGTGTTAGCAGCCTCATGGTTATATTTACTTCACAGATCCATATTATTCTCATATACCAAAAATAAAAATTAAATAATAGAATTTGAAATTTATTTAGGTGATTTCCTGATTCTTTACAAAGTAAAAACCAGCCGAAACAGGTTTGGCTCAGTGGATAGAGCATCAGCCTGCGGACGGAAGGGTCCCGGGTTCGATTCTGGTCAAGGGCACGTGCCTTGGTTGCGGGCACATCCCCAGTGGGGTGTGTGCAAGAGGCAGCTGATCAATGTTTCTCTCTCATCGATGTTTCTAGCTCTCTATCTCTCTCACTTCCTCTCTGTAAGAAATCAATAAAAAATATTTTTTTAAAAAAAAGTAAAAACCAGAGCCCTGGCCAGTGTGGCTCATGTGGTTGGGCACTGTCCCATGCACTAAAAGGTTGCTGGTTCCATTTCCGGGCAGGCCACATGCCCAGGTTGTGGGCTCCACCCATAGGGGGCATGCAGAAGGAAGCCGATCAATGTTTTGCTCTCACATGGATGTTTCTCTCTCTCTCTCCCCCTCCCAATTCCTCTCTCTAAAAATCAATCAATATATATAGTTTAAAAAGTGGAAACCAGAGAATCAGAGGAGAGCTTGAAGTTTGAAGCAATTTCAAATAAGAGTAAGAAAAAATGTATTTTTAAAATGCAAGATTTGACTATGGATTACAGTCATGCCAGCTAACTTTCAAGGATCCTTTGACCATGAGGATATTTCTTTAAATTCATCAATATGTTCTTTTATTTAATATTAAGGATGTCTTGGAAGGCACTTGATCTTCTAAACATGGTGTGTTTTTACTTACCGGCATTAGATCAGTGTAATTTATGATTTTTTTTTTAAACAGGATTCTATCCCAACTGAGAATTTTGGCATTACGTCTTTGAATTGAATCACTGAGATAATATTCTGCCAAAAATGTTTCTAAGAACAATTTTGAAATTCTTTTAATGTATGAATAGATTCTTGGGATCTTTCCCAAAGACATTGGGAAAGATGATAAGGGCCATTCTTCATTTTTCACGGAAAGTCTAAGGAGTGGAAACTCATCAATAATTGCCATAGTTTCAATTTAGGAAAAATGACAAAATATTTGAAATAGCCTAATTCAAAAAAAATAAGGTGATTAATTCAAGAGATAATATAAGATTATGGCTGGCTCTCTATAGTCAATTATTCTCTCAATCAAATTTTACATTTTCAGATACCCATTAATAATTTGTTATTACTAGGTAGACAGTTTAAACAAAAAGATCATATATGACTAAAGAATAAATGATGTGCCCTGCATTTAAAAAAAATGTACAAATTCTAATTATAGAAAATTTGGAAGTAATGATTTATGCCACCAAAGTTTCATCATAACCATGGATCTTTAAATGACAAGCTCTCCTCCTATATTTAAAATGTATTTGACTCACAGAAATGTGAATTAAAGGCATGGATATTGTTGAAAATTGTGCTTGCCTCCCGGATAACAATATGTGAAATATATTTTATATTTTGACCTTTCACTCAATGGTTGACTTGGTCTTGTTAAAGACCTCTGATATTGACACTCACTGGAAGGGAGATAACAGTATTATACTGTTATTGTTAGCATGCTGTCATTACCTTCACAGTTCTTCCCATCTAGTGTAACGTGAAAGCCCGCATTACACACACAATGGAAACTGCCATCTGTGTTGATGCAACGTCCATTATTGCAGATCCGGCCGTTCTGTAAACATTCATCAATGTCTAAAATCAAAGTTAAAGTAGAAGAAATAGCTTTAGATAGGGGCTTAATCACAAGGAACAACAACAGCCTGTAATTATTGGAATCGAGAGTCTAGGTCAGTGGTCGGCAAATCCATTAGTGAACAGAGCGGCAAACTGCGGCTCGTGAGCCGCAGTTTGCCAACCACTGATAGGGGATTAAAAATTATTTTATTTCTCCCTCCCTCCATCTCCAAACTCATAATCTTAACCTTGGGTCATAATTACTAAATAATATTCTTCAAACATAAAGTTGGTATCAAATATTGTGAGAAATAAGAGTTTGAAAGACATATGACAGAAAAAAATGTCAACATAATAGTATTCACTCTAACTCTAATTTCTAATAAGACTCTTTAAACCTCAATTTATAAATAAAATAGATTCTTCTTCAACATTTTCCTAGCTGAGTTAATGAGCCAGTATATACCATTATTCTTTAAACCTCGATTTATAAATAAAATAGATTCTTCTTCACCATTTTCCTAGCTGAGTTAATGAGCCAGTATATACCATTATTCATGTTGAACTTTGGCTGGCGTCCTTCAATACAGTTGCTTATATGGAAAATAATACAATACTCAACAAAATATAATACAAGAATAAACTCTGTTTTCATATGAACAGCTGTAAACCTACTTTTGCCACATCCTGTATATGATTTAAAAAAAAGGCAGATCTGATAGCTATATCAGAATAATAAAACACAAATGCTATTTAAAAAAAACACATTTAATTCCATCTGAAAACCATCAATCACATGACTCTGAAATGTCTACCTTCCTGATGGCAGTTCTGGTCCAAGTACAATGTTATTGTTTATGTATTCCTAGTCGCTCTTCTAACTTCGTGAGTATTCTATCTACCAAATAAAACATTGGTACTGTGGGCATTTCCCTCTTTTTTTTCTATTGTATTCAATATTATGCCAAAGTAAACAGCAGAGCTTGGTGTGAAAGTGTTAAAGATGACAATAACTGGAGTAAACTTACATCTGATCTCTCATTTAAAGATTGGTAATAAACCCGAATTGGACAAGACAGTGTCCTGGATTATCTGCTCCTCTCCGTTTCTAGGCTAGATACCTGGAGGAGCATCAGAGAGGATGAACACAAACCGCCTGGTCTACACAGCACACAATCTTTGCCAGGGCTTATTCCCCAGAAGGCCGAGACCAAGGATCTGTGTAGAACCGGATGGGAGCAGACCTACCTATGGGAGCCGAGACCACATGTGCCTGATTATAAGTGCCCTCAACACCCTCCGGAGGACAAGAATGTGCACTCATGGCACATGGGTGGTTCCGGCTGTCTCCCCTGCGTCTGCATGGTGTCTTGTGGTTGACCCTCAGGCGCACTTTCTCTCTGGGCAGACCCAGCAGTGGTTTCCACACGAGTCCTTGGACTAGCTGAGGCGTCTGGGCTTTTCTTCTGTCTGATCTCTGTGCCAACAACCTCCGATCTTTTTCTCTCTCATTTATTTCTTAATCCTTGCTAAAATCTGAGTTGCTCCGCACTCCAAAAAAAATAGGAAAACCCACATATTCTTGAGGATAGGATGAAGAGTTCAGCGATTTTTCTCCTAATTTCTGAACGCCCCAGGCTCCCTGCTGCTCTACAAGATGAATGAAAAGCTTGCCATTCAAAGTCTGTCTCTTCTGACTCTATTCAGCCCATCATGTATTTCTCAATGAAGTGCCTTTCTGACCATCTGTGGCAAGTATCTACCCAAAAATGTGAGCATGTTATCAATTTTCTATGTTTGTGATAAGCTTATTAGCACTAGCTCTTAACAAAGACAGTGCTGGAGGCTTTTAGGAAATCCTCAGTCTCTAATAAATCAATTCTCACATGAATGACAACAACATTCATCTCCACTGCTGGCTGTGCCCTACCCGAGTGCTCTCGATAGTGTCTTCGAGTCATTTATTTAATAGTGCGCACTTCTGACACATTGCTTTCCGTTTATTTTCTACTATTGCAAAAATGCCTAGTACACTGTTTGTACATGCCAATTATTTAAAACAATGGTCTTAATATTAAGAAGGTTCTAAAATCAGATAATCAAACTATCCACATTTATAATTCAGTAAGTATGCTATTAATAGAAATATCAGCAGACTGAAGTTTTTTTCTGTTCAAAACTGCCAATTGCCAAAGGAGTGAACTAAAATATACCGCTGGCAAGCAATCTCCAAGTCAGAACTAAATACAAAGATTTTGAAATCAGTCACTGATAAAAACGAACACTTATAACTTCTGTATGTCTTCAACTCATAGCTTTTGCTAAAAGAGGCAATAAAATTAACTCTTATTAATGGCTTACAAATTTTTAAGTCATACAAACCTCCCATCTTTCCTTGTATTTAATTTTAACAGGGAGTTTTCTTGCTTTTATCTGGCTTTACTGGATCAGTGATACAGCTCAGCTCATTCTGTGCCAAATTTATAAAGATATAGATATAGGAGTTCTCTGAAGGTGGGAAGTACCCCTTGGTACAGCCCAGTCAGCCAATAAAAGGCATTTTGGGTGACTTACTATGTTAATGAAGAAGCAAACCTGAGGGGAAATTTTCA
The DNA here is from genome assembly GCF_951640355.1 of Cnephaeus nilssonii. Taxonomy (NCBI): domain Eukaryota; kingdom Metazoa; phylum Chordata; class Mammalia; order Chiroptera; family Vespertilionidae; genus Cnephaeus; species Cnephaeus nilssonii. The sequence goes on from NC_137075.1 coordinate 50,449,943, forward strand.
TGAGGAAACATTGATAACAGTGCTTCGAACACTTGAATGTGCATGTGGATCCCTGAGGATCGTGTTGAATTTAAATGTGATTCTTCCTCGGCAGATCTGGGTGGGAGCTGAGATTCTGCACGTCCACCCAGCAAACAGGTGATGCAGCTGCTGACCACACTAAGAAGCAGCAAAGACTTACAGGCTACTTCCTTAGCCTTTAGACCAGGGGTGGGGAACCCTTTTTCTGCCAAGGGACATTTGGATATAATTTATAACATCATTCTCAGGCCATACAAAAGTATCGCCTTAAAAATTAGCCTGCTATATTTGGTCAAACATTTAATTAACTCACCCCTAATGCCTTGGCTGGGCCAGACCAAATGATTTCTCGGGCCTCATACAGCCCACAGGCCGGACGTTCCCCAGCCCTGCTGTAGATCTTGCTATTAATAAATTAATTGCATCCAATTTCACCTGAAACTTTCCTTAGTTTCTGTGTCAACAAAAGACACCCCCATTCCCTAAATCTCAGATAAAAAGTAGTGAAAAACAGGACATGTCTGCAGGTACAGAAGCTTCTTTTAAAATAATTTGAATGTTTGCCAGATTTTATGACAATGTCCTTTGAAGTAACAATATCTGGAATGAAGTGCGAAAATCAGTGTGACAATGTTAGCCATTATTGGTAAAGGTTAAACTCCATTGAACTCCTTCAAAGCGAATCCCTCACTGAGCACACACGACCCCCATCCCAGCGAGGACGTACCTCGGCACTCCGTCCGGGTGAGCGTGCTCTGGTAGCCGGTGCGGCACTGGCAGGTGTAGGAGCCCTGGTTATTAATGCACTCTCCACCGGCACACGGGTTTTTCTCACATTCATCCACATCTGAAAAACACAGTATATTTTAGTAAGAAATTTGATAGCAATAACTCATAACTCCAGACCATTTTATTGGTTTCCTTTTTATGTTAAAACACTTTCCATTTAAGAAATAAAGAGCATAGTGAAAGGACCTCTTTTCTTTCCACTGCAGTGCGCCATGTCACCAGCCACTTGAAGACTGGTGCAGCAGTTAAAGTGTATTCTTTTCTTGTGTCATTTTTCAGAGAAAAATGCTGAACACATAGCAACTCAACACTCCAAGCTAATAAACATTTTATCTTCCCTGAGTCTGGCCCAAAAGAACCAAACAGACTAACACTTCAGAAGCGGCTTCTGGATAGGATTCTGAGTATCTCTTGAAGCCTGATTTTTCAATAAAAAGAAGGTGTAAAGGCATCTAAGCATCTCCTGCTGAACTCCACTGGGAACATTAGAACAAAACATGACCCCGCTGTCCTCTAAAGGGTCATTCTCACCCATCATAGAGCCCTCCACCACCTCTACCATGTCCCCAGACAGGCTCCCACTAGTTTTACAGTCATAGCGAACTATCAGTAGATTTAGAGGTAAACTGGTTTACATTTCTCTATTGTAAAGGTGAGGAAGCTAAGGCTTACAGAAGATAAACTACTTGGCCAAGGTCTCATGCTTCTTGTGGCAGATACAGGTGTGACCTCACACTCCCCAGCACTGAGCTGGATGTTCCTTTTTCTGCCCAACTCTGGGTGACCTCTAGGGTTGAATGACTTTCCAATGGGCTGCTAGAGGGGCTTTCATATCGCCAGGAAACTCCATAGTACAAGAAACCAAGAACGATTGATTTTTGCCTGATTCATAATTTCAGAATTGGAATTTGAAACAGAACTAAGGGAAGAATTTACTTTTTTTAAACATTAGATGGCAACTGGGTTTTCTTATCCATATAAGGTCCCTGTGGGACATTTCCTCCCTTCACTAGCTTAAAGGTCTTGTCAACCATTTAAAGTTTCTCTCTTCAGTTTTTAATGACTAACTAGAGAGAGTTGGTAAGTTGTCCATTTAAATTAGTAAAATGTGAAAAGATTTTATAACCTTGAGATACTTTTAATGCTCATGCAATTTTAGTAAGATGAGTTAAGCTGGAGTTACCAGCAAAGATTTGAATGTATCCTAGAGAATAAAGAGGGAATATGCTAATTGACCCTCACGCTGTCACAAAGATGGCAGTGCCCAGCCAATAAGGAGAGAATACGCTAATTGACTGTCCTGCCCTCAAATATGGCAGCGCCCACAGCCAATAAGGAGGGAATATGCTAATTGACTGTCCCACCCTCAAAAGATGGCAGCGCCCAGTCCCCTTAGCCCTGCCGGGGTGGCAGGCACATGGCAAGGCTGGGCCCAGCATTGCCAAGCGCCTGCCTCTGGAGTCCCCCAGTTCCCTCAGCCTCCCAGCTGCCAAGGGCTGGCCCGAGGCACAGGCAAGCCTCAGATGGAGGCTGCCCAGCCACCCAGGGCCACCCGAGGCTCAGGTAAGCAGGGCCGGCCGAGGCTTGCGCTGCCGGCAGTGGCAGTAGCAGAGGTGTGATGGGACATCGCCTTCCCCTGATCGCCAGGTTGCCTTCTGCCCCTGAGGGCTCCCGAACTGAGAGAGGGGGCAGGCTGGGCTGAGGGACACCCCCCACACACACACTCCAGTGCATGAATTTTCATGCACTGGGCCTCTAGTTTTACAATAAAAGTTAAAAGTCACTGTGTTAGGCAGAATAATGGCCCCCCAAATATGTTCATGTCCTAATCCCCAGAACCTGTACATATGCTACATGACAAAGGGGAATGAAGGTTGCAGGTAAAATTAATGCTGCTAATCAGCAGATCTGAGCTGGGAAGGGTCTCCTGGATCACACAGATCCCCCATGGTGATCATGAATGTCCGTGAGTGGAAGGGGGGCTTGGAAGAGGGAACCAGAGAGTTAGAGACTGATCTGAGGATGTTACACTGTTGGCTTCGAAGATAGAGGGAGGAGCCCTCAGATAAGGAATACAGACAGACTCCAGAAACTGGGAAAGGCAAAGAAATGAATTTTCCCGAGAGCCTCCAAGGGGAGCACAGCACTGTAACACCTTGCTATCAGCCCAGTGAGACTGTGCTGGACTTCTAACCTACAGAACTATAAGATAATACATTTATGTTGCCAGTTGCAATGCCACTAACTTGTGATGCCACTTAGTTTGAGGTGACTTGTTACAGCAGAATAGAAAACCTGTATAGTCAAGGAACAGAACACTGCAGTAACCTCTTGCTACCAACCTAACGATCTATTACATACCGATGCACTCCCCACGAAGGTCCAGCTGGAATCCTTTGTTGCACTCACACCGGTAGCTCCCAGGAGTTGGAATGCAGCGTCCATTTTGACAGAGGTAACGAAACAACTGGCAGTAATCAGTGACGTTGACTGGCAGCACCCCTAAAGGAATCATATTAAATCCCATTAAAATGCTTTATAACTAGGGCATCTTTCATCAGCACTTAATCTGGCAATAATGGGCAAGAAGCTGGATCATAAAAGAAGGAGACTCTTTGGGCAAAGGTCATCTGGTTTCACTAAAGCATACTTCCATCCTGCTCACAGAGATCGCATATGCACTGTGGCACACCTGGCTAGGTATTACCTGCTTCTCTGTCCACTCCTCCCCACCCATTTTTCCACTCCAATCTCAAGATTCCAGGTTGGAGTCTTGAGTTATTGGCATTTACTTGCAAAACTGCTGTGTATGACATATAACCCATGGATAATATTACACCTCCTCTATTAATTCATCCTGTAAATCAGCTTTAAATCTCTCCCAAATCTTTCCCACAGTTGACAGAAAACATCTATAAAATAAAAGGACATTAATCTCTGGAGAATATGAAACCTCCCATTTTTATCTAAGAACCAAGTAAATTGAGAAAGTTTTATACAACACTATATAAACTCAAATTTAATCCAAGATTTGGTAAAATTATTTAATGACTAAAGCAGCATAACCAACAACAAAGAAGTTAAGCTGACTAATGCAAGAAAAATTTCTAGATGACTTCTGAATTCTTACTTGGTGGTTCCCGAGATGGATACGGATAGTCCACTGGTGGTCGAGGGGCCGGAATGGCAGGTCCCGGAGGAAAGCCAGGAGGAACAGGGTGAACTGGAGGAATGGGGCCAATGGGTGGAGGAGGATATCCTGGTCTCTCGGGAATCACCATAGGGACAGAGCACAGCTTGTTGTAATCCTCTGGAAAAACACAACAGAACACAACAGCTAAGCTGTAGCATCTGTCATAGGTCCATGGAAATCATCCTTACTTTTCAAAGAAATCTTTGAATAGCACTGATCTTCAAACCGCATAGGTCAAATGAAGAAAAGGGAAAAAGCCGACTGACTTCATTCCCATTCAGAATACCTACAACAGCAGCCATACTGGCACAATAATCCAAAACCCAAAACAAACTCCCCAGGGGGTGTACCAATGCCTCTCCCAAACCCAGGAAGTCTTTCACTTATATCACAATTCACTTCAAAGGAGAAGAAATGCCACTTTCTCCATCTAGTCCCACCTGTGGATCCCAAAGGACTCTAAAGAATACCCTTAAAAGCCCGGATTTTATTTCATGCGCAATGAAAAGCTACTGGAGGTCTTCAGCAGGGTGAAGATGAGCAGATGAACATTTTCAGATCATTCTTGCTGACGTGGAAGATGTACTGGAGGGAGCCAAGGCTGCTGCAGAACCCGGGGCAAGGCAATGGTGACCGAACAAAGGTGGTAGTGATGGAATCGGACAGAAGTAGATAAATTTGAAGCACATTTTAGAGAAAAATGGATAGTGCTTGGTGCAGGAGTAAATGTCAGAGTGGAGGGAAGAGGAAATTGAGAATGACTTCTAATTTCCTGGTTGTGCAATTGGGTAGATGCAGGCTCCGATTCCTGGGATGGGGAAAAGAGCGGTGGGGTGGGTGTGGTGGGTGGAAGCTCTATGTTCCACCTGAACGGATGAGTTTTGAGATATCAGACATCCCAGTGCAGATGTCACACGGCATTTGTCTAAGAGAGTTTGAAGCCTAAAGAGAAGTCAGACTGGACATAAGTTTTGGAGTCATCAGTGGATGGGTGATATCTAAAGCCATAGAGATGGATGAGCTCATCCAAGGAAGGTGTGGGAAACAAAGAAGGGAATGCGGGGACAGAACCCCCGAGGAACACCTACTTGTGAAGGACAGCAAAGTGCTGGTGAAGGAGGGGCCCACGGGGCCCAGGGGGTGGAGGTCTGCTGCTAATGCTGCCTAATGACCCTCCGAACCAGTACACCCTGATGCAGGCTGATTCCTATTTCCCATAATGCCATGTCTTTATTAGAAGAAATCGTCTTTAGATCTGTGACACTTTCCTACCCCCTGGGCTTCCAAACAGGGTTTTTAAACAGTACCCAGGTTTCCAGAGATGTGTTCACTCAACTAATCAGTTTCATGTTTCCCACAAATAGCCATATTCGGTCATAATAACCTTCTATGAGAAAGCTAACCATGCAATTTGTAATGTATTTTTACTCTCTTGCCAGAATATTGATAATTGTATTATCACTGTCACACAGAGATTCTCCCATAGTTACTTTCTACATTAGTTTAATCCATTAATAGAAATTAGGCCAATATTTTTATTTCCTTGTGGACTAAAGTCTGGCTTCTTCTAAGACACAGTAAAATGTCTTACTGAGATACATTCATAGTTCAACCTCCCACTCTCAGCCTAGCCCTTAAATTGTGTCTTAAAATGCACATAAGAGGAACTTGTTAATGTGCTGGATTTAACTGAATGCTAATTATATTAAAAGACTCTTTTGCTTGCAAGCATCCAGCAGCCTTTCTTTCTTTTTTTTTTTTTTTAGTCTTTCAGCATTTGTATAAAAGAAGTTCATTAGTTTATCATAATTTCTGCTAATTAGGTTGATATATTACTTTAAGCATGCCATTAAATTCATCATGTCCTCTCCAGGAGAGTATATCAGACTGGGTCCTGTACTTTCTTCAGGAAAGGTGGACATCAACTGAACAAAATTCGCCCCTGGTTTCTGATCCTGCATGTAAAGGCAGGGGTGAATTTTGTTCAGTTGATGTCCACCTTTCCTATCCCCATTTAACCCAGAGATGATACAGATTTTATTTTTTGAAGAGTTAAAAACTGACCTTTCTAAAATATTCCTTCCTATATCATCACTCTCTGTAAGAGGCCCAAGCTCTGTGGAACATTTGAGCAAACACACACCTACCCGCAAATGTGTTTTCTCTATCAGTCTGCTTTGCCCTGGGCCTATCTCAGCCTGTGCATCTTTCCTGGTACACCTAGGACCCGAAGGAACCAGGCCTTCTGCCCTGTGTGTCCCAAAGTAGGTCTTCAGGCACCTAAACCTGCTCCAATTTTCTCTCTCCTCTACTCAAGCTTCAACACATGGAGAAATCCACATCAATGCTGCTGATTCTTAAGTTAACATATGTATTTAAAAAGCAATTTTCCTGGTACCCAAGTCATACGTCTTAGTAGGAAGTCACGTGTGTCTAAACAGTGACCTACTAAATGGTCTCCCTAGTGAACGAAAGAGGTTGGGTTATATTTTTAGGCCAGAGACCGTAAGCAAATCAAACAAAATATATGACTTGGTATATGTTAAAATATATTGAAAGATTTTATTGCTTCTTTAACTCACACATATAATTCTCAGCAATAAACAGAAATTTTATAGCAACATCTGTGAGCAATTCTATAACCCCCGATAATGAGCAATTCGCATTCTGTGAGTAGCATACTCTGAAATATTTCATTAACTCTGCATTATCCACCCTCACCTTCCTTTTCTCTCCCAAATGTCCCTGATTTAAACACACTTTTCAGGAGTCAGGTTGAGAAGGAGATATAACCCCAGTTATAACTTAGAACAGTTGGGAAAGATGTCACTTAATAAATTGTTCATTCTACTGGTTGCCTCCTAGAAGCAAGATTTTGCTAAGTACTGTGGAAGTGTTAAAAAAAGCATAAGGAAGATGGGGCTATAATGATGCAGGAGACCTCCTAATAAGATTTATCAACTAGTGAAAACACAATGTGTGAACACACACAGGCACAGGCAGAGCTGGGGGGATGGGTGCCGCAGCAGGAGCAACTCCTGGAGCACTGAGGACAAAGCAGCAATTCCAGGGAGAGTATATGGACCAGGTCACCTTTGAGCCAATCCTTAACAGACAAGAGGTAGATAATGATCAGGGTGGCAGGGGTGAGGAAGAAGGAAGAAGGACCTGAACTGGGGAGAAGTGTTAAGAGAAAAGAACATTTGAGTTTAGAAATACTGTGACTGGGTTCAAGGAACACTGGATCACATTATTTAACTAGAAAATAAAGCTAGCCTGGCCAGCATGGTTCGGTGGTTAGGCCATGAACCAGGAGGTCATGATTCGATTCCCAGTCAGGGTACATGCCCTGGTTGTGGGCTCAATTCCCAGTGTAGACCATGCAGGAGGCAGCCCGTCAATGATTCTCTCTCATCACTGATATTTCTACTTCTCCTTCTTCCTTCCTCTCTGAAATCAATAAAAATATATATTAAAAAAGAAAAGAAAGCCATTACAAAGAACAGGAGTTAAAAGATGAACAGGGAGCAGATTTGGGGACTAAATATAAGGCTCAGTAAGTACTAAAATCTTATTTTCAAGAAATAAAGTGACTTAGACCAGTATACATGGCCTGACTTCGTCCTGGGAAAATTTTTCTGTACATCTTTCTCTACATTCCCCCCCACACCAGACATAATTTTTTTAACTGAACTTCAGATGAGTTATGCTTTGGGAAATGTATGTGGCAGCTGTGGAGTTCACGGAGATCAGCTAGGAAGCTACTGCAATAGCCCAGACGCGGGAAAATGAACATTACGAGGAAATAAATATGACAGATGAAAGAGATATTGTAAAAAAAAAAAAAAAAAAAAAAGTCAACAGAACTTGGCAAGTAGGAAAAGGAAAGTGTCAGATGTTAGGGAAGGAGGAAATGTGTACCCAGAATAGCTCCCCTGAAAGGCTCTGAGAGAGTTGCGTTTTATTCGGAGCTTTGGAGGGCTGCCGGAGGCCAAAAGAAATAGATGCGAATAAGAGGGAGCAAGTACTTCCAGAAAAGGGTGCTGTTCCGCGGTCATAAGCAAGCTACGTAAGAAGCAGTACCTGGAAGCAGTGTTATTGATACAGGCCTCCCTATTTTCCCAGTCCATGACCTGGGGAAATTTTCCTGAATGTCATCTCTTATTTTTGGGAATCTTACTTACCTGGGTTTCCATGAAACCTGCATCATGCACATTGCCACCAGACCTGTGGGGGCCAAGTCGGGACACCCTGCAGTGAACTGGGAGGGCTCTTACCAGTTGCTCTGATGGGACACATCTCAGGGGCGAGGGTGATCCCCGGAGACCAGCATCGACCGATGTCACAGCAGCACTGCATTTTGGTTATGGACTGTGGCATCTGGTTAGAACAGCGCCCGTTTGCCAGAGCCGTGTAACAGTATCCTGGGCGAACGTCTGAGAGAAGAAAGAGACACACACACACACATCACTGAGATCAAACTGGTTACAACACTCTGCTGCCCGCCACTTCTGCGTTTCCCACTTGGGCTCCGGCAGCAGGAACGGACACTCCTGCCCCCTGGAAGGGAAGCTGCGAGCCCCGCTCAGAAACAATGCTCCGACAGAAACCCCGTCTTGGGCTCACACCTTGTGCCCCTGCGAGCTGGTGCACTTGGCCCAAGGCCCACATTCCAGTCCCAAGGTGGGAACGAATGATTACAACCATATGTGCCACAGGAAAAGAGAGACTAAGAAAACCACGGCGGTGACAGTTAATTATTATAAAGACAGGTCTCTCTACTGAAGGGAGACTGTGTTGTCCTTGGTTTCAAACGATTTCATTCGAGCCCCTTTAGGCAAATATTGATATAAATCTATTTTAAAACAACATTAAGTCTGCACCGTAGTCTGCATTTCTAAAAGATCTTTCTTATTTTGCAGTCTGAAACTATGAGTCAGACTTGTGAGATTTTTTTTTTTTTTAAGGAATGAGCCATTTTGCAGACAGATCCAATGCTTGCTAATCAAGATTTCCTTTTGTCCTGGGGCCCTAACGAATTTTATAAGGCACGAAATATTTACAAGTTCAGAATGCAGGCGATTCCAAGTGCTGGGTCCTATAGGAGACAATGGTTCTGGAAGCATTTATTTATTTATTTATGTTTGGCAGAAGGTATCATCCCAAAGCAACATGGGAAGACATATTTCTTTCTATAGATCACTTTCCCTGGGTGACATCACGTCTAACTGTCATGACAACACTGACACACCGAAGCGCAACTCTGGGCTACCAAGAAGGAGCCAACTGAACACCTTGGTCTACCTGGCATGCATTAATGGTATGCTTCTCTTCAAGTAAACTACATCTCTGAACAGATAATACAAAATAATGTTCTGAAATGTAAATAATATTTTACATATGCCTGTCATTTAAAAGAATATAAGTGGCAAATCCTTTTCTGAAGAGTGGAATTTTTTAACAGTAAAAAAATCTGTTTCTATGTTTCCTATAAGACTAAATATTAAACATGAAGTTTGCCCAAAGAGGGTTATACCTAGCATGGTTTTCACCTACATCATTCTTAGGAATGCAAAGCCTTCAAATCTTGATGATTGCAATCCTATATAATAAAAGCCCAGTGACCGGACAGTGAAACGACCAGAATGACCGGTCGACCAGTTGCTATGACGTGCACTGACCACCAGGGGGCAGACACTCAACACAAGAGCTGCCCCCTGGTGGTCAGTGCGCTCCCACAGTGGGAGCGCCGCTTGGCTGACAGGGATGAGCTGCTGCTCCCACTGTGAACCTCGGGCCAACAGACAGGAACCCGGGCTGCGATCGTTGCCTCCTCACCCCAGGTTCCTCCTCCTTGCTCCCTGACACCTCCTCCAGATGCCTGCAGGCCTTGCAGTGCCGCAGCTGGGCTCACAGAGCTGACCCCAGAGGCTAGGAGGCAGGTTGTGGCCGCCACAGGACTGAGGCCTACTCCACCGTCTCTCAGTGCTATTGTCCCTGGGCCCGGCCCCGACCAGGTCCCCTGGAGAGGCGAGTGCTCCAGCATGAAAGATGCTGGACCAGGGAGCAGGCGCTCAGAGGGCGGGTCCACAGCCACTCGGGTGACCAGGATGAGCGGCGCTCACACAGCGGGCCAATCCCCGCAGGCCACGCCCCCCACCAGGGCAAAAATCCCGTGCACCAGGCCTCTAGTAAATGAATAAAGTGAAATAAATTTTAAAAACCAGGCTAACTTAGAAGCAGTTACATTGTTAACATCAAGTGATAAAGGCTACAACAAGCCTAGACAAACCGTAAAACTATGGGTCCACTTTAAAGGATGCAAGATCATTTCTGAAAAGGACTTAAAACCACTAGCAAGAATGAATGTGCTTTCCAGGAATGTTTTGTGATCCCAGTTCCTGCACCTCTGTCAGACTAATGTTCTCAGCAAAGAGGCAGGACAAGTGTTATTCCAGGCTGGTCCAGGGTAGAGGGTGGGAGAGGGGTGCAGACAAGGCATGTTCTGTGAAGCCAAGGGTGGCACCGCCTCCTGAAGAAGTGGAGAGATTGGAGTTATTACAGTCTAGTTCGCAATGCCTTAAAGCCACTAGTACTTTGTATATTCAGGGATTAGTAAATATTTGAAGATCAGAAACCAAAGGCTGTTAAGAATGGAAAGAGATGTTAAAAACTGGCTTATATCCCAGGTTCCAATGAATTTAGTGGTCCAAACCGAGTGTAAACACTTGACCAAAATTTGTCTACATAATTTTCAGCATGGGCTATCTTTCAGAGAAAAGCTGGGGACAGCGAACTCATAATGGGCTAATGTCTATTATTTTGCAAATTAACTATTAACTAATTAACTCATAATGGGCTAATGTCTATTATTTTGCAAATTAATGTCTATTATTTTGCAAATTAACTATGTTACTGCTCCGCTGGCTCTCTTATGTGTTAAATCAATGAGTCTGAAACTCTTGATCAAAATGGTGAATGTTGAAAAAACATCAGCCATGTTTCGGTTACCACAGTCCTTGATTTGCAAATGGCACCTGCACATGCAATAATCATTTTGCTTTTTTTTTTTTTCCAGAAGAAGAGCCTTTGTTAAAAATGCACACATTTATACAACTCAACATTTTAAAGAAAACCTATGGGCTAATAGGTAAAAGAAGAGAAAATGTGTGAAAACCAGGCACTATTTGGAGGAACTGAGCCCTGGGCACACCAGCCTGAAGTTTCCTATGTCATCAGGTAGAAAACCATTCTGGTGCCAGATCACTTTGCATGGAGGGTCAGGGGTGGATTTCGGATAATATGAAGACTTACGGAAACTGAGGGAGAAGAATGTCAGGATTTGAAGGCGATAAAGGGAGGTAGGGGGAACTGCAGACACCATCAGCTATTTTAAACCTGTCCTGGCCAAGACATCTAGCAGGAAAGGAACAGGAATTTCCTTCTTTCCCCCCTCCCTCTCAGGACCCAGAGGCCACATCATAGCAGAACAAATATATTATAAATAGGAGTTTGCAGGTCCTCTTAGCCCAGTGGTCCGCAAACTGCCGCTCACGAGCCACATGTGGCTCTTTGGCCCCTTAAGTGTGGCTCTTCCACAAAATACCACGTGCGGGCGCACACGTACAGTGCGATTGAAACTTCGTGGCCCATGCGCAGAAGTCGGTTTTCGGCTCTCAAAAGAAATTTCAATCGTTGTGCTGTTGATATTTGGCTCTGTTGACTAATGAGTTTGCCGACCACTGTCCTAGCCTATCAACAGGCCTCTCCTATCCAATCACTAGCATCGTTGTGTCCAGCCCAGAGTTAGGGGCAGTGAGGCCTAAACTAGGTACAGGACATCTTTAGGACTCTTGGAAGTTGATGTGACAGACACACTACTATGAAAAGACAACCCTACACAAAGGATCACAGTGTGCCAACAAATGATCACAGAACAAGAAATAAAATACTCCTGCCAGAGCTTACAGAACACAGTGGGCACTGGGGCTGAGGAGGGCTGAGAGTCTCAGGATGTGCTGACAAAAGGTAACAGAATTGCGTGCCTAGAAGAGATATATAAGGAAACACTGCAGACCACTATCTACATATGGAATTTTCTATTGGTTAGACTTACTGATTCCAAACAACCAACTTACCAACTAACCTTGGATTTGTATATAAGTTGGAGACTAAATCTATTTTCCTGCCAATAGGGATTATTTGAGGGGGGTGTCTCTGTGGTTTACCATGGCAGGAAATATTAGCATCAGCAAAGTCAGATATGTCCTCTGGATAATTTTATATAATAAATTACTAATTATGGGTACCAGAAAGTTCCAAAGAAGGAGAAACGGCGCTTGCCTGGAGGTATGGCAAGAAAGTTACTGCATGGGCTTCATCTGGGAGGAAGCAGTGGAAGGAGGCCAGACTGTGGACTGAGGCCCAGGCTGAAATCCAGCTCCCTCACTTACTAGTCACTTAAACAACTGGACCAACCTATTTACCTGGACTCTTTAAACCCCAGCTTTTTCCGTCTATGGCACTGTCAGGACCATTAAGTTAGGTAACTTCCATAAAGTACCTCAGACCAAGGTGATCCATAAATCTTAGTTCCCTCCCCACACTCTTCCTTTGTGAAAAATTAGCATGGATATAGCTAGTAAAAAGAAAAAAAAACTTTTAATGTAAGCATCTGAGATGTAAATGTGTTTTAACCATTTTCATGTCATTTGAGTCTCTCTTTGAAGGTTAAAAAAAAAAAATCTACTTATTATCTGGCCAGGAAAGGACTTCTGATCTACCTCTGTGCTAAGCATATCCACTAGAGGTCATATGCTAATTGGGACTTTTTTTTGCGGGGGGGGGAAAGGAACTATATATTGCACTTGCCATTCTTTCACTGCAGTTCCTATTCTATGGATAGATCCTGGAAAATCCAGCAATTTGGGCACTCCCATTGTTTCTAAGGAAAAGTCAGATATCCTTCCCTCACTAGTTGTAGTTATCCAAATGTCAACTGCAAGAGACTGCCCTCGGCTTTTATTGTATGTGACTAAGTAAAAAGGAATTCAGAATTTCAAGTGCAATTTAGTTTTGGTCTGAAATCCATGGCCTGTGGTGAGGATGTGAAGCTGAGTGTCTCCAAAAATATGGGCCAGAAACAAACATCAAAAGATAGCCTTCGCTTTTCTCCAAGGCCATTTGCCACGGTCTTCCTAGCATTGTCCCAACAGTAAAGAATTAGTCATCTTGATATTCAACAAATACTTCCTGAGTGCCTATGACATTGGAGAAACTGTGCTGAGAACCACCAGGGATATAAAGACAGCAGTTACTAGTCTTTAAGGATAGCTTACCAGCATAATTGGTGAGATAAAAACATGCAGACACAGAATTTCCCTATGAGGCCGTTTATGAGAAGCATGTCCCTGGGTAAGGGAGAAATAGCTTTCAGGTTAGCTGATCTGGGGCATCCTCAAAGACAGAGGACCTGAGAAGAATGTGCAAGGGAGCTTGAGCTGGGAAGAGGGGTGTCTTGAGTGGTGGGTGTAACATGTATGATTACAGGCCTGAAGGGATGAAAATGAATGGCCTGTTTGAGGGTGAGAAGCAGGAGCAGTGCTGACAACTTAGCGAGGCTGGGAGCGGGCAGAGAGCGAAGCTTCTTAGCTATCAGGCTGCACACTCTGGAACTTGAACTTTAAAATAATCGGTTTTGAAGGGAGTCTTAGCAATGGTTAAATCCAGCAGTTGTCAAATCTATTGTTTTGAACAACAGAACCCCTTATTTAATTAATATTTTTTTCATGGAAGTTTAACATCCAACCAGATAAAAACAGAGCCGGAGGGTATGGATGTGGGGATTGGGGGTGGAAGGCAAGAGCCCTCTCCTCTCAGCCTCCCCACGTTCACAGCCCCCTCTCTAACCCCAAAAGCTCTGGGGGGGCTTGCAGCACCTGAAGGATCCACTAATCTCCAAATCCTGATGGAAAACTACCAGAGCAAGAGAGTTATTTAATCAGAGCACTACTGGAGGAAGATAAATCTGACCAGATAAATTGTAGAGAAGCCAGGGAGCAGGAAGACAAATGAAAAGATTATGGCAAAACTTCAGACCTGAATTAGTATAGGTCCCAGGAAATGACTGAAGGCTGGGGGTCAAAAGAGAGAAGAGTCAAGCACTGCTTCAAGGTTTGACACTTGCATAACTGCAGGTGAATTCATAGCCTGAGGATATCTGTAGGGTCTCCTGGATCACCCCTTTTTATGGGAGGCAAAAATCCCAAAACAGGACCACAGGGTACCTCTGCTCTTTCCAAGGGTGCTTGACTGTTTAATAGATTTCCATAAATGTACATTTTACACTGAGTGAGAAATTATATGCCCCCCTTAACAGACTTGTTTTGGAAGATGTTATGGAACTAATTTACGGAAACCATGCACGCTGTTTACAAGTAGACCTACCTATGCATCTGGTGCCATCAGGAGAGGTGTAGAAACCCGGGGGACATTTGCAAAAGTAGCTGCTGACTGTGTTTGTGCATTCGCCCCCTTCACAGACTCCAGGAATGGTGCTGCACTCATCGATATCTGGAACATAAAGAAGAGTTGCAGTACTCACAGAACACAATAGACAACTGTCTGTCACCCAAGGACTCAAATGTGACATTAGTCAAACAGTGTCACCAGAAACAGCCATCTTTACAGAATAAAAGCTGCACATAAAACAGTCAATTCAATGAGTGGGTGCTTCTCCTCTCAACACAGGTTTACCCAAGAAATTCACCCAATTCATTATTAGAGCAAAATAAAATAAATTTCCCCTTTAAAATCTAAAACCGTGTACTGCTATTTCACCAAGTAACTACAGCATGCTAACAGTCCAGATGTCACTTATTTTTAAATTCTGTTTTCCCCTTCTCTCTCCATGGTTTGCATTCAGTTGAGCTTCCTCTCTATTTACTCTATGATCTGCATCAGTTCTTGCATTGCGTTTCAATCTGATTTTCCACAAAGCAGATACAAAAATCCCGCAGAGAAGACCACGTGGTCTGAGTGATGACCAAAGTTGGCCACGATGGTGTTCTCAGGAGCACACTCAGACTGCCATTATGATGCTTCTCTGTGGGTTCAGGGGAGAACAGTGGGGGACCCTGGGATGCTCCACCCAGAACCCACAACAGTATTAAGAAGAAAGCACCTTTCTCAAAGTGTCCCTAAAAGTTAATGTCTAAGTCATAAAATATCTATCAAAGATCCTGTGGGGAGATAGTGTCTATGGAAAGAAATCTTTTTCTACCTGTTAGTATAAATGGTTGCTACCATTCCTATTAAAAACACAGTATACACTGAGTAGCCAGATTATTATGATCTCTGAATGCATAATAATCTGACCACTCAGTGTATATCCTATATAATAAAAGGCTAATATGAAAATTGTCCCCTCGACCAGGAGTTCGACCAGCAGGCAGGCCGGCCAACCGCCCCATGTCCCCTCCCCCTGAACCCCACCCATGCACGAATTCATGCACTGGGCCTCTAATACACACACACACACACACACACACACACACACACACACACATACACACACTGAATGGCCAGATTATTATGTGTTCAGAGATCATAATAATCTGGCCACTCAGTGTGTATCAATAACCAAAGAGGTTATTTATGAGATAGCATATATCAGAGAGAAGCCATTTTAAAACCAGAATTAATTTGGCCAGATGGCAAATCATCTTTCACATGCTGGCTAGGTCAGATTTGGACCCCTTACTGAAGATTATCACAGCAACAATAAGAATGAGGTGACCTGTGCTGGGTGCCGGGCATTGTCTAAACGCTTTATGTGTGTCAACTCATCCAATTATTCCTGTAATTCTGGTACCCAGGAGGCCTCCAGAGAACTGGCATGAGCAATACCCAAAATAAGAGCAAAGAGGTTCATTTATAAAGTGATTTTAAACCCAAGTCTCCACTGCCAGGGCTAGGGAGAGGGAGGAACAGAGTTTCCACTTAGGTGCACACCCTCAAATGTCAGCAGGTTAGAAAACTCACTGAAGTGCAAACCTCCCTAATTTTCACACAGATCAAGATAAAACTCCCAGGCCATACTGCTCAATGTGAGAAAGCTTCAGTGGCTCCGAGTCTCCTTCCGTGTCCTCTCCTCAGTGACACAGCCCTTTCCTCCATGTGTCTAGGGCCTTTCTACTTCCCTGCACCCCCTCGCTTCCTCGGTCCTATTGCTTCCCAGGGACGGAAGCAAGAGTTCTGATTTCATGACCAGGCTGTGAGGAGGTCTCAAGAGGAAAAGACTAAATAAATAAAGCATCTGTATTAGAATCATTCATACTCTGAAATTCATTCATACGAATGTATTATTTCTCCAGGCTCTTATCCCTCTGCGTTTATCTCCTACCAGGCACCCCAGGTAGGAGAGTCTGGGAACAGTGGCTTTCTCAGTTTCTGCAAGTCCATCTGTCTCAAATGCCAGCCACAAAAGTAAACCCGTTTCAGGGGCCTGGTGAGCAGTGAGGCTTGGCTGGGAAGAGGTGCCTCTGTGCTTGGGACACTTCCCCTGTTCCCCTGGGGCAGGAGAGAGAGGCAGAGCTGCTGGGAAGTATCTACCCCTTGGGAGATGCCTGTGCCATGGTTGGCTTCTTGCTATGAACCTGAGAAGGGACACAAATGATAGGTCCGTTTCCTCTGGATTTTCTGCCCCCATCTTTGTTCTTGGTCTTCCTTCCCTTCCCTCTGTCTCTCCCTGGGCATTCTTCCTGTCCCCAAGTCACTTCCCTATCCTGGGGCTCCTCTAGCAGAGGGAAGAAAGGAGGGGGCAAATGGAATGGAGGTTGGTCCAGGTATCACCATTCAGGAGCTCCATCCAGGACCATGGACATCTACCCTGAGTGAGAAACAGGGGAAACCAGTTAACCTGATCTGGACCATCTAAATTATTCACTAAGAAAATATAAAACTAAAAATTGTGGCAGCTGTTTAAAAGCAACATGTGACACTACTAATTATGAATGTCACCAAGCCTGTGAGGTGAATTTTGCTTTATTACACACACACAAAATCCAGTGAAAAATGTGTGACTAAAAAATAAACAGGCTGATTCTTCAAGTCACATGGAAAAAACCATCAGGCATGCTATTTGATAGTCACACCAGGTATGCCAGTGCCCATGGTTTCTTATTCACCCAGCACCGGCAGCCTGATCACAACTGGACAGCAGTGAGAAATGTGGTGACGGGGTCAGGATGGCGGGACTGGAAAGAACCCAGATACCATCTTGCTCAACTTCCTCATTTGAAAACTGAAGTAACTCAGAGCTGGGAATCGACTTGTCCAAGATCACACGGAGGATGAGGGACATTACCTGGACTGGGGCCAGGTCTACTCTATTCCAGGGCTCTTATGTCTCGACCACAGAGATTTTGTTCAGCAGTGGTACAGGGAGCCGGTGACCTTGAACAGTGAGAGTCAAGGGCCTGTGAGCAGCTGCAGAAGATGGAGCCCCTTCTATGTCTATGGGTTGAGTAACCCAGGAATTCTTGCTGCCTGAGCTGTAAGAATCCCTAATAGCAAGTAGCCATCAGATAAGTATGCCGTTACATCAGAAAGGGAAGTCCTAGGTTTTTGGCTCACATAGTAGGGAGTGCACAAACTCAAGAACTACATTTTTAAAAAGCACTTTGCATTGTGCAGCACTATTATAATTGCTAAAGGCTGGGCTGGTGATAATCTAAATCCTAAAATGTTAGTGGCTCATAATGAATCCAAGGGACTTCTTCCAGAAATAAAAATTAATCCTTTCGTTATACTTTATTTCTTAATTTCCTCCCACAATAGCCTATGCAAATAGGGCTTGGTTTCCAAAAAGAAAATGCTCATGTCCTTTTAGTGTGCACACTCTAGTCATCGAAAAATCCCAGCGAAGGAGGGCATGGACTGTGTGGGTCTTTCGCCATTCACAGGATGACTCTCAATCTTCTTCTCCCATTTATGAAAATTTAATTATTATTTAATCACTTCAGTTTGTTCATTTACACGTCAAATGTAATAAATTGTGTGTGTTGATACAAAACTTGGTACATGACTTTGTTTTTAAGTTTTGAGAAAAGGGGAATGTTTTAAGAAAGGAGAATTCTCCCAAAGGAAAATCTTATGGAAAGCTGTTTTCCCCATCACAAAGGGAATGAAGGTTAGCATCTTGTAAATTTGCTAAAGCCAATTTTTGATTGAACTAATGTGTGTTTTTAAATTACTGTGGGCTTCCAGTCAAGAGGAAGATACATTTAAAAAGCCACCCAAGCCCTGACCGCTTTGGCTCAGTGGATAGAACGTCGGCCTGCGGACTGAAGGGTCCCAGTTTCAATCCCGGTCAAGGGCATGTACCTTGGTTGCGGGCACATCCCCAGTAGGGGGTATGCAGGAGGCAGCTGATCGATGTTTCTCTCTCATTGATGTTTCTAACTCTCTATCCCTCTCCCTTCCTCTTTGTAAAAAATCAATAAAATATATTATAAAAAATAAAATAATAAAATAAATAAAAAGCCACCCAAAGTAATGACAAATATGCCAGAACAATTTCCACAAGGGCACAGAATCCCACTGTGGCCTGACCATCTTCCGAGGGCTCATAGATGGTCTCTTCATCCTTTCAGCCACGTGGGCCAGAATGTCTGGAATTCCTTCTATTGAGCATCTGGAGATCATCCTATGCCCAGAGCTATGCCATCCCCATCGTGAGGCACTGCAGCGGGAGAAGAGCAAAGAGCCTGGCGGGGACCCAGCTCACCAAGCATCCTGAGAGGGCTTTCTGCTTACTTTCCTTAACCAGGCTAAGGAGGGCAGCCATCTCACAGTACACGTAGTATAAACAGGGTCCCTTCCAATATCAATTTTGCAAAGAAAAATAAAAAGGAAGAGAAAAAACCCACTATCTGAATTTAATGTAACAGTAGATGGCAAAGAAAGAAAAAAATGGTTTAGCCAAAAGTATTCTGTTTTTATCTTGCTACTGACTTCAATATGTAGCTTGGGGAATGGGGGTTAGGGTGGAATATTTGTGGGAAATGGTTAAGTAATTCTCAGACTGAATTTTTGGTCCATTAGATACACCACCATAATAGGTTTCTTAGCTTTAATAAAAGGATTTTGAATCATTTTTCTTTCTGTCTGGATATTAAATCCGAGTGTCTTCTGTCTCGTTCACAACCACAGAAGGTGATCAGTCCCAATTGATGCTAACTGATGGGTCTGGGTGAAAGATAAGGGATGTAGGAAAATGATTCTAGGCCAGACTGGAAGCAATAATAATTCCAGAAAACAAAACAGACTGGCCAAGTCCTACGCCCCATATTCCCCTCTCTGAAAGCTGTCCTGTCTCTTGAAGATGAATATATTAATCTGAGACAGCCTAAGCCTGTAAGCCACAGCCCAATCTGATGTGGATTTTGCATGTGATAAATCTTAATAGTGTATTAATTCCATAAAAATATATGTATGATGATACCTAAGAACCTGTACCATAATATTTTAAAATTTGGAAGTATAATTGTTAAAGTAGAGGTTGCCCTAGCTGGTTTGGTTCTGTGGATGGAGCGTTGGCCTGCGGACTAAAGAGTCCCAGGTTCGATTCTGGTCAAGGGCACATGTTTGGGTTGTGGGCTCGATCCCCAGTGTGGGGCATGCAGGAGGCAGCTGATCAATGATTCTCTCTCATCAATGATGCTTCTATCTCTCTCTCCCTCTCCCTTCCTCTCTGAAATCAATAATATATATATTTAAAGTAGAGGTAATGGCTTACATCTAGGAAAGAAAACAATGTAAGTGTTAGAGTGTGAACCAAAAGATGAAAAATGTTTTATCTGCTGATCAGAGATGTAGGCCTGAGGATAGTGGTACGTTATTGTCAGATATTACACATAAGGTACATGCACTCACAAAGAAAAGAGGATTCAATGCTGCTTATTTATTTCCTGGGTGTTTCCCGCTCATAAAAAAAAATAGTATTTATTACACTTGGAAGCCAGGCCTCTTTTGGGTACATAGTAGTAATGGTAAATATGAACATATTTTCTGTACATATGTTTTTAGAAGCTCAATCTATAAACTAAATGCAAATAAATCAATCTACCTCAAGTTATTTTTGTTTGATTAACATAAAAAGGTGTCCATTTAAAGGCAGAAAAGCAAATCCTAAACTTGACCTAACCCTATCCCTTACCCAACTTGTACTTAGAGAATAAATGAGTTCATACGTCTCTTTAAAAAAAAAATCAGACGTACGTTTTAAGTAGGAAAACATTAGAAGATAAGGTATTATAAATTATATGTAATGATCAAATTTAAATTTATATCTCCAGAACTATGCAAAAATATGTGTCTTAAACATTGTAACCCAAATATTAGAAAAAGGGGGACATTTGTAATAATGTCAACAACAGAAATGAAATTAAAATGTCATGTTTTAATATTTAATTTTATTCAGATGGATCTCTTATTTTGGGTCTATAAAAGTGGAAAAAGCTGCCAGGCTTTTCTGGTTCCATAGAACAAAGGCGTATTATTCTTGATGAAAATGTTATATTTACACATTCATAGGAATGACAAAGACAGAAGGAATTAGTAACAATTTACAAAAAAAGCTTGCCACTGATTTAGATTTTACCTGCTCCTCCACCCTCGAACTGCAAAGCCTGATATTTCTTACCTTCACATTTTTGTGACACTTCATTAAATTTGTGTCCAGCAGGGCATTTGCACTCAAAAGATCCAACAGTATTGATGCAATTTCCTCCTTGACAGAGCCCAGGGATGGCCTGGCATTCATCCACATCTGTCAGATTTTAGGTCAGAGAGAGAAAAAGAGAGGAGAGAGAGATTAATTTATACAAAATTTACTAATTCATATAAAATATTCTTATAATGCTTTCTATACAAAGTTACAAGCATTCTTTATTTTTCCATCTTCCCTCTTTCTCATGTAGAGAAGAATTTATACTAACTTTTGGGGGTTTGATCATGCATGCTGTAAAGTACAAAGGTACAATGACAAAAGCGGTTGACATTAAAAACTAGAGTTATTCAAGAAACCCTTAGAATCAAAACGTAACACAATCTATAGCAAAACTGTCTCTGAGTTGTATTGAATAATTCAGTTAAAACAGAATTTACTTAAATAAGGTCACTCAGACTACACAAAAGAGCTAATGTTTTTATACAAATTCAATGCAACATGTTCACCTTGTATTCTGTAGAACTGTCTTGTGCAATAAAAATTAAAGAACCCAGGGAGTTAGGTCAAGAAGTGAGAAATCCAGATGAAGCACTTTGCTGGCAGAGTGGTGATGGGAGAGGACCTTTTAAAGTCAGATCATGTCCGCCTCAGCTCAAAACTTAAATCCACATTAAGCCCTAGAAAATTCTACCTAACCCCTCTACTCTCTGACCTCATCTCCTAACCTCCTCCCTCTCACACTCCTCTCCATGCACATTGGCATCCTTGCCTGGCCTCAAATACACCCAGGATGCACTTGCCACAGGCTTTGTGGTGGTGGCCCCTCTGCCTGGACCATTCTTCCTCCACACAGTTGCCTGGCTCTTGTCGTCCCATCCATCAGGTCTCTGCTCCTAAGGCACTTCAGAAGAAGACCCCTCCCTGACCAGTCTAATAGCAACACCCGGCCCCCCATCAGTCACCACCCTTCTTAGTTACTCGGCTTATTTTTCTCCATAAGATGAATCATCAAATGACCTAATACATAGGTTTGCTTTGTTTTGATTTTATAAGTTGATTATCTTCCATAGACCAGGTTCTTTGTTCATTTCGTTCACTGCTGTATCATAGCACCCAAGGAAGAAACCTGTAGGTCCTACATGGAGCCTCAACTATGAACCTTCCAGGAACAAATGTAATCAACCCAGGCTCATTACATCCAGTTAGAAAGATGGTGAAAGTGTCTGTACTTTTTCTCCATCTCTTCATCCGCAACATGCAAAGTCTGGTTTAGTGAAGAACCCCAGGGAAGCAATCTAACGCTTCTTCCTCTGCTTCGGGTAGTTTCTTAGAAATCTAAAAACCTAGTATCCTCTTCAGTTTTACTCTTCATTGTGTGAAGCAAGAGAGCAATTACCAGTTGTAAGACCTCTAAACAACTTGTGTTCTTGAGAAAAGTTGGCTCAAAGAAAAAGAGGCAACAAAGGAACAACTTTTTATCCTATATAATAAAGAGGTAATATGCAAATTGACTGTCACTCCAACATGCAAGATGGCCACCCCCATGTGGTCAAAGATGGCCGCCCCCATGTGGACACAAAATGGCCACCACGAGATGGCCGGCAGGGGAGGGCAGTTGTGGGCAATCAGGCCAGCAGGGGAGGGCAGTTGGGAGGGACCAGGCCTGCAAGGGAGGGCAGTTAGGGGCAACCAGGCTGGCAAGAGAAAGAAGTTAGGGATGACTGGGCCAGCAGGGGAGGGCAGTTGGGGGTGACCAGGCCAGCAGGGGAGGGCAGTTAGGGGTGACCAGGCTGGCAGGGGAGCAGTTAGGCATTAATCAGGCTGGCAGGGGAGTGGTTAGGGGGTGATCAGGCTGGCAGGCAGAAGCAGTTAGGGGCAATCAGGCAGGCAGGCAAGCGAGCGGTTGGGAGCCAGCAGTCCCAGATTGTGAGAGGGATGTCTGACTGTCCATTTAGGCCCGGGGCCTAAACAGGCAGTCAGACATCCCTCGAGGGGTCCCAGATTGGAGAGGATGCAGGCTGGGCTGTGGGACACACACACACACACACACACACACACACACCCTGTGCACGAATTCTGTGCACCAGACCTCCAGTTTTGGTATAAAAGTATTGATTCCTGTTTTAGATGAAATGTCCTGGCCCACAAATTAATGACTGTATGTGAAATATAATTAAACTAGAGGCCCAGTGCATGATTTAATCATGCACCTGGTGCACCAGCGGGCTGGCTGTCCACCGGTGCACCAGGCCTTCCGAAAGCCTCCTGCACGGCGGAGGCTTTCGAAAGGCCTTGTGCCGGAGCAGACAGCAGGCCAGCTCCCCTGCTTTGGCTTTTGATCGCGGGGGAGCTGGCCGGCTGTCCGCCGGTGCACCAGGCCTTCCGAAAGCCTCCGGCGCAGCCATGGCACAGACGCTGAGCTCGCGGTGCCAGTGGCGCCGCGAGCTCAGCATCCTGCTGGCCCAATCAGCTACCCCGGCCACCCTGAGTCCCGCCCCCTGCGCCTCCTGCTGGCCCAATCGTGGGCGTAGCGGAGTGATGGTAATTTACATATTACCATTTTATTATGTAGGATTATGTTCTAGAGCTTATCTCAATTTTTTCTTAGGTCAGAATTTTCCATTCACTTGGTAGGTCAAATATGTTTATTAAAATGTTATTTAAAATTAAGATTGTACATAGAAGCAAAACTATATAGTCTTGTTGATTATGATTTTTGGCCAAGAGGAAATATAGATGAGGGCACTTCTCTACTGGCCATACAGTCCAAAAATGAAGACCCAATAAGTTCCTTGATAAACCCTTTTGCCCACAGCCCCTTACATCGGGCCCAAGGACTCAGAACACCAGCAAGGAGACAGAGCCCCAAGCTGACAGCAGAATCCCTCAGGGTGG
The DNA here is from genome assembly GCF_951640355.1 of Cnephaeus nilssonii. Lineage (NCBI taxonomy): Eukaryota > Metazoa > Chordata > Mammalia > Chiroptera > Vespertilionidae > Cnephaeus > Cnephaeus nilssonii. Next base: position 50,473,573 of record NC_137075.1, read on the forward strand.
AGATGAAGTGGCAATACAACTACCATTTTGATTCCATGGCTTTTCACAAATTTTCTTATAAGATTCTTTTTTTCTTGGATGTTTAATAGCAGAGTCAGGGAAGGACAGAAAGAAAATGCTGGAAAAGTCCAGATTGTATTAAATGAATAGCAAAGCTAAAGAGCAGTAGCTCTTTCCTCTCCCTCTTATTCTTTTCCCCCCAAATTATCTTAGCACCTCAGCCTCTGACTCATGGATGGGCAGCTGGGCACTCAAATTCTGGCTCCCTGGTCAGTCAGTGAGTTCATGGGCATTAGCTGACTTCAGAACACCAAGGCCAAGAATTTCTTCAAAATTCACTGGGACTTTCTAAGTTTGAGAAAAGCGAAAGGCACCAAAGAAAAGGGGAACTAAATTTACCCTATCTTATAAAATCATACAATCAAATGCTTTGTAATTCTAGTTTCAAAGTGACTTCTTGCTGTTTCTGATATTGAGAAGGATACATCCAAAGGAGTCGTATGTTGCAGATAGAAGCCAGAAGCCAGCACCAACAGTGTTTCTCAGGAGATGAATTTATTGAAGTATCATTTAATGGAGACCCATAGAACTGTGTGATTAAGCTCAAGTTCTGTTTTATTGCATATTACCCTTAGAATTAACATATAGAACAAAAACCAAACTAGTCTCTATTTGCCTTAGAAAAGCATACCCTGAATTTTCTGCAAATATTGCAACTTGCTAAAAAAGCACCGAAGATGTTTAAAGGAAACAGAGACAGCCTGGGAGTTTTCAGGCCCATCAGTTTAGTGCACGGCTGCCTCCGTTCACTTCCTCCTGTTTCCTGCCAGACATCCAGACAATAAAAGAATTTGTACAGCTGGAAGAACAGGAGTAAAAGCCAAAAACAGAGTAAGGGCTTCTAGGGGAGGCAGGAGAAGAAGCAAGCAGGCAACATCTGGGGATATTTAAAACTGTGAACCAAAGCCTAATTTATTTCTGACTTGTAAAGGAAAAAAAAAAAGCATACTGTAGCCCATAAAATGGAGAGAGATACAACAGTAAAATGGAGAGCGATGCAATTTTCTTCAGGTCAACTGAGTACAACCTAGGAGACAGGGAAACTTCAACAATTTCATATGAAGGGGGGGAAAAAACAAGAAAACCAAACTACCTTGACCACAAATTTTGCTTTGTGTGCCTACACAGCATTGCTGTAACTAGAATCATAGCACCTCAGGGAAGCACCTCTGGGGTCCCAAGGAGAAACTACCGGCAAGGAAAATCCAGGGATGTCATGCCATCAGCAAAATCGTGAAGTTATGTCTCTGATTCTGCTTTTCCATTCTCTCCAACGTTGTTGGAGAATGGCCCTCCAGAGCAAACAAGATGAATCCATTAATAACTCCACCAGCCTGGGGTTTACCTTGACAAGCTCCCGTGCGGATATTGGGAATGAAGCCTCGGCGGCAGGGGTGGGGCTGGGCAGGGCACATCTCGCAGGGGTGGCCCCAGGCTCGGCCCACGGTGGCGCAGCAGAGGGTTTTTGTGCAGACAATCCCGCTGAGCTGTCCCTGGCACATCTGGTTGCTGACCACAGTGAAGCACGGGCCTGTCCTGTAATCTGAAAATAAAGAAGGAGAAAGCCATGAAAGTCCAGAAAACCAGAACCCTCCAGCAGAGGAACCCTGTGCCCCATCTTGCTTAACTCCAAATCAGTGACCTCATATGATGCCTTGGGAAGTCCATTCTACCTCTGAACCCCATTTCCCTCTCCTACAAAATGGGGATATGAACATCAGTTCCTACCTATTTTGAAGATGCTGTTGTGAGGATCAGATGAGCTAACAGATACTACACCTGAGATGTGCTATACAAATATAACATAATGACATTATTACATATCCGCTCACTCAAGAAAAGGTATCAGATGAGCCTACTATGAATCATCCCGATGTTTGGTTAGATGCTTCAGTGATTAGGAGACAAAGTCCTTGTCCTCACAGAGCTTACAGTCTATCATTATTCAGGTTGTAAAAACAAAGAATTTATGAACTTTCAGTGAGGCAACTCTAGTCACTTTCTTCTTGGGAGTTCCTTAAACAAAGAAATAGTTACCTGTTTCTTCTGAACCGAGTCTGTTTTATTTCAAATACAAAAACAAGTAAACAACCAAAAAAAGTTTTTTTTTTAATTTAGCCATGTTAAAGACATGAGGTATTGAATAATATAAAAAGTAAGAACAATGGTCTGAAATCATTATAATCCCTGGGCAAAAGGAACATCTTAAAGCAAACAGAAATAAGCTAAGGAAGGCCACAGGAGAATTTCCAAGTAGTCTCACCAAATACAAGATCTGCCTTTTTTTTTTTTTTTTTTCATAAGGGAGAAAGTTCATCTGGATTCAGCAACCAATAAGAAAGCAAGAAAGAGTAAGATGTGGGGAACACAGAAGACCAAAGCCAGGCTCTCCTCTGTCTCCTGTGGGAGAAATTGGGACCATAATGTCCCCTTCTGCTCTACAATGGCCTCAACTGATAAGGGAGGCTGGGCTGTGGCAAGTCTCATGGGCTCCCATCCGCTACCCAACATTGCAAGATTCCTTGTGTAATTTTTGGAAGCACACATATACAGATAGAGTGTTTCCTGTGAGTCTTGGGATGGACTAGATGACCTCAGTAAGTTCCTTTCCCCACTGAATTCTATGGTTTTATGAACATCCCTGTGTGTGGCAATGAAACCCTGGGTTATGTTTTCATTTTTATTTTTTTCTTTCTTTCTCTAAGGAGCTCAGGGAACAGAGACATGCAATTTACTAAGGACAAGTCTTCATGACAGTACCGCAAGACTAACCTTAGACCTTTGTTCCCCTCAAGTCTCTATATGCTCTGGCCCCACCCACCTTTCCCAGCCCACCCTCTGGACACTTCCTCAGTTTGTCTTTTTACTTTGTTTATGTATATTTCACCCACCTGATTATTTTTTACTTTTATATAGTCAAATTCTAGGTATATTTTAATATTCTCCATAATGCCGTATCTGTTGAAAATCTGCTCTTCCTCCCTAGATACTGAATTCAAACAAGAATACAGAGATTAAATGCTTGAGCTGTTGAATAAAATCTCTGCCTTCATTTAATTCTGTCAATAAAGAAAAAGTCACTCAGCACCTCGGCAATTTGCTCTTAGATGGAGGAACTACATGGGACAAAGGTCAAAGCTAAAGTCATCTTTCTTTCTTTGGCTCAATTCTTCCACATATTGCCCATAGACATTCAATAAATACTTCTCTGATATATGGTGTTTCTTTTTCTATTTTAATATTTTATCATGTATTTTTGATTCAAAAATAATTATTTCAGACAATTAGCAAAAGCAGTAACATATAAATCCTATATAATAAAGCGGTAATATGCAAATTGACTGTCACTCCAACACACAAGATGGCCACCCTCATGTGGTCAAAGATGGCCGCCCCCATGTGGACAAAGATGGCCACCACAAGATGGCCAGCCAGGGAGGGCAGTTGGGAGGGACAAGGCCTGCAAGGGAGGGCATTTGGGGGTGATCAGGCCTGCAGGGGAGGGCAATTAGGGGTGACTGGGCCAGCAGAGGAGGGCAGTTAGGGATGACCAAACCAGCAGGGGAGGGCAGTTAGGGGTGACCAGGATGGCAAGGGAGAAAAGTTAGGGGTGACCGGGCCAGCAGAGGAGGGAAATTGGGGGTGACCAGGCCTGAAGAGGAGGGCAGTTAGGGGCAATTGGGCTGGCAGGGGAGCAGTTAGGCATCCATCAGGCTGTTAGGGGAGTGGTTAGAGGTGATCAGGCTGGCAGGCAGGCAGGCAGGCAGGCAAGCGGTTGGGAACCAGCAGTCCTGGATTGTGAGTGGTGGGATCGGGCCTAAATGGGCAGTCAGACATCCCTCGAGGGGTCCCAGATTGGAGAGGGTGCAGGCTGGGCTGAGGGACACCCCCTCCCCCGTGCATGAATTTTGTGCACCGGGCCTCTAGTAGGAAAATAAAAGTCTAATTATTCACAATTATTCCCACAGCCCTTACATGTAATTACCCTTGATACCATATTGGTTATATTATCTGATATACTTTTACATGTGTGTATTTTTAATCGGCAGTCCGACATCCCCTGAGGGATGTACTAGTGCACAAAGTGACAGGTGACTGGGGAGGAGCCTGCACTGCTCGCCTGCTGGTGCCACCGCTTGGTAAGCTTGTGGAATGGCATTCCTGCTGTGGGAGTGCACTGACCACCAAGGGGCAGCTCCTACTTTGAGCTGGTGGTCAGTGCGCATCATAGCAATCAGTGGTCGCTTTTATATATATAGATACTATTGCAAAATATGATTCTGATGGCATAATTTTCCAAGATGTTACAGAATAATTCATTCAGTAATTTTGTTACTGTATGTCATTTAAATTGCTTCCAATTTTTCATTATTATAACATTCAGTGTATATTACTGATGAATTCCTTTAGCATGAAAAATGTTGTCTCATGCACAGCCATCAAGATTTTTATGACTATACAGATCTTAAATCTGAGGCTAGAAAGATCAGAGCAACACAATCTTTTACTTAAAAAACAAATAAAGGTAACAAGGAAGAATACTTAGGTTTATTTCTTTTTCCCCCCTCTTAATGTATTAAGACAAGTGCAAATGCTTTAATCAAACAGATTCATGTTGGTGTGCCATTTTCAATCTTTAAAAAACATAATGAAACATGAATTGTAATTAAAGACCCCCTCTTCAACACTGCTTGGATTTGTTTTCCCTCTTCATTTTGCCGAGACACCCTAAGGAATTATATATGCAAAGATTCAGGGTAGGTGCAAACACTGTGTTTTGTGAGTGACACTGGCAGAATCAGGGCACAAAACAAAAATGCTAGGAAAATCTGATTCAGTCCTGTCTAACACTGGTTCATGACTTCAGACATGAATTCCTCATTGGAAGGCCTTCACAAAAAGAAAAATAACCCTTAAGACTTTTCCAGGGTCAACAACATCTTGCTCTCATTTCAATATGGAACACATGGAATAGAAATGGCACTTGTTAATTCTGACAATATTCATTAGTCATCTATAGAGCCCATAGGGAGCAATCTTTATTAAATATTCTGAATATTTGGCAAATAGTTTGAGTGTGTATAACAAAATTTATGGACTTAACACATTGCCACTCTAGATCCTTATCACTGTGGACAAAGACCCAGCTCATTTGCCAATGCAGATTAGTAAGTGGACATAAATGTATTTTAGAGCCATATTTTCAATAAAAATTGCTGTTTGCAGAGGGAGAGGCATAATCTGGATAAAACAGAGTTGGATCTAAAAATCTCCTGGAAGGTCACTGCTGTATCAATGTGGTTTTCAAATGCCATTCCGATTTGGCAGCATGTGCTTTATGTCCCATACTTCATTTAAATTACCAAAGTTATGCTGCTTTTAGTACAATACTCCAACCACAGGAAAAAAAATCTGCCCACACTTCCAATTCCTTCCTAATAATCCAATTATGTACAATTATTCCCATAGCACTTACATGATAATAGGTTAAATTTACATACTCTTTTTATTTTTTTTTTTTCAAATAAAATATTCCCAGATAGACAGGGAATGTGCCTTATTCAAAGCTTGGGTAACGTCTGACTCATTCCTTCAACGTAAATCATTATTCCTAATGCAACTAAAATATAGTACTAAAAAGACTGGCTGTTTGCAAATTGCTCTACAATCACTTCCATATAAGACCTCCATGAACTAGGGCAACAGGCCAAGCCTTTCCAAAATTAAAATGCAATTTTACTTGTTTTTAACTGGCTTACCCTAGGATAGCTAGTTCATGGGAAATTCTGCCTCTAAATGTTCCCATTCTGAGTGGTGAGGCTCAAGGATTGTTCCTCAGTCCCAACAGATTTGGCCTCAGTGCTTGAGACCTAACTAACGTGTGTCCGCCTTGACCCTCAGCTCCTTCCCAGCTCTGCAGCTCAGAATGCTGTGACATATAGCATCATGTCACCTTCATTTGTATTCAGACTTCACTCTGAAGCAAATGCATCATTCACAAAGAATATTCTGTGGTCCAATGAATTCTTGTCACTCCTGCCCAGTCACGAAACCACAAGCTGCAGGGAAGGCACAAGGATATAATTATGGGCACTAGGCTCCAATTATTTTAAATCCTTTTCATAAAAATTACAAACGAAAGAAAGGATGCGATTTCAATTTATTCATGACAGCGAGGGTCACAGCCATGCTTCTTTCTTCCAGGTAGGTTGCCCTGGGGCGCACTGATTTGCCTAAGTTCCTGATATATGGAATTTTAATACCTCCTTCTCAGGAAAGAGTTCATAGAACTGTTGGTCTGAAGAAAATTAAAGCAAAGAAGTTCCATGATCATAATCAGTGTCATAACTGCTATTTCTTCTTACTCCGATCATTCTTAACCTTAGGACATAACCAAATCCCTTGGGGAGGTTCTGCAAAATACTGATGCCTGAGCCTCACCCCTGTTCTCCCACAGGCCTCCCCCATGGAATCCGACACAGTAGATGTGGCACTGGGTAAGGGCATCCATATTTTGCATAAGCCCCCAAAGTGATTTTGCCTTCTAGGGCTCTCAGTTGAATGTGTCTCTATTTCTTTTTAAAACTTTGAGAAGAGCTTATGTTCCATTATTAATTGGAGGTGTTGGCAAGATAGCTGGCTGCTTACCTAAAAGTCTAACCCTAGAAATGTGATTCTAACCCTGGAATCACCAACACTCAACACAATCCAGTATCTCCCAACCAGGACCACCCTTATAATCACGGCAAAACAGTGTTCATTTCCTTAGCGTTGACTGATTATGAGATACTTTATTAATTATACTCTCCACAAGCTCACTAACCAAACAACAAAGCAAAATTTAAGAAGGCTAACACACACTACTCCATTGTCCTAATAGTCAACTGAATTCACAAGTGTTAGAAAGCACATTTATATACATGACATCACTCCACTACCATAAACCCCTACCTCCTGCTTCCCTGTCCAGTGCTGGAGCTACTACCTGGATGGAACTCCAGGGGCATTCTCCAACCAGGATCCTAACAGAATGATCAAATTTAGGTCCACAGGTCCTGATTTGATGAAATATAAAGTATTAAGCGTTATTTATGAAGTTTACTGGTATGCCCAAAATAGTCAAACCTTAATCACAGCAAGCTTCCAAACCTAAGTTCCAGCTGAGAGGGCACACAGGGATAGAAGATCAAGATAAACAACACCATGAGGAAGGAATCAGAAAACCCAAAATCTGTGATTTTCAAAGGCAACTGTCCTGAACTTTTCCAAAAGTATATGACCCCCAGCTGCGAACAAGGAAAAGAAGAGGAAGAGGAAGAGGAAGAAGGATACTGTCTCAAAAAGAGATAATGGGGAAATTTTATATGGGCTGCTATTACATGCTATTGTGGAATTGTTGTTCCCTTAGATGTGCTCATGATATTGTATTATATACGGAAATGTCCTTATTGTTTAAAGATGAAGTGTTATGATGTATGCAACTTAATGTTCAAGTGATTCAGCAAAACAATTTTATGTATTTACATATATATAATTATATATATACAAATAATAATAATGTATAATATTATCTATCTATATATATAAAACCCTAATATGCAAATAGACTGAAGGGCAGAACAACCAAACAACCGGTCCCTATGAAGTGCGCTGACCACAAGGGGGCGCGCGTGAAACATGGAGGGTGTCAGCGGCAGGCAGCAGAGTGCAGAACATGGCAGGTGTCAGCCTCGGCGGATGGTGGAGCAGATGAGTGGAGGCACCAGACCAAGGCGGGGCGCTGGGCACTGCCATCGGGGCGAGCCCCAGGTGGTCACTAAAAATTCTTTGCTCCCGCGCACTGCAGTCCCACCCGGCGCTGGCCCCGATCGTTCAGCACCAACAGTGATGGCTGCCAGCCCCAATTACCCCTCAGGGCTTCTCCACCTCCCCCTGCTCCTGAGGGGTGATCGGGGCCGGCAGCTGCCTCTCCCCGCTGCTGCCGGCAATGGCCCTGCTCGCACCCACTACTGGCGCCAACCCCGCTCACACTACACACAGCCGGTGCCAGAGCTGTTGCTCACACCCACTGCCGGCGCCCAGTGCCAGTCCTGATCACTTGGTGCCATCAGCAGGTGCGAGCATCAGCTGCCGGCCCTGATTGTCCCTGAGGGCTTCTCCACCTCTCCCTGCTCCTGAGGGGTGATCAGGGCAGCAGCTGCTGCTCGCACCGGTTGACGGTGCTGGACCTGCTTGCACCCGCAGCTGGCGCCAACCCCAATCTCTCCATGTCATCAGCAGGTGTGAGCGGGGCTGGCACCATCAGCGCATGGGAGTGGCGGAGGCAGGAGCGGGGGTGCTGGAAGACAGAGGACTGGGGGCCACAGCAGGAGGGGCCAGGCGGGAGCGTGGAGGATGAGCCAAGACCTGCCCCTGTGCCCACTGCAGCCTTGCGGCCCACAGTTCCTTTCAAGGTGCACAAATCCATGCATAGGGCCCCTAGTATACTATATAATACTATATAATAATGTATACATATACTACTATATACATATAATATATATAAATATGTTATATATTTATAGAAATATACACATATAGAGAGTATTTTGTGTATAAAAGTGGAAAAGGTTAGCAAATATTTAATGTAGGTGGAAGGTATATAGGTATATTTTTATTTCATCTTTAATGCAGGTTTTAAATTTTTCAGAATAAAAATTTGGGGGAGTAGGAATTCCTTTCTGGGCTACTTTTACTAGGCAATATTGCCTCTCCCATTTCATTCAAGTTATGTTTCTTTTAATGACAATAAATTTTGAATATAATTTCCAATCCATACATTTCTATAAAATACTACATGTAAGATTACCTATTGAGCATGGTCTATGGTCTACACAATGTTATTTAAAGAATATGAACCTTTGTAAAACTTTACTAAACTATAATATGCAAAATATATCTTTATGCAACTGTATTTGATGTACAGCTTAATTATAATGAATGGTTTTTAAAGCACTTTAGAAATAAAGCATAAATAAAACAAACTATATGTTAATATCTTACCTATTAACTTTTTAAATTCCTAAGTGAAAGTATTACCATTATAAATGTTAACATAAATATTATTTAAAACAGCAAATGGAGGGGGAAAGAGGACAGCTGTAATACTTTCAACAATAAAGATAAATTTAAAAAATAAATTTAAAAAATGCATACTACACAATTCACCAAAACCCAGGCCATAGTTCTGTGGGACCCAATTATGTGTGGCAGCAATTCAACTCCAGAAAATTGTTACCACATTTTATTCTGTTGCATGCTGAAGAAAACAGTAAGCAATCTTGTCCAGGAAAAAGGACATCTCATTTCCGAATAATCATTTACCTGACATTACTTGTTCCCTCACTGGATATCCTATAAGTCATTACTGATTTTCATTTCCCCCCAAAGTTATCTCTCAACTACCTTTACTGGGGGGGGGGGGGGAATGGGTGGAAGGTGAACAGAAGTCAAGTACTGGTTTCAGTGATTTACCATCAAGATAATAAAATGATAGCGAGTGTCTTCATTTTTAATGGTTTGCAAATTCCATGCTAAAGAACCAGTTGGCTCCTATTTATTCACTTTTTAAATGGCTGTATGAGCACCCCGTGAAACCAAACTACAGTTTCACTGAAGAGCATCAGCTATTGAACAGCAAGAAAAAAAACAAAACACAATAGTATCATATAACCATTTGAGCTATTTGTTCTTTTATATTTTCTTCAACACCACCAAGTATCAAAGATTCTCTACAATCCAAAAGCCAGATTAATGACAGAAGAGTAACAGGCCTTATGATCAATGATATTAGATCAACTTGTATATCTTAAAAGTGCCTTGTAATATTGTTTAATTTCCAAACATTAGTTCTTCCAAAAGTGAATTAAACTTTTGAAGGATTCTAGTAGAATGTTTTATCAATAAAATTGATAAATTATTCTTATAAATGAGATTTTTCTATATAGAGAGTAAAGTCCTATGTTGGTAAAGGAGCAATAAAATAAATTGATTCAAAATATTCCACTAATATGAGGTACCTAGAATAGTCAAATTCATAGAGGCAGAAGGTGGATTTGTGGTTTCCAGGAGCTGGGGGGAGGGAGAAATGAGGAGTTATTGTTTAATGGGTATAGAGTTTCACTTTGGTATGATAAGAAAAGTTCTGAAGATGAATGGTGGTGGTTGCTGCATAACAGTGTGAATGTACTTAAACCACATGGGTTCACAATGTGGTAGGGGAGATAGTCAATAGGTAAATATACTTAAAGTAATATTAGATGTGAGATGTGATTTAGTCTGCAAATGAAATACTAGTAAGCATGCTGCTGTGATACAGAGTAACTGGGGATACCTATCTTGGTAGAATTATCAGAGAAGATTTCTTGGAGGTGATGACATTTGACTGGAGCCTAAAGGATGAGAGCAAGTCAGCTATGCAAAGTGACAGTAAGTGCTTTCCAGGTTTAGGAGGCAGCAAGAACAGTGACTGTGAGCTAGTACATGGTCTGGCTTCTCTGGTAACAAGAGGAGGCCATTGTGACCAGAGCTCAGAGAGCAAAGGCTAAGGGGCACTCCATGAGGTTGGAACGTTCGGCAGGGACTGGAGTACACAGTACATTCCAGGCTACGGTAGGAGTTTGGATTTGGCTCTAAGTGCAACAGGAAGCCACAGAAAACACGATGTGTTATTTTTTTAAAAGTGCTGCTTGGAGGGTTCAAGGATGGAAATAGGAAGGCTTGCAATGAGGCTACTGAAGGGTCTGAGGTGACAGATGGTGTTGACTAGGCGAAGGTGGTGGTGGCACAGAAATGAAGAGCAAGTGGCAGGTGGGATGTCTTTGGGGGGTAGAACCAAGAGCACTTAAAGATGGATTGGATGTGAGCGAGGGAAACAAGAGACAGGAATGACTCCTAGGTGTCTGGCTTTGGTAGCTGGACATTCAGTCAGCCACTCACTGAAATGGAGAACCTGTGGGAAGATGAGGCTCTACCTACCAATATTCAGTGTGAAAGTTCTCCACACTTTTACAATCCAATACCTAGTATAGGACAAGTGATTTGAATTGATGAGTCTGGCCCTGCACAAAACAATATTAGCCTCTGTAAATATAGAGGCTATCAAAATAAAGCAGAACCAATGTGTAACGGAGTATACCTTAGTCTGTGTATTTTAGCTTTTTCACTAAATTTCTTGCCCTTCCCTTCCTCTTTGTGAGCAAGCCCTTAGTCGTATCACAGTCAGATATTTATACATAAACTTCATGGTTGAAATTCTTACTTCAAACACGTTAGGCTGATTCTCACAGAAACCTGAGTGTTAAGTACCCATGGCTCAGACCAACACTAAGTGACGGAGTGCTGGCGCGACGGGTGGGAGTTCTCCCAGAGCAGCTGTGCTCCGCACCTCTGAACTGACAGGGCAAGGGAGCCCATGACCACTGGCATTCCACCTGCCAGCTAAGCTCATGTGACAGGACATAGGTACATGCCATGTTCCAGTGATACTATCAATTGTCAGAGATTGAGTGGGAAACTTAAAGCAAGGACAAAGTTTCAGCCATTTAACCACAACTAAGCCATGCCTCCTATAAATATGGTCTTTCTGTAATATCAAGGCAGAAAAACAACAGTGAGAGCCTTCACATACATTGGTTGGGAAGTGTTATGTCTAGATTTGGCTTTTTACCAAACATTTATTTGCTTATGGGTATATGATAATAGGTTGCTCCTCTCTCTCTCTCTCTCTCTCTCTCTCTCTCTCTCTCTCTCACACACACACACACATACACAAACCACACAAGTACACACATACTCATGTACATACAGATATACCACTGAACTAAGTACACACACACAGACATGCACCACTGAACTATGCTAATATATCATCAAACAGTTCTCAAGGTGACCCTCCCATTCTCAGAATTTTTCTTTGGAAGAAAATATCTTGATGAAAGAAAAATTCCTGAGACTGTTTCCAGCTCAGGGTTTGGCGCTGAACTCAACTGAAGACAGACAAGTAAGAAGGAAGTACAGCATTACTCAGAACACATGCGTGAACCATGCAGAAGACAGGCACGGACACTAAGGGATGGGAGAGGCAGCGGTACCAAAGTCCGATCATGTAGGTTTAATTAATCCACAAAAGAAGATTCCTGATTTTAAAAAAAAAAATCTGTGCATGCTCATATACCAAAATATGGCAGAAGGCTGATTTTTTCAGACCAAAGACAAAGCTGCATTTAGAAACTCAAAACTGCATTTTTGCTGTTATTTTATGGTCATCCACCTTTGGGACCTACCACGCGGACTGAGAACATGCCATTAACTGGACGAGCACGGTGGTTTCTCGGCAGCTTCCCTATAACATACAGGTTTTGATGTTCTGGGACATTTATGTTTTTTAGGTGATTACTGACGTACAGCATAGAATAGCAATTTGATAGATATGTGCTATGCTCTTTAGAAGTAATAATTATGTCCCACACATCCCAGGTTAATGATCCGAAGAGCTAAATAGCAACACCACACTATCCAGGCACACAGGCCAATCTAGTTTCAATGAAGTGTTGCCTGGTGCAGCCAGTGGGAGAAGGGAGTACAGCTCAGAAATTTCCATTCTATAGGACTGGAAAAAAATCTGAAGTTGCTCCTGAGACGACAAGGTCTAACTATTAAATTGTGCACTGTCTGAACATTAGAGGCACTGTGCTACTCTGTTCCCTCTTACCACTTACTGAAGATTTACACCAGCTTGGCCAGACACTGGGGTTTCATCTGAGGCAGCTAGTTAGATATGTGCGGAAAGTGCATATGGTTAGAAAATAATAAGAGACAGCATTAAAAGTGGTTTAACATGCCCCAAGAGGCAAGCCGAACACCACAATTTTCTCCAACTGTGGAAGAAAAAACAACTCAAGCCAGATTCTGGCTCTCTGGATGTATGAACAGGTCTATATTGTATTCCCCTGGATATTTATGAGGCATGTTAACAATAATTAAAATTGAATTTCCAAACCTTTAAGGGTAAAAGTTAGGAATATAATATCAACGACTTTGGAGAGAGTTATAATTCAATCTACATCATATTCACCATCCTGGGATTTCACTACCGATATTCCAACTTCACAACTCTGCACAGAGCAAGTGCTCATAGGCTCTTCACTTGTGCAAATACCTTCTACTCAAATGTATGTTCCATTTTCTGCAAGTTTTATGGCTAAATGGTAGTGCTGCTGGGCCATCAGCGTTCAAATTTCTCTAGTCTGGGGTTCTTAACTTGAAGACCACAGTTGGGACTCAGGGCATCCAGAAGTACCCTGACATTGTGCATGCGTCACATGCACCAGTGTGAAAGATGTGGACACAGTCGAGGGGGCCTGGCATCCGAGTGCTGGACCACGTGCAGCAATCACATGCTCTCTTCCAGAAATTTGGAACTGGGATTGAGAAACACTGGTCTTAATCTGTCTGGAACCTCAGATGACGTTACCTCCGGAGCTGTGGGCCAGTATGTACGAGAGGAAGCACAGAGCAAGCCATTTACATGGAGCAGGAACAAGGTCTACAGGGAGGACAGAGAGCCTGTGGCTCCAGGGAGAGGCTGAGAGAGCACTTGGTTCCTGCCTCCAGCCACAGCGCGCCACTGCCCTGGGATTCCTGGCACACCCCAGGTTCCTCACAATCAATCTCCCTTTCTGCAAAAGCTGGTTTCCAAATTCCTCCTCTGGAAGTCTTCCCTCACCACTTTACTCTTCCTCTGTGTTAGTAGTTAAGCTCCACGGTAATCACTGATTTATTATATAATTATCTTTAATCACTGATTTATATAATTGTCTTTCATCAAACTGTGAGTCTTAAGGATAAATATTTTATCCCGTTAAACTCTGTATCATCAGGGCCTAGAATAGTCTGTGGGCCCATAATAAGCAAATAAGTATTTATGAATGAATGAATGATGAAAACAAGTTAGTTTAAATCTTCAAGTTAGTCTAAATCCATAATCTTTTTTACTATTCGCGCACTTTGCCCAAGCCATAATTAACTGTTGTGATTCCTTGAATCTATCATACTTTAATTGAATCCTCAAACTCTGATTATCAACAAGACAATGAACCCTTACCCTCTGAGTCAGTTTCCTCTACCTCCTGGGGTTGCATGAGTAGTAAACAAAACCATGTGATATGAAAGACCTAGCAGAGTCACTAGTTCTTCTATTTTCTCTTCCTCCCACACATACCATAGCTAAAGATAATTTAAGTATTCTGCAATTCTTAAAAATAGATGATGTCTTTTAATCTGTTTGTAATGCTGATAGATTTGTTCTAAATCATCTCTACCCTGTTGCATGCCCTGTCTTGTGAACAATAGTTGGGATTTTAAAAATAGAGCAAAAGTAAAGATCAACGTGCAGATCAAGTCCAAGCCTGGATACATGAAGCCCTTGCTCTGAGCAAGTTCTACCATCTCCACAATCTCTTTCTTCTTAGCTACCCTACTGCTAGGATTGGACATGTGCCTAGGTCTGGTCAATAAGATGCAAGTGGAGGCCTGCAGGATGGATAGTCAAGGAATGCTTTTCATTTTCTGATATAATGAGACATGCTCATCTGGATTACCCCTTGTCCTTCATCCCTTCTAGAAAATGTGATGCCTGGAAGTCCATCCTCCAAACTGCAATTGTGGGGACAAAAATTCATGCACTAAAGATGGTGAAGCAGAAAGAACGAAGAGCTGTGATCCTTATCATATTTTTGATATCTCCAAATTCACGTGTGACATAAGAAAACGTAAGCCCTACTCGCTTACACCACTGTGGTTGTGTTTCCCATTACTTCATCTAAACTGATTCCTAACTGAGAAACCAAGTGCATGAATATTGTAGTCATTTGACATACATGAACGAATGACCCAAGAATGAAATATTTCATTTTGGAAATTTATATATAGCATGTACTTTAAAGACTTCCAGCAAAACGATTGGGCAAAACTGGTCAAGTGCATAAATAAACACCTAACTTCAAAAGAGAATCCCAGATACTATTCTTTTATGAACTCATATTCTAAAAATCAACCTATTTTTCCTTCCTGGCAACTGGATAAGGTGCCTAATGTTGGGACATGAATAGACTCTGCTAATCTGCCTTAATACTCTACTCTCTGATGTACACACATTTTTTAAATTAATCAGCATGGAAATGGCCAAATGCACCATCGCCATCACAAGAGTTATGCCAGCTTTCATTTGTAAAATGCATTCCATTTTTTAAAATAAGCTCACTGGTACCTCTAAATACCATGTTTATCTATTCAATTTTCTAAACATTAGAGATATTTTTTAATGGGATGTGCCCCATATACTACACTTAACTGAAAACAAAGACCACTATCCCCTCCCCTAGATTCCCAAAGGTTATATGTATTTGATTTGTTACCATAACAATCATAAAATATAAACAAATACAGTGGACATCTGGAACTAATGGAATTTTGGAGTTATTCCCAAACAGTGGCAATTCCAAACTATACATCAATAAGAATGTACTGAGAAGAAATCAAGGAACTATGTAAATGCCAAGGAGGTTTATGGGTAGGGAGAGACTGGAAGGTCATTGAAAGGTAATTACTGCATTCAAATCGACATGGGGAACTATTCAATCTTTAAATATGGCAATAGTAGTGATATTTCATGCAAGCACAGATGGTCTACACAACCAATAAAAACAAAGTCTTAGCTTTATATTCTATTGTTTTAGCTCAGAGAAGGGGAAGGAAAAGGGTGGTAAATGAACTTTTATTACACTTTTCTTTCCACTCCTTTCCCCTCACGCTTATGAGTATGAGAGGAACTGGTTTTTGTGTATTTTTTTTTAAAAATCTCAGATGCTGTTGTTAATTTGAAAAGATTCACCCAGACCTTGGAAAGTCCTCGATGACAAGTCTGATTTGAGAGAAATGCTTAGCCTGCTAATACAGGAAATTCCATAATTATGAGCTGGTGTGCTTCAAAAAATCTATGTATAAGATGAACATTGGAATCTCTCATTTTGGAATTGGAAAGAAACTTATAGAAGAAGGAAAAGAAATACATTGTACTGGCTACTTTTACATGGTTTCTCACCTAGTTCACATAACAATTCTCTGAGGAGTATTTCCTCACTCTATTTTACAGAATGGGAAACTGAGGCTGAAAATAAAGTTAAGATACTTGCCTAAGGGTATACAAAGGTTAAGTGACACCATGCAAATTCTAATTTTGGTGTTTCTGATTCTAAAAATCAGTGCTTTTCCTGCTATACTACTTTGCCTTTCTCAAAGAGATCGTACAATTTATACAAGGGTAAGTTAAAACTCGGAGAAGCGAAGTAATTTTCTCAATTTCACAAAACAAATTAATGGCAGATGAAATTAGAACTTAGATCTCTCAAATCTAGAATCGGGTCCTGTCTGTTACTGCATATTGCCTCTTAGTTCTTTGCTCTTCCTGTCCCCCAGGATTAAATCACAGCTCTCGTGATTAAAGTGATGTTTGTATCAGTGTCAGAGTCCTACTTCTCAGACTCCTACATCTTGAGCTACCTTCAGACTATCAGTGTAATATTGAAATGTTTGCATGAAATGCAAATTATCCTAATTTTGTTTTTATAAATATATTCACCCTAAACCATGATAACACAGAAGCAATGTTGGTGTCAGTTGGAAAACATATGCATTAAAAATTAACAACAGAGGTAGCTACCTCTGTAAAATGTAGCAGGAAAGAGGATGGGAAAGCCTGAATAGGTTTTGGCATTATTCTAGTGCTTATGTTAGGCAGTGTATATACTTTTATTAGCTTCATAAGTCATACATATGTGACATATATCCTTTATATGGCATATATTGCAATGAAAAAGTATTATGGATAGAAAGGACTAAGCCACATCCATACATACACATTGTCTCTGCAAACTAAGATGCAAGTACCTTATACAACTATATGATTATGGGCAAATTACTTACTCTCTCGTCTCAGTTTTCTTAATTATAAAGGGGATAATAAGACAGGGTGTTCATAAGAACAATATGAGGTAAAGTATGTAAAATTTTTAATCTTGTGTCTAATAGTAGCTCTTTTTATGCTATGAAAATGATACTGTGAATAAAGCTTTTCACATAGGATGCATCATTTGATTGGTTTCTTCTACATCAAATAGAAGTGACCAGCATTTATACACTATTCAAGTACAAGGCCATGTGTAATGTATTGTTAAATTCACCTATACATTTATGGTGTTTATGTTAATTTTATTTTGCTTTCTCTGTTATTTCTTTTTTTATTTTTTGAAAATATATTTTATTGATTTTTTTACAGAGAGGAAGGGAGAGGGATAGAGAGTTAGAAACATCGATGAGAGAGAAACATCGACCAGCTGCCTCCTGCACATATTGGGGATGTGCCCACAACCAAGGTACATGCCCTTGACCGGAATCGAACCTGGGACCCTTCAGTCCACAGGTCGATGCTCTATCCACTGAGCCAAACCAGTTAGGGCTGTTATTTAAAAAAAAAAAAATCTTTATTGTTGAAAGTATTACATATGCCCCCCCCCCAATTCATACATTAATTTTTATGTAAATTTCACGCACTGCTCCTTCACATCTTGTTCCTTTCCAGGCCTCTTTCCAGTGTCCTCTCTTTGATCCAAGACTAAAAAAACACTCCCTGCACTGCAAACCTGTGCCCAGTTAAAGGCTGTCAAACTAATCCCGGCTGCTCATTACTCAGAGGTGTGCACAACTCCTGCGAGCCCAGAATGAGCTTCTAGGATTCTGATCCTCCTTTGCAGACTCACCCCAGCCCACATCTCCACCAGGGCAGGGACCTGGGATAACTATTTGAGACTTTCTCTATTACCTGAGAACATGTCTGGTTGTCTCATCCCATAATACCCTTCCCCCTTCAAAATCTTTCTCATCCTTCAAGCCCAAACTTAAACATCTCATTTTGGAGAAAGCCTGTCCAACTTCATCAACCAAAATAAACATTATCATCTTCTGAGCTCCCAGGGTGCATTGCCTGTACTTTGATTACTTGATATTCAGACCATTTGGCTTTATGGTACATTTAAAAGTGTACACGTCACATAGCCTACCGAATGGTAAATTTCCAGTCTCTTGTTTTTCTCGGACCTCTCATCCTCTATCTCCAAATGCCAGGGACAGAAGACACTGTACATATATGTTCATAGAACCAAACTGTTAACTGGGAACAAAAATTGTTCTTGCTTCCCTTTGGGTCATGCACAACTACCAATAACTATACACATTCCGTAGATGAACTCATGTAAAGTTAATTCATTCTCCAACTCAGCAGGTTATCAGAACTGGATGTACCCAACCCATCTACATGCTGAGATCATAAGTAGGCTTTGCCTTCTGCATTTCAAATGGTGGTCTCTGAAGAAAACTTTCTATAGCTGTACAACTCAAGAATCACCGAAATAGAATTCTAAGCTAACAGGTTTTTCCAAGGTACTAATAACATACCTAAGCTCCATAAACACCTTATCTCTGAAATACAATTTTGCTCTATACCATTCCAGGGGAAAATGCTGCATCTATGAAGTTCATCTTTCCCCCTCATAGAACACATCCATACATGGGTCAAAAGCTTCATGAGGTAAGGTTGTAGGTGAGCACAACAGACCTTGAAAGGTTAGTGGCTCTCTTTTTATATCAGCGGAATATTGGTGAGTGGTCTTTAGGATTTGCTATGAGAAGTACCTGCCAGCGACATAAGAAGTGAGTCTTTAGGATTCACCTTCAATTTCCATCAACTCACAGGATGAAACCACCATGAAATAGTGGTTGGAAAGAAGATTTAAAATCAAGCTTCAACCCTGGCAGACTGGAAACCCAACCCATGCCAGTCAAATATGAGCTCAAGAGTGCTGGTGAGAAGAATCTAAAGTGTACAAAACAATCCTCTTTGATGAGTTAAGTACAAATGAATCAGAAACATATGAGTTAAATTCCCCTTGAAATACCCATGGATTTAAAATTAAGTGGAAAACCGCTCAGCAAAGCATAAATTCCAAGCATCTGAAATGCAGTTAGAGATTATTTTCTTTGAGACCTTAACAAGAGGGGTTCCCTGAGATATCTTGCACAAAACACTAGGTTCTTCTTATGTCGCTGGCAGGTACTTCTCATAGCAAAGAGAGTAGTTGAGCTCAGGCTATGGACAGATAACTTTGATCTGAATTTCAGCTGTATCAGTCCTGTGCTCTGAGTGGCCTCAGAGAGACTCAATTCCCTCATTTATCAAATGGAGATGATATGTCCCTGATAGGCTTATTAAGGCTTAGGTGAATATTATACAGGGGTGGTCAAAAGTAGATTTACAGTTGCTGGTATGGAAAATAATACAATAATTAATAAATAATAATACAAAAAAACCTGTTTCGTGTACTCACAACTTTAACCTTTTGCACTCGGATGTCGAGATTAAAATTACTCTTTGAATATATCAATAATTTGAAATATAAAAAAATCCAAATAAATAAGTTTGTATGTAAAGAAACTCCAGCTTTTTATTTTACTGCCACGCTTTGTAAAATCTGGGGTATTTAAAAAATTAAATCCCAAGTAGAATACAGGAATCGAGAAAAAAGCAAGCGAGTGCAAAGGGTTAAGCCTACTTTTGCCACCTTCCCCCCCCCAATATGTAAAATACCTGGAAGTGTCCCAAGTACATAGCTGTTATCAGTGATATTTTTGAAATCATCACCAGAAAGGGGCTAATAACAGAGTGATTTAACTTAAGAAAAAGCTTCTTAAAATAACGTGAAACATTCAAGAGAGAAAATTAATACGCAGAATAGCCTTCCCCAACTAACCAACTTTTCGAATGGCCTTCTTTGTAGCAGAAAAAAGGGCTTTGCGGTTCCTAAGACAAAGACGAAGAGGTGGGTGGAGTGTACACTACAGAGTCACAATGGAGAGGGTCCATGCTTCCATGTGGAATGACGCAGTGTGGCAGGTAAAAAGATTAGCCCTCGGAACCAAGATCTCTATTCACTCAAGTGTCTGCTAACATCATGTAAATTCCTGATGTTCAGGATCAGAAAGGGCCTAACTTTTCTTTACAGATGAAAACACTGAGGCCAGGGCAGGGAAATGATTTGCCCAGGATCACACGGCTGCTGCAAAGCACAGCCAGCACTAGAACTCGAGTTTCCTGCCTCCTGCTCCAGCACTAAATCATGTTACTGCTCTGGATGAGGGCCTGATAAGCTCTGGTGCCAAGTGGCAACCGGTTTCCCCACTAGGGGAGCAATCAAAGGGGCAGTGGAGTCCTTTTTCACCTTGAAACATGCCAGTGATGATGTCAAGAAAGCCAGGTTTAAACCAGGTCAGCCAGAAGGATTTGTCTGAAGCACAGCTGAGCAAGCTCCATTCAAGCCAGGATTCCGTCAGTACGACGGGTGTGTCAGCGACAAAGTTGAGTGAACTAAGTTCAAGCCAAGTATTCATTGAAAAGGCTAGGCAAGATGGGTCCAGGTTGGGGAAGGGAGGAGAAAAGGATTAGGTGAAGGGTGAAGGAAAGGTACTAGCGGACTGGGTTTCCTTTTCAGCATTTTCCTCCACTGGGGCTACTCGCAGCCAACTTAGCTGTTGTGGAGGGTCCCTGTGACATTGGCCGCCACTTGATACGTTTGCATTTGCAAGATTCTCACTTAAAAAAAAAAAAAAACTTAACACTCACTTTAAACACTATGACAAAAATATAATGAAGCCACCACCAGGAGATGATTTTGTCAAGGTTAAGACTTTGAGGTCTGCATTCTAGGCTTCTGCTTTACTGACTAAGTCAAGTTAGACTTCCCCTCCAGTACCCCAATCAAATATGT
The DNA here is from genome assembly GCF_951640355.1 of Cnephaeus nilssonii. Taxonomy (NCBI): domain Eukaryota; kingdom Metazoa; phylum Chordata; class Mammalia; order Chiroptera; family Vespertilionidae; genus Cnephaeus; species Cnephaeus nilssonii. Next base: position 50,494,548 of record NC_137075.1, read on the forward strand.
CTTCCTATAAAGAGAAGAACTCTTAAGCAAACTTGGCATAAATAATACTTAGCTGCCCAAGTCCTCTCAGCGAGGCCAACCTACCATCCAACACCATTTCCAGCCTCCCTATTTGAATTCTCTTTGCTTCATCTAAACTGCTCAATCTTTGATTCTGTAACAGATTTTCCATATTTCTATGCACACACCTTTGTTTTTTTTAAACTGGTTCCCACTCCAGACTATCTTTCCCCAGTTTATCTCAATACTGCAATTTAGGATATAAAGAATCATAAATACTTGAATATCATTTTAAACATCATTTCCACATTATTACCATGAGGTTGAGTTTTGTTTGTTTGTTTGTTTGTTTGTTTGTTTTTTGCTGTCTTGCTAATTCCAGGAGGGAGGGTTTAAATTATTCAACCTATTTCAAGCCAAGATGTAAACCCTTTCTAAGCAAGTACTCCCTCAAATATGGTGAAGGGAAGCATAAATTATCTAAGTCATCTTATAACCCAGTCAAGCAAAGCATAAGGCTATTTGGACACATTGACAGCCAGCTTTGGAAATTCTATACCTAAGAAATTTGGGAGAATTATGAAAAGTAAAAAAAAAAAAATCATATGACTTATCCAAATATCTGGCTACAATATATCCTAATATAAAACCAGACATGTATGAATAGCAGAGGGATCAGATTTAGAGAGAAGATTATATTGGAATAGATATGAAATGTGTTTTCGAAGTTCAAAGCCTGTGGGGTGATATGGCCAACTCTGTTTTTCTGATAGCTAATTTTTACAAAGCCACAGCAATCTTTGAAGGGAGCAGCTATGTGCACTCTAGAGCTCTAACTTTCTGGTCAGCACCTCCTCAGTGAGCTGGGGAGCGCTGCATGGACATCCGCACACACATCCCTGCAGAGAAACCCCACTTACCTGATTTCCCATAGGAATGCTGTTTCAGAGCTCTGTGAATTCATACCGGGAACAAACAGTGTTGATTGTGTTGATTACCTGAAGTTTAGACAAAGAGGCAGGTAAATGAAGAGGCCTGTCCTCACGAAACATAGGCCCCAAGAGTTTGGAAAATGGAAAGAGCAGACACCAGAGGTCTGCTTAGAAATGAGTTATAGTGAAGTTACTGGAAATCCTGAAGGCAGAGCCCTAGGAAAGGGAGTACGAGGACTGTGGACTGAGAATCGTTTTCTTTATCTAAGGTATGTGTTCCTTTGACAATTTATTGGCTGGAACAGCCTGGTTCCTTTCTTAACAAATTGTAGCCACAAATATATTATGGGTACGGAATTTTGAGACCCCCCCTTCGAAAGGGAGCTCGATCCAATCCTCAAGGCTCTAGGCCCTTTCGGCAGCAGCAGAGAGCTCTCCAGGAAGTCTGGCGGGTAGAGGCTGGGTTCCCCCCAGAATGAAACCCAAGAACGCTCTCATTAGAAGAGTCTGACTCGAGGAAAAGGCCTGCTGAGGACACAGACCAAGGAGAGGCAGGCAGACCTCTGCGAGGAGCCAGGGTCCTGAGCAAAGCAGTTTTTACAATCGTCAAAAACTGTCTGCCAATCCGGGCAAGCTATGAGCCTTGCTGTGTCCATGTGAACTAAGAAAATGATGGAAATTCCCCTCACTTCCCAGAACGACCGGGTAAATGCTGACTCTGCATGGATCCACTCTGGCCACGGGCAAGGCGTTGAAAGAGATGATGGCATATGACAGAGGAAAGTGGTCACATTTGACCACAGAAAAAGAATGAACAAAACATGATGAAAAGAAAGACTGAAAGTACGTGGTCCACAAAACCCTCCTGTTATAGAGGAGACAAAGCCTGGCGAATTGGTTAGTACGCCCATCATTTGCCTTCAGTCAGCCATAATCTGTAAGATAAATTGATCAATTTCTACTTCTTATATAGGAAGCAAAATGAGGTGATATATACTGCATAGGAGAGGCCAGGCTCACATGATAAAGAGTTTTGAGACAAGAATGTGGAAGTCATGGGCCCTTTTCAACTGGTGGTCACACTAAAGGTGACTTAAATTGTCGTTGTATGAAACCAAACGTGCCTGTATGTTGACAGGGGTTGGTTAAGTTTTCTCTATAGCATATCCTTATCTGAAACCATCCGACATGCGTTCTCAAACATGAAGATGGCACAGGCATGAAGGGAGCTCACACACCTGAAACCAATAAAGGATCCTGGGTAGCGACCTGCCTTGCCACCTATAATTTAAATCACTTGATCTCTAAGTCTTGGTTTCCTTATCTATAAAAGCAAATAGTATTTTTCTGAGGGTTGTGGTAAGGATTAAATGAGATAATATATAACAAACACTTTCCTCAGGGAGTGCTCAGAGAGCAGTCCCTGGTTGTTACTATTACTAATGGAGAGTCAGGTAGACATTATTTCCTGGGAACTAGAATTCCCCACTCTCTTGGTGGTCAGGTGCACAGACAGTGCTATGTGATAAGAGAACGTGTATATGTGTAATTTGCACTTGGTATGCACTAGATTTGTAAGTATTCCTTGGTCTTCTTCATGCAAGCTCCTAAAACTGAGGGCTCTTCATTTCAATTTCTTTTGGATTTCTCTGAAAGATTACAACAAAAGTTGCCTGAGTCCTGAATAGCTCATATTCTCAAAGACTTTAATGCTGGAAAGGGCCTTGGAAATTGTCTAATTCATGGTACCTCATGTCACATTTTAAAAAAATCCAGTAGTTGAAGTTAGATGTCCCACCCTTGTGTGACCCTAAACCACCTAACCTCTCTGGGCCAAAATTTCCTCATCTGAACAATAGAGATGGTACCATATTATCTGCCCCCAGAACTGTTTTGAAGACTAACTAATGTTTTCAGAAACAGTCAGCAAATTGAAAAGCATTAATTTTCATCATTATTATTACAGATTGGAAAATTAAGTCTCAAGAGAATTGAGTAATTTTCCCAAGGTCACCATAATTCCCAGTGCTGAGTGCGATGCTGGGTGGAGCTGTAAGACCGCGGGTATACGTGGACAATCATAGCAACTTATCTTTTCAAGCCAATTAGTGATTTCCTTAAAATTAGCTGAATCTGCAGTCTTTCCCTTCCTGGCCTTGACCTTCAGAAATGTGCATTACTTTCTGCTACAGGGAGATCAAGATTCCAGAGTATGTGTTCATGTCGCCTGGGCAGTCAGAGCTATCACCTGCTAAGGTCTGACGGTGAATGTCAACACTTTAAACTTTTATATGATTATAAAATTTCGAATAGGCAATACATTCAGAGAGTTCAAAACTCAAGAGGCATAGAAAATATTTACTACAAAGTTTCATTTCCTCCTCATTTACCCTCTGCCCAGTCCCTTCCACAAAATAGGTAACCCCTTTATTAGTGCCCTCAACATCCATTCCGAGAATGTTTTATAACACAAACAGAAGTAAATATATTAAATGTCAGCTCAAGCTCTATTAGACTCAATTCAAAACTTTAAAGAATCACATTTATCTGTTTAGACTTCATCAACAATTCCCAATCAGTCCACTGGTCCAACAACCTTCAAATGAAAATTTTTCTACTGCTACACTATGGGAAAATAATCTCTCTCTAAATTAGAGATTTTGCCATTTAAACTACAGTAATATTCTAGATCACTGAAGCTCCTCTTTATATATATATTTCAGAGAAGAAGGGAGAGGAAGAGAGATAGAAATATCAGTGATGAGAGAGAACCATTGATCAACTGCCTCCTGCATGCCCCACACTTGGGATTGAGCCCACAACCCAGGCATGTGTCTTGACAGGAATCAAACCATGACTTCCTGGTTGCTAGGTCAATGCTTAATCACTGAGCCACCGCGGCCCGACTAAATCGCCTCTTTAAATGGAATACAGTCAACTGACTCCTTGGAGGACAACAGGAAGGCAGGCCGTTCTGTGCAAGCAGACTACTTAATGTAAGCTCAACTGAGGAGCTTATTAACACACAAATTTCTGAGCTGAACTCCCAGCTATCTAATTTCCTTGAGGACCAGAAATCACCTTTTACTGAGCAACCCTAGCAATTATGATTCAAGTGACAACAGACCACATTTGGGGAAACATTGGACTGGAAAGTTAGAAAAATGTCTAAACTCTCATCAATTAACTGCATGACCCCTGATAAGGAACTTTGGCTCACTGGATCTTCATAGCATCCTCTACAAAAGGCAGAGACTGAGTAGGTCATAAGGTGGTTCCCCTCCAGAGGTCTACAGTGATGCTGTGACAGCTTAGACAACTTTGATGGATAGTAGGCCACAAAGAGACTGCAGGTTGTTGTGATGCATCTACTTCAGAGAAACTACTTATTCTGAAAGAGCATGCAACACAGTAACCTATGGTCTTTCCTTGCTTTAAGAATATTTATTTATTTATTTATTTATTTATTTATTTATTTATTTATTTATTTTTGCCAAATGGTGGTCAGGTTGTGTATTACAAATGGAGAATTGAGATTCTAAAATGAAATAGCCCTTCATGCACGGGCATGAAATTTTTGTTTTCCATCAGCAAGGGGGAATGTGCATGCCTTTAAATAAAACCAAGCTTTGGATTCATTAGAAACAAAAACATATTTTTAAAACCAAAACATTTTCCTTTTCAAGGATAAAGATCTGCTGTTTTCAGAGATGGCACTGAGTTGGTGATGGTCCCCTGGTAGGTCACCACTCATCTTCCCTGCCTAACTCAGGCCAAGACAGCAGCCCACACAGGCCTGTTCTCACAGTCTCCCTGATTACAGCATTTAAGTTAGAAGGGAAATTTTTATATATTAACAAAGATTTTGAAAGACTCTAAAATGTTTAATGAGACATTTTAAATCCAGTGTTCATTAACTTGTTGCTTAATGAAGGGGTTGTACTACATTATAGTTCAATGAGTTTTTATCCATTTGTAAATTCTTTTAGAGCAGGTTTACCCAGTAACCAGCCCACAGTCCCTGGTACATGCCAGGTCCTCAATAAATGCTTGTGGACCGAATGAATGAACAAATGAATGAATAAACCAAGATCTTTTCCTCACAGTCCTAGCTAGGATCCCTTTATGGGCCAAGTTCCATCATCAATGCTTATTGAGAACCCACTGTATGCCAGGCATTGTTTTGGGCCCTGAAGATATAGCAGAAAATGGGCAGTCAGCTTCTGCTCTCTTGAAGCTAACTTCCTTGAGGAAGAGATATAATATTAGGTAAGGCATTTTTTAAAATATAGTAATGTGATAAAGAGGGACTGGGAAACACAATTAAAGAGGATGGTGAGAGAAAATAAAGGGGTTAGGATGAATAAATGAATGAATCTCCTCTGAAGAAAGTTTCTTCTTCTAAATCCCCTGTCCTGAGTGGAGTGTTTGGGGGAGAGGAACAGCAACATCTATTAAATCTGTTTTGAACAAACTACCCATAGATCACCAGTTGCACCACTGCAAAGCTGCCATGATGTTTAAGTTCCAAATAGATCTTCACTTCCAAAACATGTACAAAAGAAAGCATTTTTAAAGCTTCCAAGAAATTAGGCCTTAAACCATAAATTATCTGTATGTAGCCAGTTCTCTCCTCCCATTTTGCAAATGCACGCTCCACATTACCTGATACCCTGACCTGGTGGGTATCACTCTGCTGCATGATACCCTCCACGTCCTGTCTGTCATTAGGTCTCAACATGTGTGTACAGCCTACAGTTTCTTTCTCTAACGAATACAGGAGAGAAGTGCAAAGGCTGGACAGGCACAGAGGCCCCTGAATCAAATACAATTTTAAAAATGCATATTTTTGTGATAAATTTAATCCTGATCTATTTCCAAAAAAAGCTCCGAAAAGAAGACTTTGAGATGGAATTTGATCTCTCTAGTGAGCCAGCTATGAGAAAACAGTGCTCAAAATCTAGCAGGACAAAGAAGAAGCTGTCACACGTGCTCGACACTTCACCCGTTCTCTTTCTGAGCATCTGGATCCTTTTATATACTATACTGTTACAGTGGGTGGTCTGGGAATTTCAGGGCAAGGCTGTAATGCGTGGTATGGGAGGCAGGCATTCGGAAAGCTCGAGAGTGCTGCTGCGGCTGCTTAACTGTAGAACAATAACTGTGTGATTAGCTAAACTTTCCCCTTCACTATCGTCATCATCACGCAGACACCAACAGCACCCTCACTATTAAAAGATCCCCCAAGAAGGCTTTTGATTGTATGGGATTACTTGTTGGACAGCGCCCTTTGCAACCAGATCAATAAAGCAAGCTTATTAGAATCATCTGCTGGCACAGGGAGGCATTTCTGTGAGACAAAGCCAGTGGGGTTTTATGTGTGCTTTGTTGTGAGGTCAGAGAAAAGACTTTTGGAAGTTTCTGGACTCGATGTCTTCATCTGAATGGCTTTAGGTGATCCAGCATATATTTTTTCTAGTTTTATTTTTGTCTTCTCAAATGCTTATTTTCTACTAATACTATAAAACATGCCATTCATTAAAAACCAAAAGCCCAAGGTGGCCCTTACATATCTACAAAATAACTCTCTAGAGTTGCGCAACCAGAAATGAAATCCTAGTTTCTCACTATCCCTCATGAAGCAGAGATGCCTTCTCAGAAAAATCCCAACTGTAGCTTGGCTTGGAAGGAACAGAGGTAACAGCTCCAACTGCCAGCAGTCAGTGCTCAGCGGGAGGCCCTGTGGAACAGCAACTGCAGGGGAGGCGGGGGTCCTCAGACCAGAGGTCACCTGGGTGCATGGTCTCCCTTTCCCCAAGGACAGACTGAGCTGCCTCTGGAAGCAATGAGTTCCACATCCGCAGGAATGTGCCAAGCACAGCAATCATGACCAAAGCTTCCTATGTGCCAACTATCAGAGCAATCATTCACTTTCACAATCTCAATTAATCCCAGGAAAGAGGCAGGGGATTATTCCCACTTTACAGGTGGTACTAATTTATTGGGGGGTGCCAGTTTTGGGCTCACACTGACCATACTTTAGTGAGATGATGGACTAGAGCAGTGGTTCTCAACCTTTCTAGTGCCGCGACCCTTTAACACAGTTCCTCATGTTGTGGGGACCCCCAACCATAAAATTATTTTCGTTGCTACTTCATAACCATAATTTTGCTGCTGTTATGAATCGTAATGTAAATATCTGTGTTTTCTGATGGTCTTAGGCTCTACAGCAGTGGTTCTCTACAACCTGTGAGAACCGCTAGCAGGGTCGCCTAAGACCATCGGAAAACACAGATATTTACATTACGATTCATAACAGCAGCAAAATTACGGTTATGAAGTAGCAACGAAAATAATTTTATGGTTGGGGGTCCCCACAACATGAGGAACTGTATTAAAGGGTCGCGGCACTAGAAAGGTTGAGAACCACTGGACTAGCCTGAGCTCATCCAGGGTGACAGCTGAGTCTCCTCTGCCTGACTGCCCCAGACCGGGCAGCGTGCCTTACATACAGCAGGCACACCATCTATGCTAAATAGTTACGTGAAACAGTTTCTTTAGAGAGAAATAAATCTAGAAATGTTTTTGTTAATTGTTATACTTGTAGTCCTTCCTAATTAAAAATTAAGAACATGGATTTTGCAGAACATTTCTGAAAAAAATACAAAGAATTAGAAGGCAGAAAATAACATTCAACTATAATCTCACCGCCCAGAAAGAACCACTGTAAGACATTTTGATCCATGTCCTTCCTAACATTAATGGATGTGTCTTAGCACATAACACAATAAGGGTTAGTCAATTAAAAATAAAAAGATCTGCATGGCTGACCCCATTATTACTAAATGAATAAAAGGAAATCCACCAAGTAAAATATCTTGCAGACAAGCCAAGAATAACAGAAATACAGTAAGTGTATTATTGATGTGATGTGCAATGTGTTAAATGAAAAAAGGAAAGAAAAATTATAACTTTCCACTAATCTCTCAACAAGTTAAAACTCCTATGTATTTTGGAGACATCAAATCTCTTCACCAAGGGAAACAATTGCTCAATGGTGTAAAAAACTATAATAAAATTGTTTTAGAGTATGAGGTCACTGTAAACTTAAATGTAACAAAATCAATACTCTTCTCTTCAAAATTCTAAACAACAATTTTAAGAAAACCCTGGGATCTGGAATCTGCCTTTGAATTGCATAGTGACATTGAATGCATGACCTGCATTTGAGACTAAGGAATTAAAATTTTAATAAAGTAGCTGAGGTTTTTTTGTTTGTTTTATTTTAAATATGTTGTTACTGATTTGAAAGAGAGAGAAAAACACGGATGTGAGAGAGAAACATCAACCGGCTGCCTCCCGGGGATCAAATCCACAACCTGGGCATGTGCCCTGACCAGGAATCAAACCAGTGACCTTTTGATGCATTGGACAATGCTCAACCAACTGAGCCACACCAGCCAGGGCTAGTGTTAAGTTTTTAAATCTTTTGGAAGAACTGAAAAAGGGATGTGAACTCTCTCACACCCCATAAACCATATATATACTTTTTACCCAAAGAATATGTTATTCATGTGCTCTGTACATTAGGTCAATTATTAGTCACTTTCTTTGGAGGCTGACCAAATGCCTCCACCCTTCATTGCAGAGTTTGCTGTAATCATCTGTATTAAGAATAGCAGAATCACACTAATATGCGCTGAAAACTGAGGATACTGCCCCTGGAGATTTCGACAAGACATTTCTACCACTGATTTACCACCCTTTCATTTGCTTTTAAGCAGGGGGTGGCGGGGCAGGGGGGGGGGGAGACGAGAGAGGGTGGAATGTTTCAACTGTCTCAGTATATAAAATGAAATATAAAGAAAAATGAGATCATTTTAACTTGGCTGAAATTAAAGCCTTTCAGCTATTTTGTGTCAACTTGAATTTCATAATATAAACACCTATTTTACTTTTTCTCTCCACAGTTTAAGCAAGTCAATTATTTTTTTTATTGGATTTCCAACTATAAGGTTAAACAAGAACCCTGCCCATTTTTATTAAGACTTCAACATGAAAAAAGTCCTTGAATGTTGATATTAATCTTTCTGGATCTTCCAAAATTTTGCAAAGAATGTTTACTGTTATTTTTAAACATCACATTAAGAACTGTTGTAAAATAAGACTTTTGAGTTCATTGTTTTATTAGGTTTATATAAAAAGAAAATGCAAATGCAGCCATAATTGTCCTTTGACGTGGATGCTTAAAACCACAGAATGTGAGATCAGAAGGGACTTCAGAAATCTTCTAGTTCAACCCCCTCGATGTAGAGATGAGCAGTTGCAGGCCCAGAAAGGTGAGGCCAAGAAAAACAATGAATATCTAGGGAACCGTGACCATTGAGGAACAATCCAACAATCCTTGAAAAACCAAAATATGTCCCAAAGCAATTTATAATAGGGTTATAAAAGAGATCACATTTATTTTACTATCTGTATTATATTTCATAGCGTTAGTACTCAAAGTGTGGTCTGTGGACCAACAGCATCAGTATGACCTGGTAGCTTGACAGAAATGCAGACCCTTGGGCCCTGTCCCAGACCTATTGAATCCGAATCCGCATTTTAACAGAATCCCCGGGTGATTTCTATGCACATTAAAGTCTGAGAAACATAAGCTAACTCAGAGTTAGTTTACAGATTGGTGAGAATTATGTGTGTCCAGTCTGTGAAGAAACAAGTACAGATATTAAGAATAAAAAGCCTTTAGAAATTCTTGTATCAATTTGAATAAAGCTTATAGAAGCTGAATTTATTTTTAGAAATGGAGCTTATATTTGTATATTTTGGATAATTTTCCTAGTAATTTATTTTTATTGTACTTTATAAAAATCCCCAGTTCACAATAGATTAGAAATTACTTTTTAAATGGAATTTTACCATAAAGAAACACTGTTCTAAACTATCCTCCTAATTAAGACTAGTTGAAAAAACAAATAAACAAAAACATCAATTGGCTCACTTCTCAATTTATTCTGAGCCAAACAATGTTATCACAAGAAAAGAAAATTACAGACCAATATCTCCTATTAACAGAGACACAAAAACCCTTAATGTAATACTACCAAATATATAAAAAGATTATCCACCATGACGGCGGGGGAGGTTTATCCCAGGAATGCAAGGTGGGCTTAACATCTGATAATCAATATAATACATCATATCAACAGAATGAAGGGGAGGAACTGCATGATCATCTCAATAGCTTCAGGAAATGCATTAGACAAAATCCAACAACCATTCATAGTAAAACTCTTAACAAAATAGGAATAGAAGTGAACTTCCTAAACCTATAGCTAATACCATAAATAAGAGAAATAATAAATATTTTCTTTCTAAAATCAGGACAAATGCAAGGATATCTGCTCTTGCCACCTCTATTAAACATTGAATTGGGGGTTCTAGCCAGTGCTGTAATGAAAAGGAAAGTATACAATTTGGAAAGGAAGAAGTAAAAGTATCTTTGTTCACTGACAACATAATCTTACCTGTTGAAAATCCTAAAGAACCTACACAAAATTACTATAACCAATAAACACGGTCATTGCATACAAAATCAACATACAAAGAACAACTACATTTGTATATATTAACAATAAACAATCTTGAAGTGAAATTTAAAAACAATTCTATTCAAAATTACATCAAAAAGGATAAAATTTATAGAAATAAATGTAACAATGTAAGTGCAAGATTTCCACACTGTAAACTACAAAACACTTCTGAGAGGAACTGGAGAACCTTTAAGTAAGTGAAGAGACATCCCTTACTCAGAGAATGAAAAATATCCTAGAACTGAATTGTGGTGATGGGTGCAAAACTCTAAACTTATTGAAAAGAACTGCACATTTAGAATGAGTGAATTTTATGATGTATAAATTATGCCTACATTGGGCTGTTTTAAAAGTGGATTGGCTCATCAGTTTTTTATTTACCTAAGAGATGCACATATTGTCAACTGAAAAAATCATATACTAAGCCCTAAGTCTGCAGTTAGATGTCCTAGTTCTGTCTTAGCTGTGTGGACTTACTGTCCTTTTCTTTTCTTCCTTTCTTTTCTTCCTTTTGGTTTGTTTTACTTACTACGTGAGTAAGCTTTGTATTTCTAATCACTTGGGGCAGATAACCAACCCGTTTCCAATCATATGTATCCTATGGTTTTGGAATTCTTTTTTTCCAAACTGACTCTATAACTTGGAAATTTGTTTTGAGCCTCTGCTACTATAAATTTTGGAACTCTGAGGAGGGGAAAGGAGGGGAAAATGAGATGTCAGTATAACTTTAGACCCTTATAGTGAGAAAGTTATTGAGAAGGTTATCCTCATGAAATGTGTGACACCCTGATACACCATTTGTTAAAATGTTTTCCCATCTCTGTTGAACACTTTGGGTGACAAGGAGATCATTACATTTAAACTGGGTAGTTCCAAAAGCTGTTCTGCCCACAAAGTGTTGTTTATTTGAAAGTCAATCCTTGATCAGTTATTGAATCGCTTACCCCATACTCATTCCTTAAGAAATAAAAATAAAAAACAATGTTGTTGCTATAAACAGAGTTTGTGTTTATTCTGAAGCAGTGTAGCTAGCAAAGAAAGCCTTTCATCCAGCTAAGGAGGCAGAGCTGCCTGAATGAGCTGGCCAGGCCGGGGACACAGGCCTCTGCTGGCTGGGCTGCAGCAGATGGGTGAGCAGGTCCTGGAGGAAAGGCGATGGGAAGAGATCCTGTCTGTAGAAGAATGACCCTGTGTTTTAGAACTTCCAGAGCCTAAGGAAAATGGCTTTGTTGACTAATGCTGTGTGAATTATCTGCTGGAAGGCAGAGCTGACAAGTCCAAGAGAAAGGCCAAAGACCCAGTGTGAACTAGCTGGGGAACAATCAGGAAACAAGGGCACCCGGCAAGGACAGACGCCAGCTTTCCACAGAGCCACAGAGGAGCAGCACAGGTATTGGGAAGTCCGGGGTTAGCCCAACATTTTAGTAACACCCACCAGTATGATTTAAATAACACTTCTAATAGGAATCAGGTGCAAAAAAGTGTGAGCTGCATCCTCCCACCACTGCATTCCTCACGGTCTCTACTAGGCATGGCAGAACAATGGCACTTCAGTAGCCTCTGTCTTTAGCCACAGTGAATCCTCAAACTGAACTACAGCATTAAATACATTTAAAAATCAAACCATTAAAAAAAACTGGAAAAACATAAATCAAAATATGTATCTAATCTTTGGAAGCAAGAGGACTATTTACTCTCAAAAGCCATAGATAGAATCACAAGGAAAATATCCATATGTGATATTAAATAAAAATATCTGTACACTAATAAACAATAAATATATTTGGGAAATATTTAAAACAAATAAGATACCAAAGAAATAAGAATTTAATTCTATAGAGAGCTGATGCCTGCCCTAGCTGGTTTGGCTCAGTGGATAGTGTCGGCCTGTGGACTGAAGGGCCCCCCGTTAGATTCCGGTCAAGAGCACATGCCCGGGTTGCGAGACAGCAGATCAATGATTCTCTCTCATCATTGATGTTTCTATCTGTCCCTCTCCATTCCTCTCTGAAATCAATAAATATATATATATATTTTTTAAAAAGAGCTGATGCCTATTGATAGGAATGAGCAAAGATTTATTTTCTTTTTGATTATTTTAAACACACACACACACACACACACACACACACACACACACACCATATGTTAGCAAGAATGAGGAGAAGCTAGGACCCAGACACTCAGAGGCACACAACCAGATTGGCAATATATATCAAGAGCTTTAAGGTGCCCATAGCTATGCCCCAATAATTTCACTTTATTTTAAATGCAGGAAAAGCTCCAGGTACAAAGATGTTAAACATGGTGATATAACAGGAAAAAAAAAACACCTAAAGGTAGAGCCCAAATGCTCAACAAAATGGAAACACGGGTTTATATAATAATGTTTTAAATACTTATGTGTGGATAAACATATAATGTAAGCTGCATTTATATCCTGATTACGATGTAAATGGCTATGTAAAGAAACATAAAAACTAAAGCAAATAAAGTCAAGCAAATATACACTGTGATTATATTAGCATGGTAGGTCATTTTTTCCTTACCTCCCTTCGCTTTCTAAATTTTCTTAAATGAGCATATTAAACATTAACAGTAGTTTCCCAAGGACCTATTGGCATTTTTTCCAACTGCTTTTCACTTTTCTGACTTTTTAAAAAACACTTTTCACATTGTCTACATGAACATGTATTATTTTGATATCAAGATATTTTTAAACTAAAGAATTAAAAATTTTAAGTCCTTAAGAAAAATTGTGACCATTACAAATAAAATTTCTCACTGCTAAAACTGCCAGGTTAATGAAAAGGTAATATGATTTCTGTAAAAAGAAATGATGTATACTTAATAACTATATTTGTAGGGGGAAGGGAATAGAAGAACGGCCAACCAACCTTCCAATAAAATGGAGAATCACATTTAAAATTCATAAGACTTTGACAAAAAAAAAAATCTCTAAAGAAGTGCCAGGCCAGAAATTTTAGAAAACTTAAAAAAAAAAAAAAGCAACAACTGAATTGTTTAAAAGACCAACAATAGAAAACAAAGAACCCTCAAACCACAGGAAACAAGGCGCTCCCAGAGGGGAGCACTGGGATTCTCTAAATTAGCATTCTCTTAGAAACAGGGCAGAGAACGTGCACAGCAAAATCTGTGCAGTCACAAGTGGCCATGGGCTCTTCTGTACAGTAATGTGTTGAGATGAAAAACTACAGGACATATTCATGATGGCAGTTGCCTCTGGAAAAAGGAATGGCAAAGGAACCAGGAAGGAAAAAAAAATAAATAAAAAGACATCAGCTTTATCTGAGATGTTATGGTTTGTCTATTTCATTTAGAGGCAAAATTCATGATATGCTGACATTAGTTAATCCTAGGTGGAGAGCTTACATATGGTTGTCGTATTATGCTCTGTACTTTTCTACATTTCATAAATTAAAAAAGTAAATAAATAAAGAAGAGGCAAAGGGCAAGGAAAGTTGAGGATGCTGACCAGTGTTGGAAAAATCTGTGGGAAGTGGGACAAAGGGAGGAAGTGGGCGTGGTTCCCGAGACAAGTGAAGGGTACCTGCTGGCAGGAAGCAGTGGCAAGGGGAGGGGGAGGTAGGCAAGGACCAGATCAGGAGGGGCCTTGTCTGCTCCGCTAAGGAGCTTGAACACTACCTGCAAACTGGAAGCTAATAAAGCATTTCAACTAAGAAAGGAATCTTTCTTTGGCATCTCTTCGGGCTCGTCTCAAATTACTTTGGAAAGCTTGTATTTTGCATATATATTTATATCACCATAGTCTGAGTTATGTCACAGTTATGACCCAGAATACACAACACACTTCCAATTACACGTTGGAACTGCCTATCTGAAGCTCGTGTGAAGAACATTCATCTCCTATGGCACAACGAATGACATCTAATCACGTTTCTGTACTCAACACCACCATTACTCATTACACCCTAGTAGAGTCTAATAAATCATAAACTCGACAACGTGGCTTATTGTGTAATAACAATAAAAGCACCATGCCTGTTATTATAAAACAAAAAGCTTTTACAAGGCTAAGTGGATGAGCAGTTAAGTATTAAATAAGCTTCAGCAAACGTAAAATCATAGCTCTGAGAAAAATAATCACTATTACACCCCTAAGACATGGCCCAACAAGGAGATCTCGGATTCTCGACAGTCCCTTGAAGTCTGTCATTCTTCCTTTAACCAGATGCCTGGCAAACAAGTAAAGAAACCCTGAGAACTAGACTTCAGACTTCTGATGGATCATGATCTCTTGAGAAAGGCTTTTCCGGCGAGGAACCAAGGGCAGCACCATTCAAGGACTCCTCCAAAAAAGGCCAGCGAGCAGTCGGGCCAGGACACATGGCCTTCTCGAAGCTGGCAATGGTCTCTCCTCCTACAGGTCCCCCGGCTCTGGGTTAGGTCTCTTCAGCCCGCTAACCCCGTCTGCTTGTCCTGGCTGCGGGGCTCCTATCCTCATGGTGCGGAGCAGGCCCCATAGCAACTGGGTGACTCTCACGCCTTGGCACTGGCTTAATAACCCCATCTGTTCATTCAAAACACCTTACTGAGTCCTTGAAAGGATCAGAGGCACAACATTAAACCACAGAGACACAAAGGCAAATAAGACTGTGCCTCTGTCTTGCGGGTACAAGCTAGACAAGGAGCTAAGCACAGAAGGTGACATGGCGCAATGGGAGCTATGTTTCAGAAATAGTGCAGAAGTTATTCTTCTGCAGTGGGACTAGGGGAAGCTTTCCTATCTGGTGGGTCAGTAAGAATCTGTCAGACAGAAGGGACAGAACAAATAAAGGCACAGAGCTAGGAGCATGCATTGCAGAACATGAATTATTGTGTGTGACAGCAAGAGATAAGGCCCAAAAGATGTACCAGTCTCAGACTGTAAATGGCCTGGTGCTTCTTACAAAGGAGTCTGGACTTTTCCTTAAAGACAGTGAGAAACTGCTAATGATCAGATGTATGTTCTAAAAATCTCTCTTATTCACCCATTCAACAAATATGTACTAAGTTTCTACTTTGCGCAGGCACTGTTTTCAGATACATCTACTTATCATTATAAAACAAGACCAATATAAATGCAACAAGCTGGAAAATATTCCAAGAAATGTTAATTAAATGATTAAGAACATGGGAAGGTTGAAAGTATGCATGATTTCTACACAACATCAGATCAGGACAATTAGACGTCTCCCATTTGGAAATTCAAGTAAGACACAATTTTATGAAAATCACTGATTTGTTCATTTAATTTTAAATATCAATTTAAATGAACAAATACAGATGGCAAATTCATCATATATAAAGATATTAACACTAAAACTAATGAAATTTGAAGGTTATATCAGATCAGATTAACACAGAACTATCACTTTAATCGACAGCTAGGCATGCCTACAAGCTAAATATAAAAACAGATTCCAGAAAAGAACAGTTGCAGAATAGAGATCAGAAATAATTCGTGAGTATTTGTCCTTTCATTCATTCAACTTCATTCATTCATTTATTCATTCATTTTTTCATTCAAGGAAGGTAAGAGTATTCTCTCAGAGATAACCCCTGCCCACAATCACAAATAACAAAATTAGTCTGAAAGGGCCTTTGTCCTAACAGACTTTACGGCCTTGCAACCAGTTATTACAAGCTAAAAAAAAAGTCTCCCCATTCCAAATACCATGCTGGCAGCAAAGTGGCAATTCTACTTTAGAGCTCTATTAATTCTAAGCCTAGGATATCAAGATCAGAAGGGGCAAATAGGAAACTAGGAAATAAAAAGGTAAGATGACCAAAGACAGATGAGTGATCTCACCTATTTGTCTGAAGTATTATGAAATCTCAGTATAAAGGACTCGCCCAATGAAAACACCAAAACACCTCATAAAGTCAATGACTTTTTAAATTACTGTCCATTTTGCTTATTTCCAAAACTCTGTATGCTCTGGTGTTATCACCATTCACAAGCTTACTCCAGTTTCTCCGAAAATGCTATTTTGTTCCTCCAGGCTTGTGCTTTCATCCAAGTCTTTTTCTTCATCAACTCACAAATCCTTCTAGGTTCTATAAATCCTTCATTTTCCATTCCTCCAAAAAACTTTTCCTTGGCCTCTCAATCTGATTTAAATGTGTGTGCTTTTTCTATATCCTCATTGCACGTCATGTTATGTCTATCACAGCATTATCAACCTGAACTGGACTCCCTCACTTACTCATTTACTCCCCCGTTTACACACCTGGACTTATCCCAATAGACTGCAAACTCCAGGAGTGCAGGAATCTTGTTTTGATTGGTCTTTGGGCCCTAGCACATCCTATATGTAATTGCCGAAGGAAGGCAGGGAAGGAGGGGGAGAAAAAGGGATGAAGGAAAGACAGACTAAAACAAAGTTTTGGCTTAAAGTCACAAGATTCATTAATTCAACAAATTTTTTTATTGAGAGCCTACTATGTCCCAGACACAACTCTGGTAGCTGAAGATGCAACAAAGTAGCTGAAGGAGGTTGGAGCCAAAAAACGCAATCCCTCTTCTCACAATGTAGTAGAAGAACTAGATCCTAAACAAGCTCTTACAGTGTGTTAGGAGGAAGAAGTGGCGTGGAGAACTTGAAGCAGAGAAAGTGGACAGGGGTCTTGGAGGAGAGGGTTGCTGTGAAAAACAAACTACCTTGCTTCCCATTCAATGCTTCACCATCAATCTTTATTATTTTTATTTCCCTTCTTATAAGGAATTTGTGCTTTCCTTCTTCAGCATCCCTTCCAATGGCAATTGTTTTGAAGTTCATAATTCTTGAGTCATTCTTTTAACCTCAGTCTTTTTTTCTGATGCCCAACATCCATTGGGCTATAAATCTGTCACATACTACTACAAGTTAGCTTTCTCCAAGTTATAACCCTGTGGTCCAGCCAAGATACAGAGATTCACAAAAATGCTTTCATCACGTCCCAGCTGGAATCTCTTAATTCGTTATTTGCAGGTCTAGCCAGTACCTCCTGTGAGCACTTGCAGTACAGGAATAACTAGGTTGCAATCGTGTGCTCGAGATGTGGACCCCTAATTACAAGTTTCCCATGATAAAGGCATCCGTGCACAAGTTTATGTGAACCAAGGTTTTTCCTTTCTCAAGCCAACTCATACTTTCTCCTGTGTAACTTGAATCAAAAACTCATTTCTCGAGATTAAAAAAAAAAGTATTTTAAGTTTATGAACCACTGATTAATTCCAAAGAAACATTCAAACATCTACCACCACTCTTTCCTGGCCCGTGTAAGTTAATCTTTTATTTTTCCCCCCTCATTTTATCCATTGTAATACATTCTGGCATTCTCACAATAATAATGCAATCAGGAAACAGACGAACTAGCCTCTTAAGTAAACAGAGCCTGTTCTTTCTTGAATTAAGTGGCCTAAAGAATGCTCATTGCCCTCCCTTCCCTGGAGATTAGTCAACAACTTGCGATTACTCAACAGTGTCATTTTTACTTTTATATTTCGGGTGTTGGTGATTCTCCATAATGCATTCATTAGATAATGAAAGTTAAGGAGCGAGTTGGTTAATACAGCATGAGCATCCAATTTGCAACCCCTGCCCTAAGGTCTAAGGAGGTGTACACCATTAAGCTTCATTTATTTATGACACATATCTTCTTGTAAAAGCAATCTTCAGTTGGCACCAAATGATTGACTTGTAAGTCTGAACAATTCAATTCAAAAGAAATTAAGCTGTTAGTAAGGGCTTATTACTAAAAGAATATTGCTCTTTATATCAACAAACAATCTTGGAACACTCTGTCTACCAAAAAAAAACAAAAAACAAAAAAAAAAACTTGAAGATTAGAATGTGTACTTTTGGCCAGGAATAGGATTGGGGAATCAAAAGTGATTCTATTGGTCCAAGTATTTGAGAAGAAAAAATATTTTAAAATCAAATCCTCTAAGGTTGGCACATAGTTCAAATTCATTGTCAGTTCCTTCATTCAAAGGGGCAAGTAAGGAAGAACATTCAAATCTCCAATGAGACTATCACTGGGTTCCTAACCTCCAGATGTGTGCTCAAAAAGTTCTCAGGGCAATGACAGAAAGTTATGGACAAGACAAAACTTTTGCTGGTCATGTTATTTATTTTTCAGGCTTGTGTGGAAATACTTTGAATTGGATGGAATAGAAGTATTTGCGGTTTGACATACCCTCTGTTAATGTTCCATTCCTAGACCTGTGCTCTCCAAAGTGCATCCTGTGATTTATTTTTTAGTAAAATATGTCAGCAGCAAAAATGCAACTCCAACTTGTTGAAGCTTGTAGGTACTTTCAGTGACCATGTACCCAAGTGGTGAACACAGATTTGCAAGGAGGGCGGTCCAGGGCCAAAGCAGTGTGAAGACCAGAGACCTCACCCGGAGCATTGCCAAGTCTTGTTGGGTGTGATGATGCATGTCTGAATGTAGCAATTATAGTAGAGAATGATAAGAAGCTATTCTTTACATGTTTGTAATGGATACTTTCTTGGCAAAAATCCATTCTTAAAAATACCATGTTAATTGAATTTAGGAATAATTCCATGTATTAAGCAAAACAGTTATAGGATTACTGCTAGGTCTGTTGCTTAATGTTAATAATGGCCCTTCCTTTCTTTTTTTTTTATATTATACTTTAAACTACAATACAGTTGCACATATAATTCTATCACCCTCTCAAAAGAGCGGGGAAGCAAGAGAGTGGGTATTTTCATTTTTTAATAGGCTATAAAATCTCCATTTCCCAGAAGCTAGCTTTCTGAAACCTGTGGATGTCAGGAACAGCTCAGGTCTCTGAAGAACAATGAGGGGAATATTTGGCGCCATCTTCTGCCTCAGGTGTGAGATCTTTGAGGACATTATTCTCCGAGTCTTTTTCAGCCCATGTCACCCCACAGAAGAGCACTTCGTGTTCCATCCCTTCACGAAGTGCTGAGAGAAAATAAGTTCTATATCAGGCTCTTTCAGGCATCGATGTCCTCGGAAGTGCTCCTACTCAATAAACACCCCCTCCAGACCTCATCAAACCTGTGCACACTTACACTCAACCCACCTAAAGTGTCTCAGCGTGGAAGGGTGCAGATCTGTTTTAGCAACCCTGAGGACTAAGAGAGTTATTATTAGTATTAACATCCCAAGGTCAAAACAAGGAGCCCAAGAAAAAAACTTATTTATTCTAAAATCAGTTAGTTCTATATTAAAACCAATGTTATTTTATTATAAGATGGAATGAATTCATGAACGACGACAGGGTAAAAGGAGTCCAAATTACGAGTCTAAGGAGACATTTGTGATGGAGAAAGGAGCAAGTTCTTCCTTGCTTCCCAAGGCAGCAACGTGACCTGTTCTTTAGCTTCTTTGAAATATTCTGGATGAGATCTTTCAAAATCTCATCCAAACTGAGATTGCTGCGATAGCATCCTCTCACATGAGCATTTTGTACTTGGTGAAGAGGAAGTTTCTGAAGTATGTTTAATATTGTATAATTAGAATTTGAAGAAGAACAAAGGTCACTGAGTGGATAGCTATAAAAAGTAAAATTAAAAAGATAGATTATGACATTTCTGTTTATCTTTTTTTTTTTTACAGTTACTGACGTTACAAAAAGAAAGCCTGAAACATCCACCCTTCTCAGTATTTCTCAATCCAACATCTTATTTTAATTTTCTTTTCTTCCTCTACAGTTTTCTCATTTGCTTTTCAGCCAGCAGCTCCTCCTACCTACCCACACCGTGACGCTGTCAGAGAACCTACGGCCACTACGCACACACCATGGCTAAAAGAGAACACGGAACCCTTTAGGCCATTAGTTCTTGAAAACCTAACAAATGGGACATTTGTACTTCTTGAGGCGCTTGAAAGGCATCTGTTCAAAGCCTGCAGGCTCCCAGCACCATGAACCATGAAATATATCCCCTGCCCTTTGGAGATCAATCAACCAATCAGTCTCCTCTCTCAGCCTCTCCTTGGAAGTTCCACACTGTATCCCCTCGGACGTTAGCTTCCCAGGCTTCCTGAGGTGCTTCCCAGAGCGGCATGTCCTGCCCCACGTGCACTCCATACACTGGCTCCTCCATGGCACTTGGCAAGGTAACGCTCGGCCCATGGAAGACGGATAACTCTACAGTCAAGGGCTACACTGGGCCTTTGTGAGCGAGCATGGTAAGGCATGGGAAAAAAGAAACAAATGCTACTTAGACCATTCCAGTGATACCAGACTATGCCAAAGAGCCTCACACCCAAATTTAAATTTCTTCTGAAAGCCAGATCTCTTTGTGACCAAATGTTTCTCAGGGGAAGAAAATTGATAGCATATTAATCAATGTCACTCCAGGCTACCCAGAGCGGTCCCTTTTAATTCTTTTCATTCTTCTCCCCTATTTTCAGCCACAGATAAGCTACAGCCGCTATTCTATTCTGTGGAGTTGAGCTAAAGCCAATTATAATTTCATAATCGAGTAGAGCATATCAGAGGGGCAGGTCACCACCCACTGAGACAGTGACGAGAACTGCATGCACAGTGTGGCAGAACAGAGTCAAACGCCAGCTCCAACTTGGCTGGAGCTTCTGGTCATTAAGTAACTGAGGCAGACTGAGCTCAGAGCATCGTTACAGCGACGCGCCAGCAAATCACGAGGTCCACTCTGAACCCAGTCCTGTTGCTAAAAGCCACGGGCTAGATCCGTTGTTAGATCCAGTCTTTTATTCAACAAATATTTATTGAGCATATACTATGTGTCAGGAATAATGCTAGGCCTTTGACACAACAGGCAAAAGCCCCTATTCTCACAGAGCTCATGCTCTAAAGAAGACCATTCTCCTACCTAAATCCCCAGGTATTTTTATAAGAGTGAACTGCACATCTCCTGACATATATATTTAAAAAAAAGAAAAAAAAAAGATCACAAAAGAAAACCAATTTTTAGTCCTTCCCTAAACAGGCGCTCCGGTACACCTGTCTAACTTCACCCTTACAGAAACTGCACCAGAAGGGTGTCCTAAGCAGAGCGACCCGGCAGCCGGACATTCATTCAGACATCCAGATTCTTGGTGCCTGTGTGTTCTCTCAGGCTCCTTCGGCACCACATTCTCTTCCGATTCTACTTACAGCTCAATTTCAGCTAAGCTCCCGCATCCATCCATATATTCATCACAGTCTGGGGGAAAGCGTTTTAATCATACAGAATCCCCTTATGATTAAAGACAAACTATTTCCCAACTAATCCACTCAAACAATTTTCTTAGTCACCTGAAATGTAGAATTTTAAGACTTGATCTAGAAACTGAAAGACATCAAGAATGGCAATAGCCAAGAATTAGCAACCCAACTGAGAACCAAAGGAGAGGAGAAGAGAACAAAATTAGAAATTAAAATAAAGATAATTAATAATAGCTAAAAATAATGCTAGAGATGGTTTTAGCCCTAAAGGCCAGGCAAATATTTGTTGGATAATATGGATACACCACAGTCTGGGCTGAGTTAGAAAACACAGATCTCATTCCTAGACACCTGCCTTCGAAGAGACAAGAGGGTCTTTCCCGGCTCAGTTTCCTTAGCTTGGAAATATATGCCCTCCAAGGACCAACTGAGACAGTGTGTATGTCTATAAAGTACTGCATACATGGAAGGATCATACAGCTTTGGCTTCTCTGGGGTATCAAACTGCACAGAATTCATTTGTGAGCAATAACAAATGGCTGTATTTGAAGCTGTTCATGGTTTTAAAGGGTCAAGAGGAAAGCTATGCATTCCAAGTAGAGATGGCAGATCATTCATTTCTTATTCGTTGTAAGAAACTCAAGGAACAAACTGTGCCTGAAACTATTCATTTATTCATTCATCTAGTCAACACATACTCCTGAGCTACTATGTGCCCTCTACATTGGAGGTAAAAATGGGAGCAAGAAAGATCAGTCCCTTCCCTCATGAAGCAGAAAAGTACTTAAAAACAAGTAAAAAAAACAAACACAAAAAACACAAAACCCAACACTGATGTCTCATTCTTATATAAAGCTATACACCATGCAGCATGACTTCATGTATTGTGCACAGTGGGCCTCCAACAATATTGGCTGTTTAATTTTCAAAATATATTACAGACAGTAAGAATTTATCCTTCCAAAGCCCACAAAGCCACATGTGCTGTTATAAACCTGACAGGCCCAAACACTATGTTGCTAGGTGGTGGTTATTATTGTTCATAAAAACCATTACAAGTGTATCTAGTGACTGAGGTGGTGGCCGTGACTTGTCCAAATAGTAAATGATTTATTGATACCAGAATTGCTCTTATGACATCCAAAGGCATTCCCCGGAGACAAGTCTGCATGCGTCCACTTGAAAGCATGCACTATCTCAAAAGGTTCAATGCCTGAACAAACCATTTTTATGGTGTACTTGTTTTATGTATTTTAAGGGCAGCTTAGTCACTGCCCTGGAGAAAAGGTAGGGGTCGGAGTCACTATAGAAGCACGAGGGGAGAAGCCGTGTGAAGCAACGTAAAACCCAAGACCCCCCGGGTTTTGAAGGGCATTGGAAACCTATAAGAACTCTCACACCTTATCCGGGTCAGGGCTTGGTAGCTCTTTACAGAAGATTCTCACGGACAACCTGAGCTATCGGGTTTCTAATGTGCTGTAAAAAATAGTCTACAGCGTCCTATCACCCGCAGCGTGGGTGCCACGCACCACTGCCTCGTCCTGAAGGGCTGCGGGCAGAGCTCCCGCGCGCTCTCCTGGCCGCTTCTCCAGCCTCAGGTCCCATCACTCTCCCTCATGGTCTGAGGAGTCTCAGGTACTTGGGTCATCTTAAAACCTTTACACATATCCTTCCTTCTACCTAGACAACTTCCTCTCACTCTTCACACAGCTGGCGACTTCTCTTAGAGGGGCCCCTGAACAGGGGTCCTCATGTGTCATTATTCTCCGCCCTTACGCCCTCCACATCCCTTCATTTCCAGCCCACACTGGTACTTGGGTGTTTCTGTGTTTACGTGTTTGCTCTCTGCTTCCCCCACTAGAATGTAACTGCAGAAGGTAGGGTAAGTGTGCTCCTATAGCACCGTGCCTGGGGAAGAACAGATGCACAGGGACACACTCACATCTCTTCTCCTCAGAACGATTTCTTTTCAGCCCAATGGCATACCTTTCTGACAGATGCATTTAATAAAACCCTAATGAGTGAAGTTGGAAATGTCAATATTTTGGCTTTTCTAGCTGTAGTCCTCTATGACTAGCACTTTCAGTCCTTTTACAGATGTGGGCCTCAAGAATGGCATGTGATTTTCACTTATATGTGGAATCTATAAACCAAAATTAACAAACAAACAAAATTGAATCAGACTCATAGATACTGACTGACGGTTGTCAGAGGGATAGGGGGTTAGGGGAATGTGTGAAAAAGGTGAAGGGAGTAAGAAGTTGATGTGTTTTTCTCACATTTATATTTCTCTCTGTCTTTCCCTCTCTCTTCCACTCTCTCTAAAAATCAATGGGAAAATATCCTCAGGTGAGGATTAAAATAATAATAAAAATAAAGTACATCAGAGAGAATATAGTCAATAATATTGTAATAACTGTATGGTGCCAGGTGGGTACTGGAAATATTGGGCGACCACTTTGTAAAGTACATGATTGTCTAACCACTATGCTGCACACCTGAAACTAATACAAAGTAATATTGGATGTAAACTAATTGAAAAATAACATTAAAAAAGAGGAAAAGATGAGCCCAGCTGGAGTGGCTCAGTTGGTTGAGTGTCATCCTGTGCACTGAAAGGTTGCTAGTTCGACTGCCAGTCAGGGCACATGCCTGGATTGCAGGTTCAATCCCAGGTCTGGGCACATATGGATGGCAACTGTCAACTGATCAATGTTTCTCTCTCTGTCTCTCTCTCCACCCCCCCCCCTTTCTCTCTCTAAGCATGTCCTCAGGTGAGGATTAAAAAAAATGATAGATATATAAATAGGTACATAGATAGAAACATAGAAAAAAAGAATGTCATGTGGATTCTATAAGTAAAAGCACCTCCCCACACACCCATAAACTGCCTGATGCCATCTTTATAGACTCAAGTTCTCATATCAACCTGAAAAGCTGAATATATACTTTGCATAGGTGTCCATTTTATTTTGCCGACTGGTAAGTTTCTATGATCTCTCAATGATTTTAGAATGCCACCTTTCTAAAATAGCTGAGTGCTTTCTACATTTCACTGCTGGCCTTTTCTGAAGAAACAAGTTCACTCCCCCGTCTGTATCTGCTGTATACGTCAGTATATGGAAACAAAACCTTTTAGTAATCTTTGGTTAGCTGTTGTGACAACAAGTGTTTTCCTGGGCTACAGTCACCACATTTTATGGAAATGGTTGTCATTCACTCCTTCACTTTCTCCTCCTTTTACTGCTATTTGCACCATTGGAGTTTCAACCTTCATTACAATTGCAACAATTGGGTGTGTATTGAAGAAAAGCACATGGTTGATATGATGTCCAAAAGGCAATGTTGCACTTAATCTGAATAGGCGGCCCCAAAACTATCTTGTAACAGTAAAATGACAAGTCCTCTAAGTGAAAAACATAGTCACATTGGGGTATCTAAGTTTAGGTCTAGTACTGGTGATAGTTGATAGTTTGATAATATTGTTTATGAAGTACTAGTAACACTTTCAACCAACATTACTCTCACTTTCATGAGAATGCAAATGTTAATAGCAAATGTTTATTAAACATGTATTATGTCTGGGCTAGGCCTCACACTTCGTATAAATACTTTGTATACTATCTCATTTAATATCCCAACCGTCTCACTAGATAGGTTTTAGTACCCCCTTGTACAGATAAGGGAAGTGCGGCCGAGAGCCGATCAGGAACTTCTGAAAGCCCCACAGCCAACATGTGGCAGGACTTTCTTCAGGGTCTAAGTTCTTAACCCATTTTCTGGGAATTAACAAGCAATTTTAAAAACACAATGCCTCTTAATTAGGAATTTTAATTAAAATGTTCAAATTATTGTCATGTAATACTTGCAAATTGGAAGGAGGGATTCCTTTGGTATAAAACTTAGTCTTGAAGATCATTTCCCAATCATTTCCTCTCATTCATAAAAAACAAAGAATAACAACCCAGAAAACAGGGGAGCCCCGTGCACACTTCAGGTTGGCTCAGTAAAAGGCTGTAATGACTTCTTGGAACCTTGCCTTTTGTTTGGCTTTATGATAGCTGTTGGGCTTGGCAGTGTGAAAAAGCATTGCCGAAAGAAATGAAGCCTAAATAAGGTCTGAAAAGAAATGGAACAGACTGATAAGCCTCAGAGGGAAGGGGGGTGGGGAGAAGGTGGGGAGTAGGTGCGGAGTAGGTGGCGAGTGGGTGGGGAGAGATGAACATGGGAACTTATATGCCTATATGCATAGCCCATGGACACAGAGAGTAGTGTGGCGAAGGCCTGGGAGGGGCAGGGGCAGGGTGAAGGGGGTCAATGGGAAAAAAAAGGGTGACATTTGTAATACTTTCAACAATAAAGGTAAGTTTAAAAAAAGAAAAAGAAATGGCTCTAATTCCAAATCACACTATTTTTTAAAAAAATTAGAGAATTTTCTATGGTGTTTAAGGGTTGTTTTCCTCAAAGAGGGCAATTCAACTTTATTACATACTGCTTTGCAAAGCGAGTTTTATATTATTCATATATATATATATATATATATATATATATATATATATATATATACTCTGCTTTTTATTTTCCCCCTAGTACAAGTTTCCAAAATATTCCTAGCTTTTCAAATTATGCTTGCAAATCATTATACATTTATACATTATAAATGTAAATTTTGATTCAAAGATTTAGAGGACCATGGCTTTGCCTTTGTTTTTTAAAATTCACTAGTTTTTAATTTAAAGACTATATCACTGGAATCCCTAACAAAATATGAGCTTTTTCATTGAGACTTTAGGGAAGAAACTATCCCTAAGAGCTAATGCATATTTATTATAATTTTTTTCAATCTGGGTAAAATTGGCCCCCAAACCTGAAAGCCTTCTCTTTCAGTTGAGTGTCCTACATCAGTGAAGATCAGCAATGTCTCCTATGAAAAGGCAGGCAAGAGGACAAAGGCTCTCCAGGGACAGAGAGAAATGGCCTATTTTATGAATTGCACCATTACAACATTCTTTATTTCCTGAGGAAATAAATATCCCAACCCATTGTTTACTTATAAACCTCTTCTGAAACAGTTCAGAGAGAAGGGATTGCTGATGAGGGAATATGAAAGGAAAGTTGGAGAACATTTCCTTTCATATGTTCCACAGAATTCACTTCCCACACATTTCAGAGTACCTTTTTAAAAAAGGTTGTATCAAACAAATATATTTACCATTAAAATACTATCTCTCAGCAACCTCAAGATCCCACAGTTAAATAAAGTAAGTCAACAGAGATTTAATAAACAACTCGTCACAGCACTGGGTTTGGTATTCAATGCCATAGGAAGGAGCATCATAGTTTTGTTCTTTGTGCTATGGAAAGCACCATAGCCTGGCTGGAGACGTATATATAAATTAGTGCTTTATTAGCCCCCAAACTAGAACTAGATTAGCCGCATTTATAATGTCCATA
Source organism: Cnephaeus nilssonii (assembly GCF_951640355.1). Lineage (NCBI taxonomy): Eukaryota > Metazoa > Chordata > Mammalia > Chiroptera > Vespertilionidae > Cnephaeus > Cnephaeus nilssonii. The sequence goes on from NC_137075.1 coordinate 50,521,721, forward strand.
TCATGGGGCCTGACAGGCCAAATTTACTTTGTAGAGAAAAAATATATTCACATGTTTCCTATATAATAAAACCCTAATATGCAAATCGACCAAACGGCGGAACGACTGGTCACTATGATGCGCACTGACTACCAGGGGGCAGACGCTCAATGCAGGAGCTGCCCCCTGGTGGTCAATGTGCTCCCACAGGGGGAGTGCTGCTCAGCCATAAGCCAGGCTCACGGCTGGCAAGCTCAGCGGTAGTGGCTGGAGTCTCTCCCACCTCTGCGGCAGCGCTAAGGACCCCTCGTGGGATGTCCGACTGTTGGCTTAGGCCCTCTCCCAGACTGCCAGAGGGCACAGGCCAGGCTGAGGAACCCCCTCACCCCCAGTGCATGAATGTCATGCACCAGGCCTCTAGTTTACATATATATTCATAGTTGTGTATATATTCATATTTATGTAAGTACATATTTATGTAAGTACATATATATTCATATTTATGTAAGTACATATATATGTTTTAAAATTAAAAATCATTTGTATTTCATTTGATGAAGAAAATATTTTTAAGAAAGCTTAAAGTATTATAACTTGCTTATAAGGTTTCCCAAAAGACATGAAAAAGGATTCTAGATCACTTTATTAGGATATAAGTATATCAACAAATGTACATTAAAAACATATTTTGACAAGGTGAATGTGCTCATTCCTTACCTCTTAGGTAACATCATTAAAAACCATCATCCTACCCTAGTTGGTTTGGCCAGGTTAGATTCCGGTCAAGGGCACATGCCTAGGTTGAAGGCTTGATCCCCAGTAGGGGTGTGCAAGAGGCAGCCAATCAGATTCTCTCTCATCATTGATGTTTCTATCTCTCCCTTTCCCTTCTTCTCTGAAATCAATAAAAATATTTTTTAAAAGGATTATGTTCTTAAAAAAACAACAACACACAAATAAAACCATCATCCCCAAAGACAAGGACTGTGTCATCCAATTATCTTAAAACATAATAAACTTCAAGAAAACAAGAAGTCATTAGAGGAATGAAAATACTAAAATGGCTGATGTAATCCTTAAAGTAAATTACAAAGACCAAAATTTGAATAGATGCATTGACCATCAAATAGAAATGTGGGTGGGGTCCAGGCGGCCAGAGGTGGTGATGTCAGTGAAGTTGCATGGAAATTGATGGGCTCTCAGGGTGGAGTCCCCTTTGGTCAGGAAAGAACTGAGGAAGGATAAAGCCTTAAACCTGACCTTGAAAGTAAAGTAACCAATCTAGAAAAGGGAGCTCTAGCTCTGAGAATATCCAATACTCCTAGTTTTTCATAAGTAGTACCCCCAAGGGCTGATAAGAATCAGATGGCATACATGTCAACCACATTAAACCATTCAGACTATGAATTTATCACTACTTAATGAGATAACTCAGCTTGCCTTGGTAATAGTTTAGAATATTAAAGAACCAAACCCAAGAGAATGGGTGTTTCCTATTGCCTTAATTTCTGGTCACATGTGTCCTCTTAGGAACACAAAAGGTGAGTTACTACATGATGAAGAACTTCCTCCAAGCCCTCTAGACTTTTTGACAAATACTCATCTACAGATGGGGATCATATATGGATTTAAAATACCTATCTAGAATATGAAGATGTTATCATAGAGATGTCAAATGACTTTCAAAATGATTGTCAAGATCAGAATCCAGATCTTTAGAATAAGGATGTTAAAGGTGTTGAGGGAGAAAGGGAGGGAAGGTAAAATGAGTGGATTTGAAAGCACTGGGTTAAACTAAGTGCAAACACTTACCTTCCTGCAGGACTCCTGGGAGCTAGTCTGCGAATACACCAGTGCCTCTCCAAGACGAGGACATGGAATAGCGTTTCCAAAATGCTACGGCCATGGAAACTTCATTGCATGGAACCCCCAAAGGAGTAATGTTTCACAAAAAGTACTTTGGCACATCATCTGGACCACAAAGTCCCACATATGCGCTCAGTATACATTCCCAAACCAAAAGCAGCAGGCTCTCTAGAGGCCATAACTCCGAGGGAACATAAACACTAAGCGTCCTCAAGGACTCTCACTCGAGCATGTAAAATCGGGAAGGGTCTCCAGACTGCTATCCACAGGGTTAAGCTGAAACACTTTCGGAAACAGGCCAGTCCACGCACTAATTTGTACATACAAAAGAGAATTTTCAAAATCCCCAAACCCCGCATCATACAGATATTGTGCTGAAGCACCATTCAGTAGCGGGGCACCACAGAGAGATTTGAAATTCACCCTCCCTTCTTTGAAGTAAAGCATTTGGCATCATGCCCCCTCTTTGTCATAGGAGGTCTCCAACACGGAGAAGGCTGGCAGAGCAGGGACCTCCTGAGGGTGACTGTGTGCTCCCTTTTCCCAGCCAGTCCCAGCCTCTGCACCTTTGCACACTCTTTTCCCTTCACCTGTACTTCCCCTCACCTACGCTGCCTCACTAAACCTTTGCCCTGCTCGGTTATTTAATTATTCCATATATGCATTTCTATCTTTCAAAAAAATGATTTCAAGAACCTGATGATGCCCTAACTGGTTTGGTTCAGTGGATAGAGGGTCGGCCTGCGGACTGAAGGGTCCCAGGTTCAATTCCAGTCAAGGGCATGTACCTTGGTTGCAGGCACATCCCCAGTAGGGGGTGTGCAAGAGGCAGCTGATCGATGTTTCTCTCTCATTGATGTTTCTAACTCTCTATCCCTCTCCCTTCCTCTCTGTAAAAAATCAATAAAAAATATATTTTTTTTTAAAAAAAAGAACCTGATGACAAAAATCACACATTTCTTTTTGGTTCCATCATAATGCCTAGCTTAGGGCCAAGCCTTTATGAAATACTTGCTATAATTGTTATTTCTAAATAACATGACGGCAAAAGGTTTTGCTTATCACTTATATTTGAACAAAATTCTATTTATATGTCCTGAGAAATTAGACTCTCATCTGCGGCCCCAGTTCTGTTTTTATTATTATTATTATTATTATTATTATTATTATTATTATTGGTTTACTTTTAAATACCAATACAGGTTCTGTCTCTAAGACGCTGCTTTCTTAAAAGTTGAAGAAACAACAGGAAGAAGGAAAATTGGAGACTTAACTGAGAATTTAAGAGAAGTGCTGATGTTACAAGAAATAAGGTTCCAGAGTGTGTTGTCCAATAGCCACACGTAGCTATTAGCTGGCCCAAATTCATATGTGGCATAATATATGCACGGGAGTTCAAAGACTTACTATGGAAAAAAGAATGCAAAACATCTCAATAATTTTCAATACTGAGGATCAATTAAAAAAAACTTTTGGATATGTTGGATTAAACAAAATATATTATTAAAATCCATTTTACCCGTTTCTTTTGATGTTTTCATGTGACTATTAGAAAAGTTAAAATTACTTATATGGCTCACAATACAATTCTATTGAGTGTTGCTCCAGGGTTTTGAGCACTCAACACTAAAACATGGTCCAGAAAAAAAAGAATAGTCCAAATATTATATGTGGCCACTAACTTATAAAAAAAACTAGAGGCCCAGTGCACAAAATTCGTGCATTTGGGGGGTACAGGGGGATCCCTCAACCCAGCCTGCACCCTCTCCAATCTGGGACTCCTCGGGGGATGTCTGACTACCAGTTTAGGCCTGATCCCTGCTGGCCTGATCGCCCACATAGTTGGACATCCCTCTCACAATCCGGGACCGCTGGCTGCTAACCGCTCGCCTGCCTGCCTGCCTGATTGCCCCTAACCGCTTCTGCCTGCCAGCCTAATCGCCCCCAACTGCCCTCCCCTGTGGCCTGATCACTCCCAATTGCCCTCTCCTGCAGCCTGATCACCCCCAACTGCCCTCCCCTGCTGGTCTGATTGCCCACAACTGCCCTCCCCTGCCGCAACCCGCCTCCTCAGCCAGGACTAGCCTTCTCCATACCGCACAGAGCCGTAGGACCCCCAGGCCTCACCGTACGGAACAGCCACCAGGCCCCACCTCTGCTGTGCACGTGGGCATCTTGTGGTGGCCATCTTGTGATGGTATCATGCCCTTGCACCTAGGCTTTTATTATATAGGATATTTTCATTTTTTTAAAGATCAGAGTGCTAAAAAGACAATGAAGTTGAAAACAAACTGTCTTCGAAGATGAATCCATGATACTAAATCTTTGATCAAATTCAATAGCTGCATTCCATTATTGGCTTTGAGAATAGAAGAGGATGTGAAAACGGACATTTCCACCAAGACAACAGATACCACATTCTAAATCAAGTATGACACTGTGATCAGAATTTGCAAAAGGGGTGACGGCAATCTGATCACAAGGCTCTTAAATCTCATGCACACCGAGAGTATCAAAGTGTCTGAGGTAGCAAGAGATGGGCAGGGGGTTACTTGGGCGAGAGCTGAGCTATCACTAGCTCTCTCTGAGAAACTGGGGGAAGACCACATTATGATGACTAGTCACGAGGGGGGCTTCCAGGAGGTTGCTCAGAATACATGATATATAACCCTGACGTCTGCAGGACACTGGGGACTGTCTAATGATGGAAACTGGCCGCCCTGCCCAGCTGACATGGCTCAGTGGTTGAGCATCGACCTATGAACTAGGAGGTCATGGTTCAATTCCCGGTCAGGGCACATGCCTGGATTGCAGGCTCGATCCTCAGTATGGGGTGTGCAGGAAGCAGTCAATCAATGATTCTCTCATTGTTGATGTTTCTCTCTCTCTCTCTCTCTCTCTCTCTCTCTCTCTCTCTCTCTCTCTTTCTCTCTCCCTCTCCCCTCCCCTTCCTCTCTAAAATTAATTAAAAAATATTTTTTTTTAAAGAAAGAAAAAAACTGACTGCCCTGATGCTCAGACATGGTTCCAGGGAGAGGCTGCTACTGTCAAAGTTGGTTTGTACCCCAGAAATTTACTGTGGCAAAAAATGCAAGAGTGTTTTCTGCCAGCTAGTGGTGGGCCACTGCAAGGGAAAGCTGGTGTGGAGTGGGCTTAGATCCTTTCTCAGAGGACTGCCTGGAGCAGCAAAGAGGCCTCAAATGGCCAGAGGTACCACTGGACGAAAGAAACTGTAAACAACTAAGAACTTAGATATATTTGCTCACATTAACCCACAGGGAAGAAATTCTGAAAGGGGCGAAAGAATTTCATCTACCAACAGAGGAAAAACTAGCGCACTGAGTGGGCTGAGAGGGACAGAGCGTGGGGACAGTGCAACTGCTTTATCACAGCATCCCACCAGTCCTGCATCTTCACAGGCATGTGCAGCCTCGAGAGGCATGGTAGCATATGTTCCCTGTGTGCATACAGTGACTCAACCGCGAAAACTGAATGTCTGTGTCAACAGATGTGGTTTCTGCAGCTATTCTAGGACAATCAAGTTTATTCGATGATCCACCGCCTGCCGAGTGTTGCCATACCACTTCAGATGCGTGGTAACATTTAGGGCATTCTGCCTTTGCTCTCTGCACTATGGTATTTCGTTTCCATTTAGACTGAATACCAAAAGTGAGGCTCACAGAGGGCTTCGATGTACTTTAGTGACAACAGAGTACTGCTGGTTACCTTTAAGGGAAACTAGATGCCTAGCTCGCAGAGCCCTGCCTTCCAAAAGCACTTTGAGAACAGAAGGTGGCCTGCGGCATTTGCACTAGGAACTTCAGTACCAGCCCCCTAAAATTTAACATTACGTAAAATTAGTGTCAAAAATGCAGCTCTGTAAAACTCACTTTGAGAGAGAGAGAGAGAGAGAGAGAGAGAGAGAGAGAGAGAGAGAGATGCATTTCATTAATTCCTTCCAGAAAAAGCATGAGAAAACCAGGCCTTGATTCCATGAAGCACCCTAGACAGGCCTCTGTGAGGTCACGTTTCTAGCTCCTTTTTATGAGGCAAATGTATCTGAAATCACGACTTGGTTATTATGTATTGGGAACATTTATATGTTAGTCCTTTCCATTCATTAGACACAAGGCAGCTTTCCTGGATTCATAAAATAAATGCTTATCAATTGTTTAAGGATTATTTTTTAATAATTGTTCAATGAAATCATTTAAAAAGATCTCTGTGCAAAATTACCAGTTTTTTACCATCAGGGAAACTAACTTATGATAAAGACAGTTTCTTATATACCACTGTACATATGAGGATGTAGATTTAAAAATAAAAATATAAACACCTTTTCCAGCTCCATTAACACTGCAATTCCATAAAGGAGGCAAGTGGGGAAGGAAGGCTTAGTTCCCCTTCCACTGTCTGCTTCTCTGAGGGAGAGAGAATTATGGCAATACTTTCATTTTTATTCTACTGCACATTTGCCCCATTGTTCTTTTTCTTAAAGCGATCATTTCAACAATGCTTTCCCTTAGGCTTTATCGAGGAAGAGCCAGCAGAACAGCCAACAGACATTCTTGATTTGGCAACAACCCAATGATTGTCTTCACAGTTTAGACTTGGGTAGGAATTTAACACTGAACGAATGCATCGGAATTTAGAAGGCTCCGTGTCCATGCTTACACTCAGCGGCACGCGTGAGGACCGCCAGATGGAGGAATGAGAGAAAACGTTTTGTTATGTGCATTCATGCTTCCAAAAGGCTTCCTCCTCCGGTTCACAGAAAGTTTGCCATGAAACATTAATCCACTTCCATGTGCTCGAGAGCCATGCAAGACGATCCTTTTCACTGCTTTTTAGTGAGTCAGTTTTTGACCCCAAACAGCTAAAGTGCTTGAGTATCCACTGACGTCATTAGAGCTGACACTATTTTGTTTCTAAAACTCAAATGCCTCCCAGAAAGAGAAGAAAAAATGGTCATGTGCTCATTTTAATGTATTGCTGGCTCTATAAAGGTAATTCCCGGAAAAGTGGCTCAAAATATGGTGTGAACAGTCCTATATAATAAAAGGCGAATATGCAAATCAACCAAACAGTCGCTGTGATGTGCACTGACCACCAGGGGGCAGATGCTCAATTCAGGGGCTTCCCCTGGTGGTCAGTGCACTCCCACAGGGGGAGCACCACTCAGCCAGAAGCCCGCTCAGGGCTAGCAAGCGTAGCAGCGGCGGCGGTGGTAGTGGGAGCCTCTCCAGCCTCTGTGGCAGTCAGACATCCCCCAAGGGCTCTCAGACTGCAAAAGGGCACAGGCTGGACTGAGAGACCACCCCCTCAAGTGCACCAATTTTGTGCACCAGGCCTCTAGTTGTAATATAACAATGATAGAACCTTCCATGGTATGTACACTGAATGGCAATATTCATTTTGTATGTCTACATTTAGGAATGTTGGTTCAGTCCTTCAGAGTCCATCCTATATAATAAAACCCTAATATGCAAATTGAACCAACAGCAGAATGACTGGTAACTATGATGCGCACTGACCACCAGGGGGCAGACCCTCAATGCAGGAGCTGCCCCCTGGTGGTCATTGTGCTCCCACAGGGGGAGCACCGCTCAGCCAAAAGCCAGGCTCACGGCTGGCGAGCGCAGTGGAGGTGGTGGGAGCCTTTCCCGCCTCTGCTGCAGGAGGGCGGTAAGGAGCGAGGGGTCTGGGACTGTGAGAGCCCCAGACTATGAGAGGGATGGCTGACTGCCAGCTTAGGCGTACCTCCCCTGAGGGGTCCCAGACTGCAAGAGGGCACAGGCCAGGCTGAGGAACACACCCCCCGCAGTGCACGAATTTTGTGCACTGGGACTCTAGTTTATTTATACAGTAAACTGCAAACAGACAGGAATCACCCTCTTTCCATGAGTGGATTATCTTTAAAATATCAAAATCAGCCTGGCCAACTTGGCTCAATGGTTGATTGTCGACCTGTGAACCAAGAGGTCAGAGTTTGATTCCAAGTCAGGACACATGCCAGGGTTGCAAGCTCAATCCCCAGTGTGAAGCCTGGAGGAGGCAGCCCATCAATGATTCTCCCTCATCATTGATGCTTCTATCACTCTCTCCCTCTCCCTTCCTCTCTGAAATCAATAAAAATATATTTTTAAAAATATATAAAAATCAATAAAATAGAAAAATATTCCAAAACCCTGAATTAGATGCACCTGAGCAATATTCAAGACACCTTTCCCTTGGCTTTGAACTTATTTATCAGCAACTTAGTTCAACTCTCCACCCAACTAGCCAAATTTCTTGAAGGGCTTTTAAAAAATCTATTACTTCCACTTAAAAACTCATCGTTCTACATTTCTTCCTCTGTTCCTCAGAAAATTCTCTGCATTACTAATGGCCCCTTCCCAGTGAAATCCAACTGTAGCACAGTGATTCCATACACAGGCTTATGAGCCAAACTGGCTAGGTTCAGCTTTTGATTGCACCACTTACAAGCTGTCTGACCTTGCACAAGCTATTTGACCTCTGTCTGCCTCTGTTTACACCTCCATAAAATGGGACTCATTATGGGACTTTTCTCATAAAGTTGCTGCAAATCACCAAAGTACAGCATTCAGCACACTCTAAGTACCCAGTACACATCACCTGCTACATCAAAGGGCCTCTTCGTGATTTTCATTCTTTCTTGACCCTTTGACGAGAGAAACAATTGCCAAGTGATTTCTTGAACTCCTTCTTGCCTTGAGTTTTTTAAATTAGTGCCCTCTTGGGTGACTTGCTTCTCTTTGTGTTTTCTCAGTGTCTGCCTTTTATTGTCTTCTTCCTCAAGCTTATTCATCATTATCCCTCCCCATCTCCAAGTTCAGGTCTATCGCCATCATTCTCCCTTTTTTCATTACCTTGAGAAGCTTCATTCACTCACATGATTCACTGTGTTTAATATAAGAGAATTTAACAAGATTTTAAATGGTCTGCATTCTGAGGCAAAATGGCAAGAGAAAGTGTGATTCCACACAGTCTTATTGACAGTAACTATGGTAATAAACAACTAGCTCGTGTTATCATTGCCAAAACAGACACTGACTTCATTTCAATACTAATAACAAATGCTAACATACTGTACCGCAGAGCTTAGAAAATGATCAGTTTTACTGGTTACTCAAGGCCCAAGCAGAAAGAAGGTAAAAATGGTGGGGGAAGAAGGAAAGAGCAATCAGGAAGACCATAAATGAATAAATGTAAATTTACAGAAAATAATTATAAGATGAAGAACAATGAAAGAAACTTAGGATATAAAAGAAAATGCAAGAGATTCTATCTTTCATAGAGAATATAGCAGGGAGTGGGAAATGCAAGTGCTCACAGGGGCTAAGAAGCAAGTTAAATAAATGAAGTGGGCAGGATGATAACAGGGAGTGGTGGAGGTTGTGGCAAACCAAAGAATGTAACTAAAGGTATTTGCATTCAGAAAAGTAAACATTGCAAGCCAAAAAGTCACAGGCCTTTACTTTTCTTCCTCTAGTGCAGTGATAGGAATTAGTGTCATTGTTACCAGCGCAACGAGGCTGGCTAGCCAGGAAATGTTTTAAAAAACATATTTATTTTACTGGCTAAACGCTGCAAGTAAGACAAATTTACTTCACAATCTGATTGCATTTGCTGAGTGAATTGTTATGATTCATAATTCAAGCGTGCATCCACTGCTCCTCTCCATCACAGACCAAACCACTATGTCCGTGAATTAAGATTCACGTATTGGCTTAAAGAGAGCCAAATTCTTCCCAAGTCATCCCCAAAGGGTATTCCACACTTGTATCAGCTCCCTAAGGCACTTAGAGGTATATAAAAGTTCCAAGATTTCCCAGGGACAAAGCGGCTTATTCTAAGAAGGACCTGTAACTGACATTTTAAGTGTTCCTTTCATGTGCATTACATCATGACAGGAAGTTGTTTGTTTGTTTGTTTGTATTTGTTTATTGCCACTTGCTTTGGACCAAAACACACCTTTTTTTTTCTGCATCCTTGTCAATTGAAAAATAACAGTCTTGTGGCCCTGAAAAAATCATACTTGTGAAAGATGGGGCCGAATTCAATTAGGCATCAACAGTGTAAACTGTGCTTACGATAAACCAAGGAAAAATATCCAGGATTGTCCCCGTGAGCAAACAGCAATTACCCAGGAGATACTTATTTGTGTCTGATAATCATATCTCTGGGTTTTCTGGTGCTTTAAAATAAGTCCCGTTCAACATGTATTGGCCATGTACCATGCATCAGTAGGAATTAAAAAGATGAAACTATAGTTGCTGCTGAAGAGCTTGCTCTCTAGTGGTGGAGGTGGAAGGGAAACCCACTTGGGTACCATGGTGATGTCCCTACGAGAGGCATGGAGAGAGAGCGAAGGAAGGATGCAGGAGCACCAGCCCCAGCCGCCTGGAAGGGAGGAGAGTAATAAAGCCTTCCTGAAAGTTCATTTTTAAAAATAAAAAGTAACATCCCAATTAAAACCTAATACAACTAGCCTAGGCAGTTTAAACTAGCCTAGATAATAAACGAGGTAATCGGTACACTACCCAACCACAGAAGTCACACAGACACTTCCCTACACTTTCAGGTGTATGTCCTGACTCAGTCCTGCATATTTAGTAACGATTCCAGAAATCACAAATGTACATTTGAGTAAAAAGATATATTGCCTCTAATTTTGTAAAGAGGTAAGCAGATGAATTTCTCATGAGCTGAAAACAGTGAAAATTCTATTAAGGGAAATACAATTCTAGAATCCAAAAGACTCCCCTCTCCTGTGTACTGAAGGAAAGTATACCCATGCATCGCCTCTCCCGCTGAAGGTCTGGGACTGCATTCAGGGGTGGAATAGGCAAAAGGTAATAATTAAAGAGAGCCCACTTTCTATTCCCCCATCTCAACTAACACAAATGCCTGAAAAATCTGCCAGTTAGGGATTAATCTTATTTAGATACTGCGAAGATCCCACACCTCAGTGCAAATTTCAGGGGAGGTGACCGAAATGCTCTCCAAAAGTTGGAGAAACCCTTAAGTAATATGCCAATTTTAATTAGTAGTTTAGTAACGTAACCCATTCATTTCATTTCTTAATCTTGGTAAAAAAAAAAAAATCAAGCCTTTAAAGACATAACTGTGGGATGGTGAAACACCACGTCCTCTTTATTTGAGATTGGGTTATTATCAATACCAGAACTATGGACATCAATATCCTTTGCTGCAAATTATTAATCACTTTCTTAGATGTAAAATAGCTTATAATTTCATTTTATTAGTGATTAGTGATTTTTTTCTAAAACAAAGTGAACCTCGTATTACCATCGCAGAATTATTTTCACATACCACTTTCTCAATGTACACATTAACAATTTTAATCTCAATAATTTAAATCCTACAATATCTTCATTGAGTAAATAATGAGGACATAATGATACCACCTAATCAAAACATTTACTTGTATTACTCTGGATATCATTAGACAAATATTAGCTCCAAGTCAGTAAAAATACATCTGTGCAAGTTGTAAAAAGAAACGGTTTTAAGAAGGGACTCCAACATGGCACCAAATGCAACAGAAAGGCCAAGAGGCCATGATGCATCCATCACACATCAATACCACACAACGGTTTATTAATAGAGATACAATGTTATTTATCCAGTAATCATAGTAATTAACCTGGAGTTACTTGCTAAAATATGTATTGTTGCTTTATCAACAAATAACTCCATTTAAATAAACTTGTAAAAATAGAAACAGAGAACAATTTCTCACATACCACTCTCTGCTCTGTTTTAAAATAACATATATTCAACATCTGCTACTAAATCTTTACTTTCCATCTTCGAATAAAAAGATCTTTAACAACATTGGGTACAAGTGATGATGCAATTTAAAAAGGTTTATGAGTACAGGCAGTCCTGGGGTTACATCGGAGATCCGTTCCTACGGCGCAACGTAACGCGATTTTCGCCGAAAGTCGGAGCCCACCTACTTAAGCACCTACGTCACTCACATGGAGCACGTGCACAGCAGTAATGAAGTGAAACAGTAAAAAACATTTAAAAGAAAGGTAATTCCTGACCTTTACTTGTGGTAAATAAATAATATAAAACATAAAGCACATATGTACATACGTCGAAATGACAGAACTTTTTTTTTTTAAATAAATAAATGGGAGATGGCGGCGTAACCACAAAATGACGTAAGTTGAATCCAACATAACCCAAGGACTGCCTGTATTTTTCAATGAATACTTTTCATAAGTACAGTATTCTTGCAGTTTTGTGTGAAATGAACCCACTAAACCAGAGGTGGGGAACCTTTTTTCTGCCAAGGGCCATTTGGATATTTATAACATCATTTGTGGACCATACACATTTATCAACTTAAAAATTAGCCTGCTATATTTGGTCAAACATTTAATTAACTTACCCCTATTGCCTTGGCAGGGCCAGACCACATGATTTCATGGGCCTTATATGGCCCACACGTTCTCCACCTCTGGTCTAAACCTCCACTATAAAACTGGGAGCGATAAGAAAATGGAGATGAATGTGGAGACAAAATGATAAAAAACGCCATAGTTCCGAGGATGGGAAGGACCCTCAAGCACATTACACATCTCCATACATCTGCATTTTTAGGTAGAACATTAGTTTTTATTAGGAGCAGGAGTAAGCATTAGACTTGAACACAGAAAATTCACATTCAAATTAAAGCTGATTATTATGTGTGCGACCTTCTCAGATGCAAAAGTGAGGATGGTGACACCCTTCAGCAGGTGCAGAGTGCTGGAAAAGCCGCACACTGCCGCAGCGGACACGCGGTATTTCTACAGTGGATTCTGAATGTTGAGCGTCTGTGCCACTACAGCCTCCAACGGGTCCTAATAGATCTTTAGGTGTGTTTTTCTTCGTCCTAAATTTCCCCCTTTCTATACATATGTTCTATTTAGAACCATCTCTCTACTTTACTAGGATAATAATGAGCTCAATATGGGAAATTCTCCTTCTTCTATCTGGATGCCAACTGGAATTTAGGCTCACTCTGGAGTCCTGAGTCCACTGGAAAGAATAACTGAATGGCATACACAGATTTAAGACCACTGTCTTATCATCCTAGGATCCTTCCCAGTGACAATTTGGAAAGCCCCTCAACGTTCAGCCAAAGTCATGAAGCAGCAGCACAAATCCAATGTGTATTTAAATCAGTAACATGTGTAGCCACCAGAACATCTGTATACCAATTCATTTTTTACAAATTACCTCTTTCACACTGGGGTCCAGTAAAGCCGTAAGTGCACGCACATCGATTTGGCGCCACACACCTGCCTCCGTTGAGACAGCCACTTTCACAGACAGCTGGAAAACAAGGAGAGAGGAACTGAGAGGCCTTCTAATGCTAATGAAATAATATTTTCTGCCCCCTGAAAGAACAACAATAAAAAAATCTAAATAATAACTGTGGTATGTGTTTTAAACAGTTACTCTACAGTTCTAGCTCATCCATGTCCCTCAGTCAACTCTTAGGTAAAACTGCCTGGGTAGGTGAGTTTGTACCTGTGTTAACACTGGCAGTTTCATTCCAGGAAGCATAGGAGCAATTATTTATTTACCACAAGCAATCCAAAATGATGCTTTATAAAAGGCATCACTGAACTCAAAGATACACAGAACATTTTGAGGGTTGCAAGAAGGGAGGGGGATTAAGAGGGTGAGTTAAGAGGGGGAAGGGATTAAGACATACAATTCGCCAATTATAAAAACAGCTATGGGGATGTAAAGTACAGCATAGGGAACACAGTGAATAACATTGTAATAACCAGGTATGGTGTCAGATGGGTACTAGACTTAACGGGGAATCACTTCATAGGTTATATATATGTCTAATCACTGCTGTACTTGAAACTCAAAGGAACGCAGGGCTATTGTTATAGTAAATGAGGTAACACATGCAAAGAGTCTGAAATGTGCCTAGCACAGAGTAAGTAACTCAATAGATGAATGATGTTGTTCTGGTTGTTGGTTGTTATCTCACTCCCCTTCCTGGCTCTACTTTGGGCAAAAACATGGTATGCATAAAGATCCTCAAAACCTGGCCCATGACTTCCATTTCATGCAATATCTCCATTCCCATAACTCCCCTTAGCACAGAAGTTCTAGCAACACCAAAAGCACCCGCCATGTTCAACAGCCCATGCTCTGTCATGCTCCAGCACTGTGGCCCATGCTGGCCATCTGCCTAGAAGGCCCATCTCCCATCATCTGACAACTGAACTCCTAGCTGACCCTCAAGCCTCAGCTGAAGGGTGTCCCACACTGGGGAGGCTGTCCCCGCTTTTCTCTCGCCGATTGGAAACAACATGAATAAATACTCAGCCTTAAGAATTCATCCATGTAATGAAATTCAGCCATTAAATGTATTTTTAAATGTTTAATCACATGGAACATCTAATAAAATATTTAGTGAAAAAGTATGCATAGGATAAGATTTCATCTTCCAAATATGCATTAAAAGATTAAGGGGATATCTGAAGTGATGGGTTATGGATAATTTTGTTTTTTTATATTTTTGAACTTTTCCAAATTTTTGCAGGATATATATCTTTATCTTGGTGTAATATAAAAAATGAGTTTTTGAAAAGGAATTTTTTTCTTCTGAAAAGCACAAGGACTTACAAAGGAGCAAACACACAATGAACTGTTTGTGAATGAACCAACAAACTGAACACCATGTGACACCTATTAGAGTAGCAGAATCTAGACTGGGAAACTAGAGGGATGCAAATACTATTGATCAAGAGAAAAGACACATTTGAGGAGAAAGAAGAGATTGATTTCTTTATTTGAAATGCTTCTTGAAAATTCAGGTGGACAGGGTCAGTGATCAAATGGAAGGTAGACAGCTGGAATGAATAACAATTCTGCACCTTTGGTGGTGACTGTAAACCAAAGGGATAAGGTAAAGTGGGCTGGTGAAGACAAATGAGGGGAAAATGAATCAAACTACCCATTCCCAAGGTTCCTATCAGAAATGTGGTGCTAAGTGTGCTGGGTAAGTGACCTGTTCACCAATAAGCCACTGGACGTCTATGAAAATGTCATGTCCCAGGTAATCAAAGAAAATCCATCGGTGTTTATCTCTGTATTCTTTTGGCCTATATATCTGCCTACATGTCTGACTACATGGATTAACATCTAGAATACTTACAGCTATGGTTTACTTACGTTGTCCACAGTGAGTCCCTATGTATCCTTTCTGGCATATACAGTGATCATCGCTGCAGCTACCTCCATTCATACAGCGAATATTACAGTGTTGGACTTGAAAAGGAAAAAGAAAAGAAGAATGCTTTAGTTTAGCAATTTAAGTACGTAGATTGCAACAGTTCACAGAAGCTGATTTGTAGTGATTTAAAGAGAAAATAAAATGATTTATCAAGATTCATATATTTATTCAGAAGTAACCTAATTGGTAATGATAAACATGTTATCGTTCATATGTATAAAATAATTTACAATGCAATGTAATTGTTTCTTTGATATTTACTCTAATCATGCTAACTGACTTCCCTAATTTAGCAGAACTTACCGCTCAATATCATTTCTGTAATTTATACCAAGAAAGCAGTGTTTTGAGTAACCATATGAGGCAAGATTACCACGGCAATAATTTTTCTGTTAAAAGATTTAGAATTCCAGCTAGGTCCCAGGAAAACAGTCAGAGTGAGAAAGTCCAAGGAACTTTGTTAAAAGAAGTTTTGGCGACAACAAAAAAGAAGGGGAAAACCCTACAACAGCATTTAGTCACAAGACTCCTGATAATGGAGACCTGCTGGACTCGGCTCAGTAAGAGCTGCTTGCTTCAACTGTAACCTTAAATCAAATAAGACCTGCAGTGTTTGAAATTCATTCTTCATCACATTGTCACCTACAGAAGTGGGGGCTTCAGAGCCCAGGACAGAAAGACCACAGGCAGGCCAGCAGACCTGAGAGAAAGCTGGAGTAAAAGACACCTATGAGCATGATGGCAAGTCGTGGGCTCTTGTTTCTCTAGAGTTTAGGCTGTCTCTATTGCAGTCATGCGGGCATGCTAAGAACTCTCAAAATCCAAGGTTGTTCCTTAGGCCTCCAGAAACAGTAACTACTCTACTTGGAAAAGACTGAAGGCTTGCGTGAATCCATCATCAATCCTCAGTGACACATCCCTACACAAGGAGGCCAGGCCAGGCATGGGAAGTCTGCCTTACTCTGTCCTGTCCTCAAGCAGTGGGAGTAAATTTCTAGAGGAAAAGGCTCAACCGTTTTACATCGATAAGAATGTCAACCCTCAGAGGGAAGGTAGGGGAGGGTGGGGGTAAGGGGGAGAGATCAACCAAAGGACCTATATGCATGTATATAAGCATAACCAATGCACACAGATACCGGGGGGTGGGGGGGGGGGGTGGTGTGAGGGCATGAGTGGGGGTTGGGGGGGCAAAGGGGGGTAAGGACAGATATGTAATACCTTAATCAATAAAGAAAATTTTAAGAAATCATTACATTACAGAATTTTAACAAGGGGGAAAGAAAAAGAAGAGAATCCTTCTTATGTGCAAGAGCAGACATCAGGGGCTATGTTCCTTCTTCTGCTCAGTCTTCCTGGAGCATGGAGGCCAAATCTTCTCCCAGGAGCAGAGAGAAGACTCCAGCAGCCTTGTGAGGATCAAAAAGCAGCTGCTGACTCCAGGAGAAAGGGCCATTTCATAAGGAGCTACACAAATCTCAGCATGACAACAGCGAAAGGAAGGGGCCAGAACTCAACACTTACTATGCCCTCACAGAGCACCGAAGAGTGAAGTCACATTGAAAGTGATGCCCCTTTGCAAGAACATCTCACACACTGACTGAAACACCATCAAAGGCTCACTCTCTCTACTGTATTAAGAGCAACCTCCATCTCTCGGCATCAAAGCCCTCCTCAGGAAGGCCCCAAGCGCCTTTCAGGCTCCTTTGCAAACTGCTAATATGTCCTATGACTCAGTCCCCGATCTCCTTATCAGCCATTCATTCACGCAACAAATATTTCTGAGTGCCTAATATATACCGTACAAAATGCCAGGCACTTTGTTTGCACTGGTCTCTTCATGGACTCTCCTCTTTAACCTCTTTGTCTCTTGAGCCTAACTCTCCACCCCCAACATAAAGCATACACAGTTCTTACCAAATCTGAAATCCCACCCATCTCCAATACCCACTGCAAACATCTCTTTTCTCCTTTGACATTTCCTCATTTCTATTCTCTCCTCCCTCTCCTTCTTTCCCTCTGTCTCCAGAGTACCTTATACCTGTCTTTTGAAATGTATATTATGTCTCCAAACCTATTTTTTAAAATTATTTCTCCCATCCTCAGCCCATTTGTCTGAAAGTTCTTGAAAGTGGGAAGCATCATGATCATTAATTATGTCCTCATAAATGCTCAGAGTAGCCCAAGCCTATTTGTAGATGCAGTAAAACTTTACTAAAACTGCCCAACCGGTGTGGCTCAGTGGTTGAACATCGATCTATGAAATAGGAGGTCACAGTTCGATTCCTGGGCAGGGCACATGCCCAGATTGCGGGCTCAATCCCCAGTAGAGGACATGCAGCAGGCAGGTGATCAATGATTCTCTCTCATTGATGTTTCTATCTCTCTCTCCCTGTCCCTTCCTCTCTGAAATCAATAAAAACATATATTTAAAAAAAATTTTACTAAATTAACATCTACTTATGTAAATCATGCTACCTGATAATGCTATCAAGAGCTATGCTAAAAAGCTGAGACTGGGAATTTGCCCATTGTGTCCTAAGCACTTTATACAGCCCCGAATTCAACACTTACTATGCCCTCACAGAGCACCAAAGAGTGAAAATATTTTTCTCTTCATTTCCCCGTGTGTAAAAGCAGAAATAACTCCTTTGTTGAAGAATTGTTATAGAAGTCAAGCAACCCAGGAAACTGATTAAAACAAACTGTTATTTTAGGCTCCTATATTTCCATTAAAACGTCTCAGCCAAAATGCTTTTAACTAAGTACACAAAGGAAATGATTTGCTGAAAAATTTGGATAGTATTCTAAGTAGGTCAGGAAAAGGTGTATAGTTGCTTTAAAATTTGAAGTTAAACTTAGCTCCATCCTATCTTAGCAAAACAGCGAGGACTGGGAAAGGCACAGGAAATGATGTCATCTGTCAAGCAGCAGAGGAACTCAACCCACAAACTGATTTCAATTAAAGTGGCTCATGCCAAAAGCTAATTTCCATTCCCACATGAGCAGCAAAGCCATTTAGCTACTTTGAGATAAAAAGCTAACAGCAGATTAAATAGTAACTTTACATTATTTGTTCAAATTAGAAACTAGAATTAATTCTTCTTTCGAGGAAGAATGATTAAGTTTATATTTAAATATAATAAATATAATAAAAACCTCTCTCATATGCTTTTATATATTTTCTGCCCTGTCTTTCAAGTGAACTTTTTCCAGCATGAAATATTCTTTCTCCTTTAAAATAAAAAAAAAAAAAACTTGGTCAGACTTGTGAAACACTAAGGCATGGTGAGTCCAGTGGTCCAAATAAACCAATGAGCCATGAGTCCTTGGCCCGGAGGAGCAAGCTCATCAACAGAGAATGGATCTTAATCACACCTGCTTTGCCGCAAATATGTTTACCAAAGAAACTGCATTCTTTTTTTAAAATATATTTTCATTCATTTCAGAGAGGAAGGAAGAGGAAGAGATAGAAACATCAATGATGAGAGAGAATCATTGATCGGCTGCCCCCTGCACATCCCCCACTGGGGACCAAGCCCACAACCCAGGCATGCGCCATTGACCAGAACTGAACTCGGGACCCTTCAGTCTGCAAGTCAATGCTCTATCCACTGAGCCAAATGGGGCAGGGCAGAAACTGCATTCTAGATCTCTAGGGGAGAGCAGGCACCCAGGACCTCACTGCCCAACAGGAACAGTTTAGAGAGTATATGCACACCAATTGGTTGTATTTTTTATTGAGTTCTGCCATTGATGCATATTCTAAATTTACTCTGATGTGAACAAGAAATCCAGATGTCTGGCAATTTGGAGACCAAGTTCTATGTCTCAACAAATGGCAATTTAAAAATAACATCTCTACTTAAAACCATAAAGATACTCTAAATTTATTGGATGCTCTAAGTACCAAGTGTCGGTGTGCAGGCTGCCACCTGAGGTTCATGAGGCCCAGTGAGGATTTCCCCTTGAAGATGGAATTAACCTGTATCCATGTAGCATCCCAATGAATTTTATGTTTGTTCCAGATTTCAGTCATCCCGCACTTATTGAATGCCTTCCATTTGACAGGCATCAGGAGGAGTAGAGGAAACTTTCTTTAGATCACAGCCCAGTACAAATTAATTCTTAAAATAACCAATCAAAAGAGAACAATGTGAGCACACTACTGGAACAAGATATGCCGGGCTGGCACTAAGGTCTAAATACCCAGGTAACGATTTTCTTTGGGATGCATTAGGTTGGAAATGGTTCCAAAACCTGCCATTATCTTGGCAGGCACAGGGGCAGACAGAACACTGGGAGCAATTTGCAAATAAGTATGTGTATGGCGAGCAGGTGATTTTAATTTAGGAACTAGGAAAAGCACAAGACAGACAAATCAAACAATTGGACTGACTTCTTGACTCTCTGCCTGAGACAACAGTCCATAAGGGCAACCAGAATCATTGAAAGACAAAAAAAGATTTTCACAGGAAGAGATAACAGCAATAACATTTTCCTTAAGTGCATAAATATCCCATGCTGCCTAAAGACACACCACTCAGAAGAGCAACTTCACTAAAATATCTTAAAAAAACAACAACAAAAAACACAACAAACTCTCCCTGGCTGTGTTGCTCAGAGGTTAGACCACCAGCCCACTCACCAAAGGGTCCCAGGTTTGACTCCTAGTTAAGGACATGTGTCTGGGTTACAAATTTGATCCCCAGCCCCAGTCAGGGTGCATGCAGGAGGCAACCAATCGATGTGTCTCTCTCACTTCAATCTCTTCTCTCTCTCTCTCTCTCTCTCTCTCTCTCTCTCTCTCTCTCTCCCTCCCTCCCCTCCAGCTATTCCCCCCTCCCTCCCTCCATTCCATTCTCTCTGAAAAGCAATGGAAAAAAATACCCTCAAGTGAGTATTAACAAAACAAAACACACAAAAAAAACCAACAACCTAGCAGAGCTGAAAAAGGGCCATAGAAAGGCAAGTTATACAATAGCAATGATAAAGGCACTTCCATAAAGGATAGACCAGAAAGCAAAGAACGGAATTGTTTCTATGGACCAGTCTAAGCAGATTCTACTAACCCCTTTCCTCCCTGACCATATAAATCCCACACTTCCCTGAAAAACTGTTCAAAGGGTCACTTCTTCCAGACTAGCTACAGCACCTTCCTATGCTTGGGGAGTCATTGCAGTTTCACTATGTGGTTGCACCACGCTCACTCAGACCCAATAACATGCTGCTCTGGAACTGTTACCCTGGCCTTTTCCTTCTTATACCCTTAGAGGTCGGATTCCTATTGGGAGTACAAGCACACCAAATTTTCACTAAATTTGAAGGGAATTGAAAATGATAAAATTTAACAAAGTATAAAGATGCCAATACTTGACATACAGGCTTAATACAATTCCTATCAAATCTTAGAAATATTTTTGTTGATACAGACAAGATTAATCTAAAATATATATATAAAAAGGCAAAGGAACTGAAATAACTAAAATAAATTTTAAAAAAAGAAAAAAGTGAAAAGAATTCATCTACTCAATTTTCAAGATATCATCATATGGCTATAGTAATTAAGACTGTATGGTATTGGAGAAGGGATAGGCATATGGATCAATTAAATAAAACAGTGAACCCAGAAATAGACCTACATAAATATGGCCAACTAATTTTTGACAAAAGTGTAAAAGTAATTTGATGGACAAATTCATGGATCAGTCAACCGTGACAGATCTTTGTGAGAATTAGGATTACTCAGAATCCATCTAGCCTCAGAGACTCATAGAGTAGAGAAGGGTCCTGAGAACTGGAATTAAAGTCAAAACAATCCATTGTTATAACCTTGTCTAGCCAACCTTCTCTTTTTACCCTGATGCCTCAATGACCGGTGGGAAGACTCCCAATAGATTAAGGGAAGCCATGTCCTTGGTATCTAAAGGAACTGTGGACTGGCACTTTGGACCTTCTGGAAATGCAATTTCTCATTCATACCACTAAGGAGTCATTTCCAATTTTCAGATTCACGGGATACTCAAGTCAAAAACAACCTAGAAGAACAGCCTTCTTTTCATTCTTTTCATTTTCAAGTGAGAAAACTAAGGCCTCAGAAGTCCTACAACTTGCCTACACCTCGTTGACACCTATCACAAAACAAGCGTAAAACTTCTAATAGGAAAAATGGGTGAGATGATTTAAATTTACCCCATTTTCATAGAACCACAGGTAGTGAGTGCAAACATTTCACTAAGCTGGGTTATCCTCTACTAGCATGAGAGTTAGCAAAGTGATCCATCCACATTTATTGTCTACCACAACATGGCCAGGAAGTTCTATAGGAAGGTGTAGCTCTTCCCTAGAACATCACTTCAAAAGATCAGAAATGGGTTCTGATCATCCCCAGCTACCTTAATGAAAAACATTCTGCCATCTTTAATTTTGCAAGCTATTTAGAAAATATTAGTTCATGTAGAGTCCAAACCAACAATATTACAGGCTCCAAATGCCTCAAAGATCCTGATGCTCCAAATCCTCCTCCTCACATTATTCTCACCCATGATCTACTTTGCCCAGTGTCCAAGCACCATAGATGAACCCAAACCTCTTTAGAGAACATCACCCAGAAGTCTTAAACTTCAATCTCTAGCCTAAATCTGTGCACAAGACTTACCATTCCTCCCACCTCATTGCTAGCATGAGGTCTACTGGGACCACAGTTTTCCCTTCTGGTCTTATTAACAGCTGTCTCCACATCTCCTGACAGAGATGTCATTACTTGACAGAAATCATTAGCAGCTCACACTATCACTGAAGACCTTTCCAGCTGGCTACTCAGTTTTGCCATCTGGCTTTATTTTCTTCCCCCAGAGGAGTACAGTGTTGCTGGTTGGTTCAAGGACCAATTTGAGAGATGGGTCTATTCCCAGCTTAATATGTAGATTGTTCCCCCAACCCTGAGGCTCTCACTCCTCGGCAGCAGCCTGAGGGCCATCCTGATGAGGATAGAGATTCCAACATGTTCCTGTGTTGCCAGCTGACCTCTGCCTCTTTCTATTCCTCCCACTCGGGTGCCCAAATAAACCTTCTATTGCTTGGAGGACATACATTAAAAACCAAGCTGAGATAAAATAAGAATAAGCTATACTCAGTGCAATAAGCAAATGAGTCCCAGCCCAAGGTGTTCTTATCCCAATCTGCCTGTGTGTAGTTCTAGGTTTCCATCAGAAACAAATTCTGAGACAATTATTTGAATGTGAGTAGTTTATTTTAGAGGTAATTTCAGGAAACACTGATAAGAGAGTGGGAAAGTGAGACAGGGAAGAGAAGGAAGCTAATAAAGTACATTATCAAGCCTATTCCTACTGTGTTCAAGTGGGGAACTTCAGGAGACAGGGCAGAATACACCTCATAGTGATGCAAACTGAGAGGCAAGGAAGCGAGGGCACTAACACTCTCCTTCTGTCATTGGTTAAAAGTTGCTTCTGGGGCCATTAACTGTCCCCATTCCCACCCCAGCCTTTCCATCTTGCCCTGCATGCAACCTGGCACGCTCTCTAGCCAGGAAAATTTTACAGATGTCTCAGGCAGAGTCAACCCATGAATGCCAAGGTATGTGAGTGGGCACCGAGAGGGTCGGCTACCCAGCACTAGTTGCCTTATCCTGTTAACTGGCTTATAAGAGTCACACTTAAATGTCAGAACTCTGAATGGATGATGAACCTTGACTGTGCTGAAGTCTCTAATTGCAGTAAACCAAAGAGAATGAAGTTATTTCACAATACATTCCCTTAAAACCTTGTCAGAAACAGAACACACCGTAAGGGGAGTGTCAAGGTGTTGAGGAACATGAACTTCAACTTGTTAACAACCAATAATGACTCACCTCCTTCCCAACGCCCCCCCACTCCATTTCCCTAATTCACTGCTGAGGACCTCACACTTAAAGAACAAGCAAGCAAAGTTCTGAGGAATGAACTGTAAATATTTGTTTGGCTCACAGAATGAACAAAGTGATAAAATTCTGAAAGGGAAAATATGTTTGTGCTGTAAGATAAATCATCCCCAGAAACTGCCATAACGACTTCTTGCATTTTCTTCTTGCAAAGGCAGGGGTCTTGAGTTTTTTAAAAAGTGTTTAATCAGATTCATATTTCAGTACCACAAGGAAGAATGCCTAGGTTGAGCCAAAATGTTCATTAAACAAGCATTTCATTGAGCATCTTTTATGGTGTTTACATTGGAGATACAAAGATAAATAAGGCAATGGCTACACAGAAGAAGGTCATAATCTTTATATTACTCATAGTAACTATGCCCCATATAGCAATTTCCCTATAAAGAGTGAAGAAGGGAAATGGGAGGCCAGATTAAGCAAAGTCATTCCAAGTATTTTGGGCAAAACAGAGAAGGCAGATGTTCTGGTGAAAAATGTATTGCAGGCAAGAGAAAAGCCAAATGCAAATTTAGGAGAAAATAGAGCATAACCACATAAAATAATATTATATATAATAACATGTTATACTCACTGGATCTGGAGCCACAGGAAGGAGATATCTGACCAGATGGGCAAGTGCACATATTCGGCCTAGAACAAAATCCATCCCCACAGGAATGCCGGCAGATGGCTGTGAATAAAACCAGAGGGCTGTTAGCACACAGTTTCAGCGCACACTGATTGACGAGGACTCAGGCCTCAAATGAGGAACCTGGGATCTCCGGCTCCTCCTTAACTCTGTCATTGTGACTTATGGGACCTTAGGCCTCGGGTTTATTCATTTGCAAAACAAATCACCTGGACTAAATAAACTCTGGCTATAAAATTTGGTAACTCCCTTATCCATGTCAGTAGTTCTCAGCCTCTCTTGGCTTATTCCCCAGCACTCAGTCTATCCAGAGGCCCCAGACAGCCTATGAAGGAAAAACAAAAACACAAATCCTGCGGCTAAACATACTCACATACCTACAAGCATTCTGTTAATCTTTAATAATTTGTATAAAAATACTGGGGCCCACTGAGCCTCCTTCTCTAGATCAACTCCTGCTCATTGAGAACATACGATCTATGGAGCAGCTCTGATCCTGCCTTCAATCCAATCGTGAGTCATGTCCACAGTCTGAGAGCAGATGTCTGAAATCCACTGCAACAGTCCTGCCTCTACAGCCAGGAAGCTGTTGGTTTTTAGACTAATATCTTACTGGTACCAAATGCTTTGCCAGAGGCCAAAACAGTAAGTCTAAATGGCAAAGGATTTCTATTTATCACCAAACTAAGAGTTGGTGACTATTTTTAATTCTTATAGGCATGATTCTTTCCTCAAACTCCTACACAACCTTGCAAGAGGCAAATGAGATGGCAAGGCTAAATACAATACACTTGATAGAAAATGCATTGAAACATCAAAACATCCACGGATGGAGACTGAAAACTATTAAGAAAAAAAGCTGTCAAAGGATCCTATAAACATCTATTTAAATATCTGGATAGCATTTCTCAAGAATTCTACAGAACGCCAGGGAAAGGGTTCTGTTGTTCAGTTCATTTAGAAAACTCCAAATATCATTTATATCCCTTTTTTACTAACTCAACTTTGGTTTTGAAATACATGGCAATGTGTTAAATGAATTAAGTTCCTTTTGGCCAGAATCAAAAATTGGGAAAAGGACCCTGACCTGGTAGTTTAGTTGATTAGAGCATCGTCTCAATATGCTAAGGTTGCAGGTTCAATTCCCCAGCAGGACACATACAAGAATCAAGCAATGAATGCATAAATAAGCGGAACAACAAATCTCTCTCTCCCTTCTTCCCTCTCTTCCTTTCCTTTCCTCCCTCTCTCTCTCTCTTTCTCTCCCTCCTTTCTTCCCTCCCTCCCTCTCTCTCTGCCTAAAATCAATTTGGGGAAAAAGGATTAATTTTTCAGATCACCAAGTGAATATTTATTGAAATAGTCTATTCTTATCTACATACCACTGTTAGCCAAGTGAGAAGGTAGATTGAGTGATTCCTTAGTGTCCTTTCAGCTGTAAATTCTCCCATTATACTAATGGAGTTTTCTGAAAACTGAAAATTATTTCATAGGTATGATGACTGTAAAAGTTCATGGAGAACAGATGCCATAACTAATTTATCTTAGTATCTCCATTAGGTAACATCTGGCCTGGTACCAATCAACATTTGTGGGCTATTCTGAGAACCTGGAGGTTTGCCACAGCAGCACGGTTCCCAGAGGAATCTCTGGTGCCACTTAGTTCTTCCCTAATATTTTCACTGGTCTTCATCTGGTGCTCTATCTGCCTCCTTTCCCCTTTGTCTAACAGAAAGGTCTGCCTGTGGCCTTGACCACACAAACTCAACATACAATGTTTGGGTAGGCTTGTGGGTGGCCAACAAAGAAATTAAAATAAGGAAAACAGCAATAGTAACCTTCTTTCACAATCCCCTTGAAATGATCACATAATCTATGCAGCCAGGCACAGCATATGTGATGACATGCAACACTGACCCAAGTATCCCAGTACTCTAAGGTTCTATTCCTGTATCTCAGAAATACTCCAAAAGAAGTCACTGAGTTAAGGGATAACAATGGTCTGACCCTATTAGTGTATTTCCCAACTGGATTCAGAGAAAGTAGGGAAATCTTAGAGCTGGAAGGTACTCCAACATATTACTGGTATGCAGTTACAAAGGACCAAACACTAAAAATCACCATGCAACCAAACCACAAAGGAAGAACATGAAGAATGACAGATTGTCTATTTACTTACGAACAATACACTGATTTCCACCAGGTAACGTTTTCCATCCAGGGCAACAGTAAGCGTTATAACGTGATCCACAGACATTGGGTCTGAAACAAAAACAAAAGCAAAATTCAATGATAAGAAATCCATAATTTTTTAAGAAAGGACACTAACCAAATAAAAGCAAAAATTCCTGAGTTATAAGAACAGGATGGCCCTGGCCAGGTGGCTTAGTTGGTTGTAGCAACATCCCGTCCACCAAAAGGTTGCAGGTTCAATTCCCTGTCACACATACCAGGTTTCAGGTTGGATCCCTGGTCGGGGTACATACCTGAGGCAACCAATTAATGTCTCTCTCTCTCCCTCTCTATCTAAAAAATCAATTGAAAAAACATATCCTTGGGTAAGGATTACAAAAACTTCTTTAAAGAACAGGATGAATCTTTGCAGATAGAGGAAAGTAAACTCTTGGGACTCAATGCTGGCTTTTTAGTTTGAGACACTTTAACATAATGATATCAATAACAATATCCCTTAATATCACCTGCGCATACAGTACATCAAAGAAATAAAAAACAGGGATGCAAAATACATTGCCTTCTATCCCAATACACAAATATAAATGCTTGTAGAGCTATGGAGGAGTCTAATTTAAACAATAAATTCTGCCCAACTGTCTCAGTGGTTGAGCATGGACCTGTGAACCAGGAGGTCACAGTTCGATTCCTGATCAGGGCCTGGGTTGTGGGCTCAATCCCCAGTGTGGGGTGTGCAGGAGGTAGCCAATAATGATTCTCTCTCATCATTTATGTTTCTCTCTCCCTCCCCTTCCTCTCTGAAATCAGTAACAATATGTTTTTAAAAAACAGAATGAAATTTCTAAATAAACATTTAAAAAAACAATAAACTTCCTACTAATCTAGTTAAGAAAGGTCATCATAAAATATATTGCATGTAAGACTTTCAATTTCTATTCATTGAAGCTTTTTACATTTTTTTCTATGGCCCAGTTCACCTCTAAAAAGGAAGAATGACCGCATTCTTCCCTTCACCAGAATTACAGGAATGTGAATCCTGACATTACTCAGAATAAATAAAAGCCGAAACACATAAATATTTCTTTAGCCAAAGTTTGGAAACACAGCTGATACCCACAGTTACAGGAAAATAAAGTCAACGTCACTCTGGGCTTCTTGTTTACAGACAACTCATCACACGTCTTAGAGCAAAGCCTCCATTCAAAATCCAGATGATCCATATTTAAAATTTTAAGGAGCAACTGGGTGAGGATCCAGCTAGTCCCACAATGGCTGAGGATACTTGGCCACATGTGAAGCCTAAACATTCATACTAGTTCCTCGAGTTCAGGGACTAATGAGGAAGGTCAAACGTTTTGCAATCAATTTCACAAACCAAGAGCTATTCCGAGGCTTTCTGGTACACTGTAGCCCCATAAGCATAAGCCTTTAAAAACAAATGCACAGCTGAAGTGTAGTTCCGGTTGGTGTGAACTCACACTTTCTTCCTATGTATGCAGAGCATCTTCCTCTGAAGTCACTACTTGGACCACATGCAGGATTGAGAACGCAGGTAAGGTCTTTGCCCTGTCCTATACACCTTTGACAGACTAAGAGAACCTGGAACCCTTTGCAGGATAAAATGCATACTTCAGGCTCAGTGGTGCTAAGGTCAGAAAGAGTAGTAGGAAGAAAGATGGAGGGACCAGGCCAAGGGCCCTAAATCCATACCCAAGAGCCCAGGGCTTCTCCAAGGCTAAACAGAAAATGATCAGATAGAGACTTAATATGTACATTACATGACTTTAGGGCCTTTCTGATCCTTAGTTTATTTCTCTACACATTAGGATGAAATATGTGTGTTAGTTGAAATAATGGATATGAAAGCTCCGTGTATGAAAAAGACAATGAAAATGTAATGGATTTCTTGATGGAATCATCTTCTAACCTAAATTACCTACTCAGCCAAAGGAACCATAGAAGATAGGAAGGAAGGAAGGAAGGAAGGAAGGAAGGAAGGAAGGAAGGAAGGAAGGAAGGAAGGAAGGAAGGAAGGGAGGAAGGGTGGGAGGGAGGGAGGGAGGGAGGGAGGGAGGGAGGGAGGGAGGGAGGAAGGAAGATTTTGTAAGAATTCTTAGCCAACAGCCATCAATCCTTTGCCCCTACTGTGAAGTAGTGCCAAAAACTTTAGTTCAGATGCCCCAGAATTTCCTAGGGCAACTTAAAATCTTGGAAAGGACGATGAGAGAAGTTAGGGTAGGGGGCTACAAGGAGGGGAGAGGCGGGGGGGGGGGCACTCAACCCTTCTAAACTTCATAAATGTTCTCTCCATCTAAAATGACAATCCAGGCTAAAGTCAACCACCTCAAACTTTCCCCCACCAATAGCCCATTTGCAACAACCCCACTGGATCCAGTCCAACCCCAAACCAAATCCTGGAATGGCTTCAGAGGGCCCCTGAGCCTTTGCAGGGTGTCCTGTGTTTGGAGAAACGATGTTTTTCAAACAAAAATCAGGACATATTGTCTGACAAGAATGAGTATATTTATGGAGTAACAACACACATAACAGGGTGAAAAAGCTAAGGAAAAAAGAATCAGTAATTTCAGTCCTACAAAGCAAGATATTCAAAAAGTTTTCCAAGGTATTTGAAAAATCACAGAAATATAGTTATTCTTTATTGGTCTTTTTAGTGTTTAGAATCAACCTACCAAGGAAACATGTTAGATGTTATATCTACGTGAGCTATGTCCCCATCTTTCATGGCAAGGAGCCAGTGGGTACTGTTTACATCTAAGTATTTAGATACAAGCAAAGCAGATGGTGCTATGCAGATAAATATGAGAAGAATTAAAAACAGAAATGGTTAAAACATGTTGCCTTAAGAGCTGAGGATCTGGGGAAGTGAAAAGAGAATTCTTTTGCTTTCTCAATTTTTAAAAAATTTATCTTTATTGTTGAAAGTATTGCAGATGTCCCGTTGGTTTGTGTTTATTTGTTTGTTTTTCCCATTGACCTCCCTTCACCCCATACCCGCCCCTCCCAGGCCTTCGCCACTCTATTGTCTGTGTCCGTGGGCTTGCTTTCTCACTCTAATCCCATCCAAAACTGTTTATTTTTAAAATATACACTGTTATACTTTGATCGTCTTTTTTTAAAAGATTTTTTAAATTGATTTTTAGAGAGAAAGCAAGGGAGAGGGAAAGAGAGAAAAACATGGATGTGGGAGTGTAACATCAATTGGCTGCCTCCTGCATGCATCCCACCAAGGATCCAGCCTACAACCCAGGTGTATGCCTGTCCAGGAATCGAACCAGCAACCGTTTCGTGCATGGGAAGATGCCACACTGGCCAGGGCCATCATTTTTTATTTAAAGCAACAAGTTACTTTAGAAGTATAAATATCTTATCTCATAAACAAGTCACTTTCTGCTTTATTAGTTATCACAGTCCCTTTTTGAGTTATCACATTTTCCTTTCACTGCATTTCTTAAGATGCTAGATAATGTTGAATTGTGACTTATTTAGTTTGCATGTTCTGATTTTTTATTGTGTTTCATAACTTTATCCTTTATAATAAGTAATATATCATTTAATTTCAGTTGTTTCAACCAACATCCTCATCTGATGATTGTTTTAATCTCATTCATCCTTTAACAACACTAAATACTACTATGTTATATAACTAAATGCAAAGTATTACAAAGATGTTAAGATTTCTCCTCTCCTGACTTTGGTCTTGAGAAGGGCAAACTACCAGAACTCATTCAAGCAAGCTGGGTGGCATCTGTTCTACGTATGCACATAAAAGAACAGCTCTAATTCTAGAAATAAATGAGTGTCTTATTTAAGTTGGAAAGCATTAACACATGTAAAGTCTAAAGTAGACATGTTGGATTATTTCCATTATGAAAGACTTTAAGGTTTTAGCACAACGAGTATTAACAGAGAAGATATGTCTTTAACGAAGCTACGTTTTTGTGTAAATTGAAGTATAGTGTTCATAAACCTCTTTCTCTTCCTTTTCACTTCATCAGCCATACCCACTAGCCCACCACCAAAAAAAAAAGTCAGATTTAAAGCCCCATGAAAGTGGCAGTGGCATTCAGCAAATTAAAGGGAAAAGAACTTCATGCTAAATGCTAAAGATACATTACTTTCTCCCATCCTCATAGCAGCCCTTTGAGGGAAGTTCTATTCCTGTTGTCTTTAACACTGAGGAAACCATGGCGTAGGAAGGTTACACAAACTGCCAAGGTCCCATGGCTTGGAAGTAGAGAACAGGAATTTGAACTCAGGAAACCTTACTCAGAAATACTAGTACACCCTCTTGTTAAGGCAGAGATGTATTTAGGAAACAAGATGACATTTCATGGTGGCATGAGTAACAAAAATCATAAAATGTCCATCAATAGACCAAAGATAAAGCATAAATTACTTATAGTAATTCTAATAGTTCATTGGGGGGGGGGGGAGGAAGAAATACATTTACATTCCACATCACCGCTATATATTACTTTTTTTTTAATTGCTAAGTCTTTATCTGTAACTTCTCTCACAAATTGCTGTGAATATTGTGCTCTGCAACAACCCACTTCCAATCAGTCTGGGGGATGGGTGAGCCTCAGCAGGCTGGATATTTGGATCCAGTTCAGACACAGCACTCAGAGATTGCGTGGGCTAGCGAGAGCCCCTCTCAATGGAGCAAACAGCTGGGCTCTACCACGTCTGACCACATTATTGCAAGAATTGGCCTCTGTGCAAAATGTCTGCAGTGTGTCCAGATTCCTTAGCCAGGACCCACTTCTGCGAGTCTGGCCTCTCTTATAGCAAGATAGCCTTTCTGCTTCCTATCCCGAGTGAAGACTGCTTTCCAGACAAGACTGGGGTAATAGAAACAAGTTCAGGGGCTCTTATTGCATCTGCATGAGTTTCTTAGGCTGTGACGTGATTCAATCCTTAGGCAAGGAGAATACTAAATATTAGATAAAGGTGAATGAGGTGGACACTGCTCCATGAGGTGCCGGCTTTTTTGAACTTTGGGGTAAAAATTATGATTTAGTCTCCATGAGTATAATTGTGGAGGGATATCAAGAGGAATATGCCCTACATAATGAAGAGGGCCCAACTGCCCATGTAACATGCCTCAAGGCAATATTCCACTGTTCCAGAGTTTTACAAAAATTTAATTTTCAGGGTAAAAAATATGATAGATGAAAAATTATAATACACACATGAGCTACATGTATTGTGAACCACACATCTTGACTGTATTAGTTCTTTGACAAAATTTTTATCAAGATAAAAAAGAAAAGAAAAATCATGTATACTATCTGATAAAGGGACCCCACTACTACTCCAATAAACTTTGCAAATGCTCTCTCTTATTTTAGTGCCGTATTCTGGCCCTCCTCACTGAAGACAGAGGTCAGATCTCCCAGAAGTGATCTGAATACCACATGTGACTGTTCCAACCCATCTGCCAGTCACAACAACTTGAGTAATGAAACTTCAAACCCTGGTCATGAAAACAGCTCCCATGGCCTCCTCAAGCCTCAGCCGGCCTCTCCAGACCTGGGGATTCATTTCTGGAGTGTCTGGGTCAACACTGGCTGGGATGTAGACAATCCTGGTTTCCTTCTTTGAAGAAGAAAGCCAGCCAACCTCTCTAAGCTACTTTATGTCGTTAAAAAGAACAGAAAGATGAACAATTTCGTATTCTGGTTTGCAAAACCTTTAACCTCTTCTTTCTCTCTTCCATATCCAGTAGATTAGTGACTCCATTACCTTTTCTTCTAAAGCCAATATCCATCTGTTTCTCTTTCCCTCTTTCCTTCCTTTATTCCCTTCCTTTCTCCCTCTCTCCCTTCAGTTCCATCCTCAGGGCATTTAAAACCAAACATTCTACCTCAAACGCAATGTAGTCAAGATCACACAGCTCACCTTCCTGTGTAGCCAGTAAGTTCAATGCTGGGCACACACGGTGTACATAAGTAATCACCTGCCCACAAGCACAAAGCTATTCAACAGTATTTAATGAGAACCTACTATGTGCCAAGCACTGTGTTACATGAAAAAGAAAAATGACAAAGATGAGCAGATCTAACTCCCAAATCTTGGTTTCTGACACCATTTTCCAGTAAAAGGAAGCAGAGCTCCTGGGACAAATGGTTGATTCTAGGACTGAACAAGAAATACACAAGATGAGCCTAGAGCATTTCGCAGTAACAGGAAGTAATAAAGTAAGGAAGTGCTAAACTACACGATGGGGCACGTCAAGGGACACAGGAGACAAATGAAGTAACTCCCAATGGTCAAAGCTAGGACCAGTGAGTGATAAAATAACGAAAGTTGTATTGGATTATAACCCAAAGTATAAAATAAGTGTTCGTGAGTCTATAGTGATTAATACATCATTGGATAAATAAACAAATGGGAAAGAAGAGAAGGATCTCCTGTGCTGGAGATTCCACATAATTCATATAGAAACTCTGCCTTCAGGGAGGTGAAGCCTAACTCCCGTTTCTTATGTGTAGACTATGCATAGTGACTTCCTTCCAAAGGAATCCCAATTAAGGGACAATCTACAGAATTCCTGACCAATAGTCATCAAAATTGTCAAGGTCATCAAACACAAGGAACATCTGAGAAACTGGCACAGCCTAAAAAGACATGACAACTAGAGGTAATTTGGTCTCCTGGATGGAATCCTGGACATAAACGAGACATTCAATTAAAAACTAAGAAAATTTGAATAAAGAATGCACTGTAGTTAATAATAATGTGTTGGTATTGGTTCATTTATTGTAATAAATGTATTAAACTAATATAAGATGCTAACTGAGGAAATTGTGTCTAGAGTATAAGGGAACTCTCTGTATTATCCTGGTGATATTTTTTTGTAAATCTAAAACTGCTAAAATGAAAAGTTTATCAAAAAGTAAAATAATAACAAGTTTGTAACCATGTAATTATAAATAAACTGTTACATCCCCCCAAAAAGTGACTAAGACAAAGTCATTGTTCTTGAAAGAGGATAGGCATGTATGTTGACCCAGCACCAAGTGTCCATGGAATAGGTAAAGCATGGGCATCAAGGTCAGCCCAGGAGCTAAACGAGTCCAGAACAAGGGTGTTTCGCCTCATAATCC
This sequence comes from Cnephaeus nilssonii, assembly GCF_951640355.1. Taxonomy (NCBI): domain Eukaryota; kingdom Metazoa; phylum Chordata; class Mammalia; order Chiroptera; family Vespertilionidae; genus Cnephaeus; species Cnephaeus nilssonii. The sequence continues at coordinate 50,554,759 of NC_137075.1, forward strand.
AGAGTAGGCCCAGAAGGAGACTATCTGAGCTATGACTTAATGTTTCCCAGATGCTTAGAGGAGTCGCTAGTTTCATTTCACCCCCCCTGCTGAAATTCTTCTTAAATTCTCTAACCCCATTAGCAAATCCCTTGTCCAAATTCTGGTGTTTCATTGTTGGACCAATATCACGTTCTTTTTCTAATCCCTCTCTACTCCATTAGGACAATGTAGCTAAGTATCTTTCCATGTTCACCATGATTAATTCTGGTCTATGATCCAGAGATAGACCTTTACCCTCCATAAAATGTGAAACATCTCACTATTAGCTTCAGATCTCTACCAGGAAGGCCTACCTACCTGCCACTCTCTTCTTCACCTGTACCCTCACTTTCACCCTCCTGTTCTGCTCTTCTTCGCTGTCTCAGCCCTCATTAATGCACATGCCCCCACACCCATGACATGCACATGCTAAATCCAAACTCTTCTCCCATCTTTCCCTTTTAATGTGTCAGTCCATCTCTCCTCATACTGTTAATCCCTACTCCCGGATTAATCACACCCACCTTGCAACCTATCAACACAATTCCAAACATACCTCTCAAAAACCAACATATGCTATACTGTAATTACATATTTTAAATAATTATATGTCTATATTCTCATCCCTGCCCCCACCTGCTCTGATCTCAGACTAATAGTTCTTTAAGCAGAGAAACAGTGTCTGTTATGCCTAGAATATCCTGGAGTCTCTTTAAAAGTACACAGAACTAAATAAATGCCTTAGTAAGTACAAAGTACAATTAACAAAGATGAATACTATCCCTTTGGTGTCATAAATAGGCCAGCTGTAAATGTCACCAACATGGAAGTCTGTCTAATAGTGAGAACTATTTCTTATCAGTTAATCTATTTAAAGGGAGCATATTTCATGCCTATTTGAAAGGTATAGGCAGTTAAACAGTGATGTATAATGGTTTCATGCCTTGGTTACTTGCTGACATGCTGATCATTAATTTATTAGAGGCCCGGTGCACGAATTCATGCACCAGTGGGGTCCCTCAGCCTGGCCTGTGGGATCGTGCCAAAACTGGCTCTCCGACATCCCCCAAGGGGTCTCAGATTGTGAGAGGGTGCAAGCCAGGCCAAGGGACCCCACTGGTGCATGATTGGGGCCGGGGAGGGATGTGGGAGGTTGGCCAGCTGGGGAAGGACCACAGGAGGGCTCCAGGGCATGTCCCGCCCATATTGCTCAGTCTCAATCAGCCGGACCCCAGCAGAAAGCTAACCTACCAGTCAGAGCATATGACCCTGGTGGTCAGTGCACATCATAGCAAGAGGTTGAGCATCCTTAGCATATCATTAGCATATTATGCTTTGATTGGTTGAACAGCCAACCAGTTGACCAGACACTCAGCATATTAGGCTTTTATTATATAGGATTCTCTTTTTTAATATTTTCATTGATTTTAGAGAGGGAGGAAAGAAACATCAATGTGAGAGTGGAACACTGATCAGTTGCCTCCTGCACGCCCCCCCCCCCCCCACCAGGAATCAAGCCTGCAACCTGGGCATGTGTTCTGACTGGAAATAGAACCAGCATGGGATGACACCTAACCAACTAAGCCACACCAGCCAGGGCTCACTAATTTATTCTGCTCAGTGAAGTTATCAGTGTTTACAACTCAGGGATCAATATGTTTCCTTTGAGAAAAAACAAAATCAATGTAGATAGAATCATATCTGAATTTCTGATTCTACTTATTTCTTTAGCAAAAGGACACGTGCTCCAGTAATGGGCTCAATCACCCTTGGGTGGTGTGGGGGGGGCGTGCAGGAGGCAGCTGATCACAATCCTAAAAGCAATGAAACAAAGTTTTCAGTTCACAAATTGGTGCATATTTTCTTTTGGCAGGTTGGTGCAACTGACCAAGGCCACAGATGAAGCCACCATGTACAGCCAACTCCTAAAGACAAACACCACAGAGTTCACTGGGTGGCCTGGAAAGGCCTGCCTGCAGGTGCTGTTTGGACAAAGGCTTTTCCCACCGCTGAGTAGGGAACTCACAGCACAGAGAGGGTGTTGCATCAACAGTTTTTTGCTGTCTGCCTTAAACTGTGCTTTTGGGGGAATTTTGTGTTGATCAAAAGCAATAGCCCAAGGACTTAAGAACCAAAGAATTTAGGTCACTGTATCAAGGACACACACACACACACACACACACACACACACACACACACACACCCTAAGAAGCTGAAAGAATGGAAAGCAGCAAAGGCAATTCCCCAAATCTGGGAGGCCATTTTAGACTGGCGGCCAACTTTTGGAATCTTTTATGGGGGACTGAAGCATGTGCGTGTATGTGACTTACTTTGGGGAAAAAAGAAAGGAAGAATGTAAAGCCCCAGGGCAGTGTGATAGGAAAGAACCGTGAAGACCAGAAGCCCGCGCTGTGTGCAGCATGTCCTGATCCCGCCGAAGCCTGGGCACTTCCTACTTCTGGGGCTCCGCACGGAGCACCACTGAGAGCGCCAAGGCCGCACACACTACTAAACACCCAGAGGCCCCCGACTTCTGAAGGCGCCGCTCTGGCTAACTTGCCGCCACAGTCTGCACTGGACCCACTTCTCTCTAAAGGGAGGGACCTGTGCCTGGCCTGCGGGCATCACACCCACGGTGGGTTGTATAAAAGATGCTCCCATCTAAATGTGGAGGGGGGTGTATCTGTTGATAACGAGTTTGGCCTTTACTCTTTGATTCTCTAAGGATGAGAGAGGGTTTCCTCAAAACAGGAAAACCGGCACATCTCAGACTTGTGTCTCTCCAGCATCCTAGACTAGGATCTGACCCATGACACCACGGAAACACACAGCTTCTGTAGAATGGCTTCCCAAAGCCCTGCAACTCCTTGGCCTTCTCCACGAGTTCAAGGACTGGCATCACAGTTACCTTTACTATCATATTTGCTCCATTTACTCAAACCAAAGCCATACTGTACTTTCCCAAAGACTGGCAAAATTATAGAGATTATTAAAACACAGACACATAAACTCAGCAAGTGGTCCAGAACCTGCCTGGTGAGAGGCAGGCCAGGGCTAGGTCTGTGGAATTCACTGCCCCATGAGCCCTACTTTTCCCTTCCCTCCTCTTCATCACCCACAGAAGAAGTGGGGGCCAGAAACCATGATTCCCACCCCTTCCCAGAAATTCTCAAACCCAGAGCTCTGTCCAGGGCGATCATATCTCCTGAATGTATTGGCAGCCGCAGGAAAAGACAAGAATACCCGTCAGTGGGGTCAGGCTGAGGGGAATGAACGGGGTTCTTCGGGAGCTGGGAGTGCAGGGGGATGCGATATTCCGGGTCTGAGTACTGGCAGCTCCCAATTGACAAACAGGAAGGGCTCCAAATGGCATTTCTATGTTGGTATTTAGAACTTGGGATGGCTCTTCCAATAGAAACAATGTTAATAGGTGGTGGTTTGGTCCCCAAGCTAGTCAAATAGCAGTCTCTGGACTACATTATCAGCTAAATAGGTTATTATAGGCTGGTCTGGGAACCTGACCACAACTTAACATGTTGTTTCTATGGGAAAATGCATTCCACGGCAGGCAAGCCGAGGGAAACTTGGCCACTCAAGCCCGTGGTCCCTGCAGCTACAGTAAGCTGCCCAGGGAACTATGAGAACGAAACACCTTCAACTCAGACCACTCCCAACAGTCCTAAGAGGGCGGCCAGAATAAGCCTCCTTGGCCCCAGGCCCAGTGCCACCCTCACCCCTAGCCCGAGACCATTGGGGCCAATGCAGGATATCCGTAAAGTAGGAACTTAAACACGCTGGCGAGGAATTGGATATTCTCATCCTCAATGTACCTGGTTTCTTTTAGAGACCAGAAGGTCCCACCCCACCCGCAACTCCAACATAAAATCAGTCCCCAGGACGGGTTCACAGAACAAGGGTTCAGGGAGCCATTTCCAGAAAGAGCAGCTTCCCGATGAAACAAGGAGGCAGGTCAGATTTGAACTCCCTTTGGCAGCTTTAACTTGTACTCAAGTTATTCAAGCGTTTCAGATCCCCTAGAACCAAAAAATTACCCTCTCTTTTGCAATGTGAGTTCCTTAAAGATAGAAAGTTCAGATTGATCTTTGCCACCCAGCATCTCGCACAATACCTGAATCTTAAATGGTAAATGTAGGCTCAGGTGTCAAACGTACATCCCACTAAGACAACACAAGGGGACCAAATTCAGTCAGAGTAGTGGGTACTTAATTTATTGCAAAGGTCCCTCTGTTTAGAAGAAATCCAATAATAAAGAAATAAAAAAGATAATGAGTCCTAAGAAATCAATATAATTTCATTCACTCTTCTAAATTTGAAGAAATTAACATGAAAAATCAAAAACATAAAAGATACCCATACGTGGAATGCGTGGGGTATGAGAGTAAAGTTTTTCCATGTTTCAGGTGCATTATCTAGAAACATTTTACAGCTACGAAAGCTTCGGGGCTCTTGTATCTCTACTTCTATTTCATGGGAGTCAACAGACAGTGGGTCTTTCAAAACATTTCTCTACCAAACCCTTTCATAAGAACAGAGACAACACTGTTCCTAAGGAACAACAACAACTCATTGATAGAGTTTAAGCTTTTAAAAAGTCAGAGGAAGTTAGCTAAAAGCAAGTTGTTGAGGGTATGTCATAGAAATTAACAATTCACAATATTAGGGGTCAAGAACTTAAGTCTTTTTTTTCTAACTTTGCAATTGAAGCAAAGGTGTAAGCATTATTTCTAAACATTTAGATATCTAGAAAACTTTTAATGAAACAGTCTAATTTAAATTTGAGAGAATATGGCTAAATCAGGAATTTATCTAGTCCATGTGAAGTCACACTGTAGAACAAATATCATTAGCAAATTTTAGAGAGCTTTATAATTTACAAAATTATCATGTGACTCTTCCCTCAGATTCTATCAAGAAAATGTATTATTGTGTCCCTTTTTAGATGAGGAAACTGAAATTCAGAGATGTGAAGTAATTGTTCCGAGGTTACACAATAGAAGCATGTCATAGGTCACTAATTCAGAACCAAAAGAATTCACTCCTAAAATATCCCAAGGTTAGTACTAAAGATTTCTAGGTTAGCGATTAGAAAGATGTTTCCATAAATATCCCTGAAAGAATGTGTTCCCTCATAAAAACTAATGTGTGCCTCATTTTTTGTGCTCTGGTTTTCTTTTCTTCGGTGTGCAAACCAAAAATTTGAAGATCAATCTTACAAAGTAGATTGGAAAGGGAAAGCAATGATAAATACATTTTGCGAACACTCACTCCTACAAATTGGCGCTTCCCTTTCTGAAATAGCTTCTCCATGGTGAGTATCCTGTCCTGTTCCCTCTAGTAATAGCAGCCAGCTCTTAACATGTTCAGTGTTGAGGGGAGCGGTTGGGTGGGGAGCAATGTGGAGATTCAAAATGTGGATAATTCTAAACCTACTCACAGCCCCACTGGAATGTGTTTTGCACATACACTTGAACAGGGGTGTGTCTCATCTTTAGAAAAGCAGCTTCAAGCAAAAGCATCAGATCACCCAGGCAATTATCTGACCTGGTGCACGAAGGCCGGGTGAGCAGGACGATGTTCTAAAAAACCCTCCAGCGTCACAGCTCTCGGACTTAATGCAGAGGCTGCTGGCGCTCGGTCCAATGTACGGAGAGACTGGCAATTCATCCCAACCACCAGCACAGCTCTCCCCTGAAATCCAACCCAAAAGCTTTCTCTCTGGGCCTCAGTGGTGCCAGCGCTATCCTCTCAACACCTTGGAGCTCCGGGGAGGGTGTGGCAGCATTCATGTTTCAAGCTATAATTGTGCAGAGGCGGTGATAATGTCAGCCCAAAACTTCAACAGAGTGACAACTTCCGAGAAGGAGACGATGCTGTCAGAACAGGGAAACGTGTCCACCTTTCTACCTCCTAACAAACCTAAAAGGTTTCCAATCTCTGCAGCAGCTCCCAAAGACAAAGCCTTGGTCTAAAACCCTGCCAGTGTACCTGGAAGTTGGACATTAGGTTGAAATACATCTGTTCTCAAGGAACTGTATACATCTTTTTCACTGACATGAAACACACAGGAAATGTGACTTACACACACACACACACACACACACACATACATACACACACACACACACACACGCTATTCCCCACAAACATTTAGCATGAATCTACTGGAGCAGCTCTTGTCCCCGCATTCCTTTCCCAAGGGGATCTGGATAGATCAGTGATTTTCGAAATCTTTCACTTGAGTCATTAAAGCTATACCATTTCTTTTTGTTTGTTTGTTTTCCAGTTTTATTGATATAACTGACTTGCAGCACTGTATAAGTTTCAGATAAACAGATTCATAATGATTTGACTTAACTATTATGAAATGGTTACCACAATAAAGTTTATTTAAACGTTACTATTTCTTGAATTAAAAAGAGCATTCCTGAGAAAGCAATGCTGCAATGAGAAGACAAACATTCACTCCTGGATGTTACAATATCTGCAAGCATCTTCCTTCCACCCCTGGTCCAAAATCTTACCAACTTTTCATAAGACCCGGGCCTGAAACGCTTACTGTGAAATGAAAAGAACACACTGAGCTTCTCCATCTTGACTTTCACACACAACCGTTGGACAAGGGGAGAGCCATAGACACTTGCATAATTATATCCTTCTTTTCTCCCCCCTCGAGTGCCAGGCTCCTCTGCATAAATTGCCCAAAATTGTATGCCTCATCATTGCTAATACTTAGTATTAGATATTAAATCATTTTCCACAACTCTCAGAGCCATGGGTCAGTCTGGATAAGTGCAGAAAAAGCACACTTGGCAACATCGTTGACATTGCTGGCTGTGGAGCAATGAGCATAAATCTACGTATAGAACTTTACAGTATTAATAAATAGGAAGTGACAAGTTAAATATGCCCATTCTGCTTCCCTCATAAGTTCATGGATCTAGACGATGATCACCAATGTGTGCTGTTCACATCACAAAAAGATATACCGGCAGGCATGACGGACCTCTTAATAGGAGTACACCTAACAAAGTCTTCTCGCCAAAAAGTTGATTCTGATTTGGATCCGCCTCTAGCGCCAACAAGCAAGTCACGGTGCATACAGGAGTCAAAGGAGAAGGACAAGTACCATCAGCACTGGATGCAGGCACCACTCGACTGAGAAACTGGACAGCAGTGTGCTCAGGTGTGGCCCCAGGACTCGCAGTGCTGGTCCGCACACTCCATAGTACTCATCTGTAATGAGATAAGGAGCTGACAGCGTTCAAATCACCTCCCTGCTTCCTTCATGGAGAAAGTCTTGCTATGAAAAAACATGGATCAGCTGAGCTAAATAGTGTGCTTAGTGACTGGATTTACAATCTGGCACATGCTTCTCGTCTCATTAGAAACTGGTAATAAGCTGTTTATGGACTGGCATTTAAGTAGCTCTACTCTACAGGACATGCACCAGTTTCTTCCTTTCCAGCCTTGCTGAGATATACTTGACATGTAGCAGTGTGTAAGGTTAAGGTGTACAATGTGTTGATTTGATACAACATGATTACCACCCTAACATGTGCTAACACCTCCACCCCATCACCTAGTTCCTATTTCTTGTGGTGAGAACATTTCAGATCTACTCTTAGCAATTTTCAAGTATATAACACAGTATTATTAGCTATAATCACCATGCTATACATTAGATCCCCAGAACTAATGTATCTTATAACCAGAAATGTATACCCTTTGACCAATATCTCCCCTTTTCCTCCCACCTGGCAGCTCCTGGTAACCACCCCTCCACTCTCTATTTCTCTGAGTTTGTTAAGCTTTTTAGATTCCACATACAAGTGATATAGAGCATGAACAAATTTCTTCAATAAATAAACTACAAGGTATAAAATGACAAAAGGTACAATCTATATATCTAAACATTTTTAAGAAACATATCAATAATTACAAAATATGAACTTTACTTGAATCCTGATTTGGACAAACTTAAAAAATAAATAAATAAAATTTATGACCTAATCAGGAAAATTTAAATCCTGAGTGTTTGATGATATTTTAATGTTATTTTTAAATGTAATAGTGTATTAAGTTTAAATTTCCTAAAGATCCCTTATCTTATAGAAATGCATATTGAAATATTCACTACATTATCTTTAGGGATTTACTTCAAAAAAATCAGTGGTGAGGGAGTGAAATGGATAAAATAAAATTGACCATTAATTGATAACTGCAGAAGCTGGAGCTTTTGTATTGTTTTCTCTAGTTTTTTATATATTAAATTCTCCTTATTAAAAAAGTTAAAACAACAACTTTGCAGTAGTTCATCCTCATCGGCATATTCTCCTGTACACCATCACCACACCACTTCAGGAACCACTTTTATCTGTTATTTATCTCAACATTCTTAAGAGGGATGGGAATCCCCATTTAGAGATAACAGTCCAATCCCAACATGTTTACCATCTTAAACAAGTGGCAAAAACTAACCAACGTGTTTCTACAGATTTGAAGTGTGTGGCAACTAAATAAGGCTGCTGTTCATTAGACAAGGACTCCAAGAGCAATGACTTCACTACACTTGTGCAAAGAATTAAGCATGTCAGCCCAAGGGGTGAGCTTCCCTAGGTACTACAACTACTTTTAACATGACTCATTTTCATAAGGATACTTTATCTTTTTTAATAAGAAAATAAACTTATCAGTTAACAAAAAAAAATACATTTGAGGGGATTGATTTGTATCAGGTCCATTAAAGGGCTGAATTTTGGCTTTTCTATTCATAAGTGAGAGAATTCTTATAGTCACGGGAAATATGAGAGGAGGAAATCATTTAGCAAGAAATCCTGCTATGTTTTCTGATTCTTCAATATGTAAGAATCTGTGTTAACCCATTTTCAAGGGAGAGCCCAAATGCAAATGAACAGACAACTCAATCCAAGGTCAAAGGAAACTCTGTTGTCTAGAATTCTGTCAAATAGTCAACAATATCCTTAATATTAAGTCAGAATTGCTTACCAAAGAAAAAGAAGAAGAAAAATGGCTTGCATATTCTTGTAAAATTCCTGAAAGGTCTTCAAAACTTTGAAAAGAAAAGTTTTTCTTATTTGAGATTTCTTTCTTTCTTGAGAAGTTAGCAGAGCACAAAAAGTACCTGGTATTTGTTGCTTTGTTTTTATATTTTTGCTTTTTCATAAACCTTGACTGTATTGGTGGCTGTGTGATTTACCCTAAGGGGATGAGAAATATTAGGTAATGCGAACATTTTTAATGACAATTAGAAAAATTATTATCTGTGGAAACCATTCCTTATTTAAAGCACTCTTGCTTTTATAGGCTGAGAATGAATATGAAGCAACCACAACTTCAGAAAGTTTACAGCCATCAATTCACCAGAGGCTGAAATGTAAGGGTGCAGGGATTCTACTACAGCTTTGCCTCAATTAAGATAATGTATGTTTTGTTCTACTTTCCTGGATGTTCAATAGTTTAAGATCTCTTGAAAATCAAAATGGGAATCATTAAAAGAAAAGAAAAATAATAAAACTATTTTCAATTTCTCAAGAGAAATAGGGCACAGAAGAAAAACAACAAATAAGAACCCTTTTGTACTGAATGTGCATTACACTGCTGCAAAGCATGAAGCCAAAGGAAGGGGACGGTCCATTGGAAGGTGAAGGCCATGGCTCTTCTCAGGGGTGGCCAATCTGTGTCAGCCTGGCCCCAAATCAGGCAAGTGAGGCCCGCCCACAAAGCGCCCAGGGAGAACTGTAATAACAGTGAGTTGAAGATGTCCTGGGTCTACGAAAAAGGGAGCTTTTGAAAACCTGGGGGAGGGGGGAACATGGGGGTGGGTAAATGGGAGACATCTGTAATACTGTCAACAGTAAAAAATATATTTTTTAAATAAAGAAAAGAAAGAAAAGGGGAGCTTTCTTTGTTTGGGTGCAGGTGTGCTGTTTACCCACTCAGCTTCTCTTCCTCTTCTTTGCTGGCCAAACTCCTCTTTCCTAAGAGGAAACCATTCCACATGGCTCAGGCCTGGCCAGCCCCAGTGCCCCATTTCCTTGGCCACAGTGGTGGGCACATGAGCAGGAACAGAGCCAGATTTCTCCATGGGATCTGATGTGTGGAAGCTGGGAAAGAATGTCTCTCTTTACCTCTGAGATCATGAGCTGAAAGGTAGTGTGGCTTGTCGTCCACTCGATCGTAACCAAAGAAAGCACGTTTCAATAAACAGCCAACCACCTCACCACAAAACAGTACTATCTTGCAGGGTTCTCTTTGCACTGATGCCAAAGAAAACGGTTTGGGGCCAGTCCTTCCATTTCCTAAAATACAAATTCCTTTCACAAAGCTCTTGGAAATAAAAGTGTCCTTCAGGAAAGAGACAAGGCCTATTTGCCACATCTGCCAATACAACAATGCAAACTTCTCTGGAGGAGTTGAGAGGGGCATATTAATAAGGAATAGTGCTTAGTAAGTTTATTTCCTAACGAAGGCAACACAATTTGGATGAAGGGGTCATTTAAAAATAAAAACCTTACCTGCACATTTGCCTCTAGGTATAGCCAGAACTCCTCAGACTAAGTAAGTTTCCATTAAAATTATATTTTTAAAGATTGTGAAGTTCAAATTTGCTTCCTTTGTTTCTGAAAATAATCAGTTCCAAGGAGAGAAAGCGGAGACTGTGGTCTCCAGATACCAATAATTATCTAACGTTTTGCTTTGGCCATAAAAATCCTGCCTCTTTGTATGACTCCCTCCCTCATTTGCCTTCTCTGTATCAGAATGAGAATCATCTTCATTGCCATAGCTAAACACATCAGGCACTGTAGTAGGAATGGGAAATGTACTATCTCATTAAACCTCAGGGCAACCCAGAAAGGTATTACAATCTCGTTTATAAGTGAAGAAACTGAGGCTCAGACTGATCAAGCCACTTGTCTGAGGTTCCTTCCTAACAGATCCTATGCCCACACTTCCAAGCCTCCCTGAAAACATGGCCAATGGTTATTAGTCTTCATTGAAAATGACTCCTCGGACCTTTAAAATACAGTCAGTCCCGCAAGCAATACCACTCTACCCAGCTACCCAGGACCAGGCTCAAATAGGAAACAGTGTGAGGTAATTATAACATATACCCCAGCCACTAGCTCTGGGTTTTTATGACTGAACTGCCAAATTGCTCCTCGCCAACTCCTCAGGAAATGTTCAGACACTTTCTCAGATTCCAGCTAAAACATCAACTATGTGGCCCTGGGGAGTACGGAGCTCACAGGGTGGTAATGGGATATAAAATTTGCAAACTTGAGGTCAGTGGCCTAAACTCTGGGGTGTGAAGCAGCAGCAGTCCATGAAAGATTAAAAACCTTCTATCCACTTGAAGGTTGCATATCAAGTCCTTCCTTGCAGAGCACGTGTCCACGTCATCTCGGACATTAACCCCATCAGCAAAGAGAGAGAAAGGTATTCCAAATGTAGTGCTGCCTAGAATCATTAGACAGAAGATAATAATATCAACTGGCTTGAGACAGGCTGTTCATTCTGAGAACTAAGCATTAGATCCGGTTCAAACACGGCTAATGCTCAATAAGTAGTTGTCCCTTAGATTAGGCAGATGTTCTGCAAAATTACTGGGATAGACGATATGGAAAACAAGAATTTGAGTTTTTTTCATTACTGGCATGCTCATTACATGGATTCTAAATGTTTAAATTAATAGTTTGGATAACTGAGTCTGCACGTTGCGACAAGAGTCCAAGTTTACAGACCTAGAATTGCCATGGACCATCCCGGGACATCTGACATTCTAATTGCTCATTAGAAGTGTGACTGTGGGGTGGGGTGGGGGGCAGTTACCCTTCAGACTCCCAGAGAAGACTCCCAATGCTCCTTCTCCCACCCCCTCACTGCTACCCTCACCAGAAACCACCTTCCATTAAAAGCCCCATCCCATTTGACCCCACCTAAGCCAGAGACTTCCACTGACTGAAGGGAGTCCGGAGGAGCTAAAGCTTTGATGTCCAGCCTCCCATCTGGGTTGACCACTGAGAGGCTGATCGCACTTCCTAAGCCAAATAAAGCAAGAACAAGAAAAGTGCCTGTGCCCTGTGCCCTGTGCCCTGTGCCCTTACTGGCAGCCCAGCTAAGGACTCTCGAGTACCACTCACCCTCTCCAGGGTATGAACACAAAGGGAGGCATAATCTCCTGCGCAATGGCACACGGCTATCTAAATCGGCTCCTGGCACTGTGGGACTCAGCTTCCACATCTCTCTACTTCACAGAGAAGGAAATAAGCATCTTGAGCACTTGTTAATAGACTCTCTCTGGGCCTCGGTTTCTGCATCTATAAATTTTTAATGTCTGCCCCACTATCACTCTAACTTGTAATCCTATATAATAATCCTATATAATAAAAGGCTAATATGCAAATCAACCCAACGGCAGAACGACCAGTCCCTATGACACACACTGACCACCAGGGGGCAGATGCTCAACGCAGGAGCTGCCCCCTGGTGGTCAGTGCGCTCCCACAGGGGGAGCACCGCTAAGCCAGAAGCCAGGCTCACGACTGCCAAGTGCAGTGGCAGTGGCAGGAGCCTCTCCTGCCTTCGCGGCAGCGCTAAGGATATCCGACTGAGGGCTCCCAGACTGCGAGAGGGCACAGGTTGGGCTGAGGGACACACACACACACACACACACACACACACACACACACACACACGGAGTGCATGAATTTCGTGCACCAGGCCTCTAGTATTTTTATAAAGATGGATGGTCTGACTATAGAGGAAGACCCAAGTCATGATTCCATATGCCAGAAAAATCAAAACCAAGAAGAGTCTTTAAAAGTTATTTATCAAAGGCACCTATTAATTTACTCAATCATAAATTAGCATCAAATGGGTAGGAGAAGTGGCAGACAATAAACCATCGTTCATGAGGAGAGTGAGAGAGCACCAACCCTTACATAGTACCATATTCATAGGTGCATAATAAATGCTGGTTTGACCTGATTTTTCCACAAAATTCCTCTAAAATTTTTATAAGAATCTTTCTGACATCCAAGTGTCTTATCTTTCTTGGTCCCCTGAACAGTCTGGTAAGGCCATAGGTCACATGGTAGCAAGGCTGCCATGAGTGAGGGACCTGCTCTGTCCAACGCAGGTAACTGGTAGACTGGACTCTTCATCCAGAACCTGCTCCTGACTCCCTTCTGCTGCCTCCCTCTGTCTTTCTCCTTCCCTCCCCTAACAAAACCTTACCTCTGTTTTTCTTCTTGAACACCCCAAAACCTTCAGGTGAAAATGTAAAGTTTTACTTAAAATTTAATTTTCTTAATGTTTTAACCCTTATTTGATATTCCTATTATCCCTATTTTATGTGAAGCTCAGCTCATGAAGTTACTTATAAGAAGAAGAAAAAAAGATGAGATGATGATGAAGAAGAAGAGTAAAAAGGAGAAGAATATTGATGACATAGAAGAAGGAAAAGAGGAAGATAGAGGGAAAAGGAGAAGAAACAGAAAAACAAAAACCTGTCTCTAGAATACGTCTCTTTATTAACAGCGATATCACAGCAGTTTAGTTCAAAACTACGAAACTAAGAGCTTAACAGCAGACATAAAGTGTCCATAGGGCCGACATAAATCCTGTCTCCCAGCACCCACGTCGTAAAGTGGTTGTACTATATTTGGACTTCGATGTGTTTGGATACTTATATTTGAATGTAAGTATGACTGATGGTCTAGGAATTCACAACCCTTCAGAACACTGAACCAAATAACTTGTCTAATGGAGCAGTTCTCCCGCTCTGGCCTGCCTGATGTCTGGAATACATCTCCGGCTGGGAATGGCAGAGATAGGGGATTGTCCCCTCTCCCTTCCGCTCCGAGGGGCTGAATAAATAGACTCTGTGATAACTTCAACACAAAAGCCACTTGAGAAAGTGGGAAAGTCACAAGGACTTAAAATCAGACTTTGATAGTAGAGTATTGGATCCACAATCAAAACTTGACTGCATTCCTAAGCCAGTTTTGTTCTATTAACAATATGGCTGCTCCGTTTAAGACAAAATTAATAGCGTTCAGCTCATTAGAACTCTAATTCTATTGGCAACTGTACATCTTTTTATTTATTAATTATACTCCCTGATTCTTAAAAAAAAAAAAACCTTTCGAGGTATATTACACCAGCAGATATGTAAAAAAATGGCTATTAATAGAAATTGAAAATAAAATCCCATATAGAAGGAAGGCAAAACATATCAGGTACCTAAGGTAATAAATTAAAGTGTGCATTAAATTTGTCCAAGTTTCTTAGAAGCTAAAGGAAAAGCAGGAAAGTTAGGAGTTTCATAATTCTTCTATTTCAATAAAACAAAATTGGCCAGTTTATTAGAACTATAACATTATTCCTAGGGTTTGTGAATTCTTTAAATGTGGAACTGTGGACAAGCTAAGAACAGTGCCTTAACATTAACCTAACAGAACATGGAGACATATTGTTCATTTTTCATTATGCAGTCACAGTAGCAAAACACAATGATACATCTTCAGTAGGGAACTAAGCCAATCAGACTCAATCAAATTAGATTAAAATATAAACATCTGCCCTGGCCAGGTAACCAATCAATGTGTCAGTCTCACATCAATATTTCTCTCTCTCTCTTTCTCTCTCCCTGTCTCTCCTCCCCCTCCTTCCCTCCCTTCCACCCTCTCTAAAAATCAATGGGGAAAAAATCCTCAGGTGAGGATTAACAACAACACAAATCTTAAACATCTGATCATCCGTCCCAAAACCCATTCCTTCACTTTGATAGCTAGTCTCCAAAAATGCCCTCCCCAGTTCCTCCCCTTCCTGCAGACACATGCTGCTCCCCACATAAAGAACTAGAACAACAGTGTGGTGATTTCGGGGGAGGAGGGTGGAGGAGGATGAGGGCATAGAGTAGATATATAGTGATAGAAAAAAATAAAGAAAAAACCTGGGGGGTGTAATTATGGCTTTTTTTTTTCTTTATTGATTAAAGTATTAGATATGTGTCCTTATCCCCCCATTGCCCCTCCAACCTCCCACTCAGGCCCTCACCCCCCTGGTGTCTGTATTCATTGGTTATGCTTATATGCATGCATACAAGTCCTTTGGTTGATATCTGTCCCTTACCCCCACCCTCTCCTACCTTCCCTCTGAGGTTTGATGGTCTGATCGATGCTTCTCTGTCTCTGGATCTGTTTTTGTTCATCAGTTTATGTTGTTCATTATATTCTACAAATGAGTGAGATCATGTGATATTTATCTTTCTCTGACTGACTTATTTCGTTTAGCATAATGCTCTCCAGTTCCATCCATGCTAAAACTATGGCTTTTTGTTCATGTCCTTGAATGGCAGGGAATGGCAGAGATAGGGGATTGTCCTGGCTAGAAATGGCAGATAGGGGATTGTCCCCTCTTGGCTTCAAACTTAGCCATGCAAGTCCAGGCTAAGTTTGAAGAAAGTCTGGTAGCTTCCACTTTTGTACTCTTGGAATCCTGAGCTGCCATGTAAAAGGTCTGGCTACGCTGCTGGAGAGTCTGTCACAAGGCCACGTGAGAGGGGGACAACCTGAGACCACATGAAGATGTGAGGAACGCAGCCAAAGATCCAAACACCATGAGCCCACCCAGCCCTTCCAGCCAGCTTTCAGCCATTCAAGTCAGTTCTGCAGTCCACATATGGGGTCAAAGCATGTGACCCAGGGTCAAGAAGCTCTTGCTCAAAATCGAGCTACAACAGACACTTATCCTGAGCAAGGCCTGGTCGCTGCACTTGGGGCTCAGTTTCCCCATTTGAAAAAACACACTACGTTGCTCTACCCCCAGGGGCAGGCCCAGGCAGGAGATCACATAGGAGAGAGCTTTAAAACCTGGAAGTCCCCCAAAAGAGCCAGACAAGTGACTCTTTGCTTCCTTTATCCCCCTCCTCTATCTGTCCACTTAGTTAAACCACACCAAAGTAAACAGGGCTACAGGCGCCAGTCCACAGTCACAGAACCAGAAACACGTGAAGAAGTCCTCTTGCTCATTCCAGCCCCAGTGACACTGCAGGGAGCAGAGACAAGGTTCCCCACTGTGCCCTGTGCAAATTCCTGGCCTGCAGAATCATAAGAAATAATAAAATTGTTGTTCTTTTAAGCCACTCAGTTTGGGGGTAATTTGTTACATAGCAATAAGATAACCAAAACACAGATGAAAATAGCTCGTTTCCTTGTAGTACAGGGACTTGGAATGATTTCATTTCTCATTAATGGTGCTATAATGTTTTCATGTGTAATAAGTTTTAATAATACTTGGAGGTGGGAGCAACCTAAGTGCCTCTCCCACTTTGCCTCACACAACTTAGTGGTTGAGTACTGGCCAGGTTACTTCTGGAACACCTTGAGCCTCTTCTAACCCCCTCCACTGCCATTGCTTAGGCCATCGTCCACGCTCACCCTGACTGCTATGTTAGCTCCCCAAATCTCCCTGCCTCTAGTCTCTCTATTCTCTAAACCAAGTGGCCAAGATCTGATCGTGTTCCCATCTTAAAATCCTTTACTAACTCACCATCTTCACCTTTCCGACGATCAGGTAGTGATGGTATGTGTCCTCTGGTTCCTCTCCCAGCCTGACAATGCCACTCTATGGACAGGCACACAAGATTGCATATTACACAACTCCAAGGCACTCCTCTCACAGGCTACACTGTGAGCTGGGCCCCTTGGAGCCAGGCAATGCAAACCCTGCCCATGACCGCAAACACTTTATGTTCTTTTCACTTCGTGCCTTTTCCACTCAAATTTTTCTTCATTTCTCTCATATACGTCCTTCGAGCTCTGATTTATATAATTTACCTTATCCTGTCAACCAGTCCATCAAAATGGCCAGGCACTCAAAAACTGAATATTGGACACCTACCATATGCCCAGCTCCTAAGTATTCCTAGTAATAAATAAAACAAAAAAGGAAACCGCCTTTAGGAAGTTCTCAGTCCTCATAGTCACTTATTTGTCCCATAGAACAAAAGTCAGCAAACTTTTTCTGTAAAGACAAATAGCAAATAATTTGGTTTTTTTCCAGGCCATACAGTCTTTGTCTCAACCATTCCACTCTATCCCTTAGTGTGAAAGCAGACATAGATCATATGTAAACAATGGGCATGGCTTTGATTCAATAAAACTTTATTTATAAAAAACAGGAAGCTTGGTCCACAGTTGGCTGATCCCTGGTAGACTTTCACTTTGAAGTCTTTTTCTGATTAATCCAATTTCCACAATGATGCTTCCTTTGTCATGTGACTGCATCTGCCTTCAATAAATGTTGAGTCTTTCCCCGCAGCAAAGGTAGGGGAAGATTTTGGGAAAATGAAAGATTCAAGAGTATGGAGAAAAGAATAAACTTACCAGGTATAAGATATATTATACTGGAGAAGCAGTGCAACACATTTGTTAAGAGCACAGATTATGAAGACAGATTTCCCAACTAATTTATATCTCTGGAGTAATTACTAGAACTCTGCATTCCTCCATTTCTTCATCTGTTTAATGGGCAAGTAGGTATAATCTCCCTCTTCAAGAAGGTATGTGTTCAATGAATTAACATATGTAAAGTGCAATCGTGAGGGATATATCAGAGCCTGCTATTCTTTACCATTATTCCTGCAACTTAATGTAAAAATTATATATGGCAGGCAACCAAGGTAAAAAATGAAAGAATTCAGTAACTCATCGTAGTGTGTCTTAAGAATTTAAGACACATAGCAGCCTCTCCTGGAAAGAGAAGTCTCTCTTGCAACTTGATTCTGAGAAAAATCTCTCCCATGGCACATGAGCGCAATGACATCATGAATGACATCATGAGCAATGACATTATGAGCAATCTCCCTAGCTCAGAACCTTGGGTGATGCAGGAGTGCCTGTGATGGTTACCTACCACTCTCAATAAAAGTCAAGGTATAATACTAAAACATAAGATATGCGCCATCCAAAGACCCCACCAGATCTAACATTCTTTAATTCCTTCTGTTCTATTATGTTATTGCAGAAATTTTCTTGTTTGACAAAATATTATCATGTTATTAACTATGCCTGGGATTGGGCACAAAGAAATATTAGGAATTTTAAGGGGAATTTTACAATGTTTTAGCCCCACATTTTTGTCCAGTGGAATGAAAAACCAAAACCAGAACTAAAATTAATGAAGAAAAAATATCAAAAATTTGTCTCTAAAACTTAACCGTTGTGTGCCTCAGCTCTTATAGCTATAAAAGGAAGCTAATAAATGGACTCACTTCATAGAAATGCTGTGGGCATGAAATGAGGTCCCATCTGTAAAACACTGAGAGCAGTGCCTGGCACATAAATGTCATCTAAATATCACCTGCCACTTCAACAATTGTTCTTACTATTTGTTTTTACTTAATCCTAGATCCCATGTCCTCTACTATCTTTCTGTTGACTCTTGGTTCCTGTAATGCATCTGATTGTGCTCGCAAATATTAAGGCCCTCGAGGCCATTGGCTGTATGTCTCTGGCATTCCACACACCTAAATTCAGGATGGCTTTCAATCAAGGCTTCCTGAGTTAATGAACTCTCTGAAATCCCATCTAACAATACGTTAATGTTAAAATGCTTATGATTGGTTTCTTGCCTTTGATGATTTTACAACCTAATGGGAAAATCAAGCTTAACACTCTTGAAACATTAAACTCTCATAAGCCTGCCATATAACTCAGGCCTGGTACATTATTGATTTCAGCTTTCTAAATCAAAATTATGGGGAAAAAAATTCTAAGTTGCTCAAATGGGCCCCATTTATTGGGTTAGTTTCTAGAAACATAAAATATGTTAGTAGAGCTCAAGAAAACATATTTTAAACCTTATTTTCACACTGAAAATTAAGGTTCACATTCCCAAATTACTTAGATTGGTTGCCTAGTTTATTGTAGGAAAAGGCAAACAAACTAGTGTGTAAAGAGCCTAATAATTTGTTCAGTATTTTGCTTGCTTAGAGTTATTGGCATAATACTATAACCTTATTAAGTATCTGCTACACAAGAAAGAAACATTTCACTAATCTTTATAATTCCAAATAAATTTGGACAGATATCTGTAATTCTGTTTCCATCAGCCCTAACCCCATCTCAAGGAGAATGGTGCATGTTTTAATTAATTTGTAATATCAACAACTTATGCATTTTTGTCAACAACCACTATGTCTTAATGTTACGAAATGGGTCACATAAATAAACATTGTGTCTCCATCTTCTTTTTTAAAATGTGGAATTACTGAAGCCTTCTACTTAAGAATATCTTTTTTAATGGTGCCTCAATATTTTAGCTTAATCTTTTCAATAAATGCAAGGACAAACCTTACCACTGCAGGAGTCTTTTAGCCATATTTCATGATTAGCCTATCGGACTTCAGGTGAAGCCTTAAAGTCCTCTTTGTAAAGTAAAATGGGCTTTATAAAGTCTACAGAACTTTTTCTGTGTTCCCTGTTAACGTTCTTTATTTTAATAACAGACTTCTGTGTAATTAATCCCTAGGAGTTTGCCGTCACATAATCTACCCTGTGTATGAACTGTTCCATGTGTATTTTTCTGGGAACAAGACCTCTGGAAAAAATAAACAAATAAACAAAGACCAAAAGGAATCACGCACAAGGGGACAAATTGTGTGAAATACAACCAGTCTCATACACTTATAAACCAGGCAACAAGGATAAAACTTCTCAATTCATCTTATCAGAGATTTAAGGACAGGGGTTTTACTCTAAAGATTTCTTTTTCCCCTTTGACAGGAAACTGTAATATTTCCTTATTTGAGAGCTAAAGCAATAAGGCAATCATAAATAAATGCTGCATAACTATTGCTATTCAAGTAAAGTTGTGTGTGTGTGTGTGTGTGTGTGTGTGTTGTTGTTGTTGTTGTTGTTGTTGTTGTTTATTGGATTGTCTCCCACACGTTTTGCCTAATCACACAAGTTAAGAATCTGGCTGAGAAAAAATCTGATGGACTGAAATTTCAACAACAAAGCTAGAATTTTATTATTTCTCATAAACTCATTTCACACAAATTAACAACACCCAAGCAAAGGAAAACTACTATACACTTATTATTTGAAAACACTTTTGAAACTTGCAAAATTCTCATTTCAAAATCAAGAAAAATGTGATTTTTGCCGAGTAAATGCAGACCACACTCACTCCATTTAAAAATATTCCTGTAAAGACAGGAATTGGCGATTTACTCTAAGAAAACACAGCAAAAACTGGGAAGAAACTTGAGGATGCTTAAATTTCCACTGTGGAACAACTTCTGCTGCCCAGTGGGAAGAAAAAAAAAAACCACCTGCAACAGGATGGGAGGAGAGGAAGACAAGCTAGGACTATACACCCAGATGGTAAAGCTAGGCAGTCCCTAGCCTGTGAAGTGAGGCAGCTGACAGGATAGGAATACATATACGTACCAAGAACATGAAGGCGAATCCTGTAGCCACCTGTCACCTCAGAGAAAGACAAGAAGGCAGTATTTGTAAGAGAGATTAGGCCAGCGCACACCAGACACTGATGAGCTTAAAGTGCATTTTAACTAGAGGAAATATTAGTGAGGTGCTGAAAGTTGCTGCCACCATCTGGGCATCAGGCAGACTTAGGGGTTACAAATCACTTTCACTTCATAAATGGTGCATTTCCATTAAAATGGTAAACAGGTTTTACTTTAGTCAAAGAGGTTAGTTTTAAAGCTGGTAATATTTTAACTAGCAAAAATAGAATTTTAAGCAATAACTGGAAAAATGTTACACACAACTGCTTTCCCTGATGATTTATGCAGCAGGGCATGGTTCAAAGACTTATTCATGGGAGACTGTAATAGCAATAAGCAGAGAGAATACATTTAAATGCTATTCAAATTTAACATCAGAACTGGCATTTGTTTAAAATGAATCGGAAAACTTTTGACCCAGCAATTCTATTTTTATTAATATATACCACATATAAATTTGCACATGTACACACATAGGTATGTAGAAGAATGTTAGTAATTGCACACAAAAATGATATAATCTAAAGAGCCATCACTAGGGAACGTACCGGCCACATTATGGAATTCTATATGCCAAGAGAATGCATGAGGTAGATCCATATAAGTTTATAGATGGATGCACTAATGATATATGAAAGTGAGCAAGGTTCAATACAGTATGTACAATATATTCCATGAATTAAAAAGGACACACACCAATGGGGGGAAAAGGAGACATACTGCAATATTTTCAACAATAAAGAATTTTTTTTAATAAAAAGGACACACATATATGTGTGTATATATACATATATATTTATGTGTATATGTATATGTATATGTATATGTATATGTATATGCCTATAATTTGTTTAAATGCCCAAGAAAATGGTCTCTGAGTGCTAGGTAGAAAAATACTCTTAATTGTATATCTTTTTAAATGATCATTTTTACCTCTCCAAATAGATAAAATGAGAAAGATAACAATAAAAACCCTTATATTATGAGGGTTCATTATTATATTATATCATATCATGTTAACATATAATATTTATACTATAAAGGTTAATTTTAATTATTTTTAAAACATTTCTATACATAACATCTTAAAGGTAACATGAGAATTAGGAATAGCCATAATTGCTGTTCTATTTAATATCATGCTTATAGGAAGGCTTTATAAATAGTTTGCACCAGGGTAACATCTGTGCTAGTGAGCAAATACTACGAGGAACATAGAGGGTTATCTCCCTATAGTCACAAAAACGTAAAACCCAACAGAAGTCAGCGCTGGCATGCGTGAAAGTGTTAAGCAGCAGAGCTTCCTTTCTGTTTCCACGCTGAGTCTGTGCCTCCCAGGAAACACCCTGGTTGGTGATAGCACTTAGAGATGAGACAGATGTCTGCGGGCCTCATGTCTCCCTGCAGACTTTCACCCACAGAATTAAACCCCCACTTCCTCTCTCTATAGGAACCGTGGCCTCAAGCTTAGATATCAAGATAATGTTACATAGCAGAAATATCTTTTGAAGGAAAAATGCTGGGAAAATTAGGTCTTTTTGAGAACATATGAAAATCAGAGTTTCGGCCCATCTATTGAACTTGCAATGGGCCCTCACACACAGAGCAATCAATGCCTGCTGCCTGATCAGGATCCAGCTTCACATGGTAGGCAAACTGTCTTTCCAACACAAAGACCAAGAACCCCACAAAGACCAAGATGGAACTGAATTCATTGTAACTATTTCCTGGGGTCAGGAAATCACACATGTTTTACCACAGCCTAAGTGCGGGGCTCGGACAGTCATCTCGTCCCCAGACCAGACCAGGACTCAAAAACCCTTGTCTGTCAGTTTATTGCACGTTTTATTCCCTGCCTGGGCCATGCAAACACAAATGTCTACATATATAATTAAAGCAGCCCATAACGAGAAATATTAAGTGAACTGTTCAGCCACATATCGCAGGAGACAACATCACTTGGTCACTCAGGGCCCTATAATCAAGCTACAGAACTACTCAAAAAAGAGCAACAATGAGAATCCTAAGCACTTCATGGAAAGCCTCTGAGTATTTCCCGTCTGGGTTCACTTAATAGGCTCCTCCCAGGAGGTAAAATGGGTCATTTACAGTCCATCCTGCTGCTCCTATGGAGGCTTGACGTTAACCTCAGAAAGGAATTTCTTTTTCAACCTGAGCAATTGTAAAAGAGGTGTATTCCCACCCTTCTTCAGTTCAGGAAACTGACAATCTTTATACAGCCGAGCTGCCCAATTTAAATAGTTCCTGCTGAAACAGTTTCTGTAACAGGGGCATAGGGAGCTGGTGAAGTGCCCAGTTGCGTGTACATAACACATACACCCCTGGTTTAAAACACACCTTTAAGGCTGGTCACGGCAGCGTTAGTGCCCCAGGGAGATGACGAGCCCCTTACAACCCAGAAACAAGTTCTCAGAAACGCTTGTCCTGCTGTGCTTCCAGGGTGGGCATCTGAAGAGCAGTGCTATCAGAAAGCTCCCTCCCTGATGTGAACAGCACACCTCAGAGGACGCCGACCACTCAGTGTGTCTTCTCCCACCGTCCCTGGACTCCCTCCCTGTCCTTGCTCCCTTACAAACGGAGCATCCGCAAAGATGCCCACAGGGAAGGACTTTCCCCCCAAACCCAACCGGAATTGGTCTGAAGGGAAAGGAATGGACTTCTCTACTCTCAGTCGCAGCTCCTCCCCTTCTTCCTCAAAGAACCCGTCTGGCCTCCCCAAATCGGCCTCCACAATGGCCCAAGATTCCTTTTACCCATGACCTCCTCGCCTCTGGGGCAGGAATCCTTCCAGTGGTTTATCCTCGAATGCGCCGAGGACCGGTAACCCTTGCACTTCTAAGGTGCCCCCAGGAGGTCTCGTCGGGGATCCTTCCCCGGTCGGGAGTCCACCCCCGCAGTTTCTCTGGAGGAGAGGGAGGGGAGACCCACCCCAAAGGAGCTGCCCCGATGCATTACCCTTTCAGCGCGTCGTGTCCTCCGCCGCCTCTTCTCTTGGCCCGGCTGGCTCGGGTTTCCTTCGCGTTCCCAGCTTCCACATTGGTGTCCGCCCCATGGCTCGTGTAGGACGCTAAGAGCACGGTAAATCCCAGGGCGACCTCCAGCAGCCCCCCTCGCCGCATGGTGTCGAGCGGCCGCCGGCTCCCGCCGCCTCTCGCCGCGCCCGGGGCTGCTCCGCGGCCGCCGCTGCGCCCTCACGCGCGCCGCGCCGCCGGGGTCCCGCTCTCCCGCCGCCCGTCCCCCGGGCCGGGCTCCTCCCGCCTTCTCCAGGCGCTGCTCCCACTTCAGGCGGCCCGTGCCAGCTGCAACAGACAAACCGCCCGGGCGGGGAGTCATTCAGGGCATCGGGATGCTGAAGCTCCGCGGTCCCCATTCCCCAGCTCAGCCCGCGCGCCGCCTGCGCGTGGCGCACTTATTTTGGGTAAGTGAGGACCGTTCGGTCCACAGCTGGCTGAAAAGCCCAGGCCCCCGGCAGTAGTGGCTCCAGCCAACCCCACGGCCTCCCGGGCGCCGCCTGGAAAGCGCGCCGCAAAGCACCCAGGTCCGGAGAGGTCCTGCGCCCGGGGGCGAGTTCGCTGGGGTTGTTTGTTCACGGCACAGATTGCGCGTGTCGCGCGCTCTGAACGCCCAGCTCCCTCGCCTGTCCCCTCCGCCAAGCCGCGGGGCCAGAAGCCCGCCGCGCCTTCCGAGGCCGGCTGCGGGCGCTGCCACCGCCCCCCAAGCATCTGACTCGGAGCCGGGCACCGGGAGACCCGGGCCAGGAAGCTGTCAGGCAGAAGGGAGCCAGCACCAGCTGGGGACGTTCTGGGACGGCCCCTCACCCCCATCCCTGTCCTCAAAGCGGCGCAAATGCAAACGCCTCGGTGGCTGGAGCTCCAGCCCCGGTGGCCGCCCCTCCAGCCCCCCGGTAGCCGCCCGACCCCTGTCGGGACCCCGGCTGCACCCACTGGAAAAACGGCGGCTCCGGCTCCCGGGGAGGCGGCGGCTGTCCCTCAGTCCTGGCCGCAGCAGCCGCTGCCCCGCTCCGCCCGCAGCTGTTCCAGCTGTGGCCGCCTGTCCGCCCGTGGCACCCACAGTCTCTGCCGCGGCTCCCGCGCCCCCTCCTTTCCCCACCTCTTCAAGTATCGTCTGCGCAGCGGTTTCTCGCGAGAGAAATACTTTTTTTAAAAAAAGAAAGAAAAAGAAAATGACACCCCCTCCTACATCCCCCTCATCACCACCCCACCCCTCGGCCCCATCCATCCTCCCTTTCCACTCCCCTTTGCCAGCCACCGCCTCGGCGCAGGGGCCTCCCTCGCTCGCGGGATTAGTGCAGTGAGAGGAGGCAGAGGTGATCGGGTCCTGCCCGGCCTGGGATTGTTCGTTTGCGGGTGAGAAGTTGAAGGAATGGGAAGACGTGGAGTAGCGGTGTAGCCCGCTCTGCGGCTGGGAGGTCAAGACCCAAAATTAGCCTCTCCCGTGATCTAGGAAACCCGGCCCGCGCGCGGAGAGCTGTGCCACCTGCACCGAGAACGCGCGCTGGAGACAGCGGCCCTGGAGGCCTAGGCGGCCGAAGGGCGAGATGAGACCTGTCCTCGCTGCCTGTGCCTCTTTACAGCGCCTCTTGGGCAGGGCACAGAGCGGCGCCTGCGCTGGAGGCCAGGACCTGGGGCCCAAAGGGTCTTGGGCCTTGGCAGGGGCTGATGTGCTGGCGGGCGGGAGGGGGTTGGGGGGAGGGAATCCTGACACTTGCCCCCTGGGGAGTCGAGAGCCTGCTCCAGGCACAGCTCTTCTGAGGCTCGGTTCAAGCCAGCCAGTCTGCATCCAGGATACTCCAGTAGTCTCAGTGTGATTCTGCCCCATAGGCCTGTGCCTATATTGAAACCTGGGATTTGGGGTAGGGCTGGGATGAGATGGTCCTCTTGCCCAGCCCAAAGCTAAGACTGGGCTTCTGCTAGATGACCCTATTTCACCTGCCCAAACCACGGGATCATACACACACACACACACACACACACACACACACACACGCTCAGCTGCCTGTCCAGGACAAGCAAAGCACCGTGACTTTGGAGAATATAGTATTTATGGCAATGGCATCTTTATATGGATAAGGCCCGGTGTTCCCTGCACCCTATAACGATCTAGGCCAGGAAATCGCATCCTGGGCCTTGGCCGCTGGGACTGGAGACCCCCAGAAAATCCCCATGTATCAGCCACCAGCTGCCAAGCCAGAAATCACAGCTCAGCACAAACAGGAAGCCTGTTGAAGGGGTTTTTCCTCATTTGCCATAGTTTGTGCCTAAATAATAGGGTATAGGCACCTGGGCAAGTTATTTAACCTCTTTCCAATTGCAAGATGGGAATAATAATAATAACAACGTTGACCACACGGGTTGTAATGGTGATGCTGAACGAGCCTGCTGAACTGTTGTGACACATGAAGGTGGAGAAGAAAACTAATTGCCAAAACCATGAGCCCATTTCAAATCACAGTCCTGTAAGTACATGGGGTCTGGTTTGAGGTTTAAAATGCTCTTCGCAGAGTCATCAATTGGAACCTTGATCACACACCCTTGGTTGAGTCAAGGCAATCATTCATTCAAGAAGTTATTTGCTGAGCACTGTGAGGCAGTTAGTGCATGGTTGAAACAGGCTCCTTGGAGAGCAAGGCAGAATGTTTCTCTCCAGGCAGTCTACTTAAAATAAATAATGACCCAATTGTTACATGCCAAGAGGGAGAAGCACAGGGTGTTTGCTTAGAGGACATATAAAAAGGGGACTTGACTTAGGTTGGGGGCTATCAGGGAAAGCTTCCATGAGGACATGATGTTTAACTTAACTCCAAACACATGACTAGACTAGACTTAGGGCGGTGGTTCTCAGCCATGGCTATATAGTAGAATGACCTACGAGCTTTAAAAAAGTCTGTCACCAGGACCCAACCCCTGATGGTTCTGATTTCTGGAGTTGAACCTTCACTGGGGCATTTTTAAAAGTTCCCTGGGCAGGGAGAGGTAAGGGGGTTGTTCAGATTGGGAAAAGGGTCTGAGCAGAGGGACTGTGGCTCAGGAGAAGCAGGGCTGATGGAACCTGCTTGCTTTCTCTACACTCCACTAACATGGGAGACACTCTCTGCTCTCTCTGAGAATCTCTACTCAGTGTCATGTTGGACAGCAGCAACTGAACACAACTTTTCCAAGGCTTTTCCTACTAAGCAAAGAGCATATCCTGGTGCCTTGCAAGGCCCCCATTCCAACACTTCTGGCTATTTCTATGATTCCTACCTCAACCCTAAACTACCTTCCAGGATTTCACTCTAAGGGAGAAATTTAGGTTAAATGTTTGCTTCTGCTCTTTGTCCCCATCTTCTCCTCTTTTCTCCTTGGCCCCTTCCTCCAGTAGAGGAAAGACTTTCTGCATCTTCTTTATATGGCATGCGAGCTCTAGCTCAGCGGTCGCCAACCAGTGGTCCGCGGACCAGTGGTGGTCCGTGAGGTCTGAAAGGTTGGCGACCGCTGCTCTAGCTCATATCCTTCCTTCTTTGGGCAATAAGTCTCATGACTTCCACCATGATTAAAAATCTGCAGGAGAAGGGTGCAAAAATCTGATTACTGAAAGGGAAATGCATTTTTAAATACATAAGAAATATTCCCATTATCTAGGCAATCACCATATATTAGAGCAGTGTGCTTCCAGTAACAAAGTTCAGTAACAAATAAAATCTATGTCTTTGCAATAAGATTTTCTTATGCCAGATGATTCAGAAGCCACCTCTCTTCATACTTATCATAGTTTATAACTCTGTTTGCAATATAAGTTAATAGGCTAGAATGCCTTTATCCTGCCTCTCCATTTCAAAGAATTCTATCCATTCTAAGAGCATCTGCTCAAATTACTCCTTGTTCAAGAGGCATTTTAGCTCATATGGTCTCTCTCTTGTTCAGACCTCATTGCACCTATTAACTGAATCACTCATTTAATAATTTATTAATTGTAATATGTAACTATAGTATGCCTCCTATGTGCCAAGCACTGTTAGGTACTGACAATTGGGATGTTTATTATGTTGTTATAGTGAAATATATATTTTTTCTGTAGTCATTGTACTTGTTCTCCCCTAGCTAGATTATGGATCCTTAAGGACAAGGTTACATGTCTTATTCAAGGAAACTTGTACAGTGTCCTAAAAACAGTTACAAAACATAATTAGTTAATTTGTTGTTGTTTGATCAACTGGAATCTTCTGACATTTTAGCTTCCATCACTTTATATCTCCTTTATATCTCCTGAATAGATGTCTCTGTCAGCAAGGGTTCTGTCTACAAGCAAGAAAATTAACTCTGGACAATTTAAGTTTTTAAAAAATGTGTAAAGTATTATCAGGTCATAAGATGGCTCATTGAACCTGACTTTGTGACAGATGGAGAGTAGCTCAGTTCTGAGTAGAAGCAGCAGAAACAAATGGAGAATCTCTTCAGTGTAATGCTGTTTGAGTGAATCCATTCCAACCATTTTGGTCTTTCTGCCACACTCCTCAGGGTTCAAATTCAAAGTCTAGGGTCCAATTGGCCCACAGTTCTGTCCAAGGGAAGATGGAGAAGCTTGATGGATGGTCCCAACAAGAAGGCATGCTAGAGGAAAGGAGTTGCTCCATAAAGGACGACCAAAACACTGTTGCCAAAAATTGGGGAATAGATGCTTGTCAGATACACACACAAAAATGTCCTAATGTCCACTACACCATCTCAAGATTCAAGCATTGCCAAGTAAACCCACAGAATAAATAGATTATGGTAATTTTAAGCCACTTAATCATTAGGGTAGTCTGTTGTACATGAATAGATAACTAATACAAACTTATGAAGGAAAATACTTCTGCCTCAATTTTATAGATGAATAAACTCACACTCAGAAAAGTTAAGAAACTTGCTCAGATTCATAAAACTAGTACTAGAGGCAGGGCTGGATTCAAAACCATACCTTTGATACAAGTCAAGGCCACTCTTCATTTCATCACAGCTACCTCATCCATCTGCCACAAAAATCTCAGGCAAGATCTAGGGTTGATATAGATTGGACTCACTCCCAGTATCTATAACACTTCTCTGGTGTGTTCTTGAAAGCTACAAATTCATCCCTTGAGCTTTCTTGCTATGTGAAACTACATCACATCCTATCTGAGAGCCCCATGTATTCTGTGCTGCCGTCACTAAGTCTCACCGGGAAATGAAGGGATCATGACAGCTGCTGTAGTCAACGTCCCTGCCTCTCTGCCTTGGTTTCCCAGTCACATCCCCATCTAGTCTTTGTCCATATTGTGCTTCTTACATAGTCTAACCTAGGTGTGTGTGCCGGGGTGTTATCCGCATCTAGAAGGGTTCAGGAATCTGGAGAAGGGGCTGCGAGTAAATTAATAAACTAGACACGAAATATAAACTTGGGAGGCATTTTTGGGGAGCAAGGGGAGGCTTAGCTTTAGTAACTAAGTTTCCCAATCTCTGGACCCCTAGCTTTTTATTAACACATTTTGCCCTATAGCAAAGCTGATATACATATCAAAGGTAAGGTTTGGTAAACAGTAAGATTATCAGGTTGGGGGAAACTGCCTTCAGCTTTCTGGCAGCAGGCAATAATATACACAGATCTTCAGCTCTGCTGAAGCCCCAAGGTTCATCAACCTTATGATGAACTTCTTGCATAATTATGACATACTGGAATTAGCCTCCAGCATGTGTGCATAGTTTTGCATTCTACTGAGGGAGAATTTGCTCAGCATTTCAGTGTTTACCCTTCGCATTTTGCAGATGGGGTTCCTGAGTGAGGTTCGCTTAGCCATTCTTCTGGCAGAAAGCATGCACAACCATTGAATTATGTTATTGAAATAACTTTCATTACCTCAATCCCCAAAAGCAAACAGATCCTCCCCACCCAAAACAAAAGCTCTGGTTCCCAGACTTTATTTCATTTGTGTTTTCCATGAGTTCTGGGACCCACCCTGGTATTCCCTGTCATTTTTTTTTTCTACCAGACATAACAGATACCAGCCCAACAGCAGAGGGGAATAAAGAGAAGGCCTGGACAGCAAGAAAGGACATAACATTGTATCCATCACAAATTAAAAACACATTTTCTCTCAGTTCCATTCAACAGCATTCAACAAACACCAGCTCTGTGCTCCGGACTCTGGTAGACCCTGCAGAAGCTACCAGCATGTGTCAGCACTGTGTCCTCACAGAGGGAGAAAGCAAGTGTGTATAGCAGAGGTCAGCAAACTTTCTATAAAGTGACAAATAATCAATATTTTTGGCTTTGTGGGGCCAGAAACAAAAGAAAGAAAATTTCCACAAGTGTTTTACTGACAAAATAAAACTTTATCTATGGACATTGAATTGAAATTTCATATAATTTTCACATGTAACAAATGCTGTTCTTCTTTGAGGGTTTTTTTTCCCAACAATTTAAAAATGCAATAACTATTCTTAGCCTGCAGGCCATATAAAAACTGGCAGTGGGGTCAGATTAGCCACATGGACCATACTTTGTCAACCCCTGATGAATAAGACAAAGGAAAGGATGGGAAATGGCTGGGAGCTAGTCCCGAAAATGGGTGGCACCACAACCCAAGTCCAGAGAGGAGAGAGGTGGGGTGGGCTGGTCCAGTCAGGAAGACTTAATGGAAGAGAAGGGATTTGAGCACAGCCTTGAAGGGAGGGTAGGATTTGGCTGCACAGAACCGTTTGGGAAGAACATCCCAGGCCGAAGCGATGAGCACAATGCAAAGCACAGTGGGAGGAAAGATCATGGACCAGTGGAGACGGTGACATACTTCTAGCTCTCCAAGGTTTCTGTGACACACCCTGGGCCTGGTGTTTATGAAGGGGATGGGTATTGTGGGCCTGTGGGAACAGGCCTTTAAATGACTACAATTAATCATATTACATGAATATTTATAATATTCATCACCCAAAACTTGTTGGAAACACTGAGAACCACCAGATCGGCAATTTAAAACTGATGGAGGACAAACTAGACTTTATTTTTCTTCGTCAGGAGATGTTCCAGGTTTCAATTAGTCACTTCATTTAAGGAATTTTAGTGGAGAATGAGCTTGTTCTCAGAATCTTAATAATATTCAAATCATACCAGAAGGATGCCACATGCACTAACCCACATTTTCATGGCCAATCTGAAAGTCTTAAGTTAGGAGTAACAAGTGGCTTTGGTTAGTATATTTTTGTTTGTTTTTTAATATCAATATGAATTTTTCTGGAAGTTAGTAATTAGTTAGTGGGTAACAAAAAAAAAATGTTCTTTCTGGCTGACTCTATCTGTTCCCATGATTTCATCTCCTACTCATAAAGGGGTAACTCCCAGATCTGCATCTCCAGTAGATATCTCCCTAAAGCTTCAAATGCAGATGTCCAAATTTCTGCCGGGTGTCCCCACCTAGTCCTCCCACAGTTGGCAGCCTCCAAGATGGCCTACAATGATCACTGGTCCCCACCTCTTGGTACTCACGCCCTTGAGTTATTCCTTCCCTTTGGGTGTGGGCTGGGCCTAGTGACTCACTTCTAGCAGACAGAGTATAGCAGAGGTGATGGGGTATCACTCCTGATATCAAGTTACAAAAAGGCTAGACTCCATCTTGCTTGCCCTTTCTACTCTCCTCTTGCTCACACTGCTGGAAGCCATCTTCTGAGCTGCCCCAATGGAGAGGTCCTATGGCTGGGAACTGAGGGAGGTCTCAGGCCAATAGCCAGTGAGGACCTAAGGCTCTCAGTCCAACAGCCCTGGGTGAACTAAGTTCTGCTAACAACCACATGAGTGAGCTTGGAAGTCTTCAGCGGGGACTACAACACCTTGATTAAACCTGTGAGAATGCTGAGCCCAAGGCACCTCGCTGAGCAGTGCCTGATTGGTGATCCACAGACACTAGGAGGTAATAAATGTGTGGGGGTTGAAGCTGCTAAATTTTGAGGTAATTTGTTCCACAAAAAGTTAACTAATGTATCAGCAAATTCCCTAAACCTGTTTCTTCCTCTAAATTCTCTATTTTAATTGCTAGGAACACCATGCACCCACTCACCTAAGCTGACAATAGGATGTTAGAAGTCCTTCATTTGATTTCTTTACATCTACAAAAGCTCAAAAGCTTTTGTATTTTTCAATCAACATGCCTTAGTAAGCTGAAATATTGCCCCTGTGAGTTACATCTGGAAATTAAGCCACTTGTGCAGCATCACATGCCGCAGCTTGAACTTTTCTCAATTTCTGCATGATTCTGACATCATCCTGGATGTCTTTCCGCAGATAATAAACCCCTGGGAAGTGTCCAGAGTGATAGACTGGAAGAAAGGAGAGTCTGGGAAACTTGAAAACTATGCCCGTAGCTTGAAAAGCAAGCATATTGTATGGGAGATAGAACAAGCATGGGATTCAAAGGCTGAGATGTGGGTCCTGGTTGAGGCTTTACTACTAACTGGCTGTGTCCTTGGCAAGTCATTTACTTCTTTAAGAGACTTTACTCTTCAGCAAAATGAGGAGGTTAGATGTCAGTGGACAGCAGACCCACGGGTGCATTGCTTCAGCTTGTTAAACTTCAGAGTCCTGTCCCTACTTTATCCCATGCTGATTCAGCAGGTCTAAGGTGGAGCTTAGAAATCTGTATTTCTAAAGTGACTAGCCCTAGCTGGTTTGTCTCACTGGATAGAGCATGGGCCCGCGGACTGAAGAGTCCCCGGTTCGATTCTGGTCAAGGGGACGTGCCCGGGTTTCAGGCTCAATCTCCAGTAGGGGGCATGGAGGAGGCAGCCGATCAATAATTCTTTCTCATCATTTATGTTTCTATCCCTCTCTCCTTCTCCCTTCCTCTCTGAAATCAATAAAAATATATTTTAAAAAATAAAATAAATTAAAAAATAAAGTGACCAACTCCTTGAAGTTTATGGAGGAATTACTGAACTAGATCCTCTCAAAGGATGTCTAAATCCTAATACTGTAATTGCTAAATAGTTTTTACTAGATGCCAATTCTACTTTGCATGTACATTATAAAACAAACAAAAAAAAATTAAAGAATGTATTTGTGTGTGTGCATATGTGTATATGCACATGTGTGTGGGTGGTGTTGGGTTGTGTTTGTTTTTTTCATTTTATTCTCTTCCCAAACTCTAATGAATATCCTTGCATAGTCACTGGGAGACCCACTGGAGGCTATGACAGGTATACTGGAATTGGGTGAAGAGGGACACAAAGGTCCAGGAATACCAAAGACAAACAGGTTAGGAGGTGGGCTCCTTATAGTCACAGTACTGCTTGGCATTGCATGGATACTGAGAAGTAAAAGTTATTATTACAAAAGAACTTACAAACTATATGATAATACGTGTGTGTGTGTGTGTCTGTGTACAGAGTTAGGCCTTCTTGTCCCTATTTGACAGCCTATCACAACACAATGTCACGTTTTATTAGTCTGTTCATGTTGCCATAACAAAATACCAGACACTGGGTGGCTTAGACAACAGATATTTATTTCTCACAGTTCTAGAGACTGGGAAGTCCCAAGATCAAAGTGCTGGCTGATTCAGTTCCTGGTAAAGGCCATTTTTCCTGGTTTATAAACAGTGGTTTTCTCACTGTTTCCTCATGTGGACCAGCGATCTCTGGCTTTTCCTCTTCTTATAAAACCACTAATGTCATGGACACACCACCCTCATAACTTCATCTAAGTGTAATTACTTCCCAAGGACTCCATCTCCAAATACCATCACTCTTGAAGCTTTAGAGCTTCAACATATGGATTTGGAGGGGACACAAACAATCGGTGCACAGTACATAAAAAAGAAATAGAATCTAACTTAATAAGAAAATATCTGTTAAACAATGCAAGTCACTACCAAAGCCCTATGAGGAGGTAAAAAGGGAACTTGTTGCCACATTGCACACAGCAAGACTTTCTCTGTTGTGAAAACTCTCCTTCAGACCCTTTTTTCCCTCTCTCCAAATTTCTCAGACCAACCACTTCACCTGCCCTCACTCTGGTTCTCTTGCACCCTTCCCCTCCCCTCTCTGGCCCACAAGCCCTTTGTTAGGTAGAGCTTTTCCCCCTTCTCTCAGCTTCTGTTTTGTTTTCCACAGAAGAAAAGCCTGGGATCCGCTTTCAGTTGAAGGGTCATAGCCATGTCTAACATAATACTTTTAACCCTGTACACTAAGAAAATGGAACCAATACTGTAAGGCAGTACATGCTTAAATACTAACTAGACAGAACATTAGACTTCTAGATGCTTAGAGGAGAAAAAGGTATCTCTATTCCAGAGAAGTCATGGAGAAGAGAGGAGATAAGCTGAAGGTTGAAAACATGGGGAAATGTTTTACAGGCAAACAGTGGAGCCCTCCTCTCCTATGGGATGAGGAACTATTGTAAAAGGAAGGCCAAAGACAGGCAATTCTACCACCTGTTTAGCTGGTAGACAAAACCAGCGGGCTGTATAGAGGGAAAGAAGAGCAAGACAAGATTGGAAAGTGGGATGGGGCCAGAACATTGAGGACTGTAGGGAAATATACCTCATGAAAGAATTTAGAGCATGGGAGTGACATGATTTCGAAAATTAATGTTTTGTCACCATGCTTCAGGGACGAAGGAACAAAATCCTTTAAGAAAGGAGGTCAGGAAGCTTGTGTAGCCTCTGGGTCTTGGTGATGGGCGTGTGCTCCAGGGACGTGGCAGCAGACATGAAGCAGAATAGAAAAATTACTGCATGAGGTCATGGTAGGACAATCATGGCTGTGGGGAGCCAAAGATGACATGGAGACGTGAAACTAGTTGGATGGGGTATGAGCAGAAATGAGGAATGAAGGAGGAAATTGGGAATGTGGGAAGGAAAAGATGTCAAGTTGATGCTTATTCTATGTGGCAATTCTGAAGGCAGCTCAGCCAAGGGGAGTAGCCAGTAGGCAATGGAGATGCAGAGGGCTGCTTTGGGGCACTTGGGATTTAGATTTGTGAGCATCTGTAAGATATTATATTCACCAACTAATTAAAATTGCGTTTTTCCCATAGTTTAGAGTTTTGATTCCTAATAAAAGCTCAAATCAACCTGGAAGAGATGGATAACGCTTTTGTTGACCAGCATTGTTCGTTTTTCAGATATATTCTTGGGAAGAGATCCTGAAGGCAAGCAGGGTGGGAATTTTGAATAATTAAAGAGGCAAAGAGGGACACCTTATAAATACCAGAAATGGACTCTGCTCCCAGCACACACCAGGAGAAAAAAAGACCTACACATCACCATTGGGAATGGTGGTTGGAATTCCGGGGGATGATTAAGAAATTACATTCACGGATCTTGTTCACTTCTGGATGATAAATACAATTGCATGTGCATAATCAATTTTCAAAGCTATGAAAATGTTTGTATTCTTTTAAGAGAGAAGTCTTTGCTTCAAACTTGTCTACAGTACACAATAACAAATTTACATTGCCAGAGTTAAATTTGAAACTCTGGACTTAAGATTTGAGAATCCATTATAATTACTTTCTTGGTCAGGAACCTAGAGGTATATTCCTATTGCTGATTTTAAACCAAAATTCTTTCACCTGAGGCTCCAGGCCAGTAGCCTCCAACTTTTTACCACTAAATGCTTCCTTTATTAATTTTTCACCAGAGACTTGTGCTTTAATAGATTTTATTCTGTATTTAAGTAAAATGAGTATCCATTTCCATTAGTCTATGTGCTCATCAGCATGAAATAATTAGAATGTAAAGTAGATATAGTTAGTTGGGCAGTCATCACTGTTTCTAGGATTACATTATGGCTTTCCTAGGCCCCTAGAAACTAAGGGGATCCAAATTGTGGGTACTACTTAGGGACCTTTCTCTGCCCCTTGATCCTCACCAAGCCAAATTCTATATTGCCTCTGCTGATCTCTTGCTACTCAACACCCTGCTTTTGCTCAAACATTATCTCACACTCAAAATGTGCTTTTCTTCCAAAGTGGATAATGCCATTCTCTGCTAATATCTCCTCTTCTAGGCTCATGTACCCATTCACCGGTTGCCAGTAATGTTAACTGCTAACAGCTATGTCCCTAAGTGAACATTGCCCTTGACCAAAGGAAGCAGCCTAATCCAAGGTGACACCCTCCCCAGGGGCATGGTCTAATATTTTTAACATTCCTAAAAGCCTGCTGTGGGTAATACAAGTTCTACACTGCTCAGGATAAAAGTAGAGGAAACTCAAATCACCAATATCAGGAACAAAAGAGTGAACCTTATTAAACCCTACAGACATTAAAAGGTTAAGAAAATATTATGAATACATTTATGCCCATAGGTTTGGCAACTTAAATTAAATGGAAACTTTTCTTGAAATGCATAAATTACCAAACTGATATGAAAATAATAGAAAAGTTGAAGAGACTTTATAGCTATTAAAGAAATTAAATTCATAATTTAAACTATTTCCACAAAGAAAACACCAAGTGCAAATAGCTTCACAGGTATATTTTATCAAACATTTATAAAATAAATATTAACAATCCTGTAAAAACTCATTCAGAAAATAGAAGAGAAACAAACACTTCCCTATTCATTTCATGAGCTCATCCTCCTCCTGATACATAAACCAGAAAAGACATTACAAGAAAAGAAAAGACAGATCCATATCCTTTAAAAATAAGAGGGCAATAATCTTAAAATTTTAGCAAATTAAACCAAGCAATATATAGAAAGAAAAATGAATCATGAACAAATGGAATTTATTCCAGAGTATAAGGTTGGTTTAACATTTAAAAGTCAATGTAACTCACCACATTATCAGGTTAAAAGAGAATCCCCATATGATCACCTCAAGTGATGCAGAAAAACCATTTGGCAAAATTTAACACCAAATTATCCTATACAGTATAATAAAAGCCTAACATGCAAATCAACCAAATGGTGGAACGACTGGTGGAATGACCGGTCACTATGATGCGCACTGACCACCAGGGGGCAGACGCTCAATGCAGGAGCTGCCCCCAGCCTGCAGGCCCCAGGCCAGCCAAGGTGGGTGCCAGCAGGGGCCCCGATCACCCTGCCGGTCGCCCCGCAGAGGGAGGCAACAGGTGGTGGCAGTGGGGGCGGGGCTGGCTGGCAAGCGGGCCGGCACTGCCCCTCACCCCCCATCGCCCCTGTGGTCACCTCTGGCAGAGGGAAATGACCAGCGTCGGCGGTGGCGGGGAGGGGGGCAGCAGGTGCCAGCCAGGGCCCCCCCCCCCGTCATCATCCCACCAGTCACCCCACAGATTGGCCCTGATCGCCGGCCAGGCCTAGGAACCCTACCCATGCACAAATTTCATACATCAGACCTGTAGTAATTATGATAAAAAGCTTTCAGCAAACTAGGAATAAAAGAGAATGTCCTGATAAAGTTCATGTATGAAAAACTTACACTAACATCACCTTTAATATTGAAAGACCAAATCTGGACAGGGAAGGATATCTGGTCTAACCACTTGTATTCAACATTGTATTGGAAGTTGTCAACCCAGTGTTATCAGGTGAGAAAAAGAAATGAAGTCATGCAGACATACAGATTAGAGAGAGAGAACTAAAAGCACCACAGACAAAATGATCATGTACATAAAGTACACTAAGGATCTACCAAAAAAGTGACTAGAGCTATAAAGTAAATTCAGCAAGGACCCAGGATACAAGGTCATTAGAAAAATTCCATTAAAATTCTATGTGCTAGGGAAAAAATCATAGAACAGATTTTTAGAAACAGTAACTTGGGTAGTCTACTTTTTGTTTGGCTGAGTAGGCCCCTACTCCGCTGATCCTTCCACTGATAATAACAGTAAACTCTGAAAATAAATATAAAAACAAAGCAAACAATAACAACAAAATTACCTAAAGGATTGGAATGTGAGCAAAAGCAGGCAGGTTCTGGAGGGAAGTTGTCACCTAAAGGAAGGAAATAGCATAGGTGAGTATCCCATTTCTTAGGGCTTTAGGTCTAAAGACAAGCTGCAGCCAGCATTGTGCAAGGTGACTAAAACTTTGAGAGAAATCCCATAGTCTTTCTGGACTGAAAACACAGAGTACAAAGTTTGAGGCAGCACAACTGCTAAAAAATGAGGGTAGAATCACATAAAAAGTGAAGCATGAGAGGGAGATGGGGATCACAATTTTTGTGTATATACTCATCCCTAATATCTGCCTAACCCTTGGACAAGACTGCAACCAACCCAGTTAAGAACATAAGAATTGAACTGTGGTTTGAACTACTGCCCAAGAGACAGAGTTCATAAATTGGGTCCAACAAAGTTCATTGTCTATTAAACCAAACAAAACAACACCACAATTCTCTTTGGGAAAAAAAAAAGGAGCAAAATCAAAAGTCTTCACAACTTAACATTTACAATGTCAGGATACAATCCAAAATTCTCAACATACGAAGAAATGGAGAACTGCAAGCAATTTTCAGGAGTAAAGACAATCAATAGAATTAACATACAAGAATTTTTAAACCAGGTATTATAATTCTGATCAATGAAGCAAATGAAAATATGATGAATGAAAAGGCAGAGAAATAAAAATTTCAAAAAAAACCAACCATGAGTAATACTAGGACTGATAAATATAAGATTTGAAATTAAAAATGTAGCCCAGGCCAGCGTGGCTCAGTGGTTGAGCGTCGACCTATGAATGAGGAGGTCATGGTTCGATTTCTGGTCAGGGCACATGCCCGGATTGTAGGCTTGATCCCCAGTGTGGGGTGTACAGGAGGCAACCAATCAATGATTCTCTCTTATCATTGATGTTTCTATCTCTCTCTCTCCTTCTCCCTTCCTCTCTGAAATCAACAAAATATATATATTTTTAAATGTACTAGATGAGCTTAATAGTAGAATTGAGATGATAGAGAAAAGAATTGGGAAACTTGAATTTCAATCAATAAAAATTATCCAATATGAAGAACACAAAAGAGACTGGGAAAAAACTTACAGAGCCTCAAGGACTTATGGGACCATATAAAAAGGCCTAACATGCATATTATGTATTTGAAGTTACAGAAGAGAAGAAAGATAGAAGAGATCATAAAATTTTTGAATAATAGTGACCAAAATTTCCTTATTTTGTAGAAAAATATTTACAGACTGAAAGTGCTCAGCAAACCCTAAGAAGAATCAATATGAAGAAAATTATGCTGGTACTGCTGAAAACCAAAGATAAACAGAAAATCCTGAAAGAAGGCAAAGAAATGACATACAGGGGAACAATGACACTAATATTGACTTCTCATTAGAAACAACGGAGGCAAGAAATATATGGAACAATATCCTTAGAATGTTGAAACAAAAAACTTATCAGCCCACCCTAACCAGTTTGGCTCAGTGGATAGAGCATCGGCCTGCAGACTGAAGGGTCCCAGGTTCGATTCTGGTCAAGGGTATGTACCTTGGTTGCGGACACATCCCTAGTAGGGGGTGTGCAGAAGGCAGCTGATTGATGTTTCTCTCTCATTGATGTTTCTAACTCTCTATCCCTCTCCCTTCCTCTCTGTAAAAAATCAATAAAATATATATTTAAAAAAAAAAAACTTATCAGCCTGAAATTCTATATGCAACAAAAATATCTTGAAGACTAAATACATTTTCATTAAAAATCGATATTTAAAATACTATCAATAATAGAAAATAAACTTAATAAAATATGTGCAAGATGTTTACACTAAAAATGATAAAACATTGCTCAAAGAAATTAAAGACTTAAGTAAATGGGAAGATAACAGTTTATGATAGATTGAAAGACTCAATATTAGTGAGTAAATTTTTCCTAAATTGATCTATAAACCTGCAACCTATAAACATAATCCCAACTAAAAATCCCAGTAGTCTATTATGCAGAAGTTGAAAAACTGGTTCAAATTTTACAAAGAAAATACAAAGAGCCTAGAATTAGCCAAAACAGTTTTCTGTTTAGTTATTCCATTAATTGCTAAGAGTGAGAGGGGTGGAGAGAGTAAATAGGGGGGATTGGAACATCTGTCATACTTTCAACAATAAAGATAAATTTAAAAAGAAAAAAAGAGTGAGGTATTGAAGTCACCAGCTAGAATTGTGGATTTGTCTACCTCTCTTGTGGTAACGAGCACTGCCTGGCACTGCCTCCTTAATTATTATTGCTTCTGTATGGGCAGGAAGGCTCAGCTCGCACTGGACTCTACAGGCACTGCCCTGAGGTGGAGATCAGAGCACTGTTAGCTTCCACTGAGCAGGGAGGGAATGGAAGATCAGCTTCCCACTCAGCCCTGCTGACAGCTGGTGGGGGGATAGGGGGAAAGGGAGGGTGGTGTTGAGAAACAATCTATTTTTGCAGGGTGGGAGAGGGGGCTATGGGCTTCCTATTGGTGTTTGGATGGAGTAGGGTGGGAATTGCTAGAAATATTTTCTGTTGTTAGGCCCCCCTTTTCCCCATTCTTTGACAAGGGAAGATAGAGTAATTTGTTATTGGTTTTGGGGGTAGGGGTTGGAGAATTGTTTGTCTGTGCCTGGTGGTGGTTGGAGGTTTCTGAGCTCCCTATTTAAGACATATGAGAGTCTACAGGGAAATTCAGAAACTTGCCACCTTGTTCTCCCTTAAGTGCTGGGGTGTCTACGTAGCCCAACTTCTTTCTTCCAATTCTCAGAGACTTCCTATGCTCATAGTTGTGTTGTGTCCAGGGATTTTTAGTTGTAAGGGGAAGGAGCTGGGTACAATGGGGCTACACAATCTTAGACAAACCAGAAGTTCCCAAAATAATTTTGAAACAGAAATTTCAAAGTTAAAGGATGTACACTATAATTAATAAGATGGGAATAAACAAGAGTCAGAAGTAGATCCACATATATATGAGCCATTAATTTTTGATAGAGGTGGCAAGGTAAGTCAATGAAGAAGGGACAGTCTTGCTAATAAATGATGCTAAAAAACTGATAGCTACATGGATAAAAATGCGCCTTGACCTTTATTTCATACCATAAAAAACACTTAACACAAAAAGGAGCTATATAAAAAATAAATTTTTAGATAAAAATAGAAGGGAATATCTTTGTGAACTTTGAGTAGGAAAAGATTTTTTAGACAGGGAAAAGAAGAGCAGTAACCATAAAAGAAAAAACTTGAGAAACTGAACATCATAATTTAAAACTTTTGTTTATCAATGACACTGTTAAGGAAAGACAAAGGCAAAAGGAGAAATGGTATATATATATGGCAGAGGACTCGTATCAGAATATGTAATGAACTCCTATAACTCAATAATAAGAAAGCAACCAGTTTACAAAAAAGTACAAAATATTTAAATTTCCCAAAAGAAGATACATAGATAGTATATGAAAAGATGTTTAGCATCATTTGTTATCAAGGAAATGCAAATTAAAACCACAATGTGATCACTGTGTACTAGAGGAATTAATTTATTTTATTGATAAGTAACCCTTGAAACAGGGCTGGTCCTGCAGACAATATATTTACACAAATTTGGAATCTGAAACTTCCAAGAGCAATCATATCCTGAAGTTTTAAGGAATATATAACATAAATCCCTAGGGGTAACCTCCATCCCAGAGGCCACATATACCATTCCTTGATCCATCTATATAAGTTGCTAGTGGTGAGATTTATGGCATACAGCAGCTAAAAACGGACAAGAAATATACTGTGTATCTTGGGATCTGCATACTCCATGGATACCAGAACATAATGTTCTTTTCATATCACCTCAACTTTGTTGGCTGCTGCTCAGGAACTAGGAAGTAAATGAACATGAAAAAGAATACACACTGTTTTTCATATGTAGAAGCATGAGCCTCAAGAGAATGAAAAGACAAGCCACAACTGGGAGAATATATTTGCAAAAGATATCTGATAAATGATTATTATCCGAAATATAAAAAAAAACTCTCAAACTTATATAGTAAGAAAAGGTATACCCAGTTTAAAAATGGACAAAAGTCCTGAACAGATACCTCACCAAAGAAAATATACTGATGGCTAATAATCATATAAAAAGATGCTTTACATCATACGTTATTAGGGAATTGCAAGGCAAAACATCAATGAGATATCACTACACACCTATTAGAATGGCCAAAATCTAAAATACTGACAACACCAAATGCTGATAAGAATGTAGAGCAACAGGAACTTTCATTTATTGTTGGTGGGAATCCAAAATGTTGCGGCCACTTTGGAAGGCACTGTGGCAGATTCTTACAGAACTGAACATGCTTTTCTCCATATAATGCAACAATCACACCCTACTTGAAAAAAATATTCCATGCAAAAACTTGCACATAGATGTTTATAGCCGCTTTATTCCTCATTGCCAAAACTTGGAAGCAACCAAATGTCCTTCAGTAAAATGGACAAATAAATGGATTTACTTCTGACTTTTTTGTTTATTCCAGTACTAGTATATCTAAAATAATGGACTATTATTCAATACTAAAAATAATCTATCAAGTCATGAAAAGATAAGGAGGAACCTTAAATGTTCTTACCAAGTGAGAGTAACCAGTCTGAAAAGGCTACATACTATATGATTTCAACTATATGACATTCTGGAAAAGACAAAACTATGGAGACAGTTAAAAGATGACTGGTTGCCAAGGATTCAGAGGAGGGGGGATGAACAGGTGGAGCTCAAAGGATTTTTAGGGCAATAAAACTATTCTGTGTGCTATTATAATGAAAGATACATGTCATTACAAATTTGTCCAAATGCATAGAATGCACAACGCCAAGAGTGAATCCAAATATAAACTATGACCTTCAGGTGCTTATGATGTGTCAGTGTAGGTTCAATTGTAACAGATGTCCCATTCTAGTGCAGGATGTTCATAGCAAGGGAGGTTGTGCATGGGGACAGTTAGGTGATACATCGAAACTCTCAATAATTTCTCTTCATTTTTGCTGTGAACTTAAAACTGCTCTAAAGAATAGTCTATTTAAAAAGTATGTGTAAGCCTTAGCAAGTAGGATAACTATTCCTGATGCACTCTGCCTGGCACACCCTGCTAGCCACTGCAAGGCACAGTCCACCAACAGGACACATAAGTAGAACACTCATCTGTTCCAGGAGTCAAGGAAATAAATTTTTTCCATACTTCTTTCCCCACTCTTCACCTTGCTTTTCCAATCAAGTCTATCCCAGTTTTTGTAGTCCCCAAGTTCCCCAATTAGAAATTCATTTATGCATCATTTTAGGGAGAAGTAATACCTTAAACATTAATAAATATTCTCTGCATGAGGGTATAGATTAATCTCCTTTGCTTGGACCAGGTTTTGATAGGAGATACTTGGTTGAAACATCATAGATATGCAGGCATTGGAAAAAAGAGCCGGGGGGACCACAGAAATGAAAGACAGGACATATTGAAGATAAATTCTTAAGGACTTCACCAAAAGTCAGCTTGAATTTAAAAACTTTCAAATATATTTGATTTCAAAATAATGTAATTGTCCAAATGAATAATTTCTGCATCTTGGAGAATGTTATAAAGTTTTCTGCCATTCCCTCCGATTT
The DNA here is from genome assembly GCF_951640355.1 of Cnephaeus nilssonii. Taxonomy (NCBI): domain Eukaryota; kingdom Metazoa; phylum Chordata; class Mammalia; order Chiroptera; family Vespertilionidae; genus Cnephaeus; species Cnephaeus nilssonii. The sequence continues at coordinate 50,597,914 of NC_137075.1, forward strand.
CTCATCTTGGACAAATTCTTAACTTCCCTATGAACCAGTTTTTTCCCACATGTGAAATAAAAATACCGCTTGCTTACTTCTGGGAGAGGGTGAAACCTGGAATGAATCAGAGTACTGTGGCCCCACCCTAAATATTCTGGCATAAATGAAACCTAATTCAAAAGAATAGCAAGTGTAGCTTTGAAGAAGACAATAAATCACAGAAAGGCAACCTCGCCGTAGGGGAACACATAGGTGGTTGGTATTGTCCAGTTGGCACTTTCCGTGAAATCTCATGGGAAACATGGACTAGACAAAATACAGTTGTGCTTGATATTAGAGCAAGTTAACAGCGCCCCCTTCACTCTCTCACATTGTCCTTACGTCACCTGGTCCTGCATTGATTTGCCCTTCTCCTGAGTTCCCCAGGCTGAAAACTCCAGGATCAAAGAGTTTATTAAGGAAACTTACGGACAGAAGTAGAGTCTTGGCCAACAGTAAGATGGTAGATCTCCACACGGGAAAGGGGATGGGGGCTTGATATATACTAGTATAGCCTCCAGGCTTGTAGCCCAGTGCCATGTGCTTGATAAACACTGAACATTTCAAAGCAGTGAACAACTTAATGGGCCTACATTTCTATGTAAGAACATTCTTTTCAGATGATACGAACCCACGTCTTCCGGGGTGAACTGGCGGTCACTGAGAGCAATGTGCTTCTGAAGATAGCATTGGAAACATCAAGCATTAGAAACATTTTGCCTAACAATCCATGAAGTCTTGCCCCACGAGGAATTGACTCCTTTATTCTGCTAAGCATGGGCTTGGAGTGGGCTTTCCTGCGAAGCAGGTGTGTGCAGGAGGTGAGAGGCCATGAAGTAGCCATGGGCCCCCCTGCACTGGCATGAAGTTGAAGGGAGTCTGCATAGAGTTGGTTGCCATACAGACTGGGGACACAGAGATATTGGAAGTGATGCTTCAAAGCTGTCTGACATAGTCTGAAGTGTAAATATTGAAGTAATAGAAACTGAGTCTTCTAATTTAAGGAGTCAGCACAGTCAAATTTCCACAGACCATTATAAATCATCACATCTCAGTCCTCTTACATTTTCCATGACAAGAGTGGCTTCAATAACCACAAGACAGACAAGATGTAAATCTACATATTTTATTTAGTAATTAGGTAAGCATCACCATCATTCACTTAACCTTTTGCACTCGGATGTCGAGATTAAAATTACTCTTTGAATGTATCAATAATTTGAAATATAAAAAAATCCAAATAAATCAGTTTGTATGAAAAGAAACTCCAGTTTTTTATTCTACTGCCGCGCTTTGTAAAATCTGGGGTATTTAAAAAATTAAATCCTGAGTAGAATAAAGGAATCGAGAAAAAAAGCAAGCGAGTGCAAAGGGTTAATCAAAATCTTCTTGACCTTAGCCTTATTTTTATTGTGTCTTCAAAAGCAATAAACTGTTCAATTTTTACCTGGAAATCGGAATTACATCAAAAAATATCAGTCTGGATGGTGTGTCTCAGTGGTTGAGCGCTGACCATGGTTCGATTCCCAGTCAGAGTACATGCCTGGATTGCAGGCTCCATCCCCAGTGTAGCGTGTGCAAGAGGCAGCTGATCAATGATTCTCTCTCATCATTGATGTTTCTATCTTTCTCTCTCCCTTCCTCTCTGAAATCAATAAAAATATAATTTTAAAAAAAGAAATATCATAAACTCCAAGAATTTAGTAACTAGAAGAAACTTTAGGAAGTCATTTAATTTACCTCTCACCAGGCAAAACTATTTAAACTAATATATATATATTAATATGTGTGTGTGTGTGTATATATCACACACATATACATATATATGTATATATATTTAAACTAATATATACATATATAATATTTAAAGACCTCCAGATATGCCAGTTTTATATATCACTTAGTTACTGATTTTAGCAATATATTTCCATCTCTTTGTTTTCATAATCTAGATATATATAATTATAAATATTCTCCCATCTCTCTATCAAGAGATTACTTCTTGTTGTTGCACCTAGAATAACCTCTTTAAAACAGGTTGGACACATTTCGCAATCCTTTTTTTAAAAAAAAAGAATATGCTCAACAAAAATTTGAAGAATTAGACAAGGTCAATTTATTATGAGTTTTATAGGAAATACTTTTGAAATCATTATTAGAAGTATTAAATCTTTACCTTTAGATAAGTAGGCAAAGGTAGGAGCAGGGAACCCAATTAGGAGATTATTGAAATGGTCCAGGAAAGAGATGATTGTGGCCTGGACTAGAATGGCCCCATGGACACAGTCAAGGTATTTTCTGGAGATAAAACCAGTGGGACATGCTGATGGATTATCTGTGTGGGATCAAGGAAAGAAGTCAAAGATGAGTTCTAGGATGGAATGGCCAGATGACTGGGATCTACTTCAAAATGCCCTGGAGGAGGGGGAGTGAGGTGGTGGAGGAGAAATAAGTTGCTCCTAAGTTGATCACTGTTGAAGCTCAGTGATGGGTACATATGTTTCACCTTACTATTCTGCCACTTTTCTTTAATACACTTTATAAGGAAAATATACCTTTACCCAGTGATTTCAATTACAAAAATCAACCCTAAAGAAACACTTGGAATTAAAAACATTTTTATATAAGAATGGTCACAGCATCCTTATTTCAATATTTATAGTATTTCAATAGTAGAAGTAATCTTGTTGACTAACAAAAGGGCAAAAGTATGAATATTATATGATACTAGGAGCCCAGCGTGCAATTTGAAATCGCACGGCACCGCCCACCCTCGAGTTGCCAGTCTGGCCCTGCCTCCCTCTCTGGCCCTTGAAGCAGCCGTGGCCGCTGCTGATCAGGCCCTCCCCCAGCGCAGGCGCTTGCGGAGGCCCCTGCTACCCCGCCCCTGATGCTGCGTGCGCACAACCTCTTCCTGTCCGGTCAACCCATTATGGCATCCCGGTTAATTAGCATATTTCTCTATTTTATATATATATATATATACTAGAGGCCTGTTGCACAAAGATTCGTGCAAGAATAGGCCTTCCTTCCCCTGGCTTCGTTCCTGGCCATCCGGGAGCCTTTGCAAGTCTTCGCTCCCGGCCGCCTCCAGGGAGCCTGCAAGTCTCTGCTCCGTGCTGGAGCACCGCTCCTGTAGCTCCCTCCGCCCCTCACCCTCCCCCTAATAGCAGGCATCCCACCCTACCTGGCAGCTCCAAGCCAGTGTACGCAAATTAAGCCACCATCTTTGTTGGGTTAATTTGCATACTCGCTCCTGATTGGCTGATAGGCATAGCGGAGGTATGCTCAATTTGCATATTTCTCTTTTATTAGGGTAGATACAGATGCTTATTAAAAATCATGCTGGTAATAATTTTGGAAAAGGCTGATAATATAATAAAAAGTTAAAAAACAGAAAATAATGTGGAAATAATTCATGTTTCAGATTAGTAAAAAAAAAAAGAGAGAGAAAAATGGAAAGAGCAAAAAGAAAGAGAGCTCAGAGCAACTTTCTAGAAAAATAATGTGTTCAATTTGGGAGAACTCAAGTTCAATATCATTAATAACAATTCCCCACCCATTTCCTCTATTGCTGTTGCCTCAATATGGTCTCAAACCCACAGAAAAAAATACTTCCTATGTCCCACTTCAATGAATTCTAACTTCATGATGAAAACTAGGAAATGTATCATTCAATAACAGCTGCTACAAAAATGTGTCAGCATTACTTGCAAACCCTGGGAGGCAGAGATATATGCTTTTCTGGGAAAAATTGAGAAAATTAATAAACTTACAGGAATTTGTCATAAAAGTACTGAAACTACAATCCAAGCTGGCAGGATTTCTTAAGAGTTTCCCTAGCCTTTGCGGTATTCTGGGAAGGCTCGGGGCTTCCTCCACCCTGGGAGTGGGCATCTCTCTAGCAGGCCCAACCAGGGTGACGATGAAGACAGCCAGCTACCTCAGCCAAATGGTCAGTGAACCCTGAGACACAGCCACTGATTCCTGGATGGCAACAGGTGTCGTGGTGAAATTCTGGACTTCAGACTGCTTAAGCCCACAAGCTTTAACCCTTCGCCTCAGGGTTTTGTGTCAAGAAGCACCGGTCCTGCTTTTTAAACCAGGAATGGATGAGGGCCTCTAAGGATACTTCTTATCCTTATTTCTTTTTGCTTGAAATAAGCAAAAAGTTTTCTTGAGAGGAAAATTTTTATCTTTCCCAAAGCAGGAAAGGGACATATAACTGTTGTTGACACAGAGTCTCCCCAACATGCCAGGCCCGTGTTCCCCTATGTTGCTCCAACCCTAATGGATCTGAGAAAAGCAGAGGGTACAGAAGGCATGTGTCAGAGAAGGGGATTGCATGTGGGGTGGAGGAATGTGTTTACAAGGCGGTGCCTTGGTGAGTAAGAGACATGCACAAAGTCATGGGTCAGAGCTCATATTCTCTTCGGTCTGAGCTCTGTGGATAAAATCACCCTGCACTGAAAGATAATGGAGGCTGAGCCACGCCATGCTTTTCTTCTGTCCTCCAAGTTCAGGGTTTTATCTCCCTCTGAGGTAGCGCAGATCCCAAATGGCTAGAAACCTCAATATGTCCATGAGATTTGTGAGGACAATCAGCTCTATTCTCTCCTGCAGATTTCTCTACCACCTATGGACTCTCCTGAATGAAAGGAGTGTGACTTTTGCTCTGTAGTGAAGCAAGATAGAGCCTTTTGACTCTGGAAAAACCTATAGTGGATTAAAATGATGACTGAGCCACATGCAATAATTCACAGTTCATGAGCCTATTCAATATGAAATGGAGTTCCTGTTTGTATCATTTTTAATTGCTCCAAAGTGATGTTAAAAAACAAATAAGAAGTGCACTTGAAAGGAATCCAGATAGCCAAAGAATAGCAAACAAAGATATTATGATTTACTATAATAGGGTATTCAAATATTTAGACTGACTTCTGATTTCTGATGTTTGTATGTTCTGAGACAAGAACTAGAAATAGTCTGTAAAATAAGTTAATTAGACTTGGATGGCTTTGATATCTAGTGGGACATTCATGATGTATTTTATGTATCTTGCATGTGACACATGATGATTACAGCATATGAGGTAATGTTATACAATACATGGGGTGCATGAATTGAGAGAAATATGCAGCAACATAATCATTTGGTACACAGATTCTTGACAGTCAATTTATATTCAGAAAGGAACAGATTTTTAGCTTACTGAGTTTGAAGTTGCATATATTGCCAAAAAATAAACAACCATATTCCTGTTTCTTCCAGATAAATTATTTTTCATGTTGACAGGCATAAAGTGACTGTTCTATGTAAATGATTCTAAAATCTTAGCTCCTTGACAGGAAATTATTTCTTTCTTTGAGATCAGATGACTAAGGGATGAAAAAAAAAAAAGAATGAGAAGTTTAATTAACTAATTTAATTAATACTCTCAAATCAATATAAAAGTTATGGCTAAGAACACCAGAATAGACCCTTTGCCTGAAAATGTATAATGTATCCGTGTGCATAAATAAGGATTATCAAAGATGAGATAAACATGGCTAGTTATGTATAATAAAAAATTGTTATTTATCTTTGACACAGCAGAGTTATGAGAAGACAATAAAATTCGGTAGCATCCTTTCTCTTGGGGAAATGCGGAGTGGGGTAGAGTCTACTTAAATACAATCAACCAAAAAGCTTAAGCTCAAAAGCTTAGACATAAAATTGTATCAGACTGTATCATAGTGTAGTACAGTGTGGTATAGTGGAGTAAAATAGAGTATATATTTTACAGTATATAGTCTATAGTTCCTGGCCAAGGGGCTTTGATTTATTTGGGGAGATGGGATTAATATGTGAAACAATGAACAAACCATTAATGACTAATGTAAATGGTTGCTAAACACTACAGACAAACTATAGACCTGAGGAAGTTCACAGGAAGGGGGTTCTGAGTTGGTCAGTGAAATCTCTGTGGAGGAGATGGCACTATACTCTAAGTGACAGATACATGATCTACTTAGGCGAGAGGAAGAATAGGCTGTCAGGCTGAGGAGGAAAAGTATGAGCATACATGGAATGAGCTCTGTGCGTCTGAGGGACATTAAGAGACTTACCTGACTAAGAGCAGAGAGTATGTGTAGAGGAAAATGGAAAAAGCTGTTGGTAATGTAGAGAGAAGTCAGACCATGGAGGGCCTTGGAAACCTGGCAAAGGATTTATGTTTGATAGGAGGGAGTGGTAAGATGAAAGCAATGTTTAAGGAACATTCATCTGGTGTCCACGTGCAGGGTAGATTAGAGCAGGGGAAGCTGAAGTCAGGGAGGTTCCCTGGGAAGTTGATGTACTGATCCAAGAATGAGCTGGAGAGGAGCTGGGGGTGGGGGTGCAGGGCAGTTACAACAGGGAGACAGAAACAGACGTAAGGAACAAGATGAAAGAAGTCAGAGAGCTGACTGAGGATCAGAGATATCAGAAGTGACTAAAGACAAGGTTTCAAACTCAGAAAATTGGAGAAAAAAATTATGTTGATAACAGAGATATCAAAACCAGGATGGATAGATGGTTGTGGAAAAACCAGTTCATTTATGAACATCCCAATTGTTCATGTGGACATCCAAGAAGTATTATTAAACTCTATATATAAATCAGGGTGTTAACGAACAGACTGTCAAATTACAGCGGGAAGGCTGGGGAGTGTTGGGGAGAGGGGGAAAGAGATTAACCAAAGGACTTGTATGCATGCATATACGCACAACCAATGGACACAAAACACTGGGGGGGTGGGATGAGGGCATGTGACAGGGGGTAGGGGAGGCTGGGGGAAGGTCTATGGGGGGGGGGGAGGGAGATATATGTACTACTATATGTAATATTTTAAACAATAAAATAAAATTAAAAATTAAAATAAATAAATAAAAATAAATCAGGGTGTTAAAATGCCTACCTTAGGCATTCAGAAGTCAAGGGTGAAAGTTGAGGCTATGATAGTCAAGCATTGAGGTTCTCTAATGGTTATAAGATTGGAGGAAGACAACGATCCATAGAATCCTGGAAATCATATTTTTGTTCTTCGCAGTCATTGTGGGTGTGAGAAGAAAAGTGAGTGGTTGCATTTGACTCTTAGTATCCCTTAAAATGCCATCAAAGAGACTGCCAGGCAACTAAGAAGATATTCATAAAACTTTAGATCCTCTTAAGATCCATACAGACTAGCCATCTATTGCATAAATAGAACATGTGAGCACAAGATATTTTTTCTTGATCTGTTCATTCATGTATCCTAGGCACTAGAATAATGTCAGTACATAGTAGACCCTCAATAAATATTTGTTGAGAAAAAACGAGTAAATGAATAAATGAAGAGATCAGGAAGATGATATACGATAGAACTGATGTTTTGTTGCTTGGACCACACAGGTCCTTTGACAGAGCAAACCATGCAAATCACATTTCCACTGCATAGGAACAAGAAGTAAATCCTTCCTGGATCCAAGGACAGTGTCCTGTGGGCAGGGGGCCAGCAGGGCTAGAGAAAGAGCTTCATTCTGCAGGGCAGGGGAAAGGCTCCCAGGGATATTTAAAATCATTGCTTTTTCTAACTCCCCTGTTATAGATAACAGGCTGTGTGAAGAAAGCCCAGCACAGCCGGGGTGATCTCATACTTAGTAAAATTCCCTAAAGCATGCATAGTCATTGTTTCATTCGAGGCCAATATCTGCAGCCAACATCGCTCCTCCCAGCACTAAGCTTCAGATTGGATCCACTGGGACGCCGCCATCCCAGAAAACACGGGGTTGCAGCTTTCTGCATGTGTGATGAAGGGGTCTCCCCGAAAGGGTGAGATTTAGCTTCAAGGGGGCTTTCATTTCAAAGCCTAAAGGGGTTAGCCCTCTTGATCTTGCTGGGTGGCTGTCTACGAGTTAAATTTAATAAGCTGAGGCTGTCTTTAGTCAGACTTTGGCCTCTCTGGGTTAAGATGACTAAACTTTTGTAATTTTTCACTCCTCTCTGATTTGATGGGTGGTATTTCTGCCAGAAAGGGACAAAGTCAGTCCAAAGGATTCTCTTTTCCCATCAGAAATCCTGTCTGCTGTCTAAACTGTGAGGGGAGAAGACTCGGGATCAGACAAGGTTAGGAGGGATCTTAGAGATCATGTGGTCTAGGGTCCTAAACGCATGAAAACAAGGGCCAGGCAGATGACAGAAAATAGTGAAGGGGAGTCACGGGGTATGTGTCAAACTGGAGATGTGATAACCCACGCCAAGGACTCACACTGAAGGACTTACAACCCCGTGCTGGCCAGACCAAGCACATCTATGCACTGGTTAGGCCCCTGACCTAACTCAATCCCTTGTTTTACAGGTGAGGTACCTAAGGCCCAGAGAAGGAGCAAGAACATTTTGTGATAGAAACACTAACCCGGGAATCATGAGGCCTGAGGTTCTAGACCTGACTGCACACACCAAATGACCTTGAATTAAGGTTGACCTCTTGGAATCTCCTTTTCTTTTTTGTAAAATGAAGAATTTCCCTATGATCTTGTGCTCTAAAATTCTAGAAGCCCTTAAGGGTACCCGATTAGTTAGTGCTCATGGCTTGTGCAGGTTGTGAAAACCAAGAGGGAGGGGAGACTCAGAACACCTTGGAGTCACGTGCGGCTTCTCATGCCTACTGAAACATCTTTGAGTGTCCACCTGTCCCGAGCAGGCCTTCTGAAGATGGGGTCTCAGAAGATCTGAGTGTATCTGCTCCTTCCAAAAGGATGGATCCAACTGGGAAGAGACATGAATCTCCTTGTTTTGTTTCCATTTGAGAGAACTTCCTACCCTGTTGGGAGGTGGAGAAGTACTAAAGAACTATTTGTGAGCCTCTGCTAAAGCCCAAGGCAAATCCTCTCTCACTTCCACTGTCTGTTCTTATCCCTTTTATTTTTCTATGTAAGGAGGTCCTTATTAGGAGAAATTCTTATTTGTCTATTTTTGCTAACACCCTTTTGAATGTGAGTTTGATGAGAGCAGGGACTCTGTCTACCTTGTTTGCCATCATATTCTCAGTGCACCAAACAGTGCCTGGTCCATAGTGAACTAGAATAAATATTTGATGGATAAATAAATGACTGCTCCAGTTTTAATAGATAATTAGTGGAAGAGTCAGGTTTTGTACCAAAGTCATCCAATTTTCAGTTTTTTTCCCTAAACTACTGGGCCTCAGAGAAGTAAGTTTGTCAGTGAATTTTCTGTGAAAGAGGGTACTAGATCTGGGCACCAGGATAGCATGAGAGAAGGAAGAGTCAGTTTACCAAAATTCTAGTCCAAGCTCTGCCACCAATCATATAATGTTAACTTTAGATTAGATCTTAGAGATCACCTGATCCAAAGACTTTGAACACTGTTAAGGCAGTGGTCGGCAAACTCATTAGTCAACAGAGCCAAATATCAACAGTACAACGATTGAAATTTCTTTTGAGAGCCAAATTTTTTAAACTTAAACTTCTTCTAATACCACTTCTTCAAAATAGACTTGCCCAGGCCGTGGTATTTTGTGAAAGAGCCACACTCAAGGGGCAAAAGAGCCGCATGTGGCTCGTGAGCCGCAGTCTGCCAATCACGGGGTTAAGGCATCAGAAACCTTTTTTCAAACACCTTACACAGAACCCCAATATATAAATCAGATAAAACAGTGCTATTCTGGTAAAAGCAGAGGAGGTTCCAGGCCTTTACTTAACCCCATTCAGGTCACCTCTGAAGCAACTCTATAAAACACAATTTGAAAACTACTGAGTTAGCCCAGCCGGTATAGCTCAGTGGTTGAGCGTTGACCTATGAATCAGGAGGTCACAGTTCAACTCCCGGGCAAGTAACATGCCCAGGATGTGGGTTCGAGATCCAGTGAGGTGCATGCAGGAGGCGGCTGATCAATGGTTCTCTCTCATCATTGATGTTTCTATTTCTCTCTCTCTCTTCCTTCCTCTCTGAAATCAATATATATTTTTTATTTTTTAATAAATCTTTATTGTTCAGATTATTACAGGTGTTCCTCTTTTTTTCCCCCCATATCTCCCCTCCACCTGATTCCCCACCCCACCCCATGCCCTTACCCCCGCCACTGTCTTCATCCATAGGTATAAGATTGTTGTCCAATCTCTTCCCGCACCCCTCACACCCCCTTCCCCCTGAGAATTGTCAGTCCACTCCCTCTCTATGTCCCTGATTCTATTATATTCATCAGTCCATTCTGTTCATCAGATTTTTTATTCACTTGATTTTTAGATTCACTTGTTGGTAGGTATGTATTTGTTGTCATTTTGTTATGAACATCAATATATATATTTTAATCCACTGAGTTAGTCCAGTTGCCCACCAGTTCAAGAATCCTTAGAATCAGGGCATTTGCTTTATCAGCAAAGCCCATTCTATCATTTCAACAGTTATGAGGAAGTACAACCTCTTATTGGCCCAAAATACCTATTTAACAAAAACAAAAGCTACCCCTCTCCAGTTCTATGTCAGCTCTCAAAAGACAAAGACAGTAGATATACATAGTCTCTGTCTTGAATAAGACACACCTGAGTTTGAAGAATAGCTACAAGCTGCTTATCTTTAGCCTTTAAGTACCTCTTTTGTAGGTTGGGGGATGATATTTGTCCCATGGTAAAGACTGTGTTAAACATTAAGGACAGTGATGTGAAGGAATTAGTACAATGTCTGACACAGGTAAGAACTCAATAAATTTTAGCTCTTGTTGTCTGGTTCATTATCTTTGTCATTATCTATGACCACCTCACCCCTTGCCACCACCACTATTACTTCTCAGGAACATACAGGCTGCTTGAGGAGGTGGCTCAGTATCAAGTAAGATAAAGTTCATCGTGGTCAGTTATATTATGGAGGTCTTCACCAAATTTTTTTTTAACTATTAGCCTATAGCATCAAGGATACTAACTCAGCAAACATATGATGCCTACTTATTTTCCACTATGCCTTGAAACAGTCTCATTTTTTCTGACCACGCTATTTGGAATCATTCGTGCCCTATAAGATCTCATCACACATCGCAGCATCAGTATCCTCTGGAAACTCGTTAGAAATGCAAAAGTTCAGGCTCCACTCTGAACCTATCATAACAGAATCTGCATGTCAATGGAAGCTCCAGTTGTTTTATAGGTACATTAAAATTTGAGAGGTACCACAGGGTTCAATTTCTTCATCTGTGAGCTGGAGAGACAACTATTTGCTCTGCCTACCTCATGAAAGAACTGAATGGGATGCATAAAAACACCTTAGAACAAATCAACTGTGAATTCCTCAGAGCCTACCAGATTCCTTTACATATAGAACTTGTCCAACACTAATTGACTTATGGAAGGACCATCTCAGCAGGCCATTCTATTTGACCTCTACATCAATTATTAAATATCTGAACCTTCATACTATTTTTGTCTTGTAAACTACATATGTTCTCTGTGAACCTCAGGAAATTCCATTAAAATGATTTCTGTCTCAGACTATATCCATGTTCTTGAGCCTTCCTGGTCCCTGTGTGGTCATCTTTCAGAATTCAATTTGACCTACAGTTATTACTCCCACTCTATTTTATGGAACACTTTCAGCCAGCGACATGATTTAATGGTTTTAAACACATCATTATTGCCATTATTTCATAGCTCACATGCCTAAAATAATACATGACACATTTTTAAATGCATCTAAAGACATTTTAAAATTTTATTATCTAGGAATTAATCAAATCTACTTATTAAATTTTGCCACCCAGGATTTCTAAGTCTTGGTTCTAATTGGCAATTGGGTGGTCAAAAAAAATTTAAGGGGGATTTACTCTGAGGTATCATGAGAAGACTTGAAGCCAGACCCCACAGGGGAAAGCGAAAACTTAGACATCAGTATAGCCAATGCCCTCTTAGGTGGCCCAACATAAAAACAAATGATTCAACAGTGCAAAGCCCCCAACTGATTTCACAGAAGTGACCAATGAAGGCATTGAGTATAAAATGTTCCTCAAATTCTCTAGAGGGCCAATTATGAGTTGTGTATTAATAGAGAAATATGAGGAAGTGGGAAGGATCCAAGGCAAAGTCTCATAAAGTCAGAGTAAGAGGCCATCCCTACAGGCATTTAGACTGGCTCTCACAACCCTATCCAGCCTTCCCTTCATTATAAAGTGCTGCAGAAATAAAAGCAATTACATAAATACCAGAAAACCATGGGGAAATGTGCCATGTTAGGGTCACCCGAATGATCATCTTCCCATGGTCTAGGGATCCTCTGATCTATTACAACATACCCCATTGCCTCTGATCACTTCCTAGAATGAATCATTCCACCTGCAGTTTCCCAGCTAGCCTTGTTCTGGGGCCTTTGGCCACCCTATTTGAGGCATGGTGGGGTTGTAGTCAGTAGTAACTTATCTCTGTGGAGACACTGCAAATATTCTGGCTCTGTTGTGACCAGAGTGGTGCCTAGCTCTCTGTGGCCTGGTACTTAGGAGATGGAAAGCAAAACTTGGACTGAGGAGCTGTTGGTTTACAGTCTCCTCCTCTTGAGCTGTTCTATTATCTCACAGTCCCTATAGCTGGACAGGATATAGAGTTCATTTAGTTCAAACTCTCATTCACATATAGCTTACTCTCTGGGGTCCACAAATGTGTCATGTCTGCAATCTTATGTTTCTGAACCCTTTGTAACTTCACAGAAAGCTCAAAATTCTCGTTATCATCTGCCATTATGCAGATTCTGAACAAGCAAAGCAATCCTTCCTTTACATAAAAGTTTCCTTTGCCTCTGGGTTTGCTGTAACTCTAATTAGAAACTTTTACATTGTTTTTAATATTATGGTGTATCAGGAAACCAATGATGCGATGGGAGTATAACACAAATTATTCAGTTAGACAAGAATATTACAATGATTTTGATGCAAATTATAAATCCTACTAGAGGCCCGGTGCACGAAATTTGTGCACGGGGGTGGGGGGGGTTGTCCCTCAGCCCAGCCTGCACCCTCTCCAATCTGGGATCCCTCGAGGGATGTCTGACTGCCTATAGGGATGGCCTCCCGGATCGGGCCTAAACGGGAAGTCGGATATCCCTCTCACAATCCAGGACTGCTGGCTCCCTACTGCTCACCTGCCTGCCTTCCTGATTGCCCCTAACCACTCCCCTGCCAGCCTGTTTGCCCCTAACTTCCCTCCCCTGCAGGCCTGGTCACCCCTAACTGCCCTCCCCTGCAGGCCTGGGTCCCCCCCAACTGCCCTCCCCTGCAGGCCTGGGTCCCTCCCAACTGCTCTCCCCTGCTGGCCTGATCGCCCACAACTGCCCTCCCTTGCAGGCCTGGTCCCTCCCAACTGCCCTCCCCTGCTGACCATCTTGTGGCGGCCATCTTGTGTCCACATGGGGGCAGCCATCTTGTGTGTTGGAGTGATGGTCAATTTGCATATTACTCTTTTATTAGATAGGATAGAGGCCTGGTGCACGGGTGGGGGCCAGCTGGTTTGCCCTGAAGGGTGTCCCGGATCAGGGTGGGGGTTCCCTTGGGGGCATGGGGCGGCCTGGGTGAAGAACCTGTGGTGGTTTGCAGGCCGGCCATGCCCCCCAGCGACCCAAGCAGAGGCCCTGGAATCTGGGATTTATTTATCTTCTATAATTGAAACTTTGTAGCCTTGAGCAGAGCCAAGCCTCCTGCTTGCTCCATAGCTGCAGCCATTTTTGTTGGGATTTATTTATCTTCTATAATTGAAACTTTGTAGCCTTGAGTGGAGGCCTGGGCCTGCCAGGGTGTGCAGAAAGCTTGGCTTCCTCCATTGCCAGGGAAATCCAAGCCTCCTGTTCACTCCGTGGCCACAGCCATCTTGGTTGGGTTAATTTGCATACCCGCTCCTGATTGGCTGGTGGGTGTGGCTTGTTGGTGTAGCTGAGTGATGGTTAATTTGCATATTACTCTTTTATTAGATAGGATATCCCTGTGGAAACCATAATAAAGGCTCTTGTCAACAATGCCTCCCTTCCCCTCTGCCTCTTAAATGACCCTGGTGCTTCCACATGTGTCCCCCAACCCCTGCTGTAACGTGGTTCACCCCCTCCTCTTGGAAATATGAGTAATAAACTATCTTCTCAATGGTAATCACTTTCTGATGTGTTGGTCTTTTATATCCCCAATTTTTTATTAGTATGTTATATTCTTTAAAAATATTTTTATTGATTTCAAAGAGAAAGGGAGAGGGAGGGAGAGATGGAAACATCAATGATGAGAGAGAATCATTGATCAGCTGCCTCCTGCACTCCTCCCACTAGGGATCAAGCCCACAACCCGGGCATGCGCCCTGACCAGAAATCGAACCTTGACCTCCTGGTTCATAAGTCTATACTCAACCACTGAGCTACACCAGCCAGCTAGTATGCTGTATTTTTAAGTATAGGTCAAATTTGAGCCCAAGTTTGATTGCCAATCAATGGACTTACCTAAGGAAAGAAGGTAGTTAGTCCTGCCTACAGCTCTCCTGGCAGGGTGCTGAGAAAGGTGCGACACGAAGAAGGTCCATAATGCCCATAAGGTCACCTGCTGCTGTGCTGCCATCTCACTGGTCCCTGTATTGGGCCCAGGCTCCAGCAGTAGGCTGCTGAAACAGGTGTTCCCTCCTGGGCCCTGGCTGACTCATGCTCCTAAATGAGATTTCACTCAGCGTGTAAGGACCTGGGCCATGTTGGGTGGAATCTTCCAGAACCAGAAACCATTCCTACAAGAGAAGTGTGGGGGGGATGAGGTAGACTAGGAGGAAAAGTGAATACTGGGATTCTGATCCAGGAGAACGAGCCTGGGCTTGTTGTGGAAAAATGGTTCAGACCACACCCCTCCGCAAACACACACACACACAACCATTTATCTCTCTTCCCTGTAAGAAAACGTCATGATGGTTTGAAGTTGGATGGCAGCGGCCCCTTTGGCTTTCTCAGACCTTTCTAGTTGTCATTACCTTCATAAAGTCAGGGTCAGGAAGCCTAGATTATACCCCTGACTATTCTGAAGACCAGAGATGTAGTATGGCCGTTAGGCAAGTCATCTTTCTTTCTAGGTCACTAACTCCTCATCCACATGTACATGGTGCAGCAGCCGAGTCAGAGCTGACAGCGGGAAGTCAGGCAGCACCATCTCTTAGAGTCTTCTGTGTGCAGCATGAAATGTTTGGGAAGATTCTTATATGGAATTTGGGGCATGCTTCTTTTTATTTTGAAATCATTTTAAACATTACACAATGTAAGAATAGTAACAAAAAACCCATATACATTAGCTCTACCGATTATTAACATTTTGACCAATTTGCTTTATCATTTTCTCCCCACCCCCCTCCAATATAGAAGAGTCCTATCAAAAAACAGTCAGGAGCAAACCCAGAGATAATGAAAACTTTATGTAAAGGTAGAATGACTATGACCATTATCAGCCCCTCCCCTGTCCGTCCTCTCTCAGTTAAGTTAGAATGGCTCTAAAATCAGCAAACAGCCAGACAGGTAGGTTATAACCCGTTAGAAGCAAGAACATAATGGCGAAAGGTAGGGTTGTCCTCCTCCTCTGTGTTGAATTTAAAATATTTAACTTAGAATTTTTGAGGTTTGGCCAGACCATGGGCTATGTGGAATATCAGCTTTCAAGGAAGAAGAAAGAGGCTGCAGACTTGACTAGGACAAATATTTATATGTATTGAGGGAAACTGTTTTTCTGCATTGTATTTTCAAGTTAATGTGCTTTAGCCACTTTTATATGGAAGGTAAATTTTGTAAGAAGGAAAGCCCTTTAGATCAGGGGTATAGTCTTTTTATACTAGTGGGGTTAATTTATACAGTAAACCAGTCAAAGCATGAAATTAGCCTCATAAGACATGGCTATCATTTTAACTGAACAGTTTTCCACATACACATTTTAACAAATGTAGCTTCCTATAACAAGCATTCATAGTCACAATTCAACAGTCCTCAAGCATTACAACAAAAATACTTTTGCAAACAGATTTAAATAGAAACTCAACCTTATGATAACAAGATATAGATTTAAATTAAATTTTAAGGTAATTAGTATATAAATATTTGCTATCTTTTCTCTTTAAAAAATCTAATTATTAACCTAGTGTTTTGATTATTTTTTTCTTTATTGATTAAGGTATTACATATGTGTCCTTATCGCCCCATTGCCCCCTCCCCCTACTGATGCCCTCACCCCCCTGTTGTGATTATTTTTTTATTACAACTTTTTTAAAGAGAAGTTTTAGGTTCACAGCGAATTGAGGAAAAAGTCAAGAGATTTCCCAATACCCCTTCTGGTTCATGCATAGCCTCCCCACTATTAGCCAACACCCCCCACCCCCCTCCATGGTACATTTGTTTCTATATCACAGTTTATTCTTTTTTTTAATATATTTTATTGATTTTTTACAGAGAGGAAGAGAGAGGAATAGAGAGTTAGAAACCTCAGATGAGAGAGAAACATCCATCAGCTGCCTCCTACACACCCCCTATTGGGGATGTGCCCGCAACCAAGGTACATGCCCTTGACAGGAATCGAACCTGGGACCCTTCAGTCCGCAGGCCGACGCTCTATCCACTGAGCCAAACTGGTTCAGAGCTCACAGTTTATTCTTGGTGTTGTATGTTCTGTGGATTTGAACAAATGTATAATGAATATATAGCCATTATTATGATATCATATAAAGTATTTTCACTGCCCTAAAAATCCTCTGTGCTCCACTTATGTCAACCACCTGTCCCAATGTCAACCACCAACCTTTTAACTGTCTCCATAGTTTACCTTTATCCAGAATGTCATGCTTTGAGTTTTTTAAACATGTTGCTTTTTAGTCTTAAAGTTTCTTCTTTGAAATATTTATGGCCCTCGCTTTAATTTTAATCAAAGCTGAATTGAAGATATTTGGAGCTTTTAAAAATGCATTCATGTAAGAGGTTTCTATATGCAAAATTCTAATCTAGACATCTGATATATTCTGAAGACACAGACATCATCCCTGTTTTAGAAGTGAACAAAACTAAGATTTAGGAAGGCCAAGTAACTTGTCCTAAATCACACTATTTGCAAGCAAGTCATTTTTTTACTCCAAAGCTCATAATTATTTGCTACATGCCCTTAGCTTCCTTCTCAGGAGTGCATTCACCAGATAAACAGTCCATGAGTCCTAAGGCAATGTGATTTGTTCCACACGAACCTGCAGAAGTGTATGACAGCAACTTGGGTTAGCGGTAGTCAGCTTGTTTTGGAAGCATACTCCAGGAGAAATGTATTCTTCCCTGGTAACTACCTGTGGGCTCTCTCTGGCCACCTCCATTCTTCTCAGCAAGGAGTCTGCATCAACTGCCACGGATGTGTCTCTTCCTCTTGAGGCTGAGATAATAAGATCCCATAAACTGCCAATACCTGGGAAGGCACCTTAATAGTTTGGAGCAAGAGTGGCTGCGACGGCTTCATTTCTGGGTGTTCTCTCTCCAGACCCAGCTTCTCTGATCTGTATACAGTGATGTTATTTCTTTTCTTTTTTTCTTCCTTTCACATCCCCTTGACATATTTCCAACTTCCAAGTTCTTTATCAAGAATCTCTATCTCCTCCTGCCCCGAGCTTCCTACTCTGAGTATTTGATCTCTCCTAAGAATCTCTTCATCTCTTCTAATAAACCAGAATATTGGTTGTATCCTAAACCTTACCATGTTATCTTCTAGTTCAATCCCTACATAATTAGTAATTTCCTCAGGCACAAAAACAAACACAACACAGATTACTAAGGAAGTGTTTTGTGTGTGTCCAGGCTTCTTGAATTGTAATGTATCATCATGGCTTCCCTTGAAAATGTCTACTAAAAACTAACAATAAAACTGCCTGTTTACTGCTAAATTAACCATGCAGGGACTTCTAGGGAGTGTCCTATTAAACACTGCCCAAGTATTTAACAACACTTTCTATAAATTTATTATGAATATTAGTATTCGTAATCTTTTAAAGTTATCTTAATACAATATCTCAAAAATATTTTAGTAAGATATTTGTGTGGCAAACTATTAATATCCATGGAACATCAATTTAGGAAATGTTACCCTAATTGATGAAAGCATCTCAGTACATTAAAATGTGGGAAATATTTTAAATGTCCTCCTGGGAATTTGGAGTTATCATATTTTACAATGATAATTTACAAGGATAAACATGTGATGGACCTTTGAAGGCAAATGAACTAACCAGTATTTGTTGAGTGGAAAATAAAGGCAGATCCTATTTTTTGCCTAACAGGCATTCTTGGAATCCCTAGGAATATTTGAACAGTGAAAACTGGAACTTCTGTCACTCAGGAATGTTGTAACCCTAAGCAATCATCTCTCAGAAAAGACAGTTACTGTGATCAAGTTAAATGCTAATTTTAACTAGAAAGCACAGTTACTGTGATCAAGTTAAATGCTAATTCTATAAAAGGCATGCACAATGGATCTAATTTGGTGACAAATCTGACAGTGAATCACGTGCACATTTTTAATGTGACAAAATAAGCATATGTTAATTTTACAGTAAAAGTTGATTGAGAATTTTAATAGAGAAAGATGGAGTGGAAAGGCATCAGGGAAGGGTATGCCTGATGAGAAAAAGCATGGAGATCTTTCTGAAGGCCATGCCCTGGTGAGAGTCCCTTTACTTCCTCTATATGAATCCCATTACGTCAATTGACTGTGTTTATCCAATGACTACTTATTAGATCGATATCAGCTCTTAAAGCTTTGTGGCATGTGCCTTATAGCAAAACTGAGATTTGATCAATGCACCTGGAAATTAGACTGTTCCAGTGGGGAAGGCAGGGAGCCAAAACTTGCTTATTATTCTCATAAGTTAACGGTGTCATGGAATTCTAGAATATAAATCATTTCCCCAAGGGTTTATTGTCATTGCGACATATATTAGCTTTTCAGATAATTGAGTGAGACATCTTTCCTGAGGGTTCTGTGAGGAAAAGGCAGCAGCAGAAGAGTCAGCACAGGCTTCTTCTGGCAGAAAAAACTCTTCCCCAAAATTGGTCCAAGGTTTTCCTCTAGTCTAACATGCCATGGCTTCCTTTCAAGTCAATTGCACAAAGAAGGCAAAGGAGAAAGAGGCCCGTGAATAAGCAAAGGAACCCAAACTGAGGGCACTATCTCTTCACATGTCCTACAAATGCAGCAGGTGTCCTCACACCTGACCTGTTGGATTTGCGAGCTGGATGGTAATGAAAAACTCCATTAAAAGAGGCAATGGCAAGTCCTGAACATTTTACTTTAAACAGAGATATAGAATATAAACTTATTTACCATGTTTAAACTGTTTCCTATTTATTTTATTTGTCCTTTGTTTCTTCTTACTTCTTTTTCCTGTCTTCTCTGGTATTCATTGAACATTTTGTGTAATTCCATTTTATCTCTTCTCTTTATATATCAACTAGGGGCCCTGTGCATGAATTTGTGCACCTTGAAAGGAAATGTGGGCCCCGAGGCTGTGGTGGGCACAGGGGCAGGTCTCAGCCCATCCTCCGTGCCTTCACCCACCATGGCCCCTGGTCCCCTGTCTGCTGGCAGCCCCACTCCCTCCACCACCACTCCCCTGTGCTGATGGCGCCGGCCCCACTCACACCTGCTGACAGTGCGGAGCAATTGGGGCTGACGCCAGCAGCAGGTGCAAGTGGGGCTGGCACCATCAGCAGGTGCAAGCAGTGGCAGCTGCCACCCCCCCTCCATCACCCCTCAGGAGCAGGGGAAGGTGAAGAAGCCCTCAGGGGCGATTGGGGCTGGCAGCCAGCGCTCGCACCCGCTGACGGCACTGAGCGATCAGGACTGGCATTGGGCGCCGGCAGCGGGTGCGAGCAAGGCCGGTGCCCGCAGTGGGCGTGAGCACCAGGTGGAACTGTGGTGCGTGGGAGCAAAGAATTTTCAGTGACCACCAGAGGCTTGCCCCGATGACAGCGATAGGTGCCCCGCCTTGGTCTGGTGCCCCTGCTCACCTGCTCCACCATCCCACTGCAGCCAATGCCCACCATGTTCCACGCTCTGCTGCCTACTGGCCACACCCACCATGTTCCGTGCATGCCCCATGGTGGTCAGTGCACGTCATAGCAACTGGTTGTTCGGTTGTTTCACTGTTTGGTCTATTTGCATATTAGGGTTTTATAGAGAGAGATTATATTTCTTTCAAAAGAAATTTATTCCTTCTCTGATGCTTTTCCTTTCTTTATATAGATCTGAGTTTCTGACAATATCAATTTCCTCCTCCCTAAAGAACTTCCTTTGCATTTTTTACAGGACAGGTCTGTTGGCAATGAATTCCATCAGTTTTGTATTCCTGAGAAAGCCTTAGTTCTCCTTCACTTTATAAGGATAATTTCACTGGATATAGAATCTAGATTGGTGGGGATTTTTTTCTCTCTATCATCTTGCATGTTTGCTGTAGCTATAGGTGCCAAGGGCTTCAAGTTTGTTTAGTGTCTTTGCTTATGTCTGCTCTGGGTTTGCCAAAGAACTTCCATTCAGATAGACTCTGAATCTTAAAGCTCTCTCACCTATAATCCATGGAGCCCCATTGGTGTGGTGGCCTGGTGATTAAATCTGTCCCTTAGCAGGCCCATGTCCTTGGGCTAGAACCTTTTCCTTCTCCAGGTTCTATTTCCCCCATCTTGCTTAGGTGATGCAGGGAGGATAGCAGGGGCTATCCTTGAAGAAATGACCTTCCTCCAGAAGTGTTAGGACTCTGGCAATATTCCCTCCCCTGGAGAGTAGTCTTTTGAGATGGATATTGCTTGGTTGTATTTCACAATAGCTGCTCTTCCCTTTTCCCTGCCAGAACTATACGGGGATCTTTCTTGGCTCTTCACCATGAGAAATGGTAAGGTTCCATGAAATGTAGAGACTCCCCTCCTAAGATTACACCCCCAGGAGGTTTTAACTCTCAAGCTAGACCACAGTCATCCTCCAGCTAATAAATCAAAACAACCACTTAAGTGTATTATATCCGTCTATCATGCCAGGAGTTCCCCAAGTAAGCAGATCTCAGCTATGACTCTCTGGATTTGCCTCTCCTCAGATTTTAAGGTGGTGATTTGTCCTACAACCTCAGTTTTCTGAGAGGGAGGGGGTCCAAAAATGATGCTAATTTTCAGTTCATTCAGTTGTTGTAAAGGCAGGAGTGACAACTTCTAAGCCTTTATATTCACAGCTAAAACTGCAAGTGGAAGCTGCATTTTGACAGGTACATCAGAGAGCCAACAGATACCATCTGAAGAAATACCAGACTTTTTCAAGCATCTTCCTCACTTTGAGACCAATTAACAAACACTTGAGAAGTTGATTATAAATAACTTACCTTGGTTAGTCTGTAAAACAAAATCCCTGAAGAGCATTTCTAAGCAGCCTTGATTCAATGTCTCTGAAACAAGTTTGGGTTTTTTTATCCTCACCAGAGGATACGTTTTTATTGATTTTTAGAGAGGAAGTAAGAGAGAGAGAAAAAAACACATGAGAAACATCAATGTGTGAGAGAAACACCAAACTCTTGCCCCTGCCCATGCCCCAACCAGGGATCGAACCCACAACCTTTTGGTGTATGGGATGACACTGCAACCAACTGAGCCACACTGGCCAGGGCACAGGTTTCTTAAATATTCTGCAATTTAAACTTTTTACTCTTTCAGAATTGTCTTTTCCACCACTTGCTTTCACTTAGTGATGACAGTGAAGATTTAATTGGAAAGATGTAGGTGTCTGCTAACATTTGCCTGGACAAATATTCGAAGAGAATTCAGAGAAATGAAACATTTAGTACTTTAGCTATTCTTTTTATAGTTTAAAAAAATGTGTACAGATGGTAGTAGAAATCACACACACATAGAAATTCAAGAGTTAGTCAGATGGTCAAGCCAAATGAAAGCGTTATTAATCTGATACTATCTTCATAAAACATTCAGTTCTTACTGTAGATAGCCCTGTGGTTGTGTTATACAAACTTGATTTCATTATTTGTCCACAAAGCTACTGATGGAAAGAAAAATCTGCCATTTCAACCTTGCTTATAAGAGGAAAAACATCAAACCAAACCACAAAGACAGTAAAATTTTTACATCATGTTTAAACCTAGAAGTGTACAAGGGTAAGAGGAAGTTCAGTTTGGGAAACCCAATATTAGAATAAGGGGGGAAGAACTACTCAAGAAAATATTTGCCTTAAATTGTACAAGAAAGTAGCATTCTCACACTGGAAAACGGAAGTAGATGTTCAAATGAAGAAGACTCCATGGGGGAGGCAGAGTCTTTCAGTGGATTTGACACGCATTTCGCATTTCCTAGGTGTAGAGAATGCAGCTGAATCTTGAAAATATGTACTTGGCTCTATGCCCCAGGAGATTAAGCAACAGAGAAATCAGAAACAAACCATGCCATTAACAAAAAGCAGTGGCTCCTTATGCCAACCCAATGAGGCTGTTGAGAAATTGCTAGATTTCTAAACAACTTTATTGCTTGTCGATTAAATACGGTTTTTAAATGCTTTGTTTCCAAAAAAGGCAATGGGATGGAGCTCCTAAAGGATCCTGATTTGGAAATGATCTGGAAGCCTGCAATCAGTGTGGTCAAGGATGCCAGCAGTCACATTGAGGAAATCAGTCAGTAAACATTGATCAGCTAACTATCGGATGCTGGAAATAAGAAGGCTTTTCTTTTATGAAGAAAAACACCGTTTTATGACCAGAAAAGGAGCAAGAGGATTTCTTTCTTTACATATATCTTTAAATTTTACTTGAAATCTATATTGCTTCATTATTTGTTCCGGCTACATGAGAAGTGATAGCTGGAAATAGATATGATTAGAAGAGTGAAAAAGTTTATGGCCATGAAAAATCTCTTAGGTAAAACACAAGTTGAATAACTGTCCTAAGAATGTAAAGTTTAGCTACCGATAAGCCTAGGAACCCTAATCTAACTAAGGATAACTTGGGGGAAATTTTTCTGCTCAAGCTTAAGGAAAGAACCAAATTATAAATGGGCCATAATTGTTAACAGATATAGGTACTACAAAGGTAGAATTTTTAAAATAGCAACTATTGTCTGTTTTAGCTTCTAATTTCAAGAGTAGTACATGCTCAAAAACCTTGAAAACCAGAGACAACCTCTTTCACAAAGAGGAAAAATACATATATCTTCTACAATGCCACCAATCACTGCTATATTTCTGTCCAGTATATTTTAGGCAATTAGACCTATCTTGTTTACCAAAAGTCTCATAATATACCTACTGATTTTCTCTTAGTAATGTGTGGTAAATATATCCCAGGCCAAAAATATATTTTTCCATATAGTACTTTAATGTCTGTATAATATTCCATTGTATAAATATTCCATCATACTGTATATATATTTTTAACAGTTTTTTATTGATTTGAGAGAGAGAGGAAGGGAGAGGAGAGAGAGTGAAACATCAATGTGAGAGAGAAACATCAATCAGTTGCCTCCTGAAAGTACCCCAACCTGGAATTGAACTCACAACCTGGGCATGTGCCCTGACAGGGAATCAAACCCCCAACTCTTCAGTGCACGAGATGATGCTCAACTAACTGAGCACATAGCCAGGGCCATAATACTGTATATTTAATCAATATATGGAATTAGCTATTTTTATTTATTTTTATGTTTTTGGAGTATTCTGTAGATGTCAGTTAATTTATGTTGGTTGATATTGTTTCTCTGGTCTTCTATATAATTGCTGATTTTCTTTGTTATAGCAATTATTAAGTTGTATGTTTCTCCCTTTATTTCTGTCAGTTTTTGCTTCATCTGTTTTAGAACACTTATTAGATACATGCATATTTATAACATACCTTCTTAAGTTAACTTTTTAACAATATAAAATGTCTATTTTTTCCATAGTAACTTTATTTTTCTTGAAATCTGTTTTGATGAATATTAGTATAGCTATTTCACCTCTCTTTTCTTATAATTCTTTATTGTTGAAAGTATTACATATGTCCCTTTTTTCCCCCATTAACCTCTCCCAGCCCTACCCTGCCCCCCAGCACAGGCCTTCACCACCCCCCCTCCCATTGTCTGTGTCCATTGGTTATGCTTACATGCATGCATACAAGTCTTTTGGTTGATCTTTTATCCACACCCCCCCTCCTCCCACTCTCCTGCCTTCCCCCTGACGTTTGACAGTCTTTTCAATGGGGATTAGATATTCTTAAAGCCCAATAGGCTTTCCCAAATTTTCTTATTATAATTAATTATGTGGTAAGCAGTATGAACATACATCTTAGTACACATCTCTAATTATCTTCTAAATATGGAATTCCTGGGTCCAAAGGAAGTCCTCACATTTTTAAATTATTTTAATAAAAATTCTTTATGAAAAAAGACTCAGTAATACAATCATATTATGTTCATGCTCTTTTAACATTATTTTTACTAATATAATATTTTATAATATAATAGTTTTAATAATCAAATAGTAGGTTATCTTCAGCCAAGGAATGCCTGACTATTTCCCACATTATGGGCCATTGTTCAAGAACCACCAGTATTTTTTAGACGAGTATGAACCATTACCAATAATTGGGTCATTTTATAATCTAAGTCTCCAGCATTCTATACTCTGACCACCACATTCCCATATCTCCTGCTGCCTCTCTTTAGAACCTCAATTCTGCTGGTTCTTTGACACCACCAGGACATCTGACTCACTGACCCTGTCACCAACTTACTGTCCATCAATCCTGTTGATTTATTTCCTTCTTATCCAGCTTAGAAGCCATGAAAAATTATTATAACTACTCTCTCACATTCACCCAACTCCCTTCCCCTTCTGTGCTTCTGTTAAGTTCTCTGCCTGGAAAACTTTCTTGTGCTTGCCTGGCTAACCACAATCCTGGCAAATCCAACTCTTCACCTATTCTCCCAGAACAGCACCCAAGCAGCTGAGTATAAGTGGAGAAAATCTCACCACTATATTGACTTGTCTTAGTTTGAATTCATGGGCCCTCTATACTGCCTGGAACTCCAACATTTTCCTGTCCAGTTCAATTCTCACACTATCTCCTCTCTTCTCAAACCTACTATGGTTTCCCTCCTCCTTAACTCTTTTTTGCTAGCTTGGTTATTATTTTACTAATAAAATAAAAGCTATCAAAAGGGTAAATCTACATGCCCCCTCCACTATCATTTACCTGCATTTATGACCATGGGCATTGCCTTCTCTGCCATTTCAAAGATGGACAAACCAACTCCTATATCTAAGGCTAACTTCTCTCTGCTGGATCATTCCTATTAACAAACAGGCATGCTGTCATTTCTTCTATCATTAAAAACCAACTTTAAAAATTTCCTTATCAATATCCTGCTCCAGCCCACTTTTCTGCAAAACTTCAAGAAAGAGCTACCTCTACCTGCTATCTCCAGGACTTCTTGCATTCGTTCAATGCCACTACTCCCCTAAACAGCTCTTGCCAAAAGTGACAACATTTTCAACAACATCAAATCTATTGGTTAATCCTCAGTCATCCAACCCATCCTGTTCAGTCTCTAGCAGTATTAATGTAGTTGACCTTTCACTCCTTTATGAAACACTTTCTTCACTCGGCTCTGGCGAAGACGCCACACTTTTTGGGTTTCCTTGTCCATCACTGTTCACTCCTCCTCAGCTGCTCTGGCTGACTCCACTTCCCCTTTACAAACTGTAATCATTGTGGTGTCCCAGAGTTCAACTCGAGGACCTCTTCTACCCTCTATCTACATGCCCTCTTCAGACGTCTCATTCAGTCACAGCTCTACGTGACAACTGCCCTTAAATATCTCAAGTTCTGTCCACTCACCTGAGCTCTACAGCCTTTAGACTTATCCTCACACCATGTCCAGGATCCCACCTCTTTTCTCCAGGTCCACCATCACCATGCTAATCCAATCCATATCATACCGGGTGTACTGCCTTAGCCTCCTCTTTGGTCTGGCTTCCATTTTTGTTCCCTTTATTATAGCCTTCATCCAGCAACTGGAGTGATCCTTCTAAAAAATAAAGCAGCCCAAGCTGGTTTGGCTCAGCAGATAGAGCATCGGCCTGCAGACCGAAGGGTCCCAGGCTCAATTCTGGTTAAGGGCATGTATCTTGGTTGCAGGCTTCTCCCAGTCCCAGGCCCTGGACAACCAATCCATTTGTTTCTCTTACATCGATATTTCTCTCTGTCTTTCCCTCTCTCTTCCACTCACTCTAAAAAATCAATGGAAAAATATCCTCAGATGAGGATTTAAAATAAATAATAAATAAACTTCATAAAAATAAAAAGTAAATCAGATAGATCAGATAACTCCTTTGATAAGTGCTCTATAATGTCTCACTTTGAATAAAGGTAAAGTCCTTAACAGAGCCTATAAGACCCTGTAGCTTCTTGCCCTTCTCTTTACCATTTCCCCCTCATTCACTTCATTTCACTTACACGGACCTCCTTACTGTTTCTCAAAGAAGCCAAGTGCACTTCTACCTCAGGGCCTTTACACCTGTTGGTCGTCAACCTGGAAAGTATTACCCCGCATTCCCATAGGACTCTCTCTCTCTCTTTGTTTTTATGTCCTTGCTCAAATGCCATCCTATCATAAAAGTCTTTCCTGACCACCCTAGAGAAAATAAGTTATACACTCAGATACATATACAGCTGTCACTATCTCCCATTATCGCTTTTATTGTTGTACTTACTTCCACTTTTCATATTACATACTAGTGACCTGGTGCACAAAATTTGTGCACATTTAAAAGGGAATTAGAGAAAATATTTTAATATTGCTATTTGCCCTTTATAATAGACTAGAGGCCTGGTGCACAAAATTCGTGCACAGGGCGGGGGAGTTCCTCAGCCCAACCTGCACCCTCTCCAATCCAGGAGCTCTCAGGGAATGTCCTACTGACGGCTTAGGTCCGCTCCCTGTGGTTCTCTGCTCTCTGTGGGGCCTACTTGCTCCACACCACAGCGATGGGCAAGAAGGCCCTTCTGGGTGCTGTCTGCGAGCCATGCTTGCCTGCTCCTGGGTCGCCATGGCAACAGCCAAGCAGGCCCTGCTGGGTGCTGCCTGTGGGCCATGCTTGCCTGCTCCTGGGTTGCCCTGGTGACAGCCAAGCAGGCCCTGCTGGATGCTGCCTGCGGGCCTGCTTGCCTGCTCGTGGGTCTACGCGGCTACGGCCAAGCAGACCCTGCTGTCTGCTGTCAAGCTGCATGGCCGCCCTCGCCTCCTGTGGCCAGCAATGGTCCCGGGAGGCTGTGGGCTTGGCGCCTGTCCCCAGGACCCAGGCTGCTTGGTGCCGCCCCGCCCCCGGCTGCTTGGCGCCTGTGTATGCAAATTAACCCACCATCTTTGTTGGGTTAATTTGCATACTCACTCCTGATTGGCTGGTGGGTGTCGCAGAGTTCAACTCTAGGACCAATTAACCTAATTGGCTGTTGGGTTAATTTGCATACTCACTCCTGATTGGCTGGTGGGTGTCACTCCTGATTGGCTGGTGGGTGTCAATTTGCATCTTTCTCTTTTATTAGTATAGAAGTGTCAGAGATGAAAGAAAATTAGTAAAATGTATATGAAAATCTCCCTCCTGTCAGAGTGCGCCACAGGACCCAGAGTCAAGTCCCTGCCCATCTGCGCATGCCTCGAAATCACGCAAGACCCAGACCCGGCTGGCCCCACCCCCATCAAGTCCCACAGGGCAGGGGGCACAGCCTCAGGTCCCCCGGCCTGACCTCAGGTCCCCCAGCCCCAGCGCAAGGGCAGGAGGGTGTGACAACAATTTGCATATTAGCTCTTTATTATATAGGATGTCAAATATAAATTGAATTGTTTATCTCCTCTAATGAGAAGGGACTTGCTTAATATTCCCAATGTCTAGAATTCTGTGTGATACATAGTAAGCACTAAACAATTTTTAAAATAAATGAACAAGCAGACTAACGAGGAATACTTATGCATTCCAGCCATAAATGAGCACTTAGAGAATAAGGCAAATGTTTCCAAGCAATTGCAATCTGAAGGGGAAGTTTTTCTTGGCCATCCACATAGGTTTTTTGCAATTATGGTATATGAAGAGAGACCATCAACCACAGGAAAAATTAAAATAAAGCTCAGGCCACAAAGAAGCAGAAAGCAATAATTAAGGGCAAGGGGAAGGATTAGACAATTAGTCACCACTTGCCTTGCCAGAATGGTTAAGAGCATGGGTTCAGGAGTGAAACAGATCTGGGTTTGATTCCACACTAGCTCTACCACCTTGAACAAGATAGTTACTCTCTCTGAGTCTGACTTTCCTGATCTATAAAATGTATTTAAAACTTTGTAGAGTTATTGTAAGAATTATATGGCATAATGTTCTTAGCCCAGTCCCTGCTGCATAATAATATATGCCAGCTTCATTTATTTTTAATTTATCTTTATTGTTGAAAGTATTACAGATGTCCCCTTTTTTCTCCATTGACTCCCCTCTATCCCTCACCTGCGACCACTTTACTACTGTCTGTTCCCATGGATTATGCATATATGCATATAATTTCATTGGTTAATCTCTTCCCACACCCGCAATCCCCCACCCACCTTCCCTCAGAGATTCGTCAGCCTGTTCCATGCATCTATGTCTCTGGATCTATTATGTTCATCAGTTTATGCTGTTCGCTAGATTCCACATATTAGTGAGATCATGTGATACTTGTCTTTCTCTGACTGGTTCATTTCTCTTAGCATAATATTCTCCAGGTCGCTCCATGCTGTCTCAAAGGGTAAGAGAGCCTTCTTTTTTACAGCTGCATAGTATTCCATGGTGTAAATGTACCACAGCTTTTTAAAAATATATTTTTATTGATTTCAGAGAGGAAGGAGGAGAGAGAGAGAGAGAGAGAGAGAGAGAGAGAGAGAGAGAGAGAGAGAGAGAGGGAGAGAGAGGATGATGAGAAAGAATCATTGATCGGCTGCCTCCTGCACACCCCCCCACTGGCGATCAAGCCCGCAACCCGGGCATGTGCCTTTGACCCGAATCAAACTTGGGACCCTTCAGTCCATAGGTTGATGCTCTATCCACTGAGCCAAACCAGCCAGGGCTACCACAGCTTTTTTATCCACTCATCTTTTGATGCCCACTTGGGCTGTTCCCAGATCTTACCTATTGTAAAAAGCACTGCTATGAACAGAGAGGTGCATACATTTTTTTTCTGATTGGTGTTTTGGGATTCTTAGGATATATTCCTACAAGTGGGATCACTGGGTCAAATGGGAGTTTCATTTTTAATTTTTTGAGGAAACTCCATACTGTTTTCCACAGTGGCTGCATTGATCTGCATTCCCACCAGCAGTGTACGAGGGTTCCCTTTTCTCCACATCCTCGCCAGCACTTGTCATTTGTAGATTTGTTGATGGATAGCCATTTTGACAGGTGTGAGATGGTACCTTATTGTCATTTTAATTGGCATCTCTCTGAGAATTAGTTACTTGGAGCACTTTTTCATATGTCTCTTGGCCATCTGTATGTCCTCTTTGGAGAAGTGTCTATTTAGTCCTCTGCCCATTTTTTAGTTGGTTTGTGTTCCTTGTGTTGAGTTGTATAGGTACTTTATATATTTTGGAAGTTAACCCCTTATCAGATGTATCATTGGCAAATATGTTCTCCCATATAGTGGGTTCCCTGTTCATTTTGATGTTAGTTTCTTTTGCTGTTCAGAAGCTTTTTAATTTGATGTAGCCCCATTTGTTTATTTTTTCCTTTGTTTCTCTTGCCCTAGGGCAGTGGTCGGCAAACTGCCGCTCGCGAGCCACATGTGGCTCTTTGGCCCCTTGAGTGTGGCTCTTCCACGAAATACCACGTGCGGGCGTGCACATACAGTGCGATTGAAATTTCATGGCCCATGCGCAGAAGTCGGTTTTCGGCTCTCAAAAGAAATTTCAATCGTTGTACTGTTGATATTTGGCTCTGTTGACTAATGAGTTTGCCAACCACTGCCCTAGGGAATGCATCAGTGAAAATTTGGCTTTGTGAGATGTCTAATATTTTGCTGCCTACATTTTCTTCTAGGATTTTTATGGTTTCACAACTTACATTTTAAGTATTTTATCCATTTTGAATTTATTTTTGTGTGTGGTGTAAGTTGTGGTCTAGTTTCATTTTTTTGCGTGTACTTGTCCAATTTTCCCAACACCATTTATTGAATAAACTGTCTTTACTCCACTCTATACTCTTGCCTCCTTTGTCAAATATCAATTGAGCATAATCGCTTGGGTCAATTTCTGGGGGTCTCTGTTCTGTCCATTGATCTATATGTCTGTTCTTGTGCCAGTACCAGGCAGTTTTGATTACAGTGGCTTTATAGTATAACTTGATATCCAGTATTGTGATCCCTCCAACTTTGTTCTCCTTTCTCAAGATTGCCGCGGCTATTTGGGGTCTTTTTCTGGTTCCATATACATTTTTGGAGTATTTGTTCTAAATCTGCAAAATATGCCATTGGTATTTTAATAGGGATTACATGGAGTCTATAGATTGCTTTGGGTAGTATGGACATTTTAACAATATTAATTCTACCAATCTATAAACACAGTATATTCTTCCATTTGTTTATATCTTCTTCTATCTCTTTTTCAACATCCTGTAGTTTTCTGAGTACAAGTCTTTTACCTCCTTGGTTAAGTTTATTTCTAAGAATCTTAATCTTTTTGTTGTTGCAATGGTAAATTAGATTTTTTTTTTGTAGTTTCTCTTTCTGAGAGTTCATTATTGATGTATAAAAGTGTCATTGATTCCTGTGTTTTAATTTTGTATCCTGCTACATTGCTGAATTCATTTATGAAATCTAGTAGTTTTTTTGGTGGAGTCTTTATGGTTTTCTATGTACAATATCATATCATCTGCAAATAATGACAGTTTTACTTCCTCCTTTCAATTTGGCTGCTTTTTTATTTTTCTTCTTGTCTAATTGCTGCAAGTAGGACTGTCAGTACTATGTTGAATAAGAGTGGTGAAAATGGACATCTGTCTTGTTCCCGTTCTGAGGAAAAATGGTTTTAGTTTTTGCCCATTGAGTGTGATGTTGGCTATAGATTTGTCATACATGGCCTTTATTATGTTGAGATATGATCCCTCTATTCCCACTTTGCTGAGAGTTTCTATAAAAAAAATGGGTGTTGGATTTTGTCTAATGCTTTTCTGCATCTATTGATGTGATCATGCGATTTTGAGCTTTCAATTTGTTTATGTGATTAACACATTTATTGATTTGTGTATATTATACCAGCTTTGCATCACTAGAATGAATCCCACTTGGTCATGGTGTATGATCTTTTTAATGTATTGCTGGGTCAAATTTGCTAATATTTTGTTGAGGATTTTAGCATCTATGTTCATCAGAGATATTGTCCTATAATTCTCTTTGTAATGTCTTTATCTGATTTTGGAATTAGGATAATGCTTGTCTTGTAAACAAATCTTGGAAGTGTTCCTTCCTCTTGGGTTTTTGGAAAAGTTTGAGAAGGAGAGGTGTTAGTTCTTCTTTAAATATTTGGTAAAACTCCCCTGTGAAGCCATCCAGACCAGGGATTTTATTTGCTGGGAGTTTTGGGGTTTTTTTATTACTGCTTCGATTTCATCAGTTGTTGTTGGCTTTTTCAGGTTTTCTAATTCTTCCTGATTCATGTTTGGATGGTTGTATGTTTCTAGGAATTTGTCCATTTTATCCAGATTGTCCAATTTGTCGGCATATAGTTGTTCGTAATATTTTCTTAAAATTCCTTGTATTTTTTTGGTGTCAATTGTTACTTCTCCTCATTCATTTCTGATTTTATTTATTTGGGACCTCTGTCTTTCTTTCTTCATGAGTCTGGTTAAAGGTTTGTCAGTCTTTTTTATGTTTTCAAAGAATCAGCTGTTAGTTTCATTGATCTTTTGTATTCTTTTAAACTCTAGCTTGTTTATTTCTGCTCTGATCTTTATTACTTCCTTTCTTCTACCCACTTTGGGCTTTGTTTGTTTTTCTTTCCCAAATCCCTCTCAGTGGAAAGTTAGATTGTTTATTTGAGATTTTCTTGTTTTTTAAGGTAGCCTGTGATGAATTTCCCTCTGACGACTGTGTTCATTGTGTCGCATAGGTTTTAGATTGTTGTGGTCTCATTTTCACTTGTTTCAAGGTAACTTTCGATTTCTTCCTTGATCTCATTGTTAACCCATTCATTGTTTCATAACATGTTATTTAGCCACTTTGTCTTGGTGTGTTTTTCAGCTTTTTTTCTTGTGACTGATTTCTAGTTTTATACCATCATGGTCAGAAAAGATGCTTGATATGATTTCAATCTTCTTAAATTTATTGAGACTTGTTTTATGTCCTAACATACAATCCTAGAAAACGTTCCATGTGTACTTGAGAAGAATGTATATTTTGCCACTTTGGGGTAAAATGCTCTGAAGATATCAGTGAAATTCATCTGATCCAATGTCTTTTAAAGCCACTGTTTCTGTCTGGAAGATCATCCATTGATATCAATGGGGTGTTAAAATCCCCTACAATTACAACTTTCTAGTGATGATACTGCAGCTGACTTGAATAACCTATTTCAAATGTAAAAACTTAGCTGTAAGGAAGTCTGGGAAATGTAGTTTTTACTTCCTAGTCTTGGCAGAACAGGAAGGCACCCAAAAGCTGTTTGCAAATAGATCATAAGCACAACAGAAGGGTGAGAAGAATAAATTAACATGCATTCATTCCAGGACTTTGTGCATTGTGTTTTGGAATATGTGTCTGCTAGTCTTAGTTCCTACTCTAGTAGGCATTTACCAGCAAAGAAAACAAAGTATAAGAAATAAAATAGAAAAATAAATGTTGTTTTATGAAAGATATGTTTTGGTTTTTTGTGTGTATGTGTGTTGCGTTGTACTCTAAATTGTATTTCTTAGTGTAGGTCATAGTAAAAATGGTCAAAAAATGTTTCCTTACAAGTAACTCGCTCAATTCCCTGGTATTTTAAGTCTGGCTGTGATACTTCTGTGTATTGCAGAGAACTCTGTAATTCACTCCTTCTCGTTCCATTTGTGCACGCGCGCGCACACACACGTTCAATATCTGTGCTCCTCATTAGACTCTGGCTCCCAGAGGAGAGGTCAGATACTGTGTTGGTCTTGCTTTCTGTTACCTTGCCATGAGGTCTGTCACGTAGTAGCTTTTTTTTTCACATTTGTTGAATGAATAAAGGAGAAAGGGTTTGTTATGGACTTTTGTGTTGCTTAGCTATTCCTAGGACTAATGCATAGACTAGAGACTTTGAAAAAGTGCATAAACTCAAAATAAGATTTGCAACAGGAGAAAATAAAGCAAAGAAAAGATATCTTAGCACAATCAACCAGTAATAGAACAAGAGCATCATGGAACCTGAAGAGAAATTTTGACCAGATTAGCATAGAGACTCCCCACTTGGCCTCAGTGCAGACTTGTCACCAACTCCTTGGTGCAGCAGAATAGGAAGCATATAAGAAACACATTCCAAGTAAATATGTGTAGATTATTGAAATGAGATATCTTCTAAGTGTGGGTTCAGTTATTTTACATGCTCTTCAGTAAGTGTGAATTAAGAACCTCTTAATGGCATTGTATGTATATTTCTGTGCTGGGTGTACCTACATAATCATAGAGTGACGAATCTTGTTAGTAAAGCTAAACTGTCCCTTACTCCTAGGAATAAATTTAACCAAGGATATAAAAGATCTATACTCAGAAAATTATAAGACACTGAAGGAAGAAATTGAAGAAGATGCAAATAAGTGGAAGCATATACCATGTTCATAGATAGAAAAATTAACATCATTAAAATGTCCATACTACCCAAAGCAATTTATAGATTTAATGCAAGTCCTATCAAGATACCAATGGCATATTTCACATAACTAGAACAAATATTCCAAAAATTTATATGGGATCACAAAAAAATAAAAAAACAAATAGCCACAACAATCTTGAGAAAGAACAAAGTTGGAGAAATCATACTAATGCATATTAAACTATACTACAAGGCCATAGTAATCAAAACAGCATAGTACTGGCATAAAACCAGACATTTAGATTAGTGGAACAGAATAGAGAGGCCAGAAATAAACCCAGGCCTTTATGGTAAATTAATATTTGACAAAATGAGACAAGAACATACAATAAGGTAAAGATAGTCTATTCACTAAATGGTATTTGGAAAGTTGGACAGATACACGCAAAAAAATGAAACTAGACCACCTTTTTTACTATATACAAGAATAAACTCAAAATGGATTAAAGGCTTAGATGTTACACTTGAAACCATAAAAATACTAGAAGAAAACATGGCAGTAAAATATTGGACATTTCTTATAGCAATATTTATTTCTTATATATCTCCTCAGGCAAGGGAAACAAAAGAAAAAAATAAACAAATGGGACTACATCAAACTAAAAATGCTTTTGCACAGCAAAAGAAACCATCAACAAAATGAAAAAACAACCCTTTGAAGGGGAGAACATATTCACCAATGTTATATCTGATAAGGGGTTAACATGTAAAATTTATAAAGAATTTACAAACCTCAATACCAAAAAAACAAACAACAACCAAAACAATCTAATTAAAAATGGGCAAAGGATCTGAATAGACACTTCTCCAAAGAAGATATTCAGATGCCCATATACATATGAAAAGATGCTCAATGCCACTAATCATCAGAGAAATGCAAATTAAAACCACAATGAGATATTGCCTCACACCTGTCAGAATGGCTACCATCAATAAATCAACAAACAGCAAGTGCTGGGGATGATGTGGAGAAAAGGGGACCCTCCTGAACTGTTGGTGGGAATGCAGATTAGTGCAGCCACCGTGGAGAGCAGTTGGAGTTTCCTCAAAAATTAAAAATGGAACTCCCATTTGATTCAGCAATTCTAGTTCTGGAAATATATCAGAAGAAACCCAAAACATTAGTTCCAAATAATATATGCACCCCTATGCTCATTGCACTGTTATTTACAATAACCAAGATTTGGAAGCAGCCCAAATGTCCATCAGTAGAAATTTGGAAGCAGCCCAAATGTCTATCAGTAGACAAAAAAGCAGTGGTACATTTACACAATGGAATACTACTTGGCCTTTAAAAAGAAGGAAATCTTCCCATAACCCAGAGGTCGATGGATCGAAAAAGAAGGAAATCTTACCTTCTGTGACAGCACGGATGGACCTGTAGATTATTTTGCTATATGAAATAAGCCAGTCAGAGAAAGATAAGTACCATATGATTTCACTCATATGTGGAATCTAATGAACAAAATAAACTAACAAACAAAATAGAAATAGACATATACATACAGAGAACAGACTGACAACTGTCAGAGGGTAGGGGTGATGGGGAACTGGGTGAAAAAAAGTGAAGGGATTAAGAAAAAAAACAACTCATAGACACAGACAACAGTGTGGTGATTACCAGGGGGAAAGGGGAGCTGGGGGAGGTAGAAGAGAACAAAGGGGGGATAAATGGTCTTGGAAGGAGACTTGACTTGGGTGGTGAACATACACAATACAATACACAGATGATGTATTACAGAACTATACACCTGAACCTGTATACTATTATTAACCAACTAGAGGCCCGATGCACAAAGATTCATGCAAGAATGGGCCTTCCTTCTCCTGGCTGCCAGCACCGCCTTCGCTCTGGCCGGAGCCACCTTTCTGCCTTCCCACACTGCCCAGAGGCCCAGAGCGGCTGGGGTTGTGCGGAACGCCCCACCCCTGGCCGCTCAGCGCCTGTGTATGCAAATTAAGCCGCCATCTTTGGTGGGTTAATTTGCATACTCACTCCTAATTGGCTGGTGGGTGTTGCAAAGGTATGGTCAATTAGCATGTTAGTCTTTTATTATGTAGATATCACCCCAATAAATGTAATAACAATCATAATAAAGAAATTGGAATTGGATCGGATACCACTTGCTCTAGATTTTGGATGGGCCCAGCTAGAAGCAAGGTCTTAAGCACACATGTCTCCTGATATTGGCCAGGCGTGGTGTTCTGCTGTCTAGCCACCGGCTTTGACTGTGGAGAGGCAGTTGTGCTCATCATGGCAGCAGCTTCCGTGGATTGTGACTGTGGCAGTACATCCTTAAACTCAATGATAGCTTCTGATTCCTGCTTCCTTTCAGTAATTCTGAAAGCACCTGGTTCCTTGTGTTAAATCCATTTCTTCTTAAAATACTCAGCAATGCCTTGAGTCATGTTTACCTGAAGCAGACCCTGATATAAAGATTTCTGTGCCGCGCCCCTGGGTCCGGGTGAAGCTGGATCCCGTGTCCGGGTGAGGCCGTGTGCCCCTGGATCCGGGTGAGGCTGGGTCCCGGGTCCGGGTGAGGCCGTGGGCCCCTGGATCCAGGTGAGGCCACGCGACCCTGGGTCCGGGTGAGGCCACGCGCCCCTGGGTCCAGGGGAAGGTAGATCCCGGGTCCGGGCGAGGCCGTGTGCCCCTGGATCTGGGTGAGGCTGGGTCCCGGGCCCGGGAGAGGCCACGCGCCCCTGGGTCCGGGTGAGGCCATGCGCCCCTGGGTCCGGGTGAAGCTGAATCCTGGGTCTGGGCGAGGACGTGTGCCCCTGGATCCGGGTGAGGCTGGGTCCCGGGTCCGGGTGAGGCCATGGGCCCCTGGATCCGGGTGAGGCCATGCGACCCTGGGTCTGGGAGAGGCCACGGGCCCCTGGGTCCAGGTGAGGCCACGCACCCCTGGGTCCGGGGGAAGCTAGATCCCGGGTCCGGGTGAGGCCGTGTGCCCCTGGATCTGGGTGAGGCCACGCGCCCCTGGGTCCGGGTGAAGCTGGATCCCAGGTCCGGGTGAGGCCGCGTACACCTAGGTCCGGGTGAGGCCACGCGCCCCTGGGTCTGGGAGAGGCCATGCACCCCTGGGTCCAGGTGAGGCCACGCACCCCTGGGTCCGGGTGATGCTAGATCCCAGGTCCGGGTGAGGCCGTGTGCCCCTGGATCCAGGTGAGGCTGGGTCCCGGGTCCGGGTGAGGCCACGCGACCCTGGGTCTGGGAGAGGCCATGCGCCCCTGGGTCCGGGTGAAGCTGGATCCCGGGTCCGGGTGAGGCCGTGTGCCCCTGGATCCGGGTGAGGCTGGGTCCCGGGTCCGGGTGAAGCCACGCGCACCTGGGTCCAGGTGAGGCCACGCACCCCCTGGGTCCAGGTGAGGCCACGTCCCTGGGTCTGGGTGAAGCCGTGCCCCTGGTTCCGGCCGAGACCAAACCAGAGGGAGTCCAACCTGCATTACCACCATTTGTCCACCATCCAGAGCTGAGGGGTCAGTGCCGACATGTACACATAAGGAACTGGTGGACATTGATATTGGGTCTCAAAAGAACTGTTGGTCCAGAAAGAAACTCACTACAGACTGATTCATTTGCCTGTCAGCATAACTATTATTGCTCGTCTCACATTCAGTTCTTATAAGTATATCTCTAGTGACACATGATTTCGCTCATCTAGAGGAAATGATGAACAACATAGACTGATGAACAACAACAGAACCAGAAACAAGGAGGCATCGATCGGACTATCGGGCCTCAGAGGGAGGATAGGGGAGGGTGGGGGGAGGGGGGAGAGATCAACCAAAGGTCTTGTGTGCATGCATATGAGCCTAACCAATGGTTAAGTTCAACAGGGGGTTGGGTCATCCGTGGGGAGGGGTGTGGGATGGGAATGGGGGGATGAGGACAAATATGTGACACCTTAATCAATAAAGAAATTTAAAAAAAAAAAGATTTGTGTGCAAGTGATTTATTAAGGAAGTGGTTCCCAGAGAAACCATGAAGGGGGTGATGGAAGTGGAACTGGGAAAGGGAAGAAGCCAAGTGAGGGTGCAATTTTAGTCATAGTTCCAGCCTCATCCAGATCCCACAGAAGTGCTTACCCCAGGAAAAATTAAATTACCCCAGGAAGCTAGTTACACCTTAGAGATTGACCTAAGTTGAGACAAGGGAGCTGGGCCTTCAAAACCTCCCACCATCTTCCACTGGCTATAGGCCACACCTTCAGGATATGGGGATCCCCTGTGCTCACAGACAACATGGCTCAGGAATCCCAGGGCAGTTTTCTGGAGAGAAGCAAGTGGTTAAAAGCAAAGGCCTATACAAACTGGGGGGAGGGCGCACAGAAATATTAAAAGAGGTCCTCAGAGAAACAAGGAGGACTGGGTCCTCTACAGGGTGATATAACTTATGCCAAACCCTGACAGATATGATCAGCAACAAAATTCACAAGGTGCTGGTTGCTCACTGGCAGGTAGTTACAATTACCCACACTAACAATGCTATTCAAGATGAACCTGTGACTAAAATGGGTTTCCAGAATTGCCATCATATACTAGTATGTAACTGTTATTAACCATAGGCCAAGGTTCAGCCCTTTGAATTTCAGATTTTCTACCTCACATATAGAATATTTTTTGAAATGGATTGGCTTTTTTTCTCTCTCATTTTCATAGACATTTAGCAAGAAGAAAAAAAAGTGGCATCTGCAATTGAACGGAATCTTGGCATCCCACCACATGGTGAAAGGGATGCAGCCATATCAATCTCAATTCCAATTACCAAGACTGCACACCACCAGGCCCGCTGGTGGCTTCCTCCATGAATGTGCAAAGAACTAATTCTCAGAGAGAGGTGCGGGAGAGGGAGAGGGAGAGGGAGAGGGAGAGGGAGAGGGAGAGGGAGAGGGAGAGGGAGAGGGAGAGGGGGAGGGGGAGGGAGAGGGGGAGGGGGAGGGGGAGGGGGAGGGGGAGGGGGAGGGGGAGGGGGAGGGGGAGGGGGAGGGGGAGGGGGAGGGGGAGGGAGAGATCTGAATAATTTTACTTTCTGTCCATTTATTTCAGATTCTAGTGAGGATTTATTTACTGTTCCACAATACTTATTTCTCTCAAATCACTTTTCCTTCTTCAAATCTTCAATTTGACAAGCATGGTTTGCCACAGGCCATTAATAAGCCATTACTAATTCCCTTCCCTTCTCCAAACCTTTCATTTTAAAACCCAGCAAAATTGGATAAAATGTGCTTTGAAATATCAGTGGTAACAAAAAGAAAGTATTTGTATTATTGATAGTGAGAAGGACTGAAGTTCTTTTTTTATTTTCTGATGAAAATTTCACATCCAGTCTTTAGCTAACAAAGATGTGACTAGCAGCAAAAATATCAACTGGGACCATAGCAACATACACCAAGAATGTGTAGTTTGAATTTACGCATGGGTATCTTGTTTACTACTGGTTATGTCATTAGAAAGGGTTGTTGGGTTATTTGTACCTAAGCATCTCATGAGAAACCATGACTTCCCAGTTGGCCACTTAATAGGGGAACTGCTTAGCTCTCTCCCCAGCACAGCCTAGGTGATAGAACCACATACAGGTCCACACACGACTGTCATACCTATTGATACCTGATGGTAAAATTGCTGTCTTTCCCCAAGTGATAAATATTATATTCCTTATATTCCCATGGACTAGGGATGAAGGGATGAGTAGGGGTGGGGACTGGAACAACATTCAGGAGTCTTTGTTCTCTGTGTAAAAGCCCATTCAGAAAAAAAAAAAAAAGAACCTGCTCTTGCTCTCTTCTTTAACTAAACTAAAACATTAAGGCAACGTTATCAACCAAGACGGAGGCTCCCCGACCTTCTTTTTCCTTTCTGCTTATCCTGGCAATTCCATCAGCATTTCTTGAACTGATTTCCCATTATTCCTTTCTAGTTTTATAATTCTCCTCTATAATATTATAGTAAGTACTCAAAGTATTACTGAAACCCAACCTATAAAAATTCTCACATTTTACTAATCCATAAGGCTAATAGGCTTTTGATTGAAAGTCAAGGGGTTTATTTTCAGAAAGTAATACTATCCCAGGCCACAAAAAAATAAAAATCTCAAGTTCTCAAAATTGTAAAGACCATATTCTCTAACCACAGTGCCATAAAATTGGAAGTTTATAACTAAAGGACAGGTAGAAAAAGTCAAAGACACTTAAAAACTAAGAATTGATTTTGCCCTGACCAGTGTACTCAGTGGTTAGAGGGTTGACCCAAGCACTGAAGAATCACAGGTTTGATTTCCAGTCAAGGGCACGTACTGGTTGCAGGTTCAATCCCCAGCCCTGGTCGAAGCCCGTATCAGAGACAACCAATTGATATGTCTCTCTTATATTGATGTCTCTCTCTCTCTCTCTCTCTCTCTCTCTCTCTCTCTCTCTCTCTCTCTCTCTCTCTCTTTTCTTCCTCACTCCCTCCTTTCCACTCTCTCTAAAAATCAATGGAAAAATCCTCGAGTGAGGATTAACCAAAAAATTTAAAAATTAAAATAAAAACTAAGAA
This sequence comes from Cnephaeus nilssonii, assembly GCF_951640355.1. Classification (NCBI taxonomy): domain Eukaryota; kingdom Metazoa; phylum Chordata; class Mammalia; order Chiroptera; family Vespertilionidae; genus Cnephaeus; species Cnephaeus nilssonii. The sequence goes on from NC_137075.1 coordinate 50,638,342, forward strand.
TTCATTTTTAGCCCTAACCAGTTTGGCTCAGTAGATAGAGCATTGGCCTGCAGACTGAAAGGTCCCAGGTTTGATTCTGGTCAAGGACATGTACCTTGGTTGCGGGCACATGCCCAGTAGGAGGTGTGCAGGAGGCAGCTGATTGATGTTTCTCTCTCATCGATGCTTCTAACTCTCTATCCCTCTCCTTTCCTCTCAGTAAAATATCAATAAAATATATATTTTTAAAAAAGAATTCATTTTTATGTAAAGTTTAACACATTAACCACCCAGCCTGTCTTGTCTTCCAAACGGAAAGTATAGTGTCAGTCACTGGTGACTGACTGGGCGCTTAACGTGTTAATGAAAAAAGAAAAAAAACTGGCTAAAACTACCAATTTAAATGTAACGAGATGCAACAAAATGACAATGTCAGACCTTATAATGTGAGTTTCTGGCAAAGCTGAACCGAAGATAAAAGTAAAATCTTAACGCATTTTTCAAATGCTTTTTATTGATTTTAGAGAGAGAGAGAAGAGATAGAAACATTGATGAGAGAGAAACATTGATTGGCTGCCTCCTGCACACTGCCTACTGGGGATTGAGCCAGCAACCCGGGCATGTGCCCTGACTGGGAATCGAACTGGTGACTTCTTAGTGCATGGGTGAATGCTTAACCACTAAGCCACACCAGCCAAGCTTAATACATGTTTTATTAAATTAAAAAATAACACAAATAAAAAAGAAGGAAATATATTTTAATATAAAATTTATATACACTGAGTGGCCAGATTATTATGATCTCTGAATGCATAATAATCTGGCCACTCAGTGTATATCCTATATAATAAAAGGCTAATATGCAAATTGTCCCCTCAACCAGGAGTTCGACCAGCAGGCAGACCGGCCAACCACCCATGTCCCCTCCCCCTGGCCAGGCTGGCCGGACCCCACCCATGCACGAATTCATGCACCAGGCCTCTAATATATATACTGAGTGGCCAGATTATTATGCGTTCGGAGACCATAATAATCTAGCCACTCGGTGTATATGTAAAGTATTTAGGAGGGGATTATTTGAAAGTACCAATAAAAGAGACAAAACTAACTAAAACACACACTCATACACAAAGGCAACAAGTAAACACATTAAAATGAATAAAGGAGGTAATGCTACAGATAAGAAGAAAACATGGAAAATTCATGATAGAATATCATATAAAAACTACCGCAATAAATTTTAAAATCTCCTTGTAAAGGATGATTTTCTAAAGAAATATAACTGCATTAGTTAACTACTGCTATATAGCAAACTCAGTAGTTTCAAACAGTAAGCACTTATTACTGTTCATGAGTCTGCATCAGCTGGGTGTTTCTTCCGGTCTTGCTGCGCTCGCTCATAAGTTTGCAGTCAGCTGCAGGTTAATTGGGCAGCTCATCTTGTCTCAGCTAATCTTGTCTCAGATCTTGCACATTTTAGGAGATGACTGGCTACAAGCTGGTCTAGGATGGTCTTGGACGGGACACTATGGCTTCCTCCATGTGCTCTCTCATTCTCCAGCAGGCTAGCTTTAGCTTACTCACAGAGAGTGGCAGGGTTCCAAGAGTAAGGGCAGAATGCACAAGGCCCTGTGAGGCACAAGCTGGGAAATGACACACTGTCACTTCTATCAGAATCTATGGGCCAAAGCAAGTTACAAGATCAGCCCAGATTCAAGATGCAGAAAAGAGAAGCCACACTTTGATGGGAAGAGCTGCAAAGCCGCTGGAAAGCGCATGGACACAAGGTGGGCATTCATTGGATCCATCCATGCAATCAACCTACCGCAAAAACTAAGAGAAAATATGTATATACCATGCATATACCATGAATGACACTGAAAGAGCTATCAGAACTACTCCCAAAATATGTGTCGGACCCAATGTGTTCAAACCATTTCTAATTCCCAGAAAGTTCTTTCAAATACTTGAGGAACAGAGAATTTATGTGCTATAAGACTGGTCCAGGGCATAGAGAAAGTAGGAAACACTTGAATTCATTCTGTGAAGCTGGCATAGTGCTGATACTGACATATCAAAGAAAACTAGAGGTCAATATCATTTGTGACTATATATCTAAAATATTACATAAAATATTAGCAAATAAGACACAGAAGAATATAAAAGATATGAAACCCAATGGTCATGGAATGGTTTCTTTTAGGAATTCAAAGACAGTTTAATATACTTTAAAAACACTATTAGTATTATTTATCATGTCAATCAAAACAAAAATATATATATTATCATCTTAAATACTAAAAAAAGTATATTTGGCAAGATTTATCATTTAATTACTAGCAATACAGGAATCAAAGGAACTTATGTAAAGTGGTCTTAAAAATTCTTTCAAGTCAACATCCAACAGCATGCTTAAATATGTAGAGCAGTGGTTGAGTAAGATTATAGTTATTGTGTTAAAAAAAAAAGAGAAAGGATAAAGAATTATTAATTAGGAAATGGTAAGCATATTTAAACAAATTTAAACAAGTGCATTTACAATAGATATTTGAAGGCCTTTAATATACTAATATATGTTTTCAAAACATACTTGACTACTGAACTCTTTTTAAAGGATATCAAAGGGGACTTTGAAAAACACTGCTACAAAGACACTCTCTTTTCAATCAGATATAAGGCAAAAAAGAGTCTAGAATAATTTCAAATCATTCTAGAAGTGCTAGTCAGTACAATCTTAGAAGCCAGCAAAACAAGGAATAAATACTGTGAAATGGAAAAGGCAAAATCATTATTACTTACTGCTGATGAATGCCTAGCTGAAATACCAAAAAAAAACAACTGGAACACTACAAAACTAATAAAAAACCAATCTTTTACTAATTAATACACAAACTCAATAGGTTCCTTATATCCCAATATTGGTCCATTAGAAATTACAATATAGAACAACAAAAACTAAAAATATCTAAGGATAAACTTAAGAAATATATAGGAGCTACATAAAGAAGACAAGCAATACAAGAAATTTTTCCTGAAAAAAATTAAAAGGGCAGATATGGTATGTCTCAAATTGAAAAAATTAAATACCATAAAAAATGTCAATTTTACCTGAACTAATCATAAATCCCAAAGAATTCCAGTGCCATCTAAAATTTTAACCAAATAATTACAATTTTTATCTGAAAAAAATGTGAAATATTTATGTGGAAACCATAAAATAAAAGAACATGTCTATATGTCAAAAAAGAAAAGCCACCATAAGTATTAAAAAGGTACACAATACATTCAGGAAAATATTTGCAATATATATGACACAAGGATAATACCTGAAATATTTTTTTAAAAATACAAATAAAATAATTCAAACCTGAATCTTAGGTAATTTTAAGAAGTCCAGTCTCCTATTTGATATGTCTTGAAATTTTAGAAAATACTTCCTCTTTCCTACCTACCAACTCCACTCCAAACTCTCACTTGTGTTTTCTCCTAGATGACATCTCCCATTTCAGAACAACCATCTGATGTCCACATGTTTACAGAAAATTCTATTTCTCACATATATTATCTCCTCTCTCAGCCCCACCCCAGCCCAGGGTAATAACCTCTAGGCCTCAATAATCTCCAGAAGTGCTTTCCCCCAACATGGAACAGTTAAGGAAAACAGTACATGGGTATCGTTGTTCCAAATCCCAACTCCTCCAGAGTTATACACCATTGTGAGTTGAAGATATGCTTCTTCCTCCTCATTCTTCCTGATGCCCTCAAGTCTCAACTCTCACAGAGACATATACAATGGGCAAATCTATATACATAAAAGCCCAGCAACCGAATGGCAGAACAACCAGTCGACCAGTCTCTATGACGTGCACTGACCACTAGGGGGCAGATGCTCAATGCAGGCGCTGTCCCCTGGTGGTCAGTGCACTCCCACAGTGGGAGCACCACTCAGCTGATCGGGATGATTGGCTGCTCCCGCAGCAGGAGCAGCCCACTACCAGGCCCAGGGTGAGGCTGAGTCTCTGCACCTATCAAATACCTGAGACAATCCAGACTCTGGCCTGACCCCACCAGCTTATGCAGCCCTCTAAGATGTGTTCTATAAAGAGTGCAGTAAGCTGGCATAGGTGGATGGCAAGAGGGGACATGACTGTGGATCCCCCGGGGAGGCTGTCCTGATGGCTGAGGATCCTGGAGCACGGCTGACCTGAACATTCCTGGTGGTGTCACCGACCTGGCATCACACATCAAGGACATTCACCGAGTGGCTTTGGGGTGCAAAGCTCTCTGCCAGGTTCCTCCAGGACACATAACACGCCTTTACCCAAGACATTACCCCGAAATATCAGCTCAGACTAATTTCCTCATTCAGCAGCCGCTCAGAGGGCGGGTCCACAGCTGCTCAGCTGAATGGGATGAGCAGTGCTCCCACAGCGGGCCAATCCCTGCAGGAGGTCGCAGGTTTGATTTTCCGTCTGGGCACATGCTCAAGCTGTGGGCTCTATCCCCAGTAGGGGGTGCGCAGGAGGCAGCCGATCATATGATTCTATCTCATCATTAATGTTTCTCTCTCTCTCTCCCTCTCCCTCTCCCTTCTTCTCTCTAAAATCAGTAAAAACATATTTTTAAAATTGTTATTTTTAGAAATTTATTCCAAATAAATAGTTGGAAAAGTGTCTATGGATCAAGAATGTCTGTTACAATATTGTTTATAATAGCAATAACATGCACACACATATCATGGACTATTATACACCCATTAAACATCAGGATGTAGCTCTACCTTAACCGGCTGCACATCAAAAACATCAGGGGAGGCTTCCAAAAATATGCATCTTGGACTCATTTCTTGAGAGTCCTACTGATTCAGTAAGTCTGGTGTGTGCCTGGGAATCAGAACTTTTCAAAACTTTCTAGGTCATTCTGACAGAGTTCCCCTATTAGATGCAAAAGTTTATTTTGAAGTTACCTAAATTATAATAGTGCGTGATATTGGTACCAGAACTATAGACACTGATGGAACAGAATAAACTGTCCTGAAACACTTACATTTAAGAAATTACTCTGGGAATTGGGTAGAGTTTTATACCTTTGGAGAAATGATGGTTTATTCAATATAAACCACTATGACCACTGCCTGACTACTTAGAAATATTTCCAAGGACCAAAAATTAAATGTGAAAATAAAACCTTAAGAATGCTAAAAGGACACACACACACACACACACACACACACACACACACACACAGGAAAATAGTTACATAAACTTGGAGGAAGATCACTGCTTAGGACCTCTTCCTAATGAAAAAAAATCATCTTATGTACATCTGAATTTCCAGAGAATTTATATTTATAATTTTTAAACTATAAAATAATGTATTTAAAATATTATACAATTTCTTCATTTGTTCAAAATGTATTTTTTAAGTCAAAATGCAAGTGGGCAAACTTCCTTGGGTTATAGGGTTGGAAAGGCCTCCTTTTTCCAACTTAAAATATTCAACTTGAAAGACTACCATAATAGATAATAATTTATAACTTACTTTCCTTATACCTTCTGAGGGAAAGAAAGCTGATTAATTCCAAATAAGTCTGTCTGTTCACCTACCTTCTTGCATTTCTTCACAATCATCCCAAAGAAGCAGAAAATAACCTGAAATAAATACTGTTTAATAGTAAAAAAATGTAAAGATGGCTTTAAACAGTGCTCTGATGACAGAATACCTTCCAGGTTCCCAGAATAAAAACATCTCTGTATGCTCTGGATAAATGGTCTTTTATCCAGAGAATGGAATTTTCATATAGAGATAAAACAAAAGCAACCAGGGTAATCACCTCCATCCTTCTGAGGTTAGTGGTAAAGGAAAAAGGAGAAATAGCCAAATGGGGGCCCAAGCACTTCTTACAGGGCATATGCTGATTGGATGTAGCGGTGGAGTTGGTTGATAGTCTGTGGGTCCTCAAGGAAACCAACTCCCTCCAAGTTTGTCAATGGCGTGAAATGGGTATAAAAATGTATAAGTACTTACAAATCCTAAATCGAGGCTGGAATAAAGTGACAAAGCTAACCTACAAGTTCTAAGATGCATTTTGGTGGGGACCCCCAGACAACTCCTTTTGGGATTTGGGATTTCACCAGGAGAAATTAGTAATCTCCCCATCCACTAAATGAAGCCTTTGGTTTGTGACTATAAAGCTGGCTGATGCAACTAGATTGTAATATACTAGTGTGACTTTGAGTATGCTTGAAATGTTAAAGTAAATATTGTAGAATCCTGGCTACTCTTGAGAAGGGTCAAGGTTATACCCAGCTGGTCCATTAGATAGAGGAAGCCACAAGACATGAACCTGGTCCATGATACTTCCTCTCATGTGCCTAGCGATTTCTATGGATTCCTATGGATGTGTCAGGAACATTTAGTGGATGGGGAGATTACTAATTTCTCTTGGTGAAATCCCAAATCCCAAAAGGAGTTGTCTGGGGGTCCCCACCAAAATGCATCTTAAAACTTTTGGATTAGCTTTGTCACTTTATTCCAGCCTCAATTTAGGATTTTCCATAGCGTGGGATGTCTTTACAGATATACAGCCAGCTAACAATCCCCCAAAATTCTGATCTTATTCTCCTCGAAACCATTTAGAGTATCTTTCCATCCCAGTGAGTAAGCAATCCCTCTCAGAGGCAAATCCGATCACCACAGCCTGTTTTCTATCAGCCAAGACAACAATAAGAGTATTTTAAACCAGGGGGTTTATCTCGGTTTTCTCCACATGACATATTTCCCAATGTTGCTAACCAACAAGAGGTGAGCCCACCTAACGGGGTTCTCGAAATTATTAAGGCCAAGTCATTATTACTATTCGGAGAATTCCATGAGTTTCATTTTCTAGGACAGTGGCTACTAGGTGGAAAACATGCTAAGACCCAAAGTCCCCAAATTACTATCTTTACTTCCCCTTCACTCTAATTTTAACCAGAGGTCATTCTCATTAAAAAGCCTCTGGGGTCTTTGATAAATGTAAGTTGTCCACTCGCTGAGAGCTCCTTGGCCCCTTCCTGTGGCTGCAGGCATGCCAGTCATCCAGCTGCTCTCAATTAACATTCCATCCGCTTCCCTGTCAGTGTGGGTTAGACTTGATTGAGTCACAGGTACGGTCTGCTTGGCAGCATTTTTATCTCATGGTGTGCTTACCATAGGCGAGTTAGAATCTTTATTGAAGTTGCACTCAAAAACAAAAACATTTATTGAGCACTTATTATATGAAAGGCACTATAATTTGACCTCATTCCAATGACATAGACTCCTTGTTCTAATTAGTGTTGGCTAAACTAATTTTTATAAAAGAGATTATTAAACAATTATTCTAAGTGAGACCAAGAATAATCTTTTGGCCCTTGTTGGGAAAGTACATGAACGATAGAAAGAAAAAGCGGAGGAAAGGAATGGAGGGGAAAGAAATAAAACAAAGAAAGAAAAGAAACATAACAATGAAGAGACAAGAATGTGAAAAGAAATAAAAAGGCCAAGGACAAGTGAAAAGAAAAATAGAATGACAAAAAATGGAATAGTGAAAATGAATAAAAACAAGAAAGTCAACAGAGTAGACAGAGAGGGATAGAGAGGGGAAAAGTAAAAAAAAAAAAATCAATAATGAAAGGAAGCAAAGTATTTCTATTTTTTTCAATATGCTGAATTAAATAGCCAGCAATTTTCTCCTAGTACAGTACACTTCAAAATATCAGATAAAAAAGCATATGTTATGTATGTTTTATATACAGTAGGAGGTCTTTACAGATGTACAGCCAACTAATGACCCACACAAACTCCGATCTTATTCCTTCAAACCCAGTTAGAGTATCTTTCAATTCCAGTGAGTAAGCAATCCCTCGAGTCATTAAATAAATAGTTTATGTGGCAAGAAAGTTAGGAAAATCCTCAGAGGCCCCAAATCACAAGAAAGCATGAATTGAGAGGGTGAGCCAGCACTGAAGTCAAAGGTTGCAGTAAAAATATTTGTCAATCCCTGGTGGCCTATGGGAAAAAGGGGCACAGGAGAAGAAGCACAGCGCCCACGCAGGGAGAGTCAGATCATATCCCCCACATAAAGCAAGACCCCGGCAGGGTAACACTCTTAGTGGGCAAAATGGAAAACAAAGAAACAAAAGCCCCATTGAAAGAAATTTGCCTATCTCAGACTTGCCTCAGATAGAGGAAATAAAATTTCTCTCCTGAAATTTCTAAAATTATAGCATGGAGTTAAATTTCTATTGGGTTCAAAAAACTTTTATTTTTTATTTTTTGGTTAATCCTCACCAGAGGAAATTTTTCCATTGATTTTTAGAGAGAGTGAAAAGGAGAGTGAGAGACAAAAAGAAACATCCATGTGACAGAGACACATCGATGGGTTGCTTCCTGCACAGAACCCTGACCAGGTTCAGGCCCTTAACCAAACTGAACCCAGAACCCTTCAATCCACGGGCTGACGATCTATCCACTGAGCCAAATTGTCTAAGTCCAAACACTTTTTTTTTTTTTCATTTAAAGGATTCTCAAGTTGTAAAGGCCCTATACATGCTGCAGAAGCAAACACAGTTCTTTGCTGGTAGCACACTTTAATTAAACCAGGATTCAGTGAATCCCAAGAATAAAGTTTCAAAGTACTTGAGTTCCCCTTAAAAAAATGTCACCAAACTTGACAAAAGAATATATTTTAGAATTATACCTACAAAAACTGGATACGTTAGAATAATTTTAAAAAATAAATATAAAATATCTTTGCTTAAAATGTTTTAAAACTATCAAAAATATGTCAAGGAATAAGAGATATTATCAAAAATAGCAAGAAATCATTTCTTGAAAAGCACATAAAATGTTTAGAAATTAAAATTAGAAATTCAATGACAGATGAAACAGCAGATCAGATGCAGCTGAAAAGAGACTTTGCAAAGTGAATAATAGGGCTAAAGGAATTACTAGAATACAAGTCAATAAATACAGACATTAAAAATGTGAAATAGAACATGGATTGAGAAATTTGAACTAGAGTTAATCAGAGTCCTAGTGAAGGAGGTAATAGGGAGAGGCAATATTTTGAAGAAATTATAGCTGAGACTTTTCCAGAATCTATTAAACTCATGAGTCTTCAGATCCAGGAACTATAGTAAATCCCAAGCAAAATAGATACAAACAAATCTTCACTAGACATATCACAATGAGACAGTAAAACATCAAGTTAAGATGATGATCTTAAAAGTACATTATACTTCCCCTCCAGCACCCCCCTAAAAAGAGCAGCCAGGGAGTAAAACAACAGATTATTTTCAAGGAAACATCACCAGGGGTCCTCAAACATTTTAAACAGGGGGCCAGTTCACTGTCCCTCAGACCATTGGAGGGCCGGACTATAGTTTAAAAAAAAAACTATGAACAAGTTCCTATGCACACTGCTAAGTCGGCTGCTAAGCCGGACAGGCAGCGGCGGCAAAAATACCCAGCAGGCCGGATAAATGTCCTCGGCGGGCCGCATGTGGCCCTCGGGCCGTAGTTTGAGGACCCCTGAATTAGACAAAAGCTGATTTCTCACCAACAAGAAAAGCATGACAATGGGATAATGTCTCAAAGCACTGAATGAAATTGTCAATTTATAAATCTGTACCGGCAATGTTGTCTATTAACATTGAAGTAAAAAAGAATTTTTTTAAAAAATTTCAAACTAAAATAATTCTTTCCAATATTTACCAAAGGAACTTCTAAAGCAAAAAAGAAAATAGTCTCAAAAGGAAAGTCTGAAGTACAAGAGGAAATACTAGTGAGAAAAATAATAAGAATTTGGATAAATCTCAACAAACAATAACTGCATAAAACAAAAATAATATATAACTTGTGGGATTACTTTTCAAGTGAACTAAAATTCTGCACAACAAAAGCATAAAATATAAAGGTTGAAAGTAGAAGGATGAAAATTATATACCAGTCAAATACTAATGAAAAAAAACCTGGCATTGTTATATAAACTTTAAATGGAAGGTGAATACTTTACCAAAGATAATGAAGGCCACTAGGTAGATTTTTTTTTTACATTTTAGTAAACCAAGAAGGAATATTAGTTCTAAATGTATGTGAACATAAGATAGCTTCAAAAATATATAAAGAAATTTTAAGACCACCACAAGGAAAAATTGATGCATTCACTGTCTTCGTGAGAGATTTCACATACCTCTTAAAATAACTGACAGACTGAGTAAACAAGAAATTGTAAGGGCATAGAAAATTTAAACAAACACATTTGTCAAGCTTAATCAAATGACCACATATAAAATAAGGGCCTCCAAAATAGATAACGTACATTATTTTAAAACACACAAGGAATATTTGAAGGGAAATGGGAAGATACTGAGTATAACTCAACACTAACAGAAAAAGTAAAATCATTGCCTCCTCTACCTGGGTTCTAATCCTTACTTACTAGTAAATAGTAACCTGTAGCCATTCTACGAATGGAACTCCTTCATAGAATCTCAGGGTGGAGGCACTTCAGAGTTGCCTACTCCAACCCTATACCTAATTGAAAAGTCCCAACAACCTTCCCTAAAACCTTAATCTAGTTTCTATGTTGCCCGGCCAGCGTGGCTCAGTGGCTGAGAGTCGACTGACCTATGAACCAGGAGGTCAAGGTTTAATTCTCAGGGCACATGCCTGGGTTGTAGGCTCAATCCCCAGTGTGGGGTGTACAGAAGGCAGCCGATCAATGATTCTCTCTCATCATTGATGTTTCTGTCTATCTCTCCCCTCTTCCTTCCTCTCTGAAATCAATAAAAAATATATATTTAAAAAAATAAAATAAAATGAATAAATAAATGTATCCATGATGGGGAACTGTGGCGGTGCCTGGGCAACCCTGCCATGCCCAGCCCCTCCCAGCTTTTAACCAGTTGCCATGCCTGCAAGCAAGTCATTCTTTCACAGCAGCAATTCAACTGTACCTCTGAGATAACTAGTCATTATCTTAGAGTCTGTCATAGGATGAGTCTGGTAATGATGTAAGAAATTCTACCCAGAATCCAAATATTATACCTAGGTGACAGGGCTTACTGAAAGCAGTTTTATAACCAGGCAAGGCAAATATGTGGAGTGTCAGAACAATGTGGTTAGGCTTTGTAAGCCCTATTCAGAGCTTCCTACAACCTGAACTAGCAAAATACATACACATCTCCCATTAAGAGTTCCACATGCGCCTCGCCACACACGCAGCCTCCTGGTGTCCGGTCTTTGGTCGTTACGGCATTAGGGCCACTGGGTTTTTATAATATAGATCGCTTATCACTTCATCCATAATTCTTCAACTAAACTAAAAATATTCTCTCAAGTTCAAACTCTACAAGGTATTCTGTAAGTTTTCTTTTTCTTTAAGAACTCACTCTCTTGGGTATCTCCATCCTTCTCTATTAATCTAGACTGATTGCACTGTAGATCTGTTGTACTGTTGGGACTTCTCTTCACAGCCATCCTGGGAATTTCCTTCCTTTTCCACTGTGTTCCATTGGGTCCTTGTTCCCTGGATCCTGTGTTTTCCATATTGCTTTGTCACCTTGTTTTGGCAATGCACATCCCATAATTGTCTCCTAAAAAAATGAGTAAATTTTAAAAGATATTGCAATGTACATCTTATTGACAGGATGAGTTTTGAATTATGAACTGAAAATCTTTTCCATCAGAATTTTAAAGGCACTGACTTCTAATTTTGTCAATTGCCATAAAAAAGTCTCATGCCTTTTGATTATTGATTCTTATTCTATGACCTCTTTTTCAAAAATATGTTTTTATTGATTTTTAGATAGAGAAGAAGGGAGAGGGAGAGAGAGAAACTTCGATCGGCTGCCTCCTGCATACCCACCACTGGGATAGAGCCCACAACCTGGGCATGTGTCCTGACTGGCAATCAAATAGGGGACCTCTATGGGACAGTGCTTAATCCACTGAGCCACACAGACCAGGTTATATGATCTCTTTTTATGTGAGTATTTATGTGAAAATTCAAAAACAATGTATGTCAAATAATAGATGTTATTAATTTTGGTATCTTCATATAATTTAGCCATTAAAATATATTTTACACAAATATTTAATGTCATAATAAAATAACCATAATAGAAAAGATAATATATTAATGTTTTAAAATACTGAAAGATAACTCACCAAAGTATTAAAAGTGGCACTGCTGTATGACACAATTTTGAGTTCCCTTTTTTAGTAACTTCTTGTTATAGACTCATGAATGGTTGTGTCCCCTGACCCCGAATTCAGAATTGAAGCCCTAAACTCACAACGTGGTTATATTTGTAGCTGCGGTCTTGGGAGGTAATTAGGTGTAGATGAGGTCTTGGGGGTGCAGCTCCCAGGATGGAATTAGTGTCCTTATAAGAAGAGGTAAAGACACTAGAGCACTCTTTCTCTCTCAAGGCCATGTGAGAACATGAGAGAAGGCAGCTGTCTGCAAAGCAAGAAAAGGATTCTCACCTGGAACCAAATATGCCAGCACCTTAATCTTGACTTCCCAGTCTCCAGAACTGTGACAAATAAATGTCTCTTGTTTAAGCAACCTTGATATAGCAACTGAAGCTAAGACACTTCTATACTAAATAAATGTATGGAACCTGTTTTTTTAATATATATAATTGGGTTTAAAAAAGTGTTCTAATGCCATGTTAAAAATCCTCTTTCAACCAGTAATAAATATCATTATTACTTTGAAAAAATCAATAAAGGAACATATTAATATAAATATTTACAATTATAATTTTAATCTTCTATTTCCAACATCTTATAATAAACATTTTCAACACATAGCAAAGTTAAAAGAATTTGTCAGTAAACAACTGTATTCCGACTGCCTATATTATAGCAATAACATTCTGCTATATGTGTTTTATCACATATCTATCCATCTATCCATTCCTCTAGCCATACATTAATCTCTCTTACTTTTTATGTATTTCAATATGAAATAGTTCTCTTTAAATGTTTCAGTATACATATTATTGAGTTCAATATTATTTGTAGTAATTTTCATTAGAGGTAATCCTACCTAATAAAATAGTAATATGCAAATTGACCGCACCTTCGCTACGCCCAAGCCACGCCCACCAGCCAAAGCCACGCCCACCAGCCAATCAGGGCGAGTATGCAAATTACCCAACAAAGATGGAGGTTAATTTGCATACGCTGAGGGAGGGAGGAGTGAAGACTGAAGACAACTTAGAAGGAAGACGGAGGAAAAGCGGAAAGCAAGATGGTTGCCAGAGGAAAAGCCCAGGCGGGGCAGGGCAGGGCGGAGTGGGGCGGAGTGGGGCGGAGCGGGGTGGGTGGCAGCGGCGCGCAGGTGCAGGCACGGCGGCCGCAACAGCAGCGGCGGCGGCGGCAGCGCATGCGGCCGCAGCGGCTGCTTGCAGGATTTTTCCTGCAAATGGGCTACTAGTCCTATATAATAAAGAGGTAATATGCAAATTGACCCTCACACCCTCATGTCACAAGGTGGCCTCCCCCACATCATCACAAGATGGCCACCCCCACATTGTCACAAAAGGGCCACCACACGATGGCCACCCCCACATTGTCACAAGATAGCTGTCAGGGGAGGGCAGTTTGGGGCAACCAGGCCTGCAGGGGAGGGTAGTTGGGGGTGATCGGGCCAGCAGGAGAGGGCAGTTGGGGGCGAACAGGCCTGCAGGGGAGGGCAGTTGGGGGTGACCAGGCCTGCAGGGGAGGGCAGTTGGGGGCGACTGGGCCTGAAGGAGAGGGCAGTTGGGGGCAATTGGGCCAGCAGGGGAGGGCAGTTGGGGGTGATCGGGCCAGCAGGGGAGCAGTTAGGTGTCAATCAGGCCAGCAGGGGAGTGGTTAAGGGGCTAGCAGGCTGGCAGGCTGGCAGGCAGGCGAGCGGTTAGGAGCCAGCAGTCCCAGATTGTGAGAGGAATGTCTGAAAGCTGGGCCTAAACCAGCAGTCGACATTCCCCGAGGGGTCCCAGATTGGAGAGGGTGCAGGTCGGGCTGAGGGACACCCCCCCCCCGCCCAGTGCACGAATTTCGTGCATCGGGCCTCTAGTTTTTATATAAAGTAAAATATATAAATATGAAATATAAATTCACTGAGTTTTGGTAAATGCATATATCTGTGTAACTCAAACTGCTATCAAGATACATAACTGTATCACTCCATGTAAAATGCAAAACCCTTTCAACCATATAGGTCCACTTATCAGCCACCTCCAGCCTTTATGCTGTAATTGTCATATTCATTACACATCTATTTACATTATAAACTCATGAGACAATGTTACAAGTGTTCCTTTAAACTGTCACATATTTTAAAGAAATTAAGAGAAAAGTAACATTTTATTTTTACTAGTTCAGATGTTCTTTCTTCCTTTTTCCCTACTTCTCTCTTTCCCTCTCTCTCTGAAGAACCAGGTTTCCATCTGGCCTTATTTTCCATCAGCCTGAATTTTATTCAACATATCTTTAGTGTAGTTCCGTTTAAAACAAGTTCTCTGAATTTTCTTTTATCTGAAAATGTCTTTATTTGCCTTCATTTCTTAAACAATATTTTTGTTGATATAAAAATTTTAATATAGTTTTGGGCAAACAGGTATTTTTCCCCTCTCTTATAGTTCTTTAAAGATGTTGGTTAGCTCTCTTCTCTCTTCATTGTTTCTGAGAATTTTTAATACCAAAGTATTAAAAGTGGCACTGCTGTATGATAAAATTTGAACTCATTCAAATTATTGTACTCTTATAGGTAATGCATTGCTTGGTTTTCCTGGCTGCTATCTAGATTTACTCTTTATTCTTAATTTTAAGCAGTTTGACTGTACTCTGATTTTGGGCTTGCTAAGCTTTTATAAACTATAAACTTATAATTTACAAAATATTGGGGTATTTTGGCCACTATTTCTTAAAATGTTTCTTTGTGTTGCATTTGCTTTTTCTTCTTACTTCTGAGCCTCCAATTATACATATGTTAAATGTTTTGATATTGTACCACAAATCCATGAGGTACTATTTCTTTGTTTTTAAAGTGTTTTTGCTCACTGTACTTCAGATTAGATAATTCTGTTGATTTATCTTCAAGTTCAGTGGTTCTTTCTCTGTCATCTCCTTTTGGCTCTTAAATGGTCCTTTCCTCTGTCTTCTCCTTTCTGTTGTTAAATTTTATATTTCATGTAATTTAATTTTTAGTTCAAGAATTTGTTTGGTTCTTTTCATGGTTTTTTTTCTTGCTGAAATTTCCTGTCTTTTTATTCATTTTAAGCATTTTTCCCTTTACATAATTGTGCATAGTTATAATAAGCTTTAAAATCCTTTGACTGATAATTACAAAAGTTGAGTCATATCAGGTTTCATCTTTTTTATTGTCATTCTCAAAAGTAGATCAAATTTTTTTGTTTCTATTATGTTAAATAAATTTGGATTGTATCCTTGATATTGTGAACCTTATCTAGGGAGACTGGATTACGTTACATTCCTCTGAATAATATTACTTTTTGTTTTGTTTTTTATTATTGTTGTTTTGGTTTGGTTTAGCAGGTAAGTAACTTAGCTTAATTTAAACTGCAAGTTTTTGTCCTGTTACTTTATCCTGAGCTAAGCTACTTAAAATCTGACCCACCCTTAGGAGTGCACAGAATTTTTGGTTCCTCTCTTAGGATTTGTCATTGCCAGAATTCCTCCCTCACTTCCCAGAGGCCATGATTGCCTTAAGCTCTGCTCTCTGAGCCTTCAGGCCATAAAGACCATTGTTTTTCTACAGGTATTTTAGCTGCCTCATGTATTCAACTGTAAAAAACAAAAAAAAATACCAATCCTCTCCATAATCTGTTCAACTCTGTTCAGCCTTCATTGCTTCCAGGAAGTCTTTGTTTGTTCATTTTCCCATTGTTTATAGTTGTTATCTCTGGGAGGGGCATTCTAAAAGTAATCAAGAGTTTCTTTTATAATCAAAAAAATTATTTTTTATTATATTAATATACTATATAATAAAACCTTAATATGCAAATCGACAGAATGATGGAACAACAGGCTGAACGACCAGTCGCTATGATGCTCACTGACCACAGGGGGACAGATGCTCAATGCAGGAGCTGCCCCCTGGTGGTCAGTGCACTCCACTGGCAAGCGCAGTGGTGGTGGCAGGAGCCTCTCCCGCCTCCACTGCAGGCGGGCGGTAAGGAGCGAGGGGTCTCGAACTGCGAGAGCCCCAGACTGCAAGAGGGATGTCTGACTGCCGGCCTGATCGGGCCTAAGCCAGCAGGCGGACATCCCCTGAGGGGTCCCCAACTGCGAGAGGGTGCAGGCCAGCCTGAGGAACCCCCCCAAGTGCACGAATTTCATGCACTGAGCTTCTAGTTGTATCATAAGCAAAAACCTTCCATTCAGAAAAAAAAAAAAAGTAACTTTACATTTATATAGAGAACAATGGGAAGTAGACTTTGGAGAATGATAGTAAAAGTTTTAGGAGAATGAAGCAGAGCTAAAAATTACATAGCAAGAATTCAGGCTGTGAAATAGGAAAGTTTCTAAGACAAAGGACACCTCGGTGCAGGTATAGCACCCATCAACATTAGCAAGGAAAAAGGAAAACCAGAGCTTACCTGGTCAGTATTTTCATCTCTAGGTATCCTTGTTAACAGTTACTCTTCCCTTCCTGGTGTAAGCCCCTCTCATCCCAGAGTGCCCATAGTCCATAATGCACTTACTGAATTTGATTTCCAACTTCCTCCAAAGCATAAGTCTCTCCTCAGTTGATGAGCATCTGAGTGGACAGCTGTAAACTTTCTAGTTCCATGGAAACCATAAATTTATATGTTCAATACCATCATTTGTGATGAGAAGATCTGATTGAAACCAACTATGTGATCTTGAGTGAGTCATTTCCCCTTTCTGCCTTAATTTCTTCACTTACAAAATGAGCAGTAAAGTAACAGCACTTCAAGTTCAATTTTTTTTATCTTTAAATTCTACAGAATTAGACAGAAGTTCTATAAAACATAAATATGCTTTAAATATATTTTTAAATTAATTTTCCTCTAAAATCTGCTATCCTATATAAAAAGCCACTAGAGGGGAGTAAAACATTAGATGAGGACATACCACAATTCAACTTGGGTATCTTGTATAAATTGTATTTGCAACTGTTGCCTAACGTGTGTTGTTTCCAATCAATCATGTTTGATTGCTTTAAAATGCAAAGATGTGAGGGCTTCACCATTTCCGTGTGGAGATCTTCTGCTCTATGGAATACAGCCCCAAGCCTTGTACTCTTTAAAGTCACTGGCTAATGGAACAAGATCAGTTCCTTAGAACAAGCATGCCCATTCCATTTCTAGTTTTCTATTTATTTACAACTGAGTTACAGCAACCCAAAAGATTCCCTAATCCTTACTTCAGAAGAGATGTTTCATCCTGACAACTAATTCTTACTGAAAGGCAGGAACAACACCAGTGTTCCCAGCCCTTGAGTAGTTCCATGTTTAAAGAGACCTCAGAACCTTGTCTGCGGTCCAAGTTCTTTGCATCCAAAGCCTGAAAGAAAGATTCCTTAGGTGGGATTTTTCTCACATTAAGATGATTAGAGACCCGTGGCCCAGTAGTTTAATACTTTTACTTTGAAGAAATACAATCTTAATATTATTTTCTCATCTTCTCTTTCAAAGTTAGGTTTTAAAAGGATGCCTGAGCCTCTGGTCATTCTCAGGGAACCAGCCTCAGAGGAAAGGAAGAACAAGCAGAAACAGCAAGATGGTGCCCTAGTGGGGCTCCACTGGAAAACCAGGCAGAGGACCAGGGATTTATGTACTTGTTCTTTAAATTCTACTTCAGGGGGGTGGGAGGGGTCTTAATTTCTTCATTTCCCAGGAGTTGCAGATGATACAGTAGAGAGAGCATTAATTTTGGAGTCAGTTGGACAAATTCTAGGTTGATGAACTGACTTCTGTGTGACCTGGAGCTATTTACATAACCTTTTCTGCACAATATGTGAAGCAGGACTCTTGGTTACAATGAACATTAATCAAATTCAAATTAGGCTATCTATATAGACAATGTCATCAGGTCTCTCTCCTCTTTTTCTCCCTCTGTTTTTCTTTATATTTTTATTCTAGAGTCCCTGAATTTAATTCTAATACATACTGCCTACTTTATTTGGCTAATGGAAGAGGATCTAAAAAATGACATCCACCCCAGAAAGAGTCTTTCTTTCGACAGCTATATATACAATCCTAGAGACAGGCTGATTGCCTCGCTTGAGTCTTGTGCCCATCTCTGTGCTAACTCATGTGCCTAAGATTAATCAATACATCAATCATGTAGCCACTAAGATTAATGACTAGGGTTGCCAGAGAAAATAAAGGATTCCTTACTAAATCTGAATATTAGATGAACAAATAATTTTTTTTAACAAGTCCCATGTAATTTCAGACATACTTATACTAAAGGGGTATTTGTTGTTTACCGGGAATTCAAATTTACATTCTAATAAGTCCCTTGTGATATTTAGGGCATTCTTACCTGACCTGCATGTGAGCTAATGTAGGACTGTTTAGGAGCTCACATGTATGTCAAATAAGTTTCTGCTTGACATTCTGATGCCTACATGGTTTGTACCCCGCCAACATCCTGGGACCTACACTTCCTTTGCATATTGTTCGAGAGAGCAGTTGAGTGTGCTGTCTTGTACTGCTGATGTTTGAAGAGGCTTCTGTGAATCAGTTTTCAAGGATTACATGTAACTGCATAGTCCCCACTAGAAGGTCACCCCACACTTCAGTTATAAATATCTGTAGAGGACTGCCCCATACTTATAAGTGGCTGATCTTTTTTTTTATCCAGTTTCACTATTTTCAGGTTTTCATTATTTTGTAGCATTAGAAAAGTATGACAATCTGTTGTTCATACGCTTGCTTTAATGTGTTTATGTAAGAGTAAGGTACAGAACAGTAGGTATAATCAGCTACCACTTAGAATAGAGGCTATTTATATACACATCCCTGTGTACATAGACTCGGAGTAATTGATTCTGCTTCAAAGATGGAAAACGAGGGGATCAGAGCTGGGAAGGAGGCTTTTCACTATATATCTTCTTGCAATGTTAAACTTAACATCTATAAGTTTCGCTTACCATTCAAGTTTAACTTACCATTAATAATTTTAAGCCGAAACCGGTTTGGCTCAGTGGATAGAGCTTCGGCCTGTGGACTCAAGGGTCCCAGGTTCGAATCCGGTCCAGGGCATGTACCTTGGTTGTGGGCACATCCCCTGTTGGGAGTGTGCAGGAGGCGGCTGATTGATGTTTCTAGCTTTCTATCCCTCTCCCTTCCTCTCTGTAAAAAATCAATAAAATATATTTAAAAATAATAATAATAATTTTAAAAACAATATAAACTCAGTTGTGAACAATTTTTACGTATAGATCGAATATTCTGTCTGCTGCACTTACAACACAACTCTGCACAGAGCAGCCAGCCACTGCTGTCCTCATCTCTTTCTCTAGCTTCTCCAGAGCCCAGCCTGCTAGGACCTCAAAGAAATACTCCACATGCCCCTCTTCTTCCTCAGCAAGCACGTGACTGTGCCCGTTAACTTCATGGGCTGTAGTGACCACGCTCACCATTGGTACAACCACCCATGCATGTGTTTTGTGGGAAAAGGAGAAACCCCAATAACATACAGAACCAAGATTTCCCAACTAACATTAGTGAAAACTCCAGAGCAAAACTAATACATGTGAACCCATTTAGATGCTTAGGATGTGAATCTTGATTAAGAAAACAAAGCCACACCCACCACGGAGCAGGCAGTACATATGAGATACAGCATGGAGGGGGCTCTCTTTCTCTGTTTTTTTGTTTTTTTTTCACTAATAGAAACTTGCATTATGGGTTTGGCCTTAAACAATGATCTGTAGTCTCTAGAATTGTGGCAGTAGAGGGGAATCCACATCAACCTATTTTGTGTTTTAAAAAACCCACAGTGAAGCTTTGTGTGATTACAAAGCCACGAATACGAATGAGAGAGAGATTTGCCAGCTGGAGCCATGGGGAAAGGGCTCTTCGTGGTAAAGCTACTACGTGTCTAGAGAAAACAACCAGCATGTGTTGCAGGCCCAGTGGAATGTGTTTAATAAGTTGCACATTTGTCATTGTAGGTCAGTTCTTTGGATGCCAGAAGACATAACTTCTCATTATATAATCAAATATTTGTCCCTGCTGGAAAATGAGTGCCGAAGAACTTCTATCACTCAGCTGTTTCCAAAAGCCTTTCTCTGGCCAATTGGGTGTTCTGCATTCCGCATTGAGCCCATCATAGGGGAGGTTTTGAAAGCTATGTCTGGCCTTGGGCTTTGGCTCCTCTGCCACTCATCTTTGCACCTACTCAGGGAGGCTGGCCTGGCCTCTCTAAATAGGCTGATGGGAAGGGGGAGGAGAGCAGCAAGGTGGAAGGTCAGAGGATTCCAGATTTTCAACTTACAGGTTTCTAAATATTTGGCCATAGATTTTGTCAGCTACGGCAACATCTTAATTACTCTGAAAGACTTACGAGACAAAACATTTCATTTTTTGAGATCTTTTTTCATCTTATAGTGCCCATACCCATAGGTGTTTGGCTCTAAAATCTTTGAGCCCTGGCCGGTAGCTCAGTGGGATAAAGCATATTCCCCATATGCCAAGATTGCAAGTCCAATCTCCGGTAAAGGCACATACCAGAATCAATCAATGAATGCATAAATAAGTGGAACAACAAATCAATCTCTCTCTCTCTCTCTCTCTCTCTCTCTCTCTCTCTCTCTCCCTCTCTCTCTCTCTCTTTCTCTCTCTCTCTCAAAATTCAATTAAAAAATAAATAACATAAAATTTTTGAAGACTTCTTCCAAGAACAATAAGACTTTTCATTTCTCCTAAGGAAACCTCTGGTTAATCTTACATATTTTGATTTTGAGCCAATTCAGAATTTCTTCTTCTGTCTGTTTTTGCTTCACTAATTTGGTCAAATCCTATCTAATAAAAGAGTAATATGCAAATTAACCATCACTCTGCTACACCAACAAGCCATGCCCACCAGCCAATCAGGAGCGAGTATGCAAATTAACCCAACCAAGATGGCTACGGCCACAGAGTGAACAGGAGGCTTGGGTTTCCCCAGCGATGGAGGAAGCCAAGCTTTCCCCACACCCTGGCCAGCCAAGGCCTCCACTCAAGGCTACAAAGTTTCAATTATAGAAGATAGATAAATCCCAACAAAAATGGCTGCGGCCACGGAGCAAGCAAGAGGCTTGGCTCTGCTCAAGGCTACAAAGTTTCAATTATAGAAGATAAATAAATCCCAGATACCAGGGCCTCCGCTTGGGTCGCCGGGGGGCATGGCCGGCCTGCAAACCACCACAGGCCCCTAGCCCAGGCCGCCCCATGCCCCAAGGGAACCCCCACCCTGATATAGGACACCCTTCAGAGCAAACCAGCTGGCCCCCACCCGTGCACCAGGCCTCTATCCTATCTAATAAAAGAGTAATATGCAAATTGACCATCACTCCAACACACAAGATGGCTGCCCCCATGTGGACACAAGATGGCCACCACAAGATGGCCAGCAGGGGAGGGCGGTTGGGAGGGACCAGGCCTGCAAGGGAGGGCAGTTGGGGGTGATCAAGCCTACAGGGGAGGGCAGTTAGGGGTGACCAGGCTGGCAGAGGAGGGAAGTTGGGGGCAACCGGGCCTGCAGGGAAGGGCAGTTGTGGGGGACCCAGGCCTGCAGGGGAGAGCAGTTGGGGGGGTGGGAACCACGCCTGCAGGAGAGGGCAGTTAGGGGTGACCAGGCCTGAAGGGGAGGGCAGTTAGGGGCACATAGGTTGGCAGGGGAGCAGTTAGGCATCAATCAGGCTGGCAGGGAGTGGTTAGGGGGTGATCAGGATGGCAGGCAGAAGCGGTTAGGGGCAATCAGGAAGGCAGGCAGGCGAGCAGTTGGGAGCCAGCAGTCCTGGATTGTGAGAGGGATGTCCAACTGCCCGTTTAGGCCCGATCCTACCGGGATCGGGCCTAAACGGGCAGTCGGACATCCCTCAAGGGGTCCCAGATTGGAGAGGGTGCAGGCTGGGCTGAGGGACACACACCCCCATGCATGAATTTTGTGCACTGGGCCTCTAGTACATGTAAATAATTAGATGTGCTCCAGAGAAAAGACCTTTGAGAGTAAACTTCCTACAATATTTATTCAGGTGACTTGAAGAAGATAATTTGCTTCCAATAGGTAAGACATCGAGGAAGTGGGTCTCACCACCAATCTAGTCGTTACACATTTGTCATTATAGGTCAGTTCTCCTTCCCAGTGAGGAAGGACGCGCAGTTAGGAACATTTTCCAGAAGCCCTCCAGCCCTTCCCTTCTACCAGTGTCCCACAAAACTGAGTTGTATGCCCACCCCTAAACCAATCCCTGGCAGCTGGAATTGGGGCCACTGTGATTAGCTCATGCCAACCAGGAGTCAGCTCTGCAGGCGGGACTGAGTCATGAGGGAAGGAACAGACACCCCCAGTTCCTTGCTCTGCCAACAAGAACTAGGTAATCATGTTGGGTACACAACCAACAGTGTCAGCCACATATCCCCACCTTTCAGTTGTGGGGTGTAGGTTCACTGGTAAGTGATGGAATAAAAATACGAACCATATTTGATTCCAAAGTTCTGATCCTAATCACTACCTCAGTGTCTAACCGGAGAAAAGCCTGCTTGGTACTAACTGGATATGAGCTGTTCAGCACACACCTAATTTTAGGAAGGTTTTTTGTTTTTGATTTTTAAGGACAGTGCAGCAACTCTTAACTGTCTTTAGTATGAAGACTTCTTATTAATGATACAGTAGCATGCACATGTATTGTTTTTGCGAGGAAAGCAATATCAATGCTAGCAATGTATGGCTTTGGGTTAAAGATAATGTTTGCTGAGCATATGGGTTCGTATCCACATTCGCATTTAGGGCCACTGAGTTACCTGCTCAGCCACAGAGAGTCCCTGTGCAAGTCCCTTCACCTTTCAAGCCTTCCTCGTCGGTCAAATGAGGATAAGAAGATGCACTTTGAAGGGCTGTTGAAAGGATTAGGACAAAGGATATGTATGGAGCTTAATATGATGACTGCACCATTACAGGTATCCAAAAAGCATATATTATTATTTTGTGTTTATACCTAGGCCGAACTTTAAGAAACATAACAGGTGAGAATTTTGGTTTGGGTGGTGAGCACATGGTGCAATGTACAGATCTTGTAACATGAAACCTATATGTTCATGTTGACCAATGTCATCCCAATAAATTTAATTTAAAAAAAAAAGAATTTTGGAAAATTTTTAACCAATTGAAACAGAAACCTGAATTCGTGGGAAAGTCAGAAACAACTTAGAATCAAAGTAACTAACAATAATCAAAGCCTTGTAGACTTTGCAGAGTAAATTGTGAAATTGAACCACATTTTCAAAAATCTCCAGAAAACTCATTGGCAGCCAATAAAACAATTAATACCTATAGGGCATTGTGATCATGCATAAAGTGGGTTCACTCTATGTCCTTATACAAATGAACTACGGCTCTAGGGCACATGAGGTCAGGAAGCACCGGGAGGAGAATTTGGTCAGTATACTATGTACACAACATGATTAATAAAATTGTGAAATCAAACTTCTTGTGAGAAAACAAAATATTTTTACGCTTAAAAATGTCAAATTTCGTGCCCAAAAAAAGAGCATTTGCGGGAAGTTTTAATTCATTATTTTGAAGAAAAGTGCTGCTGAAAATTATTGTATACTTCGGAAAGCTATGGTGAACCTCCTCCATCTCAAGATACTGTGAGCGCTGTTTTGTTGTTTTTTTCTTATCAGATTTTTAAAAATTATTTTATTGATTAAGGTATTACATGTGTCCTCATCGCCCCATTACCCCCCAACCCCCCCCCCCCACTCATACCCTCACCCCCCTGTTGTCTGTGTCCATTGGTTAGGCTTATATGCATGCATACAAGTCTTTTGGTTGATTTCTCCCCCTTACTCCCACCCTCCCCTACCTTCCCTCTGAGGTTTGACAGTCTGATCAATGCTTCTCTGTCTCTGGATCTGTTTTTGTTCATCAGGAGAGCATTATACTAAATGAAATAAACCAGTCAGAGAACGATAAATATCACATGAACGCTGGTTTAAACTCTTTAAAAGTGATTATTTCAATGTGAAAGACAAAGAATGTCCAGGTCAACCGATAAAGTTTGAAGACCAACAATTACAAGCATTATTGGATGAAGATGCGTGTCAAACTCAAAAACAACTTGCAGAAAGATTAAACGTTGTTCAGCAAATAATTTCCGATTGTTTACAAGCAATGGGGAAGATTTTAAAGGAAGGAAAATAGGTGCCACATCAACTAAACGAAAGAAATTGGAAACCGAAAAGTCATCAGTAAAATATTGCTTCAACAGCACGAAAGAAAGTCTTTTTTGCATCGAATTGTGACTGGCAATGAAAAGTGGATTTATTTTGAGAATCCCAAATGCACAAAATCATGGGTTGATCCAGGTCAATCATCAACATCGACTGCAAGGCCAAATCCCTTCAGAAAGAAGACAATGCTCTGCATTTGGTGGGATCAGGAAGATGTGGTGTATTATGAGCTTATAAAACCAGGTGAAACCATTAATACCGATCACTACCAACAACAAATAATCAATTTGAACCACGCTTTGATCATAAAACAACTAGAATGGGCCAGAAGACATGGCAAAGTAATTTTGCTTCATGATAACGCACCATCACACACTTCAAAACCAGTTAAAGACACATTAAAAGATCTTGCCTGGGAAGTATTAACCCATCCGCCATATTCACCAGACCTTGCTCCTTCAGATTACCACTTTTTCTGATCGATGGCACACTCACTTTCTGAGCAGCACTTCAAAAGGTACGAAGTGGAAAATTGGGTCTCTGAATGGTCTGCCTCAAAACAAGTAAAGTTCTATTGGGACGGTATCCACAAATTACCTGAAAGATGGGGGAACTGTGTAGCTAGCGATGGACATTACTTTGAATAAAGCACTTTTGATGTTTCTCTTGAAATTATTGTGTTTTGATTACAAAAATCCGCATTATTAACTGGTACACCTAGTAACTCAATCTCTGAGTTTTCATATTATTGTTGAACTTTATGAAAGAATTCCTTCAGTTTATGTTCCTTTTGCAAATGAAGTTTCTCTTTAATGATATTACTATTTTGATTTCCAATTAATTTCCTGTTCTGGTCCTTAAGGAAAAATGTTGTTACAATAATATCAAGAAGCTTTAGAATGGCTTATTTACTGCTAGGAAATTTCTAAATGTCTTTTCTTTTTTCTTTTTAGATGAACCATTATTGGTTGAATTTTAAAATTACAAAAGATGACTCTATTGTATTATAGATTTTCCAGTTGTGTTGGTAAATTCTGAGTTGCAACACAACCTCCACATAATGTCATATTCCATAAATCTCCACTAAAGAATAAGATCTTTCTTTTCCCCTATATTCTACCAAGAAAGCAAATTAAAAGGATTTCACATGTGGAAAAGCCTGCTGAACTCATTTTCCTTCTCAGGAGCATGGGGGAGAAGTGGAAGGAGAGGAAAAAGGAAAGAACTCCCCTTTTAAAGTGAATTCCAGCTCACCTATAAGCCAAGCCAAATAGACAGGATAGGGATTAAGACCATGGGCTCTGGAGGGGAAAAAAAAAAAAAAAATTGTCAGTGAAATTGGTTCCTTAGTTGTGGCAAATACATCACAGTGATGTAAGATGCTAACAGTAGGGGAGTCTGGGTGAGATACATCTGGAGGCTCTCTGGAATATCTTTCTAACTCTTTTGTAAACCTAATACTATTTTAAGTGAAAAGTTTATTAAAAAAAAAGACCTGGGTGTGATTTCTGGCTCTGCCCAAGTAGTGTTAGCTGTGTTAGCTTTGAGCAAATTATTTAACCCCTCTAAGCCTCAATTTCATTCATCCAAAAAGTGTCATATGGAGCCTACTTCAAAGACTGCTGTGAGGATTAAATGAGCTAATGAAGTACTTGGCTCAATGCTCCGAATGCAGTTAAGTGTCTGTAAATTAGTTTTAACGTTAGTGTGTGGCCACCAAAGCACCAGGCGTTGTAGTATTGAATGGAAGGTAGGTCCAGTTAAATTCACCAGGTCCCATGTTCTTCCTGATTTCCCAATATCTGTTGATGAACAGCACAATAATCTGCACAATCATTCCAGCTCTAATCCTCTTTGGGTGCTTCTTTTGCTCTTGACCTTGTATTCAATCAGGCGGCAGGTCCTGTTCAGCTCAGTGCTGTGATATTCTCCTTCTTTCCTACCATTTCTACCCTGGCTCTGGCCTTGTTCCTGCCTAACTGTACCAGGACACGGCCCTCCTGGCTTCCCTGCCTGCTTCCTCTGATCAGCATGGAAAGCCCCCCTACAGCATGGTCTCACTTGAAAGGAGAAAGACACTTTAACAATTATTGTCAGAAATCACAACATCACATTTTTTATAATTAACAGAACAAATAGGCACAAATCAGCAAAGCTATCACAGACTTGAACACCACTATCAAGCAACAATTTGATCTGACTTTCTTTTTTTTTTTTTTTAATCCTCACCCAAGGACATTTTTCCATTGATTTTTAGAGAGTGGAAGAGAAAGGGAAAGACAAAGAGAAACATCGATGTGAGAGAAACACATCCACATCAATTGGTTGCCTCCTGCACAGCACCAGGCCAGGGCCCAGGCCAGGGAGGAGTTTGCAACCGAGGTACATGCCCTTGACCAGAATCGAACCCGGGACCCTTCAGTCTGCAGGCCGATGCTCTATCCACTGAGCAAAACCAGCTAGGGCCTAACTGACAGTTTTTAATACTCCACCAAACAAGAGTATACTGTACACGTTCTTTTCAGGTGTAACCATTCTCCAGGATAAACTATATGCCAGGCCATAAAACAAATCTCAAGAAATTTAAAGGGATTTAAATCATTCCAAGTATATTCTCCAATGACAAAAAAAATTAAAAATAAACAAGAAATTTGGAAAATCCTTAATATTTAGAAATGAAGTTACATGTTTCTATATAACCCATGGGTCAAATAAGAAATCACAAGGGAAATTAGAAAATATTTTGAACTAAATGAAAAAAAAAAGCACAACATATCAAAATTTACAAGATATGACTTAAATAGTACTTAGAGGTTTAAATAGCTATAGTAGAAAAGAAAGGTTTCACATCAATAAGCTAAGCTTCCACTTTAAGAACAGACAAATAAGAGTGAATTAAATCTAAAGCAAGTATTAGAAAGGAAATAATGATCAAGGGGGAGAAAAATCAATTAAATAGGAAACAGAAAAATAGCGGGGGAGAGGGGGGATCAAAGAAACCAAAATTTCACATAGTGATCTATCCCGTATTTAAAGAATAGTACCAGTTCTATACAGATTCTTTCAGAAAACAGAGGCAGGGAAACACCCTCCAACCCATTCTACGAGACCAGTATTGCCTTTTTATCAAAGCAAGACAAAGCTATCACAAGAAAACTAGAGACTGACATCCTTAGTGAGCATACACATGAAAGTCCCTAACACAATATTAGCAAACAGAACCCAGCAACACATAAAAAAGATTAAACACCATGATGAAGCTAAATGTATGTGACCGTGTCATCCATGGAGCTCCCGCTTCCTTTCTGTTCTGACATCATCCTTCAGATGCAAATCACTGTGCTGGTTTGGCTGTGTAGTCCCTTCATTTGCACAGTTGTCTGTGTATACCTTCCTTGGTGGTTGTGTGTAAGGTGTTTGAAATAAAGTAACTTAATCCTATTGAATAGAATGAAAGATGGATATCAAAAAAATTAGGTTGAAATTATGATATCAAAAGAGATCAGACACACCATAAAAGAAGCAGAAAGCATGATCTCCAATGTCAACTTTGATGCTGAGGATGTCAATACCTGACAAGGTTTTACAACAAACAAAAGATGAGAAGGTAGGTGAGCAATGAGCTAGATTCTCAGTCCAGTTACACTCAGGGCTTCAACGGATCAATCACCAAACCAGACCCATAAGTTCAGCTGGTTTAGGAGTTTTCCTAGAGTCAGAAATTCCAGCCAAACTATTAGACAAGGGACACTGATCCTCAGGAACAGAAGTGAGACTTGGAAGAGATGCCGTGTTCCTTTCCCTGTCAACTCAAGCACTGAAATCTGGGCTAGTTTTCAGGCTTCTCTCTCTACATCCGGTCACCAGTTGAGATGACATAGCTTTCCAAGCTCCAGAAGGTTCTGTTCCAGGTTCTTGCTTTTAGAGATGATTCACAGCAAGAGGAGGATGCATTTGCCACTCATCCCACCAACACCCATGTTAGCCTGGATCTGGGTGGAAACTATAGTGAATCAAACCACATATCCCGTCCATAACATGGTTGAGGGTGAGAGGTTTGAGAGAAGCACCTGCATACACCTAACACTTCCATACGCACCTCTAAGAATCTGTAAAACAATTCCTCTAAAAACAACAGTATTCAGGTGGTCATTCATTTCTGCATGGTTTAAAGTTATGACCTTTGACACATAGCATTAATAACTTAGCCAATTTCCATTCTATAAATGAACATAAAAATCTAATAGCTAAAAATTATTTGCTACATTACAAGGCCTATCATTTCCATTTTTAAAAAAGTGGTATTTTAACTAAAAGAAAGACTATGAAACCATAAAGGAGACAAAGCAAGTCTTTGGATGTCCTAGGAGACATGAAATAATGTGAATGCCAACTAAAAAATGTATACTATCATTCTAAACAATAAAACCAGGACACCGCTACATATTTTGTGGAGATCCTTACAAAACCTCTTTTCTACAAATTGAAAGCAAGAATAGAAATTTTGAGAAGATACTTCCAGGAAAGGTATGTGTAAGAGAGAGTATATAGCCTCATTAAATATTGCCAATTTTAAAAACTGAATTTGGCTGATCATACACACAGATCATCCAAGTTTACTTTTTTTTTTTTCCTGGATGAATTTCAAACATAATGTCAATGTAACATTTCTATGTCATGAGCTACAAAATAATTCATAACAACTCTATAGACCATATGCAAGTTTTATTTAAATAATTTAACAGTGCACAGAGAGCTAATTTGTAAGTATAAAAAAATAGATGGTTTAGCAATCAAATACAAACACCACACGGAAACAGATTACACAGACACTATCAGGCCTTTGGGAGAGTAAGGCGACATTAATATCTCAAGTAATTTTATGGGAATACTTTACTCATAGAATAGATGTTACGAAAACATCTCAAAACATTTTTCAGTGTGAAGTCTTCCCTTCCAGTTTTCTTGTCAATATATTCTTCTTAAATACTGTACAACGATTAGTCAAGATGGACAAAGGGGCTGTCAAAGCCGCTGTCCTGCTGGCTGGACAGGGGGGCCATCAGCTTCCTCGAAGGCTGCCGATGCTCTGCACCGCTCAGCTTTTGGAAACCTGACGCCAACGCATCAGCCTGAGGATGAGCTGGGTGTCCAGGGGGCCTGCTGACCTTCCCCGGCTGGGAATACACGGCTTCTTCGAACAGGTCTGGAATGCGACCGGTCCGACATTTCATCGGCTGAGAATTCTCACTATGTTTCTCTTTCTCGGAAAGGCAACCGGCTGCGAAGAACTGTTTGAAATGACCAGCCTCGGAGGCGAGCGTGTCCAGGGACGCCTGGCGGCTGCCGCAGGGCAGGGTGGCGCCGCTGGAGCTGGACCGCCAGCCCCCGGAGGCACCCAGGTCTGCGCCGTCCTTGACCGGAGCTTCCTCCACACGCGGGCGCTCCCTTTTCTCCGACGCGGCGTCTCCACTTTCACTGAGGGGGACACACTTGTATGCCTGGAAGCCCAGTCTTCCATTAGGGCTCCGACAGGTTACGTGTGCGCATCCGGATTCGGAGAGACGGGGCCCATTTCTCGGTGAGGACTTGCTTCCGAAGGGGCCGGGGAAGGGGCATTCGGCTGCAGGCGGACAGGATTCCGAGCCGGCGTCACCCAGGAGGTCTTTCCTGTGCAGACCAAAGCCCCCTTCGCCTTCCCAAGGAACAAACTCGGGGGAGGCAGTCCTCGGCGACGCGTCCAGATGTTTGCCGTCCTCACACTGAAAGTCTGGATGCGACCCTCTGGGACCCGCGTGCTTCGGGTCCCCAAGCTCCGCCTCCTCCAGCCGCCTCCGTAGGTCGCAAGCGGCCCTCCTCTTGGGAACCTGGTCGCACACACTTTTGGGGAGAGTTTTCATACCGTTTGATTTGCTTTCAGGGTGACCCGGTATAGTCTGCTTCACGTCGTGACTTTTTGATTTCTCAACACCAGTTATCTCTGAAGTCAGGGGCAGTACTGCAACATACAAGGGAACACAAAATTAGGGGAACGTAAAAGTAGGAGAAAATTAACATTGAGAGAGAAGGACAGAAACTACATTTTTATGTATTCCCAAAGAAGGCGTATTTATTTTAGTCACTCTCAAAAATACATCAATGTCAACATGTTAAAATCCTCTTTTACATATATCCATTAGAAAAAGGTAGGCAATTTTGTTATTGAAATCTGATACATTATAATTGCTATCCACCGGGTCTCTTTATTTTCTGCAACAGATGTTATAGTATTTTAAGAGCCATTGCGGCGTTTCCAGTCCTGTTCTGATAGGGAGTTTCTGGTGAAGAAAGTTGACTGGAAGAACCCCACTGCCCAACACTTATGCCCCCCCCCCCCCAACACACACAGCACAAACTAATCGGAGTCTCTCATTTAATCAGCGAAGGCGTTAAATCTGACCCGAGGCAAAGGAGCCACTCGGCACAGAATCAGAGGCCACCTGTCTCAGAAGAGTCCAGCTTGGTCCCCACAGTCCCTGAAAACTGGGAACACTGTTTGCACACTGTTGCTCCAAATCCAGACAAATCTTTTCTTATTATATGCCACTGCCCTTTTCTACCCAAGGTTCACGTTACCATTCCAAAATTTACACAAATAATCACATCTACCAATATCAGACTCAGTTTCCTGAATAATTTCTGCCTGAAGCTTCCCAGAGTCCAAATCCGCCCCCCTGCCACCCATGTGGAATTTACCAATGCTTTCATGTATTTTCACCAGCTGTTGCTTTACATATTCTAAAGCTTTTATTTATTTATTTATTTATTTATTTATTTATAGAAAAAGAAACCATTTATATAGCTTCTTGGGAAGCAATTCCTTTATCATGAACTTTGGTCCCTTTTAATGCTAAAACTCTGTAATTTACCTAATATTGCATTTAACTCCATAATTTTTCCAATATCAGCACAGCATTCACTAGGTATGTCACCCTCCATCCCTTTATTTTGAATTTTAAATGTTCTTCCGGTGAAAAGGACATATGTCTGGATTTTTAAAAAACTGTTTGCAAGTTGTGGTCACTTAGTAAGTGAGTTTAAGCTATTCATATTTGGTGTGATTGCTGATATTTCAACCAATTATTGTTTCCTACTTACCCATGCTTTCTAGTTGTCTTTTTCCTCTTCTTGATTCTGTGAGATTAAAAACATCTTCTTCCAAGTTTTTCCCCTAGCAGTTTGAAAGTTACATACTCTATTTCTATCTCTCTATTAGTTATCCTTAAATTTCATACACATACTTAAACCCATATTTTTCTAGTAATGGCTAGAATTACCAGTATCTATATCCTCTCCTTGAAAATAATAAAAATCTTAGCATATTGTTAGTTTCCGCTATAATCTTCTCTTACGTTTTTCTGAGAATACTATACTTTTCTAACATTCTCAGGTCCTGCTGTTTGTTCTACGAATTCTATTTCCTTAGGTATAAGTTCTGTTTTTTTTGTTTTGAGTTTGGTGCCTTTTTCCATGGTACTGGCTTTCTATAAATATGTGATGGTTCTTGGTTGAATGCTCACCTTTTGCTGTTGGTTTAAAGGAGTTGGGAATGGAATGGGAAGAAATGAGCTGCAGGGTAGAAAGACCTAAAACCTGGTACTCTGGCCCTGGCCAGGTGGCTCAGTTGGTTGGAGCATTGTTCTATACACCAAAAGGTTGCAGATTTGATTCCCAGTCAGGGCACATACCTAGGTCATGGGTTTGATCCCCAATAGGAGAGCATTTGGGAGGCAACTGATCGATGTTTCTCTCTCACATCAATGTTTCTCTTTCTCTTTCTCTCTCTCCCTTCTTCTCTCTCAAATCAATACACATATCCACTGGTGAGGATGAAAAACATTAAATTAAAAAATACAAAAGCTGGTCCTCTGAGCATGTGGGCTCCCACTCTGCGCCTTGGTGTGGCCGGCCACCCAGAACACTGCCCTGCTCCCAGGCGCTTCTTCCTGTTGCTCTGACCCAGCCCAATATTGGGGTTGGGGAAGGGAGAGGAGAAGACATGAAGAGGGTGACCCCGCCTGGATCCTGCTGTTCTAGAACCCCAACTAGTTTTCCTGTTGGGATCGCCCAGGCTTGCTTCTCCTGCAACATAACCACCTTCGTCTGTGGGACAGTTCTGATACTGCTCCTATTGTGGCTGTCACCTCTGGCAGTTCTGAACTGAGGCTCCTCTCCTCAATCTTCTCCTGTCTTCTTTCTTTTAAGATTTCTCATGGCTTCTGGCCTATCGATCACACTTTTCTAAGCCCAGTTATCATTTCTTCTTTACAGTTGTTGATTACAATCTTTTCTATCATTTCTAGGGATGGAAGCAGCAACAGGAAGCGGATGGGTTTGCTGAGTCTGCCCACTTGAGCTGGAAACGACACTGTTTTGCACATTTCCAGTTTAAGTAAAAAACACACAGAAGTTAATAAATTACCTCTCACTCCCTACATTTCCTGTTATGTTTTTTTTCATTCGAAAAATATTAAGTATCAAAAGAAAAAAAAAAGAGAGAGAGAGAGAGAGAAAACCCCTCAAGTGACTCATGTTGACATACCTGATGCTGTGGTTTTGCTCTGGGATCTGTTTGCAATAGGTGTTTCCAGCAGCTTTGCCATTGTAGCAAGTTTGCTAGCAGCATTCATAATCTTTTTCTCAGCTCTGTGGGAATTCCAGAACATTAAATTAATATAGTTTAAAGGAAAAAATGAGTTTCCTTCACCCCAGGACTTCTGTTTTCCTATTAGCTCTGCCAACATTAGGGCAGCACAGCCTTTGAGCCTCTCTTAACCCACAATGGCTGATCATGTAGAAACAGTTAATAGCGTGATTAAGCAAAATGCTTAGAAAAGAACATGCGTCATGGTACTCTAAGGACACGATGTTTGTTTAAACTTACCCCTCCTGTTTCCCATTATCCTGCAAGATCTGCTGGAGGCAGGTCAAATAGTACGTGCGCATCTTACGGATGGTTTCTTGACGTTCTCGCAACACCTCTGCCTTGACCATTTCCGCAGCTCTCTCCTTACTCTCCCGAATGTACCGCAGCATGTCACCTGCGGGCAAGGGGTGGGGGAGGGGTGTGCGCGTGTGAGTGTGCATGTGTGTGTGCGTGCACGCGCAGAGAAATCCCCACAGAGGCACGTTTGTTACCAATTCTTCAAAAACAAGAGAGGCAGACTTCAGACCAATTTTCTAAGAGATGAACTGATTACAGGTATAAGTTAAATGCTACACTTTTCCACGGTCATTAAAATGGAATATTTCCGATGACTATTTTGGTAGACTCAAAGGCAAAGGAATCTAAAAGTCTTTCCAGAATGATGACAGCCACATATGGTAAGGACACAGAGCACATTCCCCAGGGAGGTTCTGTCCTCTTCTGAAACACTGAGGTAAGAAAAAGACCATAAACACAGGGTGGGGCAAAAAGTAGGCTTACAGTTGTTCATGTGGAAAATGCAATCATTCAGAAATAATAATACAAGGATAAACTTTCACATACTCACAACTGTAAACCTACTTTGGCTCCACCCTGTATGCATTTTACTTGTCTATTAGGTCTGATTAAAAGAGAAAAAAAGAAATATACAGGAAAGGGGAGCCAGAAAGGAGGAGATAGCAGATACAGAAGGAGGCAAAAGGCGCTGAAGAGACTGAGTCTTCTGTTTACTTGTGCTCTGAAAGTCCATGTTTCATCATGTATTCGATCCTTTCAGCACTGGTGCGCATCCAACTACATGGAATCTCACCAACCACCAGAGAGAGGTGCACAGTGCTATTACAGGGAAAGGAATGGGACTCACGTTGCCTTCTGAAATTCACATTTACAACAGTCCACAAGCTTTCGAAATCTCTTTTTATCTTTAACTCGGCATGCTTCGATTGGGAATACCTTTAGCTAAGGTTGACTTTTGTTACCAAGCCCAGGCCTGCATCCTCCATGTAGAATATCACCACCCCCGTTATATTAAGGATTCCAGTTCACAGAGAACAGTAAGCTTGTCCTAAAAATCACATGTTCTCTGCAAAAATACCGATAGACTACTTTTCACTATCTGAAGTGGGAAAAATGAAAACAAAGTACATGTCAACACAAAATTTCCAACCAACTTCTAAAATGTAAACACATGCACACACAAGTTATATTAAAATTTCACTTCCCAATTAATATGATTGGTAACAAAAATTGCCTTGTTTGTAGTAATAGAGCTTCTGTTAACATAAGCAGCAACTGAGAAGCAAATCCTTTTAAACTGATACTAAATGGGCTTTTCAACACCTACACATGATTCTCATGATCTACCAATTATTTATTTATTTTTTATTTTTTACAGAGAGGAAGAGAGAGGGATAGAGAGTTAGAAACATCGATGAGAAAGAAACATCGATCAGCTGCCTCCTGCACACCCCCTACTGGGGATGTGCCCGTAACCAAGGTACATGCCCTGTACCTTGGAATCGAACCTGGGACCCCTGAGTCCGCAGGCCGACGCTCTATCCACTGAGCCAAACCGGTTTCGGCATGATCTACCAATTATATTCGGAACTTGAGACCTGCTCCACTCCTCTTGTTAAAAATGAATGCAATACTAGGACGCAAATAGACATTTCTTCTATATAAGTGTTGGTTATTGTTCTGGGACACACACATTCTATGCAATATTTATTGTGATTAAAAACCTGGAGGTATTCATGCTACTGGGAAAACATGACTGAAGAAACGCTGTGCGGGGTGCGCTGCACCACCTAGGACTGCAAAGGCCGTGGCAAACAAATGCGCGTCTACAACTTAGTCAAAATAATGAGAAACAGGAGAACGACTCCTAACGAGATCTGTTTTCCATGGTCCTTAAAAGTTGATGGTAGTAAAAAATAATTTAACACTCAGGTGACTGTTTCTTGGCTACCCGTTAAAAGATTATAACATTTTTAGTTTAATATCAGTGTCCAAAAAAGAAACAGGATAATCAACAATATAAAAACAACTCTATCCTCATATGTCACTTCCAAAAGAAATTACTTGGGCAAAATGATCCATTGCTGTTTAATTAGGAAAGGTATCAATGTTCTCCTATACAAGCTGGTAAGAGTCCAGGATAAAGTAGTTTGAAAAATTCCCAAAAATTACTACTGCTAGTTACAAAAAGGCCCAAACCACTTGAAAATCGTGGGACTCTCTCTAGGGACTTACGCTTGATTTTTTTCACTGCTTTAATGTACTGCTCACGAAGCTCTTCCAAGGCCCCCTGACTGCACGGCTGGCAAGCATGTTCAATGGCCCCTTCTGACAATGACCTAAACACAAACAGAAGGTTGCAAAAGCATAGGTTGTGAGTGAAAAACTTCTGTCTATATATTCCAATAAAACAAACTGAAATGTGCTTAAAAGTTCACATAGGAGAATCTTTATTATATAGCTATTTAAATCAGGAGAAAAATGAAAATAACTGAAATGTTATGGTTACTTTAGTAAATTGTGGTAAACCCACATGATGAAAATCTATGCAGCATATTATAGAGTATATGATGAGGTGGGGAAATGTTAATAAAGATTACAAAACAGCTTTTACAATATTCTCAATTTTTAAAACCTGTGCACATGGTATGTGTATATGAAGGAGCCTAAATGATATAAAACAATAGGTTAAAAGAGGGTATCCCAGGGACAGGATTTTGAAAGATTTTCTTCTTTTTTTATACTTTGTGCCACATAGTTATGCACCACTTAATGATCAGGGTAAGTTCTGGAAAATGTGTCATTAGGTAATTTTATCATTGTGCAAGCATCACAGAGTGACCTCCCACAAACCTAGATGGCACAGCCTACTACACACGTAGGCTATCTGGCGTAGCCTATTGCTCCTAGGCTACAAGCCTGTACACCTGTCACTGTACGAAACAACATGAGATTAAATCAAGCACAAGAAATAATGATGCGACCAGGAAACGTAATAAACGTAAACCAGTAACATAGTTATTATCATTACCAAGTATTATGTACTGTACATAACTGTATGTATTGTATGTTTGTTTGACTCAGCAGGTTTGTTTACACCAGCATCTCCACAAACACATGAATAAAGTGTTGCATTTCAACAGCTATGAGGTCACTAGGAAGAGGAATTGTTCAGCTAATTTTATAATCTAATGGGACTACTAACATATATGAAGTCCATCATTAAGCAAAATGTTGTTACACGGCATAGGAATATATAACAATGACAATAATTGATTTTCTTTTTTTTTAAATATATTTCTTTATTGATTTCAGAGAGGAAGGGAGAAGGAGAGAGAGATAGAAACATCAATGATGAGAGAGAATCATTGATCGGCCACCTCCTGCACGCCCCCTACTGGGGATCGAGCTCGCAACCCAGGCATGTGCCCTTGGCCGGAATCGAACCTGGGACCCTTCAGTCCGCAGGCCGACGCTCTATCCACTGAGCCAAGCTGGCTAGGGCAATAATTGATTTTCCTGATATATTATCAACACGATTGATGTAAATAACTTAAAGATACCTAGAAATAAGCAATTTCTTTAAAATAGTAGAAGTATACCTTGGTGGTAAGTTACGAAGGGTTCTCAGTTCTTCCAATTTACTCTTCATGTCATTGTTTTCTTCTATTAATTCTTCAACAACTTTACTGTTCTCTTCTAAAAAAGAAGTTAGCATATTGATCCATTAATCTTTTTTTCTCAGCCTCCTGTTCCCTTATGTTCACAACCCAAATGTTTATAGAAGAAACCACAGGATTTCCAGTTGCTCCCTGTGCCATTCATTCCCTGATGAGCCCTAAGCTGACCACTCCTGTTCTGTTTTCTCAGCACTTAAAACCCACGCTGCTTGTTCATCTTGCTTCGGGTTGTACCCTGCTCTGCAATGATTTCCAATTGTCTCTGAGGCATCTCTTTCGTTTTCCAGCTAGACTCAAGCTCTGTAGAAACTACTAGGTTTTCTAATTCCCGGTTCCCGTGGATCCTGGTATACAGTCTATGAAAATATCAATGATCCCTGAACAAGCACCTTAAAACATTTTTAAAAAAATCAAGCTTAAGTAGCTGATGTTTTCAGAATGAAGGTCAGATTTTTCAATTCTTTGAACTTTTAAAAAGAAGATGAGGAGACTGATGGAGTCCACGAATTTCAGTCAGTGACACGGGTGTAAATACTAACTCTGCTTCTTACCGGTTGGATGAGCTTAGACAAATTTCTTAAACTATCTGAACCTGAGTTTTTTCATTGGAAAAAGGGGGTAGTATTACCTACTTTGAAGATTATAATAGAGATAAAACAATAAATGAACAGTACTTTACATAAGGCCTGGCAATACCATTGCTCAAGAAGTACAAACCTGGCACCTCATGTATCCTACTCGTAACCCTCTCATTACACCCCATAAATTGGGGAATGGTTCACTCTATTCCACCTAGTGATTGATGTTAACTTGTATATTTTTAAACCATTCATTCTTACTCTATCACTTTCCAATAAATGCTACCAAGACAGTGGAAAGGGAGTTTAAGAAACAAAAAGGAAGCAACCACAATAGCAAAAATATTATCAACAGATTTACATTAAGACAAACACTAAAACGAAACTATTGAATGACTTAAATTCTGACACTGACCCCTTTTTTTTCAGCCATTGTTTTGAGCTAATCACCAACTTCTAAGTGCACAAATTACAGAAGAGATCCGCCTCAAAAAGCACTGGGTAGCCCTAGCTGGTTTGGCTCAGTGGATAAGAGAGTCCACCTGTGGACTGAAGGGTCCTGGGTTCCATTCCAGTCAAGGGCACATACCCAGGTTGCAGGCTTGATCTCCAGTAGGGGGGCGTACAGGAAGCAGCCAATCAATGATTCTCTCTCATCATGGATGTTTCTATCTCTCTCTCCCTCTCCCTTCCTCTGTGAAATCAATAAAAAAATATATTTTTTTAAAAAAGCACTATGTAGAATGATTTTATGATCACAATAAATGGTGCTAAAAATTATTTATAAATAATAATTACACCCAACTGCCCTGTCATTTTATTCTATAAAACAGATATTGTTGGTTTTCACCTAATTTTACAGTAGCTACATTGTATCTACATCTACAGTTGAACAAATAAACTAAATAAGTAAGCAATCACTATAGGAGTTGTAACTGTTAAAGTTTTTTTCTCAAAATTCTTAAAACCCTTCTTGCCTTAAAGTAATTATTATCTACTAGAGGCCAGGTGCACGAATTCGTACATGGGTGGGATCCTTCAGCCTGGCCAGCCTGGTGGGGCGTGCTGGGGGGAGGGACCGCAGGAGGTTGGCCAGCCAGGGGGAGGGACCATGGAAGATTGGCCAGCCGGCCCTGCCCCCCATCGGGGCCCATTGGGGCCAGGCCAGCTGGGGGAGGGACCCAGGGAGGTTGGCTGGCCCGGGGAGGGACCACAGGAGGTTGGCTGTGGGAGTGCACTGACCACCAGGGGGAAGCTCCTGCATTGAGCGTTTGCCCCCTAGTGGTCAGTGCATGTCATAGCGACCAGTCGTTCCAGTCGTTGGGTCGTAATGGTTGCATAGACTTTTATATATATAGATCTTTAACAGACTTAGCAAGCAGGAGGTGGAAGTACACAACTTCTCTTAGGCAACGGTGTTTACAGTGTGTGCTGATGCCAGACACTGTGCTAAGTGCTGGGCCAGGACTTGGTCCTTGTCACTATCAAGTCTCTACTCCTTTGGAAAATATAAACGCCCAATAACTCCAAGGATGATGACTATTATAAAAATCACAGGTGGTGGGGGGACGTCTACCAGAAGAACCTAATCAAGTCTGGTGGCTGGGATTACCTCCCTGAGGAAGGCATGCACTGAGAGAGAGAGGTGGAGGAGCTAGCCAGGCAATAGGGCCAGGATGGTAGGACAGATGTTTTCGTAAAAGGAGGGAATGCAAAGAGGTCCAGAGGAAAGAGACAAAGAAATCCATACTATGGCTCTAGGAATGGGTAAGTGGGCTGGGGGAAGAGGAGGCCGGAGGGGCTAGCAGATGCTCAGTCATGAAGGGCCTTTTAGACTCTTCAATTAAGTATTTGTATTTCACACTGAGGACCACATCCAGCCCCTGCTGGGCTTTAAGAGTGTGGTGATCCAATTTGCTTTGTAAAAGGTTGGTCTAGCTACCTGAGGAGAACATTTGAGAGGGACAAGAGTGGAAGCAGAAAGACTCAGGAAGTGACTGTGGTTGCCCAGGCAAGCAAGAGGTGAATGTAGAAAAAACAAAGTAAGTCTATCCACCTGGTCTTTTATGGATGATGCAATTATTTGGAGCCCATGGATTCAGGCTTTCATTCATTCAGACATTTACTATTGTCTGGTATGTAGTGGGCACCAGGACAAGGGTGAATAAGACAAAACATTCCTTATCCTCAGGGTACTTACAGTAGTGAAAGAAAATTCCTGACCAGTTCAGGAATCTGAACTATTTCAAATGTAAAGAATACAGAGGATGGAATGTAAGTGAATAGTGAAAGGTAAGAGGGTGCACCCTCATAAGCTCAATAGCTTCCTTTCTTACAAGGGCAATAGGAAATGGCAGAAATGCCCGTTTTAATAATTTCCCTGAAAACACTGTGAAAAATGGACTGGAAGGCGACCAGGTCAGACCCAGGCACCTTTGTTCATGCCTTTGCCCTCTGCCTAGAATGCTGTTCTCTTTGGCAAAGACCTTCACCTTTTATGACTTAGTCAAGCCTCCCTTAACTCGAAACAGGAGGAAGAGTTAATTAACATCTTTTCTTCCAAGTTTACACAAACATACTGCCAGTAGCACTCAATGCTGCAATTATTGATTAATTTGTTTTCAATTCTACTCACTTGATAAGAAGCTTCTTGAAGGAAAAGAACAGTCTTGCACATCTCCATCTAAACTGCAATTCTGCCTGATGCATTTACTGCGGTATCGACAGTGCCTACAATACTGCCTGACACAAAATGGGCACTCAATATCTCTTCAGTCAAAAAAGGAAGAAAGGAATGTGACCTTTTCATCAGAGCTCCAAATTTCCCCTTTTGAGTTCAGTAATAATTTGGTTAGAAAAAAAAAAGGTCCAAATTAGTTTACATGAACTCCCAAAGAGAATCAGTGCCTGTTAACTAAAATGTCACATCTGAATATTTCAACAAGGATCAAAGATATTTCTACTGGTAGCAAGTGCTACCTTAAATGCTAACCTCCGATTTTTTCCACTACGGCTTTGTGCTTCCTTTCTAAATGCTGAAGATGCCTACAGCATTTCTCCAGTTTTCTTTTCAGATCTTGACATTCCTGCTTTGCCTTTTCAAGTTCTTGGAAGCTGTGTCCACAGCATGAACCTTTAATTTCAGGGATCTTTTTCTTATCTGCAAAAATTAAATGATAGCAAACCTTTATATCAATTTAGACTAAGAACTACAAGGAAGGGTACGAGGGAGGGAGGGAAGGAGGGAGGAAAGGAGGGAAAAAGGAGACCAAATGACATAACTAAAAGCTACAGTATAACTGTAAAAAGTATGATGCATAAGGGAAAGACCTGGGTTTAAATCCTGTTTCCACTATTTACTGGCTGTGTGACTCAGAGAATATTACTTAACCTCTCTGAGACTTAGTATTTTAAGGTGCAAAATTGAATAAAACCATCTATTTTAAATTGCTATGAAAAACAATGCTCAGACTTTAGTATTGAATACCATTCCCCACTAAAAAGGACCTGAAATCTTCAAGAAATGGCTGACTCTAGTACTGGGAAAGGGTATATACAAGATGAGGCTAGAGTATTTTGCTATACCAGAAAGTAAGAAATAACTCAAATATATAGCATGTCACAAGGACATGGGAGCCAGTTTGAGGAGGCTCCATTAGCTGAATTTGAACACCAAGTGTAGTAATGAATTATAAAATATATTTTAGCCCGGCTGGTGTGGCTCAGCAGTTGAGCATCGACCCAGGAACCAAGAGGTCACCTGGCACATGCCTGGGTTGTGGGTCCATCCTCAGTAGGGGGCGTGCAGGAGGCAGCTAATCGATGATGGTCCTCTCTCATCAATATTTCTATTTCTCTCCCTTCCTCTCTCTCTAAAAAGTCAATAAAACATATTTTTAAAATATATATATTTTTAAAAATATGAATACATGATTCATACCAATAATCCTACCAAAAATGGAATAGATGGATGGATGGTGGATGGATGGATGGATGGATGGATGGATGGATGGATGGACAGATAGGTAGGCAAGTTGGTAAGTAGAGAGGCAGAAGGACGGGTGGACAGACAAATAAACAAATAGATAAATAACTACACAAAGTGGAGGGGAACAGGCTTTAACAGTATTGGTAATGTTCTATTTCTTAAGTCTTAAAGTGGGTTCCTGGTTGTCAGCCCTCATAACTTATATAAGCATTACATGTATTTTTTGTATGTGTCAAGTATTTAATAATTAATGTTTAAATTACATTTTAAAATAATGAGATATGAGAAGACTATAACCAAACAGTCAACAGGAGCACTCTAGGAGTAGGATTGTAAAGGACTTTATCTCTTACTATATGTTTTGGATTATTTAAGCCTTTCTATAGTCTGATTTGACTTAGTCCAATTTCTTTCATATTGACAGGATTTCCCAAAGCCAAACTACTCATTTCATACACAAAAAT
The DNA here is from genome assembly GCF_951640355.1 of Cnephaeus nilssonii. NCBI lineage: Eukaryota > Metazoa > Chordata > Mammalia > Chiroptera > Vespertilionidae > Cnephaeus > Cnephaeus nilssonii. The sequence continues at coordinate 50,680,472 of NC_137075.1, forward strand.
ATGATTCTCAGGCCATTCCAAATATAACAACAGACATAAAATGACACTGAAAAGTAAGAAGCAAGATATAAATTAAGGTGGTATTACCACGCACCTAATTAGCAATTAGATATTCTCAACCATCTAGAACCTAGAAGTAAGGGAAAAAGATCTATGAACAATGAGAAAAATACTATTGACTGACTTCTTAGGCAAGGCAGAGGTTCTCTAAGGATCCTGGTAATAGTGTCTACTGAATTAGAAATGTGTGGAAACTAAGGTTATTGGCTTAGTACTGGCAATTCTTAGTTCTTTTCAGTTTACAAACAGAGAGAGTGTGCATGTGTTGGTGTGTGTGTGTGTAGGGGGAGGAGCAGGCTGCAAGGGTGTGTGTGTGTGTGTGTGTGTAGGGGGAGGAGCAGGCTGCAAGGGGTCAATCTCCTATAAGGGATGAAAGCTACTAAAAGACATGCCAAGCCTAGCTCCAAAGCTCAGTGAATATAAGTCCTATATTCCTCTGTGACCTCTGAAAACTTCAAGGGGCTGCAGTACAGCACACTAATTCTTTTTCATAATGATAATTCTAAGTCATTAAGAAAAAGTTAAACTGTCAATTCATTAAATACTCAAGGAACGCAAATTCTGTGTCATTCACTCGCCATGTGTTGGGGAGGAAGAGATAAAAACACTGCCCCTGCCCACAAGAAACTCAAAAATAAATCAGAAAACACCTAATCAGGAACATTTCCATTAAAAAAATGGTTGAGCCCTAGCTGGTTTGGCTCAGTGGATAGAGTGTTGGCCTGTGGACTGAAGAGTCCCAAGGTCGATTCCAGTCAAGGGCACATGCCCAGGCTGCAGGCTCAATCCCCAAAGGGGGGGGGGGGGGGGGGGGGGCGGGGGCGGAGGGGGGTGCTGCAGGAGGCAGCCAATCAATGATTCTCTCTCATCACTGATGTTTCTACCTCTCCCTCTCTCTTCCTCTCTGAAATCAATAAAAATATACTTTTTAAAAAGAAAAAATGGTTGAAATAAACCAATAATGTGAATGAAAAACTATCCAGTATTTGTCAATGTTCTTACGTGAAACCCTTGATTTCTCAATAAAGCCAGGAAATAAAAACATGACTGTGCCATTAAAATTCTCATTATTCTCCTTCTAAACAGAATCACTTCTGAATGGAGGGAAGACCATGAAAAATAGACGTAAGAGGGCCTAAGGCAACTTTGTCTTCTAAATGCAAAATGAAATTTAGGGGGAGGATACACATCAAGTAGGAGTAACATTACACATTTGTTCACTCAAAAACTATATACATCTTTGCTCTCTTTTCATCTTCAAAGCAACCCTCTGGAACTGTGGTTATGGATGTTACAAAGATCAGTAGGAATCAAGCCCCATTACCAGCTTCTGCTTCTGTTTGTTTTGAGGCCGAGGTCTGAGCATGGTGTCCGGACGTGGGTGCAGGAAGGATGACCAGGGTTCCAGGGTCTCCTCGCCCAGTGACACCCATGTTTCTCTGAAACAAATTAGCTTTATAGTTAATGCCTAGTAAAAGTCTTCACACAATTCTCTATTTAACATGCTAATATTAAACACACACACACACACACACACACACACACAAACCCATCACCCTGAAACAAATCTTGCCTAAACTATCACCAATATTTTTCTATGGTGTTAATGTGAATACTGTCATTACTACGAACTAGTCTCTCTAATTTTCCAAATTAGAATATTACCTGGCAGAGGACTGGCGGCCAACTATGAGACAAATAGGAGATACATATGAATTTGAAGTATTTTAATAGTTTATGTGATCAAACCATTGGACAGACTAGGTGAAATCAAAATTGCTCTTGAAAATCCAGAACATTTTCACTGCAGCAGGAATTAAATTCATTAGAAACTACAATAGCGATCCTTTGCCTTCCATGAATTGCAAGTAAAATAACAACAGTAAAAAAAAATTTTTTAACTTACATAAGTATGCTATGTTTCTAAATATTTTAATATATGCTGCCATTTTGAAAGAAAGGCCAGTTAAATCCCAATGTTAAAAGGAGAAACTGAGGCTCACCTAAATGAAGCACCTTGCACAAGACCATTTCTTCACTAACACGTATTGAACACTTTCTGCATTCTAGTCCTGTTACAGGCAATGCAGCCACTAAACTAATTCGTGGTGAGACATTCTTTTAAGGTAGTATTTTCAGATTTTGGACAACTACTAAATCCCAAAGAATGATCTTGAGAGGGCTGTCTTGCTTAATTACTTAAAACACATTATACTAGTATATGCTTGATTCTAGAAGCCTTTACTTTGATTATGAGAAACGCATTTAACTGTCAGGAAACCTACCTAAGATGCCCACCACAAGCAGAGATCAGCAAGTAAAGAGAAGAGGCAAATTCCGAGCATTCAAGAGGACACAGATGGGGTTGAGGCCAAAAGGAGTAATAAAAGTGGAGCCCCCAAACAGTCAATGTTTCCAGTTTCTACTCAAAACTGGAGAAATCTAAGATAACAAAAAAAATCAGGAAGCACTTTTTGGTCTTAGCTTTGACTTGACTTTGGTGGTAAGAAGAGATAGAATGCACATCCTTAAGTCTGTTTGAAATTTTTATTCCAATTGATATTTCTCTTTTATCAACTATGAAATGTTGTGTTAATATATTTTGATATGTTCATTTCCTTGGACACTTGATTTTTAATTCATTTCATCCTTTCCATTGTATGTATGTATTTATTTATTATTTATTTATTTTTAAACATTTTTATTGATTTCAGAGAGGAAGGAAGACGGAGGAGAGACAGAAACATCAATGATGAGAATCATTGATCAGCTGTCTTCTGCATGCCCCTGCTGGGGATCAAGCCTGCAACCAGGGCATTTGCCCCTGACTGGAATCAAACCTGGGACCCTTCAGTCTGCAGGCCGATGCTCTATCCACTGATCCAAACCAGCTAGGGCCATCCTTTCCATTTTAAAAAACCCTTTGATCATCTAAATTATTTTAATGAGACTTATTTAATATATACCTGTTGATCAGTGTTCCTGCTTTAATTTTCATGAACAGCTCTAAAAACTATAAATTTAATAAATCATCAATCACAGCTCTTCACATTTATGGCACCTATATTGCAAATTTATAATCACTGCTTTACCTCAAGGTTCTGAAATGAGTTAGCTTTAAAAGAGCAAAAGTCATTATTACTCTGTTACAAACGCCAGATTAGGCATTTCAAAGCCACCCTTTTCTCAGGAACGGAATCTGATCCCACCCAACTAAAGCCGCAAAAGTCTAAGTTCTTAGCCAAATTACGTGATTCTGTCTCCAGAGACATGTAAGCCACATTGAGTCATACAAATGATCTTTCACTGTTTGCACAATTATAAGCCCTATAAAAAGACCCCGGGTTTGATTTCATATTAATGGTAGAAGAAAGGTGTTACATTTTCTTGGGGGAAGGAGTCTCACCCAATTATTCTTAAATTGAAAGCAACTAGTAAGTAATAACATCTTTTGAAATCAGTAATTTAAAATATCAGATTTGAGCTACAGAGAAGATGGCGGCATAGATAAACGTGGTACTCGCCACCTCCCACAACCCATCAAAATTACAACTAAAATATAGAACAACCATCATTCAGAAATGCCTAAAATCAGACTGAATGAAAGCCCTCCAACTAGAAAATTTAAAGAAACCACAATGAGACTGGCAGATGGGACAGAGGCACAGAATGGGCTGATCCAATACGTGTTTTCAATTGGGATGGATATCTTGGCTGAGAAGGCCTCCTGGGAGGAGCAAGGGGTCCCAGCTCCACATCAAAACTGTCAGCTCAGGGTTCCAGTGCTGGGAAGAGAAGTCCCCGTTACTTTGGGCTGTAAAAACCAGCAGGAATTGTGGCTAAGTGACACAGCGCGGATAGAGAAGCAGGGTAATTAGCCTCTCTCTCTCCCAGAGGTCAGCAATTCAATCGCTCACCAGTAGCCTGGGGTGGCTGCTGATCAGCCCCGCCTCTATGATCAGGCCCGGAGATGCTGACTGGCATAGAAACTGACCAATCAGATCCAAATCTGGGTGAATTGCAAGGAGCCAATGGTTGCATAGGAGGCGGAGCTTTTGATACTGACTGGCATAGTAACCGACCAATCAGGACCAAATCTGGGTCAACTGTGAGGAGCCAATGGCTGCCTAGGAGGCAGAGCTTTTGACGCTGACTGGCATAGAAACGGACCAATCAGAACCAAATTGGCTGGCAGAGGAGGGCAATTAGGGGTGATCAGGCAGGCAGAGGCAGTTAGGGGCAATCAGGCCGGCAGGGAAGGGCAGTTGGGGGCGAGATCAGGCCGGCAGGGGAGAGCCATTGGGGGCGAGATCAGGCCAGAAGGGAAGGGCAGTTGGGAGCAACCAGGCCGGCAGGAGAGGGCAGTTGGGGGAAACCAGGCCAGCAGGGGAGGGCAGTTGGGGGCAATCAGGCCGGCAGGGGAGGGAAGTTGGGGGCAATTGGGCCGGCAGAGGAGAAGTTAGGTGTTAATCAGGCCGGCAGGGGAGAGGTTAGGGGGTGATCAGGCTGGCAGACAGAAGTGGTTAGAGGCAATCAGGCAGGCAGGCAGGCAGGCAGGCGAGCGGTTAGGAGCCAGCAGTCCCGGATTGTGAGAGGGATGTCTGACTGCCAGTTTAGGCCCAATTCCTGGGGGATTGGGCCTAGGCAGTCAGACATCCCCTGAGGGGTCCCAGATTGGAGAAGTTGCAGGCTGGGCTGAGGGACACCCCAGCCCCCCGTGCACAAATTTCGTGCACCAGGCCTCTAGTAATAACAATAAAAGAATTAAAAATATCAACTGGAGCCTGGCTGGTATGGCTCAGTGGTTAAGTGTTGACCTATGCACCAGGAAGTCATTGGTTTGATTCCTGGTCAGAGCGACATCCCCAAGTTGCAGGCTCAAACTCCAGTGGGGGGCATGCAGGAGACAGCCAATCAATGTTGATGTTTATCTCTCATCAATGTTTTTAACTCTCCCTCTCCCTTCCTTTCTGTCTAAAATCAATAAAAACCTATTTAAAAGAAAAAACAAAAACAAAAAAAAAATGACAGGAGTGAAATGGGGTGGGGTGGGACTGATCTTTCAGTTTCTTCAGCTCTACAATTCTGGGATGCAGAAAGGCTGAGCTGCACCCAAGGGATTTGTACTTTCTTTTTCAGATGACAAACAATACTATATGATTACCCAAGATAATAAGTTAGTTATCCCCACGTATGGGACTGGAATTCAGATTTCTTTCTTAGCTTATGACTCTTTCCAGGAGGTATTAATACCAAATGCTCAATTCTTGCCTTGAAAATATTGAAAATATTTAAACATGCTATCTGACAGAATTAACTCATATCTCAACTCTTCTATCAGACAAACCTTATAATAGTGGTTTGTTTTTTCTTCCTCTAAGTACAAATGTTGATCACAATGCCTAGAATATCATTCTGAAATTTTCACCCATACCAAATTTCTTCAATCATAAGGGAGCAAGACTTTGACTTTATCAACTGTTCCACAAACTCAAAGCTGGTATCAGAAAGTACTTAGTACTTACACAATGAGAAGGATGCAATGATTTCATTACACATGCATGTACACAGTACACCAGCCAAACTGGACTTCCAAGTTTGTGTGAGCAAGCCATACCTCTACTGGCTTGTTTCTACATCAATGTTCTTTATACTTGTTTGGCACTTTTTTGCCTACATGAGACATAAATCCCTTGAGGGCAAGAAATAGGTTTCTAAACTCTTTAGAAGCTCTTAAGAAACCCTACTTTAATATGATGCATATTTTGTGGAGTGGCAATGCCGAAAAAACAAAATAGGAATGAGAGTTATTCAGTTTCTGAAATTTCAGGCCCTTACAAAGAATAGCATATATTTTTTAGGAAAAAAGATGTCTGGGGGTTAAAAGCCCTGCCTCATATTTATGGCACTATGAAGAAGTAATGTTATTTTGGCAAAAAAAAAAAAAAAAAAAAAAGGATGCAATGCTTTGGATTTGTTACAAAAAGTTTTTTAAACCACTGGTTAAAAAACACACAAGTATTACATCTGTAAAATGAAAGGAAAAAAAAACCGTATGCAACTTCTACAATCATCCTTGATGTTTAACAGCTCTTTTCACTTCCTGGGCACATACCTTTTCCCATTCTGAATTGGCATTTTCCGTAAGTAGGGAGAGCATATCTTGAAGTGCTTTCTGAATGCAGGCCTTTAGTTTTTCAAAATATCGCACAGACGCCCACTTTGAAGAACACGTCGACACGAGTTCTGAGAGTTGCTTGTTCTCTGAACCAGAGGCTTGCTCCTTCGGGGTGTCCTTTAGCAGAAGTTCAAGGACAGTCAGAATGTCCTCCTCGAACTGACAGATTTCCAGCTGGACCCGCCTGGCTTCCTGCACAGTCCACTCCCTGCGACTCTGGTCTAGACAGGTTTGCAATTCTGTCTCCTTCTGGAGGAGCAGTTCGGCTTTCTGTTTCAGAAAGTCTTCTTTAGCTGCTGCAAGCACCTCATTAATTTTATTTCGATGATCATCTAAAAATTGTCTGTAATCTTGCTCATTTTGTTCTTGAATTCTGTGGATTTCTTCTTGCTTTTCTTTGTTCCATTCACTCCGGGCCTTTGCCAACTCGGCCCTGACAACCACAGGGACTTCCTCGTCCTTCAGTTCCAGCTCTCTCTGAAGAGAATGAATCTTCTCCTCCAATTCCTTTCCAGGTGTTACATTTTTCTTCGTATTTTCAAGCTCGCTTTTCCATTTCTCTTTAGCTTCAGAAACAGCAAACAATATCTAAAGGACATAATGTACATTTAAAAACCTTTAAGATTCTCCTCATTAATAAAAAAATTAAAGTAATTATTTGGGTTAACTTCTGAACTTAGTAAGAGATTTAGAATCAAAATTAAGGGGAAACAGTGAATTTAGATAATATTCCTAAAACATTCTTACACTATACTTAAGGATCTTTTCCTTCATTTTAAGTCACCTAACATTTTATCTTATGTTATTTAAAAAACAAAATATCTGCCCTGGCTAGCACAGCTCAGAGGTTAGATCGTCGGCCTGCACACCACGGGGTCAGGGGTTTGATTCCTGGTCTAGGGCATGTACCTGCGTTTCAGGTTCAGTTTCCGGCCCTGGTCTGGGTGCTTGCAGGAGGCAGCCAATTGATGTGTCTCTCTTACATCATGTTTCTCTCTCTCTCTCTCTCTCTCTCTCTCTCTCTCCTCTCCCTCTCCTCCCTTATCTTTCACGCTCTCTAAATAATCAATGGAGCCCAGTGGTTGAGCTCAGTGGTTGAGCATCAACCTATGAACCAGGAGGTCACGGTTCAATTCCCAGTCGGGGCACATGCCCAGGATTACAGGCTCAATCCCCAGTGTGGAGCATGCAGGAGGTGGCCAATCAATCAATGATTCTCTCTCATAATTGATGTTTCTCTCTCTCTCTCTCCCTCTCCCTTCCTCTCTGAAATATATATATATATATATATATATATATATATATATATATATATATATATATATATATAAAATAATCAATGGAAAAAAGTGTCCTCTGGTGAGGATTAACAAAAAACAAAAACAAAACAAAGCACAGTTTCTTTATGAAGAATTAGAACTTTAAACTGATCAAAAATATGCATTTGTAATTATTTACTCAAAACTAATTTTAGGAAAAATTCCATATCACTTGTTTTATACAGATGCATTCTCAAATTTTATCTAAACCCCCAAAACAAATTAAGCATCATTTACATAAAGCAAAAGCAGCCTCATAAGGAAATCTTATTGTTATTTAGGAATATAACACATACCTGCATAATTACTTGCTGACAAACATAATTGTATTTGAATGCAATTTTAGTGGTAATGCAGTTCATTAAATGACAATAGCAAACAGAAAAGGTTACTTTTCCCCCCTTATGGTTAATTTTCTTTTATAACAGAACAGAAATAGTAGACCACAGAAAATAGAGTATGTAACCAAAAAGCAACAGGGAATCAAAACACCTGGGCTCTAGCTCTAATCCTGCCTAGTACAGTAGAGTGCTTATCAGAGGGGGCTCTGGAGGCCAACTGCTGCGGGATCTCAGGAATTAGCTTTGGGACCTCAGGCCCATTCCTCAACTTCTTGGAGCCTCAGTTTCCTCAGCAATAAAATCGGGATAGCCTTGGCCGGGTTGCTCAGTTGGTTGGAGTGTGATTCCATACACCAAAAGGTTGTGGCTTCGATTCCCAGTCAGGGCATATACGGGAGGCAACCAATCGATGTTTCTTGGGTGAGGATTACAAAATAAATAAATAAATAAATAGATAAATAAAATGGGGATAATTGCCATGCCTACATGAAAGAGTTATTTTAGGATTAAATGACAGAGATAATCCATTTGAAGCACTTAGCCCAGAGTGTGGTAAATAATAAGGACTCAATAATGTTATGTAGTTATTGTTGCTTTTGGCTTCTTGAACTTGGAAAAGTCAATCTCTTTAGCATTTGGTGTCTTCATCTATATAATGAGCAAACTGGATAATGACCTTGAATCCCTTTTAGTTCTAATATCCACTGAGTGATTCCAAAAAGTTATTAGAATACAAAGTGTTAAAAGAATTGGGCATCTCCAAAGGCTTGGCCTAGATTGATTAATACTACATTTTTGCTCCTTATGCTGAGATAGGCTATCTGCTTACAAAATTTTCTATTATGTAATTACTAGAGGCCCGGTGCATGAAAATTCATGAACTGGACAGGGGTCCATCAGCCCGGCCTGCCCCCTCTCACAGTCCAGGAGCCCTCAGGGGCGGGAGGTGACCCGGCGATCAGGGGAAGGCGACGCCCCATCACACCTCTGCTGCTGCCACTGCCGGCAGCTCAAGCCTCGGCCTGCCCTGGTTACCTGAGCCTCGGGCGGCCCTGGGCGGCTGGGCAGCCGCCATCCAAGGCTTGCCTGCTCTTCGGGCCGGCCCTGGGCAGCTGGGGGTTGAGGGGGCTGGGGGACTCTGGAGGCAGGCGCGCGGAGCAGCCGGGTCCACCTCCAGGCCTTGCCACGTGCCTTGCTACACTACACGCCTGCTGTCCTGGTGTGGCTAAGGGGACTGGGTGCCGCCATCTTGTGGCTGTGGGTGCCGCCATCTTTGAGGGCGTGACAGTCAATTAGCATATTCCTTCCTTATTGGCTGTGGGTGCCGCCACCTTTGTGACAGTGTGAGGGTCAATTAGCATATTCCCTCTTTTTATTTTTTTTAAAAATATATTTTATTGATTTTTTACAGAGAGGAAAGGAAAGGGATAGAGAATTAGAAACATCGATGAGAGAGAAACATCGATCAGCTGCCTCATGCACACCCCCTACTGGGGATGTGCCCGCAACCAAGGTACATGCCCTTGACTGGAATCGAACCTGGGACCCTTCAGTCCGCAGGCCGACGCTCTATCCACTAAGCCAACCCGGTTGGGGCATATTCCCTCTTTTTTAGATAGGATAGCAAACATCTTCACCTATACAGATTTATAAACACGTTATATATCTTTATTCAATTGTATGTGCTCTTAAATAGTTGCATTTAATAATTTAAAAAATTGAGGTAATTGCATTTGAATTACTTTACTAAAAAGAACCCACAAAGAATTCACAGTAAAATTCTTTTGCTACCAGCAGAAGGGTTCAGTTGTGTATGAAACATGTTTAAAGAATGCTTTGGAGAAAACAGGTCATGTCACAATGGATGCCTGGAAATCACTGCCAGGTGGCAGGCAGAGGTAGTGGATCCTACGGAATGTGGATAGCCAGCCCAAGCTCACTAGAAGCACACATCCTCTCACATGAAGTTTTACAAGGAGCATCGGACAGCATTTGTTGACTCAGTGGTTCCCAACTTTGCTGCATATTTGAGTCACCTAAGCACCTTCTAAAAATCCCGATGCCCAAGCCACACCCCATACCAAGTAGAACATAAAGTGTGGGAGTGGGAGCCAGACAACAATATATTTTTTTTAAATCCTCAAGGTTTTCCAATGTGCAGCAAAGTGTGGGGACCGCCAAACCAACCTGACTACTTCTCGACTCTGGGAAATGGCTTTAAATTTCCACACACTTGATGAACACTCTAATCCTGCAAAAACTTGCCTCTCTAGCCAGTGCTAGGAAACTGGACCTTGCCTGCCTCCTGTGGTTTGAGGATGGATGCCCAACATGCTAACATTGTTCTGTGGCTGAATAATTATCTCAATCGTGCAACTCCCACCCACGTGTGGTCCAAAGACCAGCAGTGTCACGTCAGCGGGGAGCCTGTCTGAAATGCAAATTCTCAGGACTCACTCGAGACCCTCCAAATCAGATTTCCAGGAGAAAAGCCCAGGAATCTGCTTTAACAAACCCTCCAGGTGACTCTTGTGCCTGCTCAAGTTTGAGAAGCAACACACTGTCCTCTCGTCTCTATATTTCTGCATTCACATATGTGCAGGGCTCTGTGTTCTTAAGGAATGATCTCTTTTCTATTTTCTATATTCTACCCAACTTTATTACTCTTCAGCTATGAGACACATATGCATAACATCCTATTATTTCCTTTTTCTCTCTGCCTCCTAAATTTCCTTTTGAACTATTTCAACAAACTAAAAAGTATAGAGAATAATGTAATAAACACCCAGGTACTGCCACATGACTTAAAGCTAGATTAAAACACTTTTATTTATGTTGGATTATTTCCTTAAGTAATTTGTGGAATAAGATCACAAATACAATGTATGAATCATTTATAATGTCTGTCATGCACATTATTATCCAAAAAGTGGTTGTGACATTGGGACAGTAGCACATGCTTGATACTACAATCCATGATGTTCTGTGTATTACAGCTAAGAAGAGAGGATCTATACATTTGGCACAAAATGGCACCTGAAGTTTGGCTTAGTTTGCATGTCTCCAATCTGGTAGGTATGAATGTTTTTCCATTGGTTTGTGCTGTTTGGAATTCTCATGAAGATTATTTGTTCACTAGAGGCCCGGTGCACAAAATTCGTGAATGGGGGCGGAGGGGTCCCTCAGCCCAGCCTGCACCCTCTTCAATCTGAGACCCCTCGAGATGTCCGACTGCCCACTTAAGCAGTCAGACATCCCTCTCACGATGCAGAACTGCTGGCTCCCAACCGCTCGCCTGCCTACCAGCCTGATTGCCCCTAACCGCTTCTGCCTGCCAGCCTGATCACCCCCTAACCACTCCCCTGCCAGACTGATTGACGCCTAACTGCTCCCCTGCTGGCCCAATGGCCCCTAACTGCCCTCCCCTGATGGCCTGGTCACTCCTAACTGCCCTCCCCTGCTGGCCTGGTCGCCCCTAACTTCCCTCCCTTGCCAGCCTGGTTGCCCCTAACTGCCCTCCCTTGTCGGCCCGATTGCCCCTAATTGCCCTCCCCTGCTGGCTTGGTCACCCTAACTGCCTTCCCCTGCCGGCCTGGTCGCCCCTAACTGTCCTCCCTTGCAGGCCTGGTCGCCCCCAACTGCCCTCCCCTGCTGATCTGATCACCCCTAACTTCCCTCCCTTACCAGCCTGGTCACCTCTAACTGCCCTCTCTTGCCATCCCAATTGCCCCTAACTGCCCTCCCCTGCCGGCCTGGTCACCCATAACTGCCCTCTCCTGCTGGCCTGGTCGCCTCTAACTATGCTCCCCTGCAGGCCTGGTCTCCCCTAACTGCCCTCCCCTGCCAGCCTCATCGCCCCTAACTGCTCTCCCCTGCAGGGCTGGTCCCCCCACAACTGCCCTCTCTTTCAGGCCTGGTCCCTCCCAACTGTCCTCCCCATCTTGTGGCGGCCATCTTGTGTCCACTTGGGGGCGGCCATCTTTGACCACATGGGAGTGGCCATCTAGTGTGTTGGAATGATGGTCAATTTGCATATTACCTCTTTATTATATAGGATATCTTTGGCAGACTTATTCATGGATGCTTGTTTTCTTAACATATACTAGTAATAATGTTCCTCATGTTTGATTCATTTATTTTCCTTATTTTTATCATCTTCTTTTGTTATTTTTTATTACAAGTAAAAATGTTTTAAAGGTTTGTACATATTTTATCCTATTTGTCTTTGCTACTGAGTCTGTTGCCTCAAATTTTATTATGATACATATCTGAAATATCTGATTTAATTTTAAAAAATAACTCCTTACCCCTGGCTGACATTTCTCAGTGGTTAGAGTGTCAGCCCGAAAACCAAAGGGTCACAGGTTCCATTCCCAGTAAAGGGAACGTACCTGAGTTGCAGGTTTCATACCTGCTCCCAGTTGGGGTGTGTGCAGGACACAATCAATCTATGTGTCTCCCTCACATCGATGTTCCTCTCTCTTTCTTCCTCTCTTTCTCTCTCTCTCTCCCTCTCGTCTACTCTCTCTAAAAATCAATGGAAGGCATGGGGGGGGGGGGTAACAGGTGTGGAGTGGAGGGGTCAATGGGGAAAAATAGGAGACATCTATAATACTTTCAACAATAAATATAAAATTTTAAAAATCAATGGAAAATAAAAAAACAAAACTCTTTAATCAACCTAGATTTTATGGCAATGCAGGGTGTAGGTAAACTTAATTTTTCCCAAGTGTTATCTGGCTGTCAGAAGAGTGTTTATTATAATATTATTTATCATTCTGTTGTTTTTGAAATAATTTACTGATGTTTTATTCACAGTTGGGCCTAACTCTGAAGTCTGTATTTTACTGAATGAAAAAGAATGTTATATTTGTGACTCTCTACTATCAGAATTATTGCTTTCCAATATATTCTGTGTTGGGGTTGGACTACTACTTCTTTTCTAGAACATTAAAAAAAATATATCTGGTCCTTTTAGTTTTCCAATAAATTTTAGAATCATAGGGTCAAATTTCAAGACTATGTTCAGTTTAATGGCATTTTGATGAGAATTGATTTACACTACGAAACTAAGCTGGGAGAATACAAATAATTACAGTGAAGGAACATGAGATCTCCGAAAAGGAGAGTTGGATTGACTATTTACCAAGGAGAACCCTATATAATAAAAGGGTAATATGAAAATCGACCAAACAACGACAGAAAGACCGGTCGCTATGATGAGCACTGACCACCAGGGGGCAGACGCTCAATGCAGGAGCTGCCCCTTGGTGGTCAATACGCTCCCACCCACAAGCTGGGCTGACAGCTGGCAAGCGCAGCGGCCATGGTGGGAGCCTCTCCCACCTCTGGGGCAGTGCTAAGGATGTCCAACTGCAGCATAGGCTCGCTCCCCTCATTGGACATCCCCCGAGGGCTCTCGGACTACGAGAGGACACAGGCCGGGCTAAGGGACTCGCCCCCCACCAGTGCACAAATCTCGTGCACCGAGCCTCTAGTATGTTATAAGAAGACTACTGACACAGAACAAAAAACAATCTTTAAGCAGGTGAAAGGACACTGAATAGCTAGTAAACAGATAAACACCTGTCCTCAATTTCTCCTAAAGATCTGGCAAGATAGAGTGCAACTGAGTTTCACAGGTAAGGTTATCTTCCTGATTCTGTGAGTTTCAAGATTTCCTAAATACATTCTCTCTCCCTGAGCAACTTGATGACAATGAGAACAGGGACCACCGGCCAGACTCTGAGCTAATACTTAACATGCATCATCACATTTAACCCTCCAACAACCCTGTGAGTCGGCACCAATTTCCAGGACTGAGATGAGAGAAGAGGGCAGGAGGGGCCCTTCCCGGGAGAGTTCTTACCCGTTTGGCCACAAAGACCTCTTGCTGTTCTTCCCACCTCTTCTGTTCCGCTCTGACACGTGCTTTATACTCTGCAAGCTCAGGCAGTTCTTCCAGCCATCGATGGCGAGCATTTTGCACAGCTGTTTCTACCTGCAGGATATTGCAAGAGAAAGAGGTAAAGGGGGGTATAAAATACAAAAGGACCTCATTTGCAAATAGCAACTATGATGGCATGTGTATGTTACGCTGCATTGTACTACATCACAGTTATAACTGACTTCAAGTACCTCCCCTGACCCCAAACAGTGGAGTCTAATCCATCTGTTCTAAACTTCCCGTACTGTCCCAGGCAAATGCCACAACAGGAAGCGAGGGCCTATAAATGTTTGATGGCCAGTACTATGCTAGAAAGCTCTGTACAAAGTACCAATTGCCATTTCCCTATGTATCTTGGGAAAAGGAGAAGACAGACAGAAGGGCTGCTTGGTGCTAACTGCGGTCTGTCCAATCAGTACACCTACCCCCTTCTCAGTCCGCACGCCCTACACACACACACACACACACACACACACACACACACACACACACGCATGCAAGCACCAATACAGTTTAGAGCCTTATACCTGGCATATTTTCCTGCAGTCAAGAATGAGTTTGTGACTAAAGAATAAGGGTAGTACATCAATTCAGGCAAAAATCTAAGCCTTGATGAATTATAAGGCTAATCTGCTTATAAATCTATTACAAGATCATTTATTAAATAATTCCTTATTCTCGTTTTGAAATACACAGATACACACATACATACAGTATATCCACACACACACAGAAAAGTGCAGCTGATATAAGAGGCTGTATTCCTCACTAAAATGTCATATACAGTTACAGGTAAATTCCAAAGAGTTAAAAATATGGGGAAAAGATAAAGTACCTATAGAAATTTATATTCCTTAAAAAGTTCGTATGCAATTCCCTTTCTACTATACTACGCTATTTGCTTTTCTTCACAAGAGCTATACTTGAGCTTGATCTATAACTGAACCCTTAAATATGTCTCTTTGTTGACAGAGTATTTTCTTGATCTGTTCAAGTCTTACGGTAAACATTTCAGAAAATTATTTTAACTGACGGAAGATATCTTTGATACCATTACATGCATTTGCCTGTTTCCAGACTTTAAGGATGCCCTGCAACATCATGTAGAACAATTTAACGAGTAGGCAGAATTTTCAAGTATTTAGCAAAAGCTGAGTATGTTTTTCAAAATGTTACTTCAGGTTATTATCTTAAGACTTTTAATAATAGTTTTAAATAATAAATACACAATAAATATTATATAACTAGAGGCCTGGTGCAGGAAATTCATGCACAGGGGTGGGGGAGGTCCTCTCAGCCCAGCCTGCACCCTCTCCAATCCCCTCGGAGGATGTCCGACTGCCGGTTTAGGCCCGATACCAGCAGTCAGACATCCCTCTCACAATCCTGGACCGCTGGCTCCTAATCGCTCACCTGCCTGCCTGCCTGATTGCCCCTAACTGCCCCCCCGCACCCCCAACTGTCCCCTCCCTGATGGCCTGGTTGCTCATAACTGCCCCCCCACTGGCCTGGTCACCTCTTACTGCCCCCCCCCCCGCCAGCCTGGTCACCCCCAATTGCTCCCCTCTCCTGGCCTGGTCACCTCTAACTGGCCCCCTCTGCCAGCCTGGTCGCCTTCAACTGCCCCCTGCTAGCCTGGTCACCTCTAACTGCTCTCCCTGCCGGTCTGGTCACCCCTCATGACCCCCCCCCTGCTAGCCTGGTCGCCCCATGCAGCCTGCTATTCAATTGTTTGGTCATCCCTCACTAACCCCCCTGCCAGCCTGGTCGTAGTCAGCCATCTTTTGAGGGTGTGAGGGTTAATTTGCATATTACATCTTTATTATATAGGAAGGTTCCAGGAACTTCTAAGGTCTAGAAACCCTATCATGTGGTCTGTGAGGTCAAAACCATTTTCAAAACAATATTCAGACATTCTCCATCTTTTCTATTCTTGTTCTCTCACGTTGAAACAGTGTCGTTCTCCGGGCAACATGTTATGTGGTGGTGTCACTGCTCTCACAGCCGATGGAATACGTGCTAGAATAGATGTTTTTGAAAAATTTCTTATGTAAAGGTAGCCCGAGACCAAAAAATTCAAGAAGTGCTGTAATTGATAAAACAAACTGCTCATCTTCACTCTGTGCACACAGAGCTGTACTTTCCTTGGTATGACAGTTCTCGGAAATGAAGTGACAAGCCCCAGTTAAAAGTGAAACAGCTTTCTGGGCGTGTCCCAGGGGAGGTAAGGGCACCACTTTGGGGCAGAAGATGGGATTTACAGACCACGTCCCTGCTTATTCAACTTCACAAGTCTCAACACAAACACTGTCAAAGACCTTTCGCTTTACGTTTGCTTATCTACAGCCACGTTGGTGGAATGTTTTCTATACAGATATACAGGAAAGATTCATAATTAAATTGTGTTTAATTCAGCTGTAAAACCACCGTCTTTAACCTCAGCTTTCTGAATGCTCAGAGTAACCTCAGAGGAGCAAACATTTTGTTAATGGAAAGAATATACAGAAACGTTGAAGGTAACAGTTTTTATAACAGAAACATAATGAGGACAATTTTAGGAGCCGCATAGGAGTCCTCTACCCTAGAATGCACAAACATTTTAAAGTATAAAGTTATGAAGCAGTGCAATGATAGCATTTTATAGGCTTTTGCTAATAGACAAGGAGTTCCAATAATTTTACTAAAATAAACCTATTACCTGTTTGGCAACGTTTTCACAATATTTGAGTTCCAATTCAACCTCGAGTTTCTTCAGGGCTGCCTTGATAGCTCTGTCCTTTTCCTGCTCTAGATCCTGCTGGGCCCCCTGCTCCTGTCCTTCTGTCACCATTGCCATCTCTTTCTGGGAAACAGCATCTTTGGCGGCTACCTGGTCCGTCTGGCTGTAACAGTCAGAGGTTGTCTTTTTCACTGCCTTTACAGTTTGAGCCAGCTTAGCCTGCCACTCCTTTTCAATCTGTTGAAAAAGTTCTTCTTTCATCTGTTTTCAAAAGAAAAATATTCAAATCATTATTAGTGAAAACTAGAATAGATAGCCAAAAAGGCAGCCACAGCTGTGTTTGAAAACCATCTAGACATTGTTGTGATAATTACATGAGGTTTGGAAATGAAGTCTGTGGAAATATGTTCTCAAGTAATTCCTGAAAATTACTCTTTGACCTTATCTACGTGACATAAATCACATGGAAAATTTAAGTATGTCGTGTAAGGTCAGGCTTTCTTGCTCTCAAGATGCAACCTGCTGGAGGCTTTGGCATTGCCGATACCAAGATGACATGATAGGAAGAAAGGAATAGGGGGAGAAATAAAAAAGAGGGAGAGAGGAAGAGGGAGGTAGGGAGGGAGAAGGGGAGGAGATGGGAGGGGGAAGAAGGGAGGGAAGGAGAGGGAAGGGGAAGGGAAGGGAACAATTTTTGCTCTTAATATGTGTTTCCTATCAACACAAGGCTTTCCACAAAGCAAGCACTCTGCATGTCTAATTAATAAGCCTAATTTTATTCACTAGAACACATGAGAATTTTCTTTGTTATATTAAACTAGAGGCCCGGTGCACAAAATTCGTGCACGGGGGGGGGGGGGGGGGTAGGGGAGGTGTCCCTCAGCCCAGCCTGCACCCTCTCCAATCTGGGACCCTTCGAGGGATGTCCGACTGCCCATTTAGGCCCGATCCCATCGGGCCTAAACGGGCAGTTGGACATCCCTCTCACAACCCAGGACTGCTGGCTCCCAACCACTCACCTGCCAGCCTGATCACCACCTAACCACTCCCTTGCCATCCTGATCGATGTCTAACTGCTCCCCTGCCGGCCTGATTGCCCCCAACTGCCCTCCCCTGCAGGCCTGGTCGCCCCTAACTGTCCTCCCCTGCCGTCCTGGTTGCCCCCAACTGCCCTCCCCTGCTGACCTGGTCACCCCTAACTTCCCTCCCTTGCCAGCCTGGTCGCCCCTAACTGACCTCCCCTGCCAGCCTGGTCACCCCCAACTGTCCTCCCCTGCAGGCCTGGTTGCCCCTAACTGCCCTCCCCTGCCGGCATGGTCACCACTAACTATCCTTCCCTACAGGCCTGGTCACCCCTAACTGTCCTCCCCTGCAGGCCTGGTCACTCCCAACTGCCCTCCTCTGCTGACCTGGTCACCCCTAACTGCCCTCCCCTGCAGGCCTGGTTGCTCCCAACTGCCCTCCCCTGCTGGTCATCTTGTGGCAGCCATCTTCTGTCCACATTGGGGGCGGCCATCTTTGACCACATGGGGCAGCCATCTTGTGTGTTGGAATGACGGTCAATTTGCATATTACCTCTTTATTATATAGGACTAGAGGCCCGGTGCACGAAATTCGTGCACGGGTAGGGTCCCTAGGCCTGGTCGGTGATCAGGGCAAATCAGGTTCCCCGCCTCCCGGCCTCCCTCAGCGCCCCGCCACCGCTGGTTGCCCACCATGTTTCATGCCACCCCCTGGTGGTCAGCGCACGTCATAGCGAGTGATCGAACTCCCGGTCAAACTCCCAAGGGGACAATTTGCATATTAGCCTTTTATTATATAGGATTATAGATTGGTCTAAACTTAGAATCATTTCACAATATGAAAGTAGGTCATGGTTTCATTTTAAAGAATAAAAAAGTGCCCTAAAAAAATTATATCCAAAATTGGGTTGAAGAATCAATATGGGGGGGGGGGGGGAGGAGTATGGGAGGTAATCCTATATAATAAAGAGGTAATATGCAAATTGACTCTCATGCCCTCACACAAGATGGCCGCCCCATGTGGTAAAAGATGGCCACCCCCATGTGGTCAAAGATGGCCAGCAGGGGAAGGCAGTTGGGGGGGACCAGGTCGGCAGGGGAGGGCAGTTGGGGGTGACCAGGCCGGCAGGGGAAGGCAGTTGTGGGGGGGATCTGGCCTGCAGGGGAGGGCAGTTGGGGGCGATCGGGCCGGCAGGGGAGTAGTTAGGCATTGATCAGGCTGGCAGGAGAGTGGTTAGGGGGTGATCAGGCTGGCAGGCAGGTGAGCGGCTGGGAGCCAGCAGTTCCGGATTGTGAGAGGGATGTCCGACTGCCGGTTTAGGCCCGATCCCCTTTACATTTCTGAAAGCCTTACATTTTGAGATAAGCCAAAAATCACTGCATACAGATGCCCACAAACTGCAGTTCCAGAGAAGTACACCCCTGTGGGATTGGGCCTAAACCGGCAGTCGGACATCCCCCGAGGGGTCCCAGATTGGAGAGGGTGCAGGCTGGGCTGATAGACACCCCCCCCCTCCCCAGTGCACAAATTTCATCCACTGGGCCTCTAGTTTTTTAAAATAAAATTGGTCTAAGCTACTAATAGCCCAATTCTGAAAAGTATAATGAGTGATTATGTACTTGGCAATGAAAAGTTACATGTCTGTTCAGGAAGAATTCTCTCTCAACAGTTAATACTACATTTTTCAAACACGGTGACTAGAAATAAATTTTAACCCACACCTCTTTCTGTTCCTTATCTGTGTGCTTTGGCTAACATCACTTCATTTTAACCTGCTGTTCAATATCACTTTCCTGTTCTTTTGGCCACTTGTTGTTGTTTTTCTGTAATAAGGGTATCTTGGTACTTTTCTACAAGTTCCACCTGCAATTTGCTTATATATTCTTCTCTTTCCTCCAATAACTGTCTCTTTAAACAAAAATCCAAGTAAATATCTCTGTACAACACTAATATTCTCCAAGTCAAATTTATAAAATAATGGTTACATGTATGCAATAGAGAACAGCAACAGAGACAAATGACCTTTCCAAATGCCAAGTCAATTGGCTGAATAAGTTGCTTGTAAAAAGCCGGCATGCATCTCAAATATTGGATAAAAAATCATGATGGCTCTATCAACAGAAAAACATCTAATATAATAAATACAGTCCCAGAAGACAAAATACTCTTTTTAAAAAGTAAAACTGAAATATACATTTACATCCCACCATCAAGGGATTCATCAGATATCTTAGCCCAGAAAAAATTTATATTTCTGAAAGCCTTACATTTTGAGATAAGCCAAAAATCACTGCTCTGTACTAAAAACTATGCATCTTGTGATAAATCCTAATTGGGTTTTTTTCATTGTCAAAGACAAAATGTTTTTATCAAGACTAGCTAAAGCAATAGCAGATACGAAATGTCAGGTTTTTAAATATTCATACAACATTCTCTATTCACTCTAGGAACCCAGTGCATCTGAAAATGGGAATCCCTTGCATGATGTTACATCATTGCAAATAAGACTCCTCACAGCGGTCAAAATTATTTATGAGCGTTTGTTTGAAAATGTTCAGAGATAGTTTTCTGGAGGTATCACTGAAAGGCCGTGAGAAGTCACATACAGATGCCCACAAACTGCAGTGCCAGAGACGTACACCCCACACACCCACTGCCACGCAGCACCGAGCTTTTGCTCTGCCTCTCTTTTGGTATTATTTCTGACTCATGACTACCTGGCTGTGGGATCACGCGAGGACAAAGCCCGATTCCCCCTTCCAGTCAGTTGAACGGTGTCCACCTGGCCAGCAGCCACAAGGAGCAGAGCAGCACATACTCAGGTGCCTTGTCCTTGACAGCCTACGAGTCTCACCAGACTCTCTGTTTGTCCTCGGCCTGCACGCAAGCCGTTCCAAGCATGGCACCCGCCCCCTCTCCTCTACTAGGTAAGCCCCTGCCTAACCCTGGCCGAGGGCGGAAACGTTCCTGCCGTGGGGTCTTCTCCATGTGTAAGTAGTAAAGGCTATATCAGTGATGGGCAACCTTTTGAGCTTGGTGTGTCAAACTTCGCCAAAAAACTGAGCATAACTCAGGGAGTGTGTCACTTTGAGGAAAAAACATTATTTCGAAAATGTTTCATCCTCAGGAGCAGCAAATGTTTCATCCTCAGCATGCGGCCGCCTTAGCGGCTGTGTGTCATCAGAAATGGCTACGCGTGTCAGTGCTGACACGCGTGTCATAGGTTCACCATCACTGGGCTATATCCTTCCTCTCTGGTCCCCCGTGTGGTTTTTTTGGACTATCAAAGGACAGTGTGGCACTCCTGGGATTGGAGCTCTTCCGTCACACTGGTTGTCTGGGTCTTTTCTGGTTCACAGCTGACCTAGACTAGTTCTGTCTTAATTGGCATCTGATTCCTCCCCACCACAGGCACATGCCGACTAGATGATCTCTATGCTCAGTGCTCTGTGATTTTGGAAATTCTCCAGTGACCAAGAGACGCATTTCTTCACAATCAGGTCATGGGGACTGCAGCTGCACCACAATAGGTGAGAAAATTGTCACCTAACACTGGTATTATATTTTTTGTTTGATTATTTTTTTGTTGGACTATGGAAGAAATCTTCAAATTTTTCTCTCTGTATATGTCTATCCCTCAGGAGATTTTACCCATTTGTACCTGCATTTCCTTTTGATTCACAGCAGAAAATTGCTACCAATTTTCTGTGTTTGTGGGTATGTAAGTTAATTTTGCTACCTCATAAACCAGCTAACATTTAGTGATTTAAAACAACAAACAAACTTCTCTTATTTCTCATGAAACTGTGGGTCAGCCAGGGCTTGATTCCGGTCTAAGCCAATACAGCTGGTCTCTGCAGGCAACTGGGGCTACATGGTCTAAGCTGGCCTCACGTGTCTGGTAGTTAGTGCGGTGTCTGCAAGGACAATGGCGATGACTTGATCACATGTGTCATCATCCAACAGGTTATCCCAGATCATTCATATGGTGGTGGCCACAGGGTTCCTAAGAGCACCAAACTTCCAAAAGCCACAATGCTTCAATGCTTCCCAATGACCAAAGTCAGTCATGTGGCCAAGGTCAAATTCAAGGAAGAGAAAGAGTCTGCCTCTTACTGAGAAGAACCACAATATCACGCTGCAAGGGGGCATGCATTCAGGGGTAGGAAAAAGGTCTGGCCATTTCTGCAATTCGCCACAGCGAGGAAAACCTTGTTACCTCTCTTTACAGAGGAAAAATAGTAGATTTACTGGGTATAGGGATCCGCCATCTGAAGATATTACAGAAATATCTATTCCAAAAGTTGTACCACTAAAGGGAAAGAAATATTTGGATAGTTTTAAAGCACTTGTTTTGCATGGCTCGAACTGCAAAAACCCTCTAACTTATAAGGACTGACTTAGCATGTATTATAACTAAATATATGAGCCTTAATGTGTACAGGTATGGCATTATGAATGGGACTATTGAACATCTGCCTTGTCTATGAGTCTGAAGGGTTCTGTGTGCATGACTTTTTTTCCCTTTCTCTGAACAAACCAGGTTAACATGAGGAAAGTTCTGTGTTAATAAAAGCTTTAGAACTTGGAATTGAGCTCCTACTTAACCCCCAGCTGGACTCAATAACTGTTTCAGAATAGACCACATATGAAACATATGAAACTTTGGACTCCTGGTTTTGACTGTCTTATAAATTCTGTATCCAGACTAAGTCCCTGACCTGAAGCTCAGCCACAGGAAATATGGCTTATGCCCAGCAGAGAAGGGCTACCCAAAAAGTTACTTAGTTTTTTCCAGTCTAATAACATTCTTCCATTGTATGCGTGTGAAATATATCATAGGCCCCAGCTGGTTTGGCTCAGTGGATAGAGCATCAGCCCACAGACTGAAGGGTCCCAGGTTCAATTCCAGGCAAGGGCACATGCCCATGTTGTGGGCTCGATCCCTAGTAGGGGGCATGCAGGAGGCAGCCAATCAATGATTTTCTTTCATCATTGATGTTTCTATCTCTCTCTCTCTCTCTCCCTTCCTCTCTGAAATCAATAAAAATATAGTAAAGTATATGTATATACACACATATATATGTATGTATATGTATATATATAATAGGAAAATAGTTTGGTATATCTTTACCTAGCTCTGGAGGATATGAAATAATTAGTCTCTTAAATTTAAAGAAATTCTGTCCTGACTGGCTTATAAATACTCCTAAGCCATATAAAGGGCGTATCTCTCTCTCTCTCTCTCTCTCTCTCTCTCTCTCTATATATATATATATATATATATATATATATATATATATATATAAAAAGAATCACACTAGAGATCTATTTTAATTTTTATAACATTACTAAAAGCTAAGTTTTTAACTTCTAGGTAATTTAAGATCCCTTCTAACTTTTACACTTCCAGTACTAAATTTAAACAGCTCCCTTTAGAATTATACATGACATGTTTTTTTTATCATATTAATCTACTCAAAAGTAATCAAAATATTAAATGCTCTTTACTCACCTGCTCTTCACTATTTTTTTTAAGTCTGTGGTAGCAAGGCCTTGCTTTCATGTGACTTATTCAAAAGCTGTTTAGAACATTTACTCAGGCCTTTAAAAATATTTTCTAATCTAGACGCAGGTGGCTTTCAAACTGTGGTCTGCACCTGTCCAAAGTGGGAGTGAGAAATGTGTCTGGATGTGACTCTGAGGACAGGGAAGAAAAGGGGAGGTGCACCTCTTTCCACGCGATCGGACTCTGGACACTCAGCAATGGCCGCCTGGACGACAGGGAGGAGCAGAGCACACGGTAGCCCCTCCCGTTTCCCTGAGAGGCCACACTGACCCTGACCTTTCTCTCCACAGCCACCATGCCACCCCCTTCCCTGTCATGAAACCCAAATTCATGTGACCACTGTGCCCCCCCCCCGAATGCAACGAAGCTCCGACACGGGTGGAGAAATGGGCCGGAGCAAAATGCCCCTGAAGGAATCCTCTGTACCGGGCTCAGAGGACTGGGTAGGGTCGCCTGAGCAGCCCACAAACAAATGCAAAATGAGGATCCCGGGTTTCAGACTCAAAGTGACTCGGGTCCACTCCTATTTTCAGAACTCGTTTTTGCCTCTGAGGAAAGAATCGATACGGAAGAATGATTTTCTCCTATATGTAGGCCAATTTCTAACAAGGTTTTAATAATCATCTCAACACTTAAATGTATCACGTGAGCTATAGTAGTGTGAAATAGCCGAAAGAAAAGAGACTTCTACGTACGCCCTCCCCCTTGCACAGGAGAACAAGTGTACTGGTTTCAATGACAACAGCGAGGCCGGGGAAATCAACTGAAGGAAACACGGTATTAACTTGTGCGGTACCTTCTCCTGCGTTTGCTGCTCCTTTTCGATGGTCTTCCTGAGAGTCGATTCTAGGTCATCCTTCTCTCTGCACACTTCCAGGTAACACTCCTGCACAGCGGCCATCTCCTTATTCATCTTATCCAGTTCAGACCTTGGATACACAAAACCAGTAGCTAAATGACCACAAAAAAAAAAAAAATACCAGGGCTGCAGCACAATGTTCTCTAAAATAGGAAATAGGAGAGCGTTGTCTTACAGCTTCGAAGGCAGCTAAACTGTTTTATTCTCACCTAAGTTGCAAGCGAGTCCCCTCATAGACCTCGAAGAGCTGCTGCTTCTCCATAGCATGCTTCGCTAACAGGCTCTCGCGAATCTGGGCTTTCATGGCTTCGTGGTGCTGCTGGTAAGTCCTCTCACACCTGCGAACAAGGCGGCCAGCTGAACCTAAGGCAGTGCCCAGCTTCACAAGAAACCCCAGGACCAACTGGTTTCCCCTCCTCCCTTTCCCCCACTCTGCTCTAATGCACGTGATCATTAAGGTCAGATTGGTTGTCCCCAACCAAAAGTGGTAATGATTAATTTTCACTGTGTCATAAGAATCTTCGCTGAAACCGGTTTGGCTCAGTGGATAGAGCGTTGGCCTGTGGACTCCCAGGTTCGATTCCGGTCAAGGGCATGTACTTTGGTTGCGGGCACATCCCCAGTGGGGGGTGTGCAGGAGGCAGCTGATCGATGTTTCTCTCTCATCGATGTTTCTAACTCTCTATCCCTCTCTCTTCCTCTCTGCAAAAAATCAATAAAATATATTTAAAAAAAAAAAGAATCTTCAAATTTTTCTAGAAAAAGAATTAGAAACTTGGATTGAGGATGTCCTTCACACAGAGAGAACAGTCTGTGTTGAGGACTTGTTTATGAAAAATGAACTGAAATAACTGAGGGTGTGTGTGGTTCCTAAATTGCAAGTCATCTATATTAAACACAAATACTTAGTAGTACCGAACTCACATGTAAGTTATGTTCCAAAAGTCCGTTTCCAAGTTTATGATTTGGTATTTGGAAGACATACCCTCTCACAGATTTCTTCCTTATATAGAATAGCCTTTAAAACAGCCTTAAGCTATACCATTTCAATGAACCACCATGTGACGGTGCTATAGAACCCAACACAGCATCTAAACCACTTCTATGGAAAATGAGTTCCAAATTCTAATTTGAGAAGCCAGGAACTCGTCTTCTCCAAGCTAAGGTCTCAATAGGGAGGGGTCACTCCATCATTTCTCTCGAATCTTTTTTGGGGGTGTGGGAGGGGAGGAAGATGAGGGGAAAGCAAATAGGGAGGGTGCCCAGGAGGCAGGCATTATATAGACTTTACCTATCAATAGTTTCTTGTTTATCATGGTCAAAATCTTGTACCATTTGTCTCATTTGATTACATAACTCCTGGTTTGTATTTCTCAGTTTTTCTTCTGTTTCTTTTAGTGCCTACATATAAAAGAATAAAGTGTTTGTTGGAAATAAGTATCATTTTCAATGATTAATCTCATTTTTAAACATCCTCTGTATTTTATCTCTACCCTGTAACATTATCTGACATAGCATTTCATAATCCACAAAAGTCTCTTCATGCTTTGATAAGAGTACAGAATCATTTCTTTGACAAGGAGCTTTCTGAAAGGAGTAAAAATTAAAATTTTGTATTTTATTTGAAATATATGAAATGAAAACACTTAACCAGAGAAGTATTGGCTAATTGATGCCTGAAAATAAGTCTTAGAATTAACAGTCTTCAGTAGCCTTTTAAATAAGCAAAGTTTTACTTTTTGGTCAAGGGCTGGCTAAGGAGGGAAGGACACCTCTATTAGCCAAGCTACTGTACAGACAGAAAACTGGATTTATACCAACTTACTTTCTAATGAAACTACTACCCTGTGACCAACACTAAAGGGAAATAACTGGAATCCTTAATCACCTACTAATATCCTTGTCTACTAACTCACATTGCCTCCGTACTTTTGCATTTAATGTGGCCATGGAAATTCTCACAAAATATTTTTAAAATTTGTAATTACCTGATTTTGTTGTTGCAAAACTTGAATTTCATTTTCAAGTCGCAGAATATCATCTTTGACAGTCAATTCAGAAGTAGAAGAATCAGGCCATAACTGATTAGTTGGTTTCTCTGAGGCATCTGTTTTAGTCTAAATGTTTAAAAAAAGTCAAACGTTTTTCAGGTTCTTAAAAAAGTCTAAGTACTTATCTATCTATATAAAAGGCTAATATGTAGTGTCCCCTCAGGAGTTTGACCGGGAAACTGGGAGTTCCATCACTCACTATGACATGCGCTGACCACCAGGGGGCGGCGCGGAACATGGCGTGTGACCAGCAGCAGCGGGGTGGCATGTGGGTGACGAGGGAAGGAGGAGGCGGGGAGGCAGGGGAACCACAGTGGCAGCATGCAGGTGGCGAGGGAAGGAGGAGGCAGGGAGGTGGAGAGGCAGGGAACCTAATTGGCCCCGATCACTGGCCAGGCCTACGGACCCTACCCATGCACGAATTTCGTGCACCGGGTCTCTAGTTTTGAAATAATGTCATGCAAAGAAATTACAGAAACAGTACAAATGATTTCCATATACCTTTTACCATGTCCCCAAACATAACCACAGTACAATGATCAAAACCAGGACATTGACTAGGACACAATACTATTAACTAATCTACAGACCTTATACAAAATTTTCTGATTTTCAATCAAAGGACTTGTATGCATGCATATAAGCATAACCAATGGATGCAAAACTCTGGGGGGTGAGGGCATATATGGGAGTGGGGGGGGGGGGGCAATGGTAAGATATGTACACATATAATACCTTAATAAAAAAATTGGGGGGAAAAAACAAACAAAAAAAAACACAAAATTTTCTGATTTTCCTCTAATGTCCTTTTCTGTTTCAGGATCCAATCTATGATCCCCCATTGCACTTAGTTGTCACATCTCACCAGTCTCCTCCAGTCTAGGACAGCTCCTCAGTCTCTGTCCTTTGTTCAAACTCCTGATATTTTTGAGTACTAACCAATTATTTTGTAGCATGGCCCTCCATTTTTTTTCCTTTTTCTGATGTTACTTCAATAGTAAATTCAGGTTATGCATTTTTGGCATGAATGCCACAGCAATGATGCGCATGCTTTTCGGGGAGACACGATACCAATATGTCTCGTCTCATGATGATCAATTGATGAAGGGAGTGTCTGCAAGTACCTCCACTGAAAAGTTACTATTTTTCCACTTACAATTAATAGTAAGTACCTTATAAGAAGATACTTCGAGACTATGCAAATACTCTATTTTTCATCATACTTTCACCCACTAAATTTAGTATTTATTTGTTTATATAACCAGTATTAACTCATAGATACATATTTTACTCAATAGGTACAATTTTTAAGGCTTATGATAGACTTTGGCAAATTTTTTCCAGAAAGCTTGTACAAATGTATACTCTCATGAGTTTGTCCAACTCTCTTTACCGCCAATGGCAGTGACTATCTTTAAATAATGGTTGTATTTGATGGGGGAAAGGGTATCTAACAATGGCTTCCACTGGCATCCCTTGTATTGCCATCAGAGTGGAACCTCTTACATACCTTCATTGTTCATTTGTTTTACATCTTCCCAAGTTTGTCTGTTTATATGACTGCACGTTTTCCTCTCACCATCTAAATGTCTTCGTATTTATTTTTATGAGTTCTTTTTCTAATGTTTTTTTAAATGATTTCAGAGAAGAAGGGAGAGGGAGAGACAGAAACATCGATGAGAAAGAAACATTGATTGGCTGCCTCCTGCACTGGCAATCGAGCCTACAACTCAGGCACGTGCCCTGACCAGGAATGGAACTGGCGACCTCCTGGTGCGTGGAATGACACTCAACCACCTGAGCCACACCAGCCAGGCTATTTATGACTTTTTTATTCAGGGGGTACAAAGATTGGAAAAAAAAAACAACCCTATATTACTAGGCTTGTTGGTTTTATGTATTTACCTGAACTCTGAGCTCTCTTACACAATGCTTAAAAAACATCGTGTACCAAGGGTCATTCTATTCATTGGGGACAGGAAGGTATGTGTATCGCATTCCCAGGTGGAGTGACAAAACACCAAGGCTTTGGCTCAGTCTTCCAATTCACAGAGTCTTCACTTTCAGAGGGAAACTGCTCCAGTTACTGACTTTCCCCTTTTTACTTGCCATCATTTCCCAGAAGCCATTGCCCCTAGCCCAGTTGGCAGAGAAAATAGCTAAGACTGCTTATTCTGTTAGCTTCTCTCCAGATTTGGGGATACTAATGACACTTGAAAAGATCTCTGACTCAGGAGAATGGCTTTCATTTTTTTAACTTGGCCTCCACTTTTTTTTTTTCTTTAAGATACGTTTGTTTATTTTTTTTATTGATTTGAGAGAGAAACATCGATGTGAGAAAGAAACATTGATCTGTTGCCTCCTGAATGCACCCAAACCATGGATTGAACCCACAACCTGGGTTATGTGCCCTGACCAGGAATTGAACCCACGTCCTTTTGTTGTATGGGGAGGATGCTCCAACCAACCAAGCTACCCGGCCAAGGCTGGCCTCTACTTTTTAAAATTTTGATATTCATTTGTGCTTCCTTCCCCACTGGTAAGTTTTTATTACTATAAACAAAAGTAATATGCAGATACACTAAAAAAAATTCTTTCATATCTAGCTATTACTCAGTTTTGACCTATTTTCACACTGTAGGCACACAGGGCCTACATACCTGTACTTGTCAGCACAAAACCCTTACAAACATCTTGAAAAAGAGAAGGACCACATAAATGGCACAATCAGGTTTCTTTCTAAAGGTGGAATTCTGAAGACATCATCTTCAAGAAAAAAAGAATTATAATATTACACCAACTCTCATACTATCTTCCTAGTTCCTAAAAGATTCTAATGAGGAACCTTCTAGGTTGGCTACCGAACACTGTCTATCAAATACCTTGGAATCAAAGTACGGCTTTCATCACAACATGTGGTGAGGTAACCGTCTCTATTGAGTGTCAGGCACAGAAAGGCCTCTATGTTTTACTTATTACGCTTACAAAATGTTAAGTGCAATTGCAGATCCTGACTGTTAGTGATAGTCTGGTTTCCTAAGGCCTTGACCACATTCTAACTTAACAGCCCAGTTTTCAACTGGAGCGATCAGCAAAGTATCGGATCCATTCCCAATCATTACACAGTGCTATGAATGGGCAGACTCCTAATTTTCATCACATATTATCCTAGGAATGCCAGAAAACAGCACCGCTTTGAATAGTCATATGATTTAAAAGCAAAATACTGATTCTGTATCATAATATTAATTTGTTCTGTATGAGGGATATAAACTAACATAAAATGTACTACAAGATATGTATAATGCAATAAATATATCAATATCTTTATAATGTTCATTTAAAAAAAATGCCAAATAAGACTACATATGCCCTAGCCAGTTTGGCCCAGTGGATAGAATGTCGGCCTGCGGACTTGAAGGGTCCCAGGTTCAATTCTGGCCAAGGGCATATGCCTGGGTTGTGGGCTCGATGCCCAGTGGGGGGCATGCAGGAGGCAGCCAATCAATGATTCTCTCTCATCATTGATGTTTCTATCTCTCTCTCCCTCTTCCTTCCTCTCTGAAATCAATAAAGAAATATATATATTTTTAAAAAGACTACATACATAGCCCTGGCCAGGTAGGCTCAGTTGGTTAGAGCACTGTCCTGATTCACCAAGGTTGTCGGTTCAATCCCTGCATGGGGGGGTGTTTTGTCACCCTGCAGATACAAGAATCAACCAATAAATGCATAAATAAGTGGAACAACAAATCAATTTTTCTCTCTCTCTCTCAAACCAAGAAATTTAAAAAAAAAATTTTTAAAGACTACATACATAAATATTTTTGCTGGCTTTCTTAATTCTTACAAAAGCTTTAAGGAGAGAATTTCGATGGCCTAGTTATCTTTAAAAACACATCTGCACAAGTTTAAATTGATGTGTTCTCATAACATCCCTACAGCAAGCAAAGGAGTTCAACATTACATCCCAGCTATAACCATTCTTTCTGGAAATCAATGAGACTCCTAAATGGTTTTGGCCTCATTAAAGATTTCAGAAAGGCCCTAGCTGGTTTAGCTAAATGGATAGCAGGTCTGCCTGCGGATTGAAAGGTCCCAGGTTCGATTCCGGTCAAGGGCACATGACTGGATTGCAGGCTCGATCCCCAGTAGGGGGCGTGAAGGAGGCAGCCAGTCGATGATTATCGCTCATCATTGATGTTTCTATCTCTTTCTCCCTCACCCTTCCTCTCTGAAATAAAAAAATATATATATTTTTAAAAAGATTTCAGAAAGACTGAGCTTACACAATATGGATTCTATTCCGTAGTCAATTCCTTCTCCTGGCATTGTAACCAGTACCACCCTTATTACACAGAGTTACAGGTGCCCTTTCACTGCAAAGCTGCATTGCTGAATGTGCAGCCGCTAACCCACGTGTGCTTATGGACACAGGAGCTTATGGCCACGGGCCAGGTGGCTGGTCCAGACTGAAATGTGCAGTTAAGTAAAAAATACAGGTTTCAAGGACTGAGCACAGACACACAAAAATGCAGACCACCTTACAACAATTTTATACTGATTAATATTGAGAATATTTTGCATATGTTGGGTTAAATAAAATATATTATTAAAATTAACTTCACTTATTACTTTTACTTTAACGGCAGCACTAGATTTTAAGTTACATATGTGACTCTACTGTATTTCTCTTGGACAGTGCTGTTCTAGATTCAAAGTTCCTTTAGGAAATGGCCATTGTTTCTTTTATCACTGAATCCCACAAGACCTTGCACAAAGCACCTTTTAAAAAAAAAGTTTACACTGAATGATTTGTTCTTTCTCCACATGCCTCCCAACCCTGCTTTCTGACTTTAAAGACTAAATAGAAAACTCTATTAGAAAAGATGTGGGAAATGAGTGACAAAGGCAAGACTTGAAGGTGTCCATGGGCTAATTAGATGACTAAACTTGAGAATTTATTTTAAAAAACCATCCACTGGTTAAATTACTGTATCCTCTCCCATTCCCCATCTAGGAAGTAGATCCTAGATGTTATTAATTCAACAAATATTTATTGAGAAAATATGCAGAGAATTATCAACACAATACTCATAAGAATTTCTTATATAGTAAGTTGAGGCAGAACAGACATAGCAGCAAGAGCTAAAGTCACACTTTAAAAAAACAAAAACAAATGCAGCCCTGGCCAGGTGGCTCAGTTAGTTGGAATACCACACCAAAGGGTTTTGGGTTCAATCACCAGTCAGGGCACATACGGGAGGCAACCGATTGATGTTTCTCTTTCACACTGATGTTTCTCTTCTTTTCTCTTTCCTTTCTTTCTTTCTTTCTTTCTTTCTTTCTTTCTTTCTTTCTTTCTTTCTTTCTTCCTTCCTTCCTTCCTTCCTTCCTTCCTTCCTTCTTTTCTTTCTTTCTTTCTTTCTTTCTTTCTTTCTTTCTTTCTTTCTTTCTTTCTTTCTTTCCTTCCTTCCTTTCTTTCTCTCTCTCTCTCTCTCTCTCTCTCTCTCTCTCTCTCTCTCTCTCTCCTTCTCCCTCTCCCTCTCCCTCTCTCTAAAAAATCAATAAACATATCCTTGGGTGTGGAGGGAAAAAAAGGAAAAACCAAATGCAGACTGCTGGGAAATGACTATGGCAAAAGAGAAGCTGGACAAAAGGAGCATTCAAATAGGAGGTATCCCCCTTCGACTTATTGATCAACTAGACTACAAAGGCAAATGGAAAGGCTAAAACATAAAAACAACATAGGCCACGACCACCATCACTGCCACACGTGTGAGAGTGTACCTGTCTGACCAATGCCACCAGTAATTTCAATATAAAGCAAAGAAAGTACCAAGACACCTGGGCTCAGGTTCAGACTCAAAAACAGGTTCCTACTCTCCTAAATGTTAGGATACTCTCACCAAAAAGTGTAAACTAATTCACTCTGCTCTAACACAATTTGAGACACCAACTTCCACTCCCTTCCTTTTTAAGAAACATATGGAAACAGTTCAAACAGCTTGATTTAAAGACGCTGGATATGCTGCGGAGAAGGTGGTCTGTCACAGGTGGTCGTTAACACTGAAATCAATGTTGTACTCATCAAATATAGTTACTCAGAAGAGGGAACCCGACTGGGCAGGCCTTTAACAGGAAGAACACTATTATTTCTGGAAAATAAATTAGACCCAATTAAATTTCCACAATAATAAGGCACCATAGAACATCCTGTAAACTGTGTGCTAATAGGACTGTTTTAATGAACACAATTCCTAGTTTAATGGATCAGGAGATAAAACAGTACTAACATAGGAAGTAAAAAAAGTTTTCCATCCAGGAGGAAAAAGAATACACCATCTCCATTAATCTTCCTCCTTCCCTTTCCTGTTAGTTGCTAAGTCTCTCCGCCTTATTTTCTATTGGGAGTACTCATGGGCTTGAATTTGTAAAATGTGAAAAAGGCAGCTGTCCGTGGAGGGCAACCCTAAAGATCTCCGTGAGAGCACCATCTTGGGGAAACAACCTTCACCTATTTGTCATTCAAGTGTTTTAATTTCATTTTGCTTCAAGGTTGACTCTGTCACCTCAGAAGGGTCACAAACTGCTCCAGCTTCCTTCCTCATCTATAAAGTAAGGAGAGAAACTGAAAGATATAAAGGCAGATCAGTGACTCCGACAAAACCTGATTCTGTGCCTCTCCCCCTATAACACCATCACTACATAATTCATTTCCTTATACAGAATGACCTTCATTACAGAAATATGGGCCAGAGAAATCTGATGGCCACCATGCTAAGTGGGGAACTTCGCTAGATGTTAGTGCATGATGGTACAAGCCAATCTAGAGGAAATGCAGATACCGTGTTACCTAGGTTGGATGCTTCCTTGGATTTGTGATAAAAAAAAAAATCATCTAATTTGCATCTCATTTACTAGGTGCCGAGAGTAACCAGAAAATGTATTCCTTTAAGTGGCATTCCCTTCTCTAAAATTTACTTCTAAGAAAGTCAAATGAACCCCTGAAAGACAAAGGTTTAATTTAACTGTGAGAACTGTAAGCATTTTCTTTGCTGAGCTCTTTAAAAATGGCATTTTAGCTCTACAAACTACGAACCTCGACCGCGATGCTCTTTACATCCTTCTCCACTTGCTGTAGGTCTTCGATTTGCTTCCGACAGCCTTTGAGGTCACTCTGCAGCTGAGACACCAGGCGGCGCTTCACCGAGTTGCTGCCCAGCAAACGCTGCACTTCTGCTTTCAGCCTCAGGATCACCTCTTCCTTGGAAAGCTCTTTATCTGGGTCTTCTTGTTGGGCCATGCTAATGGAGAAATGGCCATATTTAAAATCAAATCAAGTAACAGATCAAGCATGGTTATTCCTTAAAAGCTACAAACTGCAACGGTGGCCATGTGTTTGACCTATACAATCCTATACCAGTATTTCAAAAGCAATTTTAACACGTTAAGCGCCCAGTCAGTCACCGGTGACTGACACTATACTTTCCTTCCGGAATACAAAACGGACTGGGCACTTAACGTTTTTAACCTTTGTCAGACACAAGGGCATCCCTTTGGCTACATCCCCATGTACAGGAATACATTTATTCCTAGGAGGACCACTCCTAGGCTTAGTCCTGCTGCCCCATTGAAAGGTCAGCCACAGGAACTTCAATATGGCACGTGCTTTTGTTTTTGATAAGCTGCACGATGTATGTGCATATATGTGTGTCCTTTATGACTTCAGGAGAAATACAACAAAACAAAAGAGAAAAAAATAGTAAACACAAGTCATCCTAATCTATAATTTCTGTATTTCTTTTACTAAAACACAAGTCTAAGTGGATATCAGAGCAACTGGGGGGAAAAATAACAAAAATAAGAGCCATTTAACCCCAATTTTAGTTTCAATAAATTTCAAAACTGCAATGAGAATTTATGTTCCTTCTCGTAATGGGTTAAAAGAACCAGATTTATCTTCCCACCTTAAAAAACTGGAAAACCAAATAAAATATCTGAAACAAAGATTGCCGGTTGTTAGGCAATGGCAGCATCGCACAGTGGTCCCTGAGAAAAGAAGAGCAAACCAGGGGAGCCCTCGGCTGCCACAGCTTCCTGCCTGCATTCTCCGGGGTGGAGCACAGGGAGAGGACACCCAAACAGGACCCAGCCATCTCAGGTGCAAAGACCTCAGTTTGGGGAGGACAAAATGGCTAGAATTTGAGGAGGAAAAGAAAGCCACACAGAAAGAGAGCTCTAGAGCCCTATGTACGAACGTGAGGAAGTTACCTCAAGACCCGGAAAAGAACAGACGGGAAGTATTTGCATTCCAATGAGCCATAGTGGGAAGACCTCCTAATTCAGAGCATCAAATACTGCCTGAGTGATGGGGCCAAATAAGCCCCAGATTAAAGGCTGCGCTAAACCTAATCTCACAAAACCTATAAAGTAGCCTCAAAAGGATAAAGTGAATTCCAGGTAAATTAACTGTGTCACAGGAAAAAAAAATAACAGTATTTTAAAATATACAGTAAAATCCAACTTCTAAAATACAAAA
This sequence comes from Cnephaeus nilssonii, assembly GCF_951640355.1. NCBI lineage: Eukaryota > Metazoa > Chordata > Mammalia > Chiroptera > Vespertilionidae > Cnephaeus > Cnephaeus nilssonii. Next base: position 50,715,080 of record NC_137075.1, read on the forward strand.
TTTTAAGTGTCCAGCACCTAATCAAAATTTACCAGGCATGCAGATAAGCAGGAAAGAAAATAACCAGGAGATAAATCAATCAATAGGCAATGAACCAGAAATGACACAGGCAATAGAATTAAGTATACCATATGTTTAAGAAGGTAGAAAAAAATCAAACATGATGAGGATAGAAATGGAAGACATAAAAAAGATCCAAATTGGACTTACAGAGACAAAAAATGACAATATGGCCGAAACCGGTTTGGCTCAGTGGATAGAGCGTCGGTCTGCGGACTGGAAGGTCCCAGGTTCGATTCTGGTCAAGGGCATGTACATTGGTTGCGGGCACATCCTCGGTAGGGGGTGTGCAGGAGGCAGCTGGTCGATGTCTCTCTCTCATCGATGTTTCTAGCTCTCTATCCCTCTCCCTTCCTCTCTGTGAAAAATCAATAAAATACATTTTTTAAAAAATGACAATATGGTTGCCTAGAGCTGTGTGGGAAGGAAGGGGTAATGGAGAATAACTGATAATGGGTATGGGTTTTATGGGGTGGATATTAAAATGTTCTAAAATTTGGTGTGGCGATGGTTGCACAACTCCGTGACTATACTAAAAACCACTGAACAGTAACTCTTAAAATGGGTCAATTTTATGGTTTGTGAAATATATAAACAAAGCTGTAGAAGAAAACAAACAAGCACAAACACTATATGAGTTCCATTCATATGAAGGCAAACCCAATCTATAGGGTTTAGGTATGAATATTAGGTCTTGAAAGGATAACAACAATAAACAAAAACAGAAAATGATTGCCATAACAGTCAAAACAGCAATTACTCTCCAGGGTGTGATTGGAAAGAGGAATATGGGCAGTTTCTTGACGTGGGCAGTGGTTCCATGGGTATTCACTTTAAAATCATTCATTAAGTTTATGCTTCACATACTTTTCTTTATGTGTTGTATTTCACAATTTTTAAAGGTTTAAAAAGTAAACTAAACTATAAAAACACTAGAAAAATACCACGAACAAAATTTTAAACAGGAAAAATGATAACTTTCAACACTGGCTAGGTACATAGAAATAGGTAAGTCAGGATGTGGGAAATAATGCAAACTACAGGGCTACTTGGCAACATGTATCAAAGGCCTCACATAATGTGCAAATCCTTTAGCAAGAATATTCCTCCACATCTTAAGGAAATAATCAAAGATGTGAATAAAGACTTGGCTACAAGGATGCTTGTAATAATAATGTATTATTTACAATTTCAAATTTTTTAAACAGTGTGTCACTAACTAAAATATATTACACTCATCCACATATCCATTAGTAAATATCCTATATAATAAAAGCCTAATGTGCAAATTGACCAAACAGTGGAAAGACCGGTAGAACGACTGGTTGCTATGACATGCACTGACCACCAGGGGGACAGACACTCAATTCAGGAGCTGCCCCCAGGCCTCAGGCCCCAGGCCAGCCAAAGGCAGGTGCCAGTGGGGGACCCCCCCATCACCCCACAAAGGGAGGCAACCAGCAGCGGGGGCAGGGGGTGGGGCCGGCAAGCAGGTGGCTCCAGGCCAGCCAAGGTGGGTGCCAGTGGGGGCTCCCCCGATCACCCCGCCCGTCGACCCTGATTGCTGGCCAGGCCTAGGGACCCTACCCGGGCACAAATTTTGTGCACCAGGCCTCTAGTATATAACAATATCTACTGACTAAAGATTTCAGAATGTATTAAGGCACATTAGAAAACTATATTCTACATTATTTTCTCTTAGAAACATCAGAACAGATGTGGACATTATATACCAAAATGTGCCTTGGCCAGTGTGGCTCAGTTGGTTGAGCATCGTCCCAGGCACTGAAAGGTCGCCAGTTGGATTCTCGTTCAGGGCACATGCCCAGGTTTCAGGTTTGATCCCAAGTTGGAGTGCATTTGGGAGGCAACCAATCTAGGTTTCTCTCTCACATTGCTGTTTCTCTCTCTCTCCCTCTCTCTTCCTCTCATTCTCTAAAATCAATAAAAACATATTTTTTTAAAAGAAATTATATACTAAAATGTTAATAGTGGTTTTCTTCATGGGAATTGAAGTAAGATTATAGGTGCTTTTAATTTTCTTGTTTTCTCAATCTGTATTTTCTTTTTTTTTTCCATAATAAAGGAGAAAGTTACTTCTTAAAAAAATAAATATTGATAGCATGTACCTTTAAAATGATGTTAAGAAAATGGAACCTTGTTGCTGAGTTTCCCTCCAAAAAATCCAAAAGGAAAACGTAATTGTGAGATAAACAGCAAATTGCAATAGAGGGGCTTCCTAGAAAATAGTTGACCAATATTTCTCAAAACGGTCACGGTCATCAAAAAGAAGGAAATTAAAGAGGAACCTAAGGAAATGTGACTCCTAAATATAATGCGGTACCCTGGATGTGATCCTGGGACAGAAAAGGGACATCAAGTAAAAACGAAGACCAACCATGGATAGATCAGTCAATGATACTATATCAACATTATTTCATTAATTGTAACAAAGTACTGTGCTGATGTAGGATGTTAATAGGGGAAAATGGGTGCAGAGTATACAAGAACTCTTTGTATTATACTAATTTTGTTTAAATCTAAAACTGTTCTAAAAGACTAACATTTATTTCTTTAAAAAGACATAAATAGTATCTGAGTTAAAATTTTTACTATTTTCAGTTTCAAATGATTCCAAAGGAAACATTAGTGTATAGGCTACGTGTACACACACTCATGCATACAGAGAGAGAATTAAGAACATATATAGTTTTAACATAATAAAAGGAGCTCCTTCCAATATGCTACAGACTTATCAATATACTGTTCATATGTGATATATATGTATCACAATGTATATATAGATCTCAGTGTGTGTGTGTGTATGTATGTGTGTGTGTGTGTGTATATATATATATGCCTGTATATATAGAACTCACCTATTTTAACCACTTCTATCTATATAGGAATAGAATATGTAAATATAATAGAAATAGACTTATATAAGAAATAGAATATAAAACATATTGAATGCATCTGTCCATGCTGTGAGACATGGTGAACTGACTTTAAGCAGAACACTTATTTTGCTCAGTTAACAAATTATGCATCCCTCATTTCTTTCCTTACTGACTGCTGACCACTGAAACAGCACATCATGTACTCCTGGAGGGAGCCAAGTCAGAGAGCAGAGAAAGTGCTTGCTAAAATAATTTTCTCGTCTTTCCCAAAAGGGAAAAAGTCAACGGGGGTGACCAGCCCTGCATAAGGCTCACTACTGAGCCCTGTGGAAGTTGGTTCCCCTGAATCCAAATAAACTGTAGTCCCTTGTGAAGCCTGCTGAGAAGACCAAAGGGAAAAGGCATTCCACTTGTTAAATGTTTATTATTTGAGCTTCGCAGCCAACTATAATAAGGGAGAGGAGAAGCCGTGTGCAAGCCACATGCAGATTTAGTTACTCAAATTCCATGAATGTGAAACAGAACACTGAGGCTAAACCCTTCACATTTACCAGGCGGTAGCTTGAGGGATGTAGTAGCTGGGGATAAAAGCTTGGAGCCGCTAATAATTGGGGCTGTGATTTGAAAGCAGCTCAAGTCAACAAAGAACAAAAATTCTCGACACTGGGAAAACCGTTGCTTCCTCTTGTTCTAATAATCACAGGCCAGCAGAGGAAAAGTACAAATCTTCTCTCCTATTACAACTCGCACGCCGATCTAAGAAAGAAAATATCTACTTTATCCTCTAAACTGAATTCTTATCTATTAAACTGTGGGTAGGTGGGATGACTGTAGCTGAACCTTTCTTCACATAGCCTGTGTTTCATTGAATTCGTCTCGCTGAGCCTCAATGGCTACCCACTGTGTGTTAGTTACTCTCCACTTTCCCAGTTGTACATGGCTGGTATTCCCTTTCCCACGACAGAGAGGTGGTCTCAGAATTATTATCTATGGGAATGGGCTTTAGATTACTAGAAGATTTTGGCTATGAGTATTACTGAAGTAGAAAGAGCAAAAGTAGAATACATTTTAGTAGACAGTGTGATGAAGTCAGTCTACTTGAAACTATATATTATATACAGATATATAACATATATATTATTATTATTTACCCAATTTCCAAGCTAATTATGGCATAAATTAAAGCAATAATATACTGGAAAGAAAGCTTTTCTGGCGTGAACTAAATATTTAAAATAAAAGACATAAAGAATGACGTTTAAGGCCAAATGGTTTGACTGTCATGTAAACACAGAACAACAGGTTTACGTGACAGTAAAGTTTGGGGTTCAAGTATTGGCTCTGCTGATAATGGTCCACTTTCTTGGGCAGAAGAGTTTAGCTCTTTGAGCTCTGATTTTCCCAATTCTAATGTGATTAGTGATAATGGATCTATTGCTTTTCTCAAGGTTGAGATGTGGATCAAGGACCTTTTATAAAGAATGTGTTGAGTAAGAAGTGGATTGATATAAGGTCTGATCAATGGTGTATTTTAACCAATCATCTATTAAATATTAATAGTAACACCTACCATTGATTAAGTGCCTCACGTGCTAGAACGTATTACAAAAGGTCCTTTTTATTCATTATCTGCTTTAATCCTCACTTGAACCCCCAAGATGTATCCTATAATCCACTTATAGAAAAAGCCTGATAAGAAAACAGGCTTAGAAAAGTTAAGAAACTTGCCCAAGGTCATAAAGCTACTAATAAATGGCAAAACTATTATTCAAAACAAAATCTGAATCATCTGGCATCAACAGGAAATGAGGCATTCACGGCAGTAAATTTTCCAGATGACATTTTAACTTTAAAATTTTGTGTAAATCTGTCTAAAAAATGTGACACATGCATCCTCTTGCACTTTAATTAACTAACCAAGCTGACAGCTTTCTTGGACAACCTGGGATCACGTGGATCAGCAGCTCCATCCAGCCCACTGTGCCCCCATAGACCTCTCCTTGCTGAGCTGTCTGGCTAACCCATGGCAGTGCCTTTCCCCACGCCTAGCCCCAGCTACTCTTCCATCAGATAACTCCGTGGTCGGCAAACTGCGGCTCGCGAGCCACACGCGGCTCTTTGGCCCCTTGAGTGTGGCTCTTCCACAAAATACCACGGCCTGGGTGAGTCTCTTTTGAAGAAGTGGCGTTAGAAGAAGTTTAAGTTTTAAAAATTTGGCTCTCAAAAGAAATTTCAATCGTTGTACTGTTGATATTTGGCTCTGTTGACTAATGAGTTTGCCGACCACTGAGATAACTCATGGGGGTACAAACAAATCCAAGTCAATAATGGCCCTGGCCTAAGAGCCTGACGGTGACTCCAACGAAATACACCACCTAATTTAGTTCTGTGGATTTTCTTCTTTGCTTTCTTACGGATTGTCGCTGTGGTCTTTGGAGACGACAGTCGCTAAAGACTGACCTCCAGATAAATGGGGCCTTACTAAACTAAAACATACTGTTTCACAGTATTTCCTGATCACTGGAGATTTCAATTTACTGAATCTCACCTTACAGTTCTAAAAACAAGATCCAGTACTAAAATACATAAGTTCTACAAGCTATTGTAGAGCAAACCCTTCGGGAGACTTATATGCTTGTATTTAGCTGCCTGATGCCTGAAACACAACAGGAAATGGACACTCCCACTAAACAATAATGATGGTAAACTCAGTCTTGAACTGGAAACCAGATGGTGCTGGTGTGGGCCAATGCACTCAAGAAAGGCTTTCCTTAGCCTGAATGCAGTCTCTTCCAGACAGGCACCGCTCATCTTTCCCCAGACCAACAGAGGGAAGGATAAGTACCCCTTTGTGCACTAAGCATGTCTCCCTCTCGCCACCAGATAGAATGTGAACCCCTGTGGGAAGGGAGTGCCTCTTGCTCATCTTCTGTACTCCACTCCCAGAGCCTTGCACCACACCTTCCAGAAAGCAAGTGCTTCACAAATGTGCATCCTCTCCGCCATTCATCTTTCAAGTGTTTAACGTAATGATTCCTAAATATACTCCCTCCTCTAACACCACATGTCCTCCCCCGTCAGTCCCAGGGAGGGACGATAACACAATCCCTTCCATAGGACTGCTAAAATAGCCGTGTTAAAAATCCCTATTTTAAGACAAAATCCCTATTTTAAAAGTAAGGCCACAGTAAGATTCCTAGGGAAAATGAATGCTTATTTTCTCATAGACTACTGATAAATGCCAGACGCCTGCCTTCAACAGTGTTAATATAATAAAAATAATATGCTTCGCCTTAATAGTAAAACAGATCCATAACCAACTGTAGAATTTACGTACTTTGTGTATTTTAGCTAGATTAGTCATTTTTTACCTTACTAAAACTGATGTGCCTATTGGTGCTGAAGTGAGCGCAATATCAGTTCTTGAGGTTTCTGTTCATTTTGATATCAGACATTTGCACTTCATCAGATATTACTAAAACATACTGCCCCACATTCAAGGACCCCTGGTCGCCTCATGCCCGGTGCCACTTGTTTACCAAGCCTCATCAGTATTATTAATGCAGACTCTTCCACAGTAAACTATTTTCTCCATACCTCTTAACTTTGGATTTTTCCCAATTGGCTTTTTTAATACCCAAATCCATGTATGATTCCGTGAGTTCTGCGTTTAATTCTCCTTCTGAGTCACTTGGAAGTATTCCTAGTCTTGCAGCAGATTCATAAAGAGAAATTTCAGCTTTTAGTTCTGTTAATTCTTCCTACAACACAAAATTACTGAAAGTTATTTTCATGACTTTTCTATAAGAAGGAATCAGGCATGCTGTGTATGCTTCAGATTCATTTTACTGGTCAAGAGGAGGCAGAAACGCTTCTTCAAATACACGTTAGCGCACGTTAAATATAACTTTACAAAGGCCAGCGCGGATCAGGTTTTCCAATAAACTGAATGGAGGAGCGAATACATGAGGAAGCACATGTAAGTAGCTCCTCTCACACTCTGTTCTCCTCCATGAAAAGTATCCCTGCAGCTGAGGTACCGGTGGCAGCACTTTTTGGCTCGCTAGACCGGGAGACAGAGTAGACTGGTTTCCCAGCAACGGCTGTCCTTTATAGGCTGCCAGTGGCGAAAAGGCAAACCGCCTCTTTCCAGTGGAGGTACCAGCAGGAAATGTCAGCGGCGCCGGAGGAGGGGGTGACGGCACCGCAGCGGCGCTGTAGGTTTCCCACGCCTGCAGGTAACCTTTTCTCTGGGGCACACACACAGACAGGCCCCGGGCTTGACTACCCAGCCGTGGGGGCGAGACTGAGAACAACTCTGATGGGCTGCGATGGAGATGGTGCACTGCCTCTCTGATGCAGAGAAATCCAAGGCGCAGAACGGTGATGTAATCCAGCCATCTCTTCCGAGGGGCCACGCTCACCTGCAAAGCCCTGTTCATGTTTTCGCTCATAGAATGTGCCTTCTGCGCTTGCTGCAGCTGGAGCCGGAGCTGAGCCACCTCCTGGACGGAGCCTAGGGGGGGAAGGGGCACAGAATACACCAAACGTAAATGGCCAAAGCACCTATGGGGAACAGAAGACATGAATCCACTGAGGCTACAGAAGGTGGGATTCTGCTTTATTACGTTTTATTATCTACTCAGGTGCATACAGGAATAGCCAGGGGGACCCAGAAGGCATAGGTCCAAGATGTAATATGGCTCCCCATATGTCTTTGGGAAGTTAAAAACATGGGCTACTCTGACCTTGCTGTGAATCAAATCACGTCTCCAACACCTGAACACTCCAGAAGTCCTTTAATAGGAGCATAACATTCCAACTCATAGAAAGCCAAAGTGAAAATTCCTTGGAACCCATTTCTGCCCTCTAATAAGAAAACTACATCTGGTTGCCTTCAGCTTCTTTCTAAATGTTTTTATTTCCGCCACCCTGACCTCCACAAGTGAAAGAAGCCTATTAGAATTATGCCTCTGGAACTTTAGTCACCTAGTATTGTAAATAAAACACGGGAGGTTCCCATTTAATTTTTTTCTTGTTTCTCTTATTCTTTTTTTAAAGTTTTTATTAATTTGAGAGAGGAAGGGAGAAGGATAGAGAGATAGATGCATCGATGAGACATCAACCCACGCACGCGCGCGCGCATACACACACACACACACACCCCGGAGATTGAGCCCACAACTCGGACACGTGCCCTGACCAGGAATGGAACCCAGACCCCCTGGTTCAACCACTGAGCCACACCCACATGGAGTCAAATGAGGTGGTGTGGGGGGAGGAGGATTCCATTTACAAGGAACTTTATTGGGTTTCCTCAAAAGAAAATGAGCATCTGGGAAATGTTTAAGCGAAGTAATGATGACATATTATGCAACTAAAAAAAAATCGTATTTTCAAATCCTTTAATGGCAAGGAAAAAGGCTCATAGTTTATGACATGGGAAACAAAAGAATACAAAACTAAACAGAGAGGGGAGACCTAAATAGACCATGGTCCAAATTTTGATCAAAACACACACATTTAGACAATCGTTGACATTAGTACTTTTGACTTGCTTTGTTTTGTTTTTTTAGAGAGTGGGAAAGGGAGAGAAAAGCATCGATGTGAAAGTGAAACATCAATCGGTTGCCCTTGCACATGCCCCAAATAGGGTTGGGGATCGAACCTGCAACCTAACTTTTTGGTGTTTTTTTATAAGAGAAAGCTTCTTTAGAAAGTTACAGAGGTAGATGATGTGAGCTTTAGAAGAACTGGGCTCAGGAAACCAGGCAGAGAGGCAAAAGAAGGGCCCTTGAAAATCAGGAGAAAGAAAGCAAAGTGCACTAAAAAGAAGACCCCCGTGGGCGTGCTCTAGGGAGCAAAAGAATGAGCTAGGTCCTCTGCCTTGAGGGTTTTAAAGGTGGGGAAGTTAGGGGAGCTCTTAGCGGCAGATCTCAACAGAATATTCATCAGCTTTCCAGGTGTGTCCTTTCAGGGCTGTGGTCTCCACTGATTGGTGGGCGCCAGGACAGGGGACCAGTAGTCATTGCAGCTGGTCCTGATGTCAGCCCTGGCATGCAACTGAGGCCTAACGTTATCTCTAAGGAGTTAGTGCTTAAGGGAGTGGTTGTGCAAGGGCCTGCATGGGAGTCGAATGAGGCCACTCTTCAGCCCTTTGTCCCTCCTCTAAGCGGGTCTACCACATGACTAGCGGCATGCCAGGGAAGGAAAAGTCAGGGGAGGGTCTGAACCACATGACCATCAATGTGAAGGATCAGGAAGTCTAAACCCATGACCAGAGACACTCCAGGGGAGGAAAGGTCACCCTGAGGCAGGTCCTTGTTTTCCTAGTTTTGCCCATTGCCAGGTACCTGGGGATTTCTGTCCAGGGGAACTTCTGTACCTGGCCCATCATCCTTGCTCTGCTCATGTCTACCACATTCCCCACTCCAGGGTCACGGCTCTGATTGACTTTTGCATAACCCACTCATATACCCATTGTACCAATAGTCAGAATTGACTTAACATGCCAAAGTGTAACTTTCATATATATGTTAATTAATAACCACTGAGCTATTTCCACAGCATGAAAAATAAAAATTTAATTATTATTGCCTTTTACTCTAATATCATTTTATAAAAATAAATAGGAAATCAAAAGACTGCTGAAACTAATGATAGGAAACATATTCTCAAACTTAATAGCATGGAGAACATAGGAGAAATCTTAAGCATGACAGCCCTGGATGGTGTGCTCAGTGGCTATAGTGTCTGTCCCTGCACCAAAGGGACATGAGTTCGAAATCGGATCAAGGGCACATAATGGGTTGCAGGTTCGATCCCTGGTCCCCCTCTTACCCCTTGCCCCCACCTCTGGGCACGTGCAGGAGGCAACCAATCAATGTGTCTCTCTCACATCAATGTTTCTTTCTCTCTCTCTCTCTCTCCCATCCCTCCTTCCCTTCCACTCTATAAAAATCAATGGAGCCTGCCTGGTGTGGTTCAGTGGTTGAACATTGACCTATAAACCAGGAGGTCACTGTTCAATTCCCAGTCGGGGCACATGCCCAGGTTGCGGGTTCGATCTCCAGTTTGGAGCGTGTAGGAGGCTTCTGACCAGGGCCCAGGCCAGAGGTAACCAACCGATGTGTTTCTGTCTTTCCCTCTCCCTTCCACTCTCTCTAAAAATCAATGGAAAAATTGGGTGAGGATTGATTAAAAAAAAAAAAAAAAAAGCATCACTGGCTTCAATTGACCAGGTAAGTGGCTATATTCCATTGTGAGAGGGAAAATAATTTAAAAAGTTATACAAAATGACAGAACTACATGATCAGTGATAAATTCTAAACAGCAAAATATAACAGGATTTCATATCATTTTTAGCTTTCAGAGATAGAATCTACATTATAACATGTAATTTATTATTCAATTTTTGAACATTCAGCTTTGGTACATTTTCAAAAGCAGGGAATTGTCTATGTGTGTGGCCTTCATTTCACTTGAAGGAAAGACATTCAAATGTCTACTGCAGTTACCTCTGTGCAGTAGAATTATTGGTTATTTTTATTTTCTACCTTATATTATCTGTGTTTTCCAAATTATCTACTAGTACTAAATATGCACTAGCTCTGACACATGTATAATAATGATGTTTAAAAAACTGTCACCAGCCCTAACCGGTTTGGCTCAGTGGATAGAGCGTCAACCTGCAGACTGAAGGGTCCCAGGTTCGATTCTGGTCAAGGGCATGTACCTTGGTTGCAGGCACATCCCCAGTAGGGGGCGTGCAGGAGGCAGCTGATCGATGTTTCTCTCTCATGGATGTTTCTAACTCTCTATCCCTCTCCCTTCCTCTCTGTAAAAAAAAATCAATAAAATGTATTTTTAAAAATAAATAAATAAATAATAAAAATAAATAAATAATTGTCACCAATGATCTTGTTTGTCTTTTCTGGGTCTTTATCATTCAAGGCTCCTATGTCCTCTCTGCATAGTATCCCAGCCTTCGGGGAGACCACAGTGCCTCAGACACCCACCTGAGTGCAATAAGTTGGCACACTGCGTTTGACTCTCTTCTAGACTTCTGGATAATCTGTTAATGATCTCCGTCTTTTCTAATTTGGTTGCTTCTTGATTCCTTTCCAGTTGTTTCACCTTATCTTTCAAATGACAGCAAATGTCTTCCTAAATAGAAAAAGTGTTCAAGAAGTCATTTTTATGATCCGTTATTAAGTATTAAACTATCAATTGTCATTCATGACTGGGTTTTAAGTCAACTATAAAATCATCACATGGCAACATCACCTCTTCTACAAGGGTAAGTGCACGGGGCTGGGAGTCAGGTGAACCAAGTCATGCGATCTTGGGTGAGTCATCAACTCCTCAGTCTGTTTTTTCTTTTGGAATTTCACTAACAAAGGTTGAATTCCATGATTTCTAAAGTGCCTTCTGCTCTACATTCACAAGATGCTGCTGTCCTAGAACTAGGTCCTATACAGGCCAAAGGAAAGGCAGTGCGTTCCTATTTGCCAGTGTAAGTGTCCGTAGACACAGGCAGGCCACTCTGACTCCGAAGCATGGAGTTTCTATCCCAAGACAGCAAGGACACAGATAAACACACAGAGCCTCGCTCGACTCTGGGCATCCAAAAGCTCATTCAGTTCTGAGCAGCCAAAAATAATCTCTCCGTTTTCTGAACGTCTTCTAAACTTGATCTGTTCCTCATGTTTTTCCTTCTACCTCTTACATGTCTTATTTCTCTTCAAAGTCTCCTTGCAGGTGCCTAAGCAGTGCCTTACACATAGTATTTACTACAAAAAAACAAACAAAACAAAAAAACCAACTTAAAAATAAATGACAAAGAACAACAAACAGGATGAATGTGTATACCTGTATGGGGATGTTTAAATATAGAGCATGTACACAATGTATTCAAGTTTCTTCAAAAAAAAATAAATGTATTTGGGAGTAGTGAGTCACGGGAGTGCCGAGCCCCTGTAGGGGAAATCATCACCTTTCATTCAAAAAGGGCTTTACAGGCTGAATTCCAAGCCAACGGAGCATGAGAAAGGCGGAGAGGTAAACTGGCTAAAGTTCCCGGGAAAAGCCTGAAGAAATGAATAGAAAGAGGAAAACCAAGAAAGGGCTTTAGAGCAGAAAGAAAGCATTGGGGGCCTGATCCATAGGAAAACCAAACGCCTAATAATGCCCTAAGGATACCACCCCAAAGCACACCCCATAAGGATACTGACAGTGCCCTTAAGCAGAGGAAAGGGACTCTGAAGTCTCCTGTTTTGGCTTAATTCATGTGAACTTTGTGTTCTAGTTCACAATGTAGCCATTTCTGCGTTAAATTTTTTCTTCTGAATTTGTGGGCAAAATGGAGCTCCTGGAAACTGTCCGTGTTTATCCAACTCTGCCAGCCTCTTGGCCACGCTGCCGATCCCCAGGCCAGCTCGGAAAGCAGGGCTCTCACGCACTGGAGTACCAGGGCAAGCACAGTGAGCGCCCTGGAGTCAATGACAGTGTGAACATGTGTGCAAGAGGGGGTGGGGAGACAACTAACGTTTACGAGCTGGGGAGGTCATAAGAGATTTACAAGAGACTGCAAACTGGGGTGTTTTGTGTGTGTGTGTGTGTGTGTGTGTGTGTTTAAAAGGTAGATATGAAAAAAATTGTAAACAAAAGGCAGACCATGGCGATAATTTGACTACACGCATCAATCAATTAAATCATGCTGTTTCCTGTTGACATGTTCAGGAAAACAGATTACACTCATAAACTGTGCAACTTAAACACCGAAAACAAATAACACAAAATGAATGGCTCCATCTTTTCCATGATTAGCTTGAGTGATGAGAACACTCAATTCAAGACAAAGACAGACATCTTTTAAGACTGAACGAGACAAGTGGGGTCATAAAAAGAGTAATAATCGCTGAGCCCATGGAAGCAAATAAAATTGAACAGATTTCTATGGCACAGCCAAAATAAGGATTAGGACACACACACACACTCACACACACACACACACACACACACACATCTGTGAGAGTCGCTCAGCCAATGAATGAGTTTAAATTTAATATAACGTTAAAAGAAAGGTAGGAAAGGGATCACGTGAAAATCATGACACAGAAATCTATACTGAAAGCTGAAGATTTCAAGATCAGAATGAAAAAAGGTTTTAGACCCTCAAGGAGATGGAGATCTTCCCGTGACACGTCCACCAATGGGAGGCGTACTTGGAGAGACAACCAGAGGTTCTAGGACGTGACACTGCCGTGCACTAGAGACACAGAGGCAGGGTAGAGGAGAGAATCTGGGAGACAGCTGGCCAGAAGCGAGTTCTGTCGCAGAGAAACACTCCGAGCTCCGAGCAGCTCGTCTGCTCTCATCTTCTCTGTCACGCGGGGAACCTAGAGAAGCTCAGCCAAAGTAAAGAGAACTGTTACAATGTGCTGTGACTGTGTACAGTCCTTCCCACCCAGAAAAGCTGGTGGCTGAAAGACAACAGTAAATTAACACTATAATTTCACAAGCCATGTATTTCTCAAAATATACTAGTTACAGAGACATTTTTAGAAAGCCCAACTGTCATATGTGGGATATGATGATCATAAACTGAGGAACAAAAATAGAGCCAGAGACAAATGGCAGGGGAGGGGGAGGTTAGAGAGCAACCAAAGGACTTGTATGCATACATATTAGCATACCCAATGGACACAGACACTGGGGTGGTGGGGGCTTGCCTGGGGTGGGAATGGCTCGGGGGTGGGGGGGGGTCAATCGGGGAAAAAGGAAACATATGTAAAACTTTAGACAATAAAAAAATAAATTAAAAAAAGAAAGCCCACTGTACCATGGATGGCTAAGTTAGGCAATCACCGTGTTGGATTTTGTCTTTCAAAATATATTTAAATATACATCAAGCTAGTTTACATCCTGATGTTTAGCTGTTGTTCAATAAAGGTTTGCTAAACAGGTGAAATAATGTAATTAATCTACAACTGCAGTCACTTCCCAGCAAGAATGTGTTTTTCATAAAGCGGTGATTTTTAAACTTCTGCAAGGGAGAAAAATCTGAAGAAGCTCCCGGGTCTTCTAAAAAAAACTGCATATGCTCACACCCAAAAGAAACTCCTCCCCAGTTTCAGAGGATTCATCGATGTCCCGGGGCCGAGTCCCGACTGCCTTAGAGGATGCCAGGGTAAGAATCGCTCTAACCAGGAATACTTACTCTGCGTGAGCATCTACTCTGTCAACACTGTGCACGTCAAACACACAGTACATGGGCAGAGTCATGGGTAAACTACATGAGAGCTGCTCAGAACCCAGACACTGGCGAACGTATTCAAGTTCATTTACTGAATTATCCAGTTATTTGTTCCTTGCTACTTACTTTCTAAGACTTGTTTTACTTTTCTTTGCAATCTGCTGAATAGAGTGTAGCAGATAAATGTTCACCCGAAAGGGAAATAAAATACAGCTTCCTCTTTAATAACTCTTATGAAGAAAAAGCAGGCAAGGGGTAAAATGCAGTATGTACGTATGGCTACCAGTTATGTAAGAAAATCTACATCGACCCTCTCCGTGTGGAACAGACTCAATGCATTTTCAGATGACAGGCAGGCATCGCCCTTGCTCCTGGTGGATTTTTACAGCACCTCTTGAGTCAATTTAGATTCTGAAATAATATAGACTGACCTTTCATTAAAAATACTACTGAGGCAACTGAGAGCAAATGGAGAGCACAAAGGGGCACCATAATGAAACACTCCCAGAAAGAAACAACGAGAAGCACTTTGGAATCAGCACTTTGCAAAACACAAAGGCCTATATCCGTGCTGTGCTGTGCTATGCTATTTAAGAACAACAACAAGCCCTAGCTGGTTTGGCTCAATGGATGGAGCGTCAGCCTGCGGACTGAAAGGTCCCAGGTTCGATTCCAGCCAAGGGCACTTGCCTGGGTTGCAGGCTCGATCCCCAGTGGGGGGCGTGCAGGAGGCAGCCAATCGATGATTCTCTCTCATCATTGATGTTTCTATCTATCTCTCCCTCTTCCTTCCTCTCTAAAATCAATAAAATATATATTAAAAAAAAAAAAGAATAACAACAAAACAGTCACAGAATGTAACCAAGGAAAAAACACCTTAATCAGCACCTTCAGTGTATGGTTCAAGGGTCTGAAGCCCATTCAGCAGAGTCAAGACTTTGTTCTCTGCTCCAGTCTAAGGTTCCTCTATGGACGGGGTCAGAGAATCGAGGATGGACTGGGCTCAGGAGCTGAACACACAGGAGTTCTCTCAGCCCTCCCTGTAACTGTGCCTAAGGCAGCAGAGAATGGAGACATCCTCAAGTAACCCACGATGCAAAAGCCGCCAGATTCCACTCCTCTCATCATCCAAGGAGGACCATTCTCCATGTCTAACCTTAATGCTATTCCCCACACACAGCCAAAGTTAACAAAACTATATTTCAAATTCCATTTGTTTATATATTATATAAAGTAAATTTTCAATAATTTGACATAGCATTTGTCTTTCCCCACCCCTATATATGCTCCACACTGGTCAAATTCATAATAAGTTTCTCTATAAAAAGAATAAAAACATATTTAGGAAAATGAACATAATAAAAACTCATGTAAATGTACATAAAACTAAAATAAAATGGTATACAAACAATTATTATTGCCAATAATGCATCTTATATAGCTCTATCTAAATAATGGAAAATGTTAGAGTCAGCTGTATAAATAAGAAATAAAAACCCAAATCAGAATGAATTTTAAGTGTAGTGGAATTTTCCATACCTTCACATCTTATTTTTCTTCTTCTCTTCCTTTGAGTTAAATTAGTTCTGAAACTGCATTAAGGAAAATGCGCTCTGAAGTTTTATTCACTGAAATGATTACCTTGAGTTTTGGAGCTCAAGCAACCTGACTCACCATCAGCTTACAACATCCTATTCCCTTTGGGGCTAAAGTAATAAAAACTGAAATAGGCTCAAGTCTCAAACCTCAATAATTTTAGATCGGACTACCTTCCCTCGTTGATTATGCTATTCTCAAAATGAACTCTTCTCTCAAGAACCATTTCTAGACAATCTTAATGATGGGCTGCTTACCAAATGCTGGGAGACCCGAGAAAGGTGTTCTAGTTCTTAAGCTCCCAGGACCAGCCCTCAAGTGCACGTCGTCTCCCAGCACACTCATTCCTTCCAGTCTGGATTTATTCCAGGACAATATGTATAAATACTCTACAAGTAAATGACTAGCACTGTGAGAATCCATCCTACCACAGGAAGGGTTTCCAAAATCATGCCTGCCTTAGGGAGTATGCATAAATAAAAAATCTTTGTCTTTAAAATTTTACTTACAATAAAAAAACCTACTGCAAACATCCAGAATCTATACTAATAAAAGAGAAACATGCAAATTGACCGTCACTTTGCGATGCCCACGAGCCAATCAGGAGTGAGTATGCAAATTACCCCAACAAAGATGGAGGCAGCCCCGCCGCCCAGCCGCTCCAGGCCTCTGGGCAGCACGCATGCAGGCGTGGAGCGGCCGGGCGGGGCGGGTCACCTGCTATGAGGGGGAGGGCGGGGGGTGGAGGGAGCTACAGGAGTGGCGCTCCGGCTGGAATGCAGACTGAAGGCTCCGGCCAGAGCGAAGACTCCGGCCAGAGCGAAGACCTGGGTTCCGGGTGCCGGAGGAAAACCGGTGCCAGCAGCCAGGGGAAGGAAGGCCTATTGCACGAGTCTAGTTTCTATATGAAGAACCTCTAGTTTCTATATGAAGAACCACAAAATGTCAGTTACACGACAGAACGGTTTTGCTTATTGATAACAGCTGCTCATTTGAAATCATCCCAACCTGTTCCTTAAGAGCAGCCACCGTAGCATCCAACTTGTTTTGTAAGGACAGCACTTGCTCCTCGTACTTGTTGGTAAGGCCCGCCACGATGCTCTCGTGCTGCTCCCGGGCGCGCTGGAGGGACTCGGAGTGATGCAGGTCCAGCAGCTGCTGCTTCAGGCTTTCCAGGGCCATTTCCGTCGTCCTGGACTTCTTAATCATCTAGCAGACACACGACAGCCACGTTTATGGTATGTGATTCTGTGCTCTCTTTATAAATGTTAACTCCCAAAATCAACCATGCTTTAATGACAGGAGAGAAGGGTCTCCCCATGGTGGCTCTGGTTCCTTAAGATTTCCCTGTCTGGGACCCACCAGGCCCATAGGGGCTGCAAACATTATTCACTGAGGAGAAAAAAAAACTAGAATTACCCGAGATGACAATGTGGGTACCAGACAAGGAACCTGCGGCTACTACACGGTCCCAGTGCAGTTTGCATTGCTCTGTGAGCCAAGTGTGGGGGGCAATCGATTGTTAGGTCACAGAAAAATGACAACTGTTTCTTGAAAGACTGATGAAACTTGTCAATGGCCACTTACTAAAAACACGGTTTTGAAAGCTATAATTATACAGTTACAAAATACTGGTAAGCTAAATACTGGCTCCCAAAAGATGTCCGTGTCCTAATTCCTGAAACTTATGAATACCGTATGTTACACGGCAAGAGAAAATTGAGGTTGCGGACTGAACTGAAGTTGCTAAACTGATGGCCTTAAAATAAGGAGATTGTCCCGGATTATCTGGCTGGGCCTAATGTATCCACATGGTCCTTACATGAGGAAAACTGAGGCAGAAAGGTCAGAACCAGTGACCTCTGGCTCTGAGGATGGAAATGGGCCATAAACCCTTTGCATGTAGCCTCTCAAGGCTAGAAAAAGCAAGAAAATGGATTCTCCCACTAATACTGTTGTAATTAGCTAGTTATTCATAATGGCAAAGAAGGCAAAGGGAGGCCAGACATTACAGACCTGTCATCTGGGCAGCTTCACCAGGAAGCTGCCACTTCACACTCCCCAGGGAACTGCTGGCCCGTTCCCTGCAGATTACTGGAGGAAGGGACTGAACAAAGGGAAGATGGGCACATGGGCAGTGAAGTTGGGGTGACCTAGGGAAGGTGCCATCAGTCAAACCTGGGAACAGAAATCACTGGACAAAGGAGGCAGGGCTACTGCAAGCCCGCAAACATTTGGGAATACATAATCCCCAGAGCTCTCTGTCTTGGCTCTTGGCTCTCTGGTCCCTTTGGCTTTGCTCCTGCCCATGTTCCCTCCATAGCCATGTGGCCCTGGGGACCCCATATGCAATGGACTGCTGGACTGCAGCTGGGAACACAAACTAAGCTGGTTTAATGCTGGACCGGACGCTGCTCCAACATGGGATGGAAACTCTGGGCAATGGCTTTAATTCTAGCCCTACTGGAGTCACAGCTACACTTCTTCTATGACGGGACAGAGGGAAATGGGACCTTGGAAACTCAGGGGTGTAACCCCACAGAAATAAAGCTTTCTACAATATCTCAGCTTCCCATGAGGACCTCCGGAAATTCTTATTCCAGTGGCACCCCAAGAAGCCCACTTCCCCCAGCAACTGGTGGGGACGAGGAGATCTCCCTACCGCTAATACCATAGAGCCTCCAAAAAGCAACACAGCCCTAGTCACACCTTACTTTTAGCCCCGTGAAACCCATGTCAGACGTCGGACCTCTGGAACTGTAAGATAATAATTTGTGTTGTTTTAAACCACTATGTTTTTGGTATTCTGTTATAACAGCAATAGGAAACCAAAACACCTGGTGATCCTGTCAGGTTTTTTTTATTTTATTCTTGTATTTATGCTACTTTATTTCTGGTAAATGCAATTTCTAATTCAGAAGATTACAAAGTTATAACCTTTTACTACATAAAAAGAAATTCAACTTTTTAATCTAATAACTTTATCAGTTTTCAAAACTTTTTTAAATACAAATAACCTACTGCAATATTGTGATTTCTAAGAAATATATATTTGGTCATTCAAATGACCAAGGTATTTGGTCCTCATCTGCAATCCCTGGCTCACAGCTCCCAAAACCCTGGCATTTCCTAAGTATTGAGAGTGATAAAATGTCTCTTGTTGCGTGAATGAGGTTGACTTTTCAACTGAGGATGGGGCTGGTTGTGTTGGAACTTTCAGTCCCATCCCCTGACCTCCAAGGTGGGGAGAGGGGCTAGAGGTTGAATTAATCGTAGGTGGCTGATTTTAATCAACCATGCGAGGCAATGAAGTCTCCATAAAAACCCAATCAGATAGGGTCCTCAGAGCTTCTGGGGTGGTGGACATGTGGAGATGCAGGGAGGGTGTACTCAAGAGGGCACGAAAGCTCCATGTCCTTTTCCCATACCCTGCTCCATGCCTCTCTTCCCCTGGCTGTTCCTGAGTTATATATCCTTTTATAATAAACCAACTAGAGGCCTGGTGCACAAAAATTCGTGCACGGGGTGGCGGGGGGTCCCTCAGCCTGGTCTGCACCCTCTGAGTCTGGGAGCCCTCGGGGGATATCCAACTGACGGCTTAGGCCCGCTCTCTATAGGGAGCAGGCCTAAGCCACAGTCTGGCCTCCCCCTGTAGGAAGCAACCAGCGGGCCAACCGGGCAGCCGGCCCCACTCCTCAATTGCCCCTCTGCTGCCGCCGCTCCCCGATCGCCATCCCCTCTCTCTGCCCGCTGGAACCTGCCTTGGCTGGCCTGGCGCCGCCCGCTCACCAGCCCCGCTCCCTGCCGACCAGTCGTTCTGCAGTTCGGTCGATTTGCATATTAGGCTTTTGTTATATAGGATGCTCTAGTAAGTAAAATGTTTTTCTGAGTTCTGTGAGCCTCTCTAGACAATTAATGGGATCCAAAGAGGGGGTCGAGGGAACCACTGATTTACAGCCAGACAGTCAGAAGTACAGGTAACAACCTCGGATTACAACTGGCATCTAAAGATGGTGCAGACAGTGTCAGAATTGATGAATTCCTGGACGCCCAGCTTGTGTCTGAGAATTGCTTGGTGTTTGTTTGGGGAGGAAAGCAGAGGAGACTTGGGAAAAGAAAACCTGTGAGCAGGGGCTTGGTAATCAAATAGCAGTGTGCTGTGGAAAGTTTTGTCCATGTACAAGTATCTAAAACAATAAACAGACTTGAATGTGAGAGTTAGAGAAGAGACAGGCAAGGGAAAGACATAATCGGAACTGTACTTTAGAAAGATTAACCGCATGGCCATAAGAAAGAATTTGGAGAAGGGATAAAAGAATAGAGACTCGTAAGAGACTTTTGCAATAGATAAAATCCCAAATTCAGGACTTGTGAACAGAAATGAGGAGACTCAACAGAATGTAGCAGATGAAGGGGAACAGAGAAGCTGGGGTTTCTTCCTGATGTCTGACGTATAGATGGCTGGGTGGATGGGAGCACCATGCCTCCAGAGTAAGGAAAAGAATAGCAGGCTTATGGTGGAAGAAAATATAAACTAAATTAGTCCTACCATACCAAAAGTTAAGTAACTACATTTTTCATCAATTGTTAAAATATTTACCTGTTCTTCCTTGACTTTTAATGCCTGTATTTGGGTCTCCAGTGCTTTGATTTGTGCTTCAAGCTGTATCTCTCTTTCTTTTCCATTCTGAAAGAGTTTCTGTGATTCTCGAAGGCTGAGGGCCAAACCATCCTTTTCATCTAGGACATTAAAAATGTTTACAGGAATAATATGTTACTGTGAAGGGACCCCAATTGTCACAATCTCTATCAAATATCAGATCTATATCATATATAAAAGTTGTTGCATTCAATTTAATACAGATAATGAACTTTAGCTGATTTAGAGAAAAGTTCCAAAAAAGAATGCCTGAGTGACACCAAAAAAATTTAGAGAACCAGAACCTCTTCCTTCAAAAATCTGATTGTATCCCTTTGGGGACCGAAAGATTTCCTAACAATTACGTCAGCTTCTATTTATTTGAGAAGCTACACAGATGTGACAAAACCGTTAATCAGAAAAGAAATCTGAGGGCCCAGCCGGCATGGCTCAGTGGTTGAGAATCAACCTATAAACCAGAAGGTCATGGTTCGATTCCCAGTGTGGGGCATGCAGGAGGCAGCCTATCGATGATTCTCTCTCATCACTGGTATTTCTCTCTCTCTCTCCATCTCCCTTCCTCTCTGAAATTAATAAAAAAAATTTTTTTGAAAAGGAATCTGAAGACGAATTACATTTTATACATACTTGCAATGAACTCTTAAATTCACCTAATCTGAAATTCTTCCCACATACTTTATATGATAGCCTACAAATTCTTCTCTCAAAATAAAATTTATGATCACTATAGAAAGATACCTTTATCGCTATCAATTAAGTTTGAAATGAGCTGGAGTGCAGTCACAAAATTATTCTATAAATGAAAAGTTCAACATGGACCAAAACTACAGAAAGTACAAAGAGTAAGCAATTAGAATTTGAATCTGTATTTACTCTGTGTGCTTCTCCCATGTGTGGCTCCATTTTCTCCTTGGCACACCTGAAGGAGTTCAGGGTCACTGTCTCTTCCTTGGATTAAAACATGATGCTAATTTGTAGGCTCAGAAAATATCTTGCAAACTAATCACAAGTCTCACTGGGTATTGTAACACTTCATCCAAGATAAATTCATCAACAAATTTTTAGGACAGAATGCTATCAGCATAGTTAAATAAGGTTCACTTATTCTAATAGCCTAACAGAAAGAAGAGGAGGAAGAAGTGAGAGAAAATGAGGACCTCAAAAGAGTATGCTCTGGAGAGAAGTGATCCAAAGAAAGGTGTCAAAGTCCTGGGTTCTGATTCATTCTGACGGACTCACTATGATCCCTCTGACCAAATCCGTCAACTCGCTAAGCTTCATATTTAAAATGAGTATCCTGGAGACAAGACATCTAAGCTCTAGCATACCTCATAAATGACAGCTGTCATCTTACCTTTGATTATCAGAAGCTGGTGATTCAGATACCTGATTTGACGCTCACTTTCATTTAACTTTTCAACTAAATTGTCCAGGTGTCTCTCTTTTGCTTTGTTAAGAACCTGAAGTTGAATGATCTGCATATTTTCTGCAGAACCTGATTTGGAATGAAAGATAATTTATTAGATAAAAGCATACCAAAATATAAATCTGTGGTCATTTAGGGCAGTGTTTCCCCAAACTGTGGGTACTACTCATCAGAGTATCATGAAAACAATTTGGTGAACTGTGGCTAGCATTTCTTAAAGAAATAAAAAATATAGACTATAATAGAGTCCATATGACTCTATAGAGTCCATATGAGTCCATATGCATATCAGAGTCCATCATGTAGTACAAATGAGTACTATTTTGTGATTTTGCGGAACGTATGTTTTAGTTACATACACTTATTTATCTAGATAAGTATTGTAGACCCCATCACAGTGTACAAAATGTACTTCTTACTGTGCTCACTGCCAGAAAAGTTTGAAATGTCACTAGTTTATAGAGTATAACTCTTCATCACTACCATTTTGGCTAATTAAAAATAAATACATACGAATGTGAACGAAAATGTGTCAGGCTATGCAATAAACCCGACAAGCTCAGGGGAACATATGGCAGGCTGACAAGCTCTGTGACCAAAAGTAACCCCACAGATGATCTGGTCACATCTTAACTGGGTGGTCACATCCCAGGTCTACGGCATCATGGGCAGAGGCCAATCTTTACCTTAAGGAAACCCTGCCCATTGTTCTGATACAGGGCTTTGAAATAACAAAGTAATTTTCCTTTCCTACCCCTCAAAGGCACAAGTGCAGGCACCAGATCACAAGACCATAAAACCCCTTATTGCTATCTTGTTCTCTCCATAGGCCATCTCTATGTGCTGTAAATTTAACTACCCCTTACCCACCAAGGTAAAAGTAGGTGTTTCTCCATCTTGCCTCTTATCCAATGCTAGTGTTTTTCCTGCTATGTTTTCTCCCAACCCCTTAACCTACCAGCAATGGATTTCATCCACCTCCCTTACATCTTCTCCTTTGATTTTAATGCATAAAATAAGCTGCAAAGCTGCCATTCTCGGAGCATAAGTTCCCCAGCAGTGCCATCAGTTGGCTCAAATAAACTCATAAAAATTATCTACAGGTTTGGACGTTTCTTACATTGACACAAATTTCAATAGCATACAGTTCTATGATCTCATAAAATTGAAAATTAAGTACATCAGCTTCTATTAAACCATTTTTTTAAAAAAAAATTTCTAGATATCCTCCTCAAAATATTTTATTATAAGCAGGAGTGGGGATTACATAGTATTCATGTTTATGCTGGCACAAAACTGCTGAATTAATAAAGTAATGAATAGATTAATAAAGGATTTTGAGGACTTCTTTCACAAGTGATTAAAGTCACATTAGGGAGCACTTAAAAATGATTGCGGGGGGCGGGGAGAAGGGGGGGAGGATTCACAGGAGGACAATGCTTAAACTACATAATGACGAATGCATTTTCTACTAGACCACTGCTCCTACTTGCTAGCAAACAAAGCAGGCCTCTTTTAAAAAAGAGATATGGTTTACCTCCTCCCGCAAAAAAAAAAAACCTGAAGACTGAAAACTTTGTTAGAAGTTAAATTTCTCTCGGCCTTAGAGGAGGGCCAGCCCAGGAGTAAACACAGTGTACAAGCCACACCTCTCTCCAAGGTCCTCTCTTTAAACTACTGTTTCTAGGAAGCCGTAATCACTAAATCTGGCACTGCCATTAAGTTACTCAGTTAACTTCCAAAAGTCAAACTTAGGCACATGTGTAACTGATGTAAACAAAAAATAAATCAACTTGACAAAATGCAGATTAAGAAAATGATAAAAGGTTATATATGCAGAACGACCAACTGACCATGGGAACTGAAGCAATCTATACCTCAGACCCCTGTGGTGGTGCTTATGGACACACCCCCAAACCAGTTCTGCCACTCACTGTCCACTTCCTCATCTCTTCAGGCCACAGTAGCATAAACAAAGAGAGGCCACCCCCAAGTTTGAGTCTGGAGCCTGAGCCTATGTGGAGCTAGAGCCTGAAGGCTAGCTTTCTCTTTGGCCGTAGCCCAGGAAACCTACAATATCCAGCATGACTCCCTCCCCATGCCGCCCGTTTCTTAAATGTAAGACAAGCAAACAAAAAACTTGCTGTCACACCCTAGAATCACTATGGTTCTTCAACATGCACAACAATTACCTTTTTCACATGCCCAAGAGTAGACAATGCAAGTTGGATATATGACAACACTAATTCAGGTCAGTCTAAGTAAAAGTTTTGATTTTTGGTTTTGGGTGTTTTATCTCCTCAATATGCTCTCATAGCTACTTTTCTCATTTTCATATTTATACATATACAATCCAAAAAAATTTTTGGTAAGTGCCACATGACTAAACCTGAGATAGGAGTCCAGTTTCAATTCTGAACATAAAGTAATTTATATCAGAGTTGTCTATTACATTTAAATTCTAAAAATCAAAAGGAAAAATTAAGATGGTAATGGCTGATTTACTAAATTACATTTCTATATAACAAAAAATCTAGAATAAAGGGAAAACTATATTTCATTTTCCAAATTAGACTTCAGTTAGAAAAATATAAAACTAGTGAAAAATCTGAACCAACTACAATGACTCAAATGTACAGTTGAGAAAATTTTACTTTTGTTTTTATTATGGAAAATTTCAAATATATAAGAAGGTAGAAAAAAAGAGCACAATGAATCCCATCACCATATTATTTGAAGTAAATCCTAGACTTCATATCAGTTTATTCATAAATACTTCAGCTATATCTCCAACAATAAGGGTTCTTTTAAAAAACCAACCACAATTCAATCACCATATTTAAAAGAGAAATAATTCTTGAACATGCTTAACGTGTTTAAAATTCTCCAATCATTAAAAAATATAAACATGATACATACTTTCGTTAGCTCCTAGGAATTGTTGTTGCAGGCCTTCAAATGTGTCACCTCCTGCTATCTCCTGGGTTGGTGAGTCGCCTTGCTGAGCAGGAGACTGGTAAGGTTTATATACCACTGTATATGGTTCCAACACTTGACAACTGGGAGCTTGTGGTGTACCAAATTGCTATTATAAGATAATAAATGAAATTGACAATTAGGATTTGGCCTTTTCCTCAAAAATTACCTGAATCATCTTAATTTTGTTACAAAACTTAATTGTGGTAAAATTAAAATTTTATACAGACATCTTTGCTTTAAAATAACTTATTGTTATTTAACAGTGTTTACTGAAAGTCTGTGAAATATAATTTCTCACATCTTAATTGGACTTTTGAGCTTATAACGGGCCAATCACATAAATAACACTCGAGAATTCTATCAAGACTGTACAGAAATATTTAAGAATGATTTAGATGATGCCAACATCCTGGGAACACAAAAATACAAATATCCAAGAACATGTTATACAATGCCTCATATGTAATATTCAGTAACTTTTGTGGAATGAATACTATTCTACAGAGACAGAAGAGAAAATGACCACTTTAAAAGAAAAGAAAAAAACCATCCTGTCATTGGGGGACACAGAGTAGTTACTGGCAAAATGAGGCATTCATTATCATTAAGGAAGTCTAAGAAACAGCTAACTGTATCCTAAGGTCTTACTTCATTAAACTCTGACAGGGTTAAGTAAAATAATAATAATAATAATAATAATAATAAAGAGTGTTTCTTTCCTTAACATTCATCCCATCTACTGCCATTATTATCACAAAACAGCTATCAGCTTTAAAGTGTTTGACCTAAAATGTGTTATAAGCGTGGTGAACTAGAAAATCATGATAATTAAATAAATAGATTTACTGCTTTAAAACTGTATCAGCCTTGGCCAGGTAGCTCAGTTGGTTAGAGCATCATCCCAATATGACAAGGTTGTGGGTTCAATCCCCGGTCAGGGCACACACAAGAATCAACCAATAAATGCATAAATAAGTGGAATAACAAATTGATGTCTTTCTCTCTTTCTCTCTCCGTTCCTCTCTCTAAAATCAATAAATTAAAAAAAAAAAGCTATATCAAGATACCTGAACATAGCTTCTCACTAAAGCATAGTGAAGTGGTAGAAGCCTGAAACCACAGTAAATGAGGAATGTTATTCTTTGAAAAACTTAATTCTTAATGTTTAATTAACTGTCTCCATAAATCCTCTATGATATTTTAAAATTCTGACTTAAAATCATGATTTCATTAGATTGTAAACAGAAACCAGCATGACTAATTCAGCATGAGCCTGAATAAATGCACTCTCAGAATTGTTTATACTTATAATAAATCTTATCATTGTACTTATATACATTCCTTAAATAGACACGTGTTTGGGCACATATAAGCAAATTCTTAAAAGTCAAGTTCTTATAATACCTGAAAATGATTCCTTTGAGGATCTGAAAATTTAATTACATTGGCTGGCTGATTATTAAATTCCTGCTTCTGACCATTGGTAAATGGCCTGAAGTCTTCAGGAAGGTGATATAAATCAGTCTGTTCATATTTACTCGGAGGACTGTAAGCCCTTCCGCCTTCATCGCCACCTTCTTCGGGATGGTACCCAGGATGCTGCTCTTCAGTCTTACTTGGATTCTCTTCCCAGCCATTGCCGATTTTCTCTCCCATATATATATCCCGAATCTCATTATAGTCCTATTAGATAACAAGAGTAAGACAAAAGCACTAAGATCTAGTCCCACCCTTATCAACATCATTATCACACCAGATACTCACATTTGCACTTTTAGATTTAGGCAGCACCTGATGGTCATTCCAGTTCATCTCCAATTGCTCAGAAGGATGAGGTCTTGAGAAAAATCAACACTTTCGATTTAGAGCCTATCATTTATTTGGACGCAGCTATCACAAAGAACCCCAAGATTTGAACATGTTTTCCCTCCAACCTTCACCTACAGGCTTAAGAATTAGTCCACAATTTTATAATCACATCCATTATTATAACCTGCAGAGAATCAAAAGATGGACACTTACAGAATGTAATAACACGTGTGAAAATGATCCGCGCCCTTACCGTCCCTCTGTGTCGTCCTCACTGCAGTCCGAAGAGGGGAGCTCGGGGGAGGACAGGTCGTCATCCAGCATATCATGAGGCAGGTCTGTGAGTAACTGCTGCAACTGAGACAGGAGAGTCGGCGTCAATAGCACACTGACACAGAACAAGATGCCAAACCAAAGCTGCCCTGGAACGAGGACTCAACTGTAGAAGTCAAAGAAGTCCCTAATTTCTACATTTAATAATGTCATCAATTCCACACCAGTTACCTTCACTTGGGGAAAGGGGAATAGATCAGTTCAGGATTTATATTAGAAGGCTTTATTTTTTTCTACCAAGGTCTTAGATTTAAACACACATAACATTGCATTAGAACTTAAAAACTTCTTTCTGGAAATACAGCACGTCGTAATAATGGTACAGTCACTGTATTATGTTATTGCAGGGTAGATGTGAGTCTCAGAATCCTGTTCTACCAGAAACCAGGCCTTGGGGACTTGATAACCAGACTTCCTGCAGGAAATCTGAACTGCCAGACTGGCTTTGCCCAGGTGGTGAGAACGGCAGAAAAAGAAGCAGGTGGCCTAGAAGCCCTTATTAAAAGCTCTAAAAATGTGACAGAAACCTCCTAGGGAGTGATTAATTAGTAGATAGCCATCTAATTCCAGTGATGAAAAGATATGCAATATTCAACTGTTGAGTGAAAAGAGACGTAAGATTCAGTTTTCCACAGGTCGCACTCTCAAAAGCATAACTCGAAAACTAACAATAAACGCATTGGACTTTGATCTCCAATTTTTTTCTAGAAAACTCTTATTTTTAGCATTCTCACTATAAAAACTAGACATAGAATAAATTCATTTAAGTTTCCAGATAAACTGTGATAAAGAGATGAATGGTCTAATCTGTTGAATTTTAGTATCTACCAGTAAATGTTTTTCCTCAAATCCCAATACATTATCAAATCCCAAAATAACTGTAACAGATTCAAATACTATATTTCTAAATAGTTAAAAGACTGTTTATAATGCCTTCTCTTTCAAATTAAGCACCAGTTAAATAAAAAAGTTGACTGAGGCACTCCACAGAACATAAATCAATCCCATAAAGTTATGCAATGAGTAAAATTTAAAGATATTAAATACTCTGTGTAAAACCCTGGAGGAAGAAAATGAAACATTTCTTAGTCTTATGATAGATTTTTCCCACTTTATCATTAAAATAAAAAATAAAATGTAGTTATAAAACATATCTAAGAATTACATTTATAATAAAAAATGTTCATAAACAAAATTCATATGGTAAAAGTTAAATAAAAATATTTTAAGGTCTGAAAGGTCTGCTCCAATTGTTAGTTTTGGTGAAATCAAACTTGGGAATGGAAAATAGGTGTGTGAGGTGGGAAGGGGGTATACTTCCTCACTCCCTTGTATATTTCTAATATTCACTGGATAACTTTTAAAATAAAAAGATTTTCTCAATTCATTTGGTTCTTTACAAATATTCTTTATATTAGAGAAAAATATTCTATTCAATGAAAAGTTATCTTCATCTCAAAATTTATTTGACACTAATATAAATAAGTCAGGCCTTGATTTACTGGCCACCTGCTCGTGCAAGGTAATTGAAAAATCATTTTGAGAGTTAGCCATATCAGAGTTGATCCAAAGATATAAAGAATAAGAAACACAAAAGAGACAATACTAAAAATGAAACAGAACATATCAAAATATTAGTATATTACCTGTGAGCCTCAAGTGAAAAATAAAGTGATTTTACAAACACAAAATTTACTAAGAAGAAAAAAAACATCTATGAGGTCTTTTAAAATAGTCTAACCTGTTATGGCTATAATTATGCATCACTGCTTTAAGGAAAAAGACTATGCCCACACATTATACAGGGGGGGGAAATAACAAATATTTTATACTTACATCAAGTAAGGACTCCTGTACAGAAAGAATACTTTCTTCTAAATCTTCAGTGAGGTTCAAGAACATAGCCTTATAATTCAGGGGAAGTTTGACAGGGACATCTGAACAGTACATTTTCCCCTCACAAAGATAGAAAAAGCTATGCAATAATTAAGCAGCTCTTGTAACTTTCTTTGTGACACCACAGGTGTAACTGAAAAGGCATTAACAAAATTGGTATCTATAAAGGAAATTTAATTGAGTATAAGCAATAAGTTCTGTATGTTTCTGGATCCATAAGTAAACTTAGCAATCAGCAAAATCATCCCTGCAGTATTTAATGCCTTATAAACTATGTTTTTATATATGCTAACATTTGAAATCATTTCCTTCACCTTCTAAAACGTTCTCCGTAAAGTTCTTTGGTATAGCTGGGCCACATCCCCTTGACTTCCATAACTTTCAGGCCAGAGAGAAGATAAATGAGGTGAGTCCTCATTCAGGAATAAAAGCCCACCCCCAAGGCTTCCATTTTCCCAGGATCAAAGTGTACCCTTCTTCTTACCAGGTGGCCCCAGGCCAGATATAGGCAGTGCCTGACATTGGCTTACAGGAGAGCCCTACCCCAAGAGACCCCAGACCAACACACCTGGTGGCCAGATTCAGACCACACCAGAGCACCACCCTATTAGTGCCACAAATGACATACCCAAAGGGGGAACTCAGTGGGCACCAGAACCTCACTAAAGCAAATCCACAACAGCTTGTCCACTACAATCACTGCCAGTCATCACAGACAGACAGCCTGAGCGTCGATCCTATTCACTGATGTGCCAACAGCAATCAAGGCTCAACTACAAGAGGAGGGCACACACAACTGACTCAGGGAAAACCCTAGAGCACTCAGCTCAGGTAAATAGGGAGATTGTACCACTGCTACATAAGGCCACTCTGCCAAGACTGAGAGATGTAGTAGCTCTACGTAATAAACACAAACATAGGGAGACGGCCAAAATGAGACAAAAAGCATGTACCAAGTAAAAGAACAGAACAAAACTTGAAAAAAAAAAATGGAGGCAAGCAATCTACCAGATGCAGAGTTTAAAACACTGGTTGTAAGGATGTTCAATGAGCTTAGGGGAAGAATAGATTATCTCAGTGAAAACTTTAACAAAGAGATAGGGAATAAAAAATAACCAGTCAGAAATGAAGAATAAAATAACTGAAATGAAGACTACATTACTTGGAGTCAACATCAGATTACATGAAGCAGAGGATCAATTCCATGATTTGGAAGACTAGGTAGCAGAAAAGACTCAATCGGAACAAACAAACAAACAAAAAAGAATAAAAATAAAAAAAAAGAGGATAGTTTAAGGAACCTCTAGGACAACATCAAATAACAACAATCACATAATGGGGGTACCAAAAGGAGAAGAGATAGAGCTAGGGATTGAAAATCTATTTGAAGAAAAAATGATGGAAAACTTCCCTAACCTAGCAAAGGAAATAGACAGACAAGTCCAGGAAGCAGAGAGAGTCACAAACAAGATGAACCTGATGAGGCCCACACCAAGACACAGCATAATTAAAATCCCAAAGTTTAGAAACAAAGAGAAAATCTTAAAAGCAGCAAGAAAAAAAGCAGTTGTTACCTATAAGGAAGCTCCCATAAAACTGATTTCTCAATAGAAACTTTGCAGGCTAGAAGGGATCAGCATGAAATATTCAAAGTGATGAGAAGCAAGGACTTAAACCAAGATTACTCTACCCAGCAGGTTATCATTTAGAGATAAAGAACTTCCCAGACAAGAAAAGCCTGAAGGAATTTATCACTGCCAAACCAGTATTACAAGAATTGTTAAAGAAGAGGAAGAAAAAAAAAAAAAAAAATATATATATATATATATATATATGAATAAGAAAATAATGCAGAAAAAAAAATTCTCACTGACCCTAAGCAGTGGATAAAAGTGGATAAAAGCAGTGGATC
This sequence comes from Cnephaeus nilssonii, assembly GCF_951640355.1. NCBI lineage: Eukaryota > Metazoa > Chordata > Mammalia > Chiroptera > Vespertilionidae > Cnephaeus > Cnephaeus nilssonii. Next base: position 50,745,908 of record NC_137075.1, read on the forward strand.
AACCAACAATAAAGCTAGGTTAAAAGGCAAAAGTAGGAAGATCATGTGTAATTACAACAGTAAATCAAGGGATACATATACACAAATACACACACACACAAAAGAAGTAAAAAATAATGACAAAAACATAAACATGGAGGGAGTGGAAAAAATGGTAGTGATTTTAGAATGTGTTCGAACTTGAGCAGACATCAACTTAAAATAGACTGCTATATACATAGCATGGTATATATGCAGCACATTGTAACCACAAACCAAAAATCTACAAAAGATATACAAGAAATAAAGAGAAAGGAATTCAAAAACAAGACTACAGAAAGTCATCAACAAATAAGAGAAGAGAACAAGAGATTAAGAAATGAGCAAAGAACTATAAAACCAATCAAAAACTATTAATAAAATGGCAATAACTATATACCTATCCTACATAATAAAATGGTAATATGTAAATTACCATCACTCCGCTACGCCCACGATTGGGCCAGCAGGAGGCGCAGGGGGCGGGACTCAGGGTGGCCGGGGTAGCTGATTGGGCCAGCAGGACGCTGAGCGTCTGTGCCATGGCTGCCAGAGGCTTTCGGAAGGCCTGGTGCACCTGCGGACAGCCGGACAGCTCCCCCGCGATCAAAAGCCAAAGCGGGGGAGCTGGCCGGCTGTCTGCTCCAGCACAAGGCCTTTCGAAAGCCTCCGCCGCGCAGGAGGCTTTCGGAAGGCCTGGTGCACCGGCGGACAGCCAGCCCGCTGGTGCACCAGGTGCATGATTAAATCATGCACTGGTCCTCTAGTCAATAATTAATCTAAATGAAAATGGATTAAATACTCCAATCAAAGGATGAATGGATAAAGACATGGTACATATATACAATGGAATATTACTCAACCATAATAGATAATGAAATCTTACCATTTGCCAAGACATGAGGGTATTATGCTAAGTGAAATAAGTCAAAGACAAATACCATATGATTTCACTTATATGTGGAATCTGAAGAACAAAATAAGCAAACAAAACAAAAACGAACTTATAGATACAGAGAACAGACTGATGGTTGCCAGAGGGGAGAACGTTTGGGGGACTGGGTGAAAAAGGTGAAGGAATTAAGAAGTACAAATTGGCCCAGCCAGCATGGCTAAGCGTCAACCTATGAACTAGGAGGTCACAGTTCCATTCCTGGTCAGGGCACATGCCCCGGTTTCGGGCTCGATCCCCAGTGTGGGCATGCAGGAGGCAGCCAATCATTGATTCTCTCTCATTATTGATGTTTCTATCTCTCTTCTCCTCCCCCTTCCTCTCTGAAATCAATAAAAAAAATTTTTTAAAGTACAAATTTTTGGCAGTTACAAAATAGTCATTGGGATGTAAAGTACAGTATATGGAATATAGTCAATATTTACATATGCTGTCAGCTGGGTGTAAGACTTATTGGGGAGAGGGGATCACTTCATAAGTTATATAAATGTCTAACGACTAAGTTGTACAGCTGAAACCAATAAATATTGGAAGTCAACTGTAATTGAAAAAACTGAAAGAAAAAAAACAAAAAAAAACACGTTTTTTTAGGTGTGCTCTCCTCATATTCACTGTCAAATGGATTTTGCTTTTGGTCATGGAAACTTGTGCCATAAAATGTAGAATTACCAGATCAACTTATGCATGTTACCAAATTGAAAATTTTAGAAACTATAAAGTTTCCTCATTAAAGATCAACCCACTACCAAATAGACTCAAGGGCAAAGATAACAATCCTTATAAACGACAAGATTTAATTCCACTCATTACTTTCAAATACATCAAATTACTTTTTGGCAGAAAAATGCAATCTTCTCGGTGGGATATTACTGTGAGTCAGCTGAGTTTAGTAATTAAAGAGTTACCTTCCCTAGAAAAGAAGATAATTTGCTATTGGGAAGGCTTCTATTGAAGTGCATTCTAAACCATTCCATACACCTCTCTCCCTTTACTACTTCATACTGTTCCTTCCTTTAAAAGAGGGCATTTTACTCAAAGAACTTCAAAAGAAAAGAAAAAAAACTTTACAATAACCCAATGTAGAACACCAACAAGCCTACGTGTAGGGTGAATGTAAAACGGAGAACACATAAACCTTTTGTTAGGATTTTGAACTTAAATTAACTAAGCAGACAGTATTCAGAGCCTATGATCCTCGATATTCACGAAAGCAAGACTTCTCAGCTTACAAACTGTACAATACATCTTCTCCCCAGAGCAAGGCAGCAAATGGACTGCCAACACTCGTGTGCCTTGTGAACAGTTGCCTCATAAATAAGTATGCTGTAAAGATTCTGATCGTTTAGAGGATAAATTATTAAATAATACTTGTATGGATATATGCACTAAGAGCCAAGTTAAAAACATCTTTGAAAAGGCCCTCTATGGGCTTGATAACAAGCCAAATAACTTGGCAGCTAAAACTTTAGTTGACAAATTACATTCTGTGCAGGATACCAAAAAAAAAAAAAATCCATTCCATGAGTTGAACTAAATTTTATAATGTTAGTGGGGAAGACTTTGTCTAGGTTGCCACATCTCTGAAAAAGAAATATGGCAGCATGAGACAAATACCGGCCGCACTACAGACCACACATAATAGATAGAACTTCAGGCCTGGAAGGAGCACAGGAGCGCCTCCAAGCCAAACCTCTCCTAACAGTCAGCAAGCCAAGGCCCAGAGGAGGTACGGGGCAGGCCCAGGAAGAGAGGATTACAGCCCCAGAGCTGACTCCATTTACTGACCCTCTCCATTTCCACACCTATTTTCTTCTACAGGACATTTAATCATCACTGGGAGACACTTACTTCTACCTGTTTGTATACAAACTGCAGGCTGCCAGAGTCCAATGTGTTTGTTCCCATTGCAACCATCCTTGAAAAAATACCTATATGTTATGGGAAACAGTCAAAGGCCCAATCTAGATAAAGTATAAGAAGTTGCTTAAAAAATATATCAGAAAAGGATGAATACTCAACCATTTGTTCCTTTGATTTTCTTGGGTGATGACAAGAAATTTCCACTAAATAGGTCAAATAATATAAAATGTAAACAAATAGTAGCTTTACAACTCCCTCTACTGGGGACAAAATATTAAAATGCTTCTATAATTATATCAAATCAGGCAGTAAAAAGGAAAAAAAAAAGTAGAAGAAAGGCTATACAATGGAAACCGTATCTCTAAAATGCACAATTCCAAGCTCAATTGAGCTTTCGTATCCTATTAGAGGAGTACCAATGGAAAAACCCAAAGAGCCTCAGGTCGGAATTGCCAGGTGCAAGTTTCTGTTGGCCATCTGCTACTTAAACCACCGACCGTTCTACTCAAGGTTGTTTTCCAGGTTTCAAATGTTTCATCACTAAATGAACCAACATCAGCAAATATTATCTGGATAGCACAGATTACTAAGTACTGCTGCCCCAAACCACCAGCTCCAAAATATGTACATACGTACATAATTTTATTATCAAGAACCAAGCAATGATCACAGAGCTGTTTCTGGTGACACTGCATAAAGTACCTGTATACGAGCAAACGGGAGACCCCGAATGACAATCTACCTGAAGCCAGGGCTTTCCCAATAACTTTGAAGTTTATAGCAACTATTCCTATCACGATATCAACTATATTTCTCTAATATCTGACAGTGAAATCCCAAAGTAGAGGGACTTTAGGTGAAAAATATTTTGTAAAATCACAGTGTCACATTAAGAATGAGTTAATGAAAGAACTTTTCAATTCCTCTTCTCTGGGCCAGCTTTCCCAGTAAAATTTCGCCTAACATGTTTTGGATGAGGTCTACTTAGTAGCAAGAAAGAGAACTGTATCAGTAGTTCTCAAATGGTACAGCAAGAAAGTAATGAGCTCCAATAAGTTGTCAGGAATGTGAATGATATGACTATTGACTGACATAACACCATGGCTCCATGTTGTCATCGCCCTCACTCACCTGCACCCTAATCTGTTCTGTTTACTGGGTAGGAGATGGAGTTTCAGGTGAAACACTGGGTGAGGCTCTGGGTTATGCATTTATCTGCTATGCCTTGGCCCACAGTAGCCAAACGTTTACCAATATACCAGTTAGAATGTAACAATTTAGAAACAATTGCACTGCCTTTTCTGCAAAATTCTTAGAGCTTAAAAAAAAGGGGGGGGGGGTCTATTCATGGTGGGCTGTGACTTGAGATTCCACTGGTCTAAGTGTTCTCTGAATATTAAATCACTTTACTGAATCCTTTGTTTTTCTGAAGATTAAATGCATTTTCTCCATTTGCTCTTCAAAGCAAACAATGGAGGGAATAAAAATGGAAAAGGCAAGTTCATGATCGTAGCGCTGCTAAATAGGAGGGCATGGAGGTTAGAATTTGACTCTGGTTTACTCAGTGACTTATAAGAAAGTGTGGACAAAATCCCAACTGACCCCAGAGCTCCAAAATTAAAACTCAACTTGGTAAAGCATCTTGTATTAGCAACTGACCAAAACCAGGATTATTCTGCCAAGAGAGGATCTCAAAATCCTTAGCAAGGTAGACTCGGAGTCAGATATGGCCGACAGCACATCCTCACGGACACAGGCATTCCGCCCACACAAGTGAACTGAATACAAAGGGATTCACTAAGCAGGGAAAGCCATATGCCTTAGCCCACTGCTAACACTCATAACCCAGCCAGCAATCCCCCAACTACCAACCAGGCAGGCAAGAAAAGACCACAGCTAACATCTGACTGTTCTGCTACCGCAGGGTCAGGGAGTGAGGAGGTTCGAAAAGGCTTTTGGATATGCAAACAACTTAGGTCTGATCAGTCAACTTCTCGTTTTAACTTGCAGTGACAAAATGTATATATAGCTGGATTTTTATGAATAATTCTGAAGTTTGTTGCTGAAAATCTTAAAGTCTCTATCCAATGGAAACCTTATCCACTGTACTTCTTACCTTGAAGCAATTTTTAAAAAAGGTAAAACCACTTTTTATTAACATGAAACACTTTTTATTAACACGAACCATAATCATCGTGTCAGAGTCACATCATCTATGTGTTATTTTCTTCCACTCTGCTAGAAAGACTCATTCACAGATACTTTACCTCGAAAGGGCTTCTTTGCCTCTGGAAATTCCCTACCCCAGCACATCATCTATCAAGAAATGATTCCACCCTAGCAGGTGTGGCTCAGTTGGTTGGCATCGTCCCATGCACCAAGAGGTCACAGTTAGATTCCCAGTGAGGGCACATGGCCTGATTGTGGGCCCCATCCCCAGTAGGGGGCATACAGGAGGCAGCCCAGCCATGTTTCTCTCTCTCCCTCACCCTTCCTCTCTCTAAAATCAATAAAAACTTATTTTTTTAAAAAGAAGTTATCCTAATGGCTATTTTGTATATTATCTAGAATTAATTGATTCCTTAACTAATACCAGTACCCCTTTAAAACTTTCATCACACAATACACTTAGCAGTAAATTTTCTCCAATACCCTATCCATCTCTCTACTACTATCTTTTCTGATGAAAAATCCCCTGTCAGTTTATTTTTTCCTCTTCTCTAAAGTCAACTATAGTAATTACTTAAACTGATCCTCTCAAGAATCCCAGTAGCCATTGGGGTCATGAAAACCTCATGCTGTGAGTTCACAAAGCAACAGAAAATCCCCATCCCTGTCCTTGCCACACTGCTGTGAAGGACCCTGTCAAAATCCAAACACCCTGGCCAGGGTCACAAAGCCTAGTCCCTCAGAGACCTGGCAGAGAATTTATAAGAGCGAAGCTGGCAGGTCCAAGAGCGGAGCCCATGTCTGTGTGAGAGGTGGGGACCGTGGCCAGTGGGAAGGGAGAGCCACCGTTCAGCTCCAGCCCCCCTGCCACATGTTGCAGACACAGGCCGCATGTGGCCAGGGCTTAGGACGTCTCAAGACAAACCAGAAAATCTGAACTGTTATATGAAAATTCCCAATCTTTAAATATAGACTCAATATTTTAAAAATACCATACAACCAAATAATACATGTCTGTGGACAAAACCCACTGAGCTGGCAGTTTTGTATCTCTGCCCTAACTGTACTGCCAACCACAAGGGCAACTGACCCCATTCCTTGCTTCCTGTCAACACTGATGGGCCACTTAGAAAAGTGCCATGTCAAGCGTAGACTCAATGCAGAAGAAACCTGCTATCACAGTCAATCGAGAAATCTGACTCAAACTAAAAACAATTCCAACAAGTAAGTTGACTTGCACCAACTGCTACTATCACTATTGCCACCATTTACTACGTGCCAAGAATTCTATTAAGCACTATATATATATATAAAATCTCCTCCCTGTACTCCTTTCTCCTTTAGTCTATGCACCACACAGCATTTACATAGATCGTTCAAAAATATGGTCAGATATCACTTCCTTGCTTAAAATTCTCCACTGGCTTCCCATTGCTCCTACAAACTACAAACGTCTCACCATGACATACTGAGATCTGGCCCAGCCCGCCTCTTTGCCCCATCTCCACCACTCAGCCCTTGCTCACACAATCCCAACAGCTGTTTGGCGGACACACAGGATCTCTTTCCGACTTCTGGGCTTTACACTCATTGATGTCTTGGCCTGGAATATTTTTTTCAATATATTTTTATTGATTTCAGAAAGGAAGGAAGAGGGAAAGAGATAGAAACATCAATGATGAGAGAGAATCACTGATTGGCTGCCTCCTGCACGCTCCACACTGGGAATCGAGCCTGCAACCCGGGCATGTGCCCCTAACTGGAATTGAACCCGGGACCCCTCAGTCCGCAGGCCGACGCTCTATTCACTGAGTCAAACCAGCTAGGGCAGCCTGGGATATTTTTCCTCAGGCTTCTGCAAGGCTGCTCCTTCTCATAAGTCAAGCCTCAGTTCAAACATTTCCTCCTCCCCAGTTCCCTGTCAGTTGCTTTATATAACCCTATTTTGTTCCCCTATCATTTATCAGTGCTAAATTATCACTCACTCAAATTACTTCATTCATTTGTTTTCTTATAAATGGTCTGCCCTCCACTAAGAAGTAAGCTAAGGACCTTGCCACACTTGGTCAACGCAATGTTCCAAGCAGCTAGATTCTAGGCCTCTGCCTCCAAAGCCAGCTACTACCTCCTAAATCAGTGATGGCGAACCTATGACACGCGTGTCAGCACTGACACGCGTAGCCATTTCTGATGACACGCAGCCGATGAGGCGGCCGCATGCCGAGGATGAAACATTTGCTGCTCCTGAGGATGAAACATTTGCGAAATAATGTTTTTTCCTCAAAGTGACACACTACCCGAGTTATGCTCAGTTTTTTGGCGAAGTTTGACACGCCAAGCTCAGAAGGTTGCCCATCACTGACCTAAATGAAACAGCCTAGAGCAGGCGTCCTCAAACTACGGCCCGCGGGCCACATGCGGGTGTTTTTGCCGTTTTGTTTTTTTACTTCAAAATAAGATATGTGCAGTGTGCATAGGAATTTGTTCATAGTTTTTTTTAAACTATAGTCCGGCCCTCCAACGGTCTGAGGGACAGTGAACTGGCCCCCTGTTTAAAAAGTTTGAGGACCCCTGGCCTAAATGAAACAGCCTAGAGAATCCAACCATTATCTAGCGGCATCATGCAAGGTTGTGTTCTATTCTCGTCTCAAAAAAGGAAGCCTTCCACTCATCCACCTTTAGTCCAAGTATTGATCAGGTTTCAGGGGGGATTATAAACTCCTTCAATATGACACACAAGGACATAATTTTGATGAGGAAATAAAACTGTTTACGATTGGGTTTGGAGTCTTTTTTTTCCTGAGCAACTCACCTCTTTCTCCCTTTCATAATCTTCGTTGTCGTATTCTTCATCTTCGTTTTGTGTCTGCAGTGCCACACTACCAAAGTCTAGTGACATGGTCCTCCTGCGGGACGAGAAAGATGTCTGGTTTCTAAATACCCCAAAACTCCCGCCAGACCAAACCATACAGAAGATGCCGTACACAAAGAAGACATCTGCAACTCACGTGTGACCAATGGTTAGTATTCCCAATATAAAGGGAGTTACTACAAATCAATTGTGATTCACAGAAAATAGTGGTATGACAGCAATTTGCAGAAAAAAAAATGCAAAAATGTTATAAACTGATGACTAGACCTTTCCAGTGTTCTGAAAAATATAACTTAAAACAATAAGACTTCATAACCCATGGACACAGACAATAGTGTGGTGAAGGCCTGGGGCAGAGGGGCAGGTGCAGGCTAGAAGGGGTCAATGAGGATAAAAGGGGACATATGTAATACTTCCAACAATAAAGACTTTTTTTACAAGTAAGATATTAGTTTACACACAAAAATAATAATAATAATAATAAACTAGAAATGTCCCAAAACATAAAAATCTTAAGAACATGCTCAAAGTTTCTAATTGGACGTATTCGGTACGGCACAGGCAGTACCCTCCACAAATGGCTCCCTCCTTTGAATGTCACAAATCCAAAGTTCATGTTTTACACAAATGAGCCACTAACCCCTGAGTTAATCACTGGAACCCAAAAACCATTTTCAATCGGGTGGACTCCATACTGCACACAACTAAACTATAAGTGGTTAATGTCCTGCTCTTAAACCTGATAAAACCAGGTTCCAGGAGAAAAAAATACTCCAGAAAAACAGAAGTGGAGGCTGTGAAGTGGTACCACTGTGGAGTTCCCCTTCCAAAGGCAACAGCCGGGGCTCCCCGGAGAATGGTAACCGCCGTGGCAGACGCAGCAGCAGGAAATGGGTTTTCAAGCACTTGCGCCGAAAAGGCTGCCGATGATTTGAATTATACTTTGGGATCCTGACGCTACACAGAAACGACCCGGATTTTCAAAGCTCTGAACAATCCTGACAGAAAAGGAGGCGGGCGCCATCAATTACCCTGCTACTGCCCTCCACGCGGACCCTCCCGGGTGCCAGTGAAAGGCACTTTGATGTGAGCCTGAGCCACAGCTCATTCGCTACACTGTTCAGGCTCTAAAATGTCATGAAGCTGGAAGTGAAATAAGAAACATGGACCCAGCCATCCAGAAGCATGTTGCCATAAAGAACTCAACTCCTTCGTGTGAACAGTTAAGAGCTATGATCACAAACTTTTATATAAGCCAACAGCTCTAACGGAAAAGATATCCCACTTCATCAGATCCGAGGCCCCCTGGATGGTATGACACGGTTCCATTTGTACCACCAAGAGAAAGATGTGGCCAATTAAGTTATGGCACATCATTAATTTTAAAATGCAGCCTGACTTTGTAGATGGTAAAAATGTGCACTTTAAAGTAGGAGAAATATGGGATTACAGGTCAACACAAACAGGATTTTCAATGCTGAAATCCCCATTTGTCCAGTTTTTGTTTTTTCAAGGTCTGAGTTATGCTTCTTGGCCCAACTCTAATTTGCAGTCCACCTTTTTTATCCCTCCCTCCTGGACCCCTACACCCTGCCCATCACTTTCAACTCTATAGACTCACACTCCCTGCATCAGCTGTAAACGTGCCAAGCCTCTGCTGCCTAGGCCTGCCCTGCTCCTTGCTGCTCCTGTGCCAGGGCTAAGAGGAGGGGACATGTGTTCTCTTTCACTGAGAGGGAAAATATCTATGCTTGGGCAGCCTAAACCCTGTCTCCCCCCAGCAGCTACAACACGGGTGGGGAACCTTTTTTCTGCCAAGCACCATTTGGATATTTGTAACATCATTTGCAGGCCATCCAAAATTATCAACTTAAAAACTAGCCTGCTATTTGGTCAAACACTTAATTAATTCACCCCTAATGCTTTGCCAGACCAAATGATTTCACGGGCCTTATACGGCCCATGGGCCAGACATTCCCCACCCCTGAGCTACAAGTCTATAGTAGAGCTGAAATGGAGAGGGGGGAAACATACAAGCTCATGTCCATGATTTTTTTCACTACTGCTTGTGAACATCAAGTCTACACAATCTATAGATAAAGGAAATACTAGGCCGTTTAAACCCTGGCTCCATAAAAGAAATGAGATGAAGCTAGACCTTAAAGACTTCCCGAAAGTCTCCAGGCATAAATAATCTTTCCTGCTTTTGATTCTTATTCACCTCTTCCTGAATTTTATCATTAAAGCCAGACGGTGGCATTTGGGTTAATTTTTTCTTTATTAGGTAAAAGAAGGGGAGGTGTTCTTTCACTAACATGCCAGTAATGTGTTGAACATTGAAGAAAAAAAAGATTTATAGGAGCCTACTTTTTTCTCAGATAGCGAATAATGAATTCTATAAGGTATTTTCATTTTTTTATTATTTATTGAATTTAGAGAGGAAGGGGGAGAGGGGAGAGAGAGAATGAGAAAGAGAGAAACGTCGATTTCTTGTTCCACTCATTTATGCATTCATTTGTTGCTTCTTGGATGTGCCCTGCCAGGCATTCAAACTCCGCAACTCTGGCGTATGGGGACGTCACTTTAGTCAATTGACCTACCCAGCCAGGGCTGGTATTTTGATTTTTAAGTTAAGAGAATGTAAAAGATCAAAGCACATCTTTTTTTAAATTACATTTTAAATTCAAACCATCTCATTAAAGAAGAAATTTGAAAATATCTGAAAAGGCCAAAATCTCTCTCCATTGCAGAAGAAAAGATACAGACAAGTTTTCTTTCTGAAAAGTGAAATACCAGAGAGCTTAAGAACTATTATAGGCATAAAGGGGAATTTGATAAACTAACTGTGGTTAAGAAAAAAAAGACTAAAAAGATAATTAGCATTTTAATTAAAATTTAAAATAAAAGCCAATGTTCTTCTTCAACTTATTAACCTCTACTAATTACCAGAGACTTTACTATAATATTCAGAACAATAAAAGAGCCTGCTTTAGAAAAAGAATTAGCAAGATAATAAACCCAGAAGCCATAAAGGAAAAACTTGACAGAAATTAACCACACAAAAAGTTTTGTATAAAGCAAAAGATAATATTAACAAGTTAAAAATTATTCAGGGAAAAATACATCACTAAAAATGTCAAAAGATAAAATAATAATAATAATGAGAAAAATATTTGCAAAATACATGACAAAGTCCCAATATACAGTTCTCACACAAAAATTGAGGAGAAAAAAACACAAAACAATTTAAAAATAGGCAACTGACATGACAATTTTTTTTTTTTTGGTTAACCTTCACCTAAGGACATTTTTTCCACTAAGAGAGAGAAACACATCCATGTGAGAAAGACACATCCATCAATTGGTTGCTTCCCGGGAGTAGGGAATGAACCTGCAACCCAGGTACGTGCCCTTGACTGGGAATCGAACCTGAAACCCTTCAGTATTCGAGCCTAAACTCTACCACTGAGCCACAATAGCCAGGGCTAGTAAATGTACTCTTGAATAAATCTGGCAATACTATGCCACTAATAAAAATTAAATATTTCTATATTTATTGATTGATCATTTAAAAATCAAGAGGCAAAATATGTGTCCAGTATGCTTTTTTAATAGCAAGCTAGTTAATACTTCCTTCCAGCTAGGTCACTTTTCTGAACCTATTATCAAGACTATGGTGTGCCCTTTCTTACACTCAAATTAGCAGGGCTCGGCCTCAGTACTCATTTTGTTGTCCCCGGTTATGTTGTCTTTGCTCTCCTTGCAATGAGAAGGAAGACCAATGGGGGTTTAGTTAGACAAAACGTTAAGCTAAACTAAAACATTTTGTTGTTGCCTCATTTAAGAGTCTACAAGCATTTTGAAGGCAGAAATTAAATGTATCTACCCTACTCTTTGGACAGGGTAGGCACACGAGTCCTGGTTAAATGAATATAATGCATTCATGTTACCCTATATGGATTCATTATTTCGATAAAACTTTACTGAACACCTACTGGGTGCCAGGTTATATCCTAGATATATCCAAGACATAGTACCAGACGTGAGAAGCTAACAGTTCCTTAGGGAAACAATGATATTAATTAATAGTTACAATGATACATTGTCATAAATTTTATAATAGAGAAAAGTAACAGTAAATATTAACTTTGAGAAGAAAAAAAGGCTGAGGGACGTTTCACAGAACGACTTCTAATCAGAAATAGATGTTCAAGGACACAATACGGCTGGAAGTGAAGAATGAGAACACTCATTCAGACAACCTGGGCTCAAACCTGGCTCTTCCACTTACAAGATGCCCAACTTTGAGCAAAGTGTTTCCATTTGTCCCTTAGTAAAATGAGGACAAAAGTAGTACCTACCTCCAAGATTGGCTATAAGGCTTCACAAGATAATGCATATTAAGTGCTTAGCACTGTGTAGCAACCAATACATTTTAGTTATTATTATGACATTAATGTTGAATAAGAGTCGGCCAGCTACAAAAGAGGTTAAAGGAAGAGAGAGCATTCAGAATATTTGAGAAAAGGTAAACGTTTAGCCTGTGGGAAACTTTTATATAACGCAACCCCTTCTGAGATAAAAATGCCTCCTTCTTCAAAATGCCCTCCCTATCCTGTTCCCCCATGGAATTAATCACTCTTTTTCCACTTTTGGTCTATATTTCTTATGCTTTTCTTATGGCTTCAATTCCAGCCATAAGAAAATTCCAAGGCAATGAACTTGAATGCATTCACATATCTAGGAAGTGCATATATAGTGTCACATATGGTGAAAGGATACCACGAAATTCAGCTTAAATCACACTGTAAGTTCACGACCATAAGATAGAAAACGTTAGGTGCCACAAAAGGGGTTTATAAGAGCTCTGAGAGCTAGTAAATTCTACTTATTTGCTTACATGCCTGCTTCTCTTCTAGAATGGAAATAGCCGGAGCACTCTAGCCTGTTTTAGACTTGCAATATCAGGTTTAGGAGGTCTATTCATTCATTCAACCATTTACCAAGCACTGCTCAAGATTACAAAACTTAACAGGACTTGGTGGAAGAAACTAAACATATAAACAAAGGATGACAATAATCTGTGATCAGTGCTAATGACAGCAGCTTAGACAAATCAAGTCAGGGATCCCAGAGGATGCAGCGAGTAAGCAAGTACCCACGGGCTGAACGAATGAATGAATCAAAGGCCTTACCCAGGAGCTGCGTCTGGCGTCAGCTATGGCACAGCAAGCAGGTTCCGGTAGACAGAAGCTGCACAGAGCCCAGGATGCCTGGGATGGCGGGCTTTGCCTGCCAGCGTCACATGCACTCGGTCAACACACGAGTATAGACCACCCACTGTGAGCCAGGCGCGGCGCCAGGGTGACCACGGAGGGGGTCCCCAGTGTAGAGGCTCAGGGTCACCCCAGCAGCCTAAGAGAAGAGGGCCTCCCCGAGTTCACAGCTAAGCAGGATGACACTTCAAAGTCAAAGGCTGAGCTCCCGCAGGGCAATGCACCTCCGCGGGATTTGGGGAGGGGGCGGGTCAACCCGCCCGGAAGCCTCCGCCAGAATCCGGAGGCTCCCGCACCTCCTCTAACTGTACCCCCCAAGCCCGGAGGCTAAGCGAAACTCACCGGAGGCCGCGGATGCTGTCACCGCGGGGAAACTCTAGCTGAAGTCCAACTTCTAGCAAACCCCCAGAGCCAGGCTCCTATCTGCTAGCTCCTTCCTAGTCACAACCGAACCCGGAGTCCTGATGTTACTGAGGAACAGCTGCCTCCTTCAATCGCCCACTAGAGGCTCTCCTGGTGGGCGGGGCCATGCCGGGGTGGGGCGGGACGTGGAAGCGAAAGTCTCCGCCTTGCTCAAGGTTGGTTGAGAAGTCCGCCTGCAGTTGCACAAGTCAGGCTGTTTAAAAGCGGGCGCCAGACGTGGCGGGAAAGCGCCTCCTGTGCGCCCATTGGTGGGTTCGTGAGCCAATTACAAAAGAGTTGATTCTGGAGAGGGAAGGTTTATCGGTTGCCTAGAGACGCCCAAGCGCTTAGTAACTCCACCCTTGGGCTAGGATGAGCTAGGTCTTCCCTGAGCCCCAAGACCCTGCCCTCCCCTGGTGCAGTGATTGTGGCCCCTGCGCTTGCCATTCCTAAACCTCAGCACACAGAATCCCTCGCTTGTTTATCAAGCCCTTACCTTGCAGTTTGGCCTTCTGATTTTCCAAGGTGCCTGCCTCCCCATCAGCTAAACAGCTTAAACGTTGTGTGTGTGTGGTTTTTTTTTTACTTTGTCTTCCTGATTACTAGATCCCACCTTGTTTGAATTTGTGTTTCTTTAATTACTAATTAGGTGGCACATTTTCCCACATGTTTATTCACTACTTGAATTTCCTCTCGTGTGAAAGTTCTTGTCACTTACTAGTAGCTGTTGACCTGTCCCTTAAGACAGCGCTGCCCAGGTTGCAGTAAAGCCCCTTACGTGGTTAACAAGGTTCCAGAGAATATCAAGGCATTGGTAGCAGCAGGTTCACATAGCCTTTTAACCCTTTACCATATATGGAGTAAAATGGTTGTTCAAGGCTCTTCATAATCTGGCTAGTCTTCCTTTGCTACTGTTACAGAACTTGCTGCCTGGGGTGTTCTATTCAAGAACTAGACTGGTTGTCCCAAGGTAGTTTTATTCACTTGCAGCAAAGAAAGGAGACAGGGGATTCACATTCAAAGCTTTGCCTCTGGGAAGGGATGCTTGGCCATTGTTCATATATACTATTTGGTCAATTCATGTTGATTTCTTCTTTGGGGTTGACTACTCTTATTTGGTGGAGTTCCTGTCAAGCTCATCCTGTGTACAGCTGCATCTGCAAAATATTGTGCTACCTTTAACATTTAGCAAGTTGACATTTTAGTAAGACCTGCCCAGACATTGAGACCCTTGTCCTACCTAACACTACATGACCACCAATCCCTGGGCTCCCTACACTGATCCCTGTAACTCCATCCACTAGCCTAACAGGTATTTAATCCATAGCAACAGAGAGAGTGAAATCACTGGCTGAGTTGCCCATGGTTCCCAGCATGCTTTTGTTTCGCTCCAGTTATTTTTTTCACTTGTATTTGCCCTACCTTACTTCTCCACCTGTTCAGTCTTCAAGATAAATGAACACCTCCTTGTAACTCACACCTCCTTGTAATTCCCTTCCCTGGCAGAAATATTGCCCACCTCTATACTCAGTGTGCATGTCTTATTATAGTTTTCATTTCTACTATAATTGCTGTGTGTGTGTTTTACTCAGTCCAATGTTAACATCTTGAAGCACTTTCTTTGCTTGGACACCCAGCAGGCTTCATGGCCCCTGGTAGGCACTCAAAACAAATTTGTTTTGTTAAATAAGTAAGTGAATGAACAAACAAATAATGAAGGCTTTTTGTGCCAGAAAAAAAAATAAGCAAATAAAGGCATTCAGGTAAATTGCAGTTATTAAAACCCGAGCCAAGGTATCTGCTAGTGAGAACCAGGCTTAGGGACTTTATATGTCTCACTGAAGTCCATCAGCAAACTGTGTGAAGCGTCCTGTGCTAAAAGTGAAGATGGAATGCTATGGCAAGAATGCTAAGTGATTCCTTGCCCACAAACAACTGTTTCTTGGAGAGAGGAAAGCATGAAAGATGTAAGGAAGAGAAGCACAGGAGGAGCCTGTGTTTATGATCCCTTACACGGTGCTTTAGAATTTGCTAAGTTCCTTCATAAACACTAGCTCATGTGGTCCTTACAGAACAATTCTGTGATGGGCTAGGACAGGTATTTAGTATCCCATTTTACATCAGAAGAAATTGACAAAAAATTTAAATGACTTGTCCATGGCTACACAGCTAATGTGAGACAAAATTTGACCTAGCTTATCTCCGATCCAAAGCTTGTCACTAAATACAAAATATAAGTGAGACTTAATACATAAGTCACAAAAGATGCAAAATAAAAAATTAGAGTCCCTTGCCTGTAAAAGTGGATTTGAGTGGAATTGTGGATATATTATAATCATCAAAATTTTCTTGACTATCTATACCCTGTTTAATGCCTGGTTTAGGTGCCTGAATACAAAGTGTGAGGCAGGACCCCTACCCTCAAGGTACCTACACTCTTTTTGGAGTGAAAGATGCTTACATAAAAAGACAGCACAGAAACATAGTTGACCACATATAATGTGAGTAGAATAGGCAATAATTCTAGGGGAAAGTGAACATCTCATGAAGGCTCTATCAGGAAAGGTTCCTAGAGGAAGAGAGTCAACAGGCAGTTTGACTAGCATGAATGATTGCAGTGTGAAGGCCAGACAAGCAAAAGTGAAGGATTCTTATATATCCAGAGGTGAGATTGGAGAAGTAGGCAGATAGAAGGTAACCAACAGAAGAGCTTGGGGCCTGGAAGAATGGGAAAGGCATTCTACAGAGGTAAGAGTGAACATGTCCAGAGATACACAGACAGAGGTATTCTGTGGTTATAAAGACAAATGAGGGGGGAGAGAGAAAAACTACCAAAGACCTTGACTGCTGGACAAGAGCTTATTTAGAATATTGGGTTAAAGTTTATCCTGCATTTTTTAAACAGACACACCTGTGAGCTGGAAGGAGGCTACCTCTACCAGACTTGTTTGCATGTCAAGTGTAAATGTCACATTGTTGATGAGATGTGGTTCTTCCCATTAAGAAGCATTTATAAAGGTGGAGTTAAGCTAACATTTCTCTTTTTTCCTACCTTCTCTTTGGTGTCAGAGCTATCAGATCAATGCAGTGCAATCGTGAAATGAGTGCTATCCTCTGAGTTCAAGTTCCAGCTCGCTTACCTACTAGCTTTTGTCAGCACAATTTTTCTTTTACCTCTCTGAGCCTCCAAATCCAGATCTGAAAATAGGAATGATACAATGATACCTACTTCACAGGATTGTGCAAAGGATGAAATTAATACAGGACGGTTTCCATTTTTTGCAAGCAAGCATTTATGACTAAGATGTATTCATGATGATAGATTATATTTGAAAAGTCTAGACCAGTGACTCTCCCAACATCATCCCCCATCTACTGTTGGAACTCAAGGATCTTCCTGATAGGCTATTAAATGATATCAACAAGCACGTCATTTCTTCAGTTACCATGAAAAAATAACTTGCAATTTTGTAGGTTTTTATTTTTACATACAACTAATAGGTTTATCTATTACAAATCTACCAAGTAAGATATTAGGGATTACCAATGTTTAGAATTCATAAATTAAAATTAGCACCTTATTCAAGTTTACCAAGAATGGCTGTTCATCATTTCTGTGCACAACATTGCAAAGGTCCTGCCATATACACTTGAAGAGAACTGAAATTTCCATTTTGGGGAGAAGGTTGTTAATTGTGATAAAATAAATTTTTTGGAAAATTTATAAGGCCATATTTTGAAATACATAATCATATGGATGAGATCAATATTCTTCCCTTAAAAGTAAATGAACAACTCCTAGCATTCTTTCCAGTTCTTTATTGTCACTGAGTTACTTTTCCTTACATGCACACACACAAAAAAGGGTGGGTTGGGGATGAAATGTACGTGGCATGGTAGGTCTTTTGCCTCTTAGATAGTCTTTAGTCAAAAGAGTGTGAGAACCACCCAGCTGGTGTGGCTCAGTGATTGTCAACCCTTGAATCAGGAGACCACGGTTTGATTCCCAGTCAGGGCACAGGCATGGGTTGCAGGTTCAATCCCCAGTAGGGGGCGTGCAGGAGGCAGCTGATCGATGAAGTTTCTCATCAATGTGATTGTCTCTCTGTTCCTCTCCTTTCCTCTCTCTCTAAAACAAACAAACAAAAAACACATATATGTGTTTTTTAAAAGAGTGTGAGAACCAACTGCCTGGATTTTCAATCATGACAAGGTTTTTAATCAGAAAACCAGTGAAAGCAATCAGAAACAGTGATAATGACCATTGATAAAGACCCAAAGCTACAAGAATTATATTTGAACATGGAATGCAGACCCTCCCAAAGGGTATAGTTTAAATGCTTAGACAACAAATGCAATGCCCAGATGATTGGCTGAGGAAGGGCTTCCCTGAGAAAGCTGTCAGGCAGTGAGGAAGATCAGGGAAAAGGCAGAGGCGGTGCAGGGCGGTGCTTTGGGAGAAGTGCCCGCCCCAGCCTGACTCACAGGGAGCTCCGGAGTGTAATCCGAGGGGGCGAGGGGCGAGGGAGCTGAGCTTTCCCACTTCTGCAGCAGTGATGGTGGCGGGGAAGGGGAGAAGGAAACACATGCGCTTCTGGCTTTTGGTGACGCAAAGCAACTCCCTAGCCTGAGGCAATCCTCAGAATGAACAGTTGCAGGTAGTTAGAGCAAAACACATAGAAGCCAGCAGCGTGAGCTTACAGACATGATTCAAGGATCCAAGGGGGTCTGGGCGGAGCTGACGGCATCTCCTACAACATCTGTTTGCCATCCTTTGATCTTGTCGGCATAAATTCCTTTTTATTGCTGAGTGGTACTCCATGATATAGATGTACCCGTTTATTTAGCCATTCACTTGTACGTAGTTAAAAACAAAGCTACCATGAACATTCCTGTACAAGTGTTTCTGTGAACACAGGTTTCCACTTCTCTTCGGTCAATGCCCAGGAATACAATTACTCGGTTGAATATTAGCTGCATGTTCAGTTTTGTAATAAACTAACCAATTGTTCTCCAGAGTGGCTGTATTATTTTACATTCTCACCAGGAATGTATTTGTGATCCACTTTCTTCTCATCCTAGCAGCATTTAGTGTTGTTGCTATTTTTCATTTTACCCATTCTGATAGGTCTGTGGCAGTATCTCCTTGTGATTTTAATTTGCATTACCCTACTAGCTAATGGTGTTGAACCTATTTTCATGTACTTATTTGCCATCTCTGTATCATCAGAGATATGTCTGTGTTTTTTCACCCATTTTCTAATTAGACTATTTAGTTTTAAAGTTTTTATTATATATTCTAGATATCAGCCCTTTTTCAGATATGTGGTTGGCAAATATTTTCTTCCAGTCTATTGCTTGTCTTTCATCTTCTTAACATTCTTTCACAAAGAAAAATCTATATTTTTTAAATATAGCAGGCTAATTTTTAAAATATGTTTTTATTGATTTCAGAGAGGAAGGGACAGGGAGAGAGAGATAGAAACATCAATAATGAGAGAGAATCATTGATTGACTGCCTCCTACATGCCCCACACTGGGGATCAAGCCCACAACCCAGGCATGTGCCCTGACCAAACCCTGACCTCTGGTTCCTAGATGCTCAACCACTCAGCCACAGCAGTCAGGCCAAAAATTTGTATTTTTGATGAAGTGTAATATACTAGGTTTTTTTTCTCTTCTTCTTCTTTTTTTTTTTTTTACCAGTGTGTTTCTTAAGGGATCATGTCAAGTCTAAGAACTCTTTGCCTAGCCTTATATCCTGAAGATTTGCCCTTATTTTTTCTTTCATAAAAGTTTCATTGTTTTACATACATGCTCATAATGCACTTGAGTTAATGTTTATGTAAATTGTGAGGTTCATTCTTTTGCCTCCAATTGTTCGATTGCTCCAGCACCATTTGTGGAATAATGACCCTAGCACCCTGCTTCGGAGCCACCAAGACTGGTTGAGTCCCTCCTTGGTAGCCATAGCTCCTAAAAAGCAGCCTTCCCACAGCTCTCACCTGCTGCTACTGTCCCCTCCCTCCCCCTTCCCTGGCCCAACACAGTGTCCTCCCCTGTGGTTTCCCACACTCTGCCCACACCTTTGTAAAACACAGTCCCTTTATTAAAATCTCAAATTACCCACGTTAGGCGAGCCATCTGTTTCCTCTCAGGACTCTGACACAGCCCACGGATGACAAATTTTCCAAATCCCAAACATCAGACATATACTGTCAATAGTCACAAAGTAATAATCATTTATTTTTCTGAAAAGTCATTTACAGGTATTTATAGTCAAATGGATTTCCACTTTAAGACAGATGAAGATGAGAGTGTGTCAGTAAAAGAGCATGCAATCCAACATTTCCTTTGTTGTTTCTTTCTGTTTTCACTGTGTCTGTGGTATTTGTAAGTATGGTATTTGCTCATCCAACTAAGATAGCATCACAGTCAAATATTGATTTTCCATGTGCACTGCTCACATCATTTATACTCTCTGCATTTTTTTGGATCAGGAACTCTTTCTTGCTACCCAAGGAATACTACTCTGCAGACTGAGACCACAGCCCTTCTCTGTCTCTGATAAAGGTGATTAGATCACCCGTAAGTCTCTATGATCTATACCCTCCTGAACCCCTTCCTTTATGAGGACAGATAATCAAGATCTAAGATGTATGCAAAATTGATGAAAAATACATTCTTTCCTAGTTGTATAGAAGGAAACAAACCTGTCTAAGGAATTAATAGAAGAAATAAAGTAAAATCATAAACCTTTTCATAAAAATACTATTCAGTATGCTTGATTTCTGATTATTTCTATGCAAAAGAAGTTTCCCATGTTTTATCTAAAACTTAGCAAATATATCACAATTACAAATATTAAGTTGTATCTACATAGCCAAAATGAAGTGGAGTTAAGACTATTATCCAGATAACTGAGGATGAAAAAACACTTTATTGTAATAGCCGTATGTCTACATGCAAAGGCAAGTAAAGGACTGAAGCAGGTTTCTTGCGACTCAAAACAACCAAATCCACTTCTACCATATTTACTTATGTTATTCCACAGTTTCAATGTTTTTACTGAAAGGCTTGGGGTGTCCCCTATGTGAATGTGGATCTCAGTTGTGCCATTCATTCTGAGTATAGACACAGACTAAAAGAAAATATTGAAGTTTTCACCTTAGCTATACAGACTGGCGATCAACATTGACCGCCATTAAATGGAAATTTTGCTTTTTATAGATTTATGTGAGGGCTGAAATGGACCCTAACCCAGCTCTCTCACATTAGAAACATGGAAATGGGAATCCAGACAGGTTCAGCAACTTGCTCGTGGTCACCCTGATGACAGCCAGCCCAGGGCTTTTCCCTACACAGCGCTTAATTATACCATCACTTTACCACTGCGTCTCTGCGTGGCAAACCTTTCCGACTGTTTCATTCACTATGCTTTCTCCCTTCTGCATTAGGCCTGATCTTATCTAGAAAAGGTGAGGGACCATCGTGCAGTCACAGCCAATCAGGAGGAGATCTCCCCATCCTTTCAAATAAATTCAGCATTTTAAATAATAATAGAACCAATGTGGATATTAATTAGAAAGAACACTGGTCTGTTTGCTGTCTTTTAAATCCACGTTCTCATGAGCTTTTTTTTGGTGGGCAGGGGGATGGAGGGAGAAATATGATGAAATCAGAAATGACTACTAGATTTGGCCTCTTCAGCTTGTCACATGCTGCATACAAACAGTCCAAATAGCAAAAATTGAGAAAGACTAGGCCACACAATTTGGGCCCCAACCCTTTAACCAGCAAATGGGACCAGTCAATGCAACAGACCAGTGCTTTCAGTGGCTTTTGATTTGATTCCACTGCCATAGACACAGTCCAGATTCAATATCAAATTTATTTTAACATTGCAGTGAAAGTGCTAGTAAACAGAAAAATGAAGTCAATATCCATCAAGCAAATTGCTCCTTATTTTTGTAACAAGGAAAGATTTTTTTTTTTTTTGGCAAATGGTTCTGTAGTTATCGAATATGAAGACACTTAGAACTAATCTCCCCAATATGAAAATGTCCCCTAGTGATCAAGTTGAAAGGCACATACCACTGCCCCAGCAGTTCATTCAAGTTGTCTTTAGCATGTGAGAGATTTTAATTGTGCTTTTAGCTTGTTATCAATGCAATATGGCCTTAAAAAGTGACATCCGTGCATATGTATAACTTCTCAAATGGACCAATCCTTTTCCCCTCTTCTGACTTCCACTTTCTGAAGATCAGTTTTCGTTAGTCCATGATGGTCTCGAAAGATGCACTTCACAGTTTGTGTTCTATATATCTAGAAACCAAGTTTGAACCATCCTTGTGTCCTAACACAAAATGGAGTTTCTTGAATTACCAGTGTGATGGTATCTCCATATTATCATTTGTTTAAATGCAAAAGTCCTGGAATATTATCTCTTCTCACTGGTTGTTTAAGGCTTACTTCACTTCCAGAAGAGATGATTGGCAAACTATTATCCATGTGGTATCTGATAAGGTGGCCAACATTATCAAATACATGATCCTTGGTCCTCACCTTGAAAAGGAGGAACAGAAGTATGTTAAATGATAATAGTCCCCCTGACAGATGTAAACAACTGGGGAGGAGGGGGGGACGACGGGGACACGACACATAATCCTGAAGGAGACATTTTGCTTAATGAAAAAAAGAAAAGATACTTTTTAACTCTGTATCCCTTAGTAAAAATACCTTTTTAAAACAACTGTCCCTCCCAGTTTGGAAAATAGTAAGCACTTGTCATCTAATTCTCCCTTCAGTTGTATCAATGTTTGTGTCATATATTTGTGTTCTGTAGTTATAGGATAATTGTTATTTTATATTGATAATTGTTATATCTTTCTAGTGAATTGATATATTGATAATTGTTATATCTTTCTAGTGAATTGATCCTTTTATCATTATACTAGAGGCCCGGTGCACAAATTCGTGCATGGGTGGGGTCCCTCAGCCTGGCCAGCCATCGGGGCCGTCTTGCCCAGTCCTGATCGGGCTGATCGGGGCCTGCTAGCTGGGGGGAGGGACTGTGAAAGGTTGGCCATGGAGAGTGCACTGACCACCAGGGGCAGCTCCTGCATTGAGCTACCGGCCAGTTGTCAGTCATAATGGTCGCTTAGGCTTTTATATATACAGACAATATGATTGTTTGTCTCTTTTGACAGTTTTTCATTTTAGTCCAGGATCATTTCTGTCTACAGGCAGCCTCTGCTCCAGCCATATATCCTTTATTGGCTTAACACCATTCTGCTGCTCTGCTCCTGTGTTTCCGTTCCTACACTCCCAATGCCCTCCCCTTTAACGATTTTGCTCTTTCAAGGTTCATCTTATACGCCAGACCCTGCAGGAAGCCTTTCCCATGTGCCTTATCCAGAGCACTCCTCCATCCTGAGGAACACCTAATGCTTTAGCTGAACCATCCTTATGCCATTCATCCTTATAATTTTTTAAGCATCTATTTTATGAAATCATAAGCACCTTGACAGGAAGAACTAAGTATGTGATACTGAGCAATAGTCAACTGTGAATAATCAACCGTGAACCATGGAGGTATTCATTTAATTCACTGAATTGAATTGAGAGGCGCAGAAAGAAGTTATCCTCTATTTCATCCTATAAGGTGCCTTCTACTCAAATCCCTCCACTAACCTCTATTTAGGACTTGCTGCCCCAGTTGGGGGGTTCAAGTAAAAGTAAACCCTTAGCCTTGAATACTCTTCAACACTATCAATAGGTTTGGGACCTGTCATTCAGAGTAACCCTAATCACAACATCCTGTAAGGACTACAGAGAGAAGGCAATCATACCTTGCCTTCGGGATCCACCAGAAGAAGATGCTTTGCCTGGCCTCCCTGGAGTCCACTCAGCACATACTGGCCAGGAGAGGTGGCACTCTCTCGAACCAGAAAGTCCCCATCCTTTACTAAGAGGTTCTCTGCCGCCTTCCTGCTCAGCTTGCCATGGTAGCAGTCTTCACTCCTCAGCTGCTGCTGAATGTGTGGCAAAGACTGGGAGCCGGCTGGCTGGGCCGTGGCACCTGGCTGAACAGTTTCGGGTGCTTCTGAAGTCAAAATACAAAAGGAGACATCACCAAGTTAACTCCTCATCCATCCGCTCATTCAATCATTCATTCATTCAGCAAATATAACTTGAGCCCCTACTACATGCCAGGCACTATTTGAACAATGCTGTTCCTGGAACAAATGAGGGTTTTGTTTGGGGAACTTCCAACAGGCTCTAATTGAATGGTAGATCCAAACATTGCCTTTGGCTTCTGTTGCCAAGAGAGGCTCGCCCAGGTGCAGGAGTTTTTCCTTCTGATGAGAAATGGAACTGACCCATGAGCACTGCTTTTAGAACCGCTGCAAGAGGCTTGTTATGTCCCAGGGGCTGTCTGTCAAAGAGAAAGAGGCTTATGCTGTATCTGGATTATAGACAACTTATAAGATTTTCCCAAACTCTTTGAAAATGCCTACGGTAACTTTGGCAATGCCTTTTTTTTTTTTTTTTTTTTTTTTTTTTTTAGCATTTAGCTTTAAGAAAACACACAACAAATTATCAATGTGTTTCAGAGATGCTTCTAACCAAATACTTCAAAGCTATGCTGAACCTCAGAGTATTCCTATTAAATGACTACTCTGTTTGTGTCATTCACTGGCCTGGACAAAACAGAGTCAGTCGGGTAAAAGGAGGCAAAACATCAGGGAGGCATGGCCTGAGACAGCGCCCCAAGTCTCTGCAGAGTAAGTCCTATGTAGAGTCGAGAGCACTAGGATGACAATGCACATCCAGGCAGCACTTGATAATACCATTGACACTCTTAGTGATAATAATGACTGTGTAGTTCCATTTACTGAGTATGGCAGGCACTACTCAATGCTTTATATACTAGTATACTATTTGGTCTCACTCTCAAAATGAGATAGGCAAGGCAATGGTTCTTTACAAAAGTTAGATGACTTTGGCAAAGTCACACTGCTAATATGGTGTAGGTCTGAGATTTAAAACAAGGTCTGACTCCAAAGCCCAGGTTACTCATCACCACACTCTAAGGTGACTGACTTCCTTGCCCTGGATGGGAAAATCTTTCCATTTCACAAGGTCTAGCCACTCCATTCCTGTAGTGCCCACAAAGATCCTTAGAAGATAACAAGGCTGCCAGGATGATACACAGCATCTCCAGAAGGAATAACATAAAATTCTCAGGTCTCAATCCAGGTAAAAGTCATACGATTACTTACAGCAAATTTACCTGGAAAATAACCATAGAAATCGGGCTTTGTCTTTGTAAATGCAAAGGACATTTTGCATAGAAACCAGCCTTCACCTTTATACATGCAAAGGGGGTGTTTACATGTCCTTATGCAAGGGTCTCACATGAAAAATCCTCCGGCTTCTGAGATTTACAACTTACACAAGACAATCCTATGAAGTCACTGATGTAGGAAGTCAGTGCCCTGTAGACACAATCCAGTTCTCCTGTTAATATGTTATAGTTTTGTCCCTGCTTAAGAACTTCTCAACATAACACAATTATAAAGCAGCACTATTTAAAAAATATCTTTAGTCTATATCTAGTGTCTATAAATATTCGCCTCTATTGTTGCTGGGGAAGCCTGAAATAATGTGTCTAGATTTGATAATACCTGTAGTTGGTCTTAGTGCTGCCAGCTTTGAGGCATAACAGGGAACTTCTGATGAGTAGCTGTGTGTGTGTTTATGTTTGTGAGCGAGAAAGTGTTTGTGCAAGCGTGGGGGAGGAGCATGCATGTGTGGGCACACACATCTTGGTGCATGGTGGCTTTTGGTTTCTTCTGAGAGTATGGTGGAGAGCTTTTGGACAAGGACACAACAAAAGAAAAAGAGACATTATATCATCGGGAAAAGAGGCAACAGATCATGGGCCAGCCAGAAGGTCTGGATAATATTTTCCCAACTCAGTTTCTCACAAGATACACTGTGCTAGGAGATTTCAGTCATCCAAACATTTGCTGAAAATCTAATTCTACGGAAAGAGAATATCTCACAGACTTTTGTAAATTTTAGTTTTGATTTTAAAAGTTATCCATGCTAATTCTTTTAAATCTTGGAAAAACAAAGAAGATGAATCACCTCTGGCTCTATCACCAAATACAACCACTCTTAACATGGTGGTGCATTATCTATTATCTTGATCCTTTTCCTTACATAAAGTTAACTTTGAGAAAGATAATCATAATTTCAATATAATTTTTATATGTAATTCCCACACGATATTTAATAAATTATTGACTTGATATATTTTCCCAGAAGTAGTGAAGGTTAAAGAAGCATCAAGGAAAGCCACTCTAGATTTAACTGAGACCAAAAAAGAAAAAAGTGATAGGAATCCTGGAAGAAAGTCATCATGTCATCGTGTAATTCCCGTTATAACTGAAGACATATTGTTCACAATCAAAACTTCAGGAAAGCACAAGATAAATGTGAATATCCACACCCATATGCAGCTGCTGGGCAAACCTCTGAAAAGGGGAATAGAGCTTAAGAAAGAAAAGTCTAACTTGCAAAGTCTAGAATTAGCAATTGCAAGTAATGTCAATGAAAGGAGGGATGAGACAGTTAAAGAAACGAAACTACTGTGAACTGTGAAAAATAGGGACTTATTTGCATTTTGAGGGGAAAATATGTTCACTCTATAAGATGTCTAAAAGTTGCTAGTAAAATATGTTAACATAAAATGTTAAGCATAAATGAAGGGCTGAAATGCTACCCAGAGAAAATTTATCTGTAATATAAAGGAAAATGCACATGTCTATTAAGATATATCACAAAGCCACAGTAATTAGTATATAGTAATTAATATACTGGTATAGAACAGACAAATAAGCTAATAGAAAAAGTATTCACATATATAAAAGGCTCAGAAATAGACTCACATATATAGAGGAATCTAGTATAATAGAGATTGGCATTAAAGAAAGAGATTATTTAGTCAACAGTGCTTTGAAAATTAAATAGTTTACATAGATAACATTGTTAGACCCCCCTACCTCATATAAAATACAAATTTCAAGTTGAATAGATATTTTATTATATAAATAAAGCAATAAAGCTGATAGAAGAAAATGTAATAGAAGCTGGATAGAGAAGAGAAAAATTTAATCCAAAGCAAATAGAAGGAAGATATACTGAAGATAAAAATGGAAATCAATGAAATAGGAAATAAAAAACAATAGAGAAAATGAAACCAAAATTTAGGTACTTGGAAAAGATCAGTTAAATTTAGTAAATCTCGATAAACACTGATCAAGAAAAGAAGAGAGAAAACAGAAAATACCAATAACAAGAAAGAGAGAAGGCATCCTTCAGGCAATAAGAGGATAATAAAGGAATATTATGGGAAATTTCATGTAGAACTGACTAAGTGAATAAAGCAAAATCCTACTAAATTTTTCAGTAAATTACACTGCCAAAGAAACCAGTCTCTCTGGTCTGGCTGTTTGGCCTCTTAAGCAACCCCCAATCTCTTGAGCCCATGCCAACAGGAAATAGGCTGTGAAAGTTGTGAAGCCCCCAAGAAAGGCACATTCTCCAGCATCTCCTTTCAATGTACACACGGAGGACAATGGCAGGAACATCCCGGAAGACACAGGTCCAGCCCCCGGATAACAACAGACAAGGAGTCCCCTCCTAAAGCAGAACCAGAGTCCAGGCAGATCATCATCTCCTACCTCCAGCTCAGGGAGCCTGCACCATCACGCCTGGCAGGATGCGATGCGGCAGTCCCTAGAACCAATGGCCGCTATGCATTTTGCGTGCTTCCCTTTTGTAAGTGTGAGTTTGTATTGTGGTTATCTTACTCCAATCCCACCAGCAACTTTGGTTGTGGAGGGAGGGCAGACAACTTGGCAATTATAAGAATCCCCATCCAATCTTGATGGAAGGGACTCATACCCCCCAGATGTCATGGACTTGTAAGCTGCATGCTGTAACTGGATGGGGTATTTTCAAAGTCTTCCTTTGGCAGAGGGCAAATGGGTTCTATGTGAAGAGAGTTCATGGATATTGGGGTGGCAGAAAGGTAGCAGGGACAGCTGTTCACCAACATCTCTCCTCCCTTTCATTGCATGCTGGTTTTAGCTGGGCACATGGCCACCCAGCTAGAGTAACATTTTTAGCCCCTTTGAAGCTAGGTATGGCCACATGACCGAGTCCCACAAATAGCAGGTGGGAAGAAATGATGCCTGTTCTTCTGAGTCAAGCCCTTTAAAGAAATGTATGTGTATGTACTCCTCTTGCCTTTCTCTCTGCCCACTGGCTGCATACAGATGTGATGGTGACAGGCCAGGCAGCCACCTTAGACCAGAGATTGAAGCCAGGTGTTAAGAATGACAAACTTCCTATCAGACCTGAGCCACCAATTTTGGAGGCTAAAAGGTAAAATGAATAAACTTCAGTCCTTTTTACACTATGGTATTTCTTTGTTATGGCAGCTTTAGACTGAAACTAATATAAATTGGTACAAAAATTAAACAGTATGTGAACTAATGATTCCTCTGCCGTGTCTGATAAGAGTAAAGATTGTGCCAGAGCTTTCCTATGCTGGCTGTATGCTAGGATGAACTGAGGAGCCCTGATGTTATGCTTGAGAGCTATTAGGTCATTGTCTCATTTTACTGAGCTAATCAGTGAGATTTGTATGAATAAGGGAAGCTGAGGATGCCTAAAGAAGCTAGAAAGAAATAAGAGGAAACATAAGGGGAGAAAGGTTAAGTGGTGTATTTAAGATACTTTGCAGAAAAGTATGTCCAAAGTTATCCCTACTCCATCTCTACTAAATTTTCTTAACATTATTTATATTTTTAGAGTTGGATTTACATTTTTGGAGGGAGTAATGATAAGCTGAAATGAACCTTGAGGGTGTAGCAAGAAGTCCAGGAGGGCTAATCCTAACGGGAATAAAGAGTAAGAGAGTACTAGAGGCCTACATTATTAAAACTGTTGCCTCCAAGGCAGAGAGAGGGGGAAAAAGTCTGAATAAAGAAGGCTGGAGTCAGCAAGAACATATGTGACATTACTATTTTGGATATAGAAGGACTTATTTACTTTCCACCAATGGCAGGAATGATGTTATGGATTATTTTTGCCTTTTCACACTATAAAATTGTTTATGATAAAAGGCATAGTTTCTTTGCTTGAGTTGTGAACATTTTTAACATTAAAGACTTGGTTATAAAGGCACTGCAGTTGAGAATCAAAGAATAGGCCAGATCACCTGATTCAGGCCATATTTCTAATAATAGGTTGTTGCTCTGAACAGCCCATGATGTGGAAGCTACCAATGTACTAGTATAGTCTTATAAAGTGACTTTTAAAATCTGAGGTCCTCAAATGTGTTTTCAAAAAGCTGTGCCTCTAACAAACATTACCTTATCCAAACAGGGTACTCTCCAGTGTAGCTAAGTTCACTGCAGAATCTGCATTCACTGCACATCCCATTACCCAGGGCACAAGATGCCCCCTGCGATGCAGGTGGAGATACATGACCCAGATCCCCCTTTGGGGAAGGACCAAGAGCCCCAGGTGTCAGCAGCCAGCCTCCAGCCAACCATCCCCGCAGGGTCTGCCTCAGCTGCAGGGAGCTGCCCTACCCTCAGGCAAGCCCTCACGTGGCCCATGTCCAAAGACAGAGATAAGTGGGGCCAATGTGGGCCACTCTCACAGGCCCATAAGCTCTCTGCAGGGTTGGCTGAGGCTCTGCCCACCCCTCCTGGCCTCAGCCTGCTTCCTGCCCCTCCCTTCCTGATAACTGATCCCAATAAAGACCCTGCAGGACAAGCCCCATCTCAGTGTCTGCTTCCAGAGAACCAACCCAGCAGGGATGTTTGGGAGCCCAGAGTGATCTTGGAAAGCTTGTAAGAAGAATGCCCATTCGCCACCTGTCTGGCCACAAGGACCTCTGTTTCTTAGTCTAGAGCCGTGGTCGGCAAACTGCGGCTCTCGAGCCACATGCGGCTCTTTGGCCCCTTGAGTGTGGCTCTTCCACAACATACCACGGCCTGGGTGAGTTTATTTTGAAGAAGTGGTGTTAGAAGAGGTTTAAGTTTAAAAAATTTGGCTCTCAAAAGAAATTTCAATCGTACTGTTGATATTTGGCTCTGTTGACTAATGAGTTTGCCGACCACTGGGCTAGAAAGTTCAGGTGATCTGGTTAAGCCAAGGCTCAGCAAAGTCTCCATTTACATTTCGTCTGGCCACCTGGCCACGCCAGCTGTGCAGTTGCCTTGGCAGTCTGGGAAAGGCCTCCTGGGCCAGTGAAAGGACCTGCTCAGCGGCGTGTTCTCCATCTTTGGAATGAACCAGATTTGACACCAAGCCAATCTCTGAACCCAACACGCTTCAACGTTTTATGAAAAGCATGTTTTGTTTATTTTTCAGTTGATTGTATGCTTTTGGCTTGTTTTTGCTTTTATTTATTTACTAGAGGCCCGATGCACGAAACTCGTGCAAGGGGCTTGGCCCTCACAGCCCCGGCTCGTTCCACTGTTCGGCCATCGGGTCTAATTAGCATATTACGCTTTTATTATTATAGATATTCCTGTTTCTGCATTTATCCCTGGAAGCAATTGGCAAGAAAGTGATGTATTTAAGATTAAGTAAAGTCTTACTGTTTTTACTCACAGTATATGGTTTTAAAAAGGAGCCATCTTATTTTAGTGCTGAATAGATGACTTACCAAGGGGTTGCGAAACGAGTAAAGTTAACATCATCAATAAACAGAACCGAAATCATGGCCATTGTTTCTCATGCAAACAAATAAATTCAAAATTACCTCCTGGCTTTGACCATCCTTCCTTCAGCAAGAGCACATAGCAAAATTGAAGTATGTGAAAAGATTATTTAAACCTCACTTTCTCAAGAGAGCCTTCTCTGACCTTCTCAGACGAGATTCAGTCTCTCTGCTTTCCTCACAGTTTGTACTTTCCTTTTGAAGCCCGTATCATGACGTCCCCACATTTTGAAATCCATTATCTCCACAAAATCCTATTAATAACTACGTTATTATCAGTGATTGTGGTGAGAGGTTGAGGTCAGAAAGAATCCTTTTAGCTTCCTGAAAATGAGGCCAAGGAAATAGCCTTCTTTCATGTGAGACAGTGTAGTGAGCTCAATAGTAACCCCAAAAGATTAGGTTCAAGTCCTAACCCCCCACACCTGTGAATGTGACCTCATTTGGGAAAAGGGTCTTTGCAGATGTCATTAATGTTCTCAAGATGAGATCTTCCTGGGTTTAGATGTGCCTAAATTCAGAGGCTGCTGTCTTAGAAGAGAGAAGAGGGAGATCTGAGACGCAGGGCGAAGGCCAGGTGAAGACTGAAATGAAGACAAGCCAAGGAGCTAGGAGAGGCCTGGGACAGATTCTTCTCCAGAGCGTTCAGAAGGCACCAACCCAGCTAACATGCTTATTTAGGATTTCTGGCCCCCAGAACTGTGAAACAATGAATTTCTGTTGTGTTAAGATAGCCAGTTTGCAGTAGTTTGTTACAGCACCTACAGGAGACTAATACAGACAGAAAGCAGCTACTTACTTTCACGGTGCCACAGGCTCCCCAGCGGCTGGGCGGAGCTTTGATTTCGGGCAGAGCCCAGTGCGCTGTGAAGAGCCTGCGTGTTAATGTAGCAGGGGTCGTCGAAGAGATCCACTCGACAGGTGTGCTTCATTAACGAGGTGTCTCTTTGGGACGGCACTGCTCTCTCATGGGTATTACCTGTAGTGATTAGTTGTGATCAGGGCATCACGTTCTACTTTGCAAACAATAAATGAAACCATATTTGAGTCTAGAATTGATAGGAAGCCAAAAGCCACCTTCATCCCCTACAAGGATTAAATATCAACCTGTAAGTTTGACCTGTAGAAATAAGGTAAGCTCTGGTCTTTGAGGAAAAGCTCCCTCTCATTGGTTTCCCTGCCCCATGGCTTCAAACAGACAGAAAAGGAGCAGGAAGATCCCAAAGAACAGCCAGGCAGGAAAAGGGCTGACTGTCCAGCAAACAGACAAACCGGCAGACAACATTGCTCAGAGCTGCAGTCCAGAACCAAGAAAACACACGTGCCACATGGAACCCGAATACCAATTATTCAAACTCCTTTTCAAAAGACTCATTCCTTGATTTAAAATTATTTAGAGTGGGAAGCCTCTCTCCTCTCTATGCTCAGTTTTGTTCTGCCCAGCTCAGCCTTGCCGCAAGGACTGGTGTTTCTGCTGTTTTTTATCAGAAAGGACTCACCGCTCAGATCATCTCCTCCACCTCCCTGACTCCATCCTCTCCTCTCCATTCTATTCTGCACATTGTGGCCAAAATGACCTTTTTTTTTTTTTTTTTTTTTTTTTTTAAGATTTTACACGTGTATTTTTTTTTTTTATTATTTTTTTTTTAAATTTCTTTATTGATTAAGGTGTCACATATTTGTCCTCATCCCCCCATTCCCATCCCACCCCCCTCCCCTTGGATGCCCCAACCCTCTGTTGAACTTAAGCATTGGTTAGGCTCATATGCATGCACACAAGACCTTTGGTTGATCTCTCCCCCCTCCCCCCACCCTCCCCTATCCTCCCTCTGAGGCCCGATAGTCCGATCGATGCCTCCTTGTTTCTGGTTCTGTTCTTGTTCATCAGTCTATGTTGTTCATCATTTCCCCTAGATGAGCGAAATCATGTGTCACTATAGATATACTTATAAGAATTGAATGTGCGACGAGCAAAAATAGTTATGCTGACAGGCAAATGAATCAGTCTGTAGTGAGTTTCTTTCTGGACCAACAGTTCTTTTGAGACCCAATATCAATGTCCACCGGTTCCCTATGAGTACATGTTGGCACTGACCCCTCAGCTCTGGATGGTGGACAAATGGTGGTAATGCAGGTCCGACTCCCTCTGGTTTGGTCTCGGCTGGACCCAGAGGCACTGCTTCACCCGGATCCAGGGGCCCACGGCCTCGCCCGGACCCGGGGCCAGGCTCACCCGGATCCAGGGGCCCGCGGCCTCGCCCGGACCCGGGGCCCAGGGCTCACCCGGCTCCAGGGGCCCGCGGCCTCGCCCGGACCCGGGGCCCAGGGCTCACCCGGCTCCAGGGGCCCGCGGCCTCGCCCGGACCCGGGGCCCAGGGCTCACCCGGCTCCAGGGGCCCGCGGCCTCGCCCGGACCCGGGGCCCAGGGCTCACCCGGCTCCAGGGGCCCGCGGCCTCGCCCGGACCCGGGGCCCAGGGCTCACCCGGCTCCAGGGGCCCGCGGCCTCGCCCGGACCCGGGGCCCAGGGCTCACCCGGCTCCAGGGGCCCGCGGCCTCGCCCGGACCCGGGGCCCAGGGCTCACCCGGCTCCAGGGGCCCGCGGCCTCGCCCGGACCCGGGGCCCAGGGCTCACCCGGCTCCAGGGGCCCGCGGCCTCGCCCGGACCCGGGGCCCAGGGCTCACCCGGCTCCAGGGGCCCGCGGCCTCGCCCCGACCCGGGGCCCAGGGCTCACCCGGCTCCAGGGGCCCGCGGCCTCGCCCCGACCCGGGGCCCAGGGCTCACCCGGCTCCAGGGGCCCGCGGCCTCGCCCCGACCCGGGGCCCAGGGCTCACCCGGCTCCAGGGGCCCGCGGCCTCGCCCGGACCCGGGGCCCAGGGCTCACCCGGCTCCAGGGGCCCGCGGCCTCGCCCAGACCCAGGATTCAGCCTCACCCGGACCCAGGGGCGCACGGCCTCGCCCGGACCCAGGATTCAGCTTCACCCGGACCCAGGGGCGCATGGCCTCGCCCGGACCCAGGGGCACGTGGCCTCACCCGGACCCGGGGCCCAGCCTCACCCTGACCCAGTTCCCAGCCTCACCCATACCCAGGGGCACGCGGCTTCACCCGGATCCGGGACCCAGCGGGGTTTCGTCTTCTTGATCCCAATTCCTATTGGTCAATTCCCTCTCAGCAATTCCTTCGGCCATTTTCTCAGAGTTCCAGGGCAGCCACCGCAGAACTCGTTGGGCGGCGGGCTCGGCGAAGCTCCGGTGTGCCCGGTGCGTGGCGGCGGGCTGGTCCGGGGTGGCTGCGTCGGCCCTTGGGTCTGCAGCGGTGGCCGGTCGCCGAGCATGCGCACCTGGCCGCTTCCGGGGTGTTGAGATTCTTGAAGGACTCGGAGGTCAGCAAGCGCGTAGTCTCCCGCCCCATGTCTCCCAGGGGCTCGTCTGTCCGTGCTCGGCAGCGAGTGAAGCCTTCCCCTCAGCCGGAGACCGCTGGGGGAACTGCACCGAGCACGTTCCAGGCCACCATTGTGTCGCCTGAGCCGTAGTTTTTAAAGTGTGGTCTTTGGGTCACCGGCATCAGCTTCATCCCGCGTACCCCTCTCTTTTATTCTAGTTGTATAGCATCCGCTCAGTTAGCCCTCCGGTGGTTCTGGATGGTGTCTGCTCTGCTCTCCCGTTGTAGTCTCAAAACCGTTGTGGTAGGCAGCAATCAGGCTTCTGTCCTATGCCTCCATCTTGGTCCTTGTTTGTATAGTTAAGTCTTGATTGTTGTTGGTGTCACTGGGAGGAATTGTCCTCCAGGCCTATTGGCCGTGCGGACCCTCTGTGTCTATAAAGGAAGAGTTGCTGTGCGGAAGACACGCCTATGTGCCGGGTCTTGGTGCAGCAAGGCTTCGGCGCTCACTGCGTCTGCCTCTTGAATGTGTCCCTTATGGGAGTGGTCGAAGTCTGGTGTCATCTCACACCGACCACTAGATGCCCTCATTTCTGGGTCTCCAATGTAGTGTAGGTCAGCTACTGCCTGTGGCCCCTCAGCAGGAATTACAGCATCCCTTATATTCGTGACCTGTTTCGGTGCCTTCCCCTTTTGGCTGCCTCCCTATCGCTCAGCTTCCCCAATCTCCCTAGGTGG
This sequence comes from Cnephaeus nilssonii, assembly GCF_951640355.1. Taxonomy (NCBI): domain Eukaryota; kingdom Metazoa; phylum Chordata; class Mammalia; order Chiroptera; family Vespertilionidae; genus Cnephaeus; species Cnephaeus nilssonii. The sequence continues at coordinate 50,780,389 of NC_137075.1, forward strand.
TCGCTCTTGATATCCCCCTTTGTGGGCTGAGTGCAAAGTCTTGGTGTTGTTAAGCCTTGATTGCTGTTGGTACACTGGGAGGATGTGACCTCCGGCCCAATTGGCTGTGAGGATCAGCTGTGTCTATGCCGGGAGACAGCCCCATTCAACTAGACTTGCAAAATTGTAAAAGCCTCTGTGTTCAGCTTGGATGGGGCGGAGTTACAGGGCGGAGCCTACCGCCTTGGCTTCCTGTCAGCCCCGCCCTATGAGGTTCCTGTGTCCCTCCGTACTCCCAGCAAACACCTCTGAGAGAAAAGTGCCCTGGAGTTTCGCGCGCTGCCAAACAGTCTAGTCTCTCCCCCAATGAATCTGGATTCCCAGATTCTCTCCCGGAACTGGGTTTCCGTGTAGTCAGAATTGGGGCTCACCTCAGTCTGGCGCTTTTGTCTCCTTCCCTCCAGGGCGACTCAGCGGCACAGTCAACAGCCCATCCTCCGCGCACAATCCCCTGCGCGCCTCCGGTGCTCTGTTCTTCGCCGCCTCTCTGCATCTCTGCCCCACAGCCCAGCTTTCCCCAGTATGAGCCTGGCTTCCCCGGGTCTTTCCCGGAACTGGGGTTCAGTGCAGTTGGAACTAGGGATTCAGCACAGTCCGGAGCTTTTGTCTCCTTCCCGCTAGGGCAATCCAGCGGCACAGGCAACAGACCCTCCTCTGCGCGCATTCCCGTGCGCGGCTCCGGCGCAGCTCCTCTGTGTCTCCGTCCCACAGCTCAGACTCCCCCAGCATGAGCCCGGCTTCCCAGGGTTTCGCCGGGAAATGGGGTTCAGTGCAGTCGGAGCTGGGGTTCAGCACAATCTGGCGCTTTTATCTCCTTCCCGCCAGAGAACGCCAGCCAGGCCGTCAGCCGCCCCTTCCTCTCCGGCTCCGTCTTCCCCGCACGCTCGCGGGCTCGTGTCTCCGCCTGTGTCTCCATACCTCAAGCTTTTACGGCTTCTCTGATTTTCCTTGTGGTTTTCTTTTTCCTTCTAATTGTGGGCATTTCAGTCAGCCAGCTTTCCTGTGGTTCTGGATGATGTCCGTTTTGACTTTTAGTTGTGTTTTTGATATTGTTGTGCCCGGCTGTAGGTTAGGTGTTTAACCTATGCCGCCATCTTGGTTTCCCCCTCCAAAATGACCTTTTAAGAACTGAAAATCTCATCATATTTCTCAGAGGTTCAAAACCCTTTCATTCCTTCCATTGTATCTATAATAATAAAAGGGTAATATGCTAATTAGACCGGATGTCATTCTAGATGTCCTTCCTGACCAAGCCACGGCTGGAGGGAAGCCAGCCCCGGTCCTAGGTGCCTGCGGGCGGCCCAAGGGAAGCCAGCCCGGGTCCGGGTACTGGAGGGAAGCCAGTGCCAGCAGCTGGGGGAAGTAAGGCCTACTCTTGCACGAAGAGTCTTCAGATAAAACTCAAAGTCTTCAACAAGCCTGTGGCCCTACTCCTGGCCACCCAGCTTCCCTTGTAACCCCTCTTGTCCCGCCTGGGCTCACGTTGGCCTTCTTGCAGTATGATCCCCACTGCAAGGCCATCTTCTCTGATTGACATGCTCTTCTCTCCCCTTCCCCATCATCCTCATCCTTCAGGTGTCAGTTCAAACCTCACTTTCTCAAAAGACCTTCTCAGAATAGGCTCAGTCTCTGCTTTCCTAGCAGTCTGTACTTGGCCTTTGAAGTCCGTATCACAAGAGTAATACATTTTGTTGCTTACGTTATTATTTTTTAATGTGTGTACTGTCTCTAGACTGCATGTTCCATGAGGACAAGGTTCCTGTCTGTCTTGTTCACGGCTGCTACTCCTGCTCCTAGCACATGCCTGGCACATAAAATGCCATCAACAACAGTTACTGGATGAATGGATATTAGGACCACAGCTCATTACCTGATGGCCAGTTGTTCAAGCACTTTGTACCATCCAGATGGTTCTGTCTTGAGAATACCAGGATGGAATTTTTTTTGCTTTGCTATTGAAACCAGTACATTTATAGTTTTGGCCACGGGTGCCACGAGATCACCAAGATGCACATGAAGTGGTGGCAGTGGCATTCCATCGTCCCACCATAAAACAACATCAGTCCTTCTATTTTTTCAGTCATTAAGCCCCTCCCATGTGGCCCAAAAGGGACCAACTTCGTATTGGACTTCACATCTCATATAGGACTTCACATCACGGTGAAGTGCTACAATTGTTGTAATGCAAAGCATGGGAACCCAAGAGTGCACTGGCTCGGGGAAGCCCAACCAGAAGACAACAGCTCTTTTTTTTTCTTCTTCTTCTTTTTTTTTTTTTTTTTATTGTTTAGACAATAGCTCTTAATACCTGCTCCTCCTTTACACCTTGTCTATCGGCGTCACATATCACCTTGTGCCATGTCATATTCTACACATGGGCTACCCTGAGGGAGGAGTGGGATTTCTAGAGGGAGGGGTTGGCAAGGCACCTCATTTGTTTGCAGCACATGACAATTTGCATCTGCGTGGTTAAGTGGATTTATGAAGTGTGTTATCTCATTTAAACTAAACTTATTTTCACAAATAGTTAAGTGGCTAAAAGATCACTGCAAAGAAATCAAGAATTGAAGACTATTCTTCTTAGTACAAGCTCCTCCTTAGCTGCATTAGAGCTTATAAGAGTAATATAATTAGATGCAAAGTTTGATCTACCAAAAGTTAGAATTATTGAGATTTGAAATGTGAATTTATATCAATTTTATTGATCAGTAAATGATTTAAATGTATATTGGGCCTTGATATTATCTAATGATAGTATTCAGCCAATGTAATTAGCAAGACATTTTTAGAAAATGTTTATCATTAACTCTAACTTCGAAATTTGCTATTTTTGTGTATTTTATTATACATGTATAATATATTAGTATGCATGTCGATAACTTATACATGATTAAATTACCATTTATTTAGGAGTGCCTGCTCATAAAACTTTACTGAAAGTGGAATATGATCAAAAGTGTTTGCAAGCAGTGTGCTTCTGAATGAACAGGGACCTGACTTCAGATCCCTGTGTTATCTCTTACTATTTGTGTGGTGTGAGGCATGCCACTTAACCTCTCCAAGTATCAGTTTTCATATTTGTAAAATGGGGGTGCCTTGCTTAAAATATGGTTGTGAGGATTAAATGAAAGAATGTGGCCGAGACCCTCACTGAGCATAGAGCCTGCCTCCTAGTAGGCATTCAGTAAGAGGTTCCTATCAATGCTCAGTGTGTATTTATTCATTGATACTGGGTCTCTGCACACAGTGCTTAGTTCCTGCTGTAATAGCCACCCTATCCCTTTCTTTGTTTTTTAAAATATATTTTTATTGATTTCAGAGAGGAAGGTAGAGGGAGAGAGAGATAGAAACCTCAATGATGAGAGAGAATCATTGACTGGATGTCTCCTGCACACCCCCTACTAGGGATGGAGCCCACAACCCAGGCATGTGTCTTGACCGGGAATTGAACTGTGACTTCCTGATTCATAAGTCGATGCTTCACCACTGAGCCACGCTGGCTGGGCCCCATCCCTTTCTTGACCTAATTTCCATTTATCTTGTAAGATTCTGCTCTGAATCCACCTCCTTTAGGAAGGCTTCCGGTAAGTTCCTCCCTTCCTCAGGCTGGATAAGGAAGGTGCCACTCTCTGATACACTGAAGGCGTCTGCTTACTTGTCTGTCTTCCCCTTGAGACTACAAATTCCTTGAGTCCTTGAGGAGAGACTAGAATCCACTTATCTGTGTACCTTCTGCATCTTCAATGTCTGGTCGAAAGCAGATGCTCAAAAGAAAAATGTCTGTCAGCTGGATGAGCAGATGACTGAGTGTCGACCCAGGCTGACCCCACCATGATCTAAAGATCCAGAGCTGGCCTTCAGCAGAGTGCTGCTCGTCTGCCCCTCATGGAGCGCTGGCATGCGCTGACCACACCAAGTCTGCCATCCCACAGGCTGGCACAAAAACACCCATGTCCACACCCAGTCTTTCCTGAAAACTAACATTCCTTTTTTTTTTATTTCAAATGTGCCATTATATTTAAGTCAGCAATGTTGTCTTAAATTAAAAAAAAAAGATATTTCACCCTTTACCCAAATTTAAAATCTTTCTAGGAGAAGCGTGTGGTTGATGAGAGCTTACCCACACCTGCCAGCCGCTATGCAGGCCAAAAGTCCTTTGTGCCAAGTACGACTGAGAACCACCCAACCAGCCCAAGAGGAGGTTTCTGGCAGAATATACTAGTAAGTACACACATGGTGTGTACACTGTAAGTACCAACGTTTGTAAGTAGGGTTTGTGGGAATTTAACATCTTTTTTATTAAAAATATCAACATTCCCATTTTAAATTGAAGGTTGGGGAAACATTATCCTATTTTGCTAACTATTTCTTTCCATAAGGGAATTTATTATTAAGGATAGAGATATTTTATACATCTATAATATAAAAGGCTAAGCGACCGTCTGACCATCTGACTAGTCTGGAAATAAACACAATTAACTCCTTCAACAACCAGAAGCCTGTTGCAGTATTTATAATACACTGAGATTCAAGTTTTAAGTCAACATTTGAATAAATCAATGTCTTGGGAGGAAAAAGCCAAACCTTATTGAAAATATTTGTATAGGTGTCTCCCAAATGCTTATGTATGAATCTCTGGGAAAAACCATAAAAATGTCTATTTGCTATTCTGGTAACTGCTATTAATTTGCTCACTGGTCAAGAATTTCGGATCACTTTTTAAACATATGCCCAACGCAGGACCCAAGGTAGGAACACCTGATTCCCGTGTGCCTGTGAGTGAAAGGATACCAAGTTAGGGACGTCCTTCCTGTCACAATGGGAAGAACCACACCTGTCGTGGCCCCTGGAGCAGGGCTGACTCTTTCTAGCCCCATGGTCTCAGTGGCTAAGGTCTGGGGAGGGAGCTGCCTAGTGTTCTGGTTCCCACTGGAAGTAAGGAACCTGCTTTTTAAAAGAAACAATGTTGTAGCTCCGTGCTTGACCCACAGGACAGTAAAGAGGCATTGAGTGAATTGTTTAAGAAATCCTATATAATAAAATGATATGCTAAGTGTCCGGTCATCTGGTTGGCGGTTCAACCAATCAAAGTGTAATATGCTAATGATATGCTAAGGCTGCTCAACCAGTCACTATGACATGCACTGGCCACCAGGGGGAAGACAGTTGACTGGTAGACCAGTCACTATGATGTGCACTGACCACTAGGGAGCAGACGCTCCGACCAATAGGTTAGCTTGCTGCTGGGGTCCGGCTGATTGGGACTGAGCAAGACGGGCTGGACATGCCTTGGAGCCCTCCTGCAGTCCCTCCCCGGCTGGCCAACCTCCCGTGTTCCTCACCAGCCCCTATCGTGCACCGGTGGGGTCCCTCGGCCTGGCCTGTGCCCTCTCGCAATCTGGGACCCCTCGGGGGATGTCAGAGAGCCAGATTTGGCCCAACGGCAAAACGACCATTCGCTATGATGTGCACTGACCACCAGGGGGCAGACGCTCAACACAGGAGTTGCCCCCTGGTGGTCAGTGTGCTCCCACAGGGGGAGCACCACTCAGACAGAAGCCGGGCTCATGGATGGCAAGAGCCTCTCCCACCTCTGTGGCAGCACTAAGGATGTCCGACTGATGGCTTAGGTGGCCTAAGCCGTCAGTCGGACAACCCCCAAAAGTTCCTGGATTGTGAGAGGGCGCAGGCCAGGCTGAGCCGCCCCTCCCCACCAAGTACACAAATTTCGTGCACCGGGCCTCTAGTGAAGACTATACAATGAGATCAAGGCAGAGCATGGAGACAGTTCCAGGGAGCTTCAGCACATGTGGAAAATGGGGTCCTTAGGTGAGGGGTTTCCAGAGAAAGGGAAAGGAGGGAGGGAGGGAGCAATTATAGCTCACAGGGACCATAGTTTTATTTATTTTTAAATCTCCACCCGAGGATATTTTTCCCCATTGATTTTTAGAGAGAGTGGAAGGAATGGGGAGAGACAGAGAGAGAGAAACATCTATGTGAGAGAGACACATTGATCGGTTGCCTCCCGCACACACCGCAACCAGAGCCAGGGATGAAGCCTGCAACCGAGACACATGTCCTTGACCGGAATTGAACCTGAACCCTTCAGTCCATGGGCCGATGCTCTATCCACTGAGCCAAACTTGTTAAGGCAGGGAGCATAGTGTTAAAAAGACATTTACCATTCATCTAATTTGTTTTAGTCGGATCATTAAGAATTCACTTAAAAATTTAAATAACTTTAAAGAATAGCATGAAATTTTAATTTCTATCAAAAGAAGCCATGCTTTTGAAGAATTTTAATTACTGCATTACTCACTACTCCTAGTATTTTTGCAGGTTGGGGGAAGGTGGTAATCATAGCTATACCCCAAACCATAAATCCTCATGCTTTCCCCACTGCATAAAAATAATAAAATTAATAGATTACATTGGCATAATTCCATCAGAAATACCAAAGTATCCTTGGGAGTGACTACCTTCTACAGGGCAAGTTCCTGCTAATTTCCTTTGCGTCCCTACGTGTGGTCATCCAGCTCTGCCTTCCCCTGTATTGTTTTCACTGTCCTGTTATCTCCCCCTGTAAAGCTGCAAAACTTTCCTTCCCAAATGAACACATTAATGAATAAATACTTTCAACCATTTATAAGCATGAAACGACTATCTGTCAGTATACCTTGTTTTTATGAAAATAGTTTCCAATCTGAGAGTGGATGCCCTGCACCTGTGCTGCGGAAAAGCTACGCCCTATGTCAATAACCACAAGCAGTCATCAGACATTTAACGCCCTGGCAGGTCTGGGGTGGGTGGGACCCAGATCGGGACTCACGTTTCAGATTTCTCTTTGTTCCCTTTGCCAAGCAGAAATAAAGGTTTTCTCTAAATCCTGGTGGATTTGACAAGCACTCATTTTCACATTAGCCCATCCCTGATCTTTGAAGTGGGAGTCAGAGAAAGCACCTTTCCAGGGCGAGCCTTTGTGTCAGAGCAGTGAGAGGCTCCGTGAGACAGGAGGACAGTGCGATAGAGGGAGAAACACGAGCCTCCCGAGGGACCCGCATGCGGCCCCCCCCCCCCCCCGGGTCTCTCAGAACGCAGAAGCCTGTAGCCGAGGCAGAATGTGTTCCGTATATGCACCTGCCTTTCCCATCAAGTGTTACAGCAAGGTCCACACATGACCACGTGACATGAAAGGAGTAGGGAGAGTGGCCGGTGGGGAAGGGCGACTGTACCTACCGATTGCCCTGCTTTGCTCCAAACAGTTCTCGTAGACGCTGCTGCACTCGGAGTTCCCAGGCTGCAGGGACAAGACATCGTGAGACATTTAGCTTCGTAGCATCCCTTCCTGAACTTCCCCAAAATACACAAAGCAGGGAATAACACTCCCGGCAGACAACTTCACTTTCTGATACAGGAAGTGCCTGGCAGGTGAAAAAAGGAAACTGGGGTTTGGGGTGAGGAGTGTAGACTCCTTTCAGTGGTGCGTTGTTGGGGGCCGCAGAGATGGCGGTGAGGGTCATCACAGCTGCCACCACCAGGCACACCCTGAGGGACACTCCTTCTGCTGGGAGGTCACATTCCAGGACTCGGTCCAAGGCTCAGCGAGAAGGTGTGATTTCCAGGACACTTGTCTAAACACCGGCCACTTGGCAAGCCTCTATCGAACTGTGAATGGCAGGCTGCAGCCCTACTCTGCTGGGGCTGGTGCCAGGCTCGCTTTCATCCTTAAACATCTCGTGCTCGAATGGGATGGGACCCAGGGATGCCTTCAAGAAGGGGTGTCTGTGCTTCAGGAAGATAATCCAGCGGTTTCGTGCGGGAGCGTTTGGGGGCATGAAATTAGAGATAAAGAAGGGGCGTTCAGAATCATCTGGGCAAGTGAGGACTAGAACTAAGAAAGATGTGCTAGGAGTGGAAAAGGCTGGGTATATTCAAAAGACATAGAATCCTAGGTCTCTAAGATGAGTTGATATAGGGCTCAATGTGTGAGGAAAACAAAAAAACCTGTAGATTATTGAAAGAGTGGCAATGCCATTCTTTAACATGAGTAAATCAGTAGAGGACTCTGGATTGGAGTCCAGGAGAAAACGCTCAGTTCAGTCTTGATATAAACAAGCAACTTCATGCCTGTGGCATCACAGCCGAGAGAGGTAATAGCTGGAAGGAGAAGTTGGAGGACTACAAACACAGGTGTCAGGCCCCAGGGGAAATCGGGCCAGGGCAGTGCATTGGAGAGTGCCTTCCTGGTGGTGAGGCAGGGGCTTGGCTTCCCAGAGGAAGGGGATGCAAGAATACAAGACAGAAAAGAAAAGATGCAACTCACTTTGAAATGCATCAAAAATAAGATGGATGAATGGAGGATAGATGGCTACATAGGGTGACAGAGCAAATATAGAAAAATGTTAACTGTTGAATCTTGATGGTGAGTCTATGAGTGTTCACCGTATAAGTCTTTCAACTTTTCTGTATATTTGAAAATATTTATAATAAAAATTGGAAAGCCTGACAAAAGAAAGAAAACAGCAACTAGAGATGTGGGATCAGCATCACACAATGGAAATGTTTTAGAAGCTAACAGACGAGGTCTAAGAAAACACAAGGCAGCCAACAGGTATCAAATGCTGGAGACAAATTCAGAATACTGGAGAAGGAAGTAGGTTTAGCAATTAAACCATTGGTGGCTAAAAATAAATAAATAAATAAATAAATAAATAAATAAATAAATATTGGTGACTGCTGTAAAAGTACTTTCTCTCAACTTGTCAAGTGGAGTTCAGATCTTAAAAGTGTAGGTAAAGATAGTTGTGTGGTTTTTTTCCACAAGTTTGCGGGTAAAAGAAAGAGGAGGAGGTAGGACATTATTAGTTGTGTTGGAGGAGTCCAAGTTTCTGTGCAGACAGAAGGGAAGGAACCGGTAGACAGAGAGAGAATGCAGATGGTGACAGAGGCTGGTGACAGAACAAGGGCACAGAGTTGGTAGGATGGGTGGGTGGGATCAGGAGCCCCGGGGAAAGACTAGCTGTGGAGACGGTAACTAAGGAAGAGAGGCAAGGAGAATGTAGGAAGACTTGGAGACGGGGAAAGGGGACGTTGAAGATAGTGTGTTGGACTGCCCTGGGGTTCCCAGTGAAGTGAGATGTGAGGTCAGCTGCGGAGGCTGAGGTTGGGAATTGGAGTAAAAATGATCTACTCCAGGCCCTGTCAATGATTCACTCTCTGGCTCAGTACTGAGGAAGATGATACTTTCTCTAAATTAGCATTTGGAAACCCACAAATTAAACTCTCTAGTGATAAGGACAGAATCACTTTGCTAGTTCCAATCATAATAAAACGTTACTTACCAAATAGCACAACTTTTCACACCGTATGGGGCAGTAAGCCATCTGTTCTGTGGCTTGAACTCTGACCCGCACGTCTGAAACACCACCCATGGGTGGCTGCTTTCCTGGTATTTCATTGTAATACTCATGATCGTCTCTCTCCTCAGCATGGCCATCAATATGCACCTCCTCACTGTAAGGCAAAAAAGAATCCCCAAGAGGCTGGGCGGGAATTCAAATGCTGTAGGGGATGCAGAGGGGTCAGAACCACACAAATTATCCTGAAAAACACTGCATTCATGTTGTATGTTTACAGATGTGCTTAAGCCATGTCAAACATCTGGATGGAAGCAACCAGATGGCTGAGTTGTTTAGATTTCCGTGGATAATTAAAGTGGGACAAGCCAACCAAAGTGACAAGGGTGATGCTTTTGTGTCTCCCTCCCATGCCCAGGAATTAAAAAAATATATATGTAATATGTGAACTCCCTGAATGTAAGACATTTTTTGTCAATGGTATATAAAAATACAAAGTTTTCCCGGATACCTTTAGCATGCTTGGTACCATTTCACAAATGCTTTGCTCGAAGAAAATGTAGATATTGGGCAGAGGGCCTGCCCCAGTTTAGTAAACCAAGAGGAAAATAATTAAAAAGCTCCGGCCAGCTACCTTGTCTGCATAGGTCTGCAGGAGTATGTGGGATTCATAAATAAATATCAGAACCATATGTGGCAATAAGGTAGATTGATGTAAACATACATTGTTTTTTAAATTGAAACAGGGCAAGAAAACAAATGTACTTTTCTTCCAAACTGGAATTAGTACAAGTTTCTTATGAAAAAATAAATAAATCAAGTCCTTTTGGGTTGAGCCGATTCCACTGACAACACACACGGTTTTGTTGGGCTCATTACATGTCAACACAGTGACAGCACTAAGTCCGTAAGAGCTACCCTGGGAGAAATTCAACATCTGCACCTTCTGGTAACCACTTCTCCTTTGCTGCCCTCAACCACCTCATAAAAGGTGAGCTCCAAACCCAGTGTTTGTTGATACCCAAAATGACAAATTAGGGGGAAAGGTGTCCACATGCTTAGGATAGCCCAAGGGTTTTGTTTCTCAGGTGTGAATTCTGCAAGCCAGGGGCCTCACCACATTCCACCGGCCTGAACACGTTCAGCTTTCATTGCAGCCTTTCTGTGCCTGAGACAGAACAACCAGACCCTTGGGTCATGGTATATGTCACCCCAGCCACCATTTAGAGGTGACCTATTTGCACTGCAAACGAACAACCCAACAGCAATTCCTGCAATAGACATTTGACTCTTACTATTTTGCTCTTCTTTCTCAATGTATTTTGTTTTTACTGATATTTGGGGTTGAAATAAATCTGAGAAATCTGTTGATGTTTATTATTTTATGATGCTACTTAATTAATTCATAGTGTAGTGTAACATCAGAGAAACATGGCTGATCCCTTCTCACTTTTAGTTTCTTCTTTCATTTTGTTACAAACCAAGGAGGAATATCTGGACAAATATGAATGGAAGAAAAATGGAAAATGCCATATTCATTTTAAAATTAAACAAAATATAGTAAGTAAATAATTACAGAACTGTTGGCTGACCTTTCACAGGAAGTACTCAAAGAAGGATTTTTCAAATATTGTTTAAACCGGAGCTCAAAAGCCTGCCCTATGGTAGTTATGACATCTTGGGCCATTCCGTTGCGGCATTCCAATATGTGGCAGGCTGCAAAAGGATATACAAAAAAATTATAACCAATTTTCGATAAGAGAAGATTATATAAAGTCAAAATACTTCCAGAATATGACCTGGTAATTGAATAAACGGGAGGAGGTACAAGCTCTCTTCAGCTCTGAAGTGGTATAACAAGACCTCCTATTTCATACACATCCAGGAGCAGAAACACACATAGTCTATATCTAAATATCTCAAAACACAAATTTCGGTCTCGAGGTGGGTATTTTTGGGATAATCTTTGTAAAAGTAGGACAATTTTGACGAATACTCAAGGTCAGTGTTAGCTCTGGAATTCAATACAGGAAATGCTTAGGACAGCAGTCCGCAGGGAAGATGAGGTTTTCAGCCTTGTCCTGGCATGGGATGCTACAGAAGACTGACAAAAGGTAACTTTCCAAACCTCCCACCCCTCTCCCCGAAAAGAGATATGAACAACTAGTGAAGATAAGGCTTTAGAATACCCCCTCCTCTAGCCAACCCTTTGCCCGGTTGCTATCAGTGATGGTCCGGAATCCCCATCATTGAACCCTACGAAAAAAACTACCTCCAATAAGCATCAGAATCAAGATTTTGTGAAGATGGCATTATCAGAAGATATTACAAGTTGTAGTAGACACTTTCTCTGAGAAGCAGTTACTGGGAAGGGCTAGTTTTCACAAGCAAATTAGAGAAGCCAGTCGTGAAGGGGGCAGCTGTCAGAATGCCACCAACAAAGGAGCTGGTGTTCAGGGGCTGGAAATCACTCTCCCCTCCATCAGGAATGCCATCCTGGCCTCGGTGAGAGGTCGGTGCCAGGCTTAGGGTCTTGCAATAGGAAGGTTTCGTTGAATTGGAGGTTTCATAAGAATGGCTTAGAAAGAGTCCTGAGGATGACTTCAAGATAGAGGCAATGTCTCGTGAGAAATTTTTTAAGATATATATTGGTTTGTATAGCCTGAACAATTGAGGAAAAGCTTGATAACGGTTAAATAGGTACACGAATGTTGTAAAAACCCAGCTGTTCTCTGAGAACAGGAAAGGATTGAGTGCATGGGGAATCGGGTTAGATACTGGGGAAGCATCGTAGGTCCTGGGAACCCTAAAACCAACACTGGGAGAATGAGAGAATGACTAAAGGGGACATGGGAGGAGAGGAGAGATGCCTGACTTTATGGAAGTGCTTAACTGTGTTGACGTGGAAGCCGGGTTTGATGCTTTGCATTGTCTTGGACAGAATGTTGAATTTACTTAAAGTAAGAGGCAACTCATTCACCTCTGATTGAACTTGAAGAGCCTATAACAGTAGGTTATGGTAGAACCTACACTGGTGTTTCTTAGCCAAGCATTGATAATCATGTCAAGAAATGTCAGATGCTGCCCTAGCCGTTTCGGCTCAGTGGATAGAGCATCAGCCTGCGGACTAAAGGGTCCCGGGTTCGATTCTGGTCAAGGGCACATGCCCAGGTCGCGGGCTTGATCCCCAGTGGGGGGCATGCAGGAGGCAGCCGATCAATGATTCTCTCTCATCATTGATGTTTCTATCTCTCTTTCCCTCTCCCTTCCTCTCTTAAATCAATAAAAATATATTTTAAAAAAGACATGTCAGATAATTGTCATTTTAGATTAGTTTGACGTTTATTTAAAGGATTTATGTATTTGAATACTTTTGGAAGGGATGGGGGGCAGGGTGCTATTACAAAATCAAACAATGCTTAGATGTCAAAACCCCAAGAGTTATTGATCATTTCTTATAAAGTTGTCCCTTTCAAGAAGCAACCTGGATCCTGAAGTAGACTAGGAGCTAATTACGGTTTTGAAAACACAATTGAGAATATCTATAATTTTATATCCTTTCTACCAAAGGAAAGCGTTTGCTCTATCTTTAGACTGACATTTCATGACCCCTTCTTTTTCTCTACAGTATCTTCACATAGCGACCAATGCATAAGTGTTTCAAAAACATGTTTTGATGGAATAAATTCTGATTTTCCCGAATCACATAAATAATTCTACTGTGAGGAATTGTCTTCAATTTTATTAAAATAAGACCTACAATGAGCCCCAATAGTGGGGCAGGTCGTTCAAGCACTGACTGGTGCAAGTGACTGCATGGTCTTTGGGGAATGCTCTCCTCCTTCCTGGTCAGGCCTCATAGCCTCAAACCTACAAAGTGCCCTTGGAGATGTAGCCTCTAGCTGAGCAAAAAAAAAAAAAAAAATTTTACATTGTGATTTTTTTAAAAAAAAAAGACAATTCACTGGAATTTTTTTGTTTTTCACCCCATAAATTCTTGGTCCAAACACGAAGAAAAGATCAGAAATCATATGGAAATGGAGACAAAAATTTTTGTAATTTTATTTTTTTCTTAGAATCAAGGAGATATCTAGAGATAAACATGGGGAAGATAATGAGAGAGGCAGAAAATGCAAATATAAATGAACGAATGAATGAAAGGGAGAAGAAAGGAAGGGAGGGAAGGAGGAAGGAAGGAAGGAAAGGAGGGTAACTAAAGCGTGCCTCCCATGAGAGGAATGAGAGAACAAGGATGGTTAAAAGAACTCTATGAAAAGATTCAGATCCAAGTTCAGGTTCCAGTTACACTACGATCTGCGTGACCCCGAATAAGCTGCTCTACGGCAAGGGCCTCACCTGCCAAGGCAGGGCCCTGGGTGATCTCTGAAGTCCCTGCCGCTTTACAGGAATTGCACCCTTCCTGGGTGGCAGCCCCTTACACCCTCTGAGGAGCAGGGCCAGGCACGTGGGGGGCCCAGGAATGAATGCATCAACCAATCCCACCGCCGTCCTCCACCACCTCTCATATCCCGCTAATACGTTTCATTTCTCTCAGCTTTTCTCGTTCTGTTACGTTGAGGGTTTGGTCCTGTTCCCAGGCTGAGGCTACCAACCTAAGTGTCTGCTTCACTTTGGATAACCCTGCTACGGCCATATTACTGTTTTGAGAAGATTAAACAGAAAGAAAGAAAACCAGAGGTGCCTGTCTCCATGGAAGAAACAGCATTGGACCAACAGGCTGGCCTGGGCGAAGTCCGGTGCGGCCTCCGCGCTTCGTGGAACACACACGTCTTGGTGGCTGACAGGACGTGCTGCTCTGTGGATGTGGCCTTGGCTCTTTTTTAAGCTGGCCATGGGCCGGAGTAGGGATGGGCTTTAAATCACATACAGATATGCCCACTTCCCAGGGTGAGACAGGCCTCCAAAAGCTCAGGTAAGCGGCCAGTTTGGCCAAGAATTGCCCAGTCTTCAGCTAATGGAAGGAAGAAAGACAAGTCTGTAAAAAGTCCCAATTCCCAGAAAAGAATTTTCCAGTGATCTGATAACTTTGCTTGGAGGCCTGAGCTTTGATCTCCTTGACTGGAATCAGATGCAAACCTGTGTTCTTTTCACTCCACTGGCAGCCAGATAGACGCTGGGGTATCAGGTACTATATTAAGCAAAATTTAAAAGAATCTTAGGTTCATTTCCTTTTGTCTTTTACTTTGGGTTTCCTAATGAGATAGTCATGAACAAAAGGCTGACACTATTCTTCAAGGATAGCAGGTTATTCTTTACTGATTTATATTTGTTTTTAATACACTAGGTTTTGGGGGTTGTTTCGGGGGGGGGGGGGGGGGGGGGGCTTTTGTTGTTGTTACTAGAAAACAAGAAATTGAAAAGTGCAGCTTCTCAGATTAACCACCAGATGGTGCTGTGGGGTCGAAGCCTGGGGCCCACCATCTCTACGGAAGAAACGGGCCTGCAGAAGCAAGCCAGTCAGTCCATACTCAACTAATGTGAGCAGGGCAGTAGTGCATGTATTTTTGTAACTATAAACCTAAGTAAATGGGTTAAGTTAAGTTGGTTTTACCACCTTTCTTTTTCTTTTTTCTTTTTTTTTTACTTTCTTCAGAGACTCAGAACCATGGCCTTACTATGTGTGCAGGTAGTCCAGGTAAACCGGGGCCTCTTAACAGACTAGGTCCAGAGAAAATTTTACCTCTCCTGGATAAGAGGGGAAGAGACTTCCTCATTTGTGGCAATTGCAGGGGCAGGCTGTATTAGTCACTAAGTAAACTCAAAACATTCTTACTGGAACTTACCTTTTCTACAGAAAAGGCCTTTTATAAAATGAGGAGCTCACCGAAGGGTCCTAGCCAAGACGGGAAAAAGTGGCTTGAATGCACTAATGCTAAAAGTGAACGAAGCAAGCAGGAGACAGTGGGGACATTCAAGATTATTAGCATGAAGCCAGCCTCCTCTGCCCGGCTCCACTTCCTATCAGCCACGTGCCCATCCCTGAGGTCCGGCTCCTGCTGCTGCCAGTCCACTGACAGCATGCTTCCTAAGGTGACCAACGGCCTGGTAATGCTGGCCTGAATGGCATTTTCCACCTCCATCCACTTTAAACTCCTTTTCAGTATGAGACATTCCAGAGTGTCCTCTCCCAGAGAACCTTGCTCTTCCTCCTTCTTCGGTGCCACTCCTCTCCTGGTTTTCTCCCCTCCCCTGACTACTCCTCTGACTCTCCACTGTCCCTCGGCCTTCTCCCGCTCCCTGACACCCTCTGCCTCTTCTTCCTGGTTCCTCCTTCGGTGACCTCACTCATCCTTAGAGCAAAGAAGTTGTAGTTTTTCCAAGCTCCCACCGAAGGCATAATCTCATATTCTCTCTATGGCTTCCTCTGTCTCTCTCTCTCTCTCTCTGCCTGCTTCTACCCACCACTATCACCCTCTCACCCCCAGGATTCTCCTCTCTGCTGAACATTTCCCCCTGGATGAACCAAACCCACTGGGTAATTTTATAACATTGTCTTTCTGTTTCTGTTATTTTTATATTTATTTAAGAATTCAAAACACTTTACCCTTTATAAATGTAACAAATATTCATTGTAGATGTTTTAGATAAAAAGACACCAAGAATAAACTAAAATTACATAAAGTCTTACTATTCAGAGATAACTACAACTAATATTTTGGCATGTGCCTTTCCAATCTCTTTTCTATGTATATCTACTTCCAAAAAATTACATAGGCTCATATTATACACATTGTCTCATAACCTGCTTTGTGCACTTAATAATATTTTGAATATTTCCCCATGTCATTATTTATTCTTCTATAACACTAGCTTTAATTGCTGTACAGTAGGACAGTCTATGAATTCATTTAAATAATTTGCTATTCATTAATATTGATTTTTCCCATTACATAAATAATATATGCCAATGATCTTTACTGCTTAATCTTTGTGCATGCCCTCATTCTTCCCTTAGAAGTGAAATTGATGGTTCAAAATTATTTTTTTAAAGTTTTGATGCAAATTGTCAAATTGCTCTGCAAAACATATGGACCCACCCTCCTACTAGAAGTGTTCAGGAGTAACTGCTACTCTACGCCACATATTACTTATAGCGATGTTTGAAATTTGAAGATGAAATATGATATCAAATTATAATTTGTGTGCCTTTGCTTGCTAATGAGGTTAAACTTTAAAATTTTTTTAAATGCTTCTTGGATCCACGCAATGTCCTTGTATAAACCTGTGCTCAGGATCTGGACTCGGGCCGATGCTTATTGGCTGGGTGAGCTTAGGAAAGCCGCCTAATTTTTCTCAGCTCCAGTATTTGCATTTGTAAAAAGGAATAATTGTAATACCTACCCTCCAGGGTTGCTGTGAGGATGAAATGAGACAGTGCAGATAAAATGCCCCTGGCATATGAGAGCACACAATAAATGGTACTGTTTTTTTCCCCTTTTGGGGGGCCCTATTTTTATTGGTTTTTTGTCTTTTTTCTATTTGTAAAAATCCCTGTTCCTTTAGTGGCAATGTAACTCCAAACCACAGAGGATAGTGATAATAACTACCATTTGTTGAATACTTACTATAAGCCTGGCATTGAGATACTTTCACTGCATAAAGTAGCACATTAAGTCCTCAGAGCTATCTGATTTCTATTTCTTTTATACACACACACACACACACACACACACACACACACACACACGTTTTTATTGATTTCAGAAAGGAAGGGAGAGGGAGATAGAAACATAAATGATGAGAGAGAATCATTGATTGGCTGCCTCCTGCACCCCCCACACTGGGTATTGAGCCCGAAACCCAGGCATGTGCCCTGACCGGGAATCAAACTGCAACCTTCTGGTTCATAGGTCAAAGCTCAACCACTGAGCCATGCCGTCCGGGCCTGATTTCTATTTCTTCATCGGCCCTCATATCTGAGCAGTTCCCCAGTACTATTAGTTTACAAATTTGTCCAAACAGGCTCTTCCTCCCCAGGGCAGCTTAGAACTAGTGAGATGGCCTCCAAACCGGACTGTACGGTTCCAGACTGCTTTTCTGCCCAAGGGCACTGTTACAGATACAAATGCCAGGAAAGTCATCATTTTACCATTGCAATAGAATGACAAAAGCCAGAGTAATTTTTATGAAGTTCAGAATCTGCAATGATTCTGAATGACCTTTTAACCTGCATTCAGACCCCTGCACCATCTGTTTCTGGCCTATCTGCTCAGCCACGGCTCCCCTCCTTCTACCTTTTCTCTGCAACCCCACCTTGACACACACACACACATGCACACACACCATCCAAACACATAATCCCTAGCTCCATGGCCTGTGTTTTATTCATTTCTCCCACAAATTCTGACAGCACCTCTATGTTCCAGGCACTGCCCTTTAGGCCTGACCCCTCCCATTCTCTGTGCACATCCTACAGGTTATGTTTCTCTCTCCCACTAAATGCTGAGCCCATGGTGGCCAGGAATTGTCTTTCTTGCACAGCTCAGCTTCTTGTGTATTCGTATGTAATCAATAACTGTCAGTATCTCTGAGCAGAAAGTCAAGCCCAGAGGCTCAGGTGAGGGGAAAGGAATTAACCCACAGGGGCATGCGAGCAGGGGTATGTCGAGAACAGAGTGGCTACTCACAGAGGTTTCTATAACCAAGATACGAGAAGGGGCAAAGGGATAGGAAAAGGAGCAATAAGTGATGGAGAGGTACTAACTTTCAATCCAAGAAAATCACCCTATGTTTTTTAGTCGTTTATCTACTAGATAGACCCGTTTCCCTAAACAGGAATGATGAGGTGAGGACGAAAAGGAAAGGATGCTGTCTGTGTGTTATCTCAGTTACTCCTCCCAGCACCACCAGCAAGTAGATGTGCTATTCCCACTTAAAGCAATGGAGGTCCAAGGATGTGAAACCACTTGACTAAGGTCCTATGGTGAGACGATGGAAGAATTAGGATTCCCACCCAGCCTGTCTGGCTCCAGCATATTTCTTATTTTCTACACAGTCTGAGGCTAAAGAAAGAAAAAACTGAACCCTATTTGAACTGTCTCTCAAATCCCAGCCATGAACTCAGTCAGCTTTCCCACAGATGACTTTTCAGAATCCCCAGCCAGGGTCCCTGCGGGTCCCATTGAAGCAGCTGGGCTCTGATGGATTACTCAAACACCAGAGTGGGATCTCTCCGAGTGAATGAGCCACATGGCCATGGTCTCTGCCTCTCTTGTCTCGTTTAAGCAAAGGGGATATCCGCAAGCAGGCAGGTCCTCTTTAGCCATTGCCCTCACCAACCGGCATTAATCCCTGCCTTTCTCACCACCATTTACTGGGGAGCAATGGCATGCCCAGGGATAGTCGGTGCCTGATGGCAAAGTTACTGAGCATCTAGATTTCCTGATTAGTTCTTCCTTTCACCCTGTCCTTTTTAGCTCGAGATCAAAGGCTTTGTTGTTCAGGGGCCTTCCTGAAAACAGGAGGCCGTCATCGCTGGGAAGTCCAGGCTTAATTCAAAGAGGTTGCTCTTTTCTGGTATCCTTTGTTGTGCCTCCTTCTACACCCCCGTCTCCCTTCCCTGGTTCCTGTCTCTCCTGCCCACTTATCTGTTCTTCATCCTATCATTCAGAGTGAGTCCATTTCAATGAAGTGTTGCATAGCATTCACCACCTGTTCCTTCCTCTCCATCTTATCCGGGCCTTGTTCTTCTGGCAAGCATTTACTGAGCATCTGCTAGGTGCCAGCAGCTGGTCCCCACAATATCATTTCTGACCGTTCCAACAGCTTCCTGCTGTAGGACCCCCCTGCCTGGAGGTTTCGCTCTGACTCCACCTCCTGCATCCTGCTGCCCAGCCTTCCGGAAACTCTCCTTGGTGAACAGCATTCTCCACCCGTTCGCCCGCAGGATTAAGTCCCTGCTTATTAGCTCTCTTCTATGTGCCCTCTCGATGCCTTTTAGACATTTTTCTTCATGTACAATCTACATTCTTCTATCTTCTATTCACTTGCTCCCCGGCATGCCATATAGATTTCCACCTCTGTGTCTTACAGCTTTTTTTTTTTATATAATATATTTTATTGATTTTTTTTTTACAGAGAGGAAGGGAGAGGGAGAGAGAGTTAGAAACATTGATGTAAGAGAAACATCGATCAGCTGCCTCCTGCACACCCCCTACTAGGGATGTGCCCGCAACCAAGGTACATGCCCTT
Organism: Cnephaeus nilssonii; assembly: GCF_951640355.1. Taxonomy (NCBI): domain Eukaryota; kingdom Metazoa; phylum Chordata; class Mammalia; order Chiroptera; family Vespertilionidae; genus Cnephaeus; species Cnephaeus nilssonii. Next base: position 50,799,996 of record NC_137075.1, read on the forward strand.
GACCGGAATCGAACCCGGGACCCTTCAATCCACAGGCCGACGCTCTATCCACTGAGCCAAACCAGTCAGGGCCTTACATCTCTTTGAATTTCCAAATTCTACTCCATATGTACGTAATAAACATCTTGGGACAAACTTAGCGCTGGGATGGCAGAGGATGCTGCCCAACTGATGGGTTCTGGTTAAGGAGGAGAAGCATCCTCACACCCATCCCTACGCAGAGCCTGAAGGATCCAGAGTTAGGGATGAGAAGCAATACTAACCATTCTGTCTAGAGAAGTCCAATGACCTAAGGAACATCAGGCCCTTGACCCAAGGTGCTGCTAGGATATGAGTTTCTTGGATACCTTGCTAAATTCTGAGACAAGAAATCCAAGCAACTCATTCTTCCGTTCACTCAGCCATTCAACAAAATAGTTATTGGGTACCACCTATGTGCTAAGCATTGCGATGAATGCTTAGGAGGAAAAAATAGTTCTTGTCCTCATGGAGCCTTAGTAGGAGACACAGACATAAAACACATCAGTAAGTGAGTAAATAAAAGAATAAAAATGTGGGAGAAGTGTTAATAAAAAGAGAAATAAAGTGCAGCAGAGTGGAATAGGCTGACTGGAGAGAGGAGGCGCTCAACCAAAGTCCCTCTGAAGGAGAGACATTTAAACTGAGATCCAAAAGAGAAGTCAAGCACTCAAAGTGACATGCCAGGCTCTTGAACAGCAGGTGCACAGGTTCATCACACACACACACACACACACTCTGAGGCTAATTATCTGTAATTCATTTGTCCACGGAAGATGTCCAGCTCTTTCTATCATAGTCAAAACAGCTTTTCTTTTGATTAAAAAATAGATAAGACTTTTGGTTTATGGATCTCTCACATGACTGGGATTTAAATCCACCTGTGTGTATATATTTTTTCTACTTTGCTCTACTATTTATTTCCAACTCAAATTTACATAGTGTTTCCAGAACCCAACACAGCACTCTAGTGATCCCCATCACTCTGTATATTGAAAACAGCAGTTGATCGCTCTTTAAAGTTGGTATACAGCAGCTCTTAAGAAAATCTAGAAGTTGCTTTCCATACCTCGTTGATTAACTGGATCTTTAGCTACGTAGGCAACATAGTCTGTGGTATCCTATAAAAAAGGGAAAATGACTGCATTTAAAACAAATGGATTGCACTGTTGAAAGATAAGAGGACATTTAGGACATGATACAAAGTCAAGGACTTAAATATTAAGGTTTCCTTTTTAAAGAAAAAAGGAAAGCATCTTAGGAGGGAACATAAATACACACTTATATGGTTTAGAAATTGTGGGGTCCGCTTTCTCTGCCCCTTGTGGAGAGAATCTGAAGATTGGAAACTTAGAGGCAGACCGTGTCAGTAAGAATACAAGAGAATACAGGTAGGTAATATGCGAGGACATATATTCGTAAAAAGTGATTAGGGACTGTGACTCTATCCTGTGTTGAGAGTTGAAATACCAGGGGTTACCCAATCACAAAGGTGCCATAAACTTGGATGTGGGTGGCATCATGATGTCCCCGTTGTCCAAACAGACACCCTGTGCATCAGAAAATAATTCCATTAAAGAAACACTTTGCGTTTTGTGGTTGTTGGTTTGCTTGCGTGCAGTGCACATTAACTTAAGGAACAATAAAGCAGAAATACAAGCATTTATTTGATCAAGGCAGAGGAAGGAAAAACCATTTATTAAAAAAGAGAACCCATTAAAACCTAAGGAGTTAAATAGAGAGGAAGAGAGATGTGCTGCTGACTTTGTAAAAACTAACAAACAAAAAGCCACTTGGTAATTCTGATTTTTATTGAAAACAGTAAGCTGGTGAATGATAAGATTTGAATAATTAAAGATGCTTTTTGTTATCTCAGTTCTCAGGGAAAAAATACACACTGCCATCTGAAGATTAGAAGCATGACTCTCTAGAGGGAAGATGCAATCAACTGGCAGGAAATAAAAGCCCGTGTCTGTAATACCATCAAGGACAATCATTTAATAACCCGCAGTGAATCACACAGGAAGCGGATCTCAGGATCTGCATAACTTTTCTTGAGTCATTTTAAAAAGCAACACACTCCTAGGTAAATTTCTCTTATGCAAACAGATAAAAGGTTTGAACTATCTTGTAAATATGTAAGTTCATGTCTCCAGGCTTCGTTTTAACATAATTTAGAAGGAAGGCCACAATGGCTGGGGGCTTAGCGGCTCTTTTGAAAGTTACAGAGGCAGTGTGGTGCCGACATCGGTGTCTGGTGTATTGGATGATGGGGTAGGGGTCGTGGGACCTCTGCAGACCTGTTTCCTCATCTTCAAAAGAGTGTCCAACAGTCTTAGAGTTCTAAGATTCAGTAACTGTGATATCTGGGAGAACTTAAAGCATGTTAAAAGTAAAGCACAAATAGCGGGGGACACTACGAGAAAATGTATTTAACCTGGTCATACTCGTTAATGCATTTTTGAAATGGAGCAAGTATATGTAGATGCAGAAGCATTACGGAGAAATGTCTCCAGGGCTGACAGAAGGAAGACCAGTAAGCCGTTTGTGAGAAGAGAGTAAAGGTGAGGGGGAGCAAAGGTCAGAAAGTAAAGAAGAACACCCAGTATTTGTCAGACTTTGGAGAAAATACGGTAGAAAGAAGGGCACTACATTAGGCCATGGCGGCTTAGCTTCTCACCCTTGTACCCAGTCAAGCTGTGAAGTTGTGCATTATCTCAGTGAGTGTCCTAAAAAATATGGATGAGTGTGACCACATTGGTGATAGTTCTCTCGCATCACTCTGTGCCAAGCAAGCACCGTCAGTTTACATGCGTCATTTCAGTCAGTTCTCACCCTTCTGGGCAAGGGTGATCCTTCCCCTTTTACAGGTGAGGGCCCTGCAGCTTAGAGAGGATAAATGGGTCAAGTCCACTTGACACCAGAGCCTCTTTCCTCTACTCCCCTGACCTGAGGGTAAATGTCACCTTCGTGCCAATGTTTATGAAGGCTCCAGTTTTAATTTCCAACCAGCAGGCTGCGGCCCCAGCTGTAGGGAGCACAGAAGTCCCGCGCCATTCAGTAGGTAAATACTTTCCCACAGTGGCTACAAGTTCTTTACTGTTTGCTTTTGGTAGGGGCAACGGCCCTTGGTGAGTTGTAAGAGCTACAGAACTAAAGGCACATGAAGTAGGTCTAAAAGTAATTGGGGTTCTGGAGAACTATGATAAGCATCATGCAGGGCATGCTTATGGTAAATGCTTATGGTAAATCCTAAAAGTGACAGGAATCCTTAAAACGCAAAAGGGGAAACTTAAGGCAAACAGCAATGATTGTTTTTCACATGACACTTATAGAATTCATTACTTTAAGTCTCTTAAATAAAGTATTGGAGTTCTTTCATGGATGATCAAATAGAATGGGTGTGAGAGAGAAGAGACAGGGCTGGCTTTTCCAGGCTGGATTCAGTACCAAACATGTCCCTTAGTGTCACTGTGAGGCCAGATGATAAGGCTGGATAGATGGGGCTTCAGATTCAGAATTGGGGTCACACTGCAGCTGCTAAGTGGCAGGCACCCTGCATGTCCCCTGCTTGCTAGTGAGTTCGCTATAAGCCATTTGTGAAATCTCTTGGGGAAAAGGTGGAACTCTTATCATTCAGTTTATTTTTAAACTAGAGGCCCGGTGCACCAAATTCGTGCACTGGGGGGGGGGTCCCCTCAGCCCACCCTGCCCCGTCTCACAGTTCGGGAGCCCTCAGGGTATGTCCTACTGATGGCTTAGGCCTGCTCCCTGCGAGCCTAAGCCATCAGTAGGCCTCCCTCTGCAGGAGGCAATCTGGCTGATCAGGGGAAGGCGCCACCCCCATCACCTTGCTGCTGCTGCCACTTCTGGCCACCACAGCCGCCAAGGTGTTTTCATCAACATGGACTCCAGTCCCTTCACCATGAAAAAATGACAACTTTCTTTAGGCATTTTCAAGATGTCTCTTTCATAGGATATGACATTTCTTTATTTCTTTCCTTTTTTTTTTTTTTTTAATCCTCATCTGAGGATATTTTTCCATTGATTTTTAGAGAGCTGGAAGAGAGAGGGAAAGACAGAGAGAAACATCAATGTGAGAGGTTCACTTTGATTGGTGGCCTCCTACATGAGCCCTGACCTGGGCCCCGGCCAGGGAGGAGCCTGCAGCCTAAAGTAAAACTGCTAAATTAGATACAATCTGGCTAATGTCCTATAGGACAATAAAACCATCACTTTTTGAATTGGTGTGTCTTCTAGACAGAAATTAGTTACATCTTTAAAAGCCTAAAAATTCTTTTCATCTTCTCACTTTGCTGATCATTATATGTAACTTTCCAGGGCTGTAAAATGTCAAAATATATGGAACTTATTTAATTGTAAATAGTGTTTCAGATTTATGTGTTTCATAGAAAAGGAAATGATCATTCTGTGGGCCTCTAATGCCCCAAATATACTGAAAGGACTTGCTGTCCACGTTTTACTCCAGGCCTGTGCTGGGCCACGGCCTGTGCTCCCAGGCTGCTTGGCGGGGCCGTCCTGGCCTCCCGGGGCCAGTGATGGTCCCAGGAAGGCTGCTTTGGCAGAACCGCCCTGGCTTCCTGGGGGCAGCGATGGTCCCGGGAGGCTGCGGGCTTGGCGCCTGTTCCCAGGACCCAGGCCACTTGGCGCCGCCCACCCCCAGCTGCTTGGCGCCTGCACATGCAAATTAACCCACCATCTTTGTTGGGCTAATTTGCATACTCACTACTGATTGGCTGGTGATCGTCGTGGAGGTACGGTCAATTTGCATTTTTCTCTTTTATTAGTGTAGATGGTGGCACCATAGAACTAAAATATTCATTTGAGAATAACTACATCAAAGCTAAAAAGGTGAGGAAGTAGTGAAGCCTAATGAGGAAATTAAGTACTTCTTCAATTAAAAAAAAAAAAAAAGAAGAAGAAGCAGTGATTTAAAATCCTATAAAGATTGCTTTTCTTCCATATGCTTCAAGGATGTTCTGAAGGCAAGTTGTCTACATTTGACATGGTTAAATACTTTGAGTCACTGGTAGCCAATGAGAAAACAAGTAGATGTTTTAAAGAATGGGCTGATTTAAATAGCATTTAACTATGTATTTTACACATAAAATGTTATGCCAACACCCAAGAGAAGGAACTTGCTTAAATACAGTAGATGCCAGTACAGGAAGCAATGATTCTACACAGAACCTTCAGAACTTCATTTCCTTCAGGAGAGACTTATTTTTCCTTTAAATATTTAGCCTCGACATTAAAATCCATCAAAACTCTGCAGTGACAACAGCTGCCAGATTCAGTGTTTACCACCATTCAATAACTCTCTTGGGTTTCTGGGTTATGTGTCCTATCATTTATGACCCTAAATTTTATTCCTCCAATTGAAGAGAGAAACTAAATGTGGTGGAGAGGAAAAAATCATCTGTTCAAGTGGGTTTATTGCCTCACTTCTGAAGGCTATGCTCTTTAGTAATAAATGCAGAACAGAAGGTAACATATTGTCGGTTAGGACCAGGTCTTCATATGGTCCTCATGCTTTCCTGACATGCCTGATGGTCAGTCGTCATGAAAGGCAGACTCCGCCCTCCTCGAGCCTGCTACATGTGTGCAGGTGGAAAAATGTCAGGATGTCAAGGGGAGCAAAGTCCTCCTTCTACTCTCTCAGTTTAAACAGATTTGTTTTCTATTCAGCCACAAGCTTCTTAGCTTTAATGCCCTTCTCCTTTTGCTGTAGTCCAGAAATGACGCAGCACCAAATCAGGGAGTGACTCTCCCCTCTGCACAGTAGGCTTGCAGAGAGCACCACTGGCTCAGCGCCATGTGGCCTCCTGGTAGCCAGACACGGCAGTGCTCTCTCCCCACCTGAGCGTTGCCTCCATAAGCTTCTGCAAACCGGGATGCTCATTCTAGATGGGACTTAGTTGCCATGCATAGCAGGTAGGCTTCCCCTCATGTGCCAAATCCAACTGATTAGTAGCATCTGCCTGGAACTCTATGTGGAGAAGAATTCTGAGGAAGGACTGGCAACACATGTATGACACGTTTGTTTTTCATGACGTTGATGCTACCTGCAAGAAGCTTCTCAGATGATAACTCCCTGGCTATTAGCTCGCCTACTAATCCAGCTATTTTAAAAATCAGTAGTAGGATGTATTTTGTCAAAACCAAAATTTTAATTACCTGTTACATGTAGCTATTCACAAATTCTAGTAAGGTATTTGAAGAGCACATGTAGTGGCTAACATGCTTTACATGGAAGTTTCTATAACTCTTACAAAAAAAGACCTTAATGAATCCATACTTACAGGATCCCCTCCAGAGGCAAATGAAATAGACTGCATATGATGATTTGCAATAATCTGGAAAACATAAACAATTAAACATGTGTGATGCTATAAATTAATTACTCCTAGTTACATACAATCTAACAGTAATGGACATCCATTTGCTTTGTGTTTGCCTGGACAGCATCCCTGTGGAAACCAGTCCACCCACATTTTATGAGAATCTCACTTAGACCATGAGATTTCAGGTGGTTTTGACATGCCTGTCTCATTGCCTCTCTCCTTGCAGGTGGACACATGGCCCAGGCCTCGCCAATCAGAAAACATCTGGATACAGCAGAGCCAATCTAAGTCTTTGGGGAGAAACTGATAGGGACAACAGGAAAGGATACCTCTCTCTCTGCCATTAAGGACCATGTACGCACAAAGCTTCTGGGAGCCATCTTTTGCTGACAGGTAGGAAAATCCTACTGGAAAAATGAAGCTTTCCCTCTGGAGAAAATCAGCTGAGAGTTGGAAAATAGAAAAAAAGTATAGACTGACAGCTGTCAGAGGGGTGGGGGTGGGAAGGCTGGGTGAAAAAAGGTGAAGAGATTAAGGCAAAGAGCAAAACAAACACCTCATAGACCACAGTATGGTGATTACCAGAGGGAAAGGGGGTGGGGAGAGGAAAAGAGGGTAAAGGGGGTATAAATGGTGGTGGAGGGAGACTTGACTTGGGGTAGTGAACACACAATACAATATACAGATGATGTATTATAGAATTGTACACCTAAAACCTACAAAACTATATTAACCAATGTCACCCCAATAAATGCAATAGATAAAAATAAATAAATAGATAAAAACTCTGGTTGTAACATTTGTTTCATCATTTCAACCAATACAATTCCTGTCCCCCTTTATCATTTTTTCTAGTTAACTTATATTTATATAAATTGGTTTGAATTGGATTTTCAGTCATTCACCACCAAAAGTATCCTAAGAAATTAACACTAAGATTTCCAATATGAAGTAACATTATTCAAGTGAACTGCATTATTTAACTAAGAAGATTGTTTCTTTTACTTGAGATTCTAGGATCACTTGTTCATAATCTACAGGGTGAAATGACCTATTTGCAGAAATGTGTTTGTCATACTGTTTTTGAGGGTGCATTAAAATATCAACTGTGCACCTGTTAACTAGTCCTGTCTTCAAAAGTGTTTAACAGAATATACTCAAGTAGCTTATATAAAATGACCAAGCGATTCTACTCCTAAATGTCTATACAACAGGATTGTGTGAATATGTGCACCAAACGGTATGCTAAAACGATAAGCATTGCCCTTTTCATAAAAGCCCGCAACTGGAACCAGTCACAGTGACGACTATAGTGATATTCAAGCAATGAACTACTAATAGCAACAATGTGCTTCTTGGGCAAAAGAAGCCAGACACAAAAAAATATAGGCTGAATGATTTCATTTATATAAAGTTCAAAATGGCCAAAATTATTTTATCCTGCTTGAAGTCAGGATATTGGTTACTTCTGGGCAAAGGAAGAGAGAGCAAATGGTTTTCTGGAATTACATGGTGTTTCTTTATCCGGGTAATAGTTACACAAGTATGTTCATTTTGTGAAAATCATTATTATGTGTGCAACTTTTCTCTATTTATGTTTTCTACTAGAGGCCTGATGCACGAAATTCCTGCAAGGGGCTCGGCCCTCGCAGCCCCGGCTTTGTCCGGAAGGTCATTTGGAAGGTCGTTCGGCTGTCTGGCCTAATTAGCATATTACACTTATTATTATAGATATTTACATTTCAGTTAAAATGATTACTAAAAGCAAAATCAACATACAAAGATCATTCCTTTATATCAGCAATAGCCAATTAGACACTGTATTTGGGGGTAGAGGAGGTACATTTACAAAAGTAACTACAGATAAATCTAAAAAGAACTGTGTAAAGTTTTTTTAAAAACTTCATTGGAAGGCATAAATACTACCTGAACAAGCAAAAAATAAAAAAGATACATATCATCTTTATGGATTAGAAGATAATATTGTAAAGATGTCAATTCTCCCCCAAATTAATCTGTAATTTCCATGCAATTCCACTAAAAATTCCACCAATGTCATTTAGGGAACTTTTCATACTGCTTCTAAAATTCACATGGAAGAATAACTGTGCAAAAAAAGCTAAAGAAAAATTTTAAAGAACAAAGAGACTAGCCTGGCTGGTGTGCCTCCGAGGTTGAGCATCAACCAATGAACCAGGAGGTCATGGTTTTCCCGATCAGGGCACAGGGCACATGCCACATGCCAAAGTTGTGGGCTCGATCCCTGGTAGGGAGTATGCAGGAGGCAGCCAATCAATGATTCTCTCTCATCATTGATGTTTCTATCTCTCTCCCTTTCCCTTCCTCTCTGAAATCAATGGAAATGTGTTTTTTTAAAAAGAACAAAGAGACTAGATTTTCCTTATAAGCAAGACATATTATAAAACTACGGATTTCATTAGAATACAAAGTCTAAAAACAGACACATATTCATGAACTTTTAGTCTGATAAAGGTGGCATCTAACAGACAAAATGATAAGTGATTAAATTAGTGGAGTTGGCTGGCTTATATGGAAAAATATATATAAATAAGTCCTGTCCTCATACTATCTATATATATAAATGTTTGATTCATTAAAAAATCAACAAATACATCAGAAGGCAGATAAAAGATTATGCTTGTGATCCTTGATGTAGGAAAACCCCATCTTATTAGAAGACAAACCAAAAATCCCCTCAAATTAGATTACATAAAAACTCATTTTAAAAATTTGTATTAGAAAAGAACCCTAAAACAGGACAAACAACAGGAAGAGAGAATATATTTACAACATGCAAAACAAAAGTATTCATATAGTCAGAATTTATAAGGAGTTCTTATGTATCCATAAGAAAAATAAACCCAAAGTAAGACCAGTTAATTTTCAGAAGTAATGCAAATGTTCAATAAACAAATTGAAAAATAATCAGTGTCTAAGAAATCAAGACTATTCAAAATAAAACAAGATACATTAAATTGATAAAACTGTCCAAGTTCAACAAAATCACGTGTGGCAAGGGTGTGGATATTCTCAAACACTGCTGGCTAGAACTTATATTTGTATAGCAACTTTGGAAAGCAATTTGACAGTATTTATTCAAATTAAAGTATGCATACCCTATGATTCCACCTTTCCACTTCCAAATACTGTATTTATTCCAGAGAAACTGGCATATGTGGACGTTCATTTAGCCAGTTTATAACATCAAAAAATCGGACATTATTTTTGCATAGCTAGGTCAACCATAGTATAGTTATACAAATGAAGTGCTATATATATATATATATTTTTTTTTTTCAAGACAATGCTGAGGGGTTTGGTTTATTGAAGACAGTTATGTGAGACATTGAAAAAAGTTAAGATTTTTCCCACGAGGGACTAAGGTCCAGGTGAATGCAAAGAAAAAGGATTTAAAGCATACACATCAAATTGATGATAATGGAAAGTTACCTCTTGCAAAAAGAAATGGGACCAAGTATATCCTCACTAGAACTTTTTTAAAAGAGCACGGGCAATATGCTTTTTTGGTAAATTTAACTTTTCCTAATGAGGAACATCGAAAGAAAAAAAAGGATCCGTCCTTAACATGTTGCTTTGTGGTTGAGAACCCTGTGTGGTTTGCAGGTGTGGACTCAGAAGTCGTTGGCGCGGACAGAAGGTAGTTAAAACCCAGGAGCAGACGCGGTGGCCTGGGGCGGAGGCGGGAGGCAGCGGGAAGGAGGAGGACAGCGCGTGGCTACCGCGGCACGTATTTCCCCGTTTGTAGCATCACCAGCAGCAACGCCGTCAAGTGACACGGAGACAAAGGAACGCTCTCGCAAGCACAGTCTTTTCCGACATCCATTGGAGCGAAGGAAACACAGACCCCCAGGCCACGCAGGCACCTCCCCGGGAAACAGCGAGCGGCGGGGCCGCGCCGCGCGCGGGGCGGGGGGCGGTGTCTGGGGGTCACCCTGACGCCGGGGGGCGCGCACGCCGCCGGGGCACGCGCACAACCGCACGGCCCGCCGCTCCGATCCTGCAGCAGACGCCCTGCCCGAGCTCGAGCCGCTGGCGCCATGGCGGACCTGCACGAGCTGTCCGAGCTGTACGAAGAGAGCACTGACCTGCAGATGGATGTGATGCCCGGCGAGGGTGACCTCCCGCCGATGGAGGTAGGCGGCGGGAACCGGGAGCCGTCCCCGAACCACCCCCGCCCCCGGGGCCCGCCCCAGCCCGAGGAGGAAGGCCCGATGGAGGAGGAGGGGGCGCAGGCCATGGCGGAGGCGGCGGGGGGCCGAGGCCTCGCAGGCCGGCCCAGCCCCGGGGAGCTGCCGGGCCTGTTCGCCGGCCCCGACTTTGAGGCCGAGGAATTCGACGACTGGGAGGACGACTACGACTACCCCGAGGAGGCGCAGCGGCGCGGGGCGGGCTACCGGGCGTCCGTGGCCCTGGACGAAGCCAACAAGATTTTCCTGAGAACACCCGGTGCTGGAGAGGCGGCCGGGGACGGCGGCTTTCAGATGCATTACGAGAAGACCCCGTTTGACCAGCTGGCTTTCATCGAAGAGCTCTTTTCACTGATGGTTGTCAATCGTCTGACCGAAGAACTCGGCTGCGATGAGATCATTGACAAAGAGTAGCTAAATGCGGTTCCAGAGGAGGAAACGACTTGAGGGGAGACCCAGCACCCCACTGTCTCTTGGGTTTATTCCAAATAGTTCCGTGCCAATGAAAAACTTGATCTTCAAAGAAAAAAAAATTTTTTTTGTTTGTTTTGTTTTTTCAGAATAGAATAGGGCAGTGACTGCACAGTTGTGAAAAAGGGAAAAAAATAACGGTTGAAGAAAAAGGATCTTAGGACTGTTGAAACCTGTTTGTCCTGAAACACCTATGGCTTTGACTTTGTGATTGATCCGGATTCTCTTCTTTGCATTGGGAAAAGTGACTTCCACATCCACTGGAAGGAATGGTTTTGCAAGAATACATCGTGACCAAGACAAACTGCCGGCCAGTGCCAGAGCCCACTGATACTAATTGCGTGAGAAAAAGTAATGTATCCAGCGTAGGACACCAGGTGTCTTTTGAGTTTATTGGACAGAAAGCCTATTGAGAAAACTTTGAAAATTCCACTTTGTGATCTATTCAAGCTATAGGTATCAAAGGCTAAATTTTTTAGTGTATAATAATAAGGTGAATATTCTTAGTATCCCAAAAGAAAAAGCAAACCCCAGAAGAAATATGTATCATGTGTACTACATCTTAACATGTTTCTAAGGGCATCTGAAATTTTATTTGTACATGTATCTTGATCATTTATAAAGCTGTTGTGATCTGTAATTCAAGAAATTCATTATCTTGACCATTATTTTTAAAAGTAAAAAAATGAAGAAATTCTTAGTAAATTTTCAAATTCAGACATTAAAATGTATGTGAAAGTATAAAGAAAACTATTTCTAATACCTTCATATCCTAGAGAAATTTTGTTTTACCTTTAACTTTACAGGGAAAAGACTGGTGGAACTTCATCATGAAAGAACTGTTAAGTGAAAATTGTCAAGTAAGAGAAAGGCCCTACATTTAAAAAAGACTTTATGAACAGTTATGCCGTCAACCTTCAAAGGTTTCAAACCTATCCAGAAATTTCTGAAGTTTCCCTCTGTCTCCTCCTCTAATTAAGCTTGTTATTGGTTATGCACCAGCATTTGAGATAATAAAATTTCTTGTTCTGTGTATTTTGTTTGGCTAATAATTAGTATGCATCCACACCTTATATACTATTTTTACTGTATTCTATTTCATTGCATTATTGCAGCCACTTTATGATTTAAATTTAACCGCTATAAGGGAAAGTGTTCCCACTTCAAATATGTGATTTGCAAATTAATTTGGGGAAACTAAATTTAGTAAATTCCTATAAGAGAATTTGCCAACCTGGGAAAACCTGCCCTATTAGTGAGCATGTTACTGTGGTTATCTTATTAAGGTTCTAAAGTTCTATGATAATTCTGTCAAGGCTGTGACCGGTGAAACAGTGTATCGGCAGGTCTTAGGACCAATAAAGAGGTACTAGATGTTCCTGCTCCATTATGGCAATAAGAGACACATCTAATACAACATGACAACTCAGGGCCTTAGAGAGGGGGGTTGTTTTCTGTAAAACATGGGACTGACAAGGATGATCACAAGAACACTAGCTTGGTGGGCAGGAAGAGAGAGATGGGGGAAAGAACTTCTTAATCCAGCCTCCTCCATGCCTCACTTGCACTGCATTTTCAGACAGCTCACAGCTGCAGTTAGGTGAGTCTGGATAAGTAATCAATTGCCTGTGTGATGTGAATGCACAGTACAGTACTAGAAGGGGAGAGGGGGGAGGGGGAGGGGGAGGGGAGGATGCCAATAACGATGAAATAACCAGCTGCGTTTATCTCCAGATGAAGATGTAGGAAATAGAAAAAAACAGGTCCACAAACCCAGAGATGTGATTCTTTCTCTGGGACTGACGGGGGAGCAAGAGGAGGGGGAGAGAAAACCACTCCCTGTTGAGTTTGAAGGCTTGCTTTGGGGAGAAAGACCTGCATTCTGCAACTGACTCCTAATGGTTGTCTGTTGGTCTTAGAAACAGGCAGTGAACTGAGACACCACTGAAATTAATACTTGTTACTTTACTGAAGGTATAAATTGTTACCATTTTTAACACCCCTGTAAGGAGTGTAAAATCACTTTTATTTCTATTATAAACCTTATCACAGACTAGACCCAACCTACCTGATTCAAATTTAGGCTCCACTACTTACTAGCTTTTTTTAAAAAAAAAAAAAAATATATATATATATATATATATATATATTTTTTTTTTTTTTTTTTTTTTTTTTTACAGAGAGGAAGGAGGAGGGATAGAGAATTAGAAACATCGATGAGAGAGAAACATCAATCAGCTGCCTCCTGCACACCTCCTACTGGGGATGTGCCCGCAACAAAGGTACATGCCCTTCGGAATCGAACCTGGGACCTTTCAGTGTGCAGGCCAATGCTCTATCCACTGAGCCAAACCGGTTAGGGCTACTTACTAGCTTTCTAAGTAGACAAATTACTTAATATTTCTGCCTCAGTCCTGAATTGAAAATAGGAATAATTATATATAATTAACATAATAATGAAGATATAGGTAGGTAGGTAGGTAGGTAGATAGATAGATAGATAGATAGATAGATAGATAGATGATAGATAGATATAGATATCTTCATTTAATGGAAACTAAAGAGATACATGGTAATAGAGATTAGGAAAAGCAATATATCTCTTCATTTAATGGGTACTAAAGAAAGGATTCTGGGAAAATTCTGGTCCTGGTTTTGTGTGGGGAGAGAGGGAACTTAAGCTTATGAGTATGCAGTGTGATTTGGGGAGCATTTTCTGCATCTGTTCATAAACATTACAAAATGCTTGCTTTAATCAGATATCCCGCATTGGCTGCCCTAAGGACAGATCTGTTTTGTTTGGCTCATACTTATAATTAAAGACCAACACTTCATACTCGAGAGACCAGTAAAACTCTCAGGTTTCCATCCTTTTTTTTTTCTTTTTTCTTCAAAATTAGGAGATCTGGCAGTCCTTGACCTACAGTGACATGGAGAAAGCTCCTGATTCACCTTTACACAGGGAAGGTATTCTGTTTGCCATGACCCCCCGTGTTGTCTCTCTAACAGAGTCCAAGTGGCACTCACCGTTTATTGTGCTTGCACCACTTAAAATTTTTTTTAAATATATTTTTATTGATTTCAGAGAGGAAGGGAGAGGGAGAGATAGAAACATCAATGATGAAGGAGAATCATTGATTTGCTGCCTCCTGCATGTTCCCTACTGGGGATGGAGCCTGCAATCTGGGCATGTGCCCTGACCTGGAATAGAACCCTGACCTCCTGTTTCATAGGTCGATGCTCAACCATTGAGCCGCACCGGCCTGGCACAACACTGGTTTTTCTTGTGCCTAAACACTGCATTACCTGCCTGGACTCTGTAAATATTTGCGACTAAAGAATGTCTCTATTTCCTGTTTGGGTTTTCTTTAACCCTCCTTACCTCTTTATTACTCTTCTCAATTTCAGTAGCTGTTAGAGCTGTGTGGTAGGAGATGTAGAAATGAATAAAGAAATACTAAGAATGGAAACTACTGAGACTGACATTTTTGCTTAAGGCCCTAAAATACTGTATTAAAATATGTGAAGGAGGTCTGTTGTTTAAATTTTTAAAACAAGGAATACACAAAAACCATTTTTAAACCCTATAACTTGCTTTTCTAAAATATATTTTGCCATCCCAAAATATGGTTTTAAAAACTGCAAGCTTTACACGTTTAATATAGTTTATTTCCTGCCTCTGAAGTTCAATGAGACGTTTTCTGGAAGTGAATGGCTAGTTATATTTTTAAAGTTTCAGTGGCTGAAAATAAATGTGAACCATCTGACCCATAAAAACTCTGTCATCTAGAATGTATCTATAAACTTGAACCTGTTTATGTTTTCAGTCCAAAGTATATCTTAGAAGTTAAGGGAGGGGGAGGCATTAGTGTATCTTTGTATTTATCTTAGAACTTCAAAGGGTAGCTTTTTAAAAGGAGAATGTAATTACAAAATCCTTTTCTCACGCTATAGCCATAAGGTTCCTTCTTTGCTGCCTTCGTGCCTCGAACACTGAAGTTGCCCTTTTGATGGAATATATAAAGCTTCTTGAGTTTAAGCATCTGGAGTGTGGCACATCTCTTTGTACACTGCCCCCAAGCCATTTCCCCCAGGCCTGCAGAATAGTTCAAAATTATTTGAACTGTGGTGTATCCGTGAGATCCTAACTTTGGTCACCATTCCAGCCCTGAGCTGAACACAGCCCCAGTCCGTGGCACCAGTGCAGAAAAGCTACCTCGTTGCTGTAACCACTGATAGTGGAAGCTGCCCACACCCACTGTCCCTACTTCGGTTCTGCCAGAAAGATGATGGGCGTGTGGCGATACCATCTCTAATTGCAGGGGCCTGGGGAAGAAAAGGCAGTGGAGGATGAGGAAATGCTGAGAATAAACTAGAACCCCTGCCACACACATCACAACCCTATGCTTCCTCAGTTCCCCATTCCTCAGTCACCCTGTGGAACAAGTCATTTTAAAAATGCTCTTTAGACTCTGCACAGAAGGCTGTCACCAGATGGGTTCCGGCTCTGCCTACTCTTCCTTCCCTACAAAACTCTGAGGTAAGTCGAGGGCTCCCATACTCAATGAAATCTCATAACTAATAGCATTGAGCATCCCTGGTACCATACACGAGGTTGAAAACTAAAAATAAATTTTAAGTCTACAAATGTCTTGAACACAAAGCATCTGAAAGACTGAAGAATGTTTTACCTTCCGCCCAGATGTGTGGCACCTCCCAAGCACAGCCCCAAAGGTTCCCCTGTCATCTTAACAGTGGTGCCACCTCTCTTGGATAACCAATGAGGACCCAATGACACAGGAATCTATGTTGAACTGCTTAATAAAAGTACGCATTTTCCTCTATGATGATTTATACTATTATGTAACCAATGTATTTAATTCTGCTTTTGAATTTAAAAAATAAAACAGCCCTCAACAACACAAGTGAGTTTTTTAGCAAAAAAAAAAAAAAAGGAAATCAAAATTTATGTAACTGTACTTATATGTTACTGACAATTCTATAATGTTATGTAATATGCTTCCCCTATTAAGTACTGAGTATATGTAAAGGTCTCAAAGAAGGATGTTTGGTAAATAATAATAATAGATACCATGTGACTGGCACTGTGCTAATTGATTGACATCCATGATCTCACCTAGTCCTCTAAATAACCACATGAGACATACTATTGCTAAATCTGTCCCCTCAGAAACTCTATGAAAAGTTACTATACCGCTCTTTCACTGATGAGGAAAATTGAGTGGTAGGGTAACTTGCTCATTCATAGCAAAGCCAGGATTTCAACCTATATGTGACCTCAAAATCTCTTAGTGTTTTATCACTGCCAAGTACACAGTACACCCTCCACGTGTCCCTGATCGACAGCACTCGGCACAGTGAAACCTTAAAGATTAAAAATCTCCAACCATTACGTATTAGAAAGAAAAAACTAGACTTTAACACACATAACTAACTTGATATAAGGAATTTAGTTTAAAAAATATAAAGCAAGTAAAAAGTGTCCTATTTTAAGGTACACATTTAGCTCATTGCCTCTATGTCTTTTACATTTGCTTCAGCAATGCTGTTCTTTTTTTTAATATATATTTTTATTGATATCAGAGAGGAAGGGAGAGGGAGAGAGAGATAGAAACATCAATGATGAGAGAGAATCATTGATTGGCTGCCTCCTACACACACCCTACTGGGGATCTAGCCGACAACCCAGGCATGTGTCCTTGATTGGAATAAAATCTGAGACCCCTCAGTCCACAGGTGGATGCTCTATCTACTGAGCCAAACCGACTAGGACACAAGCAATGCTGTTCTTTAAGAAATAAGGTTAACAATAAAAACTCAGTATCAAAGTTGAAAAAATTATGTTTATACAATAGCATTTTAGAAAGCTTTCAACCTCAAGGTTTGTAAGAAAATTTCAGTTAGCTAGAACACTAACCTTAACATCATTCTTCCTCTGTGCTTAATTCTGATAATGAAATTGCTTGTTCTGTTTTTTTAATCCTCACCTGAAGTCAGTCGATTGCCCTTCTGTATGCTCCCCAATTGGGGATCAAACCCACAACCCAAGTATGTGCTTTGACAGGGAATTAAACCAGCAACCTTTTGGTACATGGGACAATGTTCACCACTCGGGCTAGGGTGAAATTGCTTTTTCTTCAGGAAGGGCTGGTGGAGAGTAATAAACGACTGATTAAAAAATAAGTGTTGCCCAGCCGGTGTGGCTCAGTGGATTGGGTGTTGTCCCATGCACCAAGAGGTCAACAGTTCAATTCCCAGTCAGGGCACATGCCCGGTTTTGAGCTCTATCCCCAGGAGTGGGTGTGCAGGAGGCAGCCGATCGATGTTTTTGTCTCATCAATATTTCTCTCTCTCCCTCTCCCTTTCTCTCTAAAAATCAATAAAAACATATTTAAAAATATAAAAAATAGGTGTTACCAAATGGTATTTATTATATTCTTTGCACTTTGGTTCTTATTACAAAGACAATTAGGTAAGGGGCAAGTATGCAAGCAGTTAAATGCCCCAGTGATGAATTAGAAATGCTGTTCTAATTATTAGTATGTATAAATCCTTGGCAGATTTTTTCCCCTATGCCTTAGTAAATTTTAGGCACACTGTCTGAAACTTTATTCTCTTTATTGTGCTCAGACTCTACAGAGAAATAGATAATATGTTAAGCCATAAATGACATTTATGATCTTACCTGTTGGTTGTCAAGATTCATTAGTGTAAGGCTGCATGTTGAGATGGTCAGTTTTATATTCATTCCCGAAAACTGAAGGTTACTTTTGCCAAGAACTGTTGATAGGAACTTAACTGGAGGCTTTAAAAAGAACAAAACACTCTAAGTTATGAATTCTGTTACAGAATGAATGTTTGTTTCTTTTAATGTTAAAAATGGGTCAAAGCCCATACTCTTCCTCTTTATTTTACTCTACATAAATCAAATGAGATGAAATTATTTTAAAAAAAAAACTTTTTAAAAAATTGGAATGCACCCTGGCTGTTGTGGCTCAGTTGGTTGGAGTGTCGTCCTGCACACTGAAAGGTAGAAGGTTCAATTCCCAGTCAGGGCACATACCCAGGTTGCAGGTTTGATCCCGGGTTAGGGTGCCTATGGGAGGCACCAGATTGATGTTTCTCTCTCTCATCCATGTTTCTCTCTCTCTCCCTCTCCCTTCTTCTCTCTCTAAAATCTATAAGCCAAGCTGGTGTGGCTCATTGGTTGAGTGTCAACCTATGAACCAGAAGGTCATGGTTTTATTACCGGTTAGGGTACATGCCCGGGTTGCAGGCTCAATCCTGAGGGGTGGGTATGCAGGAGGCAGCCAATGAATGATTCTCTCTCATCATTGATGTTTCTCTCTCTCCCTCTCTGAAATCAATAATATATTTAAATCAATAATAACATATCCTCAAGTGAGGATTTTAAAAATGGAATGCAGCAGTTAAATCTGAGCGCTCAGAACTTTTCTCACACATTCCCTTCTCCCCAAGTATTTAGAGTAGAGGTCTGGTTTATATAAAAGAAATTCCTGTGAGAGTTTGAACTAGCTGAACTCCCAAGTCCTTTTGAACATTACAAGTATTAAAAATATAAAAAGTTACTGTCTAAGTTTTTTTGCGATGATTAAGAATATGAAAAACACAATATTGCAAAACTTATGGGATGCAGCATTGCTTAAGGAGAGAATTTATTGCTATAAACACATTAAAAAAGAAGAAAGGCCTCAAATCAACAACCTAGCTTTACAACTTAAAGAACTAGAAAAAAACACACACAACTAAACCCAAAACTAGCAGAAGGGAGGAAAAAATGAAGATGAGAGCACAAATAAGTGATATAGAGATTAGAAAAACAAGAGAAAATCAACAAAACCAAAAGTTGGTTCTTCAAGAAGATCAAAATTGACAAACCTTTAGTTAGATAAACTAAGAAAAAGAGAAGACTATGTTATTAAGATCAGAAATGAAAGTGGGGACATTACTACTGATTCAACAGAAATAAAAGAATTATAAGAGTACTATAAACAATTGAATGCCAACAAATTGGATTACCTAGACAAGATAGATAAATTTCTAGAAACATTAGACCTACCAAGACTAATCATGAACAAATAGAAAATCTGGATAGATCTACAACTAGTCAGAAACAAAACACAAAACACACACACACACAGAACATAACAAGTGTTGACAAGGATATGGAGAAAATGAAACCCCGTGTACTATTAGTAGGGATGTAAAATGGTACAACCACTATAGAAAACAATATGACAGTTCCTCAAAAAATTAAAAATAGAATTACTGTATGATCCAGCAATCCCACTTCTTGATATATAGCCTCAAAAAATGAAAGCAGAGTCTTGACCAGATTTTTGGAGTTCCATGTTCATAGCTAAAATGTGGAAGCAACCCAAGTGTCTACTGACAGATAAATGGATAAGCAAAATGCATTATAAACATACAATGGGATATTTATTCAGCCTTTAAAAGGTAAGAAATTCTGATACATGATACAACATGGATGAACTTTGAGTATATTATGCTAAGTGAAAAAGACAAATACCGTATGACTCCACTTAAATGAAGTACTTAGAGTAGTCCAAATCATGGCGATAGAAAGTATGATGGTGGATGAAATGTGATTCCCATTGCCGATTTTCTTTATTCCCATAAAGCTGTGGAAGCCATGTCTTAAGATTTCATCTTTAAATATTTGTGATGTTCAAAAGGACTTGAGAGTTTCACACACACACACACACACACACACACACACACACACACACACATTAGAATGGAGAGAAAAATGGGAAGTTATTGTTTAATGGGTAATGGAGTTTTGGTTTTTAGAAGATGAAAAGAGTTGTGGAGATGGATGGTGGTAATGATTGCACAACATGAATGTACTTAATATCACTAAACGGTACACTTAAAATGGTTAATAGGTAAACTTGTTATTATGTATATTTTACCACAATTTTTTAAGTTGGGGGGGAAAAAGAGTATAAAAAATATAAAGTGCTTAGTAGAGTCCCTGGCATGTATTAAGTATTCAATAAATGCTAGCTGTCAAAGGAAATTAATTCAAATTTTTCCTTTTTTATTAAAGGTGTACTTTCTGGAACAACAATTGCCTGGTTTGTTTTGTTTTGGGGTATGGACTCCCCACTCCTGAAATGAGAAAGCCTTAAATGAATGGGACTGTTTGTTGGGATCATCTAGTTGAAACATCCTATTCACAGAGGTTCTGAGAAGTAGGAGGATGCTGGCGGCTACTTTGAGGCCATGGGTTCTGTCAAAGAAACTAGTAATCAGGGTTTCTAATAGCATTCAAAGCCATGTATCAGAGTTTTCCATACCATGTGGCTCATCTGAGTCATTCTGGGTTACACCGGGTTCAGCTCTATGCAAAATGATGAAGAATGGTAACAAATGAGGCAGGGTGGTATGGAAATAGAGCTCTAAGATGGGAATCTGAAGACCTGGCTTCTATAGCCGGCTCTGATCTTCATGATCCTAGTGACTCAAGACAAATCTCTTCTCTGAGCCACAGTTTAGTAAATGGCAAAATGAGAGGGTTAGCCTGGAGGATACCTAAAAATCCCTTCCCTCTTAAACAGTTTCCATTTCTAAGACTTACACAGTTATCTTCAGAGCCTTTATGTCCCCTTTGGACTTTTCAAAACAACTGAACATCCTAGAGTTAATAGCTTAATAACAATAATACTAATTACTATTATTGTTGAAAGTCTAATAGTGTCAGACATGGTATTAGGCACTCTGTAGACATCATTTCATTTAATTCTTATACAACTCTGTAAAGTAAGTGCAATTTTCTCCCATTTTACAGATGAGGTAACCAAGGATCCAAAAGGTGAAGTGACTTGTCCAAGATCACAGAGTTGATAGTGTTTTAAAGAGAAAACCACAGATCCGAATGGAGTCACTTGTGCTAAAGCCCATGACACTGAACCTACCCTTTTTTAAAAATATTTTTATTGATTTCAGAGAGGAAAGGAGAAGAAGAGAGAGAGAGAAACATCAACGATGAGAATCATTGATCGGCTGCCCCCTGCACGCCCCCCACCGAGGATCGAGCCTGCAACTTGGGCATGTGCCCTTGACCGGAATTGAATCTGGGACCCCTCAATCCCACAGGCCAACGCTCTATCCACTGAGCCAAACCAGCCAGGGCTGAAACTACTTAATACCTGACCTAATTGCAGTTTCAACTTTTTCCAGGAATGTAATCTTAATCAATCTGGAATGTTCCGGTCAGTACCCATGAGGTAACCAACCTCTCACATGGGCCCTCTGCATCTGAAAGGCAACTGAGGCAATTTGCCTGGTAAGACCCCCGCCTTTCCCTAAGGGAAGGTAACCTGGCCTGAAACAACGCGTTTTTTTCTTTTGCTAATCACGTCCTTGTCTGGCACAGTTTCTGCCTAGAAAGGCCTTCTATATTGTGCAGTTTCTGGGAGCACCTCTCTGTTTATTAGACGGGATGCTGGCCGATTTAATACAGCCAATTAGATCTTCAAATTTACTCGATTGAACTTTTGTTCTTTAAAAGTAGGAGGCAGAGGCAGGATTTAAACCCAAGTCTATCTAACACCAAAACTTGTGCTCTTTCAGCATGAAAAGTCCCTTCTCCCCATGTGTTATTATCTCATCTCTGCCAGCACCCGTGTTTGCACTTAAAAATAGGCCAAGGAGTTTTAAAAGTCTAAAATGTTAAAAATACAGATATTAGATCATATTCAAATTGGAAGGTACCAAACTGGCCATCTGGTTCAACAACTTAACTTTACAGGAATAAGAAAGAGTCTCAGACTAGGAGATACCTCGTTCAAAGGAAGGTAAAGACCCAGGCCTGGAACCAGGATGTTCGCACTTGAAACCCAGGTGCTTCCTCTGCTCTCTCCTTCTAGGCACCACCGTTTAAGACAAGTTGGAAAAATCTGAGGGGCCAGAGCGACTTTGAGTTGTATCTCTACTATCATGCCAACCAATAAAGGCCATTCGGGACCTTTAAGTCATATGGTGGAATGACCTAACAACTATTTTTATATCATCTTCCTCATAGCTGGGGAAACATAAAAGAAGAAAACCACACCAATATTTATTTACCTTTCGCTTTTTAGTGGCTCCGTTTGCCCCAGGGACAGCTTCGCACAGACGGCTTATTGCTTCCCTATGGAACAGAAACCATATGAAGACTTAGCGTACTGTCTAGTGCGCAGTAAATGTTCGATTAATGTTAGCAAGTATTATACTACACACATCATGGTGAGTCTGACATAACCAACCTTCCCATAGGAGAAAACACTCTTAGTATTTCCAGCAACACCCTGATACTGAAAAACTGCTTTATAATAAGCAATCCTACCATTCATCTCAGCCTCATGTTTTTTCTTGGCTTTTCAGGTTTGTTTGTGTGTTTTTTTGTGTGTCTGTTTTCGTTGTTGTTGTTGTTGTTGTTGTTAATCCTTGCCCAAGGATATTTTTCCCATTGATTTTTAGGGAGAGTGGAAGAGGGAAAGACAGAGAGAAACATCAGTGTGAGAGAAACATATCGATTGGTTGCTCCTGCACGAGCCTCCACCAGGACCCGGGCCTGGGAGAAGTCTGCAGCCAAGGTACATGCCCTTGACTGGAATCAAACCTGGGACCCTTTGGTCCGAAGGCCAATGCTCTATCCACTGAGCCAAACCAGCGAGGGCCAGGTTTGGTTTTTAGTGTTATTGATTTTTAACCAACAAGGAGGGGCAGAACTTTATTGTCTGAGATTATTTATTTCACAGTTTACCTTTAGCTTAACCCTCTCTGTGGTGTTATGAATAAAAAGCTTCATAGTAGCTCAGCACCAAAGACAATTAAATACAAAAGAACCTGACACTAGAGGAAGTTTGAAAGGAAAGGGAGAGACTGAACTTCAACATGATCTCAAATGGAGCCTTATTGACCAAGTTCCTGCTACGAGCCATTGAGCTTTCACGTAATTTCACAGAAGAAAAGAAAATCAATAACAAATTTCCTCCTTTGCTTATTTTTCTGCCCTTACTATATATTGCACTTCCTGAGAGAGAGGCTCCACTAAAACAAGTAGCTGTTCCTTAATGGAAGTGGTGACCGCACTGGCGCCCTCCTCTCCAGAAATGCAGTTAGAACTAAGAGCTTCTGTCTCAGGACCTCAGCACGCACAACCGCCCACGCTTTCACTCGCGCAATCTGAGCCCTCGCCATGTGGCTTTCAATACACATAGTAAACTGTTCACAAAGCAAATGGAAATCTCTAAGCTCTTCCCCAGATTCCCCGGAGATCGTTGTTCAAATTAGTAAACTATATTAACACACACAATACAGTTTTTATATCTATTATTCTATTTCATGAAACTATTTTCTCTGAGATGTTTTCAAAAGGAGGAGCAGCTAGAGAGAGGAGAGACAGAGATAGAGGGAGAGAGAGAGACAGCGAGAGAGGCAGAACAATTCTAGCAGACACTTTAGACAAAAGAAGAATAGAAGAATTTCCAAAGATTCTAGACATTACTTTGGATTTATAATGTATGTTTTAGTTCCGATTCTTTTTCTTTTCTTTTTTTCTGGATAAATGGTTGTTTTTTTTCTGGATTCCAATCCTTTTCTTCTTTTTATTTTTCTGGATAAGTTATTATGTGAAGTTGTCACTTTTTATATAGGACCCTGTCGTTTTACAAAGTGCTTCTTCTCCAAGGTATTATCTTGTCTGATTTTTGCATAAATACCTGCAACCAAAAGATAGAATGGCTTTTGGGCTTAGCGTATTTTCTCAGGATTTCATATTTATTGTTTTTCTAGGATTCCAAACTTTGTCTCTGGAGTCAAACAGACGGATAACATAGAGGTTTGGGCTCTTTTGTTTGGTTGATTGATGTTTTGAGTCATCTTAATGATTAATCAATAATTGATGAGACACATGTAATTGATCCAAATTGGCCGCTGGTGTTGCCAAAATAACTAGTGCAGGCACCCCACTAGGGTGTTGGTAATTAATAAAGATGTATTATAAGAAAGGCATTTTCAGATCCCTTACTCCCTGAGAGCCCACTGGTCTACTGGAGTGCTTTGGTCTAAAAAGTTCTTTGTAAATGGTTTGAAATAAAAGTAAAAACAAAGATGAGCATTGATGCTGCTGCGTATAATAATAGTAATTATTCGAAGTTGTTACTTTTTACATAGGACCCTGTAGTTTTACAAAGTGCTTTCCCAGACATTGGGTTGTTGTTGTTGTTGTTGTTTATTCTCATACCAACTGTCAACACTGAAACAGGAATTTTGGGGTGAAAAAGACAGATTTTAGAAAATTTTAGATATTAAGAGAACCCTGGAAGAAGCACAGGGCTGCAGAGCTGCAACAGGTCCATTTCCATAGAATGAGGGAGCTGGGAGCAGCACAAGGTCTATATTTTCAAAATAAAGGGAAGGAAGCCCTTCATCCAGAAGGAGAAGAAAGCCCAAAGGGAATAGGAAAACAATAAGGAAGGAGGCGGGGGGGGGGGGGGGGGGGGCGGTAGGGGAGAACCTCACCTGTCCCATGTGAGGTTTGACCTTTGAGCTCAGGAGTTACTATAGTAACCAGTCTAAGGGAATAGTGACCAATCAGAGGGGATATCAAGGCACCAGGACCTGCAGCCTTTATAAGCCATAGGGAAAAGGAACTCAGTGGGACCCTTTCCCCCTCCCCAGGTGGGAATCCATTCTGTGGGACTCTTCCCCTCCCTACATGGGAGTCTGTACTTGTTCTTCAATAAGTCTCCACCTTTGCTATACTACCCTCTGTCTGTGGATTCATTCTTCGATTCCAATGGACAAAGAATCCAGGTTCCAGTCCAAAAATTCCGTTTCAATACCCTCTAACAAAATGTAAAGTTGTGACTTTGAATTAAAGAAAATGCTTTATTTTTTTTAAAACCTGGATTTCAGTTTTCTTTTCTGTTTTATTGAATTTATTGGGGTGACACTGGTTAACAAAATTATACAGAGAGGTGGGACAACGTTCATGCTACCGATAGTAACAGATCTTCATTTCCCTCGCTGCTCGCGTCCCATCTTAGCCTTTAACTCCTCCCTGTTTCTTTGGCAGTTTACCTCAGCCACATTGGCATAAGCATTGGTCAAAAAGAAGCCCTCATGGCCATGGCCGGGTAGCTCACTGCATCCAGATCTATCTTTTCAGTTTATCTGGTAGACTTGCCTGTTTCCATTTCCCAAAAGTTCATGAAGAAAAGGGAATCTTGACCAGGTTTAGCCACGCTTTCCCATTAGAAACGCCTACTTCAGAATGCGGCAGCAGGAAGCCAGGGTTTTAACAAAGGAGCAAGGTCCTATGTACATGGCCAGGCCAGGCTCGAAGCAGCTCATTCAGTCTTAGCAAGGTTGTTTTCAGGTAGGTACTTTACCTCCATTTTACACATGAGTAAACTAAAAGTCAAAGAATTTAAATACTGACTCCAAAGAATGCAGCTGATACCGGGAGAGACAACATGCAAAAATCCAGCTCTGAATTCAAAGCCTGACTCACCCGGCGGCGGGCACATTGCCAGGTGCATGGAAAGGACAGAGTCCCAGGCTCCTGGGTCTAGAAGAGCAAATATATTGTGTGTTCTTCCCTTGCTCACTCCCCAACATATGGAGGGCTCCTTCATTTTAAAAATTTTTTTTTTGATCTGAGAAAGAGGAGGGTGGGAGGAAGAAAACATCAATTTGTTGTTCCACTTGTTTATGCATTCATTGGTTGATTCTTGTATGTGCCCTAATTGGGGATCAAACCCACAACCTTGATGTAACGGGACAGTGCTCTAACCAACTGAGCTACCCAGCCAGGGCCCCGAGGGCTTCTTTTTAACCAATCCTTATGCCAATGTGGCTGAGGTAAACTGCCAAGGAAACAGGGCCCAGGGGCAGGGGTCAACTCTGGAAACGGCTCACATGGATGCTCCCACCCTTCCCCAGCCCTCTGCTTTCCATATGTTGGCTGTTACCGTCGTATGTTATTCAGAGCCTGACCATACACCCAAGCAGGCAAGCACACACAGGTGTGCACCGGCACCCTCACTCAGAACGTCAAAGTCAGTTGAGGCACAGGAAGTTTCACAGATTCTGAAAAATCTCTTGCCATACAACTTTGCTCAGATGAAAAAAGAAAACCTGTGCTTATGAACTTGCTTTTAAGTAGTTATATTTTGTAGACCATGTTCATAGCAATATTATTCACAATAGCTAAACACAGAAGCAACCCAAGTGGCGATCCACAGATGAATGGAAAAGCAAAATGTGGTACCGCATATACATACAGACAATGGAATATTATTCAGCCTTAAAAGGGGAGGAAATTCTGCAACATGCTACAACATGGATGAACCTTGAGGACACTGCACTAAGTGAAATAGGGTGGTAATAAAAAGACAAATGCTACATGATTCCACCCATGTGAGGTATTTGGGATAGTCAAAATCATAAAGACAGATGTATGGGGTGGGGAGAATGAGGGGTTATTGTTTAATGGGTAAAGACTTTCAGTTTTACAAGGTGAAAAGAATAATGGGGTTAGATGGTAATGATGGCTGCAAACACTAAGAATGCATTTCATGGCACTGAATATACACTTAAAAACGTGTTAAGATGATAAATTTTATGTTATGTGTATCTTACCACAAAAAATATCAAAAAAGTACTTATTAATTTGAGATTTTTAAAGAGAGTCC
This sequence comes from Cnephaeus nilssonii, assembly GCF_951640355.1. Lineage (NCBI taxonomy): Eukaryota > Metazoa > Chordata > Mammalia > Chiroptera > Vespertilionidae > Cnephaeus > Cnephaeus nilssonii. Next base: position 50,826,831 of record NC_137075.1, read on the forward strand.
CAGACTCTCCAATAAAAGGCCTGTTTGCACAAACTTTCCTATTTGATTTTAGAGGCCCCCCCCCCCTCACCAGCACCCCCAGAAAACCATCCGTGGGCCTCCTGGGAACCACAGATCCCTGCTTTAAAATAAACTCTCAGATTCTGCGTTCTTCTTTGTTGATATCGATGTTAACAAATCTCTTGAAACTCCCTCCAGAAAAGACAGATAGATGCCTGCATTTTGTTGCCTTTCTTTACAAAGATCTTTTCTTCCCTTCTGACTGGGACCGAGAGATTAACTGTAATATTTTCAAGAACAAATAGTTCTTCCAACGCTTTTCTGAAGTTTCAGCTACACCCTTTGACCTAAAGCGCTGACTTTACAAATGCTGAGGAAAAAGAAAACAGAGAACCCCAAGCAGGGGTTTGCCACAGGGCTGGGTGCCCCGCCACCCCAGCTGCCCAGGCAGCCTGCATTTCTGCATAACCCCTTTTGGGGCTGACCTGCTGTGAGAGGAGCAGCATTTTTGGAGTTTAAATGGCTGAAGATTTCCACCCTGGGAGCCGGCACCAGAAGGAGAGAGGGGAAACGCCCCACAGTACCAACAGTGGCCACTTTGTTTATTGTTTTTGCCACATGAGAAGGAAGGGGAGAAGTGGGCTGATGTAAGAGAATGAGAATGCAGTTGAAGATTTGCTTTTAAGCCTATAAAACCCTGCCTACACCATAGGACCAAAAGAAGATATTTTGTCTTAACAGAGTCCAAACTAATCATGCACACAAAGGCACCTCTCTTCACCAACCCTTGGTGGCTACAGTCCTCAAGTTATAACTTTTCTGTGTCCTTAACCCTTAAACAGTTAAGCTGCCCGGGAAGCATTGTTGCCTAACTGTCCCCCCACCCCCCGCCCCTTTATTTTTAAGTTTGGAAGGCAATAGCACAGTCCAGGACCCAGTGGAGCATTTCATGGGGGAGGGGCTGTGGGACAGATCCTTTCCAGTGAATGTCAAAATGCAGTTCTCCAGTAAATAGGAAAGCCAGAAACTGTGTAACATGAAACCAAGCAAATGGCCCACTGGAACCGTTTAAGGCAGCTCCCTCCAGCTCCCAGCACACACACACACACACACACACACACACACACACACACACACACAGTGACGGAGTGGTTTCAGTTCTGTCCAGGCGAACAGAAATGAGAATACATTTTAATCACAGAAAAGAGCCTTTCCAAAATAATATTGAAAAAGACTTAGGCAAACAAAGCCACCTGTACTTCCCAAGGATCTTTCCCTTACTTATCATCCCCAACAGGAATCCTTACAGAAACCAGTGATCGATGTAGAAGGGACACGTTGTCACCTGAATGTCTCATATCCATGAAGGAAGGGACCTGCAATTCAGACTCCACGTCAGTGCGGTATTATGTTGTTCCAATTGTTCTAGGGAAACGAGCACCTTTTTTTTTTTTCTCCTTAATCTCTGCCTTTAGAATATGAAGGCTCAGTGATCTGTGTGTTCAATTTTGTTCAGTTTGGTGAAATCAAAGACATCCAAGAACTTGTGCAAGCCGGCAGACAGGACACTTTAGAACAGGAGCCTGCCTCCATGGCGATAAGCACACAATGGATGCAGTCAATGCCAGAGGCCGCGGAGAAGGGAAAGCTTCAAACTCCCTTTGTGCTATAATCAAGGGGCATCGCCCATGCTCTCTGGGAGGGTAGACTCAGCCCATAAAATATAGCCTTTCATTTCAGAAACAGGCCCTTGGGTCCCAGGGTGGTCAAATACAGCCTCGCAGCACGGCCCACAGCACTGGCTCTCACACTGACTTTTGGCACCACTCCATTCGACCTGACTTAGAGTTAAAACCTGATTCTAAAGCACATTTGCAATTCTACCCAGCTCCAGCCGCTGCAAAACACAGGTGGTTCTGTCTGCTCCCACGTCGGCCCTTTGGCTCTGATGCAAATGCGGACCCATCCATTGCACTTTAATGAAGTAAAAGACCTCCTGCCCCCAGTACAGCCTCCCTACACCTCTCCCCTAATGAACAGAAATGAAGTCAGTCTCTCCTATCCCCACAATGATGTGCTGTAATAGAATCACGAATTTCTAAATTCTAACACCTGTACCCACAAACTGATGGCTTCTACCCCTTCACAATATTTGAGCCCTGTGAAAATCACACTAGAGAAATGGGGTTGATTTCATACAAAACACACTGGAATTTGTAAATCCCAAAGACTGTTCTCCTTTATTTTAGGATAAACTGGAATCTTCTAAAACAACTCTGTTTTAGACAAAATATTCAACGTCTTAAGAAGGCATATCTTTTGGAGTTGGAGAGTGTACTGCTCGTTCAGCATGGTCACTTAAGAGCCAAAACAGATCCAACTGAATCACCCACTGTAGTCACCACATTTCACGACAAATGATGTTTATCGACTCACAAAAGTTAAGCCTATCTTCTAAAAAGGAAGACTGGCACTATTTAGATATTTAAAACAGTTTGCCATGGAGGTCCCATAATACGGAGGAAGACAGCAGTTGGTGGGATAAGAGTATGACTTCCACTGCTGTTTTTGTTTTGTTTTTAAAATTTTTTAAAGGCCAGTTGGTCTATGCGCATATTATAGGTTTGATTTGGTAATTCCATCCTTTTTCACTGTGGGTGTGCTGAAGTGCCCTGTCTGGAAGGAATCACAACTGGCCTAGCCAGTCGAGTCCCCCGTGGGAAACCATGGTAGGACAACTGTGCCTGCACATCTGCTGAGCACTCACTTTAAAGTTTGCTCACCCCTTTCTAAACTAACCATTTAGATAAGTGATGATCAAACTTTAAAGTTTTTAAGAAGCAATTGGGATGCTGGTTAAAATGCAGATTCCTGGGGCTGTTCCTACAGATTCTGATTCTATACGCCTGGGGTGGGAAGCAGATCAGTTCATGGAGCACACAGCTGATTAAAACTTCTACTTGGACTCATTGCCCAGGATGCCTGGCTCTGTGCTCTGCCGCGTTGACCAGATGGTTGCATTAGTGGATGCTAAGGAATCAGGTCACCTGTTTCTCGTGGCGAAGGGAGGGGAGGAAGGCTACGCCACCTGTACATTTGATGATGCTCCATTTGGGCGAAAATCTGTCTTCAATGTAGTCACTCAATATGCTGGGATAGATATTTGATATAACCCATCCTTTCCTCTCCTCTTGGGTCCCTCCATCCCTGCCATCCCCTCTTGGGAAGAGCTTTCACCAGAGGGCGTCTGGAGTCCGGAACCCCTTTGCTCACCTCACCCCCTGCACACACAGGTGGTGATGAGTGGTCTGCATTTGCCCTCCATCTGGCAGCCTGGATGGTGAGAGACCTATCCACCTGCCCCTCAAAATGCACTCATGCTCGAGGCAGTGGTTCTGAGTCCTGGCTGAACATCGGGGAAACATGGAGGAGCTTTAACAAATCCTAAAGACTGGGTCCCACCTCCAGACATGCTGATTTAGCTGGTACAGGCTGGGGCTTGGGGACTGGGAGTTCCCAAAGCTCCCCCAATGTTTCCAACAGAGCTAAGATTGAGAACCACTCAAAGCAGCACTTGGCAGGCGTTGGTTGTAAAGGGTGAGGTAGTAAAAATGTTAGGTTTTGCGGGCCATACAGTCCCTGTTCAACTACTGATCTCTGCACTTGTACATCGAAAAGCAGCCACAGATAATGCATAAGCGAATGGGTATGTGCATGTGCCGATAACACGTATGGATACTGAAATTTGAATTCATATAATGTCCACATTCACAAAATATTCTTCTTTTGATCCTCCTCTCCTCCCCCCCCCTTCCCCCCAACAATTAAAAAATGTCAACAGCCTTTCCTGGCTCAAAAGGTGGCAAAATCAAACTCAAGTGTAGCAGGCTGGGTTGGCAGGCAGGTTGTGGCTTGCTGACCTTCTTCTGGAGCAGACTAGAAAGTAAAGTGAGAGGCTGTGGGGTCAGGTCTGCTATTAGCTTGTGTGCAGCAGAAAAAATGACTAGAATTCCACCTTTAATCTTTACAGACAAAGATTATTTATATGTCTTTGGGACCTGGTCTTGTTCAGCTCCTTGGTACAGGAAGCTGGATTTTATAAGAAATGAGTCTCCTACTAAAATTCCTTTTACAAACTGAAAATTATTATCTTCCATCCTTTGTCCCTCCCACCAGCACTCAGTGGAGGGATAGGGGAACGAAGGCTCTTCTTTTAAATATCAACTGAGCTTCGTTATGTGTCACTATGTGCATAATCCAGTACAAAGTGCTTGGGGATACAGAAATAAGCAAACGTGCAAAATTATAGTAAATGAGAAAAGGGAAAAAGCTGAGGGCTGTAACTTATCTACAACTCCTCTAGGATAACAGAGAGTGAAGAAAAGCTGGTTAAGTGGGCTCTGCAACCAGACAGTCGGAGCTGAAAATCTAGCTGCTTCTTACAAGCTCTGTGACCTTGAGCAAGTTTGTAAAGCTCTCTGTGTCTCCATTCCTTACGTCCAAAAAGTGGGAATAACAATAGAGCTTTAAACAAGGCCTCGGTAGATGCTAGCCATTATCATTGCTTAATCCTTATCATTTCCATCTGCTTTCAGAACTGGGCCTAGCCTACTTTTTACAATGCCTACTACCTAGCAGAGTCCTCTTGTGTGTTTTACCTGGAATGCTATAGACAATATGCTGTAAAGGTCAGATTGTGTCTATCGTGCGAATAGTAATGGATAATACACGTTTCTAGAAAAGTAGAATGCCTCTCTGATCTTCTTTGGATGACCCATGGCACCTAGTAGGCATTTAGACAGCTCTGTGGCATGAAACAAAGGATGATCCTTGTCCCCCTATGTAACCCACATCCCCTTTCAGAACAGAGATGTTCATTGCCCCAGTTGTTGGAATGAACACTTGCTGAGCACTTGCTCCACCAGGCACTTCTCAGGACTAAAGGCTCACAGCTGAGTTCCCAGAAATTGTCCTCTCTTTAAGGCAGTTACGCTGCCTACAGATATGCCCCTCCCCAGAGGCAGCAGGAAACCTGTGACCAGTCAATACAGGTTTGAAGGCCTGGTCTGTTTGCCCATGACATCTGCTGAGGCCTCTGTTGAGATGGCACCACTAGTCAACCTCCCCCCTGCCCAGGGTTGCATCCTCACTCCCTCAGGATCGTGAGAGCCCTCCCAGTAAACCTTCTGCCTTTCTCTCTCCATCTCAGAGTGTTTCTAGATCTAGCCTACTTCCTGCTAAGGAGCTGCTGCCAGAATTATGCTACTTTACATTGGCATATACACTTCACTAGAGGATGTCTTTCTCTTTTTTTTATAGTTCAACTTAAGCAGGTAAGTTTAATGATCAAAACGTTCCTTTTAAGAGTCTGTGTTGTCACAGTTGACTGTGAAAAAATCATTTTCAGAGAAATTCTCATAAGTAGTTCAGATGATCTGGATCAAAAAGATCCACCTTCTTCCTGTTCAAGCATGTGTGAACATACACATTTTCCCGGAGTGGGTGCCGCTCTCACAGGCTACAACTCATGTCTAAGTAGAGGGGTCAGAGCTGAGCACTTGCTCCACCAGGCACTTCTCAGTTTTCCTAAGGAGAATACCAATGAGAACAGAAACATCTGTGTGCAGGTGAAGAGATGCACCAACTGTCCTACATTTCCTTTGGCCAAAAGCTCCCTTTTTATCTAAGAAAGGACTCTCCCGGCTGAATTAGCCTGTAATGAATTTTGAGTGCCTCCCCTCTAAATCCACTCTTCCCCAAAAGAAATGTAATATTGATTTCTCTGGCTCTATATACATATATACATATATATACATATACACATATACACATATACACATATACATATATACATATATGTATACTAGTACATATAGCAGAATTAAAACTCACTGCTTTGGCTTTCCCTAGGCTTTGCCCTCGACTTTTCAAAACCAAAACAATAAAAACCTCATGCTTTGGGGGATTTTTTGGGCAACCACTTTTTAAAAACTAGGGGTTCCCATATGGTTTGTGATCCAATAGGAGACCTCATTTTGAAACCACTAGGTAGGCCTCCCTTATATCCGTGGTTCCCAAAGTGTGACCCGCGGACCAGCAGCATCAGCAACATCTGGGAACTTGTTAGACGTACACATTCTGTGTTTTAAGAAGCCCTCCAGGTGACTGATTGTCTTGCTAAAATGTGAGAACCGTTGTCTGGCACAATCTCTTTTGTTCCTCAGGAGAGCTGAGAAAAGGACAGTGAAACTCTCCTCACCTACGGATTTATGAGCATCTGAATGAAGGTCTCTCAGAGGGAGCTCACAAACCAGGAATCTGGCATCTTGAATCCAGATGGACTAAACATTTCCTTAATATTCTCTCATTCTAATTGAGACATGGTACACATGAGCCAAGCAGATATGATTTCTGGTTCCACCACTTGCTAGGTGACAACCATGGTGAGTTCTGTAATTTCTGTAAGTCTAAGTGTTTGCATGGGCACAATAAGGTTAATAGTAATATCTATTTTATAAATGTTAACTTTTGTGATGATGACAATGCTGATGATAGTAGCTATCTTATCTAATAAAGAGGGAATATGCAAATTGACCATCACATTGTAATAAGATGGTTGCGCCCACAGCGGAGGCAGGTATTCCATAACACAAGATGGTTGCGCCCACAGCGGAGGCCGAGTTTCCATAACAAGCCTTAACGAGCAGCCTTAATGAGCAATCAGCAGGGACCTGAGGCTGCATGGCACTGGGCCAGGGCAGGGGACCTGAGGCTGCACCCCCCGCCTGGCGGGGCTTGACAGGGGTGGGGACGGCCAGGTCTGGATCTAGCCCAATGGGGGTGGGGCCAGCCAGGTCTGGGTCTCATGCAATTTCAAGGCTCACATATGTGGGCGGGGACTTGACTCTGGTTCCCGTGGCACACCCCAGATTCTGACAGGAGGAAGATTTTCATATACATTTTACTAATTTTCTTTCATCTCTGACACTTCATTATAAAGAAAGGGCAAATAGCAATATTAAAATATTCCCTCTAATTAATTCCCTTTTAATGTGCACAAATTTCGTGCACCAGGTCACTAGTTAATTAATAATAAACTTCTCTATAGACTGTGTGTTAGTAGTTGAAAATCATGTTTGACTCCCTGAACTAGAAAGAGTTGAAGTTTAGCCAATTCTTTGAGAAATTCTACTTTTTATCTGAATCAACTCATTGGACCCCAAGGCTCTCTGAACCAAATCTTCAGTGAATGTACTTTTATTCCTTTGTTCAGTAATATATACAAATCGTGTCCATGTGCCAGCATCCTATCATGGAAGCAGGGACCTGACCCACTTGTCTAAGAGCTCCTCATTCTAGAATCTGGCCTCATTCAAGATACCAGAGTCCATGTGTATAGACTGTCTGTATATTTTCTCTGACCCCCAGCAGTGACCATGGAGCCTTCAAGACCTCCAGAGTCATCTCAAAATCTCTGAGAAGCCCTGTTGCCTCTCTGTTAATAAATATTTATTGATCCAACCATGCCCCAGGGACTGTAGCTCTGAAAACTGCCAGACCCATAGACTAGGCCCATGGATCAGAGAGAAACTTCAGGCCTAAAGATGATAGATGATGGAGCCCGTATGATTGCTCTATTGAAGCATCGCTCCCTACGATTGACCCAATTCCTTCTAGGCCAGACCCACTCTGGGGCGCCCTCTGAGTTTTCTCAAGAGGCTCCCATACAACTACAGTAAGAATGTTTCCAAGAACAATGGTGCCAAAGGCCTATTCTACTTGCCTTGTTAAATGATTCAGACCCCGGGTGACCAGTGTGTCCATCAAAACAAAAATTAGAAACTCACTCTCTTGCTCCTGTTGAACATCTGCAAAGTATAATTGAGAATGCTTGGGGTGCCACAAACATTTAGTACTAACTCCTAAAGGAAACCAAAAAGGGCCACAAAAGGGAGATACTTGAATGCATTCTCATCTAGCTCAACATGTTGTAAAGAAGGCTTGGGGTGGGGTTGGGGGAATTACCAGAAAAAGCTATTTCATTCTAAAATCAGAGCTAAAAATACTGTGGTCTCCCCATAGGCTTAAACATTCATGCATTTTAAACACTGAATTAATTTGTTTCTCCTCAAACACTTGAGGCCAGTTCACTACCATGCATATTGGACATGGACAGGTAGCTAACTGTTCTCACTTGGGTCAGTGAATGTATGCGTATTGTCTACTACTTGAGAATGTGTGTTTGTGAGTGTATGTATTTGTGTGATATATCTACACATCTGTAAGTTTATATATATTCATAGATATATAGATATGATAAATAAGCAGGCCCTGACTTTACCTACCACATATTTTAAGAAACCACTCCATAAAGTAGATCATATTGTCCATGGAAAAGACACTATAATTGGGAGTTTCATTCCTGACCAAGGGCTTTTTGGCAAATAAAATATAGATACTGTAAACAGCCTGCCGTGGAACAAAAATAATAACCATTTTACAAACCTCTATAAATATCTAAAGTATTAAAACAATGCTCTAAGTCCTAGAAAAGGAGCATAAACATATATAATACCTATCCATGTAGTCTCTAAGTTTCTTCACCACCACATAAAAATACAGCTCATTTGAATTATGTCCTAAAATTAATGCACTAGCTATAATAACATGAAACATTTGATTAACAATTTTGCCAACCTTAGATTTTAGTGATGAATGAAATATCCCAAACTCTCTCTCTCTCTCTCTCTCTCTCTCTCTCTCTCTCTCTCTCTCTCCAAAGAAACTGATCTAATGTCTTCATTTCCCTTTGAGGTAGAAGTCCATTTTGTACTGTATCTACTACCTCCATTTCACAAGCCTCTTTCTTCTCCTACTTTTTCCTCTCCTCCTCCTTCAACCATTCCCCTTCCCAGTACATGACTATTACGGAATTACCATATTGCCACAGTGCAACTCTGTCCTGCCCAAAGATGACTGGTCCAGGATTAGGCCCCAATCACCAGTTTACCTATAATTTGGTATTTAGAACTGAGAGAACCAGAGATGGGGAGTCTCTGTATTCTTGTGGAGGAGGCCTTGGGAGCCAAGACCCCTGTCCTTCATTGGATTGTTCACTGATCCTCAGGTCCCATGAGCTGCCCCAATATCCTTTCAAGAAATCCCCCTGGCTGGTGTGGCTCAGTTGGTTGAGCATTGCCTGTGCACCGAAAGGTCGCTGGTTCAATTCCTGGTCAGGCACATACCCAGTTGCAACTGATTCATGTTTCTTACTCACATCAATGTTTCTCTCTCTCGCCCTTTCCCTTCCTCTGTCTCTAAAATAAAAATCCAATAAAAATATATCCTTTTAAAAAGAAACCCCCCTTTTGGCTTAAGCTAGTCTTCAAGGTTTGCTGTAGTCTGAATGTTTGTGTCTCCCCAAAATGTTTATGTTGAAATCCCTTAGGAGCCCTCTGGATGAGATGAGCGCTCTTGTAGAACAGAACTCCCTAGCCCAGTGATGGGCAACCTTTTGAGCTTGGTGTGTCAAACTTCGCCAAAAAACTGAGCATAACTCGGGTAGTGTGTCACTTTGAGGGAAAAAACTAACTCCAAGACTCTAGTCGCAAATGTTTCATCCTCGGCATGTGGCCGCGTGTCATCAGAAATGGCTACGCGTGTCAGTGCTGACACGCGTGTCATAGGTTCGCCATCACTGCCCTAGCCCTTTCTGCCACATGAGAACACAATGAGAAGCATGAAACTGGGAAAGGGGTAACTTGATCTCCGACGTTCCAGCTTCCAGAACTGTGGGAAATAAGTTTCTGTTGTTTATAAGCTACCCAGAGCGTGGCATGTTGTTATAGCAGCACAAACAGACTAAGACAACAAGGTTCATCTATGTTGTAGCATGTGTCAGAATATCCTGCCCTTTTTTTCCAGTTTTATTTAGGTATAATTGACAAATAAAATGGCAATATATGTAACGTGTGCAATGTGATGATGTGATATATCTATACATTGCAAAAGGATTCCCACAATCAGATTACTTAACACCACCATCACCTAACATATTTACCTTTTTTTTTCTCTGTGAAAACACTTAAGATTTAGTATCTTAGCAACTTTCAATTATACAATACAGTATTATCAACCATGGTCTACATTAGCTCCTCGGACCTTAGTCATTATATAACTGAGAGTTTGTACCCTTTTACCAACATCTCCCCATATCCTCCAACCCTCAACCCTCATACCCTGGCAACCACCATTCTACTTTCTGTTGCTATAAGTTCAAGTTTCTTTTTTTGTCAAACTTTTTTTTAGATTCCACATATAAGTGATGCCATGCATTGTCTGGCTTACTTCACTTAGCATAATGCCCTATAGTTTCATTCATGTTGTTACAACTTGGCAGATTTACTTTCTTTTATTTATTTGTTATTGTTATTATAAAGCCTCACCAGAGGATACCCTTTTTCCATTGATTTTTAGAGAGAATGGAAGAGAGGGAGGAAAGATAAAAAAACACACACATCAACGTGAGAGAGACACATTGATTGGTTGCCTCCCCTCATACCGCACCCACCCCCGCACCCAAACCAGGGGATCAAACCTGTGCCCTTGACCAGGAATTAAACCCCCAACCCGTTGGTCCATGGGCTGATGCTATAGTCACTGAGCCAAACTGATCAGGGCAGAATTTTCTTCTTTTTTAAGGCTGACTAGTATTCCAGTGTGTGTGTACCATATTTAGTTTATCCATTCATTTGTCAATCAATACTTGGGCTGTTTCCATCTTTTGGTTATTGTGAATAACATTTCTATGAACATAGGTTTACAAATATCTGTTCGAGTCCCTGCTTTCAATTCTTTTAGATATATACCCAGAATTGGAATTGCTGGATCAAATGGTAATCTTATTTTTAAATTTTTTTAGGAAATCCCATAATGTTTTCCATAGTGGCTACTCCATTTTACATTGCCACCAGTAATGCACAAGAGGTCCCAACTTCTCCACATCCTCACAAACTTTTGTTATTTTCTGTTTGCTTTTTAAAAAATAATATCCATTCTAATGAGTATGGAGTACTATCTCATTGTGGTTTTGATTTGCATTTCCCTAATGATTAGTATTGTTAAGCATCTTTCCTTGTGCTTATTGCCCATTTGTATATCTTCTTTAGAGAAATATCCATACAATTCCTTTGCCCAGTTTTTAAAAATTTATTGATTGCAGAGAGAGAGAGAGAGAGAGAGAGAGAGAGAGAGAGAGAGAGAGAGACGCATCGATGTGTTGTCCCTCCTATTTATACATTCATTGGTTGATTCTTATATGTGACCTGAACAGGGATTGAACCCGAAATATTGGTATATTGAGATGACACTCTAACCAACTGTGTTACCTGACCAGGGCCTTTCCCCAGTTTTTAATAGGGTTTTGGTTTTTATTATTGAGTTGTAAGAGTTCTTTATATGTTCTGGATACTAATCCTTTATCGTATATATGATTTGCAAATATTTTTCACTTTCTGTGTGTTGCTTTAGGAACTATACTTCTGAACCTTACACCTGTTCATTCAAATAGTAACTGTGCACCTGTATGTAAAAGACGTGCTAAATGACTGAGCAAAAACGTACTGCTTTTTTTGTGTGTGTTTTTTAATAAATCTTTATTGTTCAGATTATTACAGTTGTTCCTCTTTTCCCCCCCATAGCTTCCTTCCACCTGGTTCCCACCCCATCCCCTGCCCTTCCCCCCTCTACTGTCCTCGTCCATAGTTGTACAATTTTTGTCCAGTCTCTTCCCGCACCCCCACACCCCCTACCCCCTGAGAATTGTCAGCCCACTCCCTTTCTATGCCCCTGATTCTATTCTATTCACCAGTTTATTCTGTTCGACAGATTTTTTATTCATTTGATTTTTAGATTTACTTGTTGATAGATATGTATTTGTTGTCACTTTGTTGTTCATAATGTTTATCTTTACCTTTTTCTTCTTCTTCCTCTTCTTAAAGAATACCCTTCAGCATTTCATATAATACTGGTTTGGCGGTGATGAACTCCTTTAGCTTTTTCTTATCTGTGAAGCTCTTTATCTGACCTTCAATTCTAAATGATAGCTTTGCTGGGTAGAGTAATCTTGGTTGTAGGTTCTTCCTATTCATCACTTTGACTATTTCTTGCCACTCCCTTCTGGCCTGCATAGTTTCTGTTGAGAAATCAGCTGACAGTCGTATGGGTACTCCCTTGTAGGTAACTAACTGTTTTTCTCTTGCTGCTTTTAAGGTTCTCTCTTTGTCTTTTGCCCTTGGCATTTTAATTATGATATGTCTTGATGTGGTCCTCTTTGGATTCCTTTTGTTTGGGGTTCTCTGCACTTCCTGGACTGTAAGTCTATTTCTTTCACCAGGTGGGGGAAGTTTTCTGTCATTATTTCTTCAAATAGGTTTTCAGTATCTTGCTCTCTCTCTTCTTCTGGCACCCCCATAATTCGAATGTTGGTACGCTTGAAGTTGTTCCAGAGGATCCTTGCATTATCTTCATATTTTTGTATTCTTTTTTCCTTTTGCTTTTCCTCTTGGGTGTTTTTTGCTTCTTCATATTTCAAATCTTTGACTTGATTCTTGGGATCCTCTAGTCTGCTGTTGGATCTCTGTATATTATTATTTATTTCAGTCAGTGTATGCTTAATTTCTAATTGGTCCTTTTTCATATCCTTGAGGGTCTCAATATATTTCTCAGAGGTTTCTAGAAGATTCTTGAGTAACCTTATAACCATGGTTTTGAACTCTATATCCAGTAGTTTGCTTTCCTCCATTTCTTTCATTTGTGACCTGTTTCTTTGTCTCCGCATTTTGGCTGTTTCTCTGTGTTGATAGAGTGGCTTTGTGTGCTAGGTGTCCTATAGGGCCCAGTGGCTCAGCCTCCCTAATTACCTCAGGTGGACACTCTTGGTGCACCCCTTTGTGGGCTGTGTGCACAGTCTTGTTGTAGTTAAGCCTTGATTGTTGTTGGTATCACTGGGAGGAATTGACCTCCAGGCCAATTGGCTGTGAGGACCAGTTGTGTCTACAGTGGGAGAACTTCTGTGCTGGAGACACCCTTATGAGGCAGGACTTGCTTCATTGGGGCTTTGGTGCTCACTGAATCTGCCCCCTGAGTGTGTCTCTTTTGGATCTGAAGAGTTGTAATCTGAATGGTCTCACTCTGACCACTGGGTACACTGGCTCTTGGATCTCCAAGGAGGTGCAAAGTCAGCCACTGCCTGAGGCCATCCAGCAGGAGCTACAGAGAGATCTGCAGATTCCTCCTCTTTGTTTGGGGTTTGGAGGTGCCCAGATGAGGCCCAGCTTTGAAGTAATGCAAGCTGCTGTCCAGCCTTGGGCCTTCTTTTGGAGGCTCTGGGGCTCTCTGACCCAGCTGCAGTTTGACAGGTTTTTAGGTGGAGAAAGGCCAGGCCATTCATATGCAAAAGCCTCAGTGCACAGCTTGGGTGGGGTTGTAAATTGGGTGGGGTGGAGTCTCAGGGAATCACCAGGGCAGAGCAAACAGCAATGGCTGACCATCAGCCCTACCCTGAAGAGGTCCCTGGGTCTCTGTGTCCCGCAGCACTGTGCAGGAGCAATGATTGCTGCAGGCACCTCTGAGGGAAAGCCGCCCTCACGTTCCAGCCCGATGCCAGACAATCCAATTTCTCTCCGTATGAGTCTGGGTCCCCAGAATCTCGCCCGGAACTGGAGTTCAGAGCAATCGGGAGCTTGTATCTCCCTCCCAACTGAAAAAAACAACAGTGCACCCAGTTACCAGCCCCTTCCATGCACGCCTTCATACCTCCGCACTTCACTTCCACACCTCTGCACCTCCTACTGGACTTAATGCACTTTTCTCTTTCCTTCTGGTTGTAGAATTTTCACTCAGCCAGCCTTCCCAGGGTTCTGGATGATATTCATTTTGTCTTTTAGTTGTAGTTTTGATATAGTTGTGCTCGGCAGCAAGTTCAGGTGTTTACCTATGCCGCCATCTTGGTTTCGCAAAAAACGTACTGTTGACTTTCATGCCCTCTCTCTCTTCACCTAACTCTGACATGCTCTCAAAACTCTTCCCAATTGCTTGGAAACATTTTTTTTTTATTTACTAGACTTTTGAAGTCTTCTAAAAGGAATTTAATTGGCAATTTCATCTCATCTGAGAAGTGAGATCTCAGTCCAAAATAGATTGTGAGGAACTGAGGAGCAGCGGAACTTGAAGCTACAAGAAGTGGTGGTTGTACACACACACACACACACTCACATCAAAACCTCCTGCAATGTCAGCAGCTGTGCGTCACTGCAGGTTGCCCAGGACCAAACCAGAGAGGGTCGGACCTGCATTACCACCATTTGTCCACCATCCAGAACTGAAATATCATTGCTGACATGAGCACATAAGGAACTGTTTGACATTGAAATTGGGTCTCAAAAGAACTGTTGGCCCAGAAAGAAACTCACTACAGACTGATTCATTTGCCTTTCAGCATAACCATTATTGCTTGTCTCATTTTCGGTTTTTATAAGTGTATTTCTAGTAGCACATGGTCTCACTCATCTAGGGGAAATGATGAACAACATAGACTGATGAACAAGAACAGACCCAGAAACAAGGAGGAATGGATCAGACTGTCGGGCCTCAGAGGGAGGGTAAGGGAGGGTGGGGATATAGGGGAGAGATCAACCAAAGGACTTGTGTGCATGCATATGAGCCTAACCAGTGGTTAAGGACAACAGGGGGGTGGGGGCATGCGTGGGGAGGGGTGTGGGATGGGAATGGGGGCATGAGGACAAATATGTGATACCTTAATCAATAAATAAATTTTTAAAAAATAATAAAATAAATAAAAAGTAAATTGAAAAAAAAAAAAAAAACCTCCTGCAAGGGCTTCCTGACATCTACATGTGTGAAAGGAAGTACTTCCACTACATCAAATGTGTCTAGGAGCATTTGACTGTTATGTGTGTGTGTTTTTTTAATGTATTTTTATTGATGTCAGAGAGGAAGGAAGAGGGAAAGAGATGAAAACATCAATGATGAGAGAGAATCATTGATTGGCTGCCTCCTGCACACCCCCCAATGGGGATTGAGCCTGCAACCCAGGCATGTGCCCTGACTAGGAATCGAACTGTGACCTCCTGGTTCATAGGTCAACACTCAACCACTGAGCCACGCCAGCCAGACTTCACTCTTATGTTTTATTGTAGCTATTCTTACTAGCTGGTAAAGGTCATAAACCTTGACCTTGGAACACCAGACCCTTATTGGCATCTTAACATTCTTTCCTGACCAATGAACAATGAAACATTTTTTATTTATCCAATCACATACATCCGTCTCAGCCAGAATGCTCGTGTTTCCATCCTTAGCATAACCACTATGAACCGTAAACCTCCTTTCCACTCTTCTCAGTAAATTTCCTCATTGGAGCGCCCTTCCCTGGCAAGCTAATAGACTTGGCCTCTTCTCATGGTCTTCCTTTGGCATGTCATGTGGGCTGCAATCTACTCCTACCTCCATGGCCTCCTCACAGGTCAACACACACAGCTGGTGCCATACAGTTACTCCAAGTTTTAGGCGGAGATGCACACACTTATCCACACAGAGCTGCACCAATCCCATCCCTGCAATTCTCAGGAAATTTAGATAAATGCCAACCTGTACTCAAAGATATATTAACTTAGCTCCCTAACATGAAAATATGGACCTCTATAGAATACTTTCCCGCCTAATGTCCACATTTCTTAGAAACCACATGCACAGGTCTTTACATAAATGTTTAGCTGCATCCTGGACCCACTTTGCATCTATCTAATGGTTGCCCGCACTCGTGTACACACACACACACACACACACACACACACACACACACACACGGGAAGTATGCATTTGTCTCTGAAGAACTGCCTTTAATGTCCTGCTGAAGCCAAAGAATCAAACCTTCAAGCTAGTAAGCTAATCACTGCTCAGGAGCAATAACGTTCCAAACAGGAAATTGGTCCAGTTACAATGTCCTCTGAATTATGATCTCTGCATCCTTGTTGCTTTGCCTGGTACCAAACCACCCGAACAGCTTGCCGAATGTCTACAGCAGCAGTTCAGAAAAACGCTGGTCAGGGTTTTCTTCCCCATGGGATGGCATGGGCAGATAAATAATCCACAACATGCAGCCCCTTAGGATCAGCTAGAGAAAATGAGTCTTAGACCAGGACCCCAAAAGGAACGTTCACCACTCATTCTCTAACAGCTCCCCATTTCCCTACACAGACCCGTTCTTCCCCCCCGCCCGCCCCCCTACCCCCAGGGATGGCAGTCACAGAATGAGGTGAGCCCAGCACCAGCCTCGGCTTCCCAGCTGTCCTGGAGCGTGGCGTGGGCAGATCCTGTGCTAGGTGCCTTGCACTTTGTCTGGCTGATTTTTTTTCTTTTCTTTTCTTTCTTTCTTTTTTTTTAAATCAAATAGGAGTTACAAATATAAGGTGAAAAATGCAGGAGGGTGCCAGAGTAATAAGCCAGTGATCTGGAGGTCCCTCCCACCAGCAGTATGCCTTGCCCCTTGGGATATATGGGGTGGGGCAAAAGTAGTTTTACAATTGTGAGTACACAAAATACAGTTTATTTTTGTATTATTACTTATTAATCATTGTATTATTTTCCATACAACTGTAAACCTACTTTTTCCCACCCTGTATTATGGCCTGTGGGCAACGAACTAAATGTGACCAATGACATGAAGTTCTGTTCTTCGGGGCTGGAAGCCAGGTCCTGTCCCACCAGCTCCCCTTAAGTGATTGCCCTTGATGGGCTTATTCCTCCTGCCTGCCTCGGGTACCCAAACACAGGTACCAAACACAGGGAAGAAGGCATCCTTAGGGGGAGACGGAAGATTTCTTCTTTGCATGATGTGGATGCTTATTCAAGGGATGGAAGTTGGGCCTTAAGGTTTAGTGACCTGATTGTGTGTGTGTGTGTGTGTGTGTGTGTGTGTGTGTGTGTGTGCGTGCTTCAGATTAAATGAGGTGTTTTGTTTTTAAACTCATGATGAGAACATTTTTACGGAAGAGAACAAATGACTAGAGAACAAATCATCCTTAGCGTGATTTTCATCCCCTCTCTTTTCTTTACTTCCTTGGTATTGTTTTCCAGACATTTGAAGACAACTGTGGCTGCGAGCCTTTGTTTTCCTAATGGTCATGTTTCCTGTTTCTGTGGAGGAAAACCACCTCCTTTGCCCTTTTGCATGAATACTCAGTTACTAACGATTGAGATCTGGTTGTAAATCAGGCAAGATCAATGTGGGTGAGGATTCGTGGAGGAACAACAGTAACACAGGGCTTCCTCAGGGACTAAGTCTGGACCGAGGGACAGAGGACAGTGGGGCTATGAAGTAGGTGCCTCCTGCCCTCCTCTTTTTCTCTGCTGCTCCATTTGAGTACTTTCTGTGTTCCAGACCCTGTAGACTCAGCCCCCAAATAAGTGGCAGGCAGGTCCCTCAGAAAGACAAGAACTGTGCCCCACCTTCCTCCTCTGTTTCAAATGCTGACCCAATCCAGGTGTCTTAATCCTAGCTCCCCTTGATTACCAGGAATTTCTTGTTGCTGCCGCCCTGTTATCTGGAATAAGGTGTGAACTAGGATAGACATGGTAAGACCATTTATCAGGGTGGCACATCGGCCATGAGAAACAAAGGTCTTTTCTCTTGGAATTCTAACTGGTCCTTTGAAAATTATTTTCTTGCATTCAGTAAGATATGAGCAAAATGAAACTTTGTGAATATGTGAAACTTAAATTTAAAGCTGTTTGAAGCCTGATTCCAGAGTAATGTTTTAATGATAACATCTAAGACAACCGGTAATAAAGCAACTCGAGTATTAGGTGAATGTCAAAAAACACAGAAGTTGAGAGAGGAAAGGAGAACAAGATAAAGAAGGAAAAATTAAAAGAGACAGAAGAAGAGTAGATATTCAGGAAGTAGGGTGGAAATTAGAGGTTTGGAGGAAAGTGAGCCATTTTCTTATGCTGGTCACATGAGAACACTATGCCTAGCAACATGCATGTGGCTTTGAGATACTCACTTCATAGAATGCACCAGTCTAATAGCGAGGGGCGAGGGGGACCAAAGAAATGATCCAGGTCCCCAATAGAATGTTCCCACCCAGGTAACATACAGGGAGATCTATGGCTGTGCACTAATACCTAAGCCTACATCCTCTTGTAGAAAGTCCTATAGGACCTAGAGTTTCAAAGATCACTTCCACTTTCAGCAATATGTGAGCTCCTAGGGGAAAAAGCAAAAACACTTTCTTTCTTATATTGAATTTCCTTTGAAATACCAGCAAGGAATTCATTACGTACAGGAATCCAGGGGTACACTCTGCATGATAACTGTTCTGTTCAGTAAATTTCGATTTTGGTTAACTCCTTAAAGTGGGACATACCTATTTAATCTCTTCTCCTTTGTCTTCTACCTCACTTTCCTTGGTGGCTTTTCTCCTGCTCCCATCTGGATCAGGGAGTCTCAGGACTGCTGCTGAGCCCAGGTAGCTACAAGAAACAGCACCTCAAACTCTACAAGCTCTAGAGAATGGGTTCGAGAGCTGGGGAGGGCGGCCTAGAACATATGCTTCTGAAGCAGGGAGACATGTTCAGCCCTGGTACATGGAAATCAGCTTCATGGCTTTTAAGCCATACCACAGACAACCTGGGCTAACGTGGCTGGGGTCTCCTGACTTCAAGGCAGACCACTTGCACCGTAGGGCATCTTGAACCCTGAATCTCCCATCCAGCCTGTCCCTCCCCTGAGTTGGAGCCCACTGGTCATTGTTTGGTATCCACTCTTGGAAGAAGATGCACTTTCTTCACACTCTTACCAGACAGACCAGCTGCCCAGGTTTGGGGCTTTGTCAGGGTTGACGCTATGGACCAATGGTGTACACGCCACCTTCCCTCTGCCTGAGCTTTCTTCTCCCAGACACTCTCATGGCTGGATCCCTCACTTTATTCAGAGATTAGCTCAAATAACTTCCCCTCAGAGAGACCTTCCCCACCACCAAATCTAAAAAAACCCCACCACTCTCAAGCTTCTGCGAATCTGCGCAGAGCATAGTCGGCCATGCCCAAATCATGTACAGACACATCTGCAAGGAATACTATCCAGAAACCATGACAGACACCTTCCTTGGGTTTGTACATTAGTCACACATGGAAACTTCATGGCATAGAAAAAAAAAAGTCTTTTACCATTTATTAAACAACTAGAGGCCCGGTGCACAAAACTGTGCACTGGGGGGGGGGGTCTCTCAGCTCAGCCTGTGCCCTCTTGCAGTCCAGGAGCCCTCGGGGGTGTCTGACTGAAGGCTTAGGCTTACTCCCCGGGGAGCAGGCCTAATCCTTCAGATGGACATCATTAGCGTTGCTTTGGAGGCGGGAGAGACTCCCGGCACCGCCACTGCACTCGCCAGCTGTGAGCCCGGCTTCTGGCTGAGCAGTGCTCCCCTTGTGGGAGCCCACTGACCACTAGGGGGGCAGCTCCCAAGTTGAGTGTCTGCCCCCTGGTGGTCAGCGCACACCATAGCAAGCTGTTGTTCTGCCCATCCGGTTGATTTGCATATTAGCCTTTTATTATATAGGATGGGAAAATGTAAACTTAGAAGTTTACAATGATTTACAAAATCGACCCTAACAAAAGACAGATACATGGCTGGGAGGAAGGAGCACCATCCAGTGCAGTTCTTCTGTAGAACAATCTAGCAATACACAGCAGCAGCCTGCAAAGCAGTCATATTGTTTGGCCTAGTGATAAACATTGAGGACATTATGCTACCAAAAAAAGACCAACATTGTATGATTCCACGTATATGAGGTGCCTAGAGCAGTCAAATTCACAGACATGAAATAGAATGATGGCTGCCAGAGGCTGGGGCAGGGTGGGGAATGGGGACTGGGGAGTTATGTTTACTGAATACAGAGTTTCAAATTGGGAAGCTGAAACAGTTCTCATCTTCTTTTCAGCTACTTCTTCAACAGGTCTCAGATTCTGTAAGGCCCTATGTCTAGGCATAATTTTAAACACTGCTGGTACCTGGGAAACCAGCTATTTCTATGACTGCATCCTCTTACCAGTTCTCATATACAATGCAGGTGCTCTGCCACAGAACTGGGAAATCTTTCACATGATGAGATAAAGGGACTTATCCCAGGTCACTGCACTGTGTCCACCTTCCAGTCATGTGAATAACAGCCCTTTGGGACTTTAAAGGCTTGCATGATATTTCTGTGGGGAGAAACTCTTGTGACTTTAAAAACAGTCCTCTTTAAAACAACAACAAACAAACAAACAAACAAACAAAAATTGTCCTCTTCTTTTGCCTCTCTGTAACTTGTTTCCTAAGCCCACGTAGCCCAGCTGGCTGATTTTTCTACCTCTGTGACTTTCTAAATAAACTTTCTCTTATTAAAAAATAATAAAGTGAAAAATAAAACATGGTCCTCAAAGCCTCTCCCATTCTTGTTCTCTTACCTTGTAACTTGAGTTCTCATTCCAAAATCCAGTGACCTCATCGATTGCAGCACTTCAATACAGCCCATGTACTGGAATAAGAAAAAAAAAATAAGAGAAAAAAAACAGGTAGGAAAAAAAAAATAACACAAAGATGTCTCTTAACTTTAGAGTGATTTCACATTAAATAAACACCTTAAATCAGCTCCTGCTAACAAATTACATTTACACACTCAGCCTGCCATTGCTATTTCGGACCAATAATGGACACACGCCTTAAACTTCAGTTCAGCTATAAAACATCAGCTAAAGCCAAACTACAACATCAGGAATGCAGGTAACAAGGACAAATAGGAATTCACTGGTTAACAGCTTGAGCTCTGGGGCCAGACCACGTGATTAAGAATCCAGGCTCTGCCACGTGCCAGGTATGGGGCCTCAGCAAGTTACTCAACACCTCTGCATCTCAGTTTTGTCATCAGGGAAATGGGGATACAATCAGAATTGTTGTGAGAGTAAATTGTTTCATCCAGGTGTCCTGAGAGCAGTGAGTGTGTGGTACATGCATGTGCTCCAATATTAGAGGAAGTATAAGCAAACGTGAGACTAATACTACAGAAACACTGAATCTTCTAAGGAGATAAAACAGAAGATCTTATTTCTTGCAAAATCACATAAGGGCATGCAAGAAAAGACAAACCATTGCGTCCTACACCAAGAATAAGTAAATTTAACTTGAACACGCAGTATTAGAAAAGGAATTGTGGCTTATAAAGCTCAAAGATGGTTTCTATTTAATGTGGGAGCAGAGGGAGCCAGGCCAGGCTGCTGTGAGACAGCGATGCGATCCGTGTGAGCAGCCTATGTCAGCAGCAGTGTGGAGGTGGGAAATAGTGAGGGAACAAGTGAGGATGTGCCTGCCCGGAGGGAGGCAATGACAGCCCACACCCAAATGGGATGGGGCCGTCGGAAGGAGGGGACAGAGTCAAGTGGCATCACGGAAATAGATACTACGTGGTGATTCGGGAGTTGGTTTGATCTAGAGAATGAGAAGGATGAGTCAAGGATGACTCAGACATTTCCAGCAGGGTAGCAGAGGGAACAGTGATTCTATCAACAGAAACAGGAAAGCCGGGGCCGGGGAAGATGAGCTGGTTTGGGACCCATTGGCTGAAAGGCCCTGGTGGGGCATCCAGGAAATGACAAGCTGGCGGTTGCAGGCTGGGTTCGGGGAGCGTGGAGAGGAATGAAGCCTGGGATGCAGACTCAGGAGCCGGCTGGGTAGCTTTGCCAGGTGAGGCCGGGGAGTGAGTCCTCTTAGCAGAGCCTTAGGTGGTGAGGAAGAGTGGTTCTCAGAGAATGAGCTCAGAAATGTTAGGAGAGCCACGTGGTCTGACTGGAAGTGACCTCTCGGCTGCTTGAAAACTATATGCTTCCTGTTAGCTTTCCTTTGGAAACCATCCAGCCGCCCTCTGCTTGGAAATGGCCCAAACCCTGTGGAAAGATGGCGGGGGCCAGGGGTGCCTCTCCGGACACTTCGTGTATCATTTCTGAACAAATTCTGTAGATTTAGCATCCTAAGAGCTGGTCAGTCCCCAGGGGTTGCCAAGAGCCTAGGGTTGGCGAGGGCGTGCTGGCCAACACAACCGCCTGGCGATTCTCGGCCAGGTTCCTGTCCACACTTTGCTGGGGACTCCAGTGCTGACACACACACCTTCTTTGAATGTCTTATTCTGTCCCCATCACACTTAACTTCCCAAGGCTTGAGCACGGCAGGGAAGTGAGTGGTGTCTAGAAATTTCAGTTCAATGAACCATAAGATTTAGCAGGGAAGGAAAGCTAGGTCGGGGTTGGGGGGGTGGGGGGGTAGGGGGGCGGGGGAGGCGTAGAAAGCCCATCTCAGAATTGTCATGCAATGAGATTCCAAGGTTTCTAAGCTCCCTGCGAGGTGAACTGAAAAGATGGTTTTCCTAACCTCACTGGCTACTCCCACTTTTCCTGCCTTCCAGTGTCTCTTTCTATTCCAGAACTTTCCTCCTGCTTCCCTATTTCCTGCGCTGGAAGGAATGGCCTCCCCACACATGTTAGGAGACGGGTCTGGCCTACACCTCCAGGCCCTGGTCAGTGCACAGGTGGCCTCATTTTCCCTTCCGTGTGAAACTATTTGAGATGAGGTGACGCCACCTATCTGGGCACAGTTTTTTAAACCGTGACCAAGCACCTACATTTTTCACACTCTGCCAGGGTGATTTCCCAAAGTGAATAGCAGAACATGCCCCTTCACTGCTTAAAAATCCCTGGCACAAATTCTCAAAACAAATGCAATCCTATAAACCTAGACCGCGGGATTTCTGGCCCTGCTTGCCCTTCCCCTCTATCTGTGTCACTCCCCCCGCCCCCCCCCCCCCCCATGCTCTTTGCTGCCACATGGGCCTTCTCCAGTCCTGGAATGCACCCAACTCTTTCCAGTCACAGGGCCTTTGCATTGCGGCTCCTCGCCCCACATGGCTAGCTCTTCCCCTATTGCTCTGCAGGACTGACTCCTTCTCATCCCTCAGGCTTTAATGCAGATGTCACTGCCCCAGAAGTCCCTCCCCTCACCCTTCATCACAGCCCCTATTTGTCACCCTCATGCCACTGACCGGTGAGTGGGTTTACCTGTTAATTTGCTTGTTCCCTGTCTTCCTTCCCTTGGCTGTAAGCACCATAAGGGTAAGGACCATGACCACCACTGTGTCCCCATCACCTGGGACAGGCGAATACTGATGAAAGAATGAATATGGCTTTTACTGTTCGACTCCAACAGTATCTTACAGCTGAGCAGAGGGAGGGAGAAGCTTGGACCCAGAATGAGTGAGGAGCACAGGAGAACTGAGGCCTCGGGAATTGTAGGCCAGGAGGATGGCCTTTGGAAGGCTTCTAGATTTCTTTGTTACTTCCTCTACGTGTTTTGTATTCCCCCATCTCAGAGATTGGCATCAGCCGAAACTGAGAGGGTTTTTGCAGTGGCATGGATGGGGGGAGAACAGTGCTCTACCCTCAGGTGTTGTGGGAGAAGCCCACAATGATAATGAGCTCCCACGTGAGGGACAGGGTCTAAATGGGGCAACTCCAGTGGTGGGGTTCTTAGTGCAGAGTGGGGGTGGAGGGCGGGGGAGAGCGGACCTTCCAGGGTTTGGTTCTTAATCACATTTCAGGGTGCTGACCACCTCATCTCCTTCCTTCAAAGGCAGACCATGGTATGGCTTCTGATGCCCCCTCGCCCCTCCACCGAAACCTGTTGTGCTTCACACACTTGTCCGTTGGCAACAGCACCGGTGACACCTTCTGCAGCCTCCCTGAGACAAAGTGAAGTTTCTGAAGAAGCGTGAGTCCTGAGGGGCCGAAGGGAAGGTTCCCCGTAGGCCTCTCAGCCAGGCCTGAGGTGCCCGGGGCCGGTGGTTAGAGCATCGATCTGTGCACCAAAAGGCCGTGGGTTCCATTCCCAGTCAAGGGCACATACCTGGGTTTCAGGTTTGATCCCCAGACCCGGTGGGGCGTGTGTGGGAGGCAACCAATCGATGTATCTCTCCAGCATCGATGTTTCTCTCTCTCTGTCTCTCTCTCTGTGTCTGTCTCTCTCTCTCTCTCTCTCTCTCTCTCTCTCTCTCTCTCTCTCTCTCTCCTCTTCCTTACTTCCACTCTCTAAAAAATCAACGGGAAAAATATCCTTGTGAGGATTAGCAAGGAAGGAAGGAAGGAAGGAAGGGAGGAAGGAAGGAAGGAAGGAAGGAAGGAAGGAAGGAAGGAAGGAAGGAAGGAAGGAAGGAAGGAAGGAAGGAAGGAAGGAAAGCCTGAGATGATCATGACAATGAATACATCCCCTCCACCCTAGGCCTGTGAGGAGGCCACTCTGGGCAGAGCGAAGGGGGGAAATCAATGCCTGATTGTTGCCACAATTACCCCAAAAACCAGAATGGGTTTGGCCTCCCCATTGGCTCACACAGTCCATTTCGCTCAGAAACCATAGCTGTGAGGAAGCAGGGAGCGAGCGCGCATAAAAATAATCTCTCCCCTTCTTTGTTTAGGTGCCTGCTGGCTGCCTAAGCGGATGGTGGCTGAATGTCAATGCCTGAGGAAGAAGTTTAGTTTGTTGATTTAGATGTAAACTAGGGATGACAATACCTCTCCTTCATTTATTAAAGGCCAATCTGCGCAGGACGTAGTCTGTGTTCTTAGGAAACCCAGCCCCATGAGGATAGGACAACTGTGAAAGGGATGACTTTTCTTTCTGTGGGGTTATTCATTGTTGTTCATTCCATTGAGGAGATGAGGAAATTGAGGCCCATGAAGGGACAGTGCCTGGCTCCGTTTCATTTGTTCAGTGAGATGAAATCAGGGTTTCTCCTAGAGCCTAAGTCCACTTCTGGGCTCTGTGTGAGTTTGTACAACAGGACCATCCAAACAGAGGGCTCCTCCAGCCGGCCCCACGCACTCCGCCTTAGGCACCCAGGTGGGTAAGGAGGGGACGAGCCTGGGGCCACCTGGTAAGAACAGGCATGAACCAGGCTCCCCTGGGGACAGCAGGAGGCGGCACAGGAGACAAGACACTCCCTAACTCCTGGCCAGGGGCTGAGGGGAGGACACTGTGGGTGATGAGAAAGGGGCGAGTCTCAGCACAGCTCAGACAACCTTCCCATTCAGCACCTGGCAAACGCCCTCCTACCTACCTCCCAGCTCGCTCTCCTCGTGCCCCGGGCAGTCATAATATTGTTGTACTGTCTGAGCTTCCACCCCCCAGCTCCCAGGGAGAGATGAACAGCCTATTCATGGCCGTGTGTATCTTGGACTCTGCATGCCAGAAAAGGAATTATTGGGGTTTGCGGAGAAGAGGAATGAGAGCTAGTTTATGGGAACCTCTCATCCTGACTCTCTTTCAGAACGATATATTCTCATAGCCTCAGAAAGGATGTCGGCAGGACGCAGAGGCACTGCTAACAGTGGTTACCTCTGGGCATGGGAGAGAGGCAGCCTTTCACTTTTTATTTTATATTTTTGTATTGTTTATACTATTAAAAAACTAGAGGCCCAGTGCACAAAATTCGTGCACGGGGTTGGGGGGTCCCCTCAGCCCAGCCTGCACCCTCTCCAATCCAGGACTCCTTGGGGGATGTCTGACTGCTGGTTTAGGCCCGCTGCTCAGTCACTTGGTCGTCCCTCACTAACCTCCCTGCCGGCCTGGTCGCCCCATGCAGCCTGTTCGGTCATCCGTTCGGTTATTTCGGTTGCAACGGTCACTTGGGCTTTTATATATATAGATAAGTAGGTAGTATTATTTGGAATTAAACCATTAAATAAAGCCTAAAAATTAAATTAATCTCTAGGAACCAGAGTTTATGAATTACTAGTGGGGTTATGTCCCCCCCCCTTTTTTTTTCCAGTGGCATAGCCCCTTCCTTAGACAGTGCCTGCCCATGCACTGGGAGGATGGAGGAATATTGTTCAAGAGAAGGTTTAAGGCCTAGGCCCTGAGCTTGACAAGACAAGGAAGAGGGCACTTTGAAGCCATCAGAACCTTGAGAACTGTTTATCATCAAGGACAATACGACCAGGGTCTGACCTTCATGCAATAAATGTTCAACAATGACAGAGGCCGGCAATGTGGCCCAAAGACACTGCAAGACTTTCCTGCCACCTTTAAAACTTCTAGTCCTTCTCATTTAAAAAAAAAAAAATGGGGGGCGGGGGGTTGGGGGAGAAGGGAGAGAATGTTCTCTTCATAATCTTTGGACATTGTCTCTACTTTGTTACTTTCCACTCAGGCTTAGCCGACTCCAGGAGTTTCTGCCTCAGGACTCTACTGACACTGCCTACGCTCACCAGCCGCCCCGCATCGTCCACTCCAGGGACCTGCTGCTTCTGTTCTTTGGCTCACCCCCGACCCTAGGGCATCCACCGCTGCCGACCCCTAGCCACCTGCCCTTTCCTCTGATCCTCTAGAGCATTTTAGGTTAAAAAGTAACCTAATTTTTAAATGAACAAATGATCTGAACAGACATTTCTCCCAAGAACTTATTCATGTGGCCAATAAGCACATAAAAAGTGCTCAATATTACCCATCACCAGGGAATTGCACATCAAAGCCACAATGAGATATTAATTCACACCCTCTGGGCTAACTATAATTTAAAAAACCAGCCAATAAGCTGCTGAAAATAGCAAGTGTTAGCAAAGATGTGGAACTCTCCTATGTTGCTGATGGGAATGTAAAATGGTATAGTCAGTAGGAAAATAGGTTAGCAGATCCTCAAAAAGTATAACTTGAAATTGCCATATAACCCAGCAATTCCACCTCTAGGTATATATATACCGATGAAAACTGAAAACATATGTCCACCCAAAACACTTGCACACAAATATTTATAGCAGCATTATTCAGAATAGTGGAGAAGTAGAAACAACCCAAATATCCACAACTGATAAATGGATCAATAAAATGTGGTATATCATGCAATGGCAATAAAAAGGCATGAAGTATTGATATGTGCTATGTCACATGGGTGAACCCTGAAAATATTATTCTAAGGGAAAGAAGGCAGTCATCACACAATACCTCATATGGCAGGATTTCACTTATATGCCATGTCCAGAATCAACAAATCTACAGAGCTAGAAAGGAGGGCTAGAAGGTTGAGGGGGTCGGGGTATGACTGCTAGAGGATACAGGATTGCTTTGGGGGTTGATAAAAGTGTTTTAATATCTGTGATGGTTGCACAACTCTATGAATGTATTAAAAGCCATTGAATTGTGAACGTTCAAAGGGTGACTTGTATGGTAAGTGAATGATATCTCCGTATAGCTATTGCCAGACAATGACAGCAACAACAATAACAGGCCACACAAATAATATCTGCAGGCAGGGTGTGGCCCTGATACAAACTGCTCAGGAAATACGTGTGAATGGATGGGTGAGGAATAAATGAGTGAGGCATCAGGAAGCATGACAGCTGTTTGAAATCTTCTTCAGCACCCTTGAGGCAGAGTTCATTGCTCTTCCCTTGGGCTCCCAGAGCACCTTGGTCACACCTCAAGGTTGCACTCGCCCAGTGGTGCTGCAATTGATCTGTTCAAACGCCTCTGCCCGCTGCTGGACTGTGGGCTGCTCAAGGGCAGGGCGTGAGTCTTAGTCATCATTACCCCCGGCACCTCTTCCAGGGCAATAAATGATTTATTTGAATGAAGTAGCCAAGAAATGATGTTCAGGAAGTCTTGAAATAACCTGCATCCCTACTGGACCATCTGTCATGTGTTCCTTCTTAAAGGGATATCTTGCCAGTTAAAATAACCCTGAAGTGAAGCTGGTCAAAGCCCTCCTCGTGCCAAATTTGGGTCAGAATGTGCACAGTGTGGGGAGGGAGTGGAAAGTCCTTCCCCTTTAGTGCCGCCCTGACCTCATGAAAGCCTGGGCAGGCGGGCAGTGGGGCTGGAGACCCACCTCTGGAACGGGAGCTCTATGGGAGAGCAAGTTTAGGGGGCGTTCAGTGAGACTAATAGGAGGGCAGGCCTCCGTGGAAGAGGCACAGGTGGGTGGTCTTGCCAAATGCTGATTTTTCGTGGCGTGATTAGACAGCACCTTTGAAACTGGCCATCCAAGAGCCCAGGGCTGCTGACCCTTCCCTCTCCTCCCTGTTCTCTGGCCCCTGGTGTGTTTCTTCAGAGCACTTGTTGCTGACTGTGCCTGTTGTCTCCCGCACTGGAAGGTTAGTAGCAGCGAGCCGCACTGTTCTATCCCCAACACCTAGAATACTGCGTGGCACACAGTGGCCCCTCAAATTAACTTGGGTTGATCAAATTGAACATCTTTCTTTCCTTCTCTCTTTCTCTCTTTCTCTCTTTCTTTCTTTCTTTCTTTCTTTCTTTCTTTCTTTCTTTCTCTCTTTCTTTATAATATATTTTTATTGATTTCAGAGAGGAAGGGAGAGGGAGAGAGAAACATCAATGATGAGAGAGAACCATTGATTGGCTGCCTCCGGCATGCCCCACATGGAGGATCGAGCCTGCAATGCAGGCATGTGCCCTCACCGGGAATCGAACCACAATCTCCTGGTTCATAGGTTGATGCTCAACCACTGAGCCACACTGGCCGGGCTGAACATGTTTTTTAAAATCCAAACATACATCTACTCTGCTGAAAGCTCCTTCTGCTCCAGCTTCAAAAGCCTGAAACTCTGGATTTGTTCATTCCCTCACATTTGAGGTCTTGGCACCCAGGGAATTTCAACCCTCTGAGTCCTTCATGCTCACAAAGACGGAACCTTCTAACAGTGAGTCGTGTGCTCTGCTGGTTCTCCCACAGGCAGCTCTCCCTCCGCAGGTGCCTGAGCAGGCCCAGGCGGGGCTGGGACGGGAGCTCGCCTGCCCCGCTGGCCCAAGCCCTCACCGGGATGCGCTTTCCCAGCTAAGCAGACCCCTTGGTCCACAGCCCATTCCTAGTCCCTCGAAGGCAAGGAGAACTGACAACATCTCAGCATAGCTCCTGGGGAGTTTTAGAATTAAATGAGGGAAGTTTTAAGTTGATTCAGGAGAAAAGTTTCTCTTTGACAGTGGGCACCCCAGGATCCCACACATAGAGAGTCTTGGGTGTCAGAAGCCCAGATCAACAGTAAAGATCTTGGTCTGGTTGACACCTTGGAGACACTCGAATACACTAGGACACAGGCTGTCTACAAGTGTCCAAAAACCCACCGAATTAATCGGAAAAAAAGTACTGGTTGTCTGTGGGCGAGAAAAATATGACAACCATCTGCATCCCATGAGGCGGCTATGTGGTGTCTCATACCAACAGTCCTACTCCCATTGACGAGCCCTACACACGGGGGATTGTTTGAGCTGAGAGGTTTCATTTCTGCCCACAGACACAGTCACTCAGATGGAGGTCATTCCTGCGGCAAAGCCACCCTGACAGCATTCGGAAGGCTGTGACCTCTCCGAGGAGCACCTCCACACCCCGGTGCTGGGAGACACGCGTGGCTCTCTGTGGCTGGGCACAGCAGGAAACTCAGCCGCTGTGGTCGTGAGCTTTTGCCCAGAGATTTATACTGTCTGTTGTCACGAGTGTTATCACAGTGAAACCGTGACAGAACCTGAACGGGCATCGAAGACCCTTCCTACAGATGGGAAAGCTGACTCCCAGAGATGCAGTGTGGTCTGCTCAAAGGCCACAGGCCTGGTTAAAGGAGAAGAATCCAGATGTCTCGATGCTTACAGCTGTGCTACTCCATGTCATGTACCTGACCTGGAGAAGTTTACCATCTAGGCCCTAGATTCTAGGGGAGATGCCAAGCCCTGCTTCTATGGAGCATACAAGCTAGCACGCAGCGATGTTGAACACTGGCTTAGCAGACTCAGTGTTTCATCCTATGGACGCGACGTGCTGACAGCAGTTCCCTCGCCTCATGGTACCTGGGTCAGGCAGGAGGAGTTTCCCTGATGCTTACCCGCTGCAGTGCCCCATGCTCCACCATGGTAGAGTTGGAGATACTTAAAATGTAAATGGATTCAGGAAACGAAAAACTTCTGGATTGAAGATAATGCATTGTATCTCTCCTCTACCCACCCAAACAATCAACAATCTCAATCTCTCTCTCTCTCTCTCTCTCTCTCTCTCTCTCTCTCCATATATGTGTGTGTGTGTGTGTGTGTGTGTGTGTGTGTGTGTGTGTTTTCCCCATGAAGAAGAGAAAAAGAAGAGTGGTAAAGGCAGGCATCCATTATAGGTGGCAGATGTGTTAGGTTCTATAATAACTGAGAGCAGCTCAGGAATGGCTGCTGCACCCACCACCCGAGACAGTCAGTGCCACACTCGGTCGGTCACCCTTTGTTTTCCAAGACCAGAAACTGTATGGTTCAAGGGTGAATTCTCCTTAACCAAGTGTGCTTTTTACAGAAACTCCTTAGGGGCCTTGTATCTTATATTCAATTTTAATGTTGAGTTTCAAAAGCCACAACCAGCAGCTTTAAGCTAAGTCCTCTGCGGGGAGTGACAGGTGTTGACACTGC
Source organism: Cnephaeus nilssonii (assembly GCF_951640355.1). Taxonomy (NCBI): domain Eukaryota; kingdom Metazoa; phylum Chordata; class Mammalia; order Chiroptera; family Vespertilionidae; genus Cnephaeus; species Cnephaeus nilssonii. Next base: position 50,857,379 of record NC_137075.1, read on the forward strand.
CCCAGCCTGCTCAGAAACTATGAAGGGGTTTTTATCCCTGTTTCGGTACAATCCTTGGAGACCAAGAACACTGTCTTCTGTGTTTCTTGGAGAAAGTTTCTAACCTGGTGGGACTGGCTCCCCATGATGACGTGAGACGTGGGACGTGGGAGGCTGGCCCTGCTCAGATGAAGTTGCTTTTGGCATAGCGATGGACTACTCTCTCCTGATGGGCCCAGCGAAATCCCAGGTTGTGTCAAAGCGTTAATGCATCCAGAGGAGAAGCCTTAACGGTGCTGCTTCCAGGAAGAAGCAATGAATAATTGATCCCAACAGCCGTTTAACTAGAGACCTAGGGTTAAAAAGGCAAGGGCTTTCTCTTATTCCCTGGAAGGTGCCCATTCCTCTGTCTACTCGCTTTATTTTCCTCTTATTTTCATCTGTACACTTACCCCAATCCTTTCTTTATATAATCCAATGTGGGCATTATTAGTGCTGCTCTACAAATATTTCCAATATTTCCCCTTCCCAGCACATAGTAGGGCCACTTCCACTGCTCCTTTGAGGTTGGGCGTGGCTCCTGATTTAGCCAGTGATACTCAAGTGGCCTATCCCATTGGGAGTGATGGTTCACATTTCCCGTCTCTTTTCAGAGCCTCAGCCTCCCTCAGCCCAGTCCTGAGGGAGAATAACACAGATTACAGTCCCCCTCCCTTCCCACCCCGCGCCCCGCCAGCCAACTTGCTGTGGACGCATGGCGTAAGCAAGAAATAAACCATTTTAGTCTAAGCCACTGGGATGCTGGGGTTGCTTATCAACAACTGGTGCAGTAACATAAAAGGGAAGCAGGGCCGTGCTCTAGTGTAGGAGCACGAGCTCGGCGGGCCAGGGTGTGAACCTCAGCTCTGCATGCACTGCCTGGGAAAGAACCCTGGGCAAATCTCCTCACCTCGAAGGCCTCCGTTTCCTCATCTATAGGCACAGTGACGTGCCTGCTTCATAGGGTTACTGTGAGGCTCAGAGGAGGAAATGCGTGGTGTGGTGCTGAGCACGGTGCCTGGCACACGGAAGAGGCTCAGCAAACGGCAGTGACTACACTGGGATGACGATGTTTTTCTTCCAGATCAGTTTCACCTGGCTCCTAGTTTGGGGAGCTGATAGATAAGCCTCTGCCGTGGAGGGAGCTCAATCAAGAGCACTCTTTACAGGAGTGTGATAAACGCAGGGACTCGAGGCACTATGGGAGTAGATAGGAGGGTCTCCAACCCAGCCTCTGAAGACTTTTCAGAAGGAGGGATCCTGCTTTGAGTCATGAAGGGCAACTCAGGAGAGACTGGGCAAGGAGAACAGCATGTGCAAGAGGTAAGGCAAGAATAAGGGGCACTCCAAACCTCCCAATTCTTCAATGTGACTGGAGTCCAGAGATACAACTGGGGTGACAGGCAGGAGCTACAGTACATTAGTTATCTAGTTAACTGTCTGCTCGCACAATTCGATGAGCTCTTGGGGAGCCATCTACCTTGCATCCTTAGAGTGTGGCACAGTATGTGGCACACAGTAGGCTCTCAGTAAATGATCACAGACTGTCAGAGGACTATAACCGCATTTCAGACCACCTAAGCTTAAGCATGACGCCAATTTCTCCTCCTTTTCCCATAAGCTTCCAAACAACACTTCCACCCAGCCCACTTCTCAGACCCAAATAAATATAAGCTAAAAATATAGCCCAGGTCATGAATCATAAATGAGATGGAAAAGCAGTGACTCATAGAAGTTAATCGGCTTCCCAGGAGAGTATTGCCGGATGTCCTTTGCTCTGGCAGGTAAGGCAAAACGCCAGCACGATGGCTCCGCAGGTAAAGCTAATGCAATTCCCAGGCTTGCCATTGGTGCCCACCTGGTATCCCAAGCCTCCCATTCAGAGGGGCCAGGGGCAGCAGCCCTGTGCATCCCCACAGAGGCTAACAGGGGTGCCCTGGGTGTGTGCTCAAGAGCATGGCAAAGAGCCCTGCCTACTGTATCCACCATCGTGTTGACTGTGACCTTAATTTGGTTACTGCTGTAGCCAAGGCAACACCTTTGCAGAATGGCTTCGCAGATGACCTACCATTATATGTTGTATCCTTGTCTAATTAAGTTGGAAACTTAATCTAATCTAATCGTGATGGTGTGTGTAGGTCTCTCCTGCCAACCCATAATGCAATTAAAATCCTACATCTTTGGGGTTTTATGACCTTGCTTCTCAATTTGAGATCCTCAAAAATATTAAATAAATTGCACCCTTCATCCCAAAATAACCCAAATCTGACTCAGCCTTGAGTACCCAGAATTTTGGGTTGTTCCGCGACCTAAAGGTTTTGGTTGAATCAAACACTTATTGGAGGACCAGCATGCATCACACATGAGGGCATGTGTAAGTGCTACCGCAGGGAGACACATCTGAGCAGCTCCATCAACCTGTCTCTTCTCTTCCCTTCCCCACCAGCAGTGTCTGCACCCACCCTTTTAGAAATTCAAATACCCTTAAACTTTTGCTCCTGCCCCTGCCTGTCAAGTTAAATCCCACTCTCTGGGAATAATCTGAAATCTTAGATACAGTAGATAGAACTAAATAACTATTACAAACTGGGTACCATTTCATTGTCACTGAAAAAGGCCAACATTTTTGTCAGCCATTGCCATGTTTAGTCAAACACTGTGTCCCAGTGAGAACATCTGTGTGATCGTGGTTTCAATCTTCCCAGCTCTCTAAGGCAGTAACTAGCCCAGTGTGTGGTCATATCTAGAGGTCATGGTGGCCAAAGAACCTCATTCACACCGCTCCCTCCTCCAAGTCACAGCACTGGAGTTTTACGTGAATGGTCCGTTGTTCTGTGTTACACTAAAACCACAACTCGCATTAGTCAGTCTCCCGCTGGTGATAAACTGCTGAATGATGTCGTACTGGTTTTCAGCGTCTATGACATCTCTGAAAGAAGCGGCCAACAATATGCCTTTGCAGAATTGCAGTCCAAATGTTACTCATCTCTCATTACACTGCTTTTTATATGAAACACAAGAGTTTACTGTAGCTCAAGTCAGTGCATTCTGACTCCTATTATGACTTGGAAGGACTTTGGAGATTATCCATCCCAACCCGTCTACTTTTCATGGATTAAAAAATCAGGTGGCTTATCTGATGTCATTTGGCACTTAAAGGGCATGCAGAGTAGAGCTACTAAAGACACAAAACAGAATTCAAAAATGTACAAGGAGAGGCTGACCAATGTGGGTCAGTGGTTGAGCATCAACCCATGAACCAAGAGGTCACAGTTCCATTCTCGGTTAGGGCACTTGCCTGGGTTGCGGGCTCAATCCCCAGTATGGAGCATCCAGGAGGGAGCCCACGAATGATTCTCTCTCATCATTGATGTTTCTATCTCTCTCCCTCTCCCTTCCTTTCTCTGAAATCAATAAAAAAACATTTTTTTAAGAAGAAAAAAAAGTATACGGAGAACCAAAGAGTATGACGTTGTGGAAGACCAGGGCACACAGAGCTTCAAAGAGGAACAGATTGTTAACTGAATTGAGGGCAGCAGAGAGAATCAATGTGCTGAAGGGCTGGACAATGACCACTGGCATTTGGCAACAGCTGACTTTGACTATTGGAGTTCATGAAGCAATAGCAGTAGAGTAGGGGAGCAGAACCAGAGAGCGGAGGTTTAGAGTGTGCTATAGAGGCAAGGAAGTAAACCAGCAAGCACAGTGCTTTGTTTTACTTATTCTCCTGAGGAATTTATATTTTAACAAAAGAGGAAAGATAAGCTAAGGGGAGGAGGAGGTTACTTTCAGGATGGGACCGACTTATGCGCGCTCCTAGGACAGAAAGGTTGACAATGACAGGAGAGGGAGAGGATGGAGAGATCACAGACCCTGGGGAGGCAGAAGTGGACACTGTTCATGAAATGTGTAAGGCCTGATTCAAATAAATGCTTTTAATCATGAATCAGATTCTCCCAAGTGCCCAAAGCAAATAGCTTTCAGCGTTGGAAGGAACATTTGCCCTTTTCATATGTCTGGATACTGTTTAGGGATTCTTAAATATTCTTATCATCAGCTGTGCAAATGGAAACGTTATGGTGAATAGCAGCAAAGTCCTATGGCTTCAGCGACCACAGGGCTGCTTCAGAATTGAATCGAAGAGGCATAATGATCAGAGCTAGAAAGAAGTGACCTGCTAGTCAATATTTAAACACAAAACCCCGCTCAGAAAACCTTTGCATTGGAAAGGTCTATTTGCCCCAATCCCCTTATTTTTGAAGCATTTATGCGATTTCCACAAGTTCATGCAACATCACAAAGCTCTAAACAAGTGTAGAAAATTGCTAACCTGTTCCCATTATCACAGACCTCAAGTTGTCAATGAATTCTAACCTAGATTTGTGAGTCAAACTCAAATGATGCCTGTACATTACTTAAAGTGATACCTTCAGAAAACAACTTACATAGAACCTTAGGTTTAATTTGCTTGTTTTGTAGCTTGTGCTCTTTTTTCAAAATCTCAGCATTTTTAGCTGAATGCAAAGAATAGAGTACTAGGAGGATCTCTATTTCCTTTAAAGGCCATTTGCATGAGGTAGGTTATGATTTTCTACAAGGATATGTAGTTCAGTGCAAGCAATCAGAAAGATAGGAATGTGGAGAGCAATGCCAAAGGTAGGAAGAGGTCAATCGGTGGTAACAGCTAATAATGGAAGTCTAGTTCAGGTTTGAGATTCTCATGGAAATTAATAAGCTTCTTTCCTTTTCCAGCCACTGACTATACTCCATACCTCCAACCATTTCCCTGAATACCCCTGACCGATGTCATTCATAGAACACACAAATGGAAACCAAGAGTAGGTGACACCAAGCAGATGGCTCTGGACCAGCCATTCCCATCATATTTAACGGTCTCTGTTCATAGCATCATTTCCTTTAACATCCTCCTGAAATTCCATATCCTCCAGAAACTCCTCTGATCCTCCCACTGAAGAAATGAGATGGACAATTCAACCATCACCAAAAATCATCCTTTCCACAATCTAAGCCTACAGGCTTTGAAGTGGTCCAGGGATGGGCTGTTGTAAGGCTCTGCACCGCTCTGGGTATAACACTGTGTGATGACCTGCCTTTGTCTCGTCCATCTTAAACCACAAGCTCCTAGGAGGTCAGGGCAGAGACTCTGGGTTGCCTACCTCTATCCTTTCCCTGTATTTCCTTTCCTCTTTTCTTCCTTACTAATAGAATCTCCAATGTACCCAGCTTAAAAACTATCATTTCCCAGCTTCCCTTGAAACCAGGAGACCAATGGGATGTAAAGAATGTCATTGGATTCCCGGAAAGCCATTTAACAGGGCTAACTCAGCGCTGAAGTGCACCATTTGTGTCCTTGCTCATTCCCTGCAGCCTGGAAAACAGGCATGATGGGGGATGCGCCAGTGGCCGTGCTGCAATCTTGAGTGAGCTTGAGGTTGGAAGCTATGGATTAAGGATGGCCAAAGAAAAAGATGGGAGGAGCCTGGGTTATTGATAATGGTGGGACCACTATGTAGCTCTGGCCTACCTACCTATGGACTTCTTTTACGTGAGCCAAAAAGTAAACCTCTGTCTTGTTTAAACTCCAGTTATTTGAGTCTTTGTAAAAGCCTATTCCAAAGTGAGACAGAGGCCTTTTAACCTGTGTTTTGCAGATGATGGTCTGGGAGTCAGGGCTCCTCTGTGGCTCCCCTCCTACCAAGTGAGTTTTGTGAAAAGGGTTAAGACTAGAAACAGTTCAGCAGCTCTTCAATGGATTTTCCCAGATACCAGCAAAAGTAACACCTTAAAAGTAATCATCTCTTTTATCTGAGAGAGAGATTTTACATAATAACACCTTAACTGGCGGTCTCCTACTTGACAACTTCAAGTGTCCTAACCATGACTGAGAATTCAGAAGTAACTGCCCAAACAGATTTTTAAACTAAAGCTTATGCGTGTGTTTTTCCCTAGGAGAGCACCTCGGTCCTTCATTCAGAGCCCATGTACTCTAGACTTAGAGACAGTTTTAACAGGTTGTCTTCTCAGGACTCAGAAGCCCAAATTGCAGTTTTGGCTTCTCCTTGGGATAGACTCACTGTCAAAAGCAAGGAGTGACAGCTGACTGAGCAGAAGGAATCCAAAAAATTACAAAAATATAGACATACAAATTTTTCAAGCTCTCCTATTTGGGGACCCAGAGTTCAGGGGCAACTAGCCCATTGCACTCATTAGCTCCCGAAAATCTGCCCTGCTCCCAGCACAGCACCATGACCGTTAGAGTGAAAGCTCGTTCAATCTGTATTCACTCACAGGCGGTTCCTAGACCCAAGAAAGTTGAAAGCACGTGTCCACACAAAATCTTATACGTGAATGTTCAGAGCAGCATTATTTATCGAAACCCAAAAGTAGAAACAACCCAAATGTCTATCAACTGGTGAATGGATCAACAAAATGTGGTATATCTACCCAATGGCCTATTATTTGGCCATAAAAAGAAATGAAGGCCCAGCAATTGAGCATCAACCTATGGACCAGGAGGTCATGATTCAATTCCCAATCAGGACACATGCATGGGTTTTGGGCTCGATCCCCAGTAAGGGGCATGCAGGAGGTAGCTGATCAATGATTCTCATCATCTCTCTATCTCCCTTTCCCTTCCTTTCTGAAATCAATAAAAATATATTTTTAAAACAAGAAATGAAGTATAACACATGCTACAACACGGATCATTCTTGAAAATATTTATGCTAAATAAAAGAAGCCAGACCCAAAGGACAACATATTATATAACTACATTTATATAAAATGTCCCAAATAATTGAATCCACAGAGAGTGAAAGTTAATTAGTAGCTTCCAGGGGGGGAGGGGGGTCTTAGGGAGAGACTACTATTGGGTACATGGCTACTTTTTGGAGTGCTGAGGATGTCCTAAAATTAGATAGGGGTTATGGTTGCCCTACTCTGAGAATATACTTAAAACCACTAAATGATACACAGTAAGGGGGAATTTTATAGTATGTGAATTATATCTCAATAAAACTGTTACAAAAATAAAACATAGATCTAGAGAAAAAAATGGCATTTCCCTTCCAATCAGTTATCAAGCATCTTTGAAGAGAACGAAGCCTATAATCTTCATTACACAAAGGTTTCCATGTCAGTAAACATTTTAAGTCATAGAAGATTGACTTCTAAAGGGGGAAGCTTCCATTACCTAAAAAACCCCATGATATCCTGGCGATGTCAGCTCAATGAGCTTGACTGTATCGGGATCCCTACCAGTGGGCATTGACAGCATCTGTGGGCACATCATTCAGAAGAAACAGCCCTCTCAGCTCACTTAAACAGTTGGGTGATGACTCACAGAACTTCTGCCCTTTCACTTTTTTCAGAGTTGCTCAGTGTGTACAGGAAACATTAACTTACTAGCCGGTGAGCCACATCAAAACCTTTCTGGAAGTCAGCAGGCTATAAATCATAAATAAATATATTATCCGTGAGTATGCACATTATGCTTCCTGGAGGCCTCCAGAATCAATACTCACTCCTTGCCAAGACCCAAGGGCCTCCCGCAGCAATGCCCACATCCTACCCATCCTTCCTCTTCCTCCCCCCTCCACCCCCTCTCCTTCTTTCCTCCCCAGAATCTCTCCTTGGTTTCCCGTTGGTGCTTGCTGCCTGGCGCTCTCCCTCCTCAATGATCATCTTTGCTCTCTGCACAATACTTTCTGAACATTCCCTCCTCAAAGCCCTGTCACTGAATTAGGTGCAGCGATAGAGTGCTTGCAGTCTTAGTCTTTCTATTCACAGAACTTTGCAACTTATTACTGCTTGTCATATGAGATAAAGAATTGAAGATCTGGTGATGAATGAGGGTTTCTTTGTTTCTAAGTGAACAGCTCACAGCTACTCCTGATAGGTCAACATATTTTTTAAAACTTACCTCTGTATTTGAAGGGATTGCGAAGAGATACGTGAGATAACTTAGGTCCTGAGAATCCAGCATTATGCAGACAGGTATTAGCTCCCATGGGCTGTCTACCCATGATGTATATGTTGGGGAGTGGGGGTGGGGTGCAGTTAAAGCTACTCTGAAAAGTTTTAGGTGTTTATTTCAAAAGTTCAGTACGCGTAAAATGTTTTCTTTTCAAATCAAACACTCTTTCCAAGTATCTCTTCATCAAGCCAGAATTAGTATCTTTAACATCATTTCAGAAACCAAAAGAAAACCAGAATGGAAACAGATGTGCTTCTGGTCAGCATTCTCCTCCATCCCACCCACAGGTCCCATTCTTGGCCGAAGCACCCGCCTGTGTTCTCTCCAGCAGAGCCATGCAGGTCAGTGGGCGGGAGAGAGGATACATTTTGTTGAGTAAAGTACCTTGGTTTCTGGCAGACGGATATGTAAAAATCGGTTTTGGCTAGAGCATATTTCCAATTGTTAATGTTATCCCATCTGAGAAAGATATGCATTTTTTCCAAATGACAAATAAAAGCGACTGATAACAAATTACATCTACTCTTGTAACAAACTTATTCTATTCGTTTAATGTTTACAAAATGTTGTGAAGATACAAATGGCACCCTATAAAATGCAGACTGTTGTTAAAAAAACAACAAAGGGTCTTCACTTAGTCTGAAGCTGGTAGAACTATGTTGGCTTTGGGTTTCCTTTGCAAAGGGAAAGGCTTAGAGTCATAGATGAGTTTCTAAATTTAAACCTCTCTAGTTGCTGATTCAGTTTCATCTTCTGTAAACAGGGTCTTGGACAGGATTCTGCAGGGCAGTTGGGATACCTGCTGTATTCCAAGCTGTGTTTTTTATTTTCTAGTTTGCCTTGGGACACTCTATATAGCACTTTCTCCGAACAGAAACTGTTTGGAGACTAAGAACAAGAGTATTCATTAAATAGTGTCTGCTCTTCAAGGGCAAGATGCTGTTGTCAAGTTTAGTAGGGGAAAATAGGTAGAATGTAAAACATACTCATTGATTACAACTATGCAGCAAAGCTTTTATATGTGATGCCAAAAATCAGAAATGTATTGTGAAACATGTCTTCAAAACCAAGTTGCTGAACTGTTACTACCCAATAGTACAAAAAACTGTGAATGGATTTCCATTTAACCAATTTGCTTCGGCCACCAGGCAGCTAGAACGTCCACACCTTCTGCTGCCACCATTTGAATTGTGGACGTACCAGGAATTCCATTGTATTGGTGCCACACAAATATGGCAATTGTAATGGCCAATGAAATCACATGATTTAAGTAGATATTAAACAAACTGATAAAATATGAGTGTGGATTTCTTAAAGGTAGTCATTTCCATAAAAATTAAGTCAAAAACTTTGGAAAGACTTTATGAAGGCAAGGTGCTTTAAAAAATAATGTTAGGTGTGGATAAGACGACTCTAAAAAGATTTTTAAAATAAAACTGATTCTGCACTCGGGTTGTTTTGAGGATGTCTCCAAGATCTCACTTTAAAAAACTAAAAGACATAAACAAATGGAGGAACATACCATGTTCATGGATTGGTAGAATCAACATCATTAAAATGTCCATACTACCCAAAGCAATCTACAGATTCAATGCAATCCCCATTAAAATACCAACAGCATAATTTAAAGATCTAGAAGAAACTCTCCAAAAATTCATCTGAAATAAAAAAAAAAGACCCCAAATAGCCACAGCAATCCTGAGAAAGAAGAACAAAGTTGGAGGGATCACAATACCAGATATCAAGCTATATTACCAAGTCACGGTTCTCAAAACTGCCTAGTACAGGCACAAGAACAGACATATAGACCAATGGAACAGAACAGAGAACCCAGAAATCAACCCAAGCCATTATGCTCAATTAATATTTGACAAAGGAGGCAAGAACATATAATGGAATCAAGAGAGTCTCTTCAATAAATGGTGTTGGGAAATTTGGTCAGATACATGCAAAAAAAAATGAAACTAGATCACCAACTTACACCATACACAAAAACAAACTCAAAATGGCTAAAGGGCTTAAATGTAAGACGGGAAACTATAAAAATCCTACAACTCCATAGGCAGCAAAATAGCAGACATATGTCGTAGCAATATATTTACAGACACAGCTCCTAGGGCAATAGAGACTAAGGAGAAAATAAACAAATGGGACTACATCAAAATAAAAAGCTCCTGCACAGCAAAAGAAACCATCAACAAAACAACAAGAAAGCCCACTGCATGGGAGAACATATTTGCCAATGATATTTCAGATAAGAGTTTAATCTCAAAAATTTACAGAGAACTCATACAACTCAACAAAAGTAAGATAAACGATCCAAACAAAAAATGGGCAAAGGATCTAAATAGACACTTTTCAAAAGAGGACATACAGAAGGCCGAGAGACACATGAAAACATGCTCAAAGTCACTAATCATCTGAGAGATGCAAATCAAAACAACAATGAGATACCATCTCAGACCTGTCAGAATGGCTATCATCAACAAATCAACAAACGACAAGTGCTGGTAAGGATGTGGAGAAAAAGGACCCCTCGTGCACTGCTGGTGGGAATGCAGACTGGTGCAACCACTGTGGAAGACAGTATGGAGTTTCCTCAAAAAGTTAAAAATGGATCTCCCATTTGACCCAGTAATCCCACTGCTAGGACTATATCCCAAGAAACCAGAAACACCAGTCAGAAAGTATATATGCACCCCTATTTTCATATCAGCACAATTTACAATAACTAAGATTTGGAAACAGCCTAGGTGCCCGTCAGCAGATGATTGGATCAGAAAACTGTGGTACATCTACACAATGGAATACTATGCTGCCATAAAAAAGAAGGAATTCTTACCATTTGCAGCAACCTGGATGGAACTGGAAAACATTATACTAAGTGAAATAAGCCAGTCAATGAAAGAAAAGTACCACATGATCTCACTCATTTATGGATAATAAAGAATATTATAAACTGATGAACAACAAGATAGATACAGAGGCAATAAAGCATCAAACAGACTGTCAAATTACAGCGGGAAGGTTAGGGAGAGGTGGGGGAGATAAGAGATCAACCAAAGGACTTGTATGCATGCATATAAGCATAACCAATGGACTCAAAACACTGGGGGGTGAGGGCATGTATGGGAGTGGGGTGGGGGGAGAAATGGTAAGATATGTACACATATAATACCTTAATAATAAAAAAATAAAACAAATAAAAATGAAGAAAAAAAAAAGGAAGGAACTTTTACCATTTGCAACAGCATGGATGGAACTGGAGAGCATTATGCTAAACGAAATAAGCCATGTGGAGAAAGATAAATACCACATGATCTCACTCATATGTGGGATATAATGATCAACATAATTTGATGAACAAGAATAGATCTAGAGACAAATGGCGGGGAGGGGGGTTAGAGAGCAGCCAAAGGACTTGTATGCATGCATATTAGCATAACCAATGGACAGTCACTGGGGCGGTGGGGACTTGCCTGGGAATGGCTGGGGGATGGGGGGGATCAAGTGGGGAAAAAGGAGACATATGTAAAACTTTAGACAATAAATGAATAAATAAATAAATAACCAAAAGAAGGAATGTCGATAAGAAACTATGGGTAGAATTCATGCAAAAGCAATGAAAGGGGATATTAATCATTGTATTTACAAAACTGAAAGGCCTCGACTCTACAAAACAAAAGCACATTTATATAGGTTTAACTTAAGTGTCAAAAGAACATATGGAATAATTTTATCGGAGAAGAGGCCTCTACTATATTGTATTAAGAAACATTCCATTCTTCTACCCTCAAAAATCACCTAACATCTACCTGCCTTGCTGGGACAATTGTCAGGTTAGGAAGGATCACCTGGCTTGGCGCACAAAATGCGCACAGGTCTGAGCTCTCCTAACTCTGCTAGCCTGCTGGACACCATCCTCTGTTCTAGGTGACTCTCTGCGACATCAAGTTAAATGTATCAGAAATCAAATATCGTACCTTCTCAACACTGTTCTCCTCCTGTGGTCCTCCAGGTCTTATACTGGTGTGTCTTCCCATCCCAACCCAGGCCTTTTACTCTAAAGCTCAGGCAGGTTGGATTGGAATCTGCTCTTCCTCTTTGCCCTCTTCATCAAATTTTTCTTCCATAATATCTCTACCAATGTTTCTTAACTTTACTTCCTCTATGAAAACCCTGATATAGACACTTGTCACCTTGACTATTGCTGTAACAGCCTTTGAACAGATTCCCCACCTCCAGTCACTCCCTTCTCTACACAAATGAATCCTGATACCTCTTCTCAAACATCTAATAAACTTCTTAGCCTGATATCTAAGGTCTGCTATAATCTGGCTCAGATTTTAATTTATTATCTACCATTTTTTCCCAAGCAGCTTCTACTCTAACCAAACTAAAATCAGTGCTCTCCCTTGTATGTAACCCATATTTCCTCTATGTGGAATGCCCTTTTATAAATATACTAGAGGCCCGGTGCATGAAATTTGTGCACGGGGGGGGGGGGGGGTGCCTAAGCCTGGCCCACGATCAGGGCCAATTGGGCAGGCTTATAAGGGCTGGGCTGGGTGTGGAAGGAACGGACACAGACACCGCCATCATTGGCACCCCACCACTGTGTGGTTCCCCACCTCACCACATCCTCCTTCCCTCGCAGTGGGCAGGTGGTGGGCCGATTGGGCCTGCCAGCCGGGGGGAGAGATGGGGCACAGGAGGTTGGCCACTGGTCCAAAGGAAGGAGTTGGGCCTCGGACCCCTGGGCTGGGGGGAGGGGACTGCGGAAGATTGGCCAGCCAGGGGGAAGTTGGCTGTGGGAGTGCACTGACCACCAGGGGACAGCTCCTGCATTGAGCATCTGCCCCCTGGTGGTCAGTGTGCATCATAGTGACCAGTTGTTCTGGTCATTCCAGTCACTTAGGCTTTTATATACATATAGATATTTCCTGTGGTTTAACTGCTGTCCATTTTTAGGGACCATCTCAATTAGGCTTTTTAGGGACCATAATCTGCTCTGAAAGACTTTTCTCATTGCCCAGCTAGAAGCTGTCTCTACCTCTTAGAGTTTATTACACTGATGGGTTTGACTATTTGCTGTAGGTATATATCATTTTCTACCATGTGTTATGATTACTCATCTCCTGGTTTCAACTGAGAGTTTCACAAAGTGTGTTTGACAAAACAGTAGTTCCAGACAGAAGCTGAACAATAAATTTGAAAATGCTGCCTGTTCTAATCCCCACCTTAGGAATTTCAGTGTGGGTGAAGAAAAATGAATGTGTATGATAACTGTCTAAAGGTGGAATTAGCAAGACTTGAAAATTGGAGGCTGTGAGGGTAAGACAGAATGAGTGGTCTAGAACAGCGGTCGCCAACCTTTCGGACCTCATGGACCACTAATGGTCCATGGACTGCCAGTTGGCGACCGCTGCTCCAAATATTTCCTTAAACCAGCAGTCTGTGAGGTCTGAAAGGTTGGCGACCGCTGGTCTAGAATGACATTCGGATTTCTGACCTGAACAACTAGGAAGTGCCATTCACTGAGAACTCAAGAGGAGGGAGTGGAGGTGACAGTATCCAATGATGTCTGGTGTGCAACAGTTGAATTTAATATCTAAGTGGAGAGCGGCAGTAAGAAGATAAAAGACCAAACCCATGGCTTTCTCGGTTCTCACCTTCCTTGAATAATCCCTGAGTTCTGACATCGTTTTGTCCAACCTCTTTCTCCTCGAAACTCTCTCCTCCCTCCCCATCTTCTCTCCATCCTGCTCCTCACGCTGCTAGCTCTGTCCCTGATGCCTTTTGTTCCTCTGCCTCCGTGAAATACCTAAATGTGGCCCGCTCTACGCCTCTTCCCTCCTTGCTCCATACCCTCATTTGGTTAGCCTTGTTCATTCCCGGTGTCTTGATGATAACAGCAGCAAACATGATTTCTCTTCAGCCCTACCTGTTTGATGTTCTCCAGGAGATTCCCACCTGGATGCTTTGAAGTCACCTTGAATGCAACACATGCAAAATGGAACTTACCCCCAAATGCTTCCTGCTCCCCACTTCCTCCTCTGATGGGTCTCACATCTTTCCCCATTGCTATTGCCACTGCCTTTGTTCCCAAACAGCTTCTCACCCGAGCTCCCATTTTCCAGTCGCTCTCCTTTTGGATCCTCTCTGAGCACTGCAGCCCATATAATCTTTCTAAAACACACCTCTGAGTTTGTCGTTCCCCTATTTAAAAAAAATTAATAGTTTTCTGTTGGAAAACCCAACTTTTCAGACATTATACAACTTTGTAATAGCATCAGTTCATCTTATTTTCCCTCAGACCTCCTACATATACCCCATGCCCTCTCCCACCAAGTCAAATTGCTCACTACTTCCCAAATGCATCCTCCACTTTCCCACCTCCATGCCTCCCCTCCTGTCAGTGTCTTTGCCTAGAATGCTCTGCCTGTGAAAACACTACTAATTTCTCAAGAATCAGTGAAGATGCCTCTTCCTTCATGAAACCTTCTCTAATCATCTCAAATGGAAGGATTCTGCTTTCCTCCCTCAACTCCCACATGCTTTACTTGCATCATTTTGATGTCATTTATTATATATTGACTAAAATAGAGATGTATGTGGACATCTTTGTTCTCCTCTCCTACCTTTCGTATTAGAACGTCCTTGTGCAAGAAGTATGTCTTATTCAGAAAAGGTACTGAAAGAGCCTGGCCTGGGAATCAGGAGACCTGAATCTTAGTCCTTGCTCTGCCGCTGATGAGCCCTGTGACCTTGGATAGCTTAGCTCGCCATGAAACAGAACTTTGCAGTCTAATATATCAGTCTGTGTCCCTAGTCCAGGGTTAAAGGAACCATGCTGAGGAGAGGGGAAGGAGGAGGCAATGCTTTTCAAGGCCCTAGAGTTGGCAAAGGTAAAACAAAACAAAAAAATCAAGTTTGAATTATACATTTCACCATTTCCTAACTAATGATTCATAGAAATTATGAGCTGACGACACTGAGGGGAAAATCCAATTTCTGAGGTTGTCCTTATTGCCCTTGGGCTTTTTCCTCAGGTTGCTTGCTTTCCAGCTCTTCTTCCCTTCTAACTAGAGGGCATTTCCAATCCCCAAACAAACCCTTCTAAAAATTTACTTATAAGTTAGTTGTTAAAAATCTTAATGCATTTCCAATGGAAATGAAGGTCTGGACAATGGTAGGATGCCATGGTTAGGATACCAAGCTAGCCTGGAAACGACCTTTAGCCCAGAGGGCACCTGAGGTCGAAACTGCTGCCAATACCTGATCTACAAGTGAGCACTAGTAGCACATGGCTAATTAGCCCCACGGTCATTCCCATCACTTGAGATCCCCATGTGGAAGCCTGAGGAGTATTGTTTGGGTCGGGGTTAGAGAGTGAACTATAATATTTAGAGAAACTGTGGGTTTAAAGAAGAAAATTTGAGAAAATTAGAAGGAGCTTAGGTTGATTTTTCAGAATCCAAAAGACTAATCAATTGTCTATTCTCCTATTCATTGTTTCCTCCTAATGCACATCCCAGGTTATGCACTTGTCCCATGGACTCAGGGTTTCTTGGCCTCAGTAGTACTATTGACACTTTGGGCCTGAGAATTCTGTCTTGTCTCCATGAGTGGGCTGTTCTTTCCTTTGTCTTCCTGCTGTGTCCTCCTACCATTGTCACCTCTTTTGTTTGCCAGCTGCTTCTGGATTTCCCATTGACTTGCTTTGCCATCTGTCCTCCGTACCTTCAGAGGCAGGAAGTGGGAAGACGATGGCTAGCTGATATTGGTGGGTGTCTGACCATGATGAACCCTCAACCTGCACCTGGCCAGGCCCCAGGCAAGTGGACAGGCCTCCCAAGGGGAGTGGCTGGAGAGGCAGGTAGCCAGGCTAAATTCTCAGCAAAGGGCTCCCAGAATGGGTCGCGATTCTAGTGTGAAAATGGAGCCTAGACCCAGGGGTGCCTCCTGTCTAACTATCAACATTCTTAACAATGAACTGAAGGCCAGAGGCCTTTTTCCCATTTGGGGACATAAAATGAGCCCCCTGATTCACTCACTATGTGGTACTGGTTAGAGGTTAGGCGGTGAATAATGACCAAAATTAAAGCAGGAAGTGACTTGGTCTTAGATTTCATAATATTTTTATTGACCCTACCCCGTTTGGCTCAGTGGATAGAGCATCAGCCCATGGACCAAAGGGTCCTGGGTTCAATTCTGGTCAAGGGGACATACCTCGGTTGCAGGCTTGATCCCCGGCCCTTGTTGGGGTGTATGTGGGAGAGATGTGAGAGATGTCTCTCTCTCTCTCTCTCTCTGTCTCTCTCCCTCCCTTCCACTCTCTCTAAAATAAAAAAATAAAATAAAATCAATGGGAAAATATTCTCAGGTGAGGATTAACAATATATATATATATATATATATATATATATATATATATATATATATATTTTAAATATATTTTATTGATTTTTTACAGAGAGGAAGAGAGAGGGATAGAAAGCTAGAAACATCAAAGAGAGAGAAACCGACCAGCTGCCTCCTGCACGCCCCCTACCGGGGATGTGCCCGCAACCAATGTACATGCCCTTGACCGGAATCGAACCTGGGACCTTTCAGTCCACAGACCGATGCTCTATCCACAGAGCCAAACCGGTTTTGGCAAAATATATATATTTTTTAATGTCATCTTGTACACCTAATTTATGGTTGCAAATTTATCATCATTGCTCTGATATCAATAAATTTCTGTTATTCTGACCCCAACCAATGTTCTCAATCAAAATTCCAGCTCTTTGAGACCTGTCGACTTTTCCAAATACCCCCTTGCCAAACCCTCCCATTGCATGTAGCGGCTCTATGTGGGCAGCACTGAGGCCCGCATCCTTTGGTCTCCATGATCTTAATATGTCAATGCAAATATGACCAGATCCCTGAGCTCCAAAGCTTGTATCTTTTAGGAGAGGGGAGGAAACCCCAGCTACCTCACATGCCTGCTGCTGGTGGGAAGGGGCGAGGAGTCACCGTGCGTCATGAGCTATGTGCAACATCTGATCACTGTCCTCGAGCTGGGGCTGTCACACTGGGAACTGCACCGGGGACAGGGTTGATTCAATATAATCATGGTGCCATGATATTGGCTTTAAAGTGATATGAAAATGGAAATGAGACAACAAGCCATATTGAGAAGACAAGCCCAGAGGGTTGTGGAAGATTAATAAAACGTTGTACAAGTATTGGTCCAACAAGGACATGTTACCATCCATAAACAAAAAGGTGGAATTGGCAAAAACAATGCACTTTGGGCTCCTTGCCACTCCTTCCTTGCTCTCTTTTCCCTTAACCCTGATTTTTAAATACAGTTTTCCCATTAGAAAAAAACGTTTTCATTCTGGTCTTTTAAAAAGCACAAGCACAGCATTTTAATCAAGCAGACACACCTGGCATTGCATGTTCGGGGAGTGAGGGAAGGTGAAGCAAGATAAGGGTGGAAAATAGAGCATTGCACACAATTCTTGTCTGGGTTCCATCACTAAGTTGCTGTGTGGCATGGGGCAAGTCACTTCACATCTCTGATCCTCTGTTTCCTCAACTGTAAGTAAGATTTTGAACTTGGTAATCTCTAAGACTCTTTTCTTCTAGTTAATATTCTAGTGGCCAGGGGTGGTCAAGGACTGGACAGATCAAACCCTGTGTGAGGGTTTAAGGAGAATAACAGGCCTGGCCGGCGTGGCTCAGTGGTTGAGTGTCGACCTATGAAACAGGAGGTCACGGTTCGATTCCCAGTCAGGGCACATGTCTGGGATGCGGGCTCAATCCCCAGTGTGGGGCCTGCAGGAGGCAGCCGATCAATGATTCTCTCTCATCATTGATGTTTCTATCTCTTTCTCCCTCTCCTTTCCTCTTTGAAATCAATAAAAATGTTTTCTTTTGTGTTGTTTTTTTTTAAGAGAGAGAATAACAGGAACAACAGGTCAAATCTGCCAGGGTTTTCCTAAGCTCTAGCAGAATCGACTCCTACATCTACTCCAAGAAAGAAACAGGGAAAAAAACCACAATACTATATTCTCAAGGCCAAATTGTCAGTTTTCACTGGAATTATTTCCTCCCACCCCTTCTACCTCCTTTTAACCACCAATGACTTAGAAAAGAGGGAAATTAGCAGTGGACTGTGAGTGCCTGACCCACACCTCTCAGGTCTGCCTTTATTTTGCATGAACTGTGGGACTGTCTCTTCAGGGGTTTCCTGGAGTTACAAATCTCCCTCTTTCAAGGTTAGAGTTACAGGACTGTGTGTAGCAGGGCCTTTTTCTCCTAGCACTTTGTCTATAGAAAATAGAGAAAGGTTAACTAACTCCTGCTTCTACAGTCCTCAGGTTGAACACCGAGCCCCAACCTGGCCTGGCTGATTAGACCACGTGAGTAATGCCAAGTTCTCAGGATCCCAGCCACCATCATTCACCCTGGCCTGCCCTGGACCAGACTGCCCTCTGCCCCCCTTCCCACCCCCCCACCCAATAATCCTACACTCATGCTGTTCCACACCCTGACTCCGCTCTCACTATTTCTCTGAAATTGACCACCTGCGCCCGTGCCAGTATAACACACCCCTTTCTGCTTGACTGGCGAAGCCAGCTCAGTGTTAGTAAGAGGGTGCCAAGGGCATTTCTTCTCCTCTCTATTAAAGAGATGTAAAAATTATTTCCTTCAGGAAGCTGTCCTGAATCTGTTTTCTAACCAAAAGAGATCCTAAGAGAAGGATATTTAAGACCAGTGGGAAAGGAGACCTGGAGTCTCAGGATCTCAGGCAGCATTTTGTTCAAACTTCTTGTTTTAAATCTGAGAAAATCAGAGAGGTAAGGTGACTCACCCAAGGTCACACAGCTATTTAATGTGAGAGCCATTACTCTAACCCAGATCTTGTCACACCTAGACCTGTGCACTCCTGTGAAAAAGATACTTGGGCAGACAGAACATTGTAGCTCTGTGGACTACATCTAATCTAGACAACAGACAGCACTAATCAATTAGCTCAGTGTTTAGACACAACATTAGACACAGGAGGATAGACAGTAAGAATATGCTGTGATATTTACAAAGGAAGTAAAGAAAATACCTCAATACAAATTTGTATTTGCATACAAAGCTGATGAGCCCAATACCCAAGAACGTCTATGTGGGCAAAAACATTGCAGTTAATGTTCTGGGGGACTGTTATGATTGAATTACATCACCCAAAAAGGTAGGTTGAAGTCTTAACCCCAAGAACTGTGACTGTGACCTTATTTGGAGGTAGAGTCTTTGCAGATGTAATCAGGTTAAGATGCAGTCGCACTGAATTCATATGGGCCCTAACCCAGGGTCCGGTGTCCTTATAAGAGAGGGAAATTTGAACATGGACACAGAGGAGAGAAGAGGAGGCAGAGATTAGAGTCATGTATCTACAAGTCAAGGGATGCCAAGGACTGCTGATTTCAGAGTTCTAGGCTCCGGAATTGCAAGAGAATAAATATCTGTTGTTGTAAGCCACCCAGTTTGTGATACTTGTCACAGCAGCCCTAGGACACTAACACAGTCTGAGGAATGGGTTGGGCTGGGCTGAGCTGAAGTGAGGAGACTGAAATCATGCAAATGAGTGCGACCCAGCAAGCTCTAAGGACCGTTCTGTAATAAAGCTCCCCTGCACAGTGTGGTCCTCCACACACTACTCCACTCGCACACTTCCAGGACGCCTGGAAGGAGATGAGCAGTGGAGGGAGACAAACCTGGGTTTGAATCCTGTCGGCTACTTAGGTTGTAAAGGGCAGATAACCGACTTCTGGGGTCTCAGTGCCCTCGCTTGGAGAAGGCAGCCTCCCTCCGAGGGTCAGTGTGAGAACTACTGTGCTCACCTGTCACAGCAGGGTTTGTTCTTTGTCTTTGCTTTATGTAGTCTTTGAACTAAATTACAGGCAATTTGCGGGGTTGGGGGCGGGAAAGTTTAAACACTTCCCACTGGAGAAAGGAGCCTAGAGTCATTAAATGCTGGTGCTGGGGGGCACCGTGAAGGCCATGAAGACCAAGCCGCTCATTTTAGAGATGAGCCCACCCGTCACGTTGTATGTTTTCTACACTCACCACAGACATGTGGGGCAGCTGGGAGGCCTCCAGGTGAATGTCTGTTGATGTGTGAAGTGACTTGGGAAGACTTCAGAAAGAAATGAGACTGAATCTTATGGCGAAAGTAAACCATTTGGCATCATGGAGCAGACTTCACTCACCTCACTACTTTGCTCAGACCTGGCTGTCTGAGTCTGGCCCAGTACCTCTCAAAGGATGATTTGTTAGCCATCTCCCTTGAGTGACCTCCAGGGTGTTCAAGGCCTGAGCTTAAATGAAAGTGACTCAAAATTAGGTGCTCAGGATTTCTAAAGTATTTTCAGCTGTATAACTGATTCTACATCAAGAGACCAAAGGAAGAGTCATTTTTAAAAAGGATATTTAACCAAAGTCAACTGTAACATAAGAGTAGAGGGCAAATACAGTTCCTATTGTGAAGATAAAATGTGCAAGGAAACTAAATGAACTATGCCATTTTTAGCCCCCCCAAAATATACCTGCCATCCCCACCCAGGCCACTGCCCTTCTTACTTCCCCTGCTATATTGCTCTCCTAACACCTACTACACATGACATATTGTATTGACTTGTTTATTCAATATTCAACCAGGGCCCATCTCTACTCCCTAGAATGTAAGTTCCACCAAGGCCCAGACCTGGTCTCTTTTATTCACGTATGTCTCCCCAGGGCCTGGAACAGTCCCTGTCAGATAAATTGGTTCACAATACATATTTGTTGAATAAATGAGGGAATGAATAAACAAATAAGTTTGGGCAGGGAGGGGGGGCAGTCATATGATGCAGATGAGGAAGTGAAATATGTGGCTGCGTCTTGCCTATAAAATCTGACTCTATGAGACTCACCATTAAGAACATCTCTGTCACTTCTATGCCTTGCTTCCATCATCACTGAGTAACCTTTGGTTTAAGTCTTCCTATGTGCCTGTTCCTATAGAGCAGTGGTTCTCAACCTTTCTAATGCCGCGACCCTTTAATACAGTTCCTCATGTTGTAGTGACCCCCAACCATAAAATTATTTTTGTTGCTACTTCATAACTGTAATTTTGCTACTGTTATGAATCGTAATGTAAATATCTGTGTTTTCCGATGGTCTTAGGCGACCCTGCTAGCGGTTCTCAACCTGTGGGTCGTGAACCGCTAGCAGGGTCACCTAAGACCATCAGAAAACACAGATATTTACATTATAATTCATTAACAGTAACACAATTACAGTTATGAAGTAGCAACGAAAATAATTTTATGGTTGGGGGCCCCAAGCCTGCTCTTTTTGTAACCCTCTCAATGTTCATTATTGGTCTTCCTAGAGATCTTAATTGCCTGTTTATAATATAATTATCGGGCTAGCTCTGAGGAACTGTATTAAAGGGTCATGGCATTAGAAAGGTTGAGAGCCATTGCTATAGAGGGGTCACAATTTTGGTTTGATATTTTTCACTGTAAATGAATAGGTTTCCATTTCATTTTTGTAAAATTGGTTCACATCTCAAAGAATCCTGAGGAACAGAATCTCAACCACAATGAAAACCTGTGGTGAAAAGAGCCAAGAATGGCACGCAAGGGACGTGGGTTCTAGATCTAACTGTCCTTTTGACTTCTGTGTGGCCTTTGAAAAATCACTTATCTGGGCTTCAGTTTCTCTGTAGAGGCATTGAACTTGACAACTTCTGAGCCCCCGCCAGTTTTCAAAGTTAGGATTCTATAAAAATTATTAAAGTAAGCTCTTCTGTGTATATTTTGACTTCCTAAGAGAGGTGTCAACTGGTGTCTCACATCACTGTCTAATGGCAAAATAGTACGGGTCATGGGTCAGCACTTTTCCTGGGGGTCAGTTGTCATCGCCAGGGAAAGACAGATGGTGTTCTCATTAAAAATGTAAAATGCCAATGGAGGCATTGCCCAGGGACAGTGGAGAGCACACAGCAACTCTTTCCACGTTTAAAATGGTGCAGGTGGTGCCTGGGTGTGGGGTGGTGGAAGGCGGTACAGAGGGGAGCAGAGGCACAGCAGAAGGCAGAGGATGTCTCGGTGATGGGAAGGCAGGTGCCAAGACCATGGGTTTGGAGAGTCAGTCATTTTCCTGTTCGGACCGAGCAGACACTTAAGCTTGGCAAATGAGACTGTGCCCATGAACTTTTAGTAGATACATGAAGCTATTTCCATTATGAGTCATATCACTGTGGAGGAGTGCAAGAGCTGAGTGTCCCACAAATTTATCTTCCTTAGAGGTTTTAATTATCCATTTTCCAAGGCTGCCCCAAGCCTGCTCTTTTTGTAACCCTCTCAGTGTTCATTATTGGTCTTCCTAGAGCTCTTAATTGCCTGTTTACAATATAATTATCGGGCTAGCTCTGAAATTTACACCTTCACATGAAACTTCTCACCTGAGTGCTAGTCTTATGTGACCGCCTCCCTACAAATAAGTGCCACTTGGGTAGCATCACTTTAAATGTAACATGTCAAGGGCAAACACAGCGTGAGTCTCCCCAAGTCACTGGCTTCACGACTCTTATCCTGAGACTTAAGTCTGAAGTTACTTTTCACTCCTCACAACCCCCTTCATCAGCCTTCCCCTCAACTCCCATAAACAACAAGAACAAACTCACCCATCTGCCCCCTGCTCAATAAACGTTGACTATTCTGTGATTTGTATTATGACCTAAAATGATCTGATCCATCACCCAAAACTGCTGAGGCTTCTCACAGTCTCTCTCACATTCATCGCCTTTCTCTCATCTCTACCTTCATCCATGTTTTCATCCTTCTTTCCTGAACTTTCGGAGCATCTTTCTTATTGTCCTTCCAATCTCCAATTTCTCCTGGCTTCAATTCATCTCGAATAAATCCGCAGGTCGATCTTTTTGAAACCACTTTGGTGAAGTCGCAGTGTGCCTACAAACCTACAAGGGATCTTGTTTGCCAGTCAGTGTTTAAAAACTCCTCATTCGGCATCTAAGATCTTTGGTCAACTGCTCCCTTCTCCCCAAGCTACCTCTGATCTATAATGGCCTCTTTTTGACTCATATTTGCTTGAGCACCACCTATGTACCATTTCCTCTATCGCCCCCTCACTGCCCTCCAGCATGCCTTCTCTCAGGAGAGCCCAGCTTCTGAGATGCTGGCCCGCAGCCACCACAGCGACACCTGCCTTTAGGCTGTGCTCATATTCTTGCCCTGCTAGGAGTCTCCTCCCCTCTGCCAATCCAGATGTGTTCTCTCTCCCAAGATGCACCTTCCCCTGAAGGTGTCTCGTGAATGAATCCCAGATCACAACCTTCCATCTTTCTGAATCCCCTCAGCATTCTCACACGAGATATCTATTACTAGGTATATCTCTCTTTTTATTTCACAGGCATTCGTCAATCTCCTCAATTGAAATGTGAGCTCCAGAAGGACAAGGACCAAATCTACTTCTTTCACCCAGATCTGGACTGGGCAAGAGCAGGTGCAAAGCCAGCAAGGACCTTAATTTTGCACATGGCCCCTGGACAAGTCACACTTGCCTCAGTGTAGGCAATAAATGCAAAAATGGGCACCAAAGACCTAAGACCAGCTCCTCATACAAGACTAGAGACTTGGCCATGTTTTGAGAAGTGCTTGTTAAATGCTAAATTAAAATTTAAAGTATAATTCAAGGTCCTTACACAGCATGTATTCCTCTAGCACAGAAATCTCTACTGAAGTACAATGGCCGGTATAACCTACCGGGTCTCAATCACTAATCAGATTGGAAATTCTAGACTCTTCTTGGCCAGAATGCTAGGTCCAGTGGGGACAAGAAGACGCTATCTCGGCTGCCCCGATCAAAAGTTGCCCCCACACCTGGCAACTACCCTAAGTTAGCACTAGTTCATGCCCTTGAACCAAACTTGTCCGACTCCAGTACAAGGCAGGTATTGGCAGAGCCCGTAAGCCCGGCTCCCTTCCTGCCCTGGGTCCAGTTGCACAATGTCTGGTCCAACCCTAGACCTCAGCCCGGTGATAGGCGCCCCTTGCAGAAAGCAGGGAAGATGCCCCAGTCCCCAGGAGCCCTCAGGACTGCAGAGCGGGGGACGGAAATGGACTCACCTTCACATAGTAGTTCATGCCCATCCCCAACAGGTGCTGCGGGCAGTGCCGGTCCTGCCTGCTCCCCGCGGTGGGCTCCCCAGGGCCCGGGAGGGGGCAGGCATCGGGAGTTAGGGCGCTTGCCCTGCGCCCCACCACGTCCTGCTGCTGCGGAGGTGCAGACCCGGACCTATTCAGACAGTTTTCGGGTGAGGCCGGGCTGCTGGGAGCCGGATCCTGGCTTTCCTGGAGCTTCAGCCGGGGCACCTCTTTGGTCCCCAAGCAAAAGTTTTTCAGACTCAGCAAGGTGGCTGGGTTGGCCAGCTTCACGCTGGCCATACGCGGGATCAAGGTGCACAGTGGGGTGGGGCTCTCCTGGGACGCCGAGGTGGCATCTTCAGCCGGCAAGTGCGGGGCCAGGGCGGGGTGGGGAGGCGGCGGGGAGCCCTTGTTCCCGACGGAGCCTCCGGGACTGCCTTCGTCCAAGGACGTGACGGACTCGTTCCGAAAGCGGCTGTACTTGGCCCTGTGCAGCATCCCGGGGTGCCCGAGCAGCCCTACAGACAGCGCGAGTGCCGCCCAGCCGTCCGGGCTGCGCTCCCGCATAGCCCCGGCGGGGCTGGCACGGGGCGCTGTGGCACAGACCGCCGCCTCGTCTGCTCGACCGCCGGTGCGGAAACCAATGTCCCCGCGCCCCGCGCAGCTCACGGCGGCCACCTCTTCGGCTCGGCGGCCGAGCCCTCGGGGCTGACAGCCGGGAGGGAAGCCGGCTCCCCAGCTTCCAGTCCCTCCCTGGACCGGGCGGCAGCACCCGGGGTTCTCGCCTGGATTCCTCGCCGGGTAAGCCCGGGCTGGGTCCCGGCTCGCGGCGGCGGGGATCGCTCAAGGCCAACTCTGGGGAACGGATCCCGGCGCAGCCCCGGCCGGCGGGTCCCGCAGCAGCGCCGGCGGTGCGGGAGGTTGCAGAAAGATTGAGCGCCCCCGCCCCCGCCCCCGGCCGCCCCGCGGCGCACAGGAACTTTCAAACCTGCTCCCTCCGGCTCCCGCAGGGCGGGGCACTGACTGGCCTGTTAACCCTTTGTTCCAGTGACTGCCCATTAAAAAAAGAAAAAGGAAGAAAGGAAGAGGAGCCAAAGGGCTTTCTGCCCGAGTTTCTTGATTCTAATGGCTGCCCTCTCTTGGAAGATCTCGTCTTGCATTCCGTCTGGGCCACGAGCCAGGAGGACTAGTGACCGGAGCTGCTGGGCATTATCTCAGGGACGAGTGGTCCCTCCGAGTTGGGCGCATCCCCGCCCGGCCGGCCCGCCCTGGCCCGGAGCATCCCCCCCTCTCACAGCTTCTTTCGGCAGCGCGGCCGCAGCGGAAGGCTGAGAGGTGCGGGATGAGACGCGGAGTGTTGAAATTTTTATGAATGAACTTTGCTGAATGAATTTCTCCGTGTGTGCAAGCTAATAAATCTGTGAATGGAGCTGAGAATAGCTGTAATTGACTGATGGTCTCAGGGGTGCTGGGTTTTTATCCAATCAGGCGGCAGCTTGGTGACTCATGCACCATAAATATACTAAGCTAGTAGCCGGGAGAAAGCAAGCGGGAGGGAGGGGATTCTAGGTTGCCACATCTGATGGAAGGGTTAAAAGGAAAGGCCATCATTTACCATAAATCATCGGTAAGCCGGGCAGCCGCAGGTTACAAGGTCCATTTCCTTTCTTGCTGAGATGGCCAGGAAAGCCGAGCAGAAGAGCTAAAAATGAGATGCATTGTTCCACGGATATTAGGACGTATGGTGCATAACTCCTGCGGGAAGCCGGTGATGCATTTTTCTTAGAAACATAGTCTTTGTGGTTTTTGTTTTTTTTTATTATTGATTGCTGGTTTCATCTCCTGTCTGGAGCAACTTCCTGTACCTATTCGCTGCTTTCTGAAGACGTGATGACAACTGCAAGAGGCTTGGCAACACAGGAAGCCAGGAAGGAAGCCGGGAGAGGGGAATGCAGGTTCCTTCAGGAACCGGGAAGAGGAAGCTGCTGAAACACCGGAGGGTGTGGAAATCACCTGCCAGAAGAAACAGGAACACCTCTGCTGGAGGTTCCATTTGCTGGTGGGCCAAGGCTCTTGCGTGTGAATTGTTCATTCATTCATTCATTCAAAAATGAAAACTAACTGGCAACCACAGGAATCAGGGACACCGCCTTCATGGTCTTATTGCTCAGAAGGCTGCGTTCGGCTCAGGTGTTCATGACTTCAGGGGCCTGAGCTCCTTTGGGATCCAAACACAGGTTCCGAATTAAATGGCTGCTGGGACCACCCAAAAAGGCATCCTCACCGGCTTCCAGCTCCCCCACAGAAATAGCGCCCCTTCCCATCTCCTGTTAGGGTGTGTTTTTCCTTGGGAAGGCCCCCTTGCATCTCCATAACCCTTCCAGTCAGTCCTTGCTGACCACCTCTCTGGGAAGGGTGTGGCTAAATCCCTTGTAAATCAGGCTCTGGGCAAGATTGTGAAGCAATCTCCCTCTTTCCTTTCCTCCCTTCTCCCTCCCCTCTCATGGATTCCCTCCTTGCCATCACAGCCCCCATTGGCTCTGCTGCTTGAGAAAGTTACTTCACCACTCTGCGCCTGCGCCTCTGTTAGGAGGAGCCTCTGATGGCGATGCTATGAGGGCTCCTGAGATCATTCTCATTTCTGCAAAGCTCTTGGCACCATGCTCCATACAGTGCCTGGCCCAGAAGTACCTGCCAGGCCTTCTGAATAGAGGGCCACCTGCCCCTCAAGCTGGTACTCTTCCCCCTACACTCGACCCCATTCTAGGCAATGGAAAGAAAAACTAGCACAAATTAGAAGCCAGCACTGCCCAAAGAAACAGCTTCCTCACAATGGTGTGGGCTGGAACAATAGCAGCCCACCTGGCTGTGTGGGCCCTTCTGAGGTCTTTCCGACTGGAGGAGAGCCAGGCACTGGAGGAGAGCCAGGTGCCCAGGTGTGCGCCTCAGTCAGACTCCAGGGCCTCAGACCAGCCACAGGGCTCAGGAGGAGTGAGTCCTAGGGGAGAAGGGGGGGCGAGGGGAACCAGGTGGGACTGGACAAGCAGCCATGGCCACCGTGGGCTGCTTCTGTCCCACGGGACCCTGGCGATATTGACTCCGCTAGGCAGCTCTGCCAGGCCCTTTGTGAGGGTGAAAGAAACCAGACCGACAACTGGGGGTGGGGGAACCGCCTCAGAGACCATGCCAGCCCAGCTGGGCCGCTCTCAGCACAAAGGCAGGGCTGAGAATCTGCCCCCACAGCCCAAGAAAAGGCTCGTTAGTTGAGTGGATTTCCATTCCAGGTAGGTGCGTAGGCAAAGCGGACGGTTCCCTTTTTCCCAGGACATTAGAATATCCTTTTCAAATAATAATGATGAAAATAATATTAAGAAGAGCTACTGTTTATGGAACACAAGGCAGTTTACCTGTGTTAAAACAACAACAACAAAACACAGCACTTGCCCAGCTGGTGTGGCTCAGCAGTTCAGTGTAGACCCAGGAAGCAAGAGCTCACCGGTTCAATTCTCCGTCATGGCACATACCCAGGTTGTGGGCTAGATCCCCAGCATTTCTATTTCCCTATCCCTCTCCCTTCCTCTCTCTCTAAATATCAATTTTAAAAAAATATATTTAAAGAAAACCACAAAATGTAACCAAGTAAATCTGAATATCTAATTTATTTTATTAAACAATTCAGGAAGCAATTGGAAGGGTGCTCCAAGGGGTTGTACAAAATGGAGGGTCTTTATAGGAAGCTGGGTCGGGGGCAAGAGAGCTATTAGCCAGAAAGAAAAGGAAGGATTATTTGTGTGTGTGTGGGGGGGGGGGGGGGACGGGGGGGGGCACCTTTTCCTTGGAGGAAAGAGAAGGGGAAGGGTTTTATTATATAGGTTGCCTCTTCTTCCTATGGGGGATGGAGAGGGCCTATGTGACATATTACCTTACTGGTCCTTGACCAGAAAATTCCCTACTGGTTGATTAAGATTGTTTCTGGGAGAGGTTGGAACTGCAATTAGATCAGGTCTTAAATCTAGGTTTGGTATCATGGGCTTTTAACTCGAGTGACGCCATTTGGGGCCTGTGGGTTTTTTTTCCCTTTAACACCTGCGTTCTCATTTAATCACTATAACTTTTGGAGGCTGGGACTACTTTCATCGTCACCTTACACATGTGGAAAAGAGTCTCAGAGCAAGTTCAGTGACTGGACCAAGGTCCCTGCTGGTGGAACAGTGATGCTGGGGCCCTCCAGCAGCTCCGCCTGCTGTGAGGCCTGTGCTGTAGCCACTGCACTCGGCTGCCTCCCAGGCACCAGGGAGCCCAAGCCCACATCCCAGGCCTGAAATCTCCACGTTGCAGAACCCTAGGCTCCGAGTTTACAGTAAGCCACCCTGGTTTACTGGCTCATCTAAGCCCACAGCCAGATAGAGGTGGATCTAGGGTAGAACCAAGTGCGGACTCACTACAACTGCATGTCCCTGCTCATTGTGATACCAGCCAGCCAAGCAAGAACCTACCTCACACCCGGCACCCACTAAATGTTAGTGCTTGCTCCCTCTCCAAATCCTTGGAGATCATATCTATAACATTCACCCTAAGTACTTCCCAGGATTGTCCGGAGTAAAAACACGAATAATAGAGAAGAAAAGCCATTAGTGTCAGTAAACCATCAGAGTACCATAACCCCACATCTCTGCCCCGGAACGCAGGGCTCTGATCAGACCATTGCAGTATGCCTCGTTTGCTTTGAGACAGCCCCACGCCAAGGGCACCTGCTACGAGTCAAAATGCCAGCTTCTTAAGGGACAGCCTGCCATGGCTGAACTTCTTGGGTGGCACAGGCAGGTTCAAGGAAGAGTTGGGTCAGGCTGGGCCACCATAGAATTAGCCAGGTCCTGCCAGGGTTTCTCAGAGGAGTGAGGGGGAAGGGGACCTGGGCAAAAATGCCTGCCCAGCTTTGGACGG
This sequence comes from Cnephaeus nilssonii, assembly GCF_951640355.1. Taxonomy (NCBI): domain Eukaryota; kingdom Metazoa; phylum Chordata; class Mammalia; order Chiroptera; family Vespertilionidae; genus Cnephaeus; species Cnephaeus nilssonii. The sequence continues at coordinate 50,886,536 of NC_137075.1, forward strand.
TGCCAAAGGTGGAATTTGGGGTGAAGGAAAGGGTGTGCTAGGGAGTGTAGGGAGGTAGAAACAGAACAAGACAGAAATAACTCTGTGGGAATGTAGGCCAATTGCTACCTTGGAACCCAGTGGAGCAGGTGGGATCAGAATGCCAAAGCACAAGGACTCCTACTCCTGACACCAAGTCCATCTCTATCACAGAGCAGACCACTCCTGAAGAACTGTAACTGGGCAAGACCCACTCCTGAAGAATTTCACTGAGGACAAGTCCAACAGTCCATCAGTGAGGAATGAAAACACTGTGGAAGCTCTATTTCAGGGGGGAATCCACAATCCTATGTAATAAAGAGGTAATATGCAAATTGACCATCACTCCAACACACAAGATGGCCACCCCCATGTGGTCAAAGATGGCCGCCACAAGATGGCCAGCAGGGGAGGGCAGTTGTGGGCAATCAGGCCAGCAGGGGAGGGCAGTTGGGAGGGACCAGGCCTGCAGAGGAGGGCAGTTGGGGGCGACCAGGCCTGCAGGGGAGGGCAGTTGGGGGCGACCAGGCCTGCAGGGGAGGGCAGTTAGGGGTGGTGACCAGGCCGGCAGAGGAGGGCAGTTAGGGTGACCAGGCCGGCAGAGGAGGGCAGTTAGGGTGACCAGGCCTGCAGAGGAGGGCAGTTAGGGGCAACCCGGCTGGCAAGGGAGGGAAGTTAGGGGTGGCCAGGCCAGCAGGGGAGAGCAGTTGGGGGCAACCAGGCCTGCAGGGGAGGACAGTTAGGGGTGACCAGGCCTGCAGGGGAGGGCAGTTAGGGGTGACCCGGCTGGCAGGGGAGGGCAGTTAGGGGTGTCCAGGCCAGTAAGGGAGGGCAGTTGGAGACGACCAGGCCTGCAGGGGAGGACAGTTAGGGGCAATCAGGCTGGCAGGGGAGAAGTTAGGCGTTGATCAGGTTGGCAGGGGAGTGGTTAGGGGGTGATCAGGCTGGCAGGCAGAAGCAGTTAGGGGCAATCAGGCAGGCAGGCAGGCGAGTGGTTGGGAGCCAGCAGTCCTGGATTGTGAGATGGATGTCCGACTGCCCGTTTAGGTCTGATCCCATTGGGTCCGATGGGTCCCAGATTGGCAAGGGTGCAGGCTGGGCTGAGGGACACCCCCCACCCTTGTGCACGAATTTTGTGCACTGGGCCTCTAGTTCTATATAATAAAAACCTAATATGCTAAGTGTCCCAGTTGTCTGGTTGGCTGTTCAACCAATCAAAGCAGAATATGCTAATGATATGCTAAGGCCACTCAACTCACTATGATGTGCACTGACCACCAGGGGGCAGATGCTCTGATGAGTAGGTTAGCTTGCTGCTGGGGTCTGGCCAATCGGGACTGAGTGAGATGGGCAGGTCATACCCTGGAGCCCTCCCTCAGTCCCTCCCTGGCCCTGATGGTGCACCAGTGGGTCCCTCAGCCTGGCCTGTGCTCTCTCGCAATCCTGGACCCCTTGGGGGATGTCAGAGAGCCAGTTTCAGCCCGACGGCAGAACAACCAGTCACTATGATGCTCACTGACCACCAGGGGGCAGACACTCAATGCAGGAGTTGTCCCCTGGTGGTCAGTGCACTCCCACAGGAGGAACACTGCTCAGCCAGAAGCCGGGCTCATGGCTGGTAAGCTTAGCAGCAGTGGTGGGAGCCTCTCCTGCCTCCGCTGCAGTGCTAAGGATGTCCGACTGCCAGCTTAGGCCCGCTCCCTAGTGGGAGCGGGCCTAAGCCGTTAGTCGGACATCCCCCGAGGGCTCCCAAACTGCGAGAGGGTGCAGGCCGGGCTGAGGGACCCACCCCCCAAGTGCACAAATTTCATGCACCGGGCCTCTAGTATTTATATAAAACTCTTACCAGAGATCAAAATACCATTTTAAGGGTGGGGATGTGAGAGGTGTGGAAGGGTTGAGTCTGAGAGTCAGGGCCAAGTATCACAAAAACAGAGCAGGTCTGTTCCCCCAGATTTGCCATTAAAGCAACATCTTCCTTTGCCTCCTGATCAAAACATTTACAGTTTTTCCACTCTTCAACTTTGGTAGGTAAACAGCTCTGTATGATTGCTGTTGGCCCTGACTGGCTCTCCTGGAACCAGGACCAGCTAGAAACAGCATAGGAAACCCGATATTTTCCTCGCTGTTGAAAATGAGAAAATGTCCCTGGAAGCACTGTGTAAAGAGTTAGACGTCATGAAGATAAAGAATAGCCCGGCCGGCATGGCTCAGTGGTTGAGCGTCAACCTATGAACCAGGAGGTCATGGTTCAATTCCTGGTTAGGGCATATGCCTAGGTTGTGGGCTCGATCTCCAGTGTGGGGCATGAAGGAAGCAGCCAATCAATGATTCTCTCTCATCACTGATATTTCTCTCTCTCTCTCCCTCTCCCTTCCTCTCTGAAATCAATAAAATATATATTTAAAAAAATAAAAAAGAATAGATGCGTTACTTAGGGTGACCTTTAGTTGCAAATAACATAAAAATCAAAAGAACAGTGGCTTAAACAAAATATTTACTTCCCTGGAAGTGGAAAGTCCAGGCATAGCATCAGCTCTGGGCCATCCTGAACATGTATCTCTTCTCCTCACAGTCCAAAGTGGCGGATGGAACTCCAGCCACTCAATCTGCATTCCAGGCAACAAAGTGGATGAAAGGACAAAGAAGGACGTGCCTACTCTCTTTAACGAGACATCCCAGAAGCGCTATAGAATGTTTCCAGTACGTTAGCCAGAACTCAGTCACAGGGCTGCGCCTGGCTGTAAGAGAAAACAAACGCTTCACCTGAGAATGAAGTCTTTTGTCTAAGTGCGTGGCTGCTGCACACAAAATCATAGTCTGTTACTGGGGAAGGAGCGGACAATGGCTATTGTGGAAGACAACAACATCTCTGCCATAGTAATATTTTCAGAAGAGCTTCTACCCAGACAGATTCTAAAGCTAGCATAAGCTATCGCTTCTCAGCCTTTTGGCTAAGGTCAAGTGTAGTAAAGCTAGCATAGGACCAACATGGCCTTGATCAGTGTGGTCCATTTCCCTCTTTTTTACACACACACAGAGAGAGAGAGAGAGAGAGAGAGAGAGAGAGAGAGAGAGAGAGAGAGCTTACAAATGACCCGTGTACAAGCAGGTGCTGTCAGATCCGCAGCTTTCCCCTGCATAGCGATGGGACGGGTGGAGTCTGTAGGCCTCTGAAAGGGGGCCAGACGCTTCCAGGGTCAGCCCCAGGCAGCCAGGGCTGCAGATGGCAGTGTAAGTGGCTCGGGGGCTCAGGACAGCATACAAGAAGGCGTGAGTGGGTGTTGGACAAGGGGTCAGAGCGCAGTCATCAGGAGGTGTCTGACTCAGGAGCAGGACTCCAATTCTGTGGACTGGCAAGAGCAAAAGGCAAAGGCAGGGCCCCGGACAGGCAGGTTTAAACCCGAGCACTATGAGCTGGCTAATCCAAACTTCATTTTCAGTCCTCTACCAGGAAAAGCTAAATACTTAATTTCTCAGGCTTCCTTGCAACTGCAGGGGGGAGTAAAATGTGAGAGGAAAGAGATAAATTGAGGAAAGAACTGTTAAACAGCAAAAATAAAAGAACCAGGATTTGATAGTTTTGAAGACTCTCAGACGATCTGGATTTCAAAGGATGCTAAAATGAAAAGATCCACTGTCGGGAATGTGTGCGCTACAAGAAGAGCTGAAGGTGTGACACCTGAAAGATCAAAAGGTCGGAGTATAGAGTCCCTGGAAAAGGCTGTTAGATGAAGCCTGTGCCTCACCAATGCCCTCAGTCACACCAGAGAGCTTAAGGTCTGTTCTCTCAGCCATGTCAACAAACGCCAAAAATAGGGAGGGGATTATCTCTGGGAGGTCTGTGAATGAGACTCTTGTCTAATGAAGTAAATCCCCATGACATAAATGAGAGACACACAAGGTTCTTGAGAATGCCATGCCGGCAGAAACACTGCCCAGGGGACACAGGCACAGGTCAAAAGGGATTATTCCAAGACCATAAACCTAGCAGAATTTGCTCAGCTATATTTAGAAATCACTTGAGATCAATGCCTCTTTTTTTTTTTTTTTTTTTTCAATTTTCTTCCTGTTTGCACTGGAATACCTATCATTGTTACCCTGTGCTTGTCCCACCATTATATTTTGTTCCTTTCCTTCACAGGCCCACAGATGGAAAGACACTCTACCCCCAGAATAGGTCCTTCCCAGAACTTCATCCAAACCTGACACAGACGAAGGATTTGGGACTTTTGAGCTAATGCAATTTTGGACTCTGAGTTGATGCTATAATATCACTGGGGACCTTGGGATAAGGTGAATGTATTTTGCCGTGGGACAGATGTGAACTTTGGTGGCCTGAGGGTAAACTTACCTATAGGAAGTTAAAATATTAAATTTGTGTTGTTTAAGTTGCAGAGTTTGTGGTTTTATTTTTGTTTGTTTATTTGTTGTTTTTGGCAGCACTAGAAACGAATACAGATACTTTGTACTGTGAGCTGGGGAAAAAGAATCTTTGCACCCTGAGATAAATCAGCATCGACAACCAAAATAAATAATTAAACAGGGGTAAAGGTTTGCCCCATCTAATTCTAGTCCCCAAATAAATGATAGCTGAGCCTTTCTTGTATCTTGAGGACTCCCCACTGAACAGCCTGGGAGGTGCTGGGAGTGGAGTGACGTGATGGGGCCCCTGCAGATGTGATAATCAGGGGAGAACACCGCTGTTCTTCCTCCCTAATAGGCTAGCTGAGAACTCAGTAACCTTGGTGATTTTGTGTTTTTTCCTTTAAATAACCATTGTATTTCCTATGTTGCAGGCCAATCTTTCTAAAGCTTGGGTTCCCTACAGAACCTCCTTAGACGGTAAACAATTTTCCTGTTCAAAATGCTGCCTCCGAGTCTTCCTTTCACACTATCCGTGTCACTTTGGCAATTTACTTCACTTCTCAGAGCCCCAGTTTCTCTTCAGCTGCTCAAGAAAGATAACAATGCCCAGCCGGGTGTAGCTCAGCGGTTAAGCGCGGACCCAGGAACCAGGAGGTCACTGGCTCCATTCCCAGGCAGGGCTTATGCCCGGGTAGTAGGCTCGATCCCCAGTAGGGGGCATTCTGGAGGCAGCCAGTGGGGGATTCTCTCTCATCAGTGATGTTTCTATCTCTCTCTCTCCCTTCCTCTCTGAAATCAATATATATATATCAATGCTACCTTATATATGGCATTATTGTAAGGACTAAATGGGTAGAGCAAGACCCAAAGAAGGAGCAGAACCAAACAATAGCAAGGTTGAGTGGATACTGTGTTCAGACATTCTAATCTAGAACATCTTAAACTTCCCCAAATTGCATTTTTAAAGGAACCCTTATCTTTTAGAGATACATATGGCAGTACTGAGTGAAGCAATGATGTGATTATTGAAATTTACTTTAAAATAATCAGGCAGGGGAGAAAATGTGAGGGATGGGGCACAAATGAAGCAAGATTGGCTACATGTTGATAAAGGCTGAAGCTGGATGATGGATACAGGGGAATACAATATACCCTACTCTCTACTTCCGCAGCGTCTGGTATAATGTTGCTGCTACAGATGAAGCACAGAAGTCACTGCAGGAAGCGGGCTGGGGAAGGGCACAAAATAGGGTAGACAAAGATCCCATACTTTCTCTGCTCTTGTGGGCTTGTCAGGAGAGGGGAAGACATGACGGTGTGACGTTTCAGCCAGGACTGCAGGGTTAATTAACTCTAGGAGGTGTTTCCAGTCTAAGCTTCCACTCCTGGAACTTACATTTAAGAAATTTGCTTTGTCTTCCTGAACCTCCATTTCTACAAAGTGAAATGGGTGTGAGGAATGCATATTCCTTGCCAAAGTGTTGGGCAGTGGACTGTTCTCTGCTCCTTGGGCTGTTCGTGGCAGTAGCATACTGTGAGCCCTACCGTTGTTCTCTAGACAGCCAAGTACTGGAGAGGTTGTCCAGTGTATGTTTTTCTTCAACAACCATACACATGTCCATAACTTCTGTTAATAACCAATGCACTGCTAAATCTCAAGTTTTCTTGCTAGCCCAAACTCAGAGCTCCAGATTCAAACTTCTTTGAGACAATCTTCAAACTCAACAGGTCAAAATTACAGCTTTCTACCTAGATCACCAGCACCATCTTCCCATCCACCCAGCTGTCATCTCAAACTCCTTCCTCTCTTCATATCCCACATCTCATCACCAAGTCTGTTCATTTTATCTTTGAATTGCCTTTTGACTTTATACTTAATTTTCCATTCACATACATTTACATATGGGTTGAACCCTGGTCATCTCTCACTGAGACTCTCCTTCTAATACACTCTTGTCTGATTTCTCTTTCTTTATTATTCAAAAATATGATCATATCAGTTCCTGGGTTTAAACTTTTAATGACTCCTAGAGGATCAAATTCCGATCCTTTACCATGGCTAACCCCAACTAGCTTTCCAACCTCTTCTCCAACATTATTCCTTGTACATCCTATTTCTAGCAAGCCATGCTAAGGTCAAAGGAACCATATGAAAAAATGAAGGTATTCTGATAGTACTGTCTTGAGAATTTTGGTTGATCCCTTCATCTCACGTATCCTCTCCCTCATCTTCCTCAGATCCCAAATATTGCATTGTTCAACTTCTCAAAACCTGTTCTCAGATTCTTCATGCACACTGAGGCAAATGACTGATAACATCTTTAAGTAGCATTGGTGGTGACCACCTTTAAATAAATTTTATTTAGCTTATCAAAGAGAGAACAAACCAGCGATATATAAGGCTGGTTCAAATGGGATTTATACAGTCTACCAGGAAAGGCATCCTATATAATAAAAGGGTAATATGCAAATTGACCAAAGGGTGGAATAACTGGTTGCTATGACGTGCACTGACCACCAGGGGGCAGGTGCTCAATGCAGGAGCTGCCCCCTGGTGGTCAGGGTGCTCCCCCTCAATCACAGCTCATGGCTACGAGGGCTCCCAGACTGCGAGAGAGAGCAGGCCAGGCAGAGGGACCCCCCCGGAGTGCACAAATCTCATGCACCAGGCCTCTAGTTACAAAATAATTTTGTCATGTTAGAGAAGAAATAGGTTAATGTTGTACAAATAAAACCATAACCTTGGGGTTGTCATTTCCACTAGACAGAAATGATTTGCCTCTATTCCAGACAATGTCTATAGCTAATATGTAACTTAATTAACAGTAAAAAGTAAAGTCAAACATGATACATTTCCCTGGCTAATTAACTAATTCTTGACTGAGCTTGTTAAATAATGCTTCAGTATAAAATTGAAAGGACATATTGTCTATCTTCTTACCTTATTTCCAAAATTTTAATGATTTTTTTCAAACACATCATTGGATAAGATTAAACTGAAGGAATTTCAGGAATCCATTAGTAGATGTATGAGGGTAGTTTAGAATTCTAATACATGCTCCTCCCTTTAAAGTCACCTGTCACAACAGCTTTGCTGGTAAAAATAAACTGAAATTAGGCAGGAACTTCTCTGAAAAGCTAATACCCTCTTATGAGCTCAACTAGAGGTCCGGTGCATGAAATTCATGCACCTGGGGGTGGGGGGGGGAGGTTGTCCCTCAGCCCGGCCTGCACCCTCTCCAATCTGGGACCCCTCGAAGGATGTCCTACTATCGGTTTACAGGGATCGGGCCTAAACCAGCAGTTGGACATCCCTCTCGCAATCCAGGACTGCTGGCTCCTAACCACTCACCTGCCTGCCTGCCAGCCTGCTTGCCCCCAAATGCCGCCCCCCCCCCCCCCGCCAGCCTGATCACTCCCAACTTCCCCCCGTGCCAGTGTGCTTACCCCCAACTGCCTCCCCTGCCGGCCTGCTCACCTCCAACTGCCCCTCTTGGTGGCCTGCTCACCCCCACTTTCCCTCCCCGCTGTCCTGATCACCTCCAACTGACCCCCACTGACGGGGTGAGGGGCTGAGGGCTGTTTTCAGACTGGCCACACCCCCTTCATGGTGGGGGTCCCCACTGAGGTGCCTGGCCAGCCTGGGTGAGGGGCTGATGGCTGATTTCAGGCTGGCCAAGCCCTCCAGCGGGGACCCTCACCCATGGATGTGTGGCCAGCCTGGGTGAGGAGCTGAGGGATGTTTTCAGGCTGGCCACGCCCCCCGGTGACCCAGGCTCCAGGCCCCTCCTTTTTTTCTTTTCTTTCTTTTTTCCCAGTGCCTCCTTGAGCAGAGGCCAGGGCTGGCTGGAAGGTTTATTTATCTTCTACAATTGAAACTTTGTAGCCTTGAGCAGAGGCCAGGGCCGGCCAGGGCGGGTGGGAAGCTTGGCTTCCTCCATTGCCAGGGGCAACCCAAGCCTCCTGCTCGCTCCAGCTCTGTGTCCGCTGCCATCTTTGTTGGGCTTATTTGCATACTCGCTCCTGATCGGCTGTGGGTGTAGCAGAGTGATGGTCAATTTGCATGTTTCTCTTTTATTAGTGTAGATGATTTTAGGTTCAAAGATAAACTTTGTTCCACTGGGTTTACTCTGGTGACAAACTTTGAAAAGCAAATCAGGCCTATTTTCTGGTCAGCTATTTCCTAGAAGAACCACAAAGGCAGCCTGGTTACACAGACACAACCTGGACTAGGGACACTGCTGGTTCTGGAGAAGCAGACTTGAACTTGAAGCCTAATTTGACCACTTACCAGCTGATGGTCTCTGAATCTGTTTCCGCAGGTGCAAGTGGATGATCATAAGGATCAAAAACAATAGAGAAATGGTTTCCAAATGTTGGTTCCCAAACCAGTACTTGTTTTTGGAAAAGTTTTTGCCAGTTTATATAGAAATAGTAATGATTTTAAAAGTTCACAGGGGGAGAGGGGGACCTTATAGTAAGAGTTTTTATACAGTAACATTTAAATACTGTATTTTCAAAAACAAATTCATAGATACAGGCAACAGATTGGTGGTTATCAGAGGGGTAGGGAGTAGGGGGAGAGTAAAATGGGTAAAGGGGATGAAATATATGGTGAAGGATGGAAACTAGACTTTTGGTGGTGAGCATGCAATAATAGAGTATACAGATATCCTATCTAATAAAGAGCTAATATGCTAATTAGACCAAACAGCAGAACGACTGTCCAGACAACCTTCTGGACAAAGCCGGGGCTGTGAGGGCCGGTCAAGGCAGCTGGGGCTGCGAGGGCCAAGCCCCTTGCACGAATTTTATGCATCGGGCCTCTAGTAGAATTATAATGTCATATACCTGGAATTTATAAACATTATTAACCAATGTTACCTCAATTCAAAAACACCTGTCTCATATTTTGAAATTGTCTTTTCTATTTTGTATGTGTGATAAAATGTCTATTTTGTTATAAAGTAACAGTAATCATAAACAGTAGTGTTTTTTTTTATGGTTTTATGTGGCAAAATAAAAGTTGGCAACTCCATGTTTATCTCCAAATGCTTTTTGATTTTGCTCTGGGAACCACTGTAAGAGTCTGCCAGTTTACTTTGTGAACTAAAAGTATGTGCACAGAGTGAGCTGTTATTACTGCAGTCTCTGAACGTGCCACTGCGTGACTGGTGAGGAAAACGTTATCCAGCTGGCCCTAAAGGTCCCCCAGGAGCCCCGCTAAAGCACTCCCCTGGAGTCTGCTGGGGCCAGGCCTCTCACAGAGAAAGAGGGGGGGGGGGGTGGGAGCACGGCGCCTCTGGGTTAATCCCTGGCCCTCTCTTTAAGGAGGGGAATTTCACCCCAGAGGAGATTTACTTTCAGTGCGGAAAGTGAATTTAGAGGACTCTCGTCAGTGCTGAGGAACCGCCCTGGCCTAAGAAGCAGTGATGAGAGAGTGGAATCAGTGTGCTGCAGGAGAGGGGGGGCAGCAGAGGAAAGAGAGACCTGGTACTCGTGTTTGGGAAACTGTGTGGGGTGTAAAGTGCTCCAACTCCCCTCTCCCCACCCGCCCCAACCAGCAGCATGCAGGTGATGCAGGAATTTTACATAGGAGTTGGGATGGCCCAGGACTTCTGTCAAGATGAATGGTGCTAGGATAACCCCTGTTGGTCTCTTGAGCTGATCACATGTTTTAAATCTCCCTTTTCACTTAACATAGTATTTCACTGAAAGAAATAAAATAAGCCAGATGAAAATTAAATTCAACCATATCCTAATTTAGCGACAGTCCTGTTAACATTTTAATAGATAATCTCAGGGTGCTTTACTTCCTATGCATGAACCTTTTTTTAAAACAAAAGATAACTTAATATTGTGCATAGTTTCTACTTGTTTTCCTCTCATTTAACATAAAACACCACCTTTTTCCATGTCACTAAATGTATGATATTATTTTAATTGCTATGTAGTACCATTGTACAAATGTGCCATAATTCAAGAAAGGGGGTGGGGAGGCATTTAGGTCTACACACACACACACACACACACACACACACACACACACACACACACACTATGGGACCAGGATAGCTCTTGTAACCAACGCCTCCCATACAAAATGTGAATTGCAGATTCTAGATAATGAGGATGTGAACATCCACTGTACCACTGAAAAATCTTCCCATTTTTTCTGCATGTCTAGAACATTTTTAAAAAGATTAGAGTGAAAAATATCAATATCCTGGTGTACAGGATGAGTTCTAGAAGTAGCACTGCCGGGTGGAAGTGAGCGACCGCGGGCTGATGGGTGTCCGCACGAACTCGGCCCGGCGGCTCCTCCCAGGCCTCCGCAGCGAGTCCCGAGCGAGCGCGGCCCGCCAGCTCCGCAGGGCCCGGGGCTGCGCGCCTCTCCGGGGAGCCTGGCGGTGGCCAAAGCGCCCCGCTCCCGCTCTCGCACGGCCTCCCAGAGAAAGACCAGCGGAGTGCCAGGCTGCCAGGCGCGCAGCATCAAAGCTGCAGGCGCCCCGAGAAGAAAAGGGCCAGTGTGCGTTCGCGAAACTCAAAAGCCCTTCTCCGGGCGCAGCGGCTCGGCGGGCGGGGCGAGGGCGCGGGGACCGCGCTGTAACAGTGCGGGCAGTCAGGCCGGGGGTGCCCCGCCGGGACAAAAGGGCCTCAGTGCGGAGAGCAGACAGCCCGGGGGCCTGGGGGAGCATAAAGGGAAGCTGTGTCCCTGCAGCACTCAAGTTCACCTTTGTCTTCGGAGTCCAAGTCAAAGGAAGGTTACAGAAGAGCCTGCAGGCTCTCCTCCCTCGTCAGGGGTCTGGTGGACAGCAATGGCCAAGTTCTTTCTCCAAGATGCTGGGAATTCAGATGAAAATAGCACTGTGCTTGCCTGCTTGCTGGGACAGCGGGCAGCGTGTGTATCAATAGCTGTGTCCTCTGGCCAGGGCCAAGGAGGAGGGGGAAGCCAGTACCCATTACTGGAAGGGGCGGCCAGGAAGGAGACCAGGCAAACTTGTTACAGAGCAGTAAGAATTTGCCATCGTTGCGGGGAGGCGGGCGCAGGTGGGACAGGACCAGGAGGTGAGCGACTTCTTTCCACCAGATCCCTGACCAGCTGTGAGCAGTGCAGGTGCTGCTGCTGCCTCTTCCGGAAAGAGAGAGGACACGCTGTATTCTGGCCTGGCAGCGGCAGCCCAGTGGTCAGCAGGCAAGGTCAATGGGGGAAGAAGGTTAAAAGCTACCTTTCTCACTCCGGACCTTGGCTGAGTCTTCTGGAGTTAGCACAAAGATCAGACATCTGCTGGCCCTTAAAGAGAAAGATGCTCGGGGCTGAACTACCTAAATAAGCCTCGTGGCTTGAGGCAGAGGGAGGAGTAGCTGTAAAGCAGATCCCACACATCCACACAGCCCAGCTGTGCATACACTTTGTAATCCTCCTTTTTGCTATGAGGGGTGAAACGGCTAAAAGCAAACAAATAAAGGAACTAACATGCAAACTCTGAACCCCAGACCTGAGTTTCATTCCCAGCTTTGCCATTTACTCTCTCTGACTTTGAACAATCAACAACCTCACTCACTTGCCTTATCTGTAAAATGGGCTGTTAGAATGAATAGATATGTGAATGTATCTAGCATAGTAGTAAGCTTTCAAATTAAGTTTTTATTTGTTTGTTTTTTAAAAAAACTTGATTATTCCTAATATCATTCCAAATGGATATGAGCCTACTTGCACAAATAGAATACTACATCATAAATAATGCATGAGTTCTTTCAAGTTTTGTTCTGTATAATTCTGAGGTCTTTTCATCTTTACAACAAGAATGTATTCATCCATTAACTTGTGAACTAAATACAGGGGTGGGCAAAAGTAGGTTTATTTGTTGTGAGTACATGAAACACAGTGTATCCTTGTATTATTTATTTATTTATTTACTTATTTATTTATTGTATTATTCCCATATGAACAATTACTTGTAAAGCTAGTTTTGCCCACCCCTGTACCTTGAAGAACGAAGTGAAGATAACAAACAAGAAGGAAATTCAGGTGACAGCAGTGATCGCATATGAAGTGTTTGACAGAAGGGCAAATAAACTTGCTAAATAGACTGTCAATTTAATTCCGAGCTCCAAGCAGCCAAGACAACGAAGGAAACATGATCATTTTTGTAATCGTGGTGTTCACTGATGAAAACAAACCTGTTCTTCAGGATCACAAGCTATTTCTTTAGACTTTTTTTTGTGTGTGAAAATAAACATTGCACTTTTGTGAACATCAGCGATGCTCTTTCTTTAAGAGCAGAGTGAATTCATAGGGCTGCTTTTCATCCCACTCCTCAATGGTGGCCGAATGGCAACGGGAAGCTCAGTGAGGGCACTCCCCCAGGCAGCTCGCTTCAACAACACCTTCACCAACAACATCTGCAATAGCACCGGTCATGTGATTAGCACTTGACAACTGGCACACCCCTTTCACGTACACTAATTCATTTACTCTCCAGCAATCCCGCGGCTTGGTCAAGGCCCACTGCTAGAAGATGGCAGAGCTGAGACTAAACCAGATGTTTCTATACCTGTACACTTGGCTCCACCCACATCGAGTAATTCATGGACAACTGTAAGAGAATCAGAGAATGAAAGAGACCTGTTGTCTTACAATATCTAGTGGGCCAGAGAAGAGCTGATGAGAAGTGAGATGACAGAGGACAGCAAAATTAGTCGTTAACTTGACGGTGAAAGATTTGAGCTAAGAAGGTGAGAAAGAAGGGACAGAGAGCTGAAGCTGTAATGGGGAGAATGCAAAAGAGAACCACTTGGGTAAGACACCTAGACTCAACACCTGAAGAGAGAGAGAGAGAGAGAGAGAGAGAGAGAGAGAGAGAGAGAGAGAGAGAGAGAGAGAGAGATTTATTCCACTTATTTGTGCATTCATTGGTTGATGCCCTAACGAGGGTTGCAACCCATAGCAGTGGCATATTGGGATGATGCTCTAACCAACTGAACTACCCTGCCAGGGCATCTTGGAGTTGAAGAACATTTGCAGACGTAAGAAGGTAGCCAGGAGCCAGGCAGCCTCTCTCCAACTGGTGGAGGTAAACGTGGTGCCGATGGTAGAAGTGGCTGCTGGTTGGTGGGGCTGCCCTGTTGCTGTTTTCTGCTTAGTTAGAGGAAGATTCCGGGGGTGGGGAAGGTGTGGCGTCTGTGGTGTCACGGGGTAGCAAAGTCTGGCAATCTCTGCCTCAGGAGGCCTAGATCCCAATTTAGCAAGCATAGCTGTTTTGGCCAGAAAACAAAGCTTTCCTTAGAGAATCTACTTTCAAAAGTAGAATCGGGGGTGGGGGAGAACCCCCAAGGATTTTCTAGTTTCTGAGGCACAGGTGGAATAGCCAGAGCCTGGGGGTTCCCCTAACATTCCTCCAACAGTCTAAGTGAGCTTGGCCAGGTCCCTTCGCTTCCCTGGGCCTGATTCCTCATCTGTAAATGAGGGGACTGCACTGAATCACCTCTTGGACCGCTCCGAACCAAAGATCCCACATCCTGGAAGCTGTGCCTGGGGTTCAGCTCTCGCTGCCCTGACCCACATGCTGCCAGCCCTGGGCCTCTGGTCCACACACTCGGGGGGTCTGCTGTGCTCCCGCAGCCCCGCTGTCAGTGTCTGGAGGCCATGGATAGGAGAGGTCTGTCCTGAGACACGAACACCCAGCAGGGGAAATGCCACTGGCCTGACATCACACCAGGGAACCGTGATTCTCACTATCTCATTGCAGTGGGAGTTTGGGTAAGAAACAGACCACAGCCCTGGCCGGTTTGGCTCAGTGGATAGAGCGTCGGCCTGCAGACTGAGGGGTCCCAGGTTCGATTCCGGTTGGGGGCATGTACCTTGGTTGCGGGCACATCCCCAGTAGGGGGTGTGCAGGAGGCAGCTGATCGATGTTTCTCTCTCATCGATGTTTCTAACTCTCTATCCCTCTCCCTTCCTCTCTGTAAAAAATCAATAAAATATATTTTTTTAAAAAGAAACAGACCACATACATGTGTGTGCGCGCACATGTGCGTGTGCACACATGTATGTGTCCATTTGCATGTGTTAGTAGGTGGGGCTAGGAAACTATGACTGTGCACCTATTATCCTATTATATTCACTTTCTCTTAGAAACAAGGGGAAGTCACAACCCCGTTTCAACCTATGTAGCTGAAATACTACATTTGCAAAAGCATTGCTTCCGGTAGTTGAGCGGGGGTGGGGGGGTGGGGAGGCGGGGGGATGGGGGGGTGTTCTGTCATTTCACCTCCAATATGAGTTGTACTTAGGGCTTCTGGGGTTTAGCTTGGAAGTCTCATCAGCACTTTAGAATGAATGGTTTGTCTGGGGAACTGCTCTGAGTCCCGAGCAAAGGGTCTCGCATGCTCAGCACACAACTATGCGTGAGTCAGGACTGCCTGGACTTCTCTCGGCCACCAGGGTACCTAACTCAGTCCTGGGCATATCATCAGCAACAATCAAGTAATTCAGTTAAAATGTAATAAAGGGCGCTCATTTTGTGACTTAAGTCTTTGAACAGTAGGGTGAGCGCTCTTCACAAATAACGGGGACTATCTTGGCTTTCTAATGAAGTCCCACATTTGAGGAGCCCCTGACTCTGGGGCAAGCCAGGATGTGATGACTTCAAGAAGAAAGTGAATCCTTTGTAGCACAGCGTGGGTTTTGTGCTCCATTCTCCTCTCCAGGAATAGAGAGGCCGCTCAGGCATTTCCAAGCGCCTGGCCAGGGGTCCTCCTGAGGGGCGTGGTTCCTTAAGAAGTGGTTGGAGTGACACAGGAGGCTTTAATGTACCGGCCCCGGGGAGGTTGCTCACCAGAGCAGGTGGCTGGATTCCACTTCGGGGAGTCCCATACAACGCCGACCCCACCACTCCTGATACATTCAATTGTGTGGTCGGGGCGAGACCAGCGCATTCTCCCAGCTTCTGCTGGCGCTTGACTCATGCTTTCCTTGGAGCATTCCCCCACAGCCTTTGCCAGAGGTGCCTCCATGCCCTCTTGCTCCGCACACGCCTCCACATGTGATGGGAGAAAATAACTGGGAGACGTGGGAGGAGGCACTGGCATGTGATCAGAAGCTGGGGGTGAACTCTCCTCATCCTCTTCCCCAGGAAGTAGGGCGGGGGGAGGTCTGCTCTATCCAGAAGATCTGAATGTGTCTGGCTAAGTCCACTCTGGAACATTAGAGAATGTCCAAACATGTGCCAGAAGCAGAGGTCACGAGCATGTGACTGCACCGTGTGAGCACATGCCCACCTACGTGGGGCCCTGAACCCAGGACTAAGCCAGCATCTCGGGGCTAAATTAGTCCTGTTTTCCAACCTCTGCACGATTGACATTTTGGGTCAAATAATTCTTTGTTGTGGGGAGGGAGGGGGCGCAATCCTGTGCATTGTACAATGCTTAGCAGCTTCTCTGGTGTCGACCCAGTAGATGCTAGTAGCACCCTCTCCAGTTGTGAGAATCAAAATACTTCCAGATTTGCCCAACGTTCCCCTGGGGAGAAAGTCACCGTGGCTGAGAACCGGAGTTAGAGCAGTCCAGCTGTCCCTGTGTACCCACCCCATCCTCCAGGACCTTCATAGTTTAAGCAACATGTTTTACTTTGCTTTATTTATTGACTGATAGAAAGAGGAGCGGGGGGGGGGGGGGGGGGGAACCGGGGATTGAACCTGCAACCTTGCTGTATCAGGACAACACTCTAACCAACTGAGAATCCCAGCCAAGACCTTAAGCAACTTATGCTGCACAATACATGAAAACTGGTTCTCCAGGATGTTCATAGTTTTTGCATAGAGAAAGCACTCTGTGGCCAAATCTGTTGAACTTTGTGTTCCCTGGTCTAACACATTAGGAGAAAACTGCCTGACAGACAATAAATCTTCCCCCTGGTGGAGAGTCAAAGGCATAGGATGTTGGAGGCAATAAAACTTCGGATGGTCAGGAAACCTGCTCAACACTTTGACCCAGACTTCGCTTTTTCATGGCCACCCGTGGTGCTGGAGATTCCCGGCTTAAAATCCAGGCACCGAAAACCAACGGAGCCAATCAATCTCTCTCAGTCCAAACCCAAAAATCTCAAGAAAAAGACCCATTGGCCCAGCCTGGATGAACTGTTTCGGCATTCCAGACCAATCAATCGTTTCAGGATCCATTAACTGTTTCTGCTGCAATTAAGAAATTATACCCCTGGTGGGGATGGGGCTGGGCAGGCATGGACCCATTCCCCAAAGTAGGGACATAGTAAGCAGACAAAACAATAGATGCCTGGTCAGTTCTTTACCAGTGATTTCTTTTAAAAGTTCTTTTTTTTTTTCTTAATGCTTTTCCTAAATGCCTTGGCATCTTCGTCATCTTGCTTCTTGCTCAGAGTTCATGAAAACTGGTGGCAGCATACCCACATTGCTGCAATAGTTACAAGAACATGGAAAATTTTTCTTAAATTCCTGGATTAAAAGAGTTTGTTCAACATTTCCAGGGCCACGATAACTGGCGAGGGTGAGTTGGCTGAACACAAGTCCAGGCTGTGGACCCAGGTCCGGAGCTTTTGCTGTGATTATATGCCAGGAAGTTATCCCTTTAAGGTTTGCTATCACAAATAGCCAGGTGAGGAAGAGTCTTTGAAGAGTTAAAGCATCCCTGAACCAATCTGGGGCACCATGATCAGGCTTACTCAATTTCTATTCTGAGCAAGGGATGCCGTCACTGTACTGTGCTCTGGTTGCTAAGGAAACCAGATAAGTGGGTTGCCAACACAATCTTCAAACTTTCTATGAAGATTAAAGCACCTTGCTCTGGCTGGAGAGCAGATGGGGAAGTCATAGGTGTGAGCCACATTTCTCATTACTGGGGGAGAGTTAGGCCAAGTGAAGGATGAAGTGGCACAATTTCCGGTTCATAGGAAAAAGATAAAATCTGTAGCTACTGGCTAATTATTAAATCATAACTATTTGCTAAACCAAACAAGACAGGGGTCTAAGACTGACTTATAGTTTCATTTCTACCACTAAATTTTTTTTTAATCCTCATCCGAAGATATTTTTTCCATTGATTTTTTTTTTTTTTTAAGAGAGTGGAGGGAGTGGGGGTGGGTGAAAGAAAGAGAGGACCATGGATGAGAGAAACAAATGGATTGGTTGCTGCCCAAACAGTCTCTTGACCGGGAATCAAACCCATGACCCTTTGGTCCATGGGCTGATGCTTTAACCATTAAGAAAAACTGGCCAGGATTCTACCACTAACTTTTTTGGTCAATGTACTGAAGTCTTAGTGTAAAATTTGGGAAGTCAGTGATGGAATAGAATAGCGATTTTCAACTTTTTTTAAAAATCTCATGGCACATGTAAACTAATTACTAAAATACTGCAGCAAATAATTTTTTTTTTTTTTTTTTTTGCTGATCGGACCAAAAAAATAGGCATAATTTTTATTCATTCACACTGGACAGCTACTGTTGTATTGCCTGTTGTCATTTATTTATTTGACAATCTAAGGGAAAATAGGTCAGTGCCCCTAACTCAATAGTCAGGCATTGCATGTCTTAAAATTTCTTGCAGCACACCAGAGTGCCTGCCACGGCACACCAGTTGAAAATCGCTGGAACAGAAAATGGTTGTATTTTTGTTGGTCGTTCCTTTTGGTAATTCTCATTAAATATCTCAAGCACATAAAATATAAAGAGTAATAGACCACACTCTCATGTACTGCTCATACAACCTAAAACACTGTAGACCAGGGGTCCTCAAACTTTTTAAACAGGGGGCCAGTTCACTGTCCCTCAGACTGTTGGAGGGCCGGACTATAGTTTAAAAAAAACTATGAACAAATTCCTATGCACACTACACATAGCTTATTTTGAAGTAAAAAAACAAAACGGCAAAAACACCCGCATGTGGCCCGAGGTCCGTAGTTTGAGGACGCCTGCTATAGACACTGGAAGTTCTTGTGCATTCTTGCCCCCATCACGTTTAATTGTGGCACATACTTGTCACCTCCCCCTATTTTAGGGTGAGGCTTTTCTATTTGAAATTCACATTTGTTTTTCCTCCAATTCCAAAATCTGAAAAAATGTGAGTATATAAGAGTAGTCAGGGAGTCAGCAAGTACGTACTAGGGTAAATGCTGCAGGGCGTGGTTGCATTTCAAATGCCCTTTTTCTGACCTCCATTCAGCCTTCTCTCATTCATTCACTCAACAAAGATTTATTGAGTGCCTATATTGTGCCAGGCATTGTGCTAATAAGCACTGAGGATAAATAAGTAACAAAACAGTTCAAAGTCCCTGCCCGCAGAGCTTAGTAGGGGAAGTGGGGGAGGAAGAGACAAGTGATATAAGCTTAATAGGAAGTTACAGCTTGGTCAGTGCAAATGGGGGGAAGAGAGGAAGAGAACAGGTTTGAGGATAACTGCAAATAGGGAAGAAAGAACAGGATTGGGAAGCAAGTGATGAAGCATGAGACAGGTGCATTTGAGCAAAGACCCAAAGGAGGTGCAGGAGGGGGTGAATGAACTTTCCAGCAGAGGGAACAGACAGTGCGAAGTCTTTGAGGCAGCAGCATACTTCGGCAGCATGTTCCAGACCTTCAGCAAGGAGGCCAGTAGAGTGGGCAAGGGTAGGGGGAGAGGTGTGGTAGAAGAGGTCAGAGGTCACTGTGTGAGTGCACGTGCATGTGAACCACTGTGGATAAGAAAGAAGGCGTCTCCTCTGGGGGAGGTGGGAACCACTGCAGGGTTCAGAACAGAGATGATCTGTTTAGATTTTTGACAGGATCATTATGGCTGCTGTGTGGAGAACAAACCATAGGACAAGAGTGAAAGCATTATGATCAGAGGGAGATGCCTGGAACAATCCAGGTGAAAGATGGTAAAGAGAGGAAGCAGTGTTAGGTCATTGGATTCTGAATACATCTTGCTGTGAAATTAACCAACTTTCCTGACAGACTGGATGTGTGAGAAGGAAAGGGGTCAAGGATGATCTCCAGGCCTGTTGGTTCGGGACGCCCATCCGGGTGTAATGGTGATGATGACTGTTGGAGCTGCTGAAAGGCTTCCACATCCCTAGTCCACCTGGAGGAAGTACCCGGACCCAGCTGTGTCCCAGCTGCAGACATCCCCACTGTGGCCCTGGGGGCTTTCTATACGCCCCCCAGCTACCCATCCAGACACATAACTAGCTTGGCACGTCACCATGAAGGTAGCAAGTTCTTAATGCATATATGGTGAACCCCGCTATTTCTAGAGCCGTAAGAACATCTGTGTTCAAAGGAACCTTAAAGATCATCTGTGTAGGACTCTGTTGTCAAAAGCACACAAGCTCTCCATAATTGCGAAAACAAAAAAGTATCGATCAAAGGCCGAGGAACAGGCTAAACACGCAAAGCTGTCAGGATAGAAGGCAGCTCCTTGCTCTGTTGTTCTCATGGCCTCTCTACCGTCTCAGCACACCTATTCCACTCGCTTTCTGTGGCCCCCAGTTCAAATTTCCAAGGGAACTATGGGGACTGGCTTAATGACCACGGCCCATTCTGGGTACCAACCTACTTTGGGGGTGCTGGCGTTCCATGGCGGCCTTCACACAGAACCCAGCCAACTCATAACCATCCTTGAACAAAGCATGGCCTCGCTGTTTCCCCAAGGACGATCCAAATTTCAGGGTTCTGCAACCAACTCAAGCAGTCACTGATGTGCGGAGAGAACGGAGAAACAGGAGCCCGAGCCTTCCGAGCGCCTGTATATCAAAGGCTTGTTTCCCATGGTGCTCCTCCCAGGCATCCCCATGCCTCCTACCACTGGGCAGAGCTTAAAGCACTTCTTTAGTATGTAAATCCATAACAGATGTATCATCCCTAGAAATAAAAGGAAGAACTGGGAGAAAATCACACAAGAACGCAGTGCTATTAGACATCGTCTCAATTTCAGAGACTGGCCCTGTAGAGGGCCTATCTTAGCAAGTATTTTAGGCTTCGCTGACACAACTACTCAACTGTCACTGTAGCAGGAAAGCAGCCACAAATAATATGTAAAGGAATGGGTATGACTGTGTTCCAACAAAACTTTATTTACAAAAACAGGCTGTTGGCCCATTTGGCACACAGGCTGTAGTTTGCTGATCCCTTTATCTAAAAGATTATGGAACAGTTTAAATGGTGTATCTTAAGTATTAGGGAAAGAATGAAACTTAAAGAAATAGTTGTACCTTTTTCTTGACCATCACTGTTTGAATATTTGTAAAGTAGCAACATAGATCTTTCTTACCTTCCTAATTATAAATGTTACAACACTTGCTAGAAACTCAACATTTGCCTTACAACATTGGTTTTAGGAAAAGCAAGAAAAAAGAAAAATGACAGGGATGACGATCTCTTAACTTTTCTCCCATGACTGAGAAACCAATAATTTTAAAACTTTTATCATTTCTTCTTAACCAGAGCTAACAAAATTAACTGCTTTAATTTTTTTTAAATGTATACACCGAATCTTATTTTTTAAAATATATTTTTATTGATTTCAGAGAGGAAGAAGGAGAGAAACATCAATGATGAGACAGAATCATTGATTGACTGCCTCCTGCATGCCTTCTACCGGGATCAAGCTGGCAACCCAGGCATGTGCCCTGACCAGGAATCAAACCATGATCTCCTGGTTCATAGGTTGACATTCAACCGTGAGCCACACTGGCCGGGCAACTGCTTTAATTTTAATTCATTATTCCATTCTCAAGCTGAAGGTTTGTGAAGCAACGGAAAGTGCTCTAACTCAGGTAAACAGAGAAAACTGTAAAGCGAAGACAACCTGGGGAATCTGTGCACTCCTCACGTCCCTCTTCCCGTAGCAGATAAGAGCACACACACTGCCTCAAATCAGAATTCCACCACAGGAAGGCGAGGGTTCTAACCTGTCCTTATGGGTAACTCCAGGCCATGGCCAAGCCTGGGGTTTCTGAGATGAAGCACTCATTCCCTCCACAGAAAACTATACCACGCCAGGCTCCAAACCATGGCTCACCGATGCACTGGATAAAGACCATCAAGCTCGGCTGGTAGCTCCAAATTACATGCAACTCAGGATCTTACTTGCTCCAACCCTCTGCATCCACACTAGAACCTTGGATACCGGTAGCCAGGTTACAGTGATGCAGTTACTCAACCCATTTCTGCAAGAATAAATGTCTCTTTACTTGCCACAGGACTGCCAAACAATTAACTCAGTGTCAAAAAGATGGGGGGAGCGGAGTGGAGAGAAATACAGGGATTGAGACTAAGTCCAGAATGGAAACATTTCCCTTTTCCAAGTCCCACACTGTGGGAGCTCCAGCAGAGCATGCTTTGGGCCCTGCAAGCCACAGGCTGCCGTTAATACTTATTCTGCAATAAGCCAGGTGTCATATTTCATACATGTCAGAAGAATCCAAGGACATCAGAACCCAACTCAAGTTAAAATAATTTATAAATTTCAAATTGAACTGAACTACTTAACACATGATCTAAATGTCTTTTGACTGTGTGATCTTTCTAAAATGGCATACCTACGAGTATGGTTCCTGAGTCCTCAGCTTAGACTTCAGAGCTAAGCACCAGCTATAGCAAAGCCCATAGTTCAGGATTACTTCTCTTCCCATTTTCCCCATTAAAAAAAATGATTAATAAATAATACATAGGAACCGCCTTTGACCATTTTCAGGTGCCATGCACACCCTCTTCTGGTCAGTTAGAAGAAAAACTGATCACTGTCAGAAAAGGAACTTTTAAGTGGTAGAAACCTTGGTCAAAAAAAAAAAAAAAAAGAGGGGGGGATATTCTGATACAACTGAGGCGTCCTGCCTTTCTTTTTGAAATCACCAAAAATTAATTTCTTCTCATGATGAAAATTAGTGATCCTACTATTTTCTGATGGATGAGTCTATTCTTTTCTGATTCCCTACATTTCATTGTGACACAGTGACAAGGTCTGGGGCTACTTTACAGAGTGATTAGATGAGGCTCAGTAAGCGAGGCAGTCAGTTCCGTCTGGCACATTTCATACTCCTGAAGATACTTGAGGAAGTGGAGGGAAGCACTGTTTGGTTTGCAAACTCTTGAGCATTCTGTGACACAACAAAGCAGAGTCAGTAACAGCATGGACTTGCCATGGACTGAGTTTGAATCCCAGTTCTACTATTTACCTGTGGAATCTTAGGTAAGTTACTTAATACCTCCATGACTGTTTCATCTAAAAAAATGAGAAACAGTATTTCCTCAAAGGGCTGTTGTGAGGATTCATGAGTTAATATTGGGAAAGGCTTAGGAGGAGTCTTCTAACACTACGATGGTCTCTGGCTAGATGCCTAGGCTCTGCCATCCCAAGTGGAGGTTTTTACAAATGACACCTTTCTGCAGGTTTTACAACTTTCTTTGGCAAACCCATCAGGAAGTCATGAATTTCTTAAGTACCTATTCTGAAATGATAGACTGCATTTCAATAATAATTTTATTAGTTACAGAAGAATCTTCACTAGTATTTACATAGTGCAAAAAAGCTGTTATTACCCCTAAAATGTGATATAACAATTATCCTTCATACAGCAAAAGAACTAACAACCTTTTTGTTATGATTCATACTAATTTTGCTAGTTTTTAATTAGAGCATTATAATTAAAACATTAAATTATAAATTCATGTGATATCTTTAGAAATTAAATTACAAAACAATACAAATACTTTTAAAGTGTGATGTGCCAACCAAGTTTAAAGTTTATGATTAATTAGGATTCAGATTTCAGATCAGGCAAACAGTTTGGTTGATTCTGTGATATGTATAAAGGTTGGAAGAGGGAGGGAGAAGATGCCTGTAAATAAATTATTTCCCAGAAAAAAATTTTAAGTTAAAAAAAGATAAAGTTTTTAAATGGATAAGTTAATGTTCTAACCTGTTGGCATAACACACAGAAAATACTTAAATGACAGGTTTTTTAAGCAAACAGCAGCTTTACAAACAGTAACACTTATTTATACATGTATTAAAGTAACGCTGTGTTGAGATTTAAGTTTTATGTTAAAGAGAAGAAAAATGAATGTAGAGTTCACTACTCATTTGCACATTACAATTACCACCCTCCCCACCTCCCCCAGTTTATTAAGAAATCAGACAAGTACATTATTTGGATATTAATTTCTCAATATTTAAACTATGTAAATTCCTTTTGACTAATTCATTTCCAAATACTGGAAGCATATAAAATACCATCTCTGCAAAAATGACCTCCAGTCAAAGCCTTTAAAAACTTTTCAATGTATAACAGATTATTTTTCCCATGTTTAGTCAAAAGAAATATATTACATCATTTACAAATATATTTAAACCAAAACTTAAGCTAATATGAACATTTGTCTTTGAGAAGTAATCTTCACAGTAAACAAACCTACTGAAGCAGAAATCTAGTTTTGGGAGTGCAATTCATATTGTAATTCAGATACTTACATATTGAAGTAGAAATCTAATGTTAATTGTTGCCAGTAAAACCACCTCTATACACTAAGAAAAAAAAAATCACTTTTTTATTTCTTGTGATGATAAACCCTTACTCAAGGTCTCCAAAGAGGCACTCACACCAGATCCATAAAAAAACCACTTCCTTAATTTTACACTTCCTCCTGTATATAATGTACACATCCCAGAATTTATCTAAAGGAAACAAATCATAAAGACATGATTAATATTTATTTAGCATACATTCAACATAACAACCTTCCCTTTAATAAATGTGGGCTGTCCTCTAGGGGTGACCTGTCTCATATAAAAAAGGCTGTGGTCCCTGGGGTTTGCTGGCAGAAGATGCTGCACGTGCAGGAGCGTCTATCGGACAAGGAATTAAACACTTCTATCGTCTACAGCAAAATGAAAAGTTATGGTTGTTCCAAACATTTCCTCAACTTCTCTTTTGATACAAATGTCAAAAATCTATAATGAGAATTCTCATTCAGAAGAGATATAAAATATAAGAAACCTTTGAAAAGCCCTTACCTTGATCAAGAGTTACTGAATTACTGACACCGAACAAAGGAAATTTACACCATTAAAAAGTTTGAAAAGCTTTTAAGTTCGTTTTTAAGATTGTCAGTAGTTCAAAAACTCTATCATTTCTTTAAACCACCTAACACTTCCAAATGTATAGGGACAGTAAGATCTGCCACATACAAATCCAAGATTTTATTTCAGAGGCTTCATACCTTACATGTTGTGTTCCTTTAAATACTGGATATTTTGTGCTTAAGGAGTCTATTCTGGAGAAGTTTAGACAGGACAATAGAATAACATCCCTTTTTAGCACACTAATAAAGTTGACTGACTGACATTTTCTACATAGCAATGCTCTTCAACTTTCACAATTCATAAATACTAAATCATCAATCAAGAATCTGATCTCTCCAGTAATTAAATGCCAGCGTTATAAAACATCAAAACTAGCACAGTAGTCCCAATGAGTTCAGTCAAGAATCGCCCAATTCTCTCCTCCTGCCTCTGTGAGGCAAAGCCCGCCCTATAAAACCAGGGCAGGGAAAATACCCCCGCCCCTTTAGTTCTGTGCCTGCTTTTGGGAGCTTGTAAGCGTAAAGATGGGGTGTCTGTGCGTCTGTTGTTCAGTTGGGGGTGGGTTGGAGGGAAGACAGAAAATAGGTAATTTGTAATTCTCCCACCCTTACATAAACTTGTCAAGGTCACCACTACTATTACCAGGTGGTGACTGACTAGCAAATAAAACATTTAGCTATTTCTCCCAGCAGGTATACACATTCTTAGAGAAGGGCAGGGATAAATAATAATGATCAAGTATTAATACCTGTGTATAGCTGCATACTTTAAATCATCTGATAGTTTCAGCACAATTAGAACAACTTGCTCTTTTTTTCAAAACTTCCTCTTCCAAGCCTTGATTATCAGGATACACGTAAGTTATGTAAAGTTCCTTTCCCTGACCTCCTATCAGTAACTATGGTTAGTGTTACATGGCAAGTGCTTGAGGCTAAAGGCAAAATACATATATTTCAAAAAAGATGACATGGTTTCTTACTCAGGACAAATTTGGATACCCCATCAAATCCCTATCTCAAAGTTAGAGAGTCCTGAATCAGAAGCATGCAAAAGAATACACCAGTATACGACTTTGTTTCTGAATCGTTACCAATTAAGAGCTGCAGTCATACAATCAGTTATTCAATATCAAAATTTGCCTAACTTTATGTAAATATGAGTATGTACAAAGGCATTCCTGAGGTAAGCAGCAAATCTGAGACAGAACCTGAAGGTCCTATCATGGGTGACTTTTCATAATTAAATACAACATCTATCACTTCCCATAAATGAGGCCAACTCTAATCGTGGGGGCCCCTTTGCCAACTCACATACTGGAGGCTGTTTTAGCCCATCCCAACTTTGATCAGTTATTACGATCAGTGACTTCTGAAACAAGCATTTGTGGACCAAAAAAAGTTGCATCAATTCTTAACACAAAACACTTTGGGAACTTACTTATGCTCAGCTTCTTTTTTAAGTTTCCTAATTCTACTGCCAGTTCATTTTTGAAGAAGCCCAAATATTTTGGCCAGAAAGGTTAGAGTGAAAGAAGAGTAGTCTTGAAGCAAACATTGATAACTGCTCCGACCCTTAAAACCTTGATCTTTAACTTTCCAAATGACTCTCAATAAGTATTGTAAACTTATTTTCTTCAAAACTGGTCTTGTTCTTTTTTAAATCATTATTTTCTATAATAAAATAAGCTGAAACAATTCTGAATTTCCCACACAGTTCTTAGAAAGACACTTAGATGCTAATTAAAAGCTAAGCTATAGGTCATAACAAAACAAGTAAAAGACAGCTACAAAAATATTTCTGTCGGGAATTAAATACATATATTAAATATTGGACAGTGCAAAATGTTGAGATGAAGCATAAAAGATAATGGCTATAACCCTTACATGGTTGGAGACAGAAGCAGACATTTCCTGAGTTAGAGACCTGGGGGTGTAGGATTAGAATCCGAGTGCTCGTTGCTCAGAGAGCTGCAGTTGCTGGGCTTCTGCTGCTCCGGGCTTGCTTGGTGGTCAGTAGTCCAGGCCTCACTGTCCACCCCTGGTTCCAGCACCTCAGGCACCTCTGCTTCCTCTTCCCCACTTTGCTCTGCATTGTCTTCCTCAGAACCATTAAGGGTTTTCCCAAGCTGAAGAGTTTCCATTGTTCTCTGGGTCTCAGAGACCCAAGACTCAATTCTACTATTGAGCTGTACTTCTACAGATATGGGTTCATGGGTATAATCCTCCTCCTCCTCCTCTTCTTCATCCTCCTCTTCTTCAAGCATGCCAGGTACAAGAGTGCTGGTGGTGCTGGTGATGGAGGAATTCAAAATATCCCGGCAACTCCCATCCAGAGAGCCGGTCTCGGTACTCTGCTGCGAGGCCCATTCCAGGTCGTCCGGCTTCACTTCCTCTTTCTCACTCACTGCTGATTTCCCAGGGTTTGCAGCTGAGGTAGTACTGCCTGTGGCCACTAAAGATGGCTGCTTACCAACAGGGGCTGTGTCAAATGGAAGTTTACTGGATTTTTCAGATGTGCTGTGTCTACAGGAAACCTCTCTCTCATTTTCTGATGTTTCCAGTCCATCTGAAGTTTCCACCATGTTTCTCCAATTTGTTTCTGCAGATATCAGATTTTTTAAAAACCAGAACAATGTTTCAGAATTATGCAACCCATAAAAGAGGGAAAAACAAACTACAGAAATTTACTGGCTCACTAACTGATTGGAAAAACGAAAACCTTAGATTGTTCTAGTACTAGTTTAAATGTTATAAAGAAAACAATTCTCACAAATGTGCATATAAGATAAAAAACAAGGAGGCAAAAATAAGTATATTAATGCTTGAGAATGCAAAAGATCTCATACCAATAGGAGCTCACTAATGCTCATATATAATACTCATGTATTCATGAAAATCAATAAATTGCCCAACTTTTTTTTGGCCTTGAAGTGTACTAGGCTCAAGAATCCACAAGCCAAGATGTCCAGCAGAAATAGTTCTGATTTGACTGGTTTTACCATGTTCCCTTAGCAAGTTACCGAAGAGCTGTCTTTTGGCCTATAACGGGACTAGGGTTTCCATTTATAAGCAAAGAAGCCACCCATGCATTTCTAACATGTGTGAAAATCTGTTTTATATACATGGCTTGGCTTACCAAGTAACTTTGAGAACCAAAAAAGGTATTATTATGTCTAATACAGTGGTGATAAAGTCAGATTATTTTTAATGATAGTAAGTCAGTTTGGAGCTAAAAATGTACAAGGAATCAGAAGATAAAAAGACAGCTCTCCTACCTCTTTATTTTCTTTTATTTCCCAGTTTACATTTTTTCATTTTATCTTTTTACTAGTGGCCCAGTGCACGATATTTGTGCATGGGGGGGGGGGGGCCTCAGTCTAGCCTGCACCCTCTCCAATCGGGGACCCCTTGCAGGATGTCCGACTGCTGGCTTAGGCCCGATCCCACAGGGCCTTTAGGATCGGGCCTAAACTAGCAGTCGGACATCCCTCTCACAATCTGGGACCGCTGGCTCCTAACCGCTCACCTGCCTGCCTGCCTGATTGCCCCTAACTGCCCTCCCCTGCCAGCCTGATCTCACCTCCAACTGCTCTCCCCTGCCGGCCTGATCTCGCCTCCAACTGTCCTCCCCTGCTGGCCTGATCTCGCCCCCAACTATCCTCCCCTACCAGCCTGGTTGCCCCCAGCGGCGCTCCCCTGCTGGCCTGATCTTGCCCTCAATGGCCCTCTCCTGCAGGCCTGATCCCCCTCAAGGCCTGGTCACTCCCAACTGCCCTCCCCTGCAGGCCTGGTCGCCCCCAACTGCCCTCCCCTGCCAGCCCGGTCACCGGTGCAATCCACGTACCGGGCCTCTAGTATTAATATATTCAACTTGATGGTCACCTATCAAGTGTATAATATAGACCAAAAAATCTAAATTTTTTTTAGATTTCACATACAAGTGAGATCATACAGTATTTATCTTTTTCCATCTGTCTTATTTCACTTAGCATTATGCCCTCAAGGTCCATCCATGTTGTTGCAAATAGCAAGCTTTCATTCTTATTTATGGCTGAACATTCCATTGTATAACTATAACACATCTCCTTTATCCATTCATCCAACGATGGGCACTTAGGTTGTTTCTTTATCTTGGCTATGTAAGTAATGCTGCAATGAACATGGGGCTGCATATATCTTTTTGAGTTAGTGTTTTCATTTTCTTTGAATAATTACCCCAGAAGTGAAATTGCTGGATATGACAGTTCTATCTTTAATATTTTAAAGAACCTTCATACTGTTTTCTATAGTGGCTTTACTAATTTACATTCCCACAGAGTACACAAGGATTCCCTTTGCTCTACCATCCTTGCTAACATCTTTTTTTTTTTTTTGTCTTTTTGAAAACAGCCATTCTAACAAGTGTGAAGTGATCTCTCACTGTGGTTTTGATTTGCATTTTCATGATGATTAGGGATGTTGAGCATCTTTTCATGTGCTTGCTGACTACTTGTATGTTTTCTTTAGAAAAATATCTATCAGCTCCTCTACACATTTTTTCACTGGGTTATGGGTGTGTGTTTTTACTATTGAGTTATATGAGTTCTAGATATTTTAAAAATATTAATCCCTTATTAGACATATGATTTGCAAATATTTTTCTCCCATTCAGTAGGTTGCCTTTTCATTTTGCAGGTGGTTGGTTTCCTTTGTTGTGAAGATTTTTAGTTTGATATAGTTCCACTTATTTTTGTGGGTTTCTTAAAAATAAAAATCCCCTTCTATTTGCATTATAGCTGCTATTACATTTTAAAGGTATAATGATCAAGCTATAATGATAAAACAAACCTATTCATCCTATATAATAAAAGCTTAATATGCTAAGTGTCTGACGGTTTGATGGTTTGACAGTTCTACCAGTTGCTATGATGTGCACTGACAACCAGGGGGCAGACACTCCAACCAGTAGGTTATCTTGCTGCTGGGGTCCGACCGATCGGGACTGGGTGAGATGGGCCAGACACGCCCTGGAGCCCTCCTGCGGTTTCTCCCCGGTCCCGAGCGTGCACCAGTGGGGTCCCTCGGCCTGGCCTGTGCCCTCTCACAATCCAGGACCCCTCAGGGGATGTCAGAGAGCTGGTTTCAGCCTGATCCCTGCAGGCCAGGCCGAGGAACCCCACCGGTGCAATCCACATACCGGGCCTCTAGTATTAATATATTCAACTTGATGGTCACCTATCAAGTGTATAATATAGACCAAATTTCCAGTACTTAAAATCAGAGCATATGGTTTGGAACATCCTTTTCTGCAGTTCCTTCAAAGTATAAAACAGGTCCTTTCCACTCTCACTCCTACCTCATGAAAAACAACTCCTCCTCCTTCTATAGTTTCATTCTCGGTTAGTAACATTATCTTTTTTATAGTCTCAAAGCAGAAGAAATCTTATAGTAATCCTTCATCCTATCTTTCTCCCTTATGACATGTCTTTATTCTACTGAATTCATAACTGTACCATGTCACTTCTAACTTAAAAACTATTAAACGTGGTCACTATTGCCTCAGCTTACGCCTTCTTTACCTAGCTGTACATCTGTAATATCTTCCCAATTGGTTTTGTGGATTGGTCACATCAATGTCTAATGGGCCTTCTATTATCCTGGTAATCCAAACTCCTTAGTTTGCTATAGCCAAGCCCTTCATGTTGACCCTTATCTATCTTTCTGGTCCCATTCATTCTAACCCCAGCCATGCATTCCACCCTCAGGATCACACTGATTTTTCACTGCTCCCAGAAGTCATACTCTATTTACAAGTCCTTGCTTTGCATAGCTGTTCTTTCTGTATGAGATGTGTTTCCTTCTTTACCTTTCAGATTCCTCCTCCCTCCTTCTTGATAACCATCTAAAATGTCAGATCCTTTGTGAAGCCTTTCCTGACTCTCCTCAGAAAGACAGTCAGTTATGACCTGAACTCCAACAATACTTTTTGCATATATTGTTCAAAGCACTTGTTTTGTGCTTGCTCTTTACCCCTCCCTCCCTCCTCATTCCCACTCCTGCTCATCTGTGTGTCCCTATGGTTGGCATATAGTAAGTGCTGAGGGGGAAAAACCCTATTAACTAAAAATTTTCATGTATCCATTATGCAAAAACAAACTTTAAAAAGGCATAACATTTTTTAAAACTTCAGTTGCATATTTACATTTCCTCCCAACCATTTTTTCTCCTTCAAAAGTATTACAAGAATTCATGTGGGGTCTTAGAAAAGTCCTACCTCCCCCATGACCATGAGTCAAGGAATAGGAAAAAGGAAAGGTCAGTAGGTGGAGCAGAGCTGACCTCTCTGAAGATCGTAGTCTTGGGCATTCACCTACTAAGTAGGTGAGCTGAAAGCCACCTTTGGAAAGCAAAGGGAGATAGATCTTGAAAGCAGAGACAAGGAACTCTGCAATTAGCCATCCAGTGTCTTGTCACAATGATCAAAGAGTCATTGAGATCACATATCCACCGGGCCTCCCAAGGCTCCCTCCCACCTTAAAGTAATAGGTGAAGGTTGATCAATAACTGATGAGCATACAAACACATGAACACAATGGGGAGAAACACAGCAGGTGTAAAAGTGCTGCCAGAAGAGATCTGATTGGAGGATGGCGGTGGGGGAGCAAAGCAGGCAATCTAAAGCCAGAACAGAACAGCTAGGCATCCCCCTTTGAAGAAGCAAGTTAAAGGAAGGATCAAAGATCCCAACAAACCTGGAAATAGTACTGATCCAAATCTACCCTGCTTAAAAATTGTTTATTTTAGCAGAACTTATTCAATAAAGCTCTTCTTTGCCTTTAACCCCTTCCATGCTTTTCTGTTTCTGTTTACTGGTTCTTTGTGAAATTATCTTTTTAAAAACTTTCAAGTCACTAGTGGGTTTGTCAGAGGATAAAGTGTGTGTATTTATTCCTTCAGTCAGCATACACAAAGAAGCTGTCTGTCTTAGATAGTTTTTTTATAGTAGAGGAACAAGCAACTGAATTCAAGAGCCTACAGAGGAAGAGGTGGTGGCAGAGGATGAGCAAGAAACTCAGAAGGAATGGACTAGACACTGAGGTTGTCCTCCCTCATAACTGCTTGCTGAACACTTACTGTTTGGTCCTACTGAGAATTCATTCAACAGGCAGGACATATGCATCACAGTGGCTAATAGTACAGTTTCCAGAGCCAGACTTACTGTGACAAGTTATTTACCTCTTCGTCTTAGCTTCCTCATCTATAAATTGCAGTACAGCCCTAGCCAGTATGGCTCAGGTGGTTGGAGCATTGTCCTACACCAAAAGGTGGCAGATCCGATACCTAGTCAGGGCACACACCCAGGTTTTGGGTTCGATCCCTGGTCAGGGCGCATGCGGGAGACAGAGGATTGATGTTTCTTTCACCTTGATGTTTCTGTTTCTCTCTCTCTCTACACTTTCCCTTCCTCTCTCTTAAAAATAAAAGTATCAGTAAGTGAGTTATTATATATCAAGTGCCCATTATGTGCCAAGTCCCCATTCTCAAAAAACTTGCAGCTTAGTTGGGATTTATGTCTGAAACTATTTGTTTCATGTAAGTATGATAGAATTGACACTCAGCTCAGGTGGAAGAAAAACATAAGCAAAGAAAATAAGGGTTGCACAAAGGACACTAAAACTGGACTATTATAGAAGCCTTTCTTTTCTACCCAGTGGTTAGCATCCTTTCCCATATATGTTTTTACTTTAAACCACAGAAATCAAAAGAAAACATTTTAGAAATATTGCACCAGGATGACATGGAAGACTGTTTGTTTTCTAACCAACAGTCATTACCCATCCTCTTCCTGGTTAACAGAACTAAATTTGAGATGTACTTGAACCCATTCCTAGGAGATGAATTAAAATAGTTTTTATACCATCAGTTATCCCATTCCCCTTTGCCAAATATTCTCTTGCCCATTCTTCATGCAGCTACGGTAAAAGTAATCAACATGATCAGCTCTAGCCAAATAATACAAAAGGGGAAGTCTTCTGAAAATCTTCCTTCGCTGATAAAAGGAGCACGCTGACTGAACCTCCTGCTTCTGACTACAGCTATGATGCCCAGAGCCACAGCAGCTGTTTTTAAACATGAGATGATAAGCATAAGAGGAAGCCACGGACTGAGAATGAAAGAACAAAAAGAAGGGAAGAACTAGGGACATCGATGACATTGTGAAATAATTAAATATCCTAATTTCTTAGGCCACATTAGTGGGTTTTGTGTTTGTTGCTGAATGCTTCCGATACAGAGAGAAAACTTTATGCTTTGCTCTCAAAGTTATGATTACTTTCACTTAATTTTGTTGGTGTCCTGATAAATCAGTTCATCAGGCCAGAATCTTTAACCAGTTAACTGCTACGCATCCAAAATGGAAACCATCCCCACACGCCACGATATTTTGAATTTAATTTAAAAAATCAATTTGAAGTGAATATTATAAAAATAAATATATTACTCACAATTCGGGTGTTCTTGAATATTTTCAGTTGAAATTTTTCATGAAAAAGTGATTTTAAAGCATCTAAAGATGCCTATGGCGTGCAAAGGGGTAAGGCTCTAA
Organism: Cnephaeus nilssonii; assembly: GCF_951640355.1. Lineage (NCBI taxonomy): Eukaryota > Metazoa > Chordata > Mammalia > Chiroptera > Vespertilionidae > Cnephaeus > Cnephaeus nilssonii. The sequence continues at coordinate 50,919,598 of NC_137075.1, forward strand.
ATCCCTTCTTAGAGTTCAACCATTAGTTCACAGAATTTTCACTTGGAATGGAATTTTATAGATAATCAGATAAAACCCTCCTCATTTTACTGAAAATAAATCTCTAAGGCCTAGAAATCAATCAAATGTGCCTAAATCCCCCAGACAGAGGGTGAAAAAGCCAAGGTTTCCATCATTAAACACTTTAAATCTGGTGCTTTTTAAAAACATTTAAATCCCTGAGAGGTTCCTTTCATAACTTTTATGCACCCAAATGAAGATTACTGTTGTTTGCCCAGACCCACAGCTTTATGAATTTATCTTGCAGTTTGCCTTTGAGATCTGGCATATCACTATATAGAATGTCCCCATTTTAAATGTTGGCACTTTATCTTCTTTATTTTTAATTAATATCACTCCAGCCAAAGAAACACATCTATCTCTATACCAGTACCAACTATCCTTGACCAAAAGTTTCCTAAAGGCTCACAATCTTGATATATTGTCTTCAGTCTGTAGTGCTGTCAAAAGTATTCCAAACATTTAACTACAATGACAGACAGACCAGGAAAAAGTGTGAGAAGAAAGGAAGAAAACCACCCAGTTTTCTACTTGTTAAATTTTAGGTGGCAACCGCCTATTTGGTAAATTTTCAGATAAACAGATTAAAAAGAGAAAAGAAGATAAATGACAAAAAGCCAAGTTGAAGAAGATGGCTATACTATTAAAAAAAAAAAAAAAAAGAATAGGTGAAAAAAGTCAGAAACTAGATCAAGAAAGTAGAGAATTTAAGTGTTCAAAGTGTGATAGAACCGAGTATTACAGTCCAAAGGCAAGGAAACTACTAAGATGTAGAGTGCAGTAAATAATATGACTTTAAACATCACACATAAATGCTTTTTAGTCTCTATATCTTTTTGACTACAATAAGATTGAACTCAAAACAAATGCCATATGGCGCGGTTTTATAACATTAGACTGAATAGTTAGTATTCAGGTCTTTTGTTTACTTAGTAAATATGAAATTTTAATAAATGAGCATAAAGTAATAGAATAAAACATCCCAGAATTTACTAAGTTATAGGTCACAAGTAAGGTGCACTTTGCTTTTAAGTTCCTTTTGGGATTTTTCTTTTTTAAGACTATGGAATGTGACTAAATTTCAGGGTCTCAAAGAAAGCATCAGCCCCAAATTGTCTCCTAATTTTTAAATTTATTTTTATTGATTTCAGAGAGGAAAGGAGAGGGAGATAGAAACAAACATCAATGATGAGAAAGAATCACTGATCAGCTGCCTCCTGCATGCCCCCTACTGGGGATTGAGCCCACAACCCGGGCAGGTGCCCTGATTGGGATTTGAACTGTGACCTCCTGGTTCATAGTTTGACACTCCACCACACCGGTAGGGCAGTCTCCTAATTTTTAATGGCTGTGTTTACTGTGATTTTTTTAAACCAAAATTTTAAGCAAAATTTGAATAATCACTAAGATAAAAACAAAGATAGCATGGAAAGTCATTTTCCAATTATCTTAATCAAAAAATAATTTCAAAATTTAAGTCATGTAAGCTAGTCAGAGAAAGATAAGTATCACATGATCTCACTCATATGTGCAATCTAATGAACAAAATAGATCCAGAGACATGGAAGCACAGACTGCAGAATCTCAGAGAGAAGGTGGGTGGAGGGGGTATGGGGTAGAGGAGGTCAATGGGGGGAAAAAAGGAGACATCTGTAATACTTTCAACAAAAAGATAAATTTTTAAAAATTTAAGTCATTTTTAATGATATGCAACAACTTACCATATTCCTTTTCATTTACTTCAGAAATGGGCTCAGAAATAACACTGCAGAAGGAAATGGCGCTTGCTGCTGAGGGATTCCGTGAATGCCCCATGTGGTGTGGCACCTTCTTCACATTCTTTAAGGCTTCCTCCGCCTGCTCTTGCTCCATTGCTGCAACCATATCTTTATAGGCTTTCCTGGCTTCCTCAGTGAGTTCTACTAACTTATTAAACAGGCTCTAAAAAGAAAGATATTTTGACTAGTCCATTTTTTTGTTATACTTTCTATTCCTATTACTAACAATAAATCTCCACTGTTTCAGAAACAGATCCACTTTCAATCAGCACAAAAACCAAACAGGATGCCAACCACAGAACCTTATAAAATACTTTGTAACTTACATATATTGTTTATTTAATGGTCACAAGACTGAGGAAATTTCCTGATTCAATACTACTCACTACATGTGATATATTAAAAGTTCTTGGAGAGTTTATCAATCAACAACTGCATGCTTTAGCATTTGGCACTATAGTGGGTAGAAAGACCACTAGAACACCACTCTGCTTTCAAGAAACCTTCCATGTGGTTAGAAGGAGAAAACAGAAGACAGCTATGATTCAAGGCAAAATATTATAACTGCCTTAACATGTACAAAGTGTTTTGGCCTTTGGAGAAAATACCAAATCTAACTGCCGGGCATCAGTGAAAAATTCACGAAGTAATATGATGTGTGATATAGGCCTTGAAAAATATGCCTAGGTACAATTTTGAGAGATGGAGAGAGTGCATTCTTACTCATGCAGGTAAAATCATGAATAAAGATACATAGAAAAGTACAAGGAATGGCCCAGCCGGCTCAGTGGTTGAGCATCAACCTGTGAACCAGGAGGTCACGGTTCGATTCCCATCAGGGCACATGCATATTTAAAAAAAAAGAAATGAACCATTTAAAAAAAAGGGGGGGGGGCAAGAAATGGCCCTGGCCAGAGTAGCTCAGTTGGTTGGAGCATTGTCCTGTACATCAAAAGGTGGTGTGTTTGATTCCTGGTCAGGGCACATACCCAGGTTGTGAGTTAGGGTATGTACAGGAAGCAATCAATCAATGTTTCCCTTACTCTAAGATCCTGTATAATAAAGAGGTAATATGCAAATTGACCATCACACCCTCATACAATCTGGCCACCTCCAGGTGGTCACAAGATGGCCACCACAAGATGGCCAGCAGAGAGGGCAGTTGGGAGTGACCAGGCCTGCAAGGGAGGGCAGTTAGGGGCGACCAGGCCTGCAGGAGAGGGCAGTTGGGGGTGACCGGATGGCAGGGGAAGGCAGTTGGGGGGGACCAGGCCTGTAGGGGAGGGCAGTTGGGGGGGAGGGACAAGGCCTGCAAGGGAGGGCAGTTGGGGGGGGGGACCATGACTACAGGAGAGGGCAGTTGGGGGTAACCAGGCCTGCAGGGAAGGACAGTTGGGGGAGACCAGGTCTGCAGGAGAGGGCAGTTGGGGGGGGGGGGGGGGACCAGGCCTGCAGGGGAGGACAGTTTGGGGGGACCAGGTCGGCAGGGGAGGGCAGTTGGGGGCGATCGGGCCTGCAGGGGAGGGCAGTTTGGGGGGACCAGGCCTGCAGGGGAGGGCAGTTAGGGGCGACCAAGTCGGCAGGGGAGGGCAGTTGGGGGCGACCAAGCTGGCAGGGGAGCAGTTAGGTGTCGATCAGGCTGGCAGGGGGGTGATCAGGCTGGCAGGCAGAAGTGATTAGGGGCAATTAGGCGGGCGAGTGGTTGGGAGCCAGTAGTCCCGGATTGTGAGAGCGATGTCCGACTGCCAGTTTAGGCCTGATCCCTGTGGGACACCCCCCCAGTGCACGAATTTCGTTCACCAGGCCTCTAATATATACACGCGCGCGCGCGCACACACACACACACACACACTGAGTGGCCAGGTTATTATGTTCTCTGAACACAATAATCTGGCCACTCAGTATATATATATTAGAGGCCCGGTGCATGAATTCGTGCATGGGTGGGGTCCGACCAGCCTGGTCAGGGGGAGGTGACATGGGCGGTTGGCCAGCCTGCCTGCTGGTTGAACTCCTGGTCGAGGGGACAATTTGCATATTAGCCTTTTATTATATAGGATATACACTGATTGGCCAGATTATTATGCATTCAGAGATCATAGTAATCTGGCCACTCTGTGTGTGTGTGTGTGTGTGTATACTAGAGGCCTGGTGCACGAAATTCGTGCATGGTGGGGGGGGGGCAGGGAGGGAGGGTGTCCCTCAGCCCAGGCTGCACCCTCTCCAATCTGGGACCCCTCGAAGGATGTCCGACTTGGATCGGGCCTAAACAGGCAGTTGGACACCCCTCTCACAATCCAGGACTGCTGGCTCTCAACCACTCGCCTGCCTGCCTGATTGCCCCTAACCACTTCTGCCTGCCATCCTGATCACCCCCTAATCACTCCCCTGCCTGCCTGATCGATGCCTAACTGCTCCCCTGCCGGCCCGATTGCCCCTAACTGCCCTCCCCTGCTGGCCTGGTCGCCCCCAACAGCCCTCCCCTGCAGGCCTGGTTGCTCCTAACTGTCCTCCCCTGCTGGCCCAGTCACCCCTAACTGCCCTCCCCTGTCAGCCTGGTCACTCCTAACTGCCCTCCCCTGCTGGCCTAGTCGCCCCTAACTGTCCTCCTCTGCAGGCCTGGTCACTCCCAACTCCCCCCCCCGCTGCAGGCCTTGTCCCTCCCAAATGCCCTCCCCTGCAGGCCTGGGTTCCCCCCAACTGTCCTCCCCTGCCGGCCCGGTCACCCCTAACTGCCCTCCCCTGCTGGCCTGATCGCCCACAACTGCCCTCCCCTACTGGCCATCTTGTGGTGGCCATCTTGTGTCCACATGGGGGTAGCCATCTTTGACCACATGGGGGCGGACATCTTGTGCATTGGAGTGACGGTCAATTTGCATATTACTCTTTTATTAGATAGGATATATATATATATATATATATATATATATGCCTGAAAGTAGAATGTGGAGCTTAATAGTCAGAAGTACTCTTGTCAGTGAAACAGAAAAGAACATGAATGGAATTAATAATTAAAGTGAAACGGTAGGTGACAGAGCATGCTCATGTTAAAAAAAATGGCAAAATTCACATAAGCATTAACCTTTTGCACTCGGATGTTGAGTGTGACTCGACATGGTTAGCATAGGTAGCAGCTCGTATGTCGAATTGTATTGAATGTATCAATAATTTGAAATATAAAAAAATCCAAATAAATAAGTTTGTATGAAAAGAAACTCCAGTTTTTTATTCTACTGCCGCGCTTTGTAAAATCTGGGGTATTTTAAAAATTAAATCCCGAGTAGAATAAAGGAATCGCGAAAAAAGCAAGCGAGTGCAAAGGGTTAAAGTAGTACTTCAACAATAATGAAGTCTAATGATGTCCAAAAGGAAAATGAAGTTTCCACAGCTACCAGAGAGACAAACAATTACTTTTAGTAGTTCTTAACATCATCATTCAATAAGCTTCTACTCTGTTTAATGTCTTGATTTAGTATCACAAGACACCCACCCCCCACATAGCATAATTTTTTTCTTCTAAGTTATTATCATTTTAGTATAAACAATAACAAAATGAAAGCATATAGCAAGAAGCATCATATTGTTATGAAATAATATATCTTTAAAAATTAAACGTGTGCAAGATAAACATAAGTAGCAGGTACAACAAACGCTGTTGCTAACTGTGTTGATTTTTTTTTTTTTAAGACAAGAAGAGAGCAGATCTTGGAGGGTGTTTTTTGTATTTATTTGTTGTTGTTGTTTTTTAATTAAAAAAAATATTTTTATTGATTTCAGAGAGGAAGGGAAAGGGAGAGATAGAAACATAAATGATGAGAATCACTGATCGGCTGCCTTCTGCATGTCCCCTACTGGGGATCGAGCCTGTAACCCAAGCATGCGCCCTTGACCAGAATTGAACCTGGGACCCTTCAGTCTACAGGCCGATGCTCTATCCACTGGGCAAACCCAGCTAGGGTTATATTGATTTTTTGAGGGTGGGTACTAATTACTAATAACATGAAAAATATATTCAGGGTTTATCTATATATATAAAACACCAGTGTCCGTGATGACTGTGATGACCAAACGACTGGTTGCTATGATGCCCACTGTGGCCAGCGAACTGCCCGATCAGGGGGTGGGGCTCCTCCCCTCTGCTGGCCTGCCCCTGATCAAGAGTGGGGCCTTCCTGGCAGCCCCGAGTCCCTGGGGTTGAGAATTCTGATGGCCCTGCCCAGAGAGTAGAGCTGCCTAACGGGCAGGGACAGGGACCACAGGCCTCCAGGGAGCACCGCAGAGTTGGCAAGGAGAGGAGAGAGCCTGCGGAGGGGGAAGGAGCGAAGCCAACAGACATCAGCCCAGAATCCTGCCCTTCCCACCCCCCGCCCGGAGGCAGCAGGCCCTCAACCGAGAACCCCAGCCCAAATCGGAAGAGGCTGAGGAAGGCTTCAGGAAGCTCTCCGCAGAGCTGCGCATTGAGAACGAAACTTTGTGAGGCCCTGACCGAGACCACGTTGCAGCTGGCACAGCTCAATGTGGAGCTGGAGCGCGCACACAGAGGCAGGAGCGCTTTGCAGAGAGGCCGGCCCCCCTGGAGCTGGAGAGATTTGAATGCCGGGCCCTGGAGCACAAGGCCGCTGAGCTGGAAGAGGAGCTGAAGGGCCTGTCCAACCTCTGGGCTGACAACCAGTGCCTCAAGGACGAGAACGTGGCCCTGATCCACGTCATCAGCAAACTGTCCAAGTGACCTCGGAGGACTTGTCCCTGCACCCGCATTTATACAGCTGCTTCTGCCACACGCACCCCTTCCCCTGTGTGAACACGAGTGACAGGGCTGCAGGGGAGTCTCTGAGAAGCCATAACCTCCCCTCAGGACCTCCAGGCTGGGAGGGGAGGACAGAGCCCCCAGGAGCCAAGGGGGCCATCTGAGGCCAGGATGGAGACGGGAGGCTGAGCCAGGTAGGGGGACCAGGGCTGCAGGCAGGACCAGGAAGGAAACGAGGACCAGGAAGTGTCAGGACCAGGAAGTGCCACCCAGAGGTCCCCTCTCACGTGAGCTGCCACCAGTCACCCCTCCCGCCCCTGAGCAGGGATCCGAGAATGTGCCAAGCATCCCGCCGGCCTGGGCTGGGTGGGCCTGTATATAGGGTCCATGTGCAATAGGGAGGAATGTCTCCTATTTTTTGCTGCCCCCTTCCCAACACTGTCCGGGGCAGGGGGAGAAGGTATTTTCGAGACATAGAAGGCACCACAAATAAAAGTCGTGAAGTTGCCACTAGCTAAATGCCCTCTCCCTTCCCCCTGGCCAGCCCCACCCCCGATTGGCCCACAGACCCTCCCCTGCTGGCCCGCCCATGATCACAACCCCCCACCCCAACAGGAGGTGGGGCTGGCCAGGCAACCTCCTGCAGCGCCTCCCCCCCACTGGCCACGCCCCCGATGGGCCCCCACCATCCTGATCAGGCTGCAGCTCCTCCCCCTGGCAAGCCCCGCCCCTGATAGCCTCCTGACCCCAATAGCGGGCAGGCCAGCCAGCCAATCTCCTGCAGCCCCTCCCCCTGCTCGGCCCCACCCCAGATCGGCTCCCCCACCCCGGCTGGCCAACCACCCATGGCCCCTCCCCCAGGCCACTGGCCCCCGATCAGCACCCCCCACCCCATTTTGGGGTGTGGCCATGGCCCACCGCCCCTCCCCATGGCTGGCCCCGCCCCCAATACCCCCCTAACCCAAATCGGGGGCAGGGCCCGCTGGCCAATCCCGTGGCCCCTTCCCCCAGCTGGCCTGGCCCTGATCAGGCCCCAATCGGGGCGGGCCGGCCAGACCCCACCTGTGTACAAATTCGTGCACTGGGCCTCTAGTTTATTCTATAAAAGGAGGGAGGATATATTGTTAAAAACAGCCTTAACGTGTTACATGCAACAGACTTCATAAATATTTGTTTGCAATGTTTAACAAATCATGCATTTAAATGAAGCCACCAAAAAGAAAATAGGCACATGGATATGTGATTTTGAGATTAACACTGGTTTTAAATATAAATAAAACATAAAAATTGTTGGAAATAAAAGAAAATTGAAGAGAGAAGCTATCAGGGAATAAAGGCCTTGAATGTCAGTGTAAGGACATGAAGCTTAATTCAAAGGTTAGTTTTATCAGATGGTAAGAATAACTTCATGCCAAAACCGGTTTGGCTCAGTGGATAGAGTGTCGGCCTGCGGACTGAAAGGTCCCAGGTTCGATTCCAGTCAAGGGCATGTACCTTGGTTGCGGGCACATCCCTAGTAGGGGGTGTGCAAGAGGCAGCTGATCGATGATTCTCTCTCATCGATGTTTCTAACTCTCTATCACTCTCTCTTCCTCTCTGTAAAAAATCAATAAAATATATTTTAAAAAAAATCTTTATTAAAAAAAAAGAATAACTTCAGTGTACTACATTACTGTGAATGGATAATATATCAGTATTTCCTTTACCTCCATTTTAACAATGTATCTTGGTTTAAACAATAAGTTACCTACCTCAAAACAGCTGATGGCAAGTAAACCAATGTACAAACAAAACTGGCAAGCATTTTGTAATATAAAACTATACAAATAACCTAATATATATAATTCAGTAAGAAGCCAATATAATCCTACCTAATAATAGACAAATATGCAAATTGACCATACCTCCGACACACCCACAACCCACGCCCACAAGCCACGCTCACAAGCCAATCAGAGCGAGCATGCAAATTAACCCAACCAAGATGGCTACAGCAACAGAGAGCAAGGTTTCCTAGGTAACAGAGGAAGCCAAGCTTTCTGCCTGCCCTTGCCAGGCCTAAGCATCCACTCAAGCTACAAAGTTTCAATTATAGAAGGTAAACAAATTCAAACAAATGGCGGCAGAATGGAGCTTGAGAGAGCAGGCCAGGGTTGCCGCCAGCAACAGGGGAAGCCAAGCTTTCCGCACACCCTGGCCGGGCCCACCTGCTTAAGGCAACAAAGTTTCAATTATAACCCCAACACAAATGACTGCCGGCCTCGGAGGGAGCCCCAGGCTTGGCTCCGCTCCAGGCTACAAAGTTTCAATTGTAGAAGAAAAATAAATTCCAGATACCAGGGCCTCCGCTTGGGTTGCCAGGGTCGTGGCCGGCCTGCAAACCACCACAGGCCCCTCGCTCAGGCCGCCCTACGCCCCAAGGGAACCCCCACCTGATCCGGAACACCCTTCAGGGCAAACCAGCTGGCCCCCACCCCTGTACCAGGCCTCTATCCTATCTAATAAAAGAGTAATATGCAGATTGACCATCACTCCAACACACAATATAGCTGCCCCCATGTGGTCAAAGATCCTGCCCCCATGTGGACACAAGATGGCCACCACAAGATGGCCAGCAGGAGAGGGCAGTTGGGAGGCACCCGGCCTACAAGGGAGGGCAGTTGAGAAGGACCAGGCCTGCAAGGGAGGGAAGTTGGAGGTGATCAACCCTGCAGGAGAGGGCAGTTAGGGGTGACCAGGCCAGCAGAGGAGGGAAGTTGGGGGCAAACAGGCTGGCAGCACAGTGTTTAGGGGGTGATCAGGCTGGCAGGCAGAAGCGGTTAGGGGCAATCAGGAAGGCAGGCAGGCAAGCAGTTGGGAGCCAGCAGTCCTGGATTGTGAAAGGGATGTCCGACTGCCCAGGCAGTCGGACATCCCTAAAGGGGTCCCATATTGGAGAGGGTACAGGCTGGGCTGAGGGACAACCCCCCTCCGTGCACGAATTTCGTGCACCGGGCCTCTAGTTAGAGATAAACATGTAAACTTTTCCTGACCTTGATCCCAGTATATTTTTATCAGGTGGCTTTATATATGACCCTTCTTTTCCATTTATTACCTAAATGTTCACATATCATTTAACATAGCAGGCAGATATACTTTTACCACACAATTTTAAACAAGTATTTATTGCCTACTCATGCTCAGGTAATGTGAAAGGTGCCAGGGATGCCTAGATAAGAAGCCTGTCCTCAAGGAATTCACAGTTAAGGAGGAAAAAAAACATAAACTAGAGCAAGGCAGTGTGATATCTGTAACTGAGAAAAGCAAGGGCTACTGTAGGAGCACAAATATTAATTACATAATCAGAGAGAGTAGGTGGGTAGACAGGTGATGGGAGAGAAAGTGAATGAATGGGTAAATGGGGGGGTATGCAAACATGATGACTGGATAGGAAAGGATAGACATTTAAATATATAAAAATATAGTCAGGAAGAGGGAAAATGGTCTATGGGTGGTGTCGCAAAATACTTTAGAATCAACTTCATAAAACATTCTTAAAACATTGTATATTAACTAGAGGCCCAGTGCATGATTGAATCATGCACATGTAGGGTCCCCTACACGCTTTCGCTTTTCGCGGTGGAGCTGGGTGCCTGTCCGCTGGTGCACCAGGCCTTTCAGAAGCCTCCGGCTCGGCGGAGGCTTCTGAAAGGCCTGGCCTGGCTACCCTGCCATTGAGAGGCGCAGCTGGGTGTCCGCGGCAGGCCCCCTCAGTGGCCGTGGATCTGGCCGTTGAGAGGCGCAGGGGGCGGGAGTCCCGCCCCCTGCGCCTCTCAACAGCAGGGTAGCCCCCCTCAGTGCAGCGGATCCGTGCCTCTCAATGGCCGGATAGGCCACCCCAAGTCCCGCCCCCCAGCCTCCCGCCGCCCAATCGTGGGCGTAGCGAAGTGATGGTAATTTACATGTTACTCTATTATTAGATAGGATAAGCATTACTCTAAATAGACTTTCTGTTATCAGCTCCAGTGGGTTAAGCTTTATATTAGCTGACTTCGAGAGGAAGATGAAGGTATCAGAATTACAGAATTATTCTGACAACTGGTTTAGAAATTTCATTTTCTAAAGTAACATCCTCTCTGATTAAAGGATTCTTTTCTCTCTACTCTGAGTAGCAGCACAAAATATACCCAACATATATATGTTGAAGAAAATTATTTTATTATTTTACATAGTATAATATTGGATAATCTTTACCCAGCAGTTAAATAAATGATCAAGTATTACATAGTTGAACCCAGAAGAAAAAAACACTGCAGCAGAAATAGGAGCTAAAAATCTTTTCAAAAAATGCTGTAGGATTAACTTATGCAAGAGTTTCAACACTAAAAAAGGAAATGTAACACTCAAGAATGTTCCACTCATTCTTGGAGAGTTATCATCTCACTTCTCTAAATGCTTAAACATAACAATGGCATGTGTCAACAGAAAACGTACTATTTGGGGGCTGGGCAGGGCGAGTGAAAGAGGGTGTGTCTTCCAAAGTCTTACCTCAGCACCAAAGTAGTTGAAGATTCCCACTACACTGACAGGAACCAGCTTGTTCACACAGCGTCCCAGAGCTTTTCTTCCAAGGGCAAACACAAAAGGAATTTCTTGTTCCCGGGCCATGGCTATAACATTATAGAGAGCCTCATCCAGGCCACCTGAGAAAGTCAACACATCCAGAGGTTTTAGATTAATTATTTTCTAAATAGAGCTATTTTAGCACCCAACACTAAAGCATAAAACACAGCAGCAAAGAACTCTATGAAGGCCTGTGGCACTTATGCTATTCCACACATTTTCCCTATTTGAATTTGTACTATTTATGGATATATGTACATATTTTCTTTCTCCCCAATTAAATTCCAAATTCCCTAGTATCCATAGGAATCAGCATATCATGAGTCAAATTTCTATACAATAAACATTTGTTTAAAATTGTTAATAGTGGTTGATTCTTTTATTCAATCTCTCAGCTCAAACAGCAACCTATCACATGTAATATTACATGTCTACTTTATTGGAATTTGTCCCCTATGCAGAACATGCCTAATACTGCTACTTGATGCATCTGTCTACTCCAATCACCCAAAGTGGCTACTTCATGAAAAAGTACAAATAAGGGTACATGACATAGTACAGAATACTTGTGTGCCAGCTCACCCAAGAACTTCTGTATTAACTTCTGGTTTCTAAGGGGCAAATATCCATCATAAGCAAGACAAAAGGGCCATCAATGAAAGGTAATGTAAAAAGGTAAAAAAGTAGAATATATTTGCAGTGGTAAAGAAATGTACTCTTACTAGTCCCCACTCTGATTACAACAGAGGGCACACTTGGTTGGCCCAAATTAAAGCCTTCACTAGTAGTCCATAGATGGGGATTTTCTTTACAATCCAATCTTAATTTTATTACTTAATTTCAGGTACTGAAAGATATTTTCTTCCCTCATATTCAATATTATGCTTCATACCTAAACTCTGCTAAGTCATATGACTTCCACTTTAAAATTCACTTTACATCCTACAATTACATTAAATAAATATTAAAATACTTCAAAAGTAAAATGTTCATACCTTTTGACTGGATTTTTTCACAGTTTGGAGAAATTATAACACACTTGATCTTGTTTAACTTCATATGTTTTGTAACCTCCCTCAGACCCATAACCAGCCGTCTTCTCGCTTTTGCTCTTACAGGATCCTTTTGATAGATTCGTTCCTGGAAACTGACAAGCTCTTGAAGAAGAAGAGTCACACATTCATCAATCTCTTTACAAAGAACCTGATTACAATACCTATAAAGGAAACCAAAAATAAGTAAGTTTGTCCTCATTTATTTTTCTGTAACTATAAAATTATTTTAGGAAAGAAACAGATCAAGTAAGAGGTTTTCATAAAAAAATTAAATCTTTAAAGTATCTTATTCCTTCAGTCAATTAGAAAAACAGAAGAGTTTTCCTGAATTACACGAGATTGGCTTTTACGTAAAGGATAGGTCAACCTCAAGGAGGTACTATCCAAATTCCCAATACTAAATTCCTGAGGATATCAATAAAATGTTAGCCTGCTGATTAGATAAAAAAAGAAGTATGTTTTTAGTAAGGAGATAGAAGGTTACTTCATTCCAATATTAAAGATACTTCTAGTAAATAGGAAAGAAATATAACTGCAGATGCTTACTGAATGCCCTAATACCAATAATTCATCCTCTACTCTTGGATAAGTCACAATATCTAGGCATTGTTTTCCCTCAACCATAAAATTACAGAGTTAACACTAAGATGACTTCAATGGTCCTTCTAACTCCAAAAACTACGGCTATGGAGGATAACTCAGTAATTAAATTCAAACCAAAACATCAAACCAAAACATCAAAGCAACTAACTGAATGAGGTTCTTTGTACTATATATGGTAACAATACAAAATAATAATAATAATAATAGTAATAATAATAATAATAAAGGAAATAAGTGTGAGGCCACTATAGTACTTAATTTTAGGAATTATTTCCTCTTAATATACTGTACTTTTCAAGTTCTAATCCCTAATCTCTTCCATAAGCAAATTTCTATTTCTTATTACATTATAGAGTGGAAAAATCTATGCCTGCCCTTTTTCAGTAAAAAAATAAATAAATAAATTCTGCTTTGGGAATTTTTTTTTTATGTTTATGTGAAAAATGTTTAAGTAACTACAAGTATGACATTCTTCAGAAGGGAAGATAAAACTGGACAGACTGAGGAAAGATCAACTATCTTAAAGTATGCAAAATTAAAGAACAGAACATCAACAATGCAATTTTCTTCATTCTGTTTTTCTTTAAGCTGTTTATTTTGTATGTATATAGCATTTTATGTGCCGAGAGTTTCCTTTGCTTCACATCTGTTATTTAACATTAAATTAACTCCCCAAATCTAGGCAAGAAGTACTCGCTCAAAAGAACAGTATAAAGAAAAGAAACAGAACAAACCAATGTGGTTTGGATTCACACAAATTTTATTTCACCCTGGGACTTGTTCATTGTCATTTTTAAAGGTAAAATTAATTCATCTGCACAAATGCAAAAAATTAATTCATCTACCGGCTGCCTCTTGCATGCCCCATTTTAGAATGTTAAAATTCTAAAATCCTTCACAGCAGTAACTGTTAGTTCAAGGTTATTCACAAATAGCCAATTTAAAACTTAAAAATATTTGCTCAAAATAAATAGCTTTATGTAATAGGTTCACATAATGTAATAGGGTCTTCGAATCTTGGGATTAATTGGTTAGAGAGGGTTTTTTTGAAGGGTCAATAATATAAATTAAAAAGCAAAAGCACTTGGAGTGGGAAACCTAATAGTGCACAGCATTTTATATATAACGATGTAACAGACCAAATTTCCAGGATATAAACATTATCTAATATAAAAATAATATATTTACAGCCAACTCACTTTCACATGAACACTTATAGCTGATGGAAGGCAAATGCTTTAAATATAACAAAACGAGCTTTTAAATCTGAAACAACTTAAAGATCTTTAGTGTTTTATCTGCTCAACCCACCAAGTAATAATGACAATACCATATTCAGAACTACAATCAAGGTACATAAACTATTCAAACTCAGTAATGAGACTAAAACTTACTCTCTAGCCCTAACTGGTTTGGCTCAGTGGATAGAGCATCACTAAATCTTAGTGACCAACTGGACTGTGTGTTATGACCTTTATGTGGACTGAAAGGTCCCAGGTTCGATTCCAGTCAAGGGCATGTACCTTGGTTGCGGGCACATCCCCAGTAGGAGATGTGCAGGAGGCAGCTGATCGATGTTTCTCTCTCATCGATGTTTCTAACTATCTATCCCTCTCCTTTTCTCTCTGTAAAAAATCAATAAAATATATTTAAAGAAAAAAAAAAACTTACTCTCTAAATCTTTTGCTGTGGATTTTGGTTATTGTTGAAGACGCCATTGGACTGCCTATCCCCGAACTAGCTGGAGAGCCTTGTGACACAGGTGTCATACAGTACGGAGAGTTCTGACTTGCTGGAGAGAGTGAAGTATCACTGGGCATGCTCAGACCAGTATCTGCAGAAATGTGGGGTGAGAATAAAGAATTTAGAAACTTCAAATGCTGAAAATTCAGCTCTACTAAAATCAATATCATCAATATAATTTAGAATGGCAGTTGTCTTTTGCATCACTTCCAAATTCTCCAGAAGCTAACAAGTTGGACACTGTTCATATCACAAATAAACATTTCTCATACATACAAAAATGAAATCTTCCTACTATCTCTCAAAATATACTACCCCTCTCGCCCCCCCCCCCCCCAAAAAAAAATTCAAGCATGGCCCATAGGTCTCCTCAGGAGAGATGAGAGAAGACCAAATGACCTAAAACGTGTAAAGGTATTAACTTCTGTACCAGAAGATCATATTGCTCATGTCCTTCATCTCTATTTTCCTTCCTATTTCTTAGAAATCATTTTAAAAACTGTACAAATTGACATCACTGCTGCCAATGATGATTCTACTTCACTCATTCTCTCCACACCACTCCTGATTCTCGGGCACCACCCTAGATTCTCTCTCATTTGGTCTTTGTGTCTGTGCTCAGGCAGCCACATTTTTATTTATTTTTTAAAATATTTTTATTGGTTTTTAGAGAGAAAGGGAGAGAGAGAAACATCAATATAAAACAGAAACATCTACCGGCTGCCTCCTGCATGCCCCCTAACTGGGAATGAGCCCACAACCTGGGCATGTGCATTGACCAGGAATTGAACCGGCAACCTTTTGGTGCACGGGACGACATTCAATCAACTGTTCAGAACAGGCAGCCGCATTTTTAGATGCCATCTAACTCAAATGCCTCCTTAGGTTACTGCTTCTTTCCTAAACACCTAAACCCAGGAAAAGAGTTAGTATTTGTATATTCATCCATTAACTAGTAATTCTGCATATAGCTTATCCCCATATACAATAAGCAAGACCAGTCCACTATATATCTTTATTACATTTCCTGACCTTCTCATCCTCACCCTAGTTACTAAAGTATACATGATAGGTATTTAATATGGGATAAATACACCTAAATACAAAGGCAGTGATACTTGAGAGTAAAGGGAAATCATAACCAAATATGTCCTAGCTAAATAATCCTTAGAAGTAAATTCATTTTTCTAAACACACTGGAACACTGCTACTCAATCTATAAATAAATCACATTTAAAATTGGTGAAAAATATTGAGGAATAAATATATACCAGCAGAAAAAGGGACCTTGCCAGGTCTCTTCTTAAAGTCTTTCTTCCACAGTAGTATAATTTTAGAAGGAATCTATAGATTTGCCAAGGTCCCAACTGGAATCATATGTGCTGGCTATTGTATGGACATGGACTAAATCTTAGTGACCAACAGGACTGTGTGTTATGACAGGCTGTGCATTCTCTACTCATTGTGGCATATGCATTAATTCATGACAGCAAGAAAGAGAATCAAGAAAACAATTCACTTAAAAACAGTCCTATGAAGAAAGACAGCCAACTATTTTCCAGATATAAAAGAAGACAAAATTAAAAGAACTATGACAGTTACAGAGGATACATTGGCGAGATCATAATTATGAAGGGTTTACAATAAACTTAGGATTTAAGTCTCAAAAATGCCAAAGACCTGCCATATACTACTACTCCCCTCCTTTTAAATATCTCCCTATAGAAGCATCTTCAAAAGAAACCACTCTCAAAAATAAAGAAATTTAGATAAAATATAAAGGAGAATAATATGGTAATTAGTGATGGGCTTACCTATCAATTAAAATGCTCTAAACCAATCCATGAGAAGACAGGGGAAAGGGGTGATCTTACCTTCCTGGGAAACAATCTCCTGTGGCAAATCATCAATAAAATCTAAGTGCATTTCTATTGGTTCCTCAGATCCCAAAAGATTGTGGTCCACAGTTAAACGGCCCTTCTTTTCCTCTCTTTCTTTCAAAATAACCTAAAAGTCATTACCAGTCTTTCATTACTGATCACTCTTTAAGTATGTATACTGAATATAAAATTTTCACTATTACATAGGTACAGTAGCTTACTTAAAAAATGGACATGAGGATTTTTGGTTTAGTTGGCTACACAGAAACTGACTGGCAAAAAAGAAAATGTAATTTCAGGTACCGTAGCTAAAGGAGGTACTAGATCCAAAATAAAGGGAGGAAATTATGTTCTAACCTACTATAACTATCTAACCACATCTACTTCAGTCTTTAAATACTGGGTGGCAGCACCTAGAGTTACCCTGAAAATGGATCAAATTAAAAGTCTGGAAACCAGGTCATAAAGTTACAACAGATTTACATTTTGCAGTTTTCAATTATTTGGACATGGATTATCTCCTCCTAGTAACAACACTGAATTAAATAGAGCAGTGCTATTATTTAACACTTATAAAGATGAGGTAAGGTTTGCCTAAAACTACATGACACCACTTAAGTTAGTATTAGAATCCAGAACTTCTAATTCCTAGCGTCCAATGTTTTGGGATGCTAAATATTTAACTTTAAAAAAAAAATCTTATAGAATTTACTATCCAGGGCCCTGTTCAATACAGACAGATAGCCATGAAGCTGATGATATATCCCCAACCTCGAATTAACTAGTCATCACCTTTATGATGATGCCTATCAACATTTCATAATAACCTGTTGGCTAAAATGCCACACTACTGATTGCAAAACAGATTTAAATTCTTATTTATCCTATAAAATAAACATCTCAGATTTTGGTTT
Source organism: Cnephaeus nilssonii (assembly GCF_951640355.1). Lineage (NCBI taxonomy): Eukaryota > Metazoa > Chordata > Mammalia > Chiroptera > Vespertilionidae > Cnephaeus > Cnephaeus nilssonii. The sequence continues at coordinate 50,936,980 of NC_137075.1, forward strand.
ACCTTTTTAAGTGCTGTGGGCCGTTTTAGTTTTACAATTTCCTTCTCTTTTCCTTTTTTTGCTTTAGAGGAAGTAATGTCCAAAGAATTAAAGGATGTCAAACAGGGCTGACTTTTGGTTAAAGGTTTTCTGTTAGTAGAATCTTTAGTATGAAAAGAAGCTGCAGTGACCACTAAAAACAAACAAGAACATTAGTTTTACTACTACAGCCAACTCCACATAGTTTGAAATTTTCTAATGGAAAATCTACAAAAACAAGAACATCCTCTTCTTGTGGAAAAACAGACATCAAATTGTCAGAGCAGCACATAGCCATGTAGCATCCCTCAGATACAGCTTTTATCCATTTTTTTTAACCTCCATAAGATAAAGACAAAGCAGGTACAGTCAACTAATTTAGCAAATCTAAAGTAGGGATATTTAAGTTATTAGTTCTACTCTACTCCAGCACCCCTCAACCATGTCAATTCCTGCAACTGGACTCCAAACAGAATCATTCTACCTCTGACATTTCAGAACTCTGCACCTCCCCTTAGTCTCACTAAATCTGTGTCATATATGTGAGTCACACTTCTATGTAGTCTAGCCCTCATTTCATTCTGTCAGTAAAGAAGGATCTCCCTCCCGCAGCTACATTCTCAGTACTGTTCAGCAATTCTTTTATGCCTGACTGATACCCTCATTCTCCTGTGGCTATCCCCAAATCCTTTACCAGTCTTAAACTTTAATCTCAATCCTCTCACTTTATCAGACAAGTTTTTCTGCTACTGCTGAGAAGATCTATCCAATATAAACTTAAGCAGCCTGAGAGGAGGCAGCAGATATCCCCTTACTCCATCCAAGGCTCACTAATCACCTGTGTTCTTTTTTTTTTTTTTAATATATATTTTATTGATTTTTTACAGAGAGGAAGAGAGAGGGATAGAGAGTTAGAAACATCGATGATAGAGAAACATCGATCAGCTGCCTCCTGCACACCCCCTACCGGGGATGTGCCCGCAACCAAGGTACATGCCCTTGACCGGAATCGAACCTGGGACCTTTCAGTCCGCAGGCCGACGCTCCATCCACTGAGCCAAACCGGCTTCGGCATCACCTGTGTTCTTAATCCCATTTCAGGATTAATTCCTCAAGAATCTTGCTCCATCCCTTTCCCCAAGTCTTTAACCCCTAACTCCCCCCAAACCTCGAAGGAAGAAAGGGAGGGAGGGAGGGAGGAAGGGAGGAAAGCAAATCAATAAACCTCTTCCCTTGACGGGCTTCCCCTCGAACTCAGGTACCATCACTTCCCCTCCCCTCCTTGTTAAAATTCTGAATAGTCTGCATTCTCATCATCACTTCTCAAATCATTACAATCTGGTCTCTGTCCTACATACTTTCTTGAAACTGCTATTGTCAAGATCACATATAATTTCTTGCCACTGCCAAATCTAATTCTCTTGAGTCTTCATTCTTTGTTTCTTTCAGCATTTGGTACCAAAGAACACATTTTTCCCCCCAAATTCTAACTCTGCCTTCTGTAACAACACTCTCCTATTTTCTCATTCTTTCTTAAACCTATTCTTTGTCCTTTAAATCTAAGCACTCCACGAGGCTTTATCCCTGAAGATCTTTTTTTCTAACATTTCTTTCCCTGACAATCTTATGTATTTCCATCGCTACAACATCTCTATTTAAAACTCCGACTTCTAACCTAAACTGCACATGCATACATAACTGTAAGTTAAATGGGAATCACCAGGATCTCCCTAACTAGCACTTCAAATACAACAAACCCAGAGTCTGTTCTTCCCAACAAAATTCTTCTTTCATGATCCTTATTTTGTTAGGTCTCATCACAGCTTTTACCATCACCAAAATCCTTGAAGCCAGAGAGTTTGCAGTCATTTTTGACTTGCTTCTGTATTCCACCAGTAAAAAACAAATAAACAAACCTATCAATTCCTTACAAGCCTTTCAAATCTCTATCATCATCTACCTTTGTTTGGACTTTCCAAAAAGTTGATTTCTTTGTAATCAACACTTCCCAATGTAAACACTGGGGAGAGATTAGAGGTTAACCTCTATCCACTGGTGAAGACTCTTACTCCCCCTTCAAAGCCCAGTCCAAATGCTATCATATATGAGGTCATATAATGTAATATCCTCCCCATACCTCCCTGTGGACATAAATTTCTCTTCTAAAGGTTCATAAAACTTTGCTGGTATCTTCCCTAAGAAGCTACTTTTCATCAATTATTTACATATGTCGTTCTCCCTGATTAGAATATAAACGTCTTTCCACTGGTATATCTTTCCTTAGCTGGATCCAGAGCACCGCTAAATCTCAGTTCCATTCCCTATAGTCCTTTACTCTTAGTGAGATGTTACTGACACTCTCTCCATCTCAACAACATGCAACTCTAAAGCTTAGTATGCATTCAGTATTATTTTTACTCACTACAGGCCCTGTGCACAAAAATAGTGCACTTGGGGGGTGGTCCCTCAGCCTGGCCTGCGCCCTCTTGAAGTCCGGAGGCCCTCAGGGGATATTCAATTCTTTTATGCCTTACTGATACCCTCAGGGGAGCAGGCCTAAGCCGGAAGTCGGATATCCTTAGCGCTGCCAAGGAGGGGGAAGAGGCTCCAGCCACCGCCGCTGCACTCGCCAGCTGTGAGTCCAGCTTCTGGCTGAGTGGCGCTCCCCCTGTAGGAGCACAATGACTACCAGGGGGAAGCTCCTGCGTTGAGCGTCTGCCCCCTGGTGATCAGTGCATGTCATAGTGGCCGGTCATTCCGCCACTTGGTCAATTTGCATATTAGCCTTTTATTATATAGGATAGTTAAGTTTCAAACTGGATGGGTTACTAACAATTTAAATATTTAACAAAGAGAATTAAAGTTATACACTGGTACTTATTTTTTCATTTAAAAACATTAGATCCTTTACAAAGATACAGAAGAAACAAAAAATTCAATTCTGCCACTCAACATCAGTGCTTTTGATTGGTTCCTTTACCTTCCCTTTATCTTATTCATCTTCTAAAACAAAGACTATGAAAAGAAATGAGGAACGGCTGGGGATAGGTCAATGGGGAAAAAGGAGAAAGAAGAAGAAGAAGAAGAAGGAAGAAGGAAGAAGAAGAAGTGAGGAAGCACAGAGCTGCTGAGTTCTAAATTTGACAAGGTTTGCTGAAATATAATTTACCCTTTCAGTAGAAAGCCAGGTCATTCTCTCTCTCTCTCTCTCTTTCTCTCTCTCTCTCTCTCTCTCTCACTCACACACACAAATTAATAAAAACTCTAGCTTCCCATTTGGTTTTAAACTGGATAATTTAACAGAGAGCCAAATTACTATTGATTCTTATTTCAACCTTTAAAGAAGAAAAAAATTGGGTTGGTTCAAAATGTACACCACCTGACATCTGAACACAGACTTGAAGGACCTGAAGGAACAAGCTATACTGATATCTGAGGAGAGAGAGTTCTGGGAAAATGAAACAGCAAGCACAAAGATGCTGAGCTAGGGGGCATGCTGGGTGTGTCTGTGAAACTGCCAGGGAGCTAACATGACTGGAACAAGCTACCAGGAGAGAAGAGTGATGCGGGTAGAAAAATGACAGGATAACCTAAGACATGGCCTAAGCCTCTGGCTTTACTCCAAGTGAGATGATGAGCTACTGAGGGGTTCCCAGCAGTGGAGTGATATAATCCAGCTTATATTTAAAAAGATTGCTCCTTGTAAAACAGACTGGTTTACGGGCAGGAAAGGTAGGTATTAGGTGGGAAGCTACTTAGTGTAGTATAATGATGGGGTCTACTGGGGAGCAGGAAAAAAGCTAGTGACTCCGGATTTTTTTAGATTCACATAATTTAAATTAACACTATGCAAAAGAAATTACCAAAGCCAAAGAGCAAATTACTCAGACTAACAGTATCACCTGTGTACGACAGAGGTCTGGTATTAGTAATTTGCCGTGCTTTCATAGCTTGCTGTTGTTTTTCCAGAGCTGCTAACATGTCCCCCAAATCTAGCTGCACAGGTGTTTTACTCTTTTTTCCAGCTGCCTTTGATAAAGCTTCCTGCAAGGCAAACAAAAAAACATTTAATTTTTTAATACAAAAGTGTGGCAATTTAATATGATTCTATTTGTCATTACTTCTGTCCATCCTTGCAAACCTAACAAATAAACTATTACATTTGTTCATAAAAATGAATATATATGTATATATACCTGTAATTTTTTTTGCTCCATACTAATTTCTGAATATTCTTGAGCTGTGGCAAGGGCTGCTGCTAAAGCTTTCTTCTTCTGACTTTTTGCACGTTTAGGAACTGAAGTTGTAATGGGAATTGGAGTCTGAACTATATTGATTGGTGAGTTTTCAGGTAAATCATCCAACTATAATAACCAGAGAAAAACAATTGTCGGTGATTCCATAAATGTAAAATCGTAAGGAAAGACAATCAAGAATGTGGAACATAGCCCTGGCTAGTGTGGCTCAGTTGGTTGAGCGCCGCGTCCTGTGCACTGCAAGGTTGCCAGTTTGATTCCAGTCAGAGCACATGCCTGGATTGTGGGTTCGATCCCCAATCGGGGTGTGTAAGGGAGACAACTGATTGATGGTTCTCTCTCACATGGATGTTTCTCTTTCTTCTCTCTCTCCCTCTCCTTCCCTCTCTCTCTAAAATCAATAAAAACATGCCGAAACCGGTTTGGCTCAGTGGATAGAGCGTCGGCCTGAGGACTGAAGGGTCCCAGGTTCGATTCCGGTCAAGGGCATGTACCTTGGCTGCGGGCACATCCCCAGTGGGGGGTGTGCAGGAGGCAGCTGATTGATGTTTCTCTCTCATCGATGTTTCTAGCTCTCTATCCCTCTCCCTTCCTCTCTGTAAAAAATCAATAAAATATATTTTTAAAAAAATCAATAAAAACATTTAAAAAAAAAAGAATGTGGGATGTTCTACAGTATAACTGGACTTGACTCTTCAAAGGATTCAGTGTCATAAAGAACAGTGTAAGATGGTGGAACCATTCTAGACTGGGAAATAATAGAGACAAAACAGCTTGATGCGCCGAAACCGGTTTGGCTCAGTGGATAGATCGTTGGCCTGCGGACTGAAAGGTCCCAGGTTCGATTCCGGTCAAGGGCATGTACCTTGGTTGCGGGCACATCCCCAGTAGGGGGTGTGCAAGAGGCAGCTGATCGATGTTTCTCATCGATGTTTCTAACTCTCTATCCCTCTCTCTTCCTCTCTGTAAAAAAATCAATAAAATATATTTAAAAACAAACAAACAAACAAACAAAAAAACCAGCTTGATGCAATGGTGACGCTTGTCTGCACCCCAGACTGGAAACAAAATAACTCCAAAGTAAAGTTTTGCAACAATCGGAAAGTTTCAGTATGGAATGTATGTTGTATGATGTCGTTTAATTAATGGTATTTTCTTGTCCGCAATGAAACTATGACTTAGGACAGTATCTTTGTTCTAGCTAGCTATGTTGACCTATAATATTTCTTTTCAACACAGCCATAGTTCAAAAGATGTTCAAATAATTTGCTTATATTTTTTAAATGCTTTTATTGATTTTTTTAGAGAGAGAGGAAGGGAAAAGGAGAGAGAGAATGAGAGAGAGAAACATTGATGTGAAAAAGAAACATCGATCGGTGGCTGCTTCCCTCCATATGCACTCTGACTGGGGACTGAACCTGAAACCTGGGCATATGCCCTGACCAGGAATTCCACTGGCAACCTTTTGGTGCACAGGACAATGCTCAAATAACTGAGCCACACCAACCAGGGCTTTGCTTATATATTTTTTAAAAAGAGTCACTTACTACTTTTGAAGAAAGTTTCTGTTGAATACTTTCATCTTTAGCATTTCCATTCTCATTTATTTCTCGAAATCCATCTTCATCCTGAAATAGTTTCATATTTCAAATAAATTAAGTTCAAAGTAATAAACTTTTAAGAAAAACATTTATAATGCTTAAGAGTAATTAAAAACGGGGAAATTAACTTTTTTTAGTACTAATATTAAACTATTTAAAGTCAGTCTTAAAAAGGAAATCTCGCCCTGGCCAGTGGCTCGGTTGGTTGAAGCATCATCCCATACACCAAAAGCTTGGGGGGTTGATTCCCCACCAGGGCAGGTATGGGAGACAATCAATCAATCTTTCCCTCTCTTCCTTCCTCTCTAAAATCAATAAAAACAAACAAACATATCCTTAGGTGAATATTTAAAAGAAAAGGAAATCTCATTTCTCTTAAGCATAGCTAATTTAACTATTCAAGGATGAGGGCATATTCACACATGTCCATCCTTTGTATTTCTACTATTCAGTTTTTATTAATAATTCTATCCTGATATAGGGTAACAGAAAATAAATTTTAAAAGGAATTTATCACATTTCAGATAGTTTGGAAAAAATTTAATCACAAGGCTTAATATGAAGTTCATTAATATATTGCCTGTCTGCATTAACACATACTTATCACAGTTAAAAGTTAAAAACTAAAAAAAATATTTAAATTTCCCATTCAAATAATTTCTTAACCAGTATCCTTTACATTGAAAATTATATCTAGCCCAGCTGGTATGGCTCAGTGGTTGAGTGTCAACCTATAAATCAGGAAGTCAATTCCTGGTCAGGGCACATGCCTAGGTAGGGGCGTGCAGGAGGCAGCTGATCAATGATTCTCTATCATCTCTCTCTCCCTCTTCCTTCCTCTTTGAAATCAATAAAAAATGTATTTTTTTAAAAAGAAAATTGTATCATATCTTTAGCTAAATGTAAGTTTGGAACTAATCATATGGTTAAATGCAAATAATAAAACTGCCACATGTATTGTTCTTGAAAGAATAATTGAGATGTACTCTCAAATCTTTTAGGTCAATTACTAAGCTAATCCTATATAATAAAAGCCTAATAGGCAAATTGACCAAACAGCGGAACGACCAGTGGAACTGTGACGCACACTGACCACCAGGGGGCAGATGCTCAATGAGGAGCTGCCCCCAGCCCGCAGGGCCCAGGCCAGCCAAGGTGGGTGCCAGCGGGAGCCCCCCAATCGCCCCGCCAGTTTCCTCACAGAGCAGCCCTGATTGCTGGCTAGGCCTAGGGACCCTACCCATGCACAAATTTCATGCACCAGGCCTGTAGTCTAATATAATATTCGTCTCTAGCCTCTGGGCTCAAGCACCTTTTCCAGCTTAATCTCCATCTTTTAACCTATTTTACAGAAACTATGACACAACAAAAATGAGTTACTCAATGAGTAACCTGATATGTACAACATCAGCACAACCAAATCTTACTAATTCTTTTAAATCTATACCAAATGTTATTCCTACCCTGCCCCAAGTCCAAAGAGACTTGTCTCTCCTTTCAACTCCAACCACACTCAAACAAGTATTTAGGAGGGTACATGTCTACGTTTCTCTCAGGGGGAGGAACATCTGGCCTGTGGGGCTGTATAAGGCCTGAGAAATCATTTGGTCTGGCCCTACCACAGCATTAGGGGTGAGTTAATTAAATGTTTGACCAAGTATAACAGGCTAATTTTTAATAAGTTGATAATTTTGTATGGCCTCAGAATGATGTTATAAATATCGAAATGGCCCTTGGCAGAAAAAAAGTTCCTCACCCCTGCTCTACTACAAAGCAACCTCTGTAAGTGTAGCAGTATGTTTATTCACCTTAATGTACCATTCAGACTATCTTACTTTTATATATACAAATAGGCCTCCAACTAGATGAATCAATAATAGAAATACTGCAATAGAATATAAACTTTCTGCCTGTTAGAGAAAGTAAAATAACCTTTCCTCTTCCTTCTTCAAGACTCCTGACTAGCAGCACAAATCAGACTGAACTATTCAAATCTGAAAAACTTGACAAATAGACTGAACAATAATAAAAACTGCAGAGAAAGTTTTATAGTAGGTTAAATCCACATAAAATCATGCTCCACCTCTACATGTTACTTCAAAATGATGAATACTCTTGCAACAATTTATAAAAAAAATTAGTTACTATTAGACTAACTATACAGGGTGGGGCAAAAGTTGTTCATATGGAAAACAATTAATAAAAAAATGCCCTAGCCCATTTGGCTCAGTGGATTAAGCATGAGCCTGTGGACTGAAGGGTCCTAGGTTTGATTCCAGTCAAGGGCACATGCACGGGTTGCGGGCTCGACCCCCAGTACGGGGCGTGCAGGAGGCAGCTGATCAATGATTCTCTTATCATTGATGTTTCTATTTCTCTCTCCCTCTCCCTCTCTGAAATCAATAAAAATATACTTAAAAAAAAAAGAAATTTACAAAATGTTCAATATCTATTTTAAAAACTTAATAAAAAATATATAAGAATGAACTGTTTTGGTACTTACAACTGTAAACCTACTTTTGCACCACCCTATATATAAACAAGACAAAAATGAGTCAATACTAAGTAATTTTAGTCTAATAGTAGAGTCACATGTTAATACATAAAAAGTATTACAATAGAAGAAAATTATTTTCTTAATGGGAACATCTGCCATAATAGTTTACAAAGTATGAAAAAATACCTCAATATATAAAGCCTCCGAATTTGGGTCACTTCTATGAGATTGATTGGGGTTTAACTGCTTATTATCTTGTCTCTTCTGCAAATTCTGTCTTCTTTCTGAGGAAGTACTATGTCCTCGGCATTTGAATCCAACCTAAGTAAACCCCAGGGGGGGAAAAAAACCCAAGTCTTATTATTTTTAAGTAAAATTTTTTTGACGTATATCATACTTACAGCAAAGTATACAAATGTGTACAACTCAATGAATTTTCATAAAAGTGCATAATTTATTATGAACGGTTAAAACTTTTGAGAAATGTCATTATAACAAAAATAGGAAAATGCGTTATGTTACTTTTTGTTTCCTATAAATGAACATTTACATCAGTTTTATTAACAATAACCCAGAACTGGAAACAACCAGTGTCCTTCATTGGGAAAATAGTGAATCGCACTGTGGTATATCCATACTATGAAACACTAAAAGGAGTGAACTATTGATATACCCAACAATCTGGATAAATCTCTAGGGAATCATTAAGTGAAAGAAAGCCAATCCAAAAGGACTGTATGAGTTCACTTATACATTCTTGAAATGACAAAATTATAGCAAGGGGAAACATACTAGTGGTTCTAGGGGTTAAGGAGAGGCTGGTGGGGTTGGGGACAGGAAAGGAACATGGTTATAAAAGGGCAACGTGAGGGATTCTTGCCATGATGGATCTGTTCTGCATCTTGACTATATCAATGTCAATATCCGGGTTGTGCTACTGTACTACAATTTTGCAAGATGTCAATATTGGGAGAAACTGAATATTACCTTTTTATTAAACTACTCTGAATCTTCCAGTATCTTTTTAAAAAAAGAATTCCTAAGAAATATTTAAACTTAAAATCTTGTTTCCAAGAAAATAAATTTAAGAAGATAAAATTTTCATTCAATCACAAATTATTATTATCCTATTAAGAAATTTATAGCCCTAGCCAGTTTGGCTCAGTGGATAGTGTGTCAGCCTGCGGACGGAAGGGTTCCAGGTTCGATTCTGGTCAAGGGCACATGCCCGGGTGCAGGGTCGATCCCCAGTGTGGGGCATGCAGGAGGCAGCCGATCAATGATCCTCTCATCATTGATGTTTCAATCTCTCTCTCCCTCTCTTCCTCTCTGAAATCAATAAAAATATACTTAAAAAAAAAGAAATTTACAAAATGTTCAATTGTCACAGGGGCAAGAAAAAAAAATTTTTTTGCCGAAACTGGTTTGCCTCAGTGGATAGAGCGTCTGCCTTCGGACTCAAGGGTCCCAGGTTCGATTCCGGTCAAGGGCATGTACCTTGGTTGCGGGCACATCCTCAGTAGGGGGTGTGCAAGAGGCAGCTGATCGATGTTTCTCTCTCATCGATGTTTCTAACTCTCTATTCCTCTCTCTTCCTCTCTGTAAAAAATCAATAAAATATTTTTTTTAAAAAGAAAAAAAAAATTTCAAAATGCATTTTTTAAATATTTTTTATTCATGCTACATTTTCACAGAGTTTTTTAAAATATGTTTTTATTTTTTATTTTAGAGAGACAGAAACACTGATGAGAGAAAAAATATCTATCCATCAGCTGCCGCCTACAAGCTCCCTACTGGGGACTGAGCCTGCAACCTGGGTATGTGCCCTGGAACCGGTGAACTCTTGATTCATGTGTCAATGCTCAACCACTGAGCAATATCAGCCAGGCTTAAAAAGCATTTTAAAACGCATTAAGCATTTGAGGAATCTTAAGACATATTTCAAATTCCCTCTCTTAAGGACCCAATGCAACTAATATGAAATGCCTCTCTTAACCAGGACACTTACAAGACATGAAAGTATGATCTGCATTATCAATTACCCCAAAATTCTAATGATTTAAAGCGGCAGTCACCAACTGGTGGTCTGTGGACCACTGGTGGTCCGTGATGTCTGAAAGGTTGGCGACCGCTGGTTTAAGGAAACCTTTGGAGCAGTGGTCGCCAACCGGTGGTCCATGGACCACTGGTGGTCCGTGAGGTCCGAAAGGTTGGCAACCGCTGATTTAAAGAACTTGAAGGAGACCTGGATGGAAAGTGCCGGTGTCCTACATAATAAAAGGCTAATATGCAAATAGACTGAACATCAGAACCACCGCTCGCCATGAGGCACAGCTCCTGCGTTGAGCATCTGCCCCCTGGTGGTCAGTGTGCTTCCACAGGGGGAGCGCCGCTCAGCCAGAATGCCTCCGCAGCAGCACTAATGATGTCCAACTGCTGGCTTAGGCCCGCTCCTTAAGCCAGCAGTGGACATCCCCCAAGAGCTCCTGGACTGCGAGAGGGTGCAGGCCAGGCTGAGGGACTCCCCCCGCTCCCCCCGTTCCAGTACACGAATTTCATGTACTGGGCCTCTAGTATACACTATAAAATATGCAAACAAAGACCTGGACCACTAGCAACTCCCATGCTTAAGCAGCTGGTCGAAAAAGACTTGCCATTAAGAAATAGAATTTTTACATTCTTTTGGCAAGTAAGCTATATGCAGAACTACTAGTATAGGCCAAGAAAATAGTCACATGGCAAATTTAATTCTTCCTTAGAATATGCATGATGATTACTGGGCTACTTTCTATAACCTGTTAAGTACCTGTTAAGAAACTAGATAATTTCCCAGATACCCAAGAATTTCTTGGTTTTAAATATTAACCTCATTTTAAAATAGGCTCATGAACATGGATAGAGAGAGGAATACACATGTGATGAAGCAAATATTAGTAAAATGTTAGATAACATATAGCTGGTAGCTATATGAATGACATTTGTAAAATTATTCCAACTTTGCTGTTTAGAAATTTTCATAAAAATATTTTTAAAATTGACTCATGAAAAGAGACTCATACAGGGTAGTAAAACAAATGCAATTTATAACGTCTAGGTACTAAAAAAAAATTTAATTCACATAAATCAACACTGAAATTAGTACTAATAATTAAGCCCCAATTTAGGGATAAAGAAAAAGAGACTCTCTCTCTCTCTCTTTCTCCATATACATATATATATAAACAAATGCAACTTGATTTTTATACTTGGAGACATAAAGCTCCAGGATTAAATTAAAACCACCAAACTAATGGTCCCAACAAAGTTTATGAGAATCAAACAATTACCTCCTGGAGTAAATAACCTCATTTCTTTTTCAGTTCTTTTAAGAAGAGGAGTTTTATTGATATGGAAGTGGGCATACAGAACAGAACAAAGCAAAGATCACAGCCTCAAATATATACTGAGATTCTTAAATGACTAACACAAAAATAATATTAAAAGATTTAAGTTTTCATACTCCATATATATAACAAAAAAAAGAAAAAAAATACTAGAAACTGACGTATGAGTATATACAAATATATTTTCAGAAAACTATACAAGAACACAAAAAAAAATGACTAAAAAATAGGAAGACATACTGCTTTTTGCATAGAAAGATGCCATGACATAAAGGTAATCCATTCTCCGTAAGTTGATAGATTCATGACCAATGGAACAAAACAATAGAAAGTCCAGAAATAGATTTCAATATAAAAAAGGAATTAATTAATAGGTGATAAAAGTAGTTAGCTCAAATCAGTAAAGGGATGTATTTTTCTTTTTTTTTCTTTCTTTTCTTTTCTTTTTAAAGATTTACCACCCTGGCCAGTGTGGCTCAGTTGGTTGGGCATCATCCCATGCAACACTGAAAGGATGCCAGTTCGACTCCCAGTCAGGGCACATGCCCTGGTTAGAAGCTCAATCCTGGGGAGGGGAGGAGAGGGGCATGAAGGAGGCAGCCGGTCGATGTTTTGCTCTCACATAAATGTTTCTCTGTTTCTCTCTCTCTCCCTTTCTCTCTCTCTCTCTCTCTCTCTCTCTCTCTCTCTCTCTCTCTCTCTCTCCCTCTCCCCCTCTCCCCCTCTCCCTCTTCCTCTTCCTCTACAAAAATCAATAAAACAAAATATTTTTTCATTGATTTTTAGAGAGAGGAAGGGAGAAGGAGAGAAACATGGATGTGAGAGCAAAACATCAACTGGCTACCTCCTACACCACACCCCAGCTCCAACAGGGATCGAGCCTGCAAACCAGGACATGTGGCCTGACTAGAAATCAAACTGGCAACCTTTCGGTGTGCAGTACCACGCCCAACCAACTGAGCCACACTGGTCAGGGCAAGGGATGCATTTTTCAATAAATGGTACTGGGAGATTTGGATAGCCATCTGAAAAATACAAAGTAGTATATATATCTCACACCATCCAACATGACAAACTTCAAATGGAATAAAGATTTAAATGTAAAGAAAAATACACAAGAGCATAAACACACTTGAGGAAAATAGGCAAATTCCTTTATAACCCTGGAGTAAGGACAAGGCTTTTTAAACTATGATTTAAAACCCAGAAGCCATTTTAAAAACTACAACAAAGTCAAGGATATAATAAATATCCTTATAAAAATAAATTTCTTAATACTATTTAAAACATAAAGTCTATGCATGACAATAATGAGCAAAGTCAAAAATTAAAACCTAGCAAAATATCTGCAACTGGTATAGACTAAAGGCTCCTAGAAATGTTAAATATTTGATAAAAACTTGATCAAAATGATTTTAAAATGTACAAAAAAAAAGAGATCAAGATACAAAACAGGCAAAGAATATGACCAAATTTACGGAAAAATACAAATTCCCCTTAAACATATGGAAAGTTGCTGAACTACATTAATACACATTTTAACCTAAGTGGCACAAATCCAAAACCCTGAAAGCATATAATTTCTTAGGCTATATATAGATATGCACTCTCCACATTGTTGTTGAAATTATAAAGTGGTACAATATGGTGATATTTACCAAATAACAGAGATGACTTTACCTTTTCACCCAGCAGTCCCTTATCTAGGAATTTATTCTACTACTATACACACATACTTCTAAATGACACTGTAGCATGTCTAAACAGCAACAGTTTTCAAACAACCCAAATGTCCATCGACAGAACTACAGAAAGCAATAAAGATATATCAATACAATACTAGGAATTGTTAAAAGATAAAAGTGTAGAAGCCCTCCACATAATATGGAAATGTCTCCAATATATATTGTTAAGTGATGAAAGCAGAACACAGAACAGATTGGGTAAAACGTAAGATACATACTTGTATTTACTTATAATTACAAGAAGAAACTCTGGGAAAATATACAAGATCCTAGTCAAAGTGGAACAGATACAGGGGACCAATACTGTGAAGTAGAGAAGGACAAGGGGAGACAAGAGTGAAAGTGAGACTTTTCCCTGTATACCCTTTTTTATCTTTTGATATAGGGGACAGATATAGGGAAGAGGAGAAAATGGGGAGACTGGTAAAAATGAGATTTTGTATAACCTTTTTCATCTCTTTTATTTTTCAACCTATTCACAAAATAAAACCAGTTTTAAAAAATTAAGTTACAGATTCTATCATCCTATCGTATATAATAAAAAGGTAATATGCAAATTGATCCTCATACCCTCACAAGATGGCTGCCTATAACCAGGACAGCAGGGGAGTTAGTGTGGGACGACCAAACGACTGAACAAGCAGGCTGTGTGGGGCGACCAGGCCATCAGGGGGATTAGTGAGGGACGACCAATTGATGTTTCTCTCACTCTATCCCTCTCCCTTCCCCTCTAAAAAGATAATAAAAACATCTATAATAATAAAAGGGTAATATGTTAATTAGACCGGACGTCATTCTGGACATCCTTCCAGATGAAGCCGGGGCCGGACCAAAGCTGCCCGGTCCTGGGTGCCTGCCAGCGGAGGCCAGAGGGAAGCCACCCAGGTTCCGGGTGCCTGCCGGTGGCCAGAGGAGGGAAGCCTGGGTCCCAGGTGCCAGAGGGAAGCCAGTGCCAGCAGCTGGGGGAAGGAAGGCCTACCCTTGCATGAATTTTCGTGCATCGGGCCTCTAGTCTATATATATAAAAGGCTAATATGCAAAGTGTCCCCTCAGGAGTTCGACTGGGAGACCGGGAGTTCGATCACTCGCTATGACGTGTGCTGACCACCAGGGGGCGGCGCAGAATGAAGAAAGGCCCCAGCTGGCAGCTGGGGAAGGGAGGCCCCGGCTGGCATCTGGAAGACCCTGATCGGCCCTGATGGCCGGCCAGGCCTAGGGACCCTACCCGTGCACGAATTTCGTGCACCAGGCCTCTAGTATTTAAATAAAGAATAAAAATCTAAAAAAATATATTAAAAATCACCACATGATACAGTAGTTAAAATAGCATGCCATGATACAGGTGCAGATTTCTGATAAATGGAACAAAAAAGCCCAGAGATAGCACTTAAGACATAAGATTATCCAGAGACATAGAAGCATAGAACAGAAAGAGGGAAGGCGGAGGAGAATGTGTGGGTGGGGTGGGAAGAGATAAACCAAAGAACTTGTATGCTTGTATACATAACCCATGGACACAAACAATAGCGTGGTGAAGGCCTGGGGTGTGGGGCTGGGTGCGGGCTAGAAGGGGACAATGGGGGAAAAAGTGAACATCTGTAATACTTTCACTAATAAAGATAAAAATATAAATCTTAAAAAAGAAAAAAAGACATAAGAAACTAGCAAATGATTAAAAGGGCAGTGCAAATCAGAGAATAGAATGGAGTACAATGTTAGGACAACTGGTTAACTACTTTGAAAATCTACATCAATACATTGTACCACTCACCACACATAATCTTGGATTTTTAAAAGTCTTGAAACATTAGTCTATTAAAAAGTAGCAGAAAATACAAATGAATATTTGATTTCTGAAAGACTTTTTAAGCCTAAAAATAATCAGAGATTGCAAAAGGGGAAAATATTTTGACTTGAAAGGAAAAAAAGAAAAGAATTTGCATGTCAAAAATCAAACAAGTAACGTGCTTAAGAAAAGTATGACAAAGCATCAGAAGTAGAAAAGAAAACACTTTGTTCAACATCTATCTCTAGTTCTTTTGGAATGAAGAGATACAAAATAAACAAAACTTAACATACCATACGTATTTTCATAATTTCCTTTTTTGTTGTTCTTTTTCCATTTCTCACCAATTTTGAGGTAGAGAGAAAATATTTTTCCATATCAGTATTATTTCCTCTCCAGTGGGCTACTGATACCAAAGGACCTGTACTGAGTAAGTACTGAGACTGCAAGACTGGCAGGGCTAGCAGATACACTTTTAAACATAAAGTTTCAGTACTTAACTAAACATTGTATAGATTTTGTTTATCTACTCTATTTAAATAACTCTTGTTTTAGCTTTTGTTTTTAATCAAATAAAGCTAGACTGCTTCACAAGCCTGCCACAAACAATAACAACTCATTTTTGCAACAACCATAGGGAAGAGGGCATTATTCTGCTTGTTTTCCTAACACCCTAATTAAAGTTAGGAACATCAGAAGTACTTCATTTTAGGGAGACAAAACAGGCAAGTATTTCGTCCACTTGATCTGGTAGTAACTTACTCTTATTTCAGTTCATCCACAAATCTATTCATATAACCTTAATTCCTTGACTAGATTTAAGGAAAACAAGAAGTCTATCTAAAAGTTAAAAAGGAAAAATACTGACCAATACACAGTCCCCTGATCTCACAGATAACCAATGCAGGAAGACAGTATTGGGAGTTTGTGGCAGTATATGACTTGCTCCACCCTACTGCAGCCAGACCCCGGTCCCCAAGATCAGGAAGCTGACCAATATGGCTGCATTAGGAAGAGGCAGTCAACATTATGGCAGTGCACATGCAGAGTGTGGCATATGGTGTCTATAGTCCAGCAAAGTCACATGGACAAGGCTGCAGGTCTGCCTGAAGTTCAAAGGATCAATATTTAAGGCATTGAAATTCTTTAAAATATTTATATGGATAAGTCAGCAGGTGAAGCAGGATTGAATAGTATTCTATTTTTAAAGTATGAAATATCAAAAAATATTTCTTAAACACAGAAAAGAAGAGAATGGTACAATATATGCCCATGCATACACACCACCTACTTTCAACATTCTGCCATTTTGTTTCATTACTTGAATCATTTTACTGGCTTAACCATTTTAAACTTACAGATATATTTTAAGTAATTTAATATGTATCTCTAAAAATTAAGGACATTGACCTTCAAAATCATTATACCACTTGAAATAATTCATCTCACACTAATCAAATTTGTCCAACCAAATTCAAATTACCTGTGAATTTCTTTGTTCAGTCTGCCTTCCACCTCTAGAAAATGTCTGATTTTTTTCCATCCAAGGTTTTTTCTGAGTTGCCTGGCAAGTTACATTGGACCAATTTACACTACCTATAACAAATGAGATTTAAAATATGATTTACTTATAGCAGAAGTCAAAAGCTAAATTGCTCCTTAACTTTATGTACTGAAATTCAGTCATTGTAAATGTAATAGTGGTAATCTTCCATAAATTTTAAGTGGTATTCCAGTTCCTAGCAATATAAGTGTCATCTGCAGAATACCTCTGGCTGGCATATTCTCAATTTTATCAGCAAGACTGTACTTTTTATTTAACATGAATCTCTTTGGAAGATTTCTAATTTTTGCAACATCAGCAAGGTTAATGCTTAAAAGCAAAACTTTGACAGAGACAAAGAAGAAAGTATAGCAAAAACACTATGCAGAAAAATAAGTACCTGCACATATAGATGAGTCCACGTGCTAAAAATAGAAACAAAAAAGAGACAATTATTTCCTGCTCAAAATCAATACCACATTCCTTACAAAATGATTCCGAACCTAGTCTAGTGTGAAGGATGCTTATTACAATCTCAGAAAAAATACTTCTCCATAAAATAATATTTTTCATAACAATAAAATATACAAAATGTTTATAACCATCTTATCACTATAGGATTGTTAATGAAAGTAGGTACTTAAGCTTTAGCAGAGGACACAAGAATAATACTGACATAGATGACTGATAAAGAAATCAAAGCAATGTCACATACATTCATGGTGCTAGAATCAGGATTTCGTAAAGCCCCTGCGGCGGGCTGGTTGTTGCTGTGTTTGGGACTGCAGTAGCCACTATCACTGTCAATGTCAGCTTCACTAGCTCCCTGCTCACTAGAAGATTCGGCAGTAGGGTGGGATGCTCTTCTCCTCCTGCCTTTGGACTTCCAGAGCATCGTGGCAGAGCTCTCTGAGAGAGACTTGTTAGCAATATCTGACGGGAAATCTACAAGGCAAGAAAAGTGTAACAACTTTTTGTGAGGATCAAGTTGATAAATTGTTATAATTAAGGTTGTAAGAAAATAAAGACATCTAATTTTATAAATGGTAAAAACTTTTTTCAAAGATTATCAAAACGTAAGATATTCCTGACAAGCTGGTTTATAACGTGTTTATTACGAAGAGATTAAGATATTAAAACCATCCCCGCACTACCCATTTAAGAAAGAGAACATCACCCAATCCTTTGAGGTCCACTGCATGCCCCCTCCACCACTGCATCCTCTTCCTCCCTCAGAGGCTACCCTTTATTCTAAATTCTGTGTTTATTACCTCCTTCCTTTTAAAAATACCACACACACAAAAAAATGCCACGAATTTCTGTATTCCTAAAACATAAATCATATAATTGTACAACTTTAACTTTATAAAAATAAAATCATACTGCCCATATTTTCCTCGGACTTGCTACCCACCCCACCATCCCCTCAACATTGGTTTTGAGATACTGATGCATGAGACTGTAATTCATTATGTCACTGTGTAAGACTATACTATAATGTACTTATCCTCTGTACCACTGATGGGACACTTGGGTTGTTTGGGGGTTTGCTATTAAGAACAAGACTGCTGTCAACATTCTTAGACAGATAAATGAATGCATATGTGTACATATGAAAGTTTCTCACCCGGTTCAGTGGTTGAGCGGCAACCTATAAACCAGGTCACGGTGAGATTCCAGGTAAGGGCACATGCCTGGGTTGTGGGCTTGATCCCTGATGTGGAGGAGCATGCAGACCAGTTCTCCTTTATTTTATAACTAGAGGCCCGGTGCACAAATTCGTGCACTGGTGGGGTCCCTCGGCCTGGCTGACGATCAGGGCCGTCTTGCCCAGTCCTGATAGGGGAGGGACCGTGGGAGGTTAGCCAGTCAGGGGGAGAAAACTGCAGAAGGTTGGCTGCCCGGGGTAAGGGACCGCGGGAGGTTGGCTGTGGGAGCGCACTGACCACCAGGGGCAGCTCCTACATTGAGCATCTGTCCCCTGGTGGTCAGTGCACGTCATAGTGACCAGTTGACTGGTCATTCAGTCGACCAGTCGTAAGGGTCGCTTAGGCTTTTATATAGACAGATTCATTTGTCAAGTTCCCCAAAAATTTCTTTTGAAATTTTGATTCGAATTACATTGAATCTACAGGCTAACTTAGGGACAAATAACATTTGCAATATCAAATCATCCTGCATGAACCTAATATTCAGATTTTTTAAATACAATGTCCTATAAAAAAGTTATAGTTTCCTGCATAAATGTCTGGTACATGTTATATAAGGTTCATTGCAAGAAATAGTATTTTTATTGCTATGTAAATAGCACCTTTTCTTAAATTTTGTTTGTTGGTGGCATTTAAACGCCAATATAATAAAAGCCTAATATGCTAAGTGTCCGGTCATCTGGTCATCCGTTCAACCAATCAAAGCGTAATATGCTAATGATATGCTAAGGCCGCTCAACAGCTCACTATGATGTGCACTGACCACCAGGGGGCATACAGTCGACTAGTCGACCAGTCGCTATGACATGCTGTGACCACTAGGGAGGAGAAAGTCGACTGGTCGACCAGTTACTATGATGTGCACTGACCACCAGGGGACAGACACTCCGACTGGTAGGTTAGCTTGCTGCTGGGGTCCAGCCCATCGGGACTGAGCGAAAGGGGCCGGACACAACCTGGAGCCCTCCTGCGGTCCCTCCCCAGCTGGCCAACCTCCCACGTCCCTCCCCAGCCCTGATTGTGCACTGGTGGGGTCCCTCGGCCTGGCCTGCACCCTCTCGCAATCCAGGACCCCTTGGGAGATGTTAGAGAGCCAGTTTCAGCCCGATCCCGCAGGCCAGGCGGAAGGACCCCACTGGTGCACGAATTCGTGCACTGAGCCTCTAGTTATCTTATATGTACCCAACTTATTAAACTCTTATTAAATAACAAAAGTTTGTATTCAAGAGTAAAAATCTGTTACAAATTCTTTTAAACTATAGTATTTCATTCCACCTCTGACTGATACCAATTAATCCTAAGAAATTTAAAACAAAATAAAGAATAAAAAAGAATACCCAATCCTCAGAATTTGAAAACAAACCAAAGAATAAAAATACTGGTAGAAGATATAATCTACTCAAAATATACCTTCACCTTTTCATTTTCTAATTCTTACTAGTGACCCAGTGCACGGATTCGTGCACATTGAAAGGAAATTAATTGGAAAGTGGCCAGCAGGGCAGGACTGGGCGAGACGGGCCGGACATGCCCTGGAGCCAACCTCCTGTGGTCCCTCCCTGGCGTCTGTGGAGTGAGCAGGGTCCCTCCGGCAGGTGGGTCCCTTAGTCTGGCCTATGGGGATCGGGCCGAAACCAGCTTTCTGACATCCCCCAAGGGGTCCCAGAGTGCGAGAGGGCACTCTGCAAAGTTGCTGTCGTACAGGGTGTGGAACGCAAACACAAGTGTGCAGTAAACCAGATTTAGGGCCGACAGTGCCCCAGCAACAACATAACCCACGGTCAAAGGTGGAATTGCATGGCCCCGCGAGGAATAGGGCTCCCTCCTCTCTGGTTTCAGGGTGCGTCACTCAAGAACCGCCACTGCTAAGTCACTGCAGCTCTGCAACTCCTGCATTGAGTGTCTGCCCTCTGGTGGTCAGTGCACGTCATAGTGACCAGTCAGATGGTCAGACACTTAGCATATTAGCCTTTTATATATATATATATATAGATACTTCAGAAGGCTGATTTTGTGGTCACAATGATAAAACTAAAGTACAGATAATTTTTTATTTTATTTTATTTTTTAAAAATATATTTTATTGATTTTTTACAGAGAGGAAGGGAGAGGGATAGAGAGTTAGAAACATTGATGAGAGAGAAACATTGATCAGCTGCCTCCTGCACACTCCCCACTGGGTATGTGCCCGCAACCAAGGTACATGCCCTTGACCGGAATCGAACCTGGGACCCTTGAGTCTGCAGGCTGACGCTCTATCCACTGAGCCAAACCGGTTAGGGCCAGATAATTTTTTAAAGGAGTCCCAGGGTTGAAAACATGTATAAATGGGTCATTATGATTAGGAACAACCAAAACATAGAAAACTTGGTAATATATTACATGTGATTCTTTTCCATAGCCACCCCAACCATTTCTCAGAGTTTGTTAATATCAGTGTTTTATGCCCTACAAACCACACAGCAAGTACTGTCAGCAAGACTGTTTTATAACTGATTCTCAGATCCTTTCTTGCTCCTAATGGATCTAAGCAATTGTAAAAGGATAATTGAATAGAGTTCAAAAGAAAAAAACGAAATTCCAAATGAAAGAAAGTAGCGCCACCTAATTTATTTTAAACCAGACTGCATTTGAGTGGAGACTATAGAGGGGCAAAAAGCCAATGTGCCTTTGAACAGATCTAATTTTTAGCCTTGGATAATTAACAAAGATTTTTTTTACTAGTGTTAATGAGAATGGGTAAGAGGTGATAGACATCTATCTACTCTGTATCTATTAGGTGGAATTTTATGATAAAAACTGGAAAATAGCTAGAATATTATAAGACTACTAGAGACCCGGTGCATGAAATTCGTGCATGGGGGTGGGTGTGCCTCAGCCCAGCCTGCGCCCTCTCACAATCTGGGACCCCTTGGGTACGGTACCTAGGCCTGGCCAGGGATCAGGGCCTACTGGGCCTTTCCTTCCCCCGGCTGCCGGCAGCTGGCCCTGCCCCCACCAGTGCCACTGCTTGCCATCTGTGCAGCACTGCCCTCCCTCCCCCACCACTGGTTGCCTTCCTCTGTGGGCGACAGGCGTGGGGTGCAATCGCTTGGCTGGTCTGGGCCTCCCTCTGTGGCCACTGGCTGGGTGGCCCCGCCTACCCAGCTGGGGCTCTGCAATCAATCGCCACACAGAGGATGGCCTGGGCCTCCCTCTTTGGGGCAATCGTGGAGCCCCTGGCCCCCGCCCCCCCCAATCGATTGCCCCGCCGGCGGGTGGCCTGGGCCTCCCTCTACAAAGCTATCATGGGGCGATGGTGGGGCCTCCTGACCAATCGCATTGCACCTGCCTTGGCTGGCGTGGCGCCAGAGCATGTCATAGCGTGGTCGTACAGAAGGTTGTCCAGACGGTCGTTCTGCTGTTCCATCGTTTGGTCAATTTGCATATTATGCTTTTATTATTATAGATAGATTAATTCTTATCTATTACCTGGATAAAGCTTTTTTATTTAATGTTTATACCATCCTCTAAAAAACTTAAGACAAAATTATATCCTACTAATCCAAAGTTTTTACTTGTTTGAACTCACAGGTCTGGTTTAGATGTATGCTAAAATATGAATTAAAAACTTGCTAATTCTTTCTAGAAAAGTATTATAGAATATTAGGGATGTTTTATAACAGGTTTTAATCTAGTTATAAAAATATGTAGAATTATGATTTCTATCAAAATGACTCCCTCATATTTCTACAGCTTTTTAAAAATTCCATCTCTGATTTCTGAACTGTTCCACTACTTTATGAGGAAACCTCAAACCCTGTTCAAAATTGTATATAAGCCAGCAAACAAGTTGAAAGAACATTAAGGACATGGACTGTTTCATCCTTTCTAGAGAATTTCACGAAGTGGCAGGAAAGGGTGAAAGTCTAGCATCATAAAAAGTGGTATAATCCACAATTATTAAGCCAATACATGATAACAGATAAAAATCAGTAACATATACTGCACAGAAGAACCCTGCCTTACCGGTTTGCTGTGAAGCATCTACCAGAAGCACAATTTTTGATCGATTATCAGGACCTGCTGCATTTGTCTCTTTCTGAGTAGCTACATTTTTCACCAGTGGCCTTTTGCTTTTTATGTGCTGTTGTAAAAGCTGTTGATGATTTAAGTAAAAAAAAATAAAAAATAGGATTCTAGTTAATGTACTAAACATTATAGAATACACATCCACTATACAATATACCTAAATGTATGCTCCAAATCAGTGGCTCCCAACTCACAGGGAAACAGGGCTTCTGTGTTAGGATTTCATGATATTATCTGCAGCCAATCATAATAGGCTAAATAAGGTATTGTAGACACATTTAAACACTACTTTTCAAATAACCATTAACACTACTATAAATAAAAATATAAATTCATTTTAATTATTACTTGCATTCTTAATTTTCTCAATCAATAATTAATAAATTATAGGCATATAATTATGTCATATAAGGAATCGTAAATTTTTATTTAAAAGGATAATAAAAGGTAACTTATCCAAAGGCCAAATTTCAGTTTCATGATAGGAATGAAGTACAAAAGAAATTTCTGCTGTGGAGTTTACAAAGAAAACATTAAAAGCTGATCCTTTCCTCCTTTTTTAAAAATATGTGTATTCATCACTAATTGCAATTTATGCAATAGAACTCTGAATTTAACTTCCTAAACTCAAGTGCTGAGAATGAACTCTGAGAATCATATTTCTTCAACATATGAAATTATATACTATTATCTTATTTCTAATACTTATTTCTTTTCAATTTCAGAGGTCTCCAAAAAGATTTCCCTTGACCCAGGGTGTTCCCATGAATGAAGAATAAAAGCCTTTCAAAACAACTTCTGCTGCTGGTTTGTATTTTAATTTGTAAAAAGTATGCCAAAAGACAGCAAAGACTTTTCAATGAAGAAGCTTGGCTAATGGGATCTAGCAAAGCACCAACTCCTTGATACAGATATAAGAAACATCTAAGAAGTAAGTCACTCTGCCTCCCATTATTTCAAAAGTGCTGAGAAGAAAATGTTTTTTCTTATTTGCTTTGATACTAAGGCTTCAATAGAAAAGTAACCTTCTGAATAACAAAGTGGCATTCCTCCTAAAAATTCACAGGACAGAAACAATGAAGTTGAAGGGATTTAATGAACCACAAATGTTCTTTTCCATAATATTTTCTGCTGATTTTTGAAGACTGAAATATCCTGAAGTGCACGAGCCATTCAACACTCTAGCATGGGATCCAAACTAACCACTTATAAATATTGGTGTCACTATACAATTTTTATCACTAAATTAAACTAATTTGGAAATATTTGTGCATTATGTTTATGTAAAACTCTTTGAAGGAACTTGAAGACGAATATAAACAATCACCAATTAAGAATGAAAAACAATAAAAAACAGAAAAAATTATTTTATAAATACTATACTCCCTTAACTATTTTATGACTGGAGGCCTGGTGCATGGATTCATACACCGGTGGGATCCCTCGGCCTGGCCATAGGGCCGAAATCGGCTCTCCGATATCCCCCAAGGGGTCCTGGATTGCAAGAGGGCAGTTCTCGGGTAACACACCCCGGAATCGGACTCCCTCCTCTCTGGTTCTGTGTGTGTCACCAGAGAACTGCAGCTGCCAAGTACCCGCAGCTCGCCAGCTCCTGTGTTGAGCGTCTGCCCCCCTGGTGGTCAGTGTGCGCCATAGCTACTGGTTGGATGGTTGAACAGTTGGCTAGTCACTTAAGCTTTTATATATATATATAGATAGTGAACAAAATGTTTTATAGTAAATTCAGCACTAAAAGCTAATCAATACAAGTGGCAGATTACTTACTCTATTATTAACAACAGAAATATCAAACATAAAAGCCAATCAAAATCAGTCACTTACTTTTGGTACCACTGGTCCTCTGTTACTGTTTCTGCTTCGATGACTGGACAATGGGAAGACTTGTCCAAGCTGATTTGGACGTTCAGTGCATTCTGTGGTTATAGTATTTACAGTATTTGCAGTTTGAAAGGTGTTGGAGTAAGGTGTAGGAAAAGGATGATAAAAACCCATAACTTGGGCACATGGTGCTGGCATCAGCTGATAATATGTATACTCTGTAGAAACAGGTGGCTGAGCAGGTATAATGGGGTAGGCAAGGTATGGTCCAGCAGGGTTTGGATTGGGCTGTTGCCATCGTATATCATTGTTATATAATGGAAACTGTCTGTAAAAACAAAAACAGAACAAACCTATTGACAATTATAAAAGTAATGCTAAAGTAAAATTTCAACTCATTTTAATAAAAGAAAACACAGAACAAAATAGTGGTTTCACAATTCTGAAAAATGAGATAAAATTATCTTATATGTTTCTTTGCTATAGAAATTATTATGTATATGTAACAATTTAAATGACAGTATAAAGGAATTCAACCTGATAGTTTTATTGCTTTCCAATATTTTAAAAATACATATTCTTATTTGTAACTCTCTCCTTAACATCCTCATGATAGTTCTGCCTAAAAGTTAAACACCTAACTGCTGGATCTGCCAACAGTCTTAGGTTCTCACCCAATGCTAATAACTGTGACAGGCTTCTGCAAAGAGCAGCGTAAGGTGATCATTGTGTAAAATGATCACTACAATGGGTGATTTGATTCCTCCACATCTCATACTTTAGCTCAGATCCAGGGCCTCCTATTCCTCTCCCACACTCCCTTAAATACTTGGCCAAGTCCAGCTCTTTTCCTGGCTTCCCTTCTTGGCAATGGAAGTAGGCTTCAGATCCAAGGGAAAGAGAAGAAAAGGCAAGCCTGTCCACTGCCATCTAATATTCCTAGTATTAGAGCTTTTTCTAGTGCAGTTCCTATACCAGCAAGATTCTTCTTGTCTCAGCAGTCCTTCTCACAGAAGGTTGCTGCTGACAAATGAGGGGTCAAGGAGAGCTGGAGCATAGAGCTTTTCCTCACTACTCCTAAGACAAAGCAAAATGGAAAAATGTTCACTACCATAATTCTAAAAATATTTTTAAATAATCTGCTAACTGGCTTACTCATGAATTCTCAAAAGATTATTTGGTGCTCTGGCCAGTTTGGCTCAGTGGATAAAAAATCAGCCCGTGGACTGAAGGGTCCCGGTTTCGATTTTGGTCAAGGGCATGTTCTTCGGTTGCAGGCTAGATCCCCACCCAGCCCTGGTCAGGCTGTATGAGAAGCAACCAAATGATGTGTACGGACACATTGATGTTTCTCTCTCTGTGTCTCTGCTTCTCCCTTACACTCTCTCTAAAATCAACGGAAAAATATCCTCGGGTGAGGATTAACAAACAAAAGTAAATTTAAAAAGTAAGAACCCAAAAAAAAGATTATTTGGTAAGGTTAAAAGAATTAAATTTGCCATACTATACACTTGACCATTTTGTTAAATACAAAAAAATACTATTATTAATTTTAGTTTACAAATCACTTTGGACATAGTCCATATAGGCCAAAGATTTTTTAAATATAATACTAAATTATTTGAGAAGGATCCCTTAGTTTCTACTATTTGTCCAATCCCCAAAACTATTAAGAGTTTCAGATTATTAACTTGAATACTTAATTTGAGAAAGTTGTTTAGTGATCTCATATCTCATATATCCATAATTTCTCAAAGAATGTGCTTGGCACACTAGTGTGTCACAATGGATTATGGATGTGTAGAAATATTGACTGCCTTAGCCCTCAGGGGTGGCTGGGCAGAGGCTAGAGCCTAGCTGCCTCATCCATTTATTCCACAATGCAGAGAAGTACAATTTTCTGTGTGTGATATAACTGGAAAGAATCTAAAATTACTTTTACACAGCAATAAAATAAACTACACCAATGAAGTGCTAATCATCCAGACAACCTAAGCAGGGTTAGAAACCTAGTGGTTACTAGGTTACACATTATCTGAATTGCAAGCAATTTGTTAAATCATCCTGTAGACTATAGCACAGAAGCTAAATTTGGAACTAGAATCACAGTCTAGAGTTATATGCTAACTAACCATAAAAGCTTCAAAGTTAAGGACTATCCCTTGGTATTTTCTTCTTATGCCCAATTATTTTGGCAATTATGATTAAATACCTAATCTCAAAAAAGGTTTTCTGCTTATCTCTTTCTGAGTAATTCATTCCTCCCTTTAAGTCAATTTACTTCAAATTTTACTTATTATAGAAAATATATCCAAAGAACTCCATATCCTTTTAGAAAGAATGAGTTAATAATCCATGTTAATAGTTTTCAAATTTCTACATCACTTGGTTTTATTTACTCCTCTTAATAGAAAAATGATTCATGTTTACAAGTTATAAAAGGAAAAAAATTAAGTGGTGTGCTTTGTCAACTTCTATATTTTCTACTCCTCCCTTCCCCACCCCAACTAAAAGAGAAAATAATAAACAAATTACCTATTGGACTGGTTTTCCTGCACAAATGGATAACATGTAATCAAGTAGCTGGGAATTGGAGTTGGTTCTATGCCAGAAACATTTCCATTATCATTTGGGAGTGCCATAGGGATCATAAATGTATCAGGATTCTTCTTCTGGGGAATAAATGGCTCTACCTCAGCTGACAGCTTGACATTCTTCAAAGAGAAAGTGAAACACATTATTAACAAATGAACAAAAAACTTAAGTAATATTAATTCACAATTTAACAAGTCAGTTTTTATAAACAGTAATTAGGTCTCTTTTCAGTATTCACAAAACAGCCAAAGGAACACAATGACAAATTAAAATAATTAAATATGATTAAGTTATACAGCAAAAGTCATTAAATAAAACAGGGGAAAACTTATCAAAGGCTACTACATTTCCATGAAATCATGTCTTAACAATCAAGAGTAGAAGGAAGTCAGTCAAACCTCAGAGTCCCCAAATAAAGTTGGTAGTAAGAAATCTAGCTCTGCAGACATAGCAATGTGTTTTGTTTTGTTTGGGTTTTCTTTCCCATAGCAATGTGTTTTTAATTAATTTTGTTTTGGGGGGGTCATTAAACAGTATTCTGAAGGATAATTATGTTTGTCTGAATAGTCTATTTCTGTCCTTTTCAGGAAATTAGATTAGCATGGTTAAGTTAAAAGGAAGGAAAATGTCTAAGATGAATTTAAAATATACATATATAAGGGGGAGAAAACTTCTGGTTCACAATTAAACTAGGAAAAAAATAAGTACTTCAGTTTCCCAGAAGATGAGCAAACTAAAGTAATTCAGAATATGTACTCCATTTTACTTTATTTTGTATCTTTTCTTATAATAAATCTAGAGATTCAAAAGATATTTTAAAAACTAAAGTATTTAAGAATGCACATATGGGTGACAAAACTATAAAGAAAAGTAAGTACGATCCATAAAAGTCAGGATAGGAATTACTGTTAGGAAAGAAGGAGCTGTGATTGGGAAGAAATTCTGGGGTGCCTGGCAACGTTCTGTGTCCTAACTTGGGTGTTACTTAGAAGGTATTCACTTTATATAATTCATTTAGCTGTCCATTGGTTTTAGGCAGTTTTCTTTTTGCATTTGTCATATTGAACAACACATTTTAAAAATTTAATTATAAAAAGAAAAAACCTATAGGCACATTCTGCAAAAGCAGAATGTAAAAAACCACATAAATATAAACCAGTAAGTGAAATGCAATCCAATGTTTCAACCAATCAAATCAATCACCTCAAATCAACAATCCTAACCAGAACTTTTCCCCAACAAACACACTAGGATAGCATTTATTAGAAGGTCTAACACCAAGGCAGAGTTCTCAGAATAAATTTCAGGCCTGTTTCTCAGAAAAGTAATCAATAACAAATCCAAGAAACACTAAAGACAAGACTTGATATGCTCAATATATAGGCTTATTCAGAAAAAAAATTTTTCTCTAAAAAGATTCCACTGGAAATTCAGAAGTACTTTTAAAAAAGGAGAAAGAAGATAATCTGAACTATATAGCAGTATTAATTCAATATCCTTCCTCAAATCTGATTTAACTTTGAAGTGTACTTTTATACTACTAACCAAATCTGAAGTAGATATAGGTCATTGAACTTACAAATATCTGAGAACTAAACTCAGTTTTTCAACACAGGAGGTAAAAACTCCTTCAAATGCTAATAAAATAAGCCAGTTCTCTTCACTATAACAGTCACTAGAATCTCAAACTTATTTATATAAGGCATAAAATAATCAACCTAATAAATGTTTCCCTAATTAGGGGAAAAAAGCTGATTTTCAACAATAATACACAGATAATGGAAGCTTGCTTTATAATGTATATAGTTTATACATATGCACAAGAAGGCAAACAAATCACATTTTAACTATACTAAAAACATAACTTTAGTATTTTTAAAAATCAAAAAGCCCTTTTGAACTTATATGAATTTTCTGAATAGTTTTATAAATCTGGATGAGAAGACATTAGGATTTGTTTTAAAACAAGGAATATGGTTACATCAAATTCTCAGTCTAACATGAAGAAAGGAGTACTATTAATATAATTATAAGGAAACAAAAAAATTTTAATAACATTTTTCTGGACACTCCCCCCAAAAAATAGTATCATACATTACTTTCGTAACAACAAATTCAAATTCTTGCTCAAGTAAAAAGTTGCAAGTTTTTTATACTAGTTTCATCTATACTTTTATTTAAGCATTTTATGAATTTAGGGAAGTCGCTGTTTAAAAGGTGTCATGCATAAATTATAATTAATATCTTCACATACACAGTACATAGGAGTAGGCAAAAATAGGTTAATAATTAATAATATAAATAATAAAAAAAAGCTCTGTGTTTCGAGTACTCACAACAGTAAACCTATTTTTGCCCACCCCTATATACCCTTAAACATTAAAGTTTGTACTGGTTTCTATTCTAAGTGCAATTCTAGATATCAAGAGTTCAACAATACAATTCACAAACACTAAAATGATCCTTTGTGTTCAGCAAAAAAGAGAATCTGCTGTAGTCAACAGCTGTACAAACAGAAGATGTCACTAGTAGGAACAGACTGGCTAACTTTCCCTTGTAGTTACAATTCTGTATGTTTTTAGAAGTTGTTTGTTGTGACTTGGGGCCTTCATTATAATACATCAAAATGCAGCATCTGCTGTTTTCAGACCTGAAATGTAATGTTAAGATAGTGAACTATTCTTAAAATTCCATAAAATAAACCCTGTATAGATAATACATTAAGCAAGCAACAGGTTCTGGCAATATTTCAATTATACTAGCATAGAAATTAAAGAAAAATGTCTTACACAGTGGAGAACAAAAACATTTTGAGAAAATTAGACTAGTTACTTCATGTAATATTCTTCAGTTTGAATTTTGGTGTTTAGTCTCTCTACCTTTGCCAAAATCTATTTTTTAGAAATCAGAAATTTTATAGCAAGTAGTTGTCTCCTTAAAGTAAAGAAAATATAAATATGGTATAAGTCTAACTACAAAGAACAAATTCCTGTATTAATTGCTTAAAAATACAACACTACATAATAAAATTACCTTTCTCTTTGAAAAATTATTTCAGAATTTTCCAAACTAATGAAAAATCATAATTATCCCAGAAACATGTATTGGAAAAAAAGTTACACATTAATTTTAAATTCTGTATATATTAAAACAAATGTCAATAATAAAACCTTATTAATGTGAATAATCTAGAAAACCCAAGAAGTCCTCAAAACATGAAACTATAAAAACCTCATTAAGTGCTCTTTAAAATGAGGTTTTTATTAAACAAATGCATTCAGATCACTGAAAGTCTTTATAATTCAATAAATATGCATTGAGCACATATTCAGGAAAGAGCACAGGATAGACAGGTTTATGGAAAATGGGTAAACATTATTACTAAGCACACAAATCAGCAGGAAATGTACATTAAACCCCTCCAAGATAGAACTTCCTGAAGAGTGCGAATAATTTTCCCAGATTAAGCAACAGAAAAATGTCACCCACTTAATATTAAGACTGGGAACATAGTAAGGAACTCTCCCACAGTGAAATTTCAGTATGTACCACACACCTACAGAAAAAAATACGATCATGGAAAGCCTCCACATTCTTACTATGTTAAGGTAGAAATCTGATATATCAAATATTAAGGTATTTTATATGTTATGGCAAAAGATAAATGTCTTCTAAATGAAAAACATTTTAATGCTTAAGAGATACCTGCTAGCTGTATTGTTTTCTGATTGGAATGGCTTACAATGAAAGTAAACCACTTGCCAAAATAAACTTCAGTAGTTATACATAAAAAAAAAAAAAATCAAAGTATTTAACTTAGACTCTGCCCATTTGCTTTGCTATTCAGATATTTCCCCCTTTTCTTAAAACAAACTGCATCTAATCCTGTTATGATCTGGTGGTGCTTTTCTAAAAACCCATTTTCTAAATTTAATATTAGTTTTTGGATTATTTTATTCATGTTTTTACATTTTCTCCCCTGCTTTTGTGGGTCCCCCGCCCCCAACTCCTTGCCTTGGGTGCTTAATTTTTATTTTCCTTTTAATATGTTTAACAATGGAAGTATTTATACTATACATTTGCCTCAGACACGTCTGTAGGTTTTCACTGCAGCATGTGATTACTTTTTCAGTAACATAAAATTCTACTTTTTTTACTTCCTCTTAGATTTAAGGGCTTAGGGGAAAACTAGAGGCCTGGTGCACAAAATGCACTGGGGGGGGGGGTGTCCCTTAGCCCGGCCTTCGGCCTTTGCCCTTCGCCCTCTTGCAGTCCAGGAGCCCTTGGGGTATGTCCGACTGACGAGGAGCAGGCCTAAGCTGGCAGTCGGACATCCTCAGGGCTACCGTGGAGGCAGGAGAGGCTCCCATTGCCGCTGCACTTGCCAGCTGTGAGCCCGGCTTCTGACTGAGTGGTGCTCCCCCTGTGGGAGCATACTGACCACCAGGGGGCAGCTCCTGCATTGAGCATCTGCCCCCTGGTGGTCAGTGCACATCATACTGACTGGTCGTTCCGCCATTCGGTCGATTTGCATATTAGCCTTTTATTATATAGGATGCCTTTTTAAATTTCCAAATGGCATTTTCACTAAATGAGCATTATTTACTTTCATTTTTTTATTTTAAAAATCTGTTAAAACAGATTACTAGTTTATATTCATAAAGGCAAACTATAATTATGTATTACATTTTATAGTAATTTACTTAGAATATGTTTAATTGCAGTTTATACATTACTTAAAGGAAATAATTAAAAGCCAGATAATTTTGTATGTGTATTGGTAAACAGCACTTTGTATGAAGTCATGTCTATTTATTATACATTTGCTTTTCTAAGAATTAAAGACAATAGTGATCAAGAACGTTGTCAATTTTTAAAAAACAAAAAAAAATATCCCTATCTAATGTTATTGTACTAAAAATTTAAGTCAATGTTTAAATTACTTAATTCAAAGGAGACTGTAAACCTCAAGTATTCTGTCACTTCTAAGGCCATTGTTGTTGTTTTTTTAATCTCAAAACACTGTTGTAAATTTTCTAAAAATAGATACACTAAAGCCTTTATAAACAAAATAAACTCCATGATTTATTCTCCACATCCCTTTACACCAGCTTTTCTTTTTCTTTTTTTTTAAGGACAAAAAAATGCATTATACCAAGCCATATCTGTTCTTAGAACATCTAATTCTGGCAGTTAAAATTAAGCTACTTGCTTTGATTTAAAACAGTCTTGCTAAAAGATAATATTCCTGAAATTCTCTTCTGGTTATAAGATTCTTTCATATAGTCATTATTGCAATTAACACTATTATCTAGCACATATTCCTAATAACTTTTTATAATCTTGATCAAGTTTTTATAATCTTGACCAAATATATACAATTTATCTTTTTAATCAGATATTTTCTTAAAAGTTACACTGTGTATTACTCCAGGGATTTCAATTAGGTTAAGATGAAATGCAGAAAGTTTATATTAAGTACTTTAAAAGAAAATTTACCTTCTATTAATTACTAACCACTCCAATAATATAATAAGTTATAAATGCTGTAAGCATTCCAGAAATTCTGAATATAAACCAAACACTGGTTTAAAATGAAAAAACAAACAAAAAACACATAATCATTTGTGAGGAAAAATGAAAATTCAGCACATTATCACATATATTTTTTATAATTTTATAATTACCTATCTAAATTCACTTCATTAGTAAAAATATAAAAGTATATTCCTAATAACCTGAAAAAGCCATTGCATTACTCT
Source organism: Cnephaeus nilssonii (assembly GCF_951640355.1). Lineage (NCBI taxonomy): Eukaryota > Metazoa > Chordata > Mammalia > Chiroptera > Vespertilionidae > Cnephaeus > Cnephaeus nilssonii. Next base: position 50,969,785 of record NC_137075.1, read on the forward strand.
GGTAAAGTAGAAACAATCAAGAACCCCACTAAGTTGAGAAATCTCAGTTCTAGACCCAATCTACCATTAAGTTAATGGCAGCTTTTTTTCAATGATGGATCCCTTTGAAAATATCATGAAAATAATGGAATCTTGCCCCAGAAATATGCTAATATAAAATGAAGCACCTGCCATCCAGGTCAACCAGGGACCCCTGAATTAACGGCCTATAGCATGAACTAGGCAAAGTAGCATCACTTTTTTGGATCTTGACTTCTATGTGTGGGGTAATACAAGGGAGTGGTTGAAATTTTTCTCTTACTTAGGATCAGGCTGGGGAAGAGGGAGGAGGTACTGGAGGAAAAAGAATGGAAACAATGTTTTTTTTTTCTAATTCTTAAATTTCTACAAGATTTTAAATAGGTTGTGGACTTTGAAAAAATGTAGGATGAAAGAGGAAGAGGCTCTCTAGTTCAAATAATTTGCTCATAGCACTTGCTGTTAAGATAATCACACACAAGTGATCATCTAAATAGTTAATTACATTTCCTCTAGGATGAAAGAACCATAAGTATACATGTGGTAGCATTCTGGTTATAGTTCTGGCATCATGGTATAGGACCAAAATGTTTAACCCTTTAATTAGTGACACACATACAAGAAAATCATTCAAGAAAATATCCTATTACTTTGTCTCGGGCATTTTTAAGATACCTTAAAATTTTGTTTTTCACTAAAACTGTATATAGGCCTTACATAGAATATACTCTGGGTTAAAAGGAAAGCCCATATATATTTGCCAAGACGCTCCAGTCAATTTTGCTTTGGTAAATCAACGTATTGTTTTATAAACTCATTTGTGTTTTCAGAGTCATATTCACATAAAGCTTTTTTTAAATGACTAAAGCTTTTCTAGAAACAAATATACAGAACTAGGAAACTGCTTTGCCTGCTACAAGAGCCCAACTTCTAAATCAAAACTGGCTTTGACTAGCAACATATAATCAATTATAGAGAGGAATTCGGGAAATCCTGTCTCATTAAGGTGTTAATCATCCACTTGTAAAATAATTAGGCAAATCACTAATCTCTCCTTTTGCTTCATCTGTTAAGGCTAGTTCATCACTGGGCAAGGCCTTCAATTGAAGAGGGGAATGGAGAGTGAATAAACTTCGGACTCCATCAAATTTCCGTCATTTCAGAGAAGTCTCAAGATTGGAAATTACTGAAACGTTTTGGGGGAAATAAAACATTATTTCATATTATTTTTTTTTAGTTGTGATGACCACTTAAAAAATCCCTGCCTCCTAGCACCTACTTAGCAAGGATAATCCAGAATTTGGTACAATTAAAAACAAGACAGACACTATGGGACTTCTTTGTGGATCGCTTCCATGAATTCAGGCTTCGGGTCCTATACCCTTAAGATATAAGCTTGATTTTTAAAAGACACTGATTTTTGCAAAATAATTAGGTAGAAGGGCAAGGGGAAGCCGTAGTATTTCATATCTTAAAGGGAACACCTCCTTTAAACCACTGTAGAAACAATGCTTCGCTCAATGGCACGCAGATCTAAAGAAGCCCAGACCCCCCTCCTCTGCGGCTACCACTCGCTCTGGACAGGCTTTCTGGGTGAGGAGCCTTCAAAAGCCTTCCCACCTGGAAAACACATTCCAGAACTGACGGGAGGGGGGAGCGTGGGGCAGATTCGGTTGGAAGTTACAAGCCCTCCACTCCGGGAGCACGGACGACTTGGGAGTCTTCGGGCCCCTCTCCCCAAGCCAGGGAGGAGGGGCAAAGGCGAACCCCGAGCCGGGGCGGGGGACGGTAAACAAGGCTGGGAGAGTGCCCCTGCCCGCGGCAGCACCGGGAACAATGCAGCGGAGCGGGGCGCCGCCGGGCTCCCGCGCCCCAGGAACCCGGGGACTCCGGCGGTCCGGGCCCAGGCTTGGAGACCGGGGCCCGCCGGGAGGAGGCGGCCACCCCAGCCCCCGGCCCGGCTGGCCCGGCCCCAGCCCGCGTACCTGCTCTGCTGGGGCTCGGTCCATGGCGCCTGCAGCCGCAACGGGCCCGCTTAATCAGTGTGGAGAGCGCCTCGGGCCGCTTTCTCCATGGCCCCCCGCTCGGGCTGAGACCGGGCTCTGGACCTCCGCCCCTATCTGGCTGGCCCCGACGCAGAGTCCGGCTGCGCCACAGGCGGCGGAGGTGGACCCAGCTTCGGGAGATGGAGGAGGCGGTGGCACCTTCGGGGAGGGATCATCTGGGACGGAAGCCGAGACGGGCCGAAATAAGCGGAGGCGCAGTCGGAAATGGCGGCGCGCGGGAGGGCGGGGCGGGGGCGGGGCCGAGAGGGGCAGTGGGCGGGGCGAGGGCGCCGCCGCCGGCTCACCTGCAGGCTGTCCCGGTGGCGGTCCTAGGGACAGGTGCCGCCCGGCCGCCCTGCGCTGGGCATTGGACTTAACTGCCCCTCTGGACTGTTAAACTGGAGGCATACCAGCCACTTGGGACTCAGGACGAGTCTTCAGGGGCCACACAGACCACGTCATTAACCCAAACCACCTCTTAGTGAAGTTGTACGAGTTTTTCATCTGCCCACTGGACATACGATCCTTCCTTATGTTACCAGCGAAAGGGAGTCATGACTGTAAAGGAAAATCCCATAGACCATGCCGTCCCACAGACAATTATGTATCCTCTGGGATGTTACTGTTTCCACTGCACTTATGGATCAATCGTTCCTTTTATCTCCAGCTCATCGGCTCCGTGGGGAAAGAGACTGGCGTGAAACTGGACACTTGCGGAGCCTGGCAGACTTCCCCTGGGCATCTGTCTCCTCGGGTGCACCGTCCAACAAACACCCCTTCCCAGAAGAGTTCTTGCTTTGCTGGTCAGCTCCCGGGTGAGGAAGAAAAGTAAACACCCACATAAGCTAAATGATACAGAAATGAAAGAAGAGAGCAGAGGCTACTCCTGTTTGGGGGACTGATGGGTGTGGAGATTTGAGCTGGAAAAAAAGAGTTTTTAAGAAGTTTGCTGTGTCATGCTTCAGGGAACATCGGTAAAAACCTGAATTACCTTTTCAGTTCGTCTCGGACTAACTTGTTAGTCTGGTTTTACTTGGATAGGACTCCATGAAGAGGCTGGTCTGTGAAGCCCCTGACTTGTACTTAAGCGGATCATGTATTTTGACCTGGTGACAGATGCTACATTGGGTTAACAAGAGTTACACCATTGCCCTGGCCAGTGTGGCTCAGTTGGCTGGGCGTCATCTGGTGCACCCTTTTGATAGGTTGTAGGTTCCCCTACTCTCTCTCTAAAAACCAATTTTAAAAAATTATTAGAAAAAGACTTAAATCAAGGCTGGCAGTTAAACCCTTTGTAAGGAGCTCTCTCTCTCTCTCTCTCTGTTTTATTAACTCTTATGCCTCTTCAAATTATCCATATATGTGTGTATACATATTTATGTGTTTAAATGGCACATGCATGTATGACTGTTACACACATGAGCAGTTCATGTAATGTTAGGTGCCTCGTGTCTATCAATGAATACTGAATGAGCTTAGGTTTGCTCAGGAAAACTAAGCTATTTATAAGATGTAGTTATGTAAAGTAACAGATGATCATCCTCCACAATTTTCAGACAGAAAGAACTCTGAATTTTTAGTGTCTCCCCACTAGTGGTTTCTAGCCATAAGATACCCCCATCTGAGTAAAAAGGTAATAAGAATGCAATAATAATTCAGTCATAAAAATAGTACAGTGCTTAGGTTTTCTTTCTGAGGAAACTGAAACATAGGCTCTCTAAGGATCTTTCCACAGCATGGGATTTTTATTCTCTTGTTGAGAATCTCCTATGTACAGGACATTTATTTAAAGTTTAAGAACAGAATTATAAGAAATTATAAGAATAAAATGTTACAGTGTCCTCCATTTTTAACATAATCCTGGAAAAGACTGAAATAGCTATTAGAATAAAAAAATTAAATTATGTGAAGAAAAAGAGGACATTTAAAAGCATTTAATTATTTCGTTCAGCAACAAATATTTAATGTGCCAGGTGCTATGCTAGGCCTGGAGGTATAGCCGTGAAGAAGGCCCTGTGAGAGCAGAGAACATGTTTGTCTTGTGGCCAAGTCATACATAGAACCAGAAACTACAAGTGAGCTGAGTGTCATGAAAAAGAAAGTTCAATAGGTTTTACCATATTGTGAGACAGAAGATCAGCGAAGTCATAGCTAAGTAAATAGCATTTAAGCAAAGACCTAAAGGGTGCATAGGAATTATGATATGTGCAGAAGAAGTAGGAAAGCGATTCCAAGCAAAGGAAATGGCATGTGTGAGGACTCTGAGGTAAGAGAAAACCCAGCATTACACTTAAGGAGCACATTCCTTAAAATGAGAGTTCAAGATGCGGGGTAATCCAATAGAGCAGGGTGTCTGAGAAGGTCAAAGGGATAGGATATGAAACTCAGAGGCAGAAATTGGCCTCAGATGGGAGTAGAGCATGTTGTCCTCAATAATAGAAGGGAAGGAACAAAGAATAGATGTGGCTGCAAGTACATTTATAAGTTGAAGGAAGGCTTAATGGCTTCTATCTTCTCAGTGAAGCAGAAGGCAAGGTTATCTGCTGACAATGGAGGGAGACAGAGTTGTGATGATCATATGTTTGTCAAAATTCAGCAAATAGATATTTAAGACTCGTGCATGTTATTATATGTAAATTTTACATCAAAAGAAAAAAACTGTAAATAAATATTGAACTCTGGTTTTAACAAATGCATGAACCTATGCAACCCAAATTTCTATCAAGATATAGAATGTTACCATTACCCCTGTGGCTTTTAAAACTTCGCTACTTATATCAAATGTTTATCTAATTCAGTATTGTATCCTTACTACCTATGCTAGTGCCTGGCACAGAGAAAGTGCTTAGTACATATTTGTTGAATAAATGAACGTGTGGTATTATATTAAATCGGGATTCTTTCATCTAGGGTTGGGTTTTGTTAGGCTTGTGCATATTATTGAATAAGCAGGATTGAGTAGGAAGCGAGAACAAAATTATTGTATATTTTACTCCACTGTCTCTCCAAAAACTCTGAGGGCTACTTCTTTTACTGGCCGGGATGAAATCTCATGAAGGTGATGCAAACTTCGTTCCAACTTAAAGCTTTTCCTTTTCCCAAGTTCAGTTTTGCTTCAGGCCAGAATGCTGTAGTAGGGGGACATGGCAGAGGCCATGTTTATTTTTGCTTTCTTCCTTTGTCATTTCCACCTCCTCCACCTTCACTACTCACTGATTAAGCTTTTAGATTCTTCCACCTTTGTGTTTTGATGGGAAGGTGTCTTAGATGCATCCCATGTATGAAGTCACTTCTGGGAACCACATATGACCTCAGCCCGTGATCTTCTGAGGGTTCAAGCTGTTTTCTTAGCGAGGCTCCCTTTTTAAATGACTTCAGAAAGAGTTCTCTCCTACCATCCCTGGGAACATTTTGTTGATTTATCACATATCCATCCATCCATCCCTCTATCAAACCATTAATCCATCTTATTTTTGGTGCATAACAAAATGAATTGTCAACATCAGCACACTTTCCCCTGGGAACAATTTATGTATCCACGGTTGTTAGAAATGCAACTTGTTTCCAGTGTCTCTCTCTGTGTCTCTTTAGTTTGCCTTTGGTTTCCTCAGGTCCCTGTATTCCCTTGTATCAAGTTCTCCAAGTGTTTCCCTGAAAGCTCCTCTCACCATAGCTTGAAGTAAGCATCTCTTTTTTCCCCATTGGAGGTGTAGGTAGGTATCAGATATCTCCAAAGCAATACTCTTCATGAGTTATCAGTCCCCCCACCTCACCTCACCCCCACCCTGTATGGGCTGGAGATGAGTGATGAATAATGCTAAGCCACAATTCCTTGCATATCTTAGCAATACCCCTTATAGGCCATGTGACTTTGAAAGTCACTTAAATCCAGCCAGTGTGGCTCAATGGTTGAGCATCGACTATGAACCAGGAGGTTTAGCTTGATTCCTGGTCAGGGCACATGCACAGGTTGTGGGCTCGATCCCCCGTAGGGGATGCACAGGAGAGCATGCACCTCACTCAGCCCCAAAACTTAAGTGATGGCTCACCGCCTACTCCAAGTGCATTCTGTGCTTTTCTCCCTCCCTGACTCTGCTCATATGGTTCTTCTTCCTTAGCATACTCTTCCCATCTTGCAACTCATTTCCTTCGTTTCCTGGATGAAAAGAATCCTCCGCAGAATTCCTCTAACTTGTTGTGCCACATCCTGCCTTAAATTGTTTGTGTGCTGTGTATCATTTTTATGTAGTTATTTTCCAGAATGTACACTCTTCAAGAACAGGAATGAGCTTGCCATTGTAGTTGACATAGTCACCAGAAGAAGGAAGGCTATTATTGTTATTATTATTATCATTATTTTAAAGATGTTTACTAGCTCCCAAGTAATTCAATCCTCACCCAAGGACATGTTGTTTTTTTAATTGAGTCTAGGGAGATGGAGAGAGAGAAATATCGATGTGAGAAAGAAACATCAATCAGTTGCCTGCTGTATGCGCCCCGACTGGGGATTGAACCCTAACCCTTTTGTGCACTGGATGATGCTCTAACCAAATGAACCTCACTGGCCAGGGCGAAAGAGAGGTAATTAAGTGGTACATTTAAATAGCAAACCCTCAGCTCCAGTGAGAATACAGGCTGCATGTGAATAAAATAAAATTAGAAGATGATAGCATCCAAAAATAATTGTGGCTGGTAGGATCAACCACATGAAAGATCAACAACTATGAACTGCCTTATGAAAAATCAGTTTAGTTAAGAGTGAACTGAAGAGGAATGAGTGGATTGCATAAATGGACTCTGAGAGCCAGATAAAGAGTTAGACACGGCATTCATTTTTATGGCAGTGAGGTCTTCCGGCCAGCCAGCTAAAAACAGGAAATCACGTCCCAGATTTATTATGATGTCCTTCAGATTATTTTCATGAACTATTCCAATTCTTAATCTTTTTTGGAGGACACTCTCTTCTGATAGGAGAAACAATAAATCTTTGACATTTCCCCTCCATTCGGAAGTGCTATATAATCTGAAATTGAAAAATCTCCTTCAACTCAATGTTTTTTTTGGGTCCTGCCTTTAAAAACGTTTGTTAACAAGCTATCTAGATTTTTCAAATTAGTGACGCATACCCTCCGCTCCCCAAAGCTAGGTTCTTTCTGAAATGTCCTTTGTGAACCGGCAGGAATTCACTTTATCAGCAGGCCTGCTTTTTGGAACCAGTAGTTTACGAAGCTCAGCCTCTGTAACTCTTGTTACTAAATTTCCCTAAGACTTCCAACCAACTGGACTGAGCAAGACATGTCTCACCAGTCTCGGAAGGGAAAATGAGAAGTGCTCATTAACTAACAAAAGCTGGCAGAAATAAAGCCTCTGGAAAAAGTCTTGTTCATGCATTGCAGATGAGAGAATTTGGTTTTATCTCTTTTCTTGAGTTTTAAATGTTTTTGCATAAATAATATCATGGCAAGGAGAGCAAAATAAAAAGAAAATCACCCACAAAATGACCTTTCTAACATATGGGGGATTTTTTTTCCTCGTCTCTGTTCATCTACCTTCCTAATGCCGCGACCCTTTAATACAGTTCCTCATGTTGTGGTGACCCCCAACCTAAAATTATTTTCATTGCTACTTCAGAACTGTAATTTTGCTACTGTTATGAATTGTAATGTAAATATCTGTATTTTCCGATGGTCTTAGGTGACCCTGCTAGCGGTTCTCAACCTGTGGGTCGCGACCTGTAGCAAAATTACAGTTATGAAGTAGCAATGAAAATAATTTTATGGTTGGGGGTCACCACAACATGAACTGTACTAAAGGGTCGCGGCATTAGAAAGGTTGAGAACCACTGCTCTATATGCATAAATACCTATACGACATAGTTTGTAGTTAAGTAACCTGGAGGCTCTGAGGCCTGTCTTACAATGGAGTGCCAGCCCACTCTCTGGAAATGAGGTAGGAAGAAATCACTGCCCTTCCCTCGTCCTCCCAGCCCTGTCCCTCCCCATAAATGGGATCTGGGAGCTTGTGAGGAGCCGGAAGCAGACTAGGGGAATATGAGAGATAAGGCCCCACCATATGGGCCCAAGGTAAGTCTCGGTCGGTCTGTGCATGACCCAAGAGGTCCAGAGACCCTAGAACATGAAAGGGTTTCTTCACAAGATGTCACACACCATGTCCACCTCTTCAAACAATAGCTGCAATCTTCATGTTGACGATTATATGAAATCAATACTCTCTTGCCAAACTATCTAGGCCCTGCATTATCTCAGCCTGTGGGTAGAAGGTAGTATTAGATGAATGTTGACAGAAAAAAAAGATAATATATAATATATTACATTTTAGGATATATGTTATATATTTAGGGTATATAAAACCCTAAAATTGTGTTGGAGATAGGGAAGGCATTAATATTTCCCTGTAGTGATTTCATCCCCCCAAAGTCAATAAGAAACGACAGAAGCAAGGTGTTTTTATTGTTTCACCTGCTTATTAACCCCCAGCCTCTTACCCCGTCCTTTCACAATCTGAGCCGGAGGAGCTCTTAAGGGAAACGATAGCAATCCTGGGCCTGTTGCTTCTGACTGGCAACGAGCCAGCCCTTCCCCGGCCAGCAGGCCTTGGGGTCTCTAGATTCCCAGCTGTGCTGAGTCCTAACAGGTTACATTTCAGGAGCTTTCAACTGGTCAAGGTCTCTGGAAGTGAAGCAATGAGAACTACCGCCACCCACCAGCAGTCAAGAATGCGGATCTAAAACAGTTGTTCACAATGATCCTCTACTGAGTAGTAATAATAGCTTACATTGATTGTGCCAGAAATAGTGCTGAGACCTCTACAGAATGTGTCTCACCTCTCTCTCTCTCTCTCTCTCTCTCTCTCTCTCTCTCTCTCTCTCTCTCTCCCTCCTTCCCCCTAAATTCTGTATCAGAGGAACCTGAGACTTAATGAGCTTACATAAGATCCAGTCCAGTTAGAAAGTGGCAGAACTAGCCTGGCCAGCATGGCTCAGTGGTTGACAATCAACCTATGAACCAGGAGGTCACAGTTCAATTCCCCGTCAGGGCACACGCCTAGGTTGTGGGCTCCATCCCCAGTGTGGGGCATACAGAGGACAGCCGATCATTGATTCTCTCTCATCACTGATGCTTCTATCTCTTTCGCCCTCTCCCTTCCTCTCTGAGATCAATAAAAATATATTAAAAAGAAGAAGAAGAAGAAAGTAGCAGAACTAGAATTTGAATACAGCAAGCAAAGGGGCGTGTGTGTAAGGCTGCCACCCTTCCCTGATGTGAGCCAAGGCAGGAGACCCTTGACTGTTTGACGTGGATCTCAGCCCTGTTCTGTGCTGAGCTGGGCAGGCCTCTTCAAGGCCGTGTCTCCTCTCTCGTGCCCTTGCCCTGGTCGTGACTCTAGTTGTACTGCTGGCTCCTCAGTCCAGCCCGAAATGCCCTGGAGTAGAAAATAGCCTCAAACCTAGTAAGGTGATCAGACTGAGACAGAGAGAGGAACTAGGGGTCTGTGGGCAAAAGGTCCTCTGGCAAGTCCACACACCTGTCACGGGGAAGCAGCTTTGGACGTCCCACCACCTGGATCAAAGAAAAGCAGCCGCTGCGGCACAGCTGCTCCAGGGACTCAGCTGTCCATCCGTGTGTGTTCATACATTTTCCCAGGGCACAGGGAAATCTGTCATCTCCTTCGCAGGCAATAAATGTGTCCATTCCAAATGACAGAAAGCCAGTGTGTTTGTGAGGAGGCAAGGGATAGGCAGTGAGAAAACAAAAGGAGAGAAGAAATGAGAACAACAATTAGCATGACGACAAAAGAATGCAAAAACACACATATTCCCCCATCTCTATTCACCACACCAAGTCTCCTTTTCATTGTCTCCTGGGGCTTTCATGATCTTCCTTCTCCATTCTGTCACCCCTTTTCCTTTTTTCATCTCTCCATTTTTTACTCTTTCCTTCTCTGCCTGTTTTCTCAGCCTGAACAAGCTCTTGACTCAGAAGTATGCAGCCCTAAAAGAGCTGCTAGCCCTGGCTCCGGAGTATGACTCATTGCCCCATTGCTATGAACTGAGTGAGACATTAAGTCCACACCACCCGGTGTCCCTGCTCTCACTGAGGTCAGGTGCTGTGGGTAGCAGTACCATCGCAGCACTTTCAAAGGTATAACTCAGTTCAGAATCTGCCTACTCCACCCAGGGCCCCGTGGCGGCCATGGCAGCCTTTGAACTATTATCACGTGTAACATCTTGCAGTTCCGCTGCTGCAGGGGAAAGATGTTTGCATGCTGTGGGAATCTATGACTCAGTGCTGCTACCCTTATTCCTTCTGAGATAACAGCGTTGGTGATTCTGTACCTGTATGTTCTTGAAATTGTATGTTAGAGCGATTGGTTTGGACTTGGTTTCCAAAGCATCAAGGTATTCTTTTTACTGCCAGGGGAAAGTATGTCTGAGGGACATACACTGAGTGGCCAGATGATTATGATCTCTGAATGCATAATAATCTGGCCACTCAATATATATACTCTAATATATATATTAGAGGCCCGGTGCATGAATTTGTGCATGGGTAGGGTCCGGCCAGTCTGGCCAGGGGGAGGGGACATGGGTGGTTGGCTGGCCTGCCTGCTGGTTGAACTCCTGGTCAAGGGGACAATTTGCATATTAGCCTTTTATTATATAGGATATACACTGAGTGGCCAGATTATTATGCGTTCAGAGATCATAATAATCTGGCCACTCAGTGTATACCATATGCAGAGGGAAATAATGCAATGCTGTAGAAAGTTGGACAACTTTAAGTGGTAAAATTCACTCTCTAGGACTCTTGGGAAGAGTGCTAAACCATTCATTCATTCAACACATATTTAAATATGTCAGAAGTGATGCATGCTATAAATAAAATTACAGTTCAGTAAAAGGGGTAAAATATATAGGAGGGCTATATTAGATAGGCTGGTCAGGGAAGGTCTCACTGAAACAGTGACATGTAAGCAGAGCCCTGAAAAAAATATAAGGAGTGAGCCAGGCAAACATCTGGGGAAGAATGTTCCAGCTAGAAAAGACAACATAGGTAATGACCTTGAGATGAAAATGTGCTCGGTGAGCTTGAAGAACAGCAAGAAGGCAGTCAAATTAGGACAGACTCGGGAGGAAAGCAGGGCAGTCACAAGGCCATAATAAATAATTTTCATTGGATTGTAAATGTGGTGAGAAATCGCTGGAAGGATTTGAGTAAGAGATGTCAAGATCTGATTTTTTAAAATTATTATTTCTTTAAATTTGCTTTAGAGAGATCGATCACTCTGGCCTCTAGTTACATAATAGACATAGGAGAGCGGGGGTGGAAGCAGGAAAGCAAGTGAGAAGGCTATGAGAGTAGCCAAAGTAAGAGGATGAGGGCTTTCAGGTTTGAGGTACATTTTGTAGATAGAGAAAAGAGGACTTGGTGATGGGTTGGGATATGGGTTGTGAGGGAAAGAGAGGATTCAAGATCACCTTTAGATTCTCGCCCTGAGCAGTGGGTAAATGGTGGAGCCATTTACTGAGACTGGGGGAGTGTGGGAAGAAGGTAGTCAGTCCAGTGTTCTGTTTTGCACGTAGTGAATTTGAGATTGCCTAAGACACACAACTGGAGATGCCAAGTAGAGAGTTGTTAAGCAAGCCTGGAGCTCACTGAGAGGTGCTGTTTACCGTGAGGTTGACTAAGACACACTTCTTACCAAAATTAGTCAGTAGTTAGATATGAATTTCACAAAAGGAATTCACCTCCTCTGAGGGCACTGTACTCCATCTTGCAGAACCCTGCTCTCATGTGTGTGTGCTACGTGTGTGTGTGTGGGGGGGTAGGTGGGTGGGAGGGTATTAAGTGAGATGTGAAGGGATTACCTGGCTTATGGAGTTCATAATCAAATCTAGCAATTGTGACTCGTGAGCAACTGATATTTAACATTTCAAAAGGGCCCCAACTGTGTGCTCCTTTAAATATTGTCCATAACCTAGGCAGGGACTGGCCAAGAAGAGCCGCTGAGCACATGGAATGCATGTTCCATCATATCTGCAGATTACTTTCAGACAGACTAACCACTTTTGAAGGATGTAGTGAGTCACAGATTAAAGATGTGGAGCATGGATTTTGCACAAGAAAAGGCCGCCTTGAAAGAGCATACTGTTTAAATGCTGCTGGAGAGAAGCCCAGCGTTTATGCCATAGGGTCATATCACCTGACATCAGATGATCCAGATTATTCACAGGACACTGAGGTCCAAGATTGCATCATATTCAGTAGGAGGAGGATATATGCCTCGGGATACATCAGAGTATTTAACAGGATTAATAAATAGCCATGCACACAAATATGGAAATTTTTTCTCAGTCATGGCATTTCAAGAATATATAAAGTCCAAGCTGGTTTGGCTCAATGGCTAGAGTGTCAGCCTGTGGTCTGAAGGGTCCCAGGTTCAATTCCAGTCAGGGGCACATGTCCAAGTTACGGGCTCGATCCCCAGTAGGGGACATGCAAGAGGCAGCCGATTAATGATTCTCTCTCATCATTGATGTTTCTCTCTCTCTCTCCCTCTCCCTTCCTCTCTGAAATCAATAAAAATATATTTTTTAAAAGAAGAATCTATAAAGACTTTGCCCACAATATTATCTCTTAAGGTGTTTTGCCAGAATTACCCAATAAGCCAGGACTTCTTCAATGTTCACACAGCTGATCTTGCCAAGGACTTCTTTGTGGAGAGGGTATCACTTGTCCTTTCTAGAGAAGTTTCTGGGAAGGAATGCAAGGACCTAGGTGCAGAGCATCTTAACCAATAGAAAATCTGATTGCAAAAGGTGTCAGAATTCTCAAAGTATTTCCCAAGAGACTGGGAGCTTATAAAGCTCATTCTAGCAATGTTCCCTTTAACTGGGTCAACTGTTTGCCTCCTCCTTCAAGGGAGTTGCTCACCAACCAGAACCCATTATCGTACTCACTCACTTGAAAATTAGATGGGTATATATTTGCTATTAGAAAAACATATGAAGAGTTTGGTTATTTTATCAAATGAGGTCTCTTCAAACCAGTTGCATGTACCACTCTGGGCTGTATCAATTGTCTATCCAATGGGCAGAGACTTTGCATGGGTCAGGTCAGAGTTTTGAGTCCAGCTTTGCCACTTACTACTCTGGTGGGCAAACTTGAGCAAGTATAAAATTGGAATAATAATAGTACCTACCTCATAGGGTTACTGTGAGAATTAAAAGAATGCCTAGAACATAGACAGCTCACAATAAATGGTAGCTATTATTATTATTATTATTATTATTATTAACATCATTTTTGAAAAGCTTATCGGCAAAGAGATTCTTTGGAACTATAACGCACTACAAATAAGATATTTAAGTAGACCTTCATTACATTTCTGAAGTTAGTTAACACCATGTTATTTGTAATTTCAGGAACTGAAGTTTAATATAAATCTTCAAAATTGTCAGGGACGTTTTAAAACTTGATTTTTAGAGAGAGGAAGGGAGGGAGAGAAAGAAACATTGATCTGAAAGAGAAACATCCATCGTTTGCCTCCTGCACATGCCCCAACTGGGGATGGAACCTGCAACCTGTGTATGTGGTCTGACCGGGAATCAAACCCACCACTTTTGGTGTATGGGATGATGCTCCAACCAAATGAGCCACACTGGCCAAAGAAGTGATTTATTTTTCTTTTTAATTGAGGTGAAATTCACATAGCATAAAGTGTACAATTTAGTGGCATTTGGTAAATTCACAATATTGTGCAACAATCACCTCTATTTAATTCCGAACCATTTTCATCACTCCCTAAGGAGACCCTTACCCATTAAGCAATCATTTCCCATTTCCCTGCCCCCCAGTGGTTTAGTCCCTGGCAACCACTAAACTTTCTGTCTCTGTGGATTTACCAATTCTGGATATTTCATATAAATGGAATGCTACAACATGTGACCTATTGTGTCTGGCTTCTTCCATGTAGAGTGACTTATTGTTGAAGATGAAACTGCAGCTCTCCAAAGAATCACCATCCCATCATCTCTGATATCTTCAGAATTTTCCAATGCTTAATAGAGACCCTGTGCTCTAGAATTTCAGATTCTATCCTCTCCAAAGAAATGCTTGATTCAACAGTAGTAGATAGATTGTTGGGAAAACTTAAGGAAGTTCTAAATCAATAAGTCAAGTATCTTAAACAAATGATGCCTTGTACATCTGGAGATTTTGGCAATGGTGCAGTTCAACCCTGTCATTTATAGAGAAGGACTTTAAGACCTAGTATTCCTTTCTTTGGCTACTATAAGACACATACAATTCTTGATCGACTTATTATAAAACCAGTTTCTCTAAGGAGATTGTACAATGTGCTAGTGCCCAATGAAAGCCACAGTTTCTGACCTCAAGCTGCTCATAGTCCACCAGAGAAAAAAGACATATGAATAGACATCGACATCCTATATAATAAAAGGCTAATATGAAATAGACCAAATGGAGGAACGACTGGTCGCTATGTTGTGCACTGACTAACAGGGGGCTGACGCTCAACGCAGAAGCTGCCCCCTGGTGGTCAGTGAGCTCCCGCAGGGGGAGCGCCACTCAGCCAGAAGCCAGGCTCACTGCTGGCAAGCACAGCGGTGATGGCGGGAGCCTCTCCCACCTCCATGGAAGCGCTAAGGACCCCTTGGGGGATGACCTACTGCTGGCTTAGGCCCGCTCCTGCAGGGACCAGGCCTAAGCTTGCAGTCGGACATCCCCCTAGGGGTCCCAGACTGTGAGAGGGCACAGGCCGGGCTAAGTGACCCCTTCCCCCTACAGTGCACGAATGTCATGTACCGGGCCTCTAGTATATATATATATAAAACCCTAAGCTACTGGATGACCATTCAACTGGTCAACCGTTTGACCGGTCGCTGTGATGCACACTGACCACCAGGGGGCAGATGCTCAACACAGGCGCTGCCCCCTGGTGGTCAGTGTGCTCCCACAGTGGGAGCGCCGCTCAGCTGACCAATGGGCACCAGACACCGGGCTCACAGCTGGTGAGCACAGCTGCAGCGGCACAAGCTCTCCTGCCTCTGTGGCAGTGCTACTGAGTGGTGGTGGCAGCAGGTGCAGTGGGGCTGGGATGAGCGGGAGCAGCGTGGCATCCGGCCTGGGTTCAGGCTCCTCCCCAGCCGCCTACCGCTTCTTGCACTACTACATTCCTCAGGGGATGTCGGATTGCAGGTTTTGACCTAATCCCCACAGTCTGACATCCCCCGAGGGGTTCTAGGTTGTGAGAGGGTGCAGGCCAGGCTGAGGGACCCCACCGGTGCATGAATCTGTGCACTGAGCCTCTAGTACAACATAATAAGTGCTGTGACTGAATTAAGCACAGGGTGCCAGGGCAGCACATTTGAAAGAACCTAGCCCTATAGGAGGCTTCGGAGGGGAAAGCCTTATACTCTTTCTCCCACTAAAGGCTGACTCATTTTATTGCTCGTGGAAAAGCAAATTTTATGCAATACGAGGCAATACTTTTTAGAATGTTAAATGGTTGTTGACTTTGGAGCCTGTGCTGCTTCATTATCATAATGAAAGAGCACTATTACCATAGGTGCTTCTCCTTACATTACTGGTTTCCTGTTTGGCCACCGATGCCAGGTGGGGTTAAGGTGTAGATTGCAACCTAAGGATAATGTTCCTTATTATTTGGATCAGATATTTATTGACTAGGAAATCCTTGCTGGTATTGAGGGACGTATTTTCTCTTTAGACTGTTCAACAATTTAAGCTCGTCACAGGTTTTTGGGGGACTCTATTCTTAGAGTAAGTATATTCCCTTAATTATGTTCTGTCTCAACCCTCTGCTACAGTCTGACTCTGCCCCCATGCTTTGCAACATTCAAGTGTTGTCACACTTGGCCTTATTGTCTTTGTTCAATATTAGTCCACAGCTGGATATCAGCAGATGGTTATCACCAAGCCCCCAGCATTATGGGCCCACCCATTTTCATAATGTTTAAGTCAAAATGGCTCTGAGCCCTATGTCTTCTCACTCCTTCTCCCCAGGGATTCTTGGGCTTCCATTTCTCCTAGTCACTTCTGATTCTGATGTCCTACTTTTGCTGAAGCCTCAGTTCTTGTCCTGGGTTTCACCCTCTGTATGTGCTGTCCCTTTTCTGCACCGCATCACCCCATATTGGTCACATCTGACCCCTCCACCCTCAAAATGCTATTGACTGAAGCCACACTAAAAATTTTAGAGACAATTGGAAGGGTCCTCGTGCAGTACAGTAGAGCAAATGAGTAAAATCAAATATTTCCATTTGTTCCAAAGTCTCTCTAGCTGTTTTCCTCACACTTCTTTTTCTCTCTCCCATAATTTTCCTCAGCACTCAAATTTTCTCCCACTTTATTATTATGCGGAACCCTCTAGGTCATTCTCATGCCAGCTAAAGTTTGATTTAAGCAAACTCTGAGTATATATTTATGATATGCACACATATGTGGATTTATTTCATCATTTTTAATAGTTGGACACTTAGGTGGCTTTCAATTTTAATATATAAACATACAATGATAAAAGATCTAGCTATTTTAGATGAATTTTTAAAAAATTCCTTCAGTGTCATAATGCTGTTTAACAACAAATGCAAATTGGAAGAGCAAACAATGTTGGATTATCCACAGAGGGTAGGGGGAGCGCACTGTGGTAGGCTAGAAGCTCCATGAGGCCAGGGGTCATGCCTGATTTGTTTACTTCTGTGTGCCTAGTGCTTTAAACAGTGCCCGACGCAGAATAGGTGCTGGTAAGTATTTAATGAACGAATGGATTAATTAAGTGCTGCTGAGTCTGGATTTGCCACAGGTCAAGCTCTGGGACTTGAACTTTTGGACCAGCCAGGACTATAACTGTGGTCCTACTTTGTGCTCAGGGCTTGTTTGCTTTGGGGAGATGCTCATAACAACATGGCAGTGAGGAACCAGGTGTGCATTTCAGCACAAATCCTTGTTTGGTTCTTTCTTCCAAAAGATCCTACCCAGAGCCAACAGTCCGGTTCTACGCCAACTTAATACTGGAAGATATTAAGGAATTATTATTAATTTTTATTTAGTTTTAATGATGGTTTAGTAATTATATATATTTAATGTATTACATTATTTCTATATAGCAGAAACATTAGGTTGGGAGAGTTAAAGAATGGGGGTAGAGGTGAAACGAAATGGTCCCATCAGTTGATAATTGCTGAAGCTGTGTGATAAGTACATGTGGACTCATAATGAATATATTAAACATATACATATTCATAAAGACTAGTATAATGATTATATTAGCCTCTCTTTTTTAAAAAAGTTCTTCAATTCATTAACAGGTGCTCTCCCAATGACCACGGTGTGGCGTGTCACCTGTACACCAGATCCTGGATCCCTGTCATGTATCGCAGAGAGCTCTCTTCGTGCCTTCAATCATCTCTTTTCTCTTGCATTTTCACTCTCTACCTGTTCTCTGGATTTTCACTCTCAGTGTTTAAACATGACTCAAATATCTCCCGTATTAAAATTCAAACAAGCGCATCCCCCTTAACTCAGACACCATTCCAGTAGTTGTCCTATTTTTCTCTTTTCCAGAACAGCCAAACTATTTTTCTCTCTACATTTCTTTGCTTTTCCATCAGTCTACTCCAGCCTAGCTTCTGTCATCATTCAACCTTAATGGCTGATGTCACCACATTCGATGTGCACATTTCAGCTATTAAAATAACAGCTTCATCCCAGTTACATCTCCTCAGAGTCTCATATCCAAAAACTTACTGACAGGTTTATTTGGATATTCCATGATTGCCCCAAACTCAGTATGTCCCAAACAGAACTCATTGTCTTCCTCCAAACCTGTGTTCCTCCATTTTGATGAACCACCAATAATTACCCAAACAAAAAACATCTGGTTTTTATTTTCAAAATCACTTTTTTTGAGGTGTAATAGACATACCTTAGTAAACTGCTCATATTGATCTGCTCTTCTGTTGCTATTGATTATTTTGCAGTTTTTAGAATTTTATATAAATGGAATAATACAGTATGTACTTTTTCTATCTGGCTTCTTTCACACAGCATAATTATTTTGTGATTCATCCATATTGTTATGTGTATTAATAGTTCATTCCTTTTTATTAGGTGTAGCATGCCATTGTATAGATATATCATAATTTGTTTATTCATTCCCTTATTAATGGCCATTTTGTTGCTTCTAATTTTGGGCTATTTTAAGTAGAACTGGTATAAACATTCATGTACAAGACTTTGTATGGACATATGATTTAATTTCTCTTGGTTCAGTTCCTAGAGGGTAATATTTGGGTAGTATGGTAGTTGTGTTTTAATTTTAATCTTTAAAGATATGGCTGGAAGGCAGGTGGTGTGCGGGAGCGGTAAGACTTGTATGCATGCATATAAGCATAACCAATTGACACAGACAGTAGAGGGGTGAGGGCATGTGCTGGGGGGTGGGAGCGGCCGGGGAGAGGTCAATAGGGGAAAAAGAAGACTTATGTAATACTTTAAACAATAAAGAATTTAAATTAAAAAAGAAAGAAAGAAAGAAAAAAATCCGGCTGGGTTTTACTTTTGACTTTCTGTAGCAGTCGTGGTTGGCTACCTTCCTGACAACCATCTCATCCTCTGATTCCTACTCTTCATTGCCTTTTCTACAGCAAAAAGGAAAAACTGACAGTTCTTTTCCCAGCACCCTTTGCTGCTACAGCCTGGGCATGTGGCTTCACCTGGCTACAGTGACCTGAAGGAAAGTTGACTGGGAAAGGGAGGTAGAGGAAGATTCTGGGAAACTACAAAAAGATGTAACAGAAGGATCCTTTGGTGCTCCTCTGAAGACACCCCTCTTTGAAGGGAATGATGTCTGGGAACCATGGAGGCATCCACTCCTGCCAGAGCCTGCAGCCCCCTTGCACAATAGCTTCTGGGTATCCAAGACCCCAAATTCCCTATCCTCACAGCCTCCAGGGCCTGAGTGATCCCCTTCCTGTCTGTCCCTGATGGAGACAATGTTGTTGGCCTGCTCATCCTGAGACCCCAGAGGTGATCATTTGCAGAGGGAGATGCTGGGGGATGTCCACACTCATGCACGTTAAGGTCTCTAAATGTGCAGGTGCAGCAGCCTGTGGGGAGAGTTGGGAAAGCTCTGTTTGCACTCTTGCCCAGAAAGGTTAGGGGTGGAACATTCAGGTCTGCCCTCCCTCCCTCCCGCCCCCCAAACAAGCAGAATGCTGAGGATGGTCCTTAATGGCAGGCACCCTAGAGCCCCATCATTCCCGACACCTTCTTACCTCTGGTTTGGGTCACTTTTAGTCGAGTCCTCTGTTCCCCGAGGCTCAGTGGATCCTGACTGATATTCTCCTCTTTCCTTCTCCCCCATTTCTTTCCGTCAATCACAAAGTACTTTACTCAAATCTGTCTACTGTCTCAACCCATCTGCCACCACCCTAGGGCAGGCCCTGCTCTCTGATTACTGCAGATTCGGAAGGTTCTGCTCCGAGTGCAGCAGCTAAGGACTCTTTCCTGCAGTCACTGGCTTCTAATCCCAGCTTGCTCTCTACCAGCCTAGTGACTCCTCTGTGCCTCATTTGAAAGAACTGTACCGCCAAGATTATTGCGAGAGTTAAATGCATTAAAATATGTGGACCACTTAGCACAGTTCCTGGTTTTTGAAAAAAAAAAAAATCTAGTTTTTTTCTACATCCCTGTAATTGTTTTTATTAATTGCTTTATTTGGAAGACTTTTCCAAGGCATCTCCCACTTGTTAAATCCTGCTTGCTTTTCAATCTCAGTTGAGGGGTCCTCTCCTTCAGGAAGGGTTTCTTGATCGACGTGCCCTTTTACTTTACCTGCCAGGGAACAGCTACTTTGCTGAAACATTTGTAACAGTGCTTATCACACTTTATGGCTATTCTTCTTATTATTATTATGTTTCTGAATCCTGCATTATTTAATGATGAATTCTTTGAAGGCAAAGATGGTGTCTTTAAGCACTGAAAAAGTTTATTGGCATTAAGTCCCAGGAGGAGATAAGTGTTAGTTAAAACCAGGAATCTGATACACTATATAATTCCAATTAAAGACACTCTGGAAAAGGCAAAGCTATGGAGACAGGAAAATGATCAGCGGTTGCCAGTGGCTTGAGAGAAGGGAGGGATGACTAGGCAGAGCACAGTGGATGTTTAGGGCAGGCAGTGAAACTACCCCGTGCAGAGTGTATGAATGGATGGATGTCACTATACAATTGTCAAAATCCATAGAATGTACAGTGCCAAGAATGGCCTTAATGCAAACTATGGCCTTTGGGTGATTATGCTGTGTCAGTGTAGGTTCATCAGTTGTGGCAAATGTACCATTCTAGTGCACAGTTGGGGAGCCTATGAATCCATTGGGCAGGGAGCTCTATGTGCATATGGGAGCTCTATGTACTTTCCGCTCAATTGTGCCATGAACCTGAAACTGCTCTAAAAATAAAGCATATCTATGTGTGTATATATATATACACTAAAATACAAAATGTGATAGCTGGAATCTCTGAAGCTCACTCTCTGGCATGCCCATGACCAGTGCCAGCTGTGGGCTGCAACTCTGTCTATTCTTCTGCTGTTGCACTCGCACTACATTGCAGTGCATTTGCTCATATGTGCAATTCTCTGTTGGACTTTGTGCTCCTCCAAAACATAAAACATATCTTAATTATCTCCGTATTACTTGTGTTTGGGGCACCATCCACATAGTGGGTGCTCCATGGAATTCATTAAATAATGAACAAATGGATGAATTCTGATCCTCACTAATAGAATATTTTCCTTTACCAAATTCTCATAAGAAACTACTCACCCCCTGTTTGAACACTCCGAGGGACTGGATTTTTATAACTTTGCAAAGCTACAACTTTATTAGGAAGTTTTTCTTTATCCTTAGCCAAAGTCTACTTTGGTGGAACTTTATCTCAGTGGTCCTAGTTAGGACTTGTAGAAATCCACAGAATGAGTCTATCAGACAACTAAGCAACTCAGTGGTAACCATCAAATCACATCTAAATCCTCTCTAAGCTCAACACCTCAATTCCCATCATTGTTCTTTATGGATTTGGTTTTCATAGTTACTTCACTCTTGATTCATTCTTAGATAGCCATGTGGTTCATAGAGATAAAGGACAAAATGACTAGAGAAATATTAATGGTGAGCCTTTGAACCCAAAGGAATGAAGTGGGATAGAAAACTAGTCTGAGACCATCTTGAGCAAGTGGGCTACAAAAGGAAGTGCAGCATGGGGCTGGGGGTGAGGACGTGAGATGGGAGTTGGGGACTACACCCTGTCATGGACCTTCCCTGGATAGGCTGATCCTGGCGAGAAGCGGATGGAAAACATCTGGGAAGGTAATCTGAGGCACTGACTGATTGGAAATGGAGAAGGAAAGACAGGAACAGTGGAGAGCTCAGTTGAGACTCAGTTGCCCACTATCTTAAAATATTGTTCCTTAAAGCATAGTTTATTGATCTTCATAAGAATCTCACACCCTGCTGGTGAACGTGCAGGCTCTGAGTTCAGCCCCACACCTACTGAATGTATATTCTTCACAAACTCCAAGGTCATTCTTAATTTCACAGAGAAGCTTATCTTAAGGGCTGGGGTGAGATGGGAACTGCTCATATTCATGTTCAGAAGAGTGTTTTTCAAACTGTTTCACAAAGCTAAAGAATCTCATGTTCTTCAGAAATTTCTTTGAAATATAAAAAGTCCCAAATCAAGTGTTTAGCCTGCATATATTCCATCCCCATAGGTCCCTTTCCCAACCCATAAAGGCCTGAAAAAACAATGAAAAAGAGCTGCCTTTGTCAAAAGATCCTATTACAATAACTCTTACAGAAAGGCCTCCTATCCCAAAACCCCCACTTCAGAAAAAAGCAGTTGAAGAATTCAGACCCATTATACATTCTTTCCATTCCCTGTCCCCAACCTTACCGAAATATTAAGTCCTTTCCTCTTTTCTACTGATAGATTTTAAGATAGATTTCCAATAAATGTTTAATTAAATAATGAATGGAAAATGTCATGTTTACTTGCAGCAAACATAGTTTTTTTTTTCCTTAGAATAAGTGAGAAATTAAAATGGAATCTTAGTGATTTTTGAGAAAATGTTTTAAGAACACAGAGTGTCCTGAGGAAATATCAGTGCACATGTTTTTATGAAGTTGTAACAGGTGAAAATCTAACATTATGACACAAAAATATAAGGTCCAATTTTCCACATGTCCGAAGATTCTTGCTTTAATAAAATGGTCTTGCAATAGCATTTCTTTGAATAGATGGCTTTTCCTTTTAGTCTATCTCCCCCAACTATGAAAGCATCTATTTATAGAACAGAAGGAAGGTCAATGAGGAATGGATTCTTTTCATGAGTTAGTGCCAAGGGCAGAGCAGTCTGAAATGGGAAGAAAGTATTAGTGATCATTTCACCGTAAGTCATCAGAAAAATAAAAAAAAAAGGAACTCAACGTGGATTCACCTATAGCCTCTCAGAAGCACTGCTGTAAAAGACTAGGTAGCTCACTCAATGACTCCTCAAATATTTGTTGAGATCTCTAACAATGTGTCACATGCGGATTAAGAGATGGCCGAGAAAGGCACAATCTCTCCCTTCACGGCAGAGGTCCAAAACCACCAGGGCCCAAGGTATTTAATTATAGTTGTGATGAATGAATTGATCATTATTTGAATGTGAAGTTGAGGTTAACCTTAAAAGAGGGGACAAACTTAAAACAATTTTTTTTTTCCAACCTTCAATTTGAATTTACTTCTTGGCTTCAAAATTTGGGGAGTTATTTCGGAATGAGTCTTTTAAAAACATGTTTTATGTGCCAACACATGTTTGTAATTTCCTACAAGCTCTTTCTTTGAGGTCAAGGAAATTCACATTTATTGAGTACTGACTCTGTCAGACAAATTGGACCCATTTTGCCCAACAATCCAAGATGTGTGTTGCTGTGTTCTTCTTGCAAAGGAGAAAACTGAGGCTTGGAGAGATGAAATAATTTGTTTCAAGTCAGCAGACTCTGTCCTTGCCACTGCACTTAGCTAGAAAGTGGAGGAAGGGAGAGGGTGACAGATAAAAGGCTAATTTTATTGACAATGAGTCTATTGTTAGTGCAGCTAAGGGATTGAGTCAAAGTAATTAGAGCCAAAAAAATGCTGCCTTTTTATCAAAAGTAAATGCAGGGTCTGTAGATGAAAGAACAACTAACTGGAGGTTCTTGAGAAATAGCAGTTGAGATTTTGTGTGAAATATATTTTGTAATGAAATTCGGTTGTGCTAAGATGCATGAGGGAGACTGAGCATTATTACCCTTGAAGCACTTTACCAAGATGTTTGTTTTACCTTTAGCAAAGTTTGTAATAGATAACAAGGTAAGATCATAGAGAACTTACTTTGTGAAATAGAAAAAAATTGCACAATGTCAATTTACACAACGATTTCAAGTTTTTCATTTTAGTCAAGAAGTGAAGGAAAGAGCTAAAGTAACTGGATCAGAGAAATTGTAGAAAACCAGTTAAGATTTGCCAACAAACCGTAATGTGAAAAAATCAAGATTTGCTTCCTCTACACTGAGTCTACAGGAATCATTGGTTGAGAACAGAATGTAATGACAACCACCAATATTAGTTACTAGTAATTCTAGTCTTAACTCTGCTACATCTATCCAGTGAGGTCCAGATGCCAGTTTCTCAAGAGTTTGAAGATTTTATTGAAGTCCCAAAGCATCTGGTGAAAGTGAACAAACACATAATTCATGCTAAATTCAAACCTGCTAGGGCCTCAACATCTAAGATGGCCAGCTAAAAGGTGGGAAGGTAGGAGCCCAGAGCTAAGGGCTGCGGTGGAGATTGAGGTTCATTTTGAGTTTTTATTCTCCACCACACTCTCACCCTGTTTATTTAAATTGCAGCCCATTTATCAATATAAGTAAGGACATTGTAAAGATTATATGTGTGCATGGAAACGCTAGAGGCGAATGGCACCAGATGTTTGGCCTTGGACCTTGAGTTTTGGCTAAGAAATAATTCAGAGCCAAGACTCAAATATAAGCAAAAGTTTATTTAGAAGAAGTGAGTCAGCTGGGCTGCATGGACTCAGGTAACAAGTTACAGAAGCAAAAGCAGGGCCATTGGAGCTTAGGAGAAAGAAAGGAAAAGAAAACTCAGTGTGGCTTAGTGGCTGAGTGTCGACCCAGGAACCAAGAGGTCACTGGTTTAATTCCTGGTTAGGGCACATGCCCGGTTGAGGGCTTGATCCCCCAGTAGGGTGCTTGCAGGAGACAGCTGATCAATGATATTTCTCTCTCATCAATGTGTCTATCTCTCTATCCCTTTCCCTTTGTCTCTCTCTCTCTCTAAAATAAAAAAAAAATCAATAAAAACATATTTAAAAAAGGAAAGAAAGACACCCTCGCTGGTTTGGCTCAGTGGATAGAGCGTCAGCCTGCAGACCAAAGGGTCCTGGATTTAATTCTGATCAAGGGCACGTATCTCAGTTTCAGGCTCCTTCCTGGTCCGAGCCTTGATCAGGGCCTGTGCAGGAGGCAACCAATCGATGTGCTTTTCTCACATCGATATTTCTTCCTGTCTTTCCCTCTCTCTTCCACTCTCTCTAAAAATCAATGGGAAAATATCCTCAGGTGAGGAGGAAGAAAGAAAGAGAAAGAAAGAAAGAAAGAAAGAAAGAAAGAAAGAAAGAAAGAAAGAAAGAAAGGAAGGAAGGAAGGAAGGAAGGAAGGAAGGAAGGAAGGAAGGAAGGAAGGAAGGAAGGAAGAAAGGAAGGAAGGAAGGAGAGAAGGAAGGAAGGAAGGAAGGAAGGAAGGAAGGAAGGAAGGAAGGAAGGAAGGAAGGAGAGAAGGAAGGAAGGAAGGAAGGAAGAAAGAAGGAAGGAAGAAGGAAGGAAGAAAGAAAGAAAGCTCACCTGGGGGAAGAAGAGAGGAAAGGCATTGGTGTGCTCTAGGGAGAGGGAGCAAGGGAGAAAGAGAAAGAGAAAGAGAAAGAGAAAGAGAAAGAGAAAGAGAAAGAGAAAGAGAAAGAGAAAGAGAAAGAGAAAGAGAAAGAGAAAGAGAAAGAGAAAGAGAAAGAAAAAGAGAAAGAGAAATGAGAGAGAGAGAGAGAGAGAGAGAGAGAGGAGAGAGAGAGAGAGAGAGAGAAAGCGCTGAACTGGGTACTTTGTCTTAAGAGTTTTTATCTGGAGGTCTCAGAGGATCTCAATAGAATATCCATCAGCTTCCCAGATGTGTCTCCTCAGGTTCATGGTCTCTACTGATTACTCATCACCAAGGCATGGTCTCTACTGATTACTCATCACCAAGGCAGGGGGTCATTAGTCATCACAGCTGGTCCTGATGTCAGCCATGGTGTTGTCCTCTTGGCCTTGTTGCTTCTCTGGGCTTGGAAATAACTAAGGTCTAAATGTTAGCTCTAGTTTGACCAAAACTGTTTCTGTCATCAACAGACCCAAGGCTTTGTTCCTAAGATTATTTGATGTGGGTCAGAACTTCATTATCTCGAGGGCTTAATGTTCAAGAATGTGGTTGTGCAAGGGTTTGTATAGGAGTCGTATGAGGCTTTTCTCTGGGCCCCTTGTTTCTCCTGTAAGGGTGTGTACCACATGACTAGTGACCTGCCAGGGGAGGAAAGGTCGGGGGAGGGTCCAAACTGTATAACCAGTGGTATGGAAAGTCAGGAGATCTAAACCCCATGACCAGCAATATGCTAGGGGAGGAAAGGTCACCCTGGGGGCCAAGGGCCACCTTACCATACTTGTGTTCCCAGTTTTGTCCATTGCTAGGCACCCGAAGCTTTCCACCCTGGTGACCTTCCATACCTGGCCTACCATTCCTCTTCTGCTCATGTCTAACTGCCTACTATATCAGAAATATATGTTATATATTATAAATATTATAGATAATATTCAATAATACCATTCTGTTGATCTGGTTATACAACATTCTCTGCAAAGATAATTTTAGTAGCAGTGCGCTTACAAAAGCATTCCTTTTCTATAATGAACATGTCTAATCTTGATGAACTCTTCCCCCTTCCTCTACTAAACATCTTTTGGTTAGTCACTTCCTAACCAAAAGCAAATCCAAACTTTTAAACCACCCACCAATCAAAATAATATTCTAAAAGTCCAGACAATTCAAGGAGAAAATTATTTGATATTAAATTGTATATAGGATATAACCTACTTTTTTTGTGGTGCTTAAGATAATTTAATTAAAATTTTTTAACTTAGAGAGGAAAAAAAAGGAGAGAGAGAGAGAGAGAGAGAGAGAGAGAGAGAGAGAGAGAGAGAGAGAGAGATTTGTTGTTCCACTTATTTATGCAATCATTGGTTGATTCTTGTATGTACCCTGACTGGGGATGGAACCTGCAACCTTGGTGTATCGGATGATGCTCTACCA
Source organism: Cnephaeus nilssonii (assembly GCF_951640355.1). Taxonomy (NCBI): domain Eukaryota; kingdom Metazoa; phylum Chordata; class Mammalia; order Chiroptera; family Vespertilionidae; genus Cnephaeus; species Cnephaeus nilssonii. The sequence goes on from NC_137075.1 coordinate 50,996,349, forward strand.
ACTGAGTTACCTGGCCAGGGCCAAGGTAATTTTAATATTTTAAAATTATTTACTAGATATAGTCAAGTAAAGGGTCAAGTTCATTTAGCCTCTAGTGCCTGTCAACTTATATATGAAGTCCAGTAATTTGACAGAATGGTAGAATTCCAGATCAATTTAAAAAAATGTTCTAAATATACATGATTTACATTCATGAATAAACTCAAATGAATTTGAGTTTATATGTCTAATGTTCTCTTTTTCTTTCCTTTTTAATATTCTCTTTTCTTTTTTCTATTTCAATTTTGTATGTCCAATACTCTCTTTTCTTTCTAATCACCTCTTCAATCTTCTTTCTACAAAAGAACAGGGATAATGTAGACACCAGAGGCAGATCATTAAATATTGTCAGCTCCTAGAAAGCAGCAGCTATGGTAACTTTTATTTATTTTTAAAAATATATTTTATTGATTTTTTACAGAGAGGAAGGGAGAGGGATAGAGAGTTAGAAACATTGATGAGAGAGAAACATCGATCAGCTGCCTCCTGCACACCCCCCTATTGGGATGTGCCTGCAATCAAGGTACATGCCCTTGACCAGAATTGAACCTGGGACCCTTCAGTCCGCAGGCCGACGCTCTATCCACTGAGCCAAACCGGTGAGGGCAATGCCATGATAACTTTTAAATAAATGCCCATGAATAAGACTAGTTCTTCAAGATGAGATCAGTTAGAACTCTTTCTACTCAATATGGAATGATAAAGTCATTTAAAATTATCTATTGACTTATACCTCAAGAAAGAATTTTAGGCAGCTTACAAAAATTTGTAAAATACCCAAGACAGAATTGTAACAAAGATATATGTGAAAAAAACAAAATAAGGGAAAAAATAAGATAAGGCCACTCATGAGATTGGTGCACATGCTTCGAAGTCCTACATCCTTACTAGAGGTGGGCCCTAAACATGGTTCTGATCTTTTTGGTAGTGACAAGACATGGTCAGTCACACGATTCACAGGATCTGTGAGAGAGAAACTGATCTTGTATTCATAGTTACGCAGACCTGCCTGGGAGGCTGTCGCCTCACTTCAGACAGACGCGATAGGTTGATTGAGGGGATCATGGTCAATAATGGGACAAATCGATGATCAAAGGCCTAATGTTCTATGCTATGGAACCAGTTGAAGTAGTATTATGGAGAACATTTTTAAAACAGGTTTCACTAAACACACAAAAGCCAACACAAAAAACAACTCTCCATAAACACCATTAGAAGTCTAACTTTGAGCAGTACCTTCTGGGTAAAGTTGTTTGCCAAAGGTATAATGCTTAGGTATCAGAATGAAATCACTTGATGAATGGGTTAAGTTTAAGCCAGTTACATTTTGAGATGTAGTTACCAAAGTAGAGGTTATATGCTAATGTGCCGATTCTCGCCCCCCCCCCCCCCCCATTATCTCACAACTGCCAGTTCACATGGGATTAAAGAAGACTTCATCTTCTGTCTTCCACATAGGTCCCCTGACGAAGGGACAATTCTCCAGCTCTGTGAGATGGGTACAGGAAGATGTGTGTGCTTTCCGGGTACATTAGTGTTAAGCCTGCATTTAGAAGAGATGATGTGTACAGATTTCAGGCCTGAAGAATGGAGAGACAAGAAGCTGAGGAGGAAAGTGACAATCACAGGCATTGTGTTGGGCTCAATGCTCTGTGTGACTGCGTGGTGCTTGGTATAACAGATTTTGTGGGGGTGCTATGAAAAAGCTTTTCATCCTCCAAAACAATTAAATAAAAACGAGGATGCTCTGGAACGCTGCATAGCTCTGGGGAATTTGTCTGCTCTGGGGAAAAAAAAAAGACTGAAAATAGGACATTTGATAGGATATGACTTATGCAATGTTGAAGATTTTCTGAAATTCCACTTTAAGAAACTTACAAAATCCTCCGTCTATAATTTTAAACAATGCATTCAAGTAGAATGGACACGTGCCTTGAAATTAGTGGCACATGGGAATCAAGTTAGGAATACCTGAACACTATCAGGCAGCGATTTTCAACTGGTATTCCTCAAGAATTTCTAAACATGAAATACCTGACTATTTAGTCAGGGACACTGACTTTTTTTCCCTTAGGTTGTCAAATAAAAAAATGACAGCAGCCAACACAACAAAAGCTGTCCGGTGTGAATGAATCAAAATTATACCTAGTTTTTTTGTCAAGTCGTCAAAAAATATAATAAACTTTTTGGAATGCTGCAGAGTTTTAGTAATTAGTTTATGTGTGCCAAGAGATGAAAAAGTTGAAAATCACTGCCATAGAGTAAAAAATTCAAGAAACAGAAAGAATTTTTTTTTAATAAAATAATTATATATAATCATTATAACACTAGTGGCTTGGTGCATGAAATTTGTGCACATTAAAAGGGAATTAATTAGAGGAAATATTTTAATATTGCTATTTGCCCTTTCTATATAATAGAAATGTCAGAGATGAAAGAAAATTAGTAAAATGTATATGAAAATCTTTCTCCTGTCAGAGTCTGGGGTGTGCCGCAGGACCCAGAATCAAGTCCCCACCCACCAGTGCACACCTCGAAATCGCACAAGATCCAGACCTGGCCGGCCCCATCCCTGTCAAGCCCTGCCGGGCAGGGGGCACAGCCTGAGGTCCTCCTTCAAGCCCTGCTGGATGGGGGTGTGGCCTCAGGTGCCCCAGCCCGCCGTTAGGGTGGAAGGCACGGCCTGAGGTCCCCCATCAAGCCCTACCGGGCAGGTGGGGACACAGCCTCAGGTCCCCTGCCCCGGCCCGGCACCATGCAGCCACAGGTCCCTGCTGATCAGCTCGTTACGGGAACCCAGCCTCCACTGTGGGCGCAGCCATCTTGTGTTATGGGAACCTAGCCTCCGCTGTGCATGCTGCCATCTTGTGATGGTGTTACAGAGTGAGGGTCATCACTGTGCTCTTTTAATTACTCATAAACTGGAAAATAAAGATGACTTTTGCTTTTACAATTCTTAAATGTTTGCTCAGTGTATTTCAAAGGCAGGAAGATATCAACTTGGGTGCAGTGTCTAATGCACTGGATCCCCAAATACATATTTAGATATCTTCACAGAGTAAACCAATTAATGAAAGTTATAAAGCAACATTTAGCTCTGGCCGGTTGCGACCCACAGGTTGAGAACTGCTAGCAGGGTTGCCTAAGACCATCGGAAAACACAGATATTTACATTACGATTCATTAACAGTAACAAAATTAGTTATGAAGTAGCAACGAAAATAATTTTATGGTTGAGGGTCACCACAACATGAGGGACTGTATTAAAGGGTCGCGGCATTAGGAAGGTTGAGAACTACTGCCTTAGACCATATTTAGGAATTTTCTGAAAAATATTTTGAGGCAGCTATTCCTTGGCCTTCAGTTGTAATTGGAAGAAATTATTTATCATTATGACCAATATTTACCTTCCACTGTTTTTCTAGTTCTAACTTCTGAAGCAAGGCCAATTCCTCTTTCTTGGAATGTGTGTTAAGTATTTAAAAATAGCTATTTCATTCACCTTAAGTCTTTTCTTGTCTAAGCCAAAAAATCCTAAGTGATGCAACTTTAAAAAATTCAAATATAAGATTTTATATAAATCCCTGCTAAATTTTGCTTTATGTTAATCCTCCCCTATGATATTTTTTCCATTGATTTTTAGAGAGAGTGGAAGGGAGAGAGAGAGAGAGAGAGGGAGAGAGAGAGAGAGATATTCACTGCCTCACACACACACCGAACCTGCAACCCAGGTACATGCCCTTGTCAGGGAATTGAGCCCATGACCCTTCAGTGCACCGGGTGACGCTCTAACCACTGAGCAACTGGCCAGAGCTAAATGTTGCTTTATAACTTTCATTAATTAGTTTACTCTGTGAAGACTATGTATTTGGGGATCCAGTGCATTAGACACTGCGCCCAAGTTGATATCTTCCTGTCTTTGAAATACACTGAGCAAACATTTAAGAATTGTAAAAGCAAAAGTCATCTTTATTTTCCAGTTTATGAGTAATTAAAAGAGCACAGTGAAGACAAAATTATTGAAACCATCTTTAAAACTTCTCATGTGGATCCATTTAAAGTATTTAATTTTTTTATATATTTTCTTTATTGATTAAGGTATTACATATGTGTCCATATCCCTCCATTGCCCCCCAACCCCCTCACTCTTACCCTCACCCCCCTAGTGTCTGTGTCCATTGGTTAGGCTTATATGCATGCATACAAGTCCTTTGGTTGATCTCTCCCCGTTCCCCCCACCCTCCCCAGCCTTCCCTCTGAGATTCGACGGTCTGATCGATTCTTCTCTATCTCTAGATCTGTTTTTGTTCATCAGTTTATGTTGTTCACTATATTCCACAAATGAATGAGATCATGTGATATTTACCTTTTTCTGACTGGCTTATTTCACTTAGCATAATGCTCTCCAGGTCCATCCATGCTTTTTACAGCAGTGTAGTATTCCATTGTGTAGATGTACCACAGTTTTCTAATCCACTCTTCTGCTGATGGGCACTTAGGCTGTTTCCAAATCCTAGCTATGGTAAATTGTGCTGCTATGAACATAGGAGTGCATATATCCTTTCTGATTGGGTCAAATGGGAATTCTATTTTTAGTTTTTTGAGGAAACTCCATACTGTTCTCCACAGTGGCTGCACCAGTCTGCATTCCCATCAGCAGTGCAAGAGGGTTCCTTTTTTTTCTCCACATCCTCATCAGCACTTGTCACTTGTTGATTTGTTGATGATAGTCATTCTGACTGGTGTGAGGTGGTCCCTCATTGTCGTTTTGATTTGCATCTCTTGGGTGATTAATGACTTTGAGCATGTTTTCATGTCTCTTGGACTTAAAGTATTTAATTTTTAAATGATACATAAAATAGTCACATATATGTTTTATAAATATTTGAAACACAATTTTTCATTCTCATAAGATAGTGACAGATGTTATACTGTGTAAAAAATATTTTCCAAATAATCACATTAGACTCATGAGTTAGAAATGATTTCTTGCCCTGGCCAGCATTCTCAGTGGTTAGAGCATCAGGCCAAGCATCGAAGGGTCTTGGGTTTGATTCCTGGTCAAGGGCATGTACCTGGGTTGCAGGTAACATCCTCACCCCAGTCCAGGCATGTGTGGGAGGCAACCAATTGGTGTGTCTCTCACATCAATGTCTCTCTCTCTCTCTCTCTCTCTCTATCTCTCTCTTTCTCTCCTCACTCCTCCTCTCTCTTCCACTCTCTCTGAAAATCAATGAAAAAAATATCCTCAGGTAAGGATTAACAAAAAGAAAAGAGAGAGAGAGAGAAATGGTTTCTTTTCTTATAACTTTATAAACACTACTTTGGTAATTCAGAGTAATGAAAGGAATTCAATTTTCCAAGGATACTTATTTAATTTTAAAATATATATTTTATTGATTTTTTACAGAGAGGAAGGGAGAGGGATAGATAGTTAGAAACATCGATGAGAGAGAAACACCGATCAGCTGCCTCCTGCACACCCCCTACTGGGGATGTGCCCACAACCAAGGTACATGCCTTTGACCGGAATCGAACCTGGGAACATTCCGTCCGCAGGCCGACGCTCTATCCACAGAGCCAAACCGGTTAGGGCAAATTTTAAATAGCCAGGCTATATTCATGGCTTTAAAATAAGAGCTTCATCTATCTTTAAAGTTGGGAAGAGTATGTTTTAACAAACAATTCTCATATACTTTTTGCAGAAATAGTTTAGTCTAAATATTTCCATTTTTTAAAAGCGTTAAAACAAATAAGGTGATTAGTTTAAGTAATCTCCAAAGGTCACTTCTACTTTGTTGTTTTTTTAATTTAAATCCAGTGGAGAAGTATTCTCTTACCCACTGAATTATAACCTTAGAAGAGAGTTGGGAGAAAAGATGGCGACCGGCAGGAAGGTAGGGAGAGAGAGAGTGTGAGTGAGGAACCCATAGAGGAGAGTGTAGATGTGTGTGGTGTGTGTGTGTGTATGAGATAGGGTCAGTTAGATTCTGCAGGTCTTCCAAGGGGCTCCCGAACAGGGCAGCCCTAGACGGCGGAGCCCCGCGCACAAAGCGGACACTTCTCGGCGGCTGGTGCATACGCAGAGACCACGCCATCTTGGGAAACAGAGCTGCCTGAGACTGGGATCCTGGCTTCTGACACAAACCAGGACCCTGCAGCCACCGGGGACAGAGAACTGCTATCACAGCTTCAGACCAACGGACAACAAGAATCCAGACTTCCCGGCAGATTTCCGTGAGTCAAAGAGCCTATCCCCCTCCTCGCAGGCGCTGATAGCGCCATAGTAACTGATAGACCTGCCCCTCCCCCAAGCTGCTGAGCGCCCACAGTGCGCGGAAAGCGCCATAGTAACTGATAGACGCGCCCTTCGCCCTAGCTGCTCACAGGAGCGCGCACAGCGCACACAGACAGCGCCATAGTAACTGATAGACCCGCCCCCGACCCAAGCTGCCGAGCTTTGCGCAGGGACGCGCTCCCTCTTAGGGAATTTGGCGCGCGCTCGCGCACGGGACAGAAGCAGCTCCCCGTCGGGGAAATCTGTCAGTGCGCACAGAGGGCTCCCCTTCGGGGAATTTGGGGGAATTTGGCTCGCGGGTCACAGCTCCCCCTTCGGAGATTCTTAAGAGCCTGCACAGAGGGGCTTCCCTTTGGGGAATTTGGCGCGCAGGACGGACTCCGCCCCCCTTCTGGGACTTTGGGAGAGTGCACTGAGCCGGCTCACCTTCAGGTTTTTAAGAAAGTGCGCTCTAGCCGGTTTGGCTCAGCAGAGAGAGCACACACAGGACGCAGCTCCACTTCAGGGAATTTGGCACGCCGGACACAGCTGCCTGGGAACCCTGACTCACAGCGCATTCACACTAAGAGCCAGCGACCCCAATTGTTGGTGCGTGCACACACAGGGACCCTGATTCTCAACGAGAAACCGCACAAGGCAACAGAGACTTTGACACTCGAGTCTTGGTGCAGACACAGGGAAACTCTGACTCCTGGCACATGCTAAGGATCTCATTCTCGGCACATACCAACAGTGTGGTGCAGACAGGGCCCCTGATTCTAAATGTGCACACGAGACCACACAGAACACTGGGGACACTGATCCTGGGCAAGTCTGGTTCCCACCAACCAAAGACAGCCACACGTCCTAGTGTCAGAGCACTTCAGTGAAACTAGGGTGGAGCGAAGTCCCCACAGCACACGGCCCAGGTCCACGCAAACAGAAGCTTGAGCTTTCTGGTAATAGCCAGAATGGGGAAACGAAATAACTCACAGAGGAAAGAAAATGTGGAGTCGCCAAGAAAGGAAATTAGTGAAAATGAAGCTTGCAACATGACCGAAAAGGAATTCAGAGTAATGGTCATGGAATTTATACATCGGATGGATGAGAAAATCAACAACTTATGCAAGAATCAGGAAGAAATGAAAAGTGATATAGCTACAATCAAAAACACCATGGAAAGTTTCAACAGTAGACTGCAAGAAGCAGAGGACCGAATTAGTGAGTTAGAAGATCAGGTACAGAAACAAGCTCAAGCTGAACAGCAATTGGAGAAAAAAATTAAAAAGCAGGAGGAAAGCCTAAGGGAACTTCGGGACAACATGAAACGAAGTAACATGCGTATAATAGGGCTGCCAGAAGGACAAGAAGAGCAGCAGGGATTAGAAAATCTATTTGAAGAAATAATGACAGAAAACTTCCCGGATATGGGAAAGATAAAAGTTACGCAAGTAAAGAGAGTCCCAAGCAGGATCAACCCCAAAAGACCCACGCCAAGACATGTCATAATTTCAATGGCAAATATAAATGATAAAGAGAGAATCCTAAAGGCGGCAAGAGAGAGACAGAGAGTTACCTACAAAGGAACACCCATCAGATTGTCAAATGATTACTCATCAGAAACACAACAAGCTAGAAGTGAATGGAAGGAGGTATACAAAGTGTTGCAAAGCAAAGGACTGAATCCAAGAATACTATATCCAGCAAGACTATCAATCAAAATTGAAGGGGAAATCAGGAGCTTTGCAGACAAAAAAAGCCTCAGGGAGTTTATCACCACCAAACCAGCAATGCAAGAATTGCTAAAGGGAATACTGTAAAAAGAAGAAATAAACAGGTAAGAAGGAATACAGACACAAAAATAGATATGACTGCAAACAAATACCTTTCAGTAATAACTTTAAATGTAAACGGACTAAATGCTCCAATCAAAAGACATCGAGTAGCTGAATGGATAAAAAAACACGACCCATATATATGCTGTCTACAAGAGACCCACCTCAGAACAAGAGACTCACACAGATTGAAAGTGAAGGGATGGAAAAATATCTTTCAGGCAAATGGAAATGAAAAAAAAGCTGGGGTAGCAATACTTATATCTGACAAAATAGACCTCAAAGTAAATGCCATAACAAGAGATAAGGAAGGCCACTTCATAATACTAAAGGGAGAAATCCAACAAGAAGAAATAATTCTGGTAAACATATACGCTCCCAATATAGGAGCACCCAAATACATAAAAAAACTCCTGGAGGATATCAAGGGAGAGATTAATAGCAACACAATCATAGTAGGAGACTTTAATACCCCACTATCACCACTGGACAAATCCTCTAAACAAAAAATCAGCAAAGAAACAGCAATCCTAAATGACTCACTAGACCAGATGGAATTAATTGACATCTTCAGAACATTTCACCCCAAAGCCACAGAATATACATTCTTCTCAAGTGCACATGGGTCATTTTCAAAGATAGACCATATGCTGGGTCACAGGCAAAGTCTCTTCAAATTCAAGAAGATAGAAATTATATCAAGCATCTTCTCAGATCACAGTGGCATAAAACTGGAAATCAACTACAATAAATACAATCCAAAGAAATCAAACACATGGAGACTAAACAGCATGCTATTAAACAAGGACTGGGTCACCAGAGAGATCAAGGAAGAAATAAAAAACATCATGGCAACAAATGACAATGAAAACACAACAATCCAAAATCTATGGGACACAGCGAAAGCAGTCTTGAGAGGGAAGTTCATAGCTCTACAGGCCTATTGCAAAAAACAAGAAACAATGGTAATAAATTACTTAACCCTACAACTCAAAGAGCTAGAAAAAGAGCAGCAAGAAAAGCCCAGTGTAACCAGAAGGAAGGAAATAACAAAGATCAGAGCGGAGATAAATGATATAGAGACCAAAGAAACAATACATAAGATCAACAAAACCAAGAGCTGGTTCTTTGAAAGGATAAACAAGATTGATGGACCTCTAGCCAGGCTCACCAAGAAGCAAAGAGAGAGGACCCAAATAAACAAAATCAGAAATGAAAGAGGTGAAATAACAACAGACCCCGCTGAGATACAAAGGATTGTTACAAAATACTACGAACAACTCTATTCCAACAAACTGGACAACCTGGAGGAAATGGACATATTCCTAGAAAAATATAACCTTCCAAAAATCAATCAAGAAGAATCTAAACAGCTCAATAGGCCAATAACTATGGACGAAATTGAAGCAGTCATCAAAAAGCTTCCGACAAACAAAAGCCCGGGGCCTGATGGCTTCACAGGAGAGTTTTACCAAACATTCAAGGAAGAACTAAAACCTATCCTCCTCAGACTATTCCAAAAAATTCAAGTGGAAGGAACACTTCCAAGCTCCTTCTATGAAGCCAGCATCACCCTAATACCAAAACCAGATAAAGACAACACAATGAAAGAGAATTACAGACCAATATCCCTCATGAACATAGATGCCAAAATCCTCAACAAAATTCTAGCAAATCGGCTCCAGCAGTACATCAGAAAGATCATACACCATGACCAAGTAGGATTTATCCCAGGAATGCAAGGATGGTACAATATCCGCAAATCAATAAACGTGATACATCACATAAACAAATTGAAAGATAAAAATCACATAGTCATATCAATTGATGCAGAAAAAGCATTTGACAAAATCCAACACCCTTTCTTGATAAAAACTCTCAACAAGGTGGGAATAGATGGCTCATACCTCAACATAATAAAAGCTATATATGATAAACCCACAGCAAACATCATACTCAATGGACAAAAACTAAAAACATTTCCCCTAAGAACAGGAACAAGACAGGGATGCCCACTCTCACCACTCCTGTTTGACATAGTACTGGAAGTATTAGCCATTGCAATTAGACAAGAAGAAGAAATAAAAGGCATCCAAATTGGAAAAGAACAAGTAAAGCTGTCTTTATTTGCAGACGACATGATATTGTACATAAAAAATCCGAAAGACTCCGTCAAAAAACTAATAGACTTAATAAATGAATTCGGCAATGTAGCAGGATACAAAATTAACGCCAAGAAATCTATGGCCTTTCTATACACCAATAGTGAACTTACAGACAGAGAGACTAAAAAGGCAATCCCATTTACCATCGCACCAAAAAAATTAAGATACCTAGGAATAAACTTAACTAAGGAGGTAAAAGACCTATACACGGAAAACTACAGGACACTGAAAAAAGAGATAGAGGAAGACGTAAACAGATGGAAGAACATACCATGTTCATGGATTGGTAGAATCAACATCATTAAAATGTCCATACTACCCAAAGCAATCTATAGATTCAATGCACTCCCCATTAAAATACCAACAGCATATTTCACAGACCTTGAAAGAACTCTCCAAAAATTCATCTGGAATAAAAAAAGACCCCGAATAGCCACAGCAATCCTGAGAAAGAAGAATAAAGTAGGAGGGATCTCAATACCAGATTTCAAGCTGTATTACAAAGCCACTGTTCTCAAAACAGCCTGGTACTGGCACAAGAACAGACATATAGATCAATGGAACAGAATAGAGAATCCAGATATCGACCCAAACCACTATGCTCAATTAATATTTGACAAAGGAGGCATGAACATACAATGGAATAAAGACAGTCTCTTCAATAAATGGTGTTGGGAAAATTGGACAGATACATGCAAAAAAATGAAGCTTGATCACCAACTTACGCCATACACAAAAATAAACTCAAAATGGATACAGGACTTAAACATAAGACGGGAAACCATAAAAATACTAGAGCAATCCACAGGCAGCAAAATGTCAGACATATGCCAAAAGAAATTCTTCACTGACACTGCCCCTAGGGCAATGGAAGCTAAAGAGAAAATTAACAAATGGGACTACATCAAAATAAAAAGCTTTTTCACAGCAAAAGAAACCATCAACAAAACAACAAGAAGGCCCACTGCATGGGAGAACATATTTGCAAATGGCATCACTGATAAAGGTTTAATCTCCAACATCTACAGGCAGCTTATACAACTTAATAAAAGGAAGATAAATGATCCAATAAAAAAATGGGCAACAGACCTAAATAGAATCTTTTCAAAAGAAGACAGAAGGAAGGCCAAGAGACACATGAAAACATGCTCAACGTCACTAATTATCCGAGAGATGCAAATCAAAACAACAATGCGGTACCATCTCACACCTGTCAGAATGGCTATCATCAACAAATCAACAAACGACAAGTGTTGGCGAGGATGCGGAGAAAAAGGAACCCTCGTGCACTGCTGGTGGGATTGCAGACTGGTGCAGCCACTGTGGAGAACAGTATGGAGTTTCCTCAAAAAACTGAAAATGGAACTCCCATTTGACCCAGTAATCCCACTCCTGGGAATATATCCGAAGAAACTAGAAACACCAATTAGAAAGGATATATGCACCCCTATGTTCATAGCAGCACAATTCACCATAGCTAAGATTTGGAAACAGCCTAGGTGCCCGTCAGCAGATGACTGGATCAGAAAACTGTGGTACATCTACACAATGGAATACTATGCTGCCATAAAAAAGAAGGAATTCTCATCATTTGCAGCAACCTGGGAGGAATTGGAGAACATTATGTTAAGTGAAATAAGTCAGTCAATGAAAGAAAAATACCACATGATCCCACTCATTTATGGATAATAAAGAACATTATAATCTTGAACAAAAAGATAGATACAGAGACAGTAAAGCATCAAACAGACTGTCAAATTACAAGGGGAAGGTTAGGGAGAGGTGGGGGAGATAAGAGATCAATCAAAGGACTTGTATGCATGCATATAAGCATAACCAATGGATGCAAAACTCTGGGGGGGGGGCATATATGGGAGGGGGGTGTGGGGAGGGCAATGGTAAGATATGTACACATATAATACCTTAATAAAAAAATTGAAAAAAAAAAAAAAAAAAAGAAGAGAGTTGGTGTACCCCATTTGAAAAAAACAAAAATACAAACAACCTTTTAAATGATGATCCTCGATTTTCACATGAAAACAATTCTGTTCAGACATGGATAATTCATCAGTCATGTACTAGGACCAATGCTTAGCTAAACCTTAACCAAAGATCAGAAGATCTGCTAACACTCTTCAGTGTAATGCACAGCCTGGCTGATCCTCAGAAAGAAAACAGATGAAAACATTTTTTTACTGTTTTTGTGTTTTGACTTTGTGCTGTTGGACACACCTCTTGCGCTGGAAAAATATCGTTGAACGTGTAGAACACGTTGCATCTCAGGAAGCGGAGGCCGGAGACTACCACAGCCGTGGCCAGTCTCCTTCGCCTGAGCACCCTGGCCTCAGCCTCCCGGCTGGCTCTCCAGAGGAGGCGGCTCCTCAGGCACCGGGCCCTTTCCTGCTACTCCTAGTCTGTCTTCCAGGGACCAATGCTTCCTTCTTTGGATCACACCTGGACGCGAAGCTGCCCCAGGCAGGGCCCGGTCCCGCCCAGCTCTGTCTCTCACATGAACAGCCTGTTGACATGAATGACCCTGACAGTGAGTCTTGGGGCCACTAGTGTTATGCTTACGACCTCGCATTTCACGTTTACTTCCTTCGAGCCGGGTTGGTGGTGCTGACCCTGCAAACCAATGCAGAATGATGGGGGCGGCCCTTCGCTAGGGACACCTGCCCAAGCACGGAACCCACAGGGCCTTCCTCCCCGCAGCTCAGATCCGGCCTCCTCCCAGAGCGACAGGCCTGGGTCTGGCTCGCCCCTGAGAGCCGGTAAATCCGGGCAGGTAAATTCAGATCTGGAATGGGTTTGTTTCAGAGGAATCAAGAGGAGACAAGGGCAGGCTCTCTCTAGAAAGGCCTGGCCCTGGGCCACAAAGCGGGAGACTTGACAATGGATCCCTTCTCGGCCACCCACCTGCTCTTTGGTAGGTTACTGTTTCCCCGGGCATTCATTTGCTCATTTGCAAAATAAAATTTCAACGAGGTGATGTTTGCGACCCCTTCCATCGTACCACCTGCTCATTCAGCAGACCTGCAACCCCCTGTCAGCCCGGAACCGAGTAATCCATCTCCCACCACGCCATACCCGTCCCAGCGTGGATCAAGTGTCCAGCGAGCTGGAGCCTAAGGTGACACTTGCCTTCCCATCCAGCTAGCTGTGGTGTCTGGAGAAAGGCTTTTATTTGTGTTTGTATTCTTTGTATTTGCCTCATCTTGCTATTCTCATTGCAGGTAAGGCACAGTTGATTTCCCTCTGTGGTACAAGATAGTCTTTAAAAGAAGCCGGTGCCTGGCTTTAAGAGGAGAGAGATTAGCAGCCAGCATTTAACATCTTCACAGAGAAAATATGTTGAAGTAGGAAAGGCCAAGATAAGAGAAGACAAATCAGATTGTCCTGCATCGTTACCATCTCAAATTGTGTGGGTTTTTTTGCATATGGTCAAAACCAACAAAAATTCCAAACAAGAACACAAAAGGTAAGTATGTCGTTTTCCTTCTTTTAGTCCCCCAGCACTCTGAATGTTCCTATTCCCCGCACTCCTTTCGTCACAGAAAAAAAGTAGGTCTCACAGGGCCAGCTCTTCATTGAGCAGAAATGGAGGTGATGTTGTCTCTCCCAGAGCAACTCATCACTAAAAACCAGACTCTTATGCGTTGACAGACAAGGAAACATTAGAAAGCAAATTGTTAGAGAAAAATGACTTTCATTCTCACCTTCTTCTCATACTGCTGCTAGCATTCTAATTTAATGTCTTCTGAACTTTTTTTTTTCTTTGCATAGGTTTTTCCAGTGTGATTGTAATGATATAGCATATGGGTCCCACATCTTTTATTTTTTTTAATCTTTATTGTTGAAAGTATTACATTTGTCCCCCTTTTCCCCCTTTTGACCTCTTCTATCCCACCTCCGCTCCCCACCCCAGGCCTTCACCACCCTATTGTCTGTGTCCATGGGTTATGCATATATGCATACAAGGTCTTTGGTTGATCTCGTCCCACCCGCACACCCTCCCCTGCCTTCCCTCTGAGGTTCAACAGTCTGTTCCATGTCTCTGGATCTATTTTTGTTCATCAGTTTATTTTGTTCATTAGATCCACATCTTATTCTTCTATGTTTTCACAGAGCCTTTCGTGGCTGCCTGCCTACCCCCCAGGGGCAAGTGGTGGAGTTTTCTCAACACGCATTTCTTTAAGCTGGGTCTCCTCCGGTACTTTGAAGGTTGGATGAAGCAATGGAATGACACAGAGTGATCAGTCTTCGGTGTCAAAACCTCGGGTGCACTGGGAAGCAGATGGGGTAGAGATTTCGATCATGGGTGGAAGTTCATGGGCTCCATCTTCTAGACCAGTGATTTCCACCCCGTGTGCCGCAAGGATTTTTAAAACATGCAATACCTGACTATTTAGTCAGGGGCACCGACCTATTTTCCCTTAGGTTGTCAAATCCGACAATGACAACGGCCAGAGAATGAATCAAAATGACACCTAGTTTTTTTTTGTTGTTGTTATTTTCTCAGATCCGCAAAAAAATAAAATAATAAAAAAAATATATATATATTGTTTTTTGTGTGCCGCAAAATTTTAGTAATTAGTTTTTGTGTGACACAAGATGAAAAAGATTGGAAATCGCTGTTCTAGATGTTAAAGAGGAGCCCATCATGGTCAACTTCCTTCTTTTAAAAAAATTGTTTTAAACAGCTTTACTGTGATATAATTTGCATACCATACAATTCACCTGTTGAAAGTGCACAATTCAATAGTGTATAATATATTCATTGTGTTTATACAACCATCACCATAGTTAATTTTAGAACATTTATGGTCAGTTTCTATGAAGGATGAGAAAGCAAATACCTTTATTTCACATAGCATTTGAAATCAGTTTCCATTTGTTATTAGTTTTACAATTGCTTATTTAAAATAATATTTCTCAAAACAAGACAGTGGATTAGTAATGCCCTGTAACTCTGATGCTTCAACCCCGAGACAGGTGGCAGGGTTATGGGTGGGCTCCCGCCTGCTTGCACTCAGATTCTCTTTGGTCAGTATGTGAGAGAAACGATAGCAAACTGACCTTGCCCCAAGGCCAGACTCACTTCTGGTTCCTATTGGTGGTGCTGTGTTTTGATCCACCATAAATTCTGTCATGAGTTGGGAAAGCTGATGATTTCTTACAACTTGGATCCCCATCGGATTCCAAACCTCCCCATGCCCCCAACTCATTCCTGACTCCAGGCAACCCACTGACACATGGGGGGCTGCCTCCTTCCATGCCTCCAGGCTGGAGCTCTTGGCCTTGCTCCCGACCTCTTGCTGCACTGGAGTCCTCACCCTCTGGGCTCAAATCCCAGCCCCTGACACCGGCTTGGCCCTCTCCCCTGCGGCAAGCAGGCGCAGCTGATCAGCCTCGTTCTGTTGTCACCCAGGCTCTACGTTGAAATCATGAGTGGTTCTCTGCACTTAAGCAGGGCTATCTTCACCGACTGAACATTAAAGAAGGTCCTATTTCCAAATTCAAAACTTGTAAGGTATACTAAGGCCAGGGATAAACTAGATTGAAAAATAAGCCTTTTGGGTTTTGTTTTTTGTTACAAAGATGGTTTGCATGTTATTTATAAAATTGAAATATCCAGCAATGGATGGGTAATTGAGTGAATTATGATATATCTCTATTAAATATTACTCAGCTACCAATATTGATATTTATTAAGATACTTTAATGATAAGCTTAAATGCTTATAATATAATGCTTGGTCAGAAAATCAGGATTTAAAATTGTATATAAAGAATGAGCTCTGCTGTGGTCGGTGTGGCTCAGTTGGGTGGAGTGTCATCTGGTACACTGAAAGGTGGTGGGTTCAATTCCAGGTCGGGGCACATAGCCAGGTTGCGGGTCCATCCCCAGTCGGGACACATATGGTAGGGAGCTGATCAATGTTTTTTTTCTCTTTCTCTCTCCCCCTTCTTCTCTCTAAAATCAATAAAAAGCATATCCTTGGAGGAGGAAAAAAATTAGTTTAAAAGGATGATATCAATTATGTAAAGCACACACACAAGGAAATAAGCAAAATGTCCTCTTGATAGTGATTATTTTCTTTCCTATACTTTTCTGTGCTTTCTAAAATGAGTATGTATTTCTTTTACAGTCAGAAGAAGGTATATTTTATTTTTTAAAATATATTTTATTGATTTTTTTTACAGAGAGGAAGGGAGAGGGAAAGAGAGTTAGAAACATCGATGAGAGAGAAACATCTACCAGCTGCCTCCTGCACACCTGCCACTGGGGATGTGCCCACAATCAGGTACATGCCCTTGACGGGAATCGAACCTTGGACCTTCAGTCCTCAGGCCGACGCTCTATCCACTGAGCCAAACCGGTCAGGGCAAGAAGGTACATTTTTTTAAAAAAACAACTTTACTGAAATATATTTTACATTTCATAAAATTTACTTAGGTTGGGTAACATGGTAACTTTATATTTAACTTTTTAAGAAACTGTCAACTGTTTTTCCAAAGTGGCTACATTAACTTTTACAAACTCCACCCCAGGATTTAAAGTCTACTTCTCAGCATTTAGATGTGCACCTGCATCTGGCTCTTCACCCTCTTCTCAGCAGATCTAGCTGGTGACTGAAAGGACAGTATTACAAAAGTTGTAATCACACACTTCTGTTGTCCCATGATGTCATTTTATAAATTACTGATGATTCCTATGCAGCCTCCACATTTCACTAAGCCCCAATAAACAATGAACTCTCTACTTGGCTTTTCTGAGCTGTGGAAATTTCTATCACAAAGAATTTGAGTATTCAAGTGTTACAGAAGACCAGAAAAAAAAACAAGCCATGCTTAGAGAAAGGGAGTTACATTTTATTAGGTGCAGAGCCAGAGAAAAATGTGCCTTTCAAATTCTGGGGCCCCCCACATGGAAGAAACCTTTTCTATTTATACTTTTCCTAGCTCTTTTGTCTCCCAAATTTGGAATGAGACTTCCGGACCTTCTGGGAAAGAAGGCCTACGTGCTGGGAAGGGGCCATGAGACCCTATCTCAAGGCCTGGCCTGGTGTCAGCACTGACAACTCTGTCTGGGGCATAGTCCATGGCCTCTCTGGAATGGGAGTAGTCTTATTTTCCTTATTATTTAAGCAAGCAAGCGTTTATAGAAGCCAAAACAGCAGGGTTAAAATTTCAAACAGCAGTTTTTATATAAGATGGATGCTTCACAAGAAGGAAATCTACCATTTGCCCAGTTGCCTGGCAATTGCTTGGGAATTTGTTTATGGTTATCCAATAGGCAGGCTCACCTTGAAAGAGTCTGACTCACTGTAGATAGAGTCTAACAAGTGTTACCTACATGCCCAGTACTCTGCTAGGTGCTGTAGATTCTGAAAAAGAAATCCTATGCTGTCTTGGGCCTCAAGAAACTTACAGCTTAGCTGGGAAGATAAAACTGAACACATATTAAACAGAGAACCATTGAGGACTCAACAAATTGAGGATGGCAATAGTGTGTGTTGGGATAATGAACTAAAAAAATTAAAGCAGACAGGAAAAGGAAGGCAGAGGCTCTGGGATTTAATTTTGTTGTTGTTGAGTACTTACTGTGTGTCAGGCACTGTCCTTGTTACTGGAGATAATAGCAATGAACAAAGTAGACACAATCCTTACACTCAGAGAGCTTGTATTCTAGGAGGACATGACAATATGCAAAGCATAAGTACACTACATAGTCTGTTAGATTGTGGAAGCGGGAAATCAAGCAATGAAGTGAGATAGGGAGTTGGGTGTGGGCAAACTAAAATAGGTAGGTGAGGGACCATGTCTCTTAGAAGGTGACGTATATGTATGAGCAAAGAGCTAAGGAAATGAAGGAATCAGTCATGTGGCTATCCATGGGAAGTAGTGTTCCAGGCACAGAAAACAGTAGGTGCAAAGGCCTGAGGAGGGATGTGCCTGGCAGGTTTGAGAAATGGCAAGGAGACCAGTTGGGTTGGAGTGAAGTAAGCAAGGGAGTGAACAGCAGGTGATCAGGTCAGAAGGGTAATGGGGAAGAATGTGAGTGAGATGGGAATCCAATGGAAAGTTTTGGGCAGAGGAGATAATTGGACATGCTTTAAAACAATCACTGTGGCAGTTGTGCTAGGAGTAGACCGAGGATAAACTGAAGGGGGAAGGCATGGAGACCAATTAGGAGAAATACTCTGTTGAAATACTCTCTCAGGAGATGAGGAGGGTTTGAACCAGATGTTGGAGTGGAGGTGGTGAGCTGTGTTTGGCATAGTGGTTTTTAAAGCAGGGACTCACCATGAACAAAAGGCAGGGGTGTTTAGAGGACATTGAAGAACCATATTTGACTAGTGCAGAGAATGCTAGGTGGGGAGAAGCTGGAGATGTGGCTGAATGAGTTATGATAGGACTGAGTTTGGTAGGTGTGTAAATGAATCTGGAGTCAGAAAAATTGTGACTTACCCCAGTGTATTAGTTTCCTTGGGCTGCCATAACAATATATCATAGATTGGGTGGCTTAAACAGAAATTTATTTTCTCACAGTTCTGGAGACTGGAAATCCCATATCAAGGTGCTGGCCAATTGGGTTTATAGTGAGAAATCTCTTTCTGGCTTATAGGGAACCACCTTATCACTGTCCTCATATGGTCTTCCCTCGGTTCTGGTGTGGAAAGAAAAAGCTCAGGTCTCCCATACTATTGGATTAGGGCCCCACACTTATGACCTCATTTAACCTTAATTACCTCCTTAAAGATTACTTTTCTCTAAATACAGTGACTCTGGGGGCTAGGGCTTCAACATATGAATGGGGGGGAGGGGGACACGCACAATCAGTCCATAGGAATGTGGTTCTCATGTAAAGAGTTTTAGGGCATTGAATCTGATACTGGCTACTAGTACAAATGGAAAGAGAAGAATTTAGGGGACTAATTTAGAAGCTATGTTGGAAGCATCAAGACAAGAAATGTTGGCCCTAGCTGGTTTGGTTCCTTGGATAGAGAGTCTGCCGGCAGACTGAAAGGTTCCAGGTTCCATTCCGGTCAAGGGCACATCAATTGCAGGCCTCTCCCCGGCCCAGGTCCTGGGCAGGGCGCGTGCAGGAGGCAACCAATCGATGTGCTACTCTCACATCCATGTTTCTCTCTGTCTTTTCCTCTTTCTGAAAATCAATGGAAAAATATATTTGGGTGAGGATTAAAAAAAAAAAAGAAGAAAAAGACAAGAGATGTTATAAGCCCTGACTAGGGCACAGAGAGGTTAGCTAGCCTGAGTGGAATTCCCTAACTTGACTACCATGTTTTTATTATAGAAAATGAATTTTGTGTCCTTATTTTTATTTATTTATCATATTATTGGATATGTACCAGAGCATATGTCATAGTGTACGAGGCACACAAATATACCATTTACACATCCATTTATATAGATACCCAGATACTCAAGTATATGTACCTTCACTGAACCATACATGCTTTCATGTAGCTGTATTTATCTATGAAACAGTAATTCAAGGATGCAAATGCAGAAGAGAAAGCATGAGCTCACCATGTAAGTTTATGAGAGGAAAAGACTGAGTAGGTAGGAGGGTGAGTCAAGAGTCTGACAATTAAGGAAAGAGGTAGTCAAGACTCCTGAAGCCCAGGAGATCCATGACTCTATGCGATGACGTTTGCTTAAACCTATTCTGGGGACCAAGTTACACTCATTTTCAATTACTCCATGGGTATATGTCACACTAAAAACCAGCGTTTCGTAAACAGGCATATTAGGCACATAGAGTTGATGCATTGTCTTTGTTTAGGTTCACTCAAAGAGGCCACTTGGCCAAGGTAAGCTCCTGGCTTTTGCTTTGATGGGCTGTGTCAGCTGGCCCCTCTTCTAGTAGAGTGGTCTGGGCGGAATGAGGACAGGACTTTCTAGAAGGGAGAGTAAAAAGAAACAAGTACAAGGTAAAACAGGCGATACATTATTTAAGCTGCATGCTACTGCACCTATGCTGACTGGGATGCACCAATAAATAGCACAAAGGCAATAGCAGGAAGAGAAGGGACAGGTCTTGAGTGAGTAGAAGTAGAAGTTAGGTCGCACAAAGGTTAGCGTGTAGTCTTTGCAGTCAGATTGACCTAGGTTTAAATCTCAGCTTCCCCACTGAGCAGTTTGACTGGGACCACGTTCTTTAGCCTTCATGTGCCTCTGTTTCATGAATTAAAAGGAACCTGAGAAAGAACAGTTGTTCTGAGGATTAAATGAGATAATGAACATAAAACATTCAGCATAGCTTGGCACATAGTAGGCATTAAAATAATGAACTGGTGGGAGTTGTCTTTTTTAAAATCCCAAAGGAGAAAAACATTTGCGGTGCTAAAAATAAGCATTAAGCTTTCTGTAGAGCTCTTTAAAAAAAAAAAAATCTAACTGGCGTATAGGTCTTGAGAATGGTGGGAGTATCTTAGTCAAAAAAATGTCATCGAACATCCCACTGGTAAAATGAGTTTTCTCACAATCCCATTCTTTGTGACTGCGAATGTGGAATGCAGTCAAACTAGACAGGAATCCCACTCCGAGTTTGCTGACCACCAGCTGCATGGTGACATTTTCCCAAGATATTTGCTGGATTTTCTTTCTTCAGATAATGAGTCATTATTGTGAGATATTGTTTATTGTAAAACCCTTGTGTTCCTGCCATACATACCAAAACAAAAGGTCACTTTACAGGCACTTTATGTTATAGTCAAGAACAACAACAACAAAATAATACAATGCTGTGAAATGTCATACTGTATGTAGCATGGTGGACATTATTTTGCTGTGCCTTTTTTTAGATCGGCTTAAAATCTACATTAGGAACAAAGCAAGCAGGAGAACTTTGAGTTGGGCCCCATTTATGCAAAAGTTATATGCCTTTATATGCACAAATAATTTCTGAAAGAACAGACAGTAAACTTTGTAGAGATTATATCTAAGGTCAGGAATCTTTAACTTTTCATTATATACCCCTGTGCACTCTTGAGTTTAATTTTTAAACAATGAACATACAGTATTTGCAGAATAGTTTTCTAAGCCATATAAAAATGTATACAGAAATAACTTTACACTGCCAGATTAAAAGTAGGTCTCTGTGTTCTAGATATAATTTAGGGAGAAGGGATAAAAACTGTCTTTTGAAATTGTCTTTCAAGATAAAAGACAAACATAAAAGACAAACAGAGATAAGTGTGTGTGTGTGTTTGTGTGTGCGCGCGCGCACGCATGCACACATGCATGCATAACTACTTAGAATTCTATGGCAGTTACTTACAGCCTAATTCATGTTGAGAACAAGGAGATCTCATTACGGATTATCTCCAAACACCCCCAGGCTTACTCTCTACACCTGGGGTGTTGAACCCCAGCATTTTCACAAAAAGGAGGCAACTTAATGGAGTTCAATCCAGAAGAAGCTCTTCTGCCTCACAGGGACCACCTCCTGGTCCTATTTCTTCACTGAGTCAGGATAATGATTATAAGGGCTGTAGCTGTATCATAAGGGGAAATGGATCCCCTAACCCTGCAGTAGCTAAGTACTTTGCTTTTTATCCTGCAACCTCCCCCCAGCTCTTGGGCTATCATGATATGTCAGAAGGAGGAGCATCTGTTTCGGGTGATCCTGAGTCATCTAGCCATGATGCTGTCGATGGCTGGATGTAAAGAGCAGACCATGTCAATATTTGGGGAAATTTAATCTTTTTGGACCACAGTTGAGTGGATAATTGAAACTGCAGATGAGGGGGTACTGCCATATAAAACTGTAGCTTCAGTTACATAAGATCTCGCCTCACCTTCAGCTTCCTAGTGAAAGGTTAAAGCATGCCTGGATCTAGTTCTGTAGTCGATTCTCATTATTTGAAGAGTCCATCTGTATGAATTCACCTAGTTGCTAAAATTTATTTGTAACTTGAAAATCAACACTCCTGGTGTTCTTGTGGTCATTCATGGGCATGCGTGTGTCCATGAAGAGGATGCAAAATTTGAGTCACCAGGGCTCAGGTTTCCAGCTGAAGTTAAACAAAGTGACACAGATCCTTCTTGTTTCAACTCTCATACCATAAACAAGTGTGCTTTTTGAAATCAATTTAGTGCCATGTTTTTCATATTTTTGTGCTTTTCTTTGTGCTGATTTCATTGTTTAAAATGGCCCTCAAACACAGTACTGCTGTACTGTATAGTGTTTCTAGGTGCAAGATTATGTATTGATCAGTTGGCAAATTGAATACCGGGCTCTGTATTTCCCCAAGTTATTCTTAAAGAATAATTTAACAGATGCGTGTATTTGTTTCTTAGGACTGCTATAACAAATGATCACAAACGTGGTGGCTTACAACAACAGAAATTTATTCTCTCAGTTCTGGGGCCAGAAGTCTAAAATCAAGGTATTGGCAGGGCCACACTTTCTCCAAAAGCTTTAGGGGGTAGTTCTTCCTTGCCCTTCTCCAGCTTCCGGTGGCTCTTGGCATTTCTTGGAGTGTGGCAGCATAATTCCAATGTCTGTCTCTGTCTTCACACTGCCTTCATCTACCTGTGCTTCTGTGTCCAAATGCCCCTTTCCTTTCTCTTATAAAGACCAGTTTCTGGGGTTAGGGCCATTTTAAATTCAGGATGTTTTCATGTTGAGATCTTTACCTACAGTCATGCATTGCTTACTAATGGAGACATGTTCTGAGAAATGCATTGCTAGGCAATTTCATCATTATATGAACGTTATGGAGTGCACTTACAGAAACCTAAGTGGTATAGCCTACTATACACCTAGGCTATAGGGTATAGCCTGTTAATCCTAGGCTATAAAGCTATACAGCATGATACTGTACTGAACACTGTAGGCTATTATAACACAACTCTCACAGTCCAGGAGCCCTCGGGGGATGTCCAACTGATGGCTTAGGCCCGCTCTCCATGGGGAGCAGGCTCAAGCTGGCAGTCAGACATCCTTAGCGCTGCTGTGAGGTGGGAGAGGATCCTGCCACTGCGCTGCGCTCGCCAACTGTGAGCCCAGCTTCTGGCTGAGCGGCACTCTCCTTGTGGGAGCACACTGACAACCAGGGGGCAGCTCCTGCGTTAAGCATCTGCCCCCTGGTGGTCAGTGCAAGCTATAGCGACTGGTCATTCTGCCGTTCGGTTGATTTGCATATTAGCCTTTTATTATATAGGATGGTAAGTGTTTGTGTTTCTAAATAGAAAAGACACAGTAAAAATATGGTATGAAATATTAAAAAAAAATGACACATCTGTATAAGGCACTCACCATAAGGAGCTTGCAAGACTGGAAGTTGCTCTAGATGAGTGAGTGAGTGGTGAGTGGACATGAATGCCTAAATTACCATACACGACTGCATACTTTATAAACACTGTACACTTAGGCTATACCAAACGAAATTTTTCTTTCTTCAATAATGAATTAACCTGAGCTTACTGTAACTTTTTACTTTATAAACTTAAAAAAAATTTTAAATTTTCAGCTCTTTTGTAATAACACTGAGCTTAAAACACAAACACAGTGTACAGCTGGACAAAAATATAGTCTTTATTTATATCCTTATTCTATAAGGTTTTTTTTTTTTTTTTTTTTTTGCTAAGAACTAAGACACAAACACATATATTAGCCTAGGCCTACACAGAGTCGGGATCGTCAGTAACACTGTTTTCTGCTTCCACATCCTGTCCCACTGGAAGGCCATTAGCACGCAGGGACCGGCATCTGTGACGGCAGTGCTTCCTCTGGAGCACCTCCTGAGGGGCCCGCCGGAGCCTCTCCTGGAGGAGGTGTCACTCCTTTTAGAAATGTGTCCATGGTGGTGTGCTTGGTTTATTTTTTTCATCATACTCAGACGAAACAAACAATTACAGAACCAAATGGGGGAATAATAATAAGTGTAATGGCTATTTAAAAAGAAAAGAACATTATAAACTATATCTTAGTAAATTTGAAGACCTAGACCAAATATATATTTAAAACAAATAAAATGCGAAAATAGCATAAAATAAAGAACTCCTGAATAGATGAATTATCATCTTTGAAAGGTTGAGTAATCATTGGAAAAATTAAAATAGTAGCTTAAAAATCTATTTCTACAAAAACAAAACAAAACTTCCAGATCAAACAGCATTACAAGTTCTTCCAAAGGACAGATTATTCTCATCTAAAATAATAAAAGCGTAATATGCTAATTAGACAGGATGTCCTTCCAGACAAAGCCAGGGCTGCGAGGGAAGCCTGGTCCCGGATGCCAGAGGGAAGCCGGTGCCGGCAGCTGGGGGAAGGAAGGCCTACTCTTGTACAAATTTCATGCATCGGGCCTCTGGTATCATACATATTGTTCTAAAAAACAAAAATAGAGTGAAAGATGCCTACTTGATAATTAAAATGATTGAAGAGGAGAAAATTATAGGCCAGTTTCACTTAAAAACATAGATGGAAAACCTCTAAATAAAATGTTGGCAAATAAATCTAACATTAGCCCGGCAATTCAGTTTGAACATCAATTCACGGTTGAATTGCCAGTCAGGGAGTCAAGGCACATGCCTGGATTTCAGACTTGAACCCCAGTAGGGGGAGTGCAGAAGGCAGCTAATCAATCATTCTTTCTCATCATTGATGTTTCTCTCTCTCTCTCTCTCTCTCTCTCTCTCTCTCTCTCTCTCTCTCCCTCACCCTTCCTCTCTGAAATCAATAAAAATATATTTTTAAAAATAAATCTAACGTATTGAAAAAATATATAATCATCAGTGTGTTTATTCTAGAATGGAGGAATGAGTTAACAATAGAAGACCAATGAGTATAATTCACTACATGAATAAACTAAAAGAGAAATATCACATGTTCATTCTACCAGGTCCAGAAATATTTAATAAATACCATAACCTATTTATGATTTTAAAAAATCCTACACACCCCTTAGGAGACTAGAAATAGAAGGAAACTTTATTTAATAAGCTCACTCCCCCAAACTGATCATAAACCAAACAGAGAAACTCAAAATGCTTTTCTTTGAGAAAAGAATGCTGACTGTTATCACTACTGTTCCATGTGTTATTGGATATCCTGAGCAATGCAGTGAGATAAAACAAAGAAATAAGATGCATAGGGATGGAGGGAAATGCATAAAATAGAATTATTTTCTTGATAATAAGATTATCTATGTAGAAAATACAGATAAATCAACAGACCAACTATTGATAGAATATGATTCAGCAAGGCTGATAGGTGCAAAATTAGTATGTAAGTATCAATATCCTTTTTCTACTTCCAACAAAAACCAACTAGATGTTTTAGGAAGTAAGAGAGCATAAACTATAAAGATTTAGAAGTTAATATAACAAAGAATGCTCAAGATTGTTATAGAGAATAATTAAAAACTCTCTTAAATGACATACTACAAAGAGACTTAAATTGATCTCAAATTCAATGCAATTCCAATTAAAACTTTACAGGACTTTAAGTAACTTGAAAAACTGATTCCAAAACTGATATAAAAAAAAGAAGGTACATGAATACAAAAATAATTTTCAAAATGAGCAACAAATTGGGTAGAAAACTTCTCTTGTGATTAAGACACCACTCACCTCAGTAACAAAAACACCAGGGGCCATTGATGAAAGAACAAAGAGAATACTTAAGCCGCTTAGGGAAAGGAGAAATATACCCCTTGCATACGTAGAAAGTTGGTAGTTGAGAAAGGTGCCATCGCATATCAGTAGGAATAATAATTTAGTAGATGGTTACTGAGAAAATTACTTTATTACACACAAAAAAATAAAGTTTGATTCTTACCTCAAATTGTACACCAAAATAAACTCCAAATAAAGAACTAAATAAAAAGAACATTTTTTGTGGTAATTGCATAAGAGAAGACTTCTTAAACAAGATCCAAGAAAGTATGAATGGTGAGGGAAATGAATAGATTTAACATAAAAATGAAAGATTTCTGCTCAATGAAGAAAACTAGAGACAATGCTTCAGAGAATATTTGCAAGTCTAAAACAAAACAAATAAGGAGTTAATAGCTACAATATACAATGACGTCCCACAAACCAGCAAAAATAGGCAGGCAGTAAGTGATTGTGAAGAATACATAGTCCAAAGAAAGGGAACCCTGAATGGCTAATAAGTATATGAAGAGATGGTCACAGTAACTGGTAATCACAAACATGTCTAAGTGAAAGTTAACAGTAAAGTACCACTTTAGAAACTCAGATAGTGTCAAGGGTTGTCACGTATAGGCAAACATTGGAACTCTTGTGTTGGAACATAAATGGTACATTATTGTGTGAGTAATCTCATAGAACTTGGTAAAATTAAGTATTGTACCCTCCCCAAGACCACTATTTCCAGATACACACCCCTAAATAATTTTTGCACACATCTATAAGGAGATAGGTACAAAATGTTCATCCTAGAATTACTTACTGTAGGAAGGAGCTAGAAGGGACACAGACGTGCACCACTGGAGAAATGAATTGGTAAACTGTGGCATATGTATGAGACAGGAGAGACAACACAGTCAGGAATAATGAACTAGATTTAAAAATAACACATAAAAGATTTAAAAAGGAAAGGAAATTTGCGTCATTATGGAAATTAAAAATAGACATGAATATTTTTTTTTCAAGATACACATATATCGCCCGGCTGGTGTGGCTCAGTGGTTGAGTGTCAACCCAGGAACCGAGAGGTTGCCCGTTCAATTCCTGGCCAGCACACATGCCTCAGTTGTGGGCTCGATCTCCCGTAGAGGGTGTGTAGGAGGCAGCCAATCAACGATATTCCTCTCTCATCATTGTTTCTCTCTATTCCTCTCCCGTCTTCTCTCTCTAAAAATCAATAAAAACGTATTTTAAAAAAGATATACACATATCTACACATAGGAAAAATAAACTGAAAAAAACCAACAAAACATGTCAGTGTGCCATATGCCAAGGATTACGATGCTCTCAATTTTGAATACCGAGGCTAAAAAGATCACTCAACTAAGGGGAGCCCAGAGCCCAGAGCCCAGAGAGGTTCAGTGACAGGTTCTCAATTCATGGCCAACTAGAATGCAGGTTTCCTGTGACCTAGATCTTAGCACTTTACCACACTTCTCTCCTCTGGGAAGCTGCCAAAGACGTCTTGAAGATGCCAACCTCTGCCCTGTATCCCATCGTCAGAAGCAGCATCCACTTGTGAGTTGTTTCCTGATTTTTATTATGGAAAATGACCACTATAATTCTAAGGTATGGTGACCCGATCCATAAATTTAATTATTTTACTTGCTTCATGCGCACTTAACCACATAAGCAAATGGGTACTTTTAGATAAAACATGATAATTTCAGGATAAGGCACATTGGTCCTCTGTCAGTTTGAGATTACTCAAAATGTAAACCCTTGTTATAGTATGGTTTATATTTGGACTTGTTCCTTGGAGACAAATCCAAACATTTTGTGAATTCATGATTTTGGTGACATTAAATCCAGCTATATTGAAGTTCCAAGATAAGCTGAAAGGGCTTTGTATATATAACAAATCCATTCTTCATAAACACTAGACAGGTTTGACAGCTTTAAAAAAACGACTTTATTGAATATATTGGGGTGACATTGATAATAAAATTATATAGGTTTAAAGTGTACAACACTATAAGGCATCATCTGCATATTGTATTGTGTGTTTACCACCCCAAGTCAAGTCTCCCTCCATTACCATTTATCCCCCTACACTCTCTTTTACCTTCCCCTAACCTCCTTTCCCTTTGGTAATCACCATACTGATGTCTGTGCCTGAGTTGTTGGTTGTTTTTTTTTCTTAATCCCTTTACCATTTTCATTCAGCCCTGCAACCCCCCTCCCATCTGACAGCTGTCAGTCTGTTCTCTATCTATGAGAATATTTCTATTTTGTTAGTTTATTTTGTTCATTAGATTCCACATATGAGTGAAATCATATGGTACTTGTCTTTCTTTCTCTGACTGGCTTATTGCACTTAGCATAATGCTCTATAGGTCCATCCGTGCTGTCACAGAAGGTAGGATTTCCTTCTTTTTAAAGGCTAAGTAGTATTCCATTGCGTAAATGTACCACAGCTTTTTTATCCACTCATCTACTGATGGACACTTGGGCTGTTTCCAAATTTGAAACATAAAGCTACAATGAACGTACAGATGCATATATTCTTTCAGGTTTCTTCAGTTTTATTCCCAGATGTGGAATTGCTGGGTCAGAAGGCAGTTCCATTTTTAATTTTTTGAGGTAATTCCATAATGCTTTCCATATGGCTGTACCAATCTGCATTTCCACCAATAGTGCACGAGGGTTCCCTTTTCTCCACAGCCTCACCAATGCTTGTTGTCTGTTGATTTATTGATGGTGCCATTCTGACAGGTGAGAGGTGATATCTCACTGTGGTTTTAATTTGCATCTCTCTGATGATTAGTGACATTGAACATATTTTCATATGTTCATTGGCCATCTGTATGTCCACTTTGGACAATGGTTGGCAAACTCATTAGTCAACAGAGTGGCAAACCGCAGCTCGCGAGCCTCATATGGCTTGCGAGCCGCAGTTTGCCGACCACTGACTTTGGAGACCTGTCTATTCAGGACCTTTGCCATTTTTTAAATTGGATTATTTTTGGTGTTGACTTTTATAATGCTTTATAACTTTTTAATATTAATGCTTAATCAGATGTATCATTGGTAAACATGTTCTCCCATTCAGTGGATTGTCTTTTAATTTTGTTGAAGGTTCCCTTACCTGTGCAAAAACTTTTTAGTTTGATGTAGTCCTATTTATTTTTTTCTTTTGTTTCCCTTGCCTGGGGTGGTATATCAGACAAAATATTGCTATGAGAAATGTCCAAGGTTTTACTGTTTCCTTTCAGGAGTTTCATAGTTTTGAGTCTAACATTTAAGTCTTTAATTCATTTTGAGTTTATGTTTATGTATGGTGTAAGTTGGTGGTCTAGTTTTATTTTTTTGCACATATCTGTCCAACTTTTCCAACACCATTATTAGACTACCTTTATCTCATTGTATGTTTTTGCCATCATTGTCAAATATTAAATGACCATAGCTACGTGGTTTATTTTTGGGTTCTCTGTTCTGTTTTATTGATCTATGTGTTTTTATGCCAGTATCATGCTGTTTTGATTACTATGGCCTTGTAGTATAGTTTGATATCAGGTAGCATGCTTCCACCAACTTTGTGTCCTGCTACTTTGTGTTTGTTAATCCTCACCCGAGGATATTTTTCCGTTGATTTTTACAGAGTGGGAGGGGGGAAGACAGAAACATGGATATGAGAGAGACACATCTATTGGTTGCCTCTCTCATGAGTCCCTCCCACTCCCACTCCCCACCCCCTCACAGGGAATCTGCAACTGAGGCACGTGCCCTTGCCCAGAATTGAACTGAACCCAGGATCCTTGTCTGCGGACTGACACTCTTATCCAGAGCCAAACCGGCTAGGGCTGTATCCTGCTACTGTACTGAATTCATTTATCTAGTGGTTTTTTTCAGCAGATTCTTAAGTGTTCTCTATGTAGTATTATCTTATCTGCAAAAAATGACACATACTCCTTTCCAATTTGGATGCCTTCTATTTCTTCTTGTCAGATTGCTGTAGGACTTCTAGTACTATGCTGAATGAATGGTGAAAGCATACATCCCTGTCTTATTCCTGATCTTAAGGGTAACGCTTGTAGTTTTTTGCCCATTGTGTATAGGTTTGTCAAGTAAAGCCTTTATTACATAAAATTCACCTGTGAAGCCATCAGTCCAGGACTTTTGTTGTTGGGAGTTTAAATTACTGCTTTGATTTCATTAGTTGTAATCTGTCTGTCCAGATTCTCTGATCCTTCCTGATTCAGTTTTGGAAGATTGTCTGCTTCTAGGAATTTATTTCTTCCAGTGTCCAATTTATTGCATATAGTTGTTCATATTATTTTTTTAATAATCCTTTGTATTGCTTTTGGTGTCAGTTGTTACATGTCTTTTATTCGAGTCCTCTTTTTTCTTTTTAAGAGAGGGAGGGGGAGAGAAAAACATTTATTTGTTCTACTTATTTATGCATTCATTAGTTGATTCTTGTATGTGCCCTGACCAGGAATCAAAGCCACAACCTTGCTGTATGAGCTACCTGGGCCTCTCTTTTATTCTTGATGACTCGGGATAAAGATTTGCTTGATAGCTTTTGTAGGGATATAAAGAAGTTAGGTAAAGCCCTGGACAGTACATGATTTCATAGTAATGGACATCAAAGAAAACATTTTAATTAAAAAAAATATATATTTTTATTGATTTCAGGGAGAGGGAGGGAGAGATTGAAACATCAATGATGAGAAAGAATCATTGATTGGCTGCCTCCTGCATGGAAAGGGGGAAAATGGGTTTTAACATACTTTATGGGACACTTTGTAGAAGGCTTTTTTTTTTTTTTTCAAATTAATGTCTGGAGTTAAGGGATGCTGTTTCAAAACTTCCTGTTACCCTACTTAACATTTGGAAAATATAAAAAAGGATGGATTTAAAAATAGTCTTCAATATATGAGAAATGTGACTAAGAAGTTCCTCATAGTCCAATGGAAGAGCTGTAACATCCCCATCTCTCCAATGAAAATGCTCATTAGTATCTCCAAAGACTTTTATCTTGTTAAACCCTAGGGCTCTTCTCTGCCTTCAAGTTAAACCTAGTTTCTGTGACACTACTGTTTAGTTTCAAGTTCATAGTCCCCTTGTTTCTTTTGCTCATTCTGCCTTTTTCTGCTAAAAATGTTTTCCCAGTCTTCCCATTTCACCTAGTGATAGCACCCTACATTATTCAGTAGGAAACCATCCTTTCTCCTTAAAACCCTCTATTCCAATTCATAAGCGAATCCTGCAGTCCTATCACGGTTCTGTGCACTCCTTTCCAAATCCTAGTCTGAAAGCCGCTATCACCTTTTATTCCAACCTTTGCAAAGAGCTTCTGTTGGCCTCCCTGGTCATGCTATTGCCCCATATAATCATTTCTCCACACAACATTCAGAACCATCTTTTTAAAACGGCATATCAGAATTTAAATTTCCAATGGTATCCCATTGTATTTAGAAAAAAAATCTCATCTCAAACTATAAACTATCCATTCTCTGGTCCCTGACCACCTCTTATCTGGTCTTACATCACTCTGCCTTGCTTGAATTTGATATACCCATCCAATTTCAGAGACTTAAACTCTGCCTGGCCTGCACTTCCCTTAGATTTGCATGGGCAGCTCTTTTTCTTCATCCACTTGTTAAGTCAACTTTCACACCCTCGGCAATGCCTCCCTACCTTCACTTATTATTTGCTAGATTTTCCTCCATCTGAAATTATTTTATTCATCTGCTTCTCCCCATAGAATTAAGCTCTTTGAGCACAGGAATAATTTGTTCCTTATGGTATCCTTCAACCTTAGCACATGGTAGGCAAACTAAATCTCTCTTAAATAAACTTTTGTATACATAAATTCACAAGTGGTTTCTAAGATATTGCAGCTCTTTAAGGCACAATCATGGGGATCTTCCTTTACTTCTTTGCTTTGCTTAATTTCCTGTTTAGAAATGTTTCATACTGGAGTAATTCTTGAGACATTTGTTTGCAACATGACTTGTTCTACGACAGAGATTAAACAGGGTTTAGGAGTGGGCAACTCCTCCATGAATGCTTCAAAGCAGAACAGGATAATCTTAAAAGTGAACAAACCCCGATTTTCAATCCAAATGAACAAAATGTTCAGTACTGTTTCTGAGAAACATTTTAAAAACATTCAAAAACTATTTTAAGTATACATTATTGAATCTCTTATATATAATCAAATATATAAAGTGTACTGTCTAAAGTCACTGTGCCGGCCTTGTGCTAACTGAAACTAGTGTTTACACAGTAAATATCTGAGGTAGTCTATAAAATTTTTATTACTGATCAAGAATGTGTACTTCAGTAAAAAATCCTCAAGTACCTAAGTCTTAAAGCATCTTGTGACTCATCCTGTACACATCAGCCGATTCTCAAATAGTAACTTGTGGGACTTCCAATTTCAGGCAGACAGACATCCCCTCCCTGTCATGCTCCTAGTCACCTGCTTTTTACACCTAGTGTGCAATCAAGAAATTTGTCATATTTATTACTAGTAAGCTAGTATTTTTCGTGAGATAGAGAAAATTGAGAAAACTCATAATGCAACTATGTAATAAGTTGCAAAATAAAACAATCTTGTGTTTTCTATTGCTCCATTTCTTGGTGGACATACAAATAAAAACTTTTAAAACAAAAATTAGATATTCAACACAGCATTAATATGCTAAAACAGTAACTAAGCATGTAAAAACTTTTCACAACTTCATGGGATGATTAAAACTTCAAGATTACTTTTTTAAACCTGTAAACTCACATAAGATGAATAATGTCCAATAAAACAGGCAAGCTACCTTTAATGCCCTACTATTTGATGGTATAAGATTGATTTTTAATTATTACAGTTTTTAAAACCTTCAAACGGCAGCCCTGGCCAGTGGTGCTACATCATTAGTGTTGGCCTGTGCAGCAAAGGGTCTCAGGTTTGATTCCTGGCCCCAGTTGGGGATTATGCTGCGGGAGGCAACCAATCAATGCGTCTCTCATTGATGTTCCTCTCTCCCCTGCCCCTTCTCTAAAAAATCAATGAAAAAAATGTCCTCGTGTGAGGATTAACAAAAAATAAGATAAAAAATCCTGAAATGGCATTACTATTGTAACTTGATGTGAAATTCCAAAAGCTAAACTTTCTCAAATCTTATCTAGTGATTCAAGTATACAAAATTTTTGAACTGGCTAATCCATGCCATTAAGGGCACATCATAGCTAGAAGAAACATAGCAAAATTTAATAATCTTGAGTTAAAAAGAACCATTGATATGCTTACATTATAAAAGTTAAGAATATCTGATGTCTACATTAAGGAAGTTCTTACCAATTATTTCTACTTATAATTTTATCAAAACATATATAGGATGCTTCCAGGGTGAGGGTGTAGGGATGGGGACACCTGATGCAAAAAAAAACACACAACCCCACAGCCCTAGCCTGTTTGCCTCAGTGGACAGAGCATCAGCCTATGGACTGAAAGGTCCCTGGTTTGATTTCAGTCAAGGGCACATGCCCAGGTTTGGGCTTGATCCCCAGACCCCCAGTAGGGGCCATGCAGGAGGCAGCCAATCAATGATTCTCTCTCATCACTGATGTTTCTCTTTCTCCCTCTCTCTTCCTCTCTGAAATCAATAAAAATCTATTAAAACAAAGAAACAAAAACAAACAAACAAAAATAAGTGAAACCTCCAAAAAAAGAGAGAAAAATTGATTTTGGTCATATGTAGAGAGTGCCTGGGAAAGGCCCCTGAGCTGATTGTTCTCTGAATCCAGCGGCGCCTGGCAGTCATGCCCTGAAAATACACCTTGCCAGAGGCAGGTGTGTTGTCAGTCTGACCTTTAGCTCAGGCGCCAGGGGTTGGATTTCATTATCTAAACCCAGCCAGGCACCAGGAACCAACACAATTATCTGGGCCCACCCAGAAGTGACAATTACAAAGAAGCCACAAGAATGCACATATTTTCTTTATCTTAAACTTTAGTAAAACTTCCTGGTATCTTATTGTATAAAACAAACTCGCTGTATTGGCTCTGGGTCCCTGTCTCTCCATCAGAGGACAGCTGTCCCACCCGGCCCCAACTTTCCCTACTGTCTCTGTGTCTATTTCATTTTCTCAATCCCCCGTCGCCCCTACTCAGGCCTCCTGTCCGCTCTCTAGCTGTGCTGGTCTCGGAAAAGAGAGAAATATTTATAGTCATACAAATACCTTGGGCTTCAAGTTCTGAGGCCTTATTCTAAGTACCTAGACAGTATTCATTGACACTTCAAAACAAAATAGTTAAAGACTTAATTATATTAGATGTGAGATCAAAGGCCTATAAGTTTCACTTTAAAGACCTAAATTAAATGAAAACTTTGCAGGTTTATTTAAATTAGTATTTTTTTTACAAAGCAGCTTTGGTAATAAATGGCTAAAGTATTTCTGAGTCCCTTAAAAAAGAGGACTCCATTAGGCAAATACCTTGTTATCCTATGGACTAAACTGACTACATTCTGTCCCAACATAATCTGCTGTATATGCTTATTAGACACCCTTAACCTCATCACTACCTCAAAACTAGTGTACTTACCTGTTTCCTGAATAATCATAAAGATTATTGGTTAAAAAAGAAAATGTCTTTAAAAATTCTTACCATCATGGATATTTTATTTTAATCCTCACTTGAGGATGTTTTCATTCATTTCTAGAGAGAGGAAGGAAAAGAAAGAAAAACATCTATGTGAGAACATCGGTTGCCTCTTGTACATGCCCCAATAAGGGATTGAACCTGCAACCTAGGTATGTGCCATGACCCGAAATCAAACCCACAACCTTTTGGTGTGCGGGATGATGCTCCAACCGAGCCTCTCGGCCAGGGTCCATCATGGATAATGAAAGCAATACTTATTACATAGACCATCATCTTTTTAAAAAAGAAGTTATGCTACATTCAGATGTGGAGGAAAAATATTTAATTAACAATTTAAAAATCAAAGTAAGAGCTAGGATGAATAATGGAAATCCAGATTTTATAACAGATAGCATGTATGTGTGGCACCCGAAGTATGCTGTGAAGGGAGTTTATCCAGGTTTAGGGATTAAAAAGAAAAAGGAGATAAACACATTACAATCTGATGTAAGCTACTTGTTCCTTCAGTTTTCACAAAAGGAAAAGACTTATGCCAATTTTTTTACTTCTCTTCAATTTAGTTATGCAATCTCTTAAGATTTCAACTCTACAAGATTTGATGCACAAGAACATAGAAAATGTTTGAAGGGAAAAATAAATTGTTAGTCAGACTGTTAAGATATTATAAAAAACCTGTATTCTAGAACAAATGTGGCAAATGATTTAAAAAAAAGATTAAGCCTCTATCTAGGGAATATTAAAGCCTATGTGATTCATACAATCACATTAAAGATTATGATGTAACTTTGGATATTGTTATACATTTAGCCAGTTTCCTGAAGAATAACAAGTGCATGATTTCCCTCTAGAAACAGGAAAATGCACCACTGAACACAGCAAAGATATCACAGGGGGACTGGGCATTGTAAGAGTTAGAAAGTAAGGGTTAAATCATATCATTCTAATCTTTTGAATTCTAATTCCATCAACTCAGAGTAAATAGGGCTTTCCCTCCCAGAGTTATCACATACATATGTGAATACAGGCACAGAAACTTGTCATGTTTATTTGGGTAACAAACGGTCTCCAAATTATATTGAAAAATAAATCCTAATAATCACTTCTGTGAAAAAATTTTAGCACACTTTTCACAAATTTATGTAAAAGAGAAGAAAATACACATAATTTATATCTTAAACTTTTTTATTCCCTACCAGAGACATTTTGTCCTGTTTTCTTCGTTTTCTACAATTTCCAACTTGCACCTGTATTTAATACTGCTTTAATCTGCTGAAGACATTAACTGATTGCTTTCCTAAATCTAAGGATTATATAGTTTTAGTATAAATATATATCACATATTTTCGTAAAATTTTGACAAAACCGAATAAGCATGCCTTGTTTTAAGTCCATGCTCCTTCCACTGTTTATAAAATCTGATTTAATGATCAAAAATTCTTGGTTGTCATTCTTCAGTTACAACAAACAGTCTTCCTCCTGAACTGCCACTCACTTCTTTTAACATAATAACAAGCAATAGAAAAACCAAAGAAATTATCTTAATCTTACTTCTTCCTTTTGATACTATAAAATAATGTGAACTTTTTTTTTTTAAAAAAAGAAACAAATAAATCCAAATCTCAATACATTCAAATGAGCTGCGAATCCTTTAAGGTAGACACCTTGGAAGGCCACAGTTCATTCTCTTAACTATGTTACCACTGCTCAAGATACCTATAAAACTCTTTTGGGATTGCCTCCAAAGCCAGTTAGTTGCATACTTTCTAAGATTACCTCAAAGGTTGATTTAATTTTTAGAAACGGTCAAAAGTTATTCAGTGCCAAATAATGGTAACTATAAGACATTTAATCTTGGTAGTACTTTAAAAACAAACAAACAAACAAACAAACAAACAAAGTGTAATAGCTTGTGTGACTTAAATTAGCTATGAATGCAATTCTAAAAGAGCAAAATTCAAGACTTTGAGCAATGGTAAATAGCTGGAATTAGGAAATAATTTTCCAGTATGATCACTATGCAGAGTAACATTCATTTAGCTGTCTATGTTCTGGCATATTTGTTTAAAGTGAACATTCTGAGAGTTAGAACTTATTCTTTGAAAAAGGAATATCATTCTTAAAAAAAAAAAGAATTTTATTCCTTTAAAGCATCACTGTTAAAGTAAGTACTATGCAAATGTTTTGTTAGAAACTAGTTCTACTTACTTTCTCAATAGACTTACTTTAAAAACTTGAAAGCAAACAACTAACTTATTTGCTCTCAGGCTTTTAAAAATTGTTAACTGATGATAAAATTTGAAATTTCTAAGGTACTAATAACCAAAACAAAAACCCCAAGTGTAATAAAAACATCAAGAACCAAACTACAATTTCTGAGCTGCACTGTTTATTTTGCTGCTTGAAACCTAAGTGACAGTATGCCACTATAATTATGGGGTTTCATCTAAACCTTTACTACACTGCAGGTACAGAAATATACGGACACATTTTTGGAGAATTGACATTTTGCAAAATGCAGCAAACATTTTAATTTATACATGAGAAAAGGAAGTGTTCAAAAGGGTATGCATTTCAAGTTATTGCAGGTTATTTGTGAGAGAATTTCTGTAGGTAAAACATGTTTAAATTTAACCAACAGTAGCATGTCAGTGTATTTAAAATCATGACAAAAATCTTCTCTCTGGTCATGTTGCCCATGACAAATTACTATGATGTTGTATGTTTAGGGCAAGATGTCAATACAGCATAAATCCCATGGCATTTTGGTTTTCTTCTGGAGATTAAAGCTGTTTTTCTTGGGATAAATGCAGCAGCAAAACACAAACCAGTTGATCAAAAAAAGCACTTCTGCCATAACTCCAATAATTTTCAGGACACATCAACCGACAGTAGTTTTGCCATTCCCAGTTCTTAAGAATTACATCTCTGCACTGTTGCCTTAAGTATGTCTGTAAAAGCTTGTTCTTTGTTAAGCCAGTTTACTGACTACAGCCTGGTTGAGAGAATTTAGTTGGTTGGTCCATTTATCTAGTGCAGTATATCGGGCACCACCCCTCTTCTGATGATCCAGTTCAAGGAGTTGGTTGACTTGATCAATTCGGCCATGAATAGTGCTGGAAATAAATGAAAGAAGACACGTCTACAAGCTATTTTCACTAAGCATATCTTCTAGACCCGTGGTCAGCAAACTGCGGCTCGCGAGCCACATGCGGCTCTTTGACCCCTTGAGTGTGGCTCTTCCACAAAATACCACGGCCTGTGCGAGTCTATTTTGAAGAAGTGGTGTTAGAAGAAGTTTAAGTTTAAAAAATTTGGCTCTCAAAAAAAATTTCAATCGTTGTATTGTTGATATTGGGCTCTGTTGACTAATGAGTTTGCCGACCTCTGTTCTAGACTAATATTTCATAAATACCCACAATATCAATAAATGCAAAAAGCCCTACCCCACTGCTAGCTACATTATAAATGATTGAGTTCAGGATTAATTATAATATTCATTGCCTTATTTAAACTCCAGACAGAAACCATACCTGTTATCAATTTCACTGAAAGAACCAACAGGTATAGACTTATCCAATTAATTAAGAAAAAACATAACTTGTGAAGCTTTAAATAACATACTGCTTTTAAAAAATATAATTTCAAAATTATTATATATCATACCTTGTACAAAAAAAAATACTAACCATTAAATAATTCTTTAACTATACATAAGCCATATACTGAATGAAAAATCTTTCTGAAAAGGCATTTAGAACTTTTTCAGAGATCATGTGCTTTATATCCTCATTCATTTATTTTTAAAAAATCACACTTACATATATCTCTTTTAGCAAAAAGTCATAACCAGAGGGTGTTTTTTTATGAAAAATCAAGAATTTATCTGCTACTACCTTTGCCATCATCATTCAAACTTCATGGTCCTAAACATTTTGTGATAAAAATAGCCAAATACTTACTTATCCAATATGCACTGCACCAGCAAGCTCTCCACATCAGCTACATCTATGTTTAACTCCTAAGACAAAAGAATCATTATAATTCTACTAATTAACTTTTTAAAAAAGTCACGATTTTATATAAACTATCATTCTGATTTTAAATTCATTTCTACCACTTAAAGAAAAATTAGTGAAGAGAAAATTTATAACAAATTTCATTATCACTTCAAAATACTTCTGAGAGCACAGGTATGATAAAATTTAACTTTGTAACTTTTAAAATACATTCTTACCACAATTTTATTATGGTTGGGGTTAACTCTTCATCAATTATATATTTTAGCCACTACCCTCTCTTCTGTAATTTTCTCTGAGGCTGAGAGAATCTTTAAAAAGAAATTTAATGATTCTTATTTCTCTTTTCTGTTAACTCAATTTACACCAAGAAAACACAGAAAAATTCACATTAAAAGTAAAGCTTTTTTTTTTTTAAAAAAAGTAAAGCTTTTAAGTTATGCTGTATTTAAGAAACATAATACTACAAAATGTTACTAAGTTAGACTCTTTTAAATGAAAAACAGGCATAAATATTAAAATCCATGAATATAAATACCTTAGAAATAAAAGGAATATGTATTCTTGTGTAAGGCTTAATTAATTTTATGAGGACTTGTGTTCTGATGTTTCGCAAAAGCTCTGAAAAGACAAAATTAAGATAATACATTTGCATTTAAGTTTGTATATCTTTATGAATCATCATGTAATTCTTCAGTCTGGCAAGGATATAAGGTATTTGGATCTAAAAATATTTGGGTCCAACAGATGCACAGTATGATTAGGGGCTTCTCCCATAATTTTTTGTTATTACCTCCCTAATTTTGCTCATGTATGACATTACCTAAAATATCCCCCTGCCTTCTCAATTCTCCACTACTCATCATTTCCTCTGTAGTTAACATCTTTCAAGAAGATATGATTTGCACCAGCCAAGTTCCTTATTTTATGCTCTCTTATAAAACTTAGACTATTACATTTTATTAGAGGCCCAATGCATGAATTTGTGCACAGGTGGAGTCCGGCCAGCCTGCCCTAATAGACCCCCTACCCCCACTCTGATCGGGGGCAGGCCCAGGGGAGGGGCTGTGGGTGGTTGGCCGGCCAGCCCCTGGTTGAACCCCCCCGTGGAGGGGACAATTTGCATATTAGCCTTTTATTATATAGGAGGATACAACGATTTTATAACTTTCCCCAGTTTCTTCATGTACAAGTGCCTTCTTCAAAAATACCAGATTGGAGTTCATGCACAAGGCTTCTATTGTTCTATTTCCACAAAGTACAGTATAATTCTAGGTTCATATAAGAACTTTAAAAATGTTTGTTGAATGAAAGGGAAAGGAAGGTGGGGAACAAAAAAACATTACTTCTAAAGTATCCTTTGGATTTTCTTAATACATCTGCAATTTTATTTTTCCAAATGGTTATTTAAAAAAACCCCCAATAGCTCCATAACAGGTGGGAATACTGGAGGTATTAAAAGAGGCCCCAGAACAAAGGAATGATTTCTGTCTTTGTGAATCCAACAGAACTTATTAAAAATCTCACAACACTTGCCCAGCCAGCGTGGCTCAGTGGTTGAATGTTGAACTATGAACCTGGAGGTCACAGTTTGATTCTAGGTCAGGGCACATGCTTGGGTTGCAGGCTTGATCTCAATATGGGGTGTGCAGGAGGCAGCCAATCAATGATTCTCTCTCATCATAGATGTTTCTCTCTCTCTCTCCCTCTCCCTTCCTCTCTGAAATCAATAAAAATATATTAAAAAAAAATCTCACACACTTACTTTTAAAATGTTAACCTTTCAAAATAAATGCATCTCAGCATTATCTATAGTGGGCTATTTTCAAAGCTTTTGCTACTTGTTAAAAATAAATTCCAGCCCACCCAGCGTGGCTCAATGGTTGAACATCGACCTTGAACCAGGAGGTCACGGTTTGATTCCCAGTCAGAGCGTAAGCCCACCCGGGCTGGATCCCTAGTGTGGGGCATGCAGGAGGCAGCCAATCAATGATTCTCCTTTCATCACTGATGTTTCTATCTCTCTCTCTCTCTCCCTCTTCCTTACTCTCTGAAGTCAATAAAAATATATTTAAAAAATAAATTCTAAAAATTAATTTAAACCTAAGCATCAGTAAAAAAAACATGCAACAATATTTACATTAGAATAAAAAGGGAAAAGGGACAGCCAATGATGTCCATTCTTATATGAAATGGACATTATATAAGAACTTGATTATGTTAATATGAAACTGGCTGTGATTTCTTTAAAACATCTTTTTAATTTTAGGGAGTATTCTATTCCATGACAACATTTAGAAATATTGCTACACTTTGCAATAAACAGAAGACAAACAGCTTAAGTCTATTCAGCTCCACTAAGATGCACTCTTAAGACAGTGACAAAGAAAGTAACAGAATTCCAGTAGCCAAAAGAATATACCTTCAATGTGTTCCCTAATGAAAGGATCATCCATGATGTTGCTGTGATTTGTTTTCAGAATCTTTTCAAATTCAGTGATATCATTATTCTGATAGGCACTAACAGAAAAAGAAAAGTATATATTTTGTCAAACATGAAGAAGTCATGTATTAAATCAGAAAACCCAAGAGCCCGTGTCTCAATTTTTATATGCAAAAACCTAAATTATATTATAGTTTCTGTCATGGGAATCGGAGTTAAAAACACACACATTCTACTGCAACTAAAATGAATTTTCTTTTTAATGCTTTCGGTTTTATAAAATAAAAATTAAATAATTTTTTTGTTATATATTTACATATAGCTAATTTAAATCTTCTCACAATGTAGTTGTTGGTAGGAATTGATAACAGTTCAATGACTGTTTAATGCTTGATGTTTTCAAATTAAATTGTGCATTTAATCCCTCTGAAACCAAGTTTCAGGCATACTACTGTATGGAGGAGTTCAGCCATGTCTTTCAAATACAACAGTATATCCTCTCTGAAGCTTATTCAGAAATGCAGCTTCCTAATTTTTTTCTTCTAGAAAGCTACCAGCAACTGCCAAACTTTCCAAAAGGAACATTTGATTCCTAATTCTTTTGCTGAAAATTTCAGAGCTAAACAGCAGAAAATTATATCTGTGGTGGACCATTAGTGCCAAATGGGATACACACCCAAAGTAGAGTGATGGACCCTGCCGCAGAAGGCCAAAGGCTGATTTATGTTCGTGATTCTCTGAGGTATCTAGTATCTAGGCCTGAAATGATTCTGTAAGGCACTGTGGGGACTGCTAAAGGTGCTGAGAAGGAAGAAGCCAACCTTCTGGATATGGCACCACTGTCTGCTTTATATGTAAGACATATCATCAGCCATTCTGCACGCCCTCTGCTGTGCTTCCATCTGATGGGTCGCAATGTAACTTCATGTTAGGGGCAGGTGATTCAAGTGCTTCAACAGGAATTATTTTCCTCTAGTCTGCTGGCAACTGACTAGGAAGATAAAATTAGGAAGCATTACTTTCTTACCTACTCCAAATATATTACCATAAATACACTGGAGGATATATTCAAGTAGTGAAAACACTTGCACACACATTTATTTTAACAGAGATTCTTCCACTATTCAAGTGGCTTAAGAAAATCTTATACAAAATGTGGGGCATCACAGGCCACTTGTTTGGGTAAAAATTTACTACTAAGGTAAGTTTCCAAGTCCCAGTATGAGAGGCCTTGCTGAAGTAAATTGTAAGATATAATAAATATATAAATATAGCCATTGTTTTGTAATGGTCTGATAAATCATTACTTTAATCCATTTTAATGTATTTAATCAATTTAATTTAGATAAAATATTAATGTCTAGGAAAAAACTTATATTTCTTTAAGAGTTCTAAAGTTTAAGTTGTTACTTTAGAAAGTGAACTTTATAAAAAAATTTTAAAAAAAAGTATTATGAAGTTAATTAATCTCTAGCTAAATCACCTCTTAGTCAATGTGGCCAAATGCAGGTGAAATAAACTACTTGAAATAAAGATGGAGAAATTTATTTTTTATAACTAAATTTTATTTTTATAACTAAAATCAAGTTAATTCAACAAATATTTATTAAAATAGACTAAAGAAATAAATAGTAAAGAAACTGATTTTTTAAAATGTTGCAACTTAGGGTTTTTATTCCTTAACCACTCGTAGTTCCCTTAAAATAAAGTCATTATTTTTACAACTAAAATTAAGGTTTCCTTAAAGAAGAAAACCTAGTAATTTATAAAAATCAGAGCCAAGTAAAAACAAAGTAAATGAGAGCATTTTACATAAGAACTTAATCAATATCATGAAATAGCTCGTTTTTCCAAGTATGTAAAATTAATATGTAGGTGACTGAATTTGTAATCTAAAAGTACTTTTCTTTTTTTTTAAATGAAAAGAACCATTAAGAGAATGTCTAGTCAGGCAAATTACTTACATATATCTGCAAAAAAAACCCTGCCCTATGTCCCTCACTTCATTTTTCATGCCTTGGAAAATTAGTAAGTTTCTCATACTTTTCTACAAAGAAAGTCCATTGAAGTTTGGGCTCCATTTATTCCTGGCACAGAGAAAAATAATTATTGTTCACTGATTTCTTTAGCAAAACCAGGCCCTTTTTTCCCCCCTAGGCTTTTTGCTTGTTTTTGTCTTCTATAATTTTACTTAATATTAATTACAGGCGGTTTTTCAGTTGGTAAACATCATTAGTCATATCTCTCGCCATGGAAGCTATAAAAAAAATCCTTAGATATCTTACCAATATGACTCTTCTGCTC
This sequence comes from Cnephaeus nilssonii, assembly GCF_951640355.1. NCBI lineage: Eukaryota > Metazoa > Chordata > Mammalia > Chiroptera > Vespertilionidae > Cnephaeus > Cnephaeus nilssonii. Next base: position 51,039,724 of record NC_137075.1, read on the forward strand.
CTTACCTCAGAAAATTATCTGAGGTAAACGTTTTTAAATGATTTTTTATGCCCTACCAGTTTTGCTCAGTGGTTAGAGCATTGGCCCACAGACAGAAGGTTAGCAGTTTTGATTCCAGTCAAGGGCATGGACCTCTGTTGCAGGCTCCATGCCCTGACCGGGGCATGTGCTGGAGGCAACCAATTGATGTGCCTCTCACATATCGAAGTTTCTCTCTCTCCGTCTCTCCCCCTTTTTTCAACTCTAAAATATATGAGTAAAGTAACTGTCTTATTGAAAATTCCTGATTTATGTGGACCAATTCAGAATTTCATTTTGGATTAAGACAGGTAGAAACAGTAAATACAGTGAAATTGTTTGAAAACATCTAGTCAGCTTTCTATTGAAAAACAGCACACAGGTGAGAAAAGCAACGAATACTTTATAAAATCTCATGCCTAACAGAAATATCATAATAAATGACTTCAGAAGATAAAAATTTCACAACTTTGGTATATTTCAAATCAAAATATAAAAGAGTAATTGTTGAGAATTAACTGAATTCTAAAAAGTTCTCTCCTCTCTCTCCCCTTTATTCACTGCTCTAAATAAATTTACCTTAACTGAAATATAGAATCTTACCTTACTAAATTCGTCATTGCGAGAATTTCTGGATCATTTTTGTACGGTTTGGCCTAAATACAGTAAAAGAACAATTAACTATATGTACAAAGTTTATTTCCATGAAAGACAGCTGACAGAAATGAACACACATACCTCCTGTGAGTCAAATGGATTTATTCCCGATTTCATTAGCATATTTGCTAAGACCAAATATTTTAAACAAGTGGTTCTTCTTGGACTTCCTGATTCATCATAATTCTTGAAGGCTTCAAAAAAATCAGTGTGTGCCTTTTCAAATTCACCTTCCCGCAAATGCATTTTACCGCCACATTCTGTAGAGGAATAAAACATGAGAAAAGAGGACATATTCAGTGTCATAACAAGACTGAGCACTTCATAAAAATCAAATGAAAACTATTTCCTTGGCTTCCAGTCTTTTAATTCTATTACATGAACCATACTAGCCCAGGGTACACTAACTCTAAAAAACAAGCTCTTTATTAAACACTAGAGGCCTGGTGCATGGAATTTGTGCACGGGGGGCGGGGGGGGGGGGGGGTCCTTCAGCCCGGCCTGCACCTTCTCACAGTCCGGGAGCCCTTAGGGGATGTAGGGAGTGGGCCTAAGCCATCAGTTGCTGCTGTGGAGGCAGGAGAGGCTCCCGCCACTGCGGGAGCGCACCAACTACCAGGGGGAAGCTCCTGCATTGAGCATCTGCCCCCGGTGGTCAGTGCATGTCATTGCGACCAGTCATTCTGCCATTTGGTTGGTTTGCATATTAGCCTTTTATTATATGGGATCAGCCAAACAAGCATTTGTAAATCTTTCTTCTCAATTGAAATAGAACATAATTTTTTATACATCATTGTAATTCTAGAATAGAACTTATGATAATACATTTTCTATTATTATCTTCAAGAATATAAATTTACAAGACAAAAATTCATCCTAACTTCTTTCTAAGACTATATCATTTCATTGACTTCACTACTTTGCCAATTACTTTCACTAAAACAGAAACGACCTTCAGAGTCATTCAGTTATATGCAATGACAACTTTGTCTTCCAGGACACTGCCCACCCTCTCCAAACCAAACTTGCCTCTGATGACTCCCATGATCAATGGGTGAGGGATGGCAGACTTGATGTGAAGTGACTGTTCATAGAGTGCTTTAAGTTTTTTGTTATTTTTCTGTGCCGTGTACATTTGAATTTCCAAAGCATATATTTCTAATAACTGTGTACCCTTTTTCAGGTCATCTTCTCCATCATCAGTCTAGGAAAGGAAATAATAAAACTTTAGAATTCAAGATAGAATTCATAGTCAGCCTAGTAATCTTTATTTGATTTTTACCTTACATTTATAAGTTTCTTATTCTGTGTGAGAATACGCTACAAATTTTAATTGGGACCTAGAGCCCTAAGAAGACTATCTTTTAATGGCCAAAAAGTAACCTTATACTTTCTGGTATTCAATAAGAAAAAAGTGGTCAGAGGTATATTATTATGTATAAAATGTTATGTTTGCCTGGCTGGTGTGGCTCAGTGATGGAGCATAGAACAATGAACCAGGAGGTCATGGTTTGATTCCTGGTCAGGGCACATGCCTGGATTGCGGGCTCAATCTCGTTGGGGGCTGCAGGAGGCAGCTGATCAATGATTCTCTCTCATCATTGATATTTCTCTCTTTCTCTCCCCCCCACTTCCTCCCCTTTTCTCTCTGGAATCAATCAAAATATTAAAAAAGAAAATGTTATAATGTTTATTTTTAGCTAGGAGGTTATTTATGGTCTTCCCCAAATCTTCACAGCCCCTTCAGATCCACTGATTCAATAAAAAACCCCCGAGTGCCTTCCTTGTGCCTGGCACTGGGTCTACTTTGGATAAGTTAAATAAGCCAATGTTCCTGGCCTAAAAAGTTCACAATCAGTAGATTAAGCTGTCAAGATAAATTACATTATAAATGGTAACAACTGCAGTTTAAGCATGAACCAAGTACCTAGGGTTGGAATGGAAGAGAAAGGGACTAACTCTCCTGGAGGATGTCAAAAGAATAACAAGAGTGGTGACATTTGAATTCAACTTTGAAAGATAACCACAAAATGCATATGGTCAATATTAAGAAAAATAGCATCTACACTAATAAAAGAGAAATATCTAAATTGACCATACCTCCATGACACCACCAGCCAATCAGGAGGGGATATGCAAATTAGCAGGACAAAGATGGTGGCAGGCCCCCCCCCCCCCAGCTGCTCCAGGCACGGAGCAGCCTGGTGGGGCAGGACGCCTGCTATGAGGGGGAGGGCGGGGGGTGGAGGGAGCTACAGGAGTGGCCCTCTGGCCAGTGTCAGCAAGAAGCCTGCAGACTCTGGCCAGAGTCAGCGAAGACTCCAGCCAGAGTGAAGGAGGAAGGTGGCAGCCAGAGCGAAGGCCTGGGTCCCGGGTGCCGGAGGAAAATCGGTGCCGGCAGCCAGGTGAAGGAAGGACTATTGTACGAATCTTCGTGCAACGGGCCTCTAGTATAGTCAATAGTCAGATAATCATAAATATTAAATACCGATTTACACAAAGCCATAACTTATTATTTATTTGGTCTTCCAACTTAAAACTTGTTTAGTTACACACTAATGAATCACAGCAGAGTAAAAAGTATGTTCTGCAAGACAATTTGTACATTTAGATGATCAAGCATCGCTGCTACACTGTATTATTTACAATCCAGACGTTTTCCTTATACACTAAATAAACCACACAAAATTTTCATATTCCTTATGTATACACTGAAAGATCCTTCTCCATTCAGAAATGGCTTCTCTACAATTTCCATTTCATGTGGGACCGTACTGACAGTTATTTTGCACCAGACTAAGCTTTCCTAAGATGTGTAGGTAAGAAATAATTCATAAATGACTGACCTGCTTTGTAAAGCAAAACTATTATGAAATACAAACACTTTTCTTGTTTTTAAAAACTAAAAAGAGCAAATTAAAAAATTTTGGCAGGTGATTAATTTTTAACACATTCTTGATAAACTTTTCCCACATTCACAGAAATCATATATAATTAAAATAATAGTACATGGCTTTGGAAAAGCATCAACTTTTTAATTTTTAGAATATATTTTTATTGATTTCAGAGAGAGAGAGAGAGAGAGAGAGAGAGAGAGAGAGAGAGAGAGAGGGGAAGGAAGGGAGGGAAGAACATCAATGATGAGAAGATCATTGATTGGCTGCCTCCTGCATGCCCCCACTGGGGATTGAGCCTGCAACCCAGGCATGTGCCCTTTTACCAGAATTGAACCCAGAACCCTTTGGTCCCCAGGCCAACGCTCTATCCACTGAGCCAAACTGGACAGGGCGAAAAGCGTCAACTTTTAAAAACAGTATTTCTACATAAAATTAAAACTAATATCAAATAACTTATTTATCAAGACAATAAGGAAATATAAAAATCATAGCTAAAAGTTATATAGAGGTACACTGTCCAGACCATGAGACCATGTGTGATTCAAATTTAATCTTTTGCACTCGGATGTCGAGTGTGACTCAACACAGTTAGCATCGGTAGCAGGAATCGAGAAAAAAGCAAGCGAGTGCAAAGGGTTAAATTAATGAGCCTCACCAGCATGGCTCAGTGGTTGAGCATCGACCTATGAACCAGGAGGTCATGGCTTGATTCCTGGTCAGGGCACATGCCTGGGTTGCAGGCTTGATTCCCAGTGTGGGGCGTGCAGGAGGCAGCCAATCAATAATCCTTTCCTATCACTGATCTTTCTATTTCTCTCCCTCTCTGAAATCAATAAAAATTTTATTTTAAATTAATTAAAATATAAAACTCAGCACTTCTGTCACACCAGCCACACTTCAAATGCCTAATGACATGTAGCTACTGCTACCATATTGGAGAGCACAGATAGTGTTTCTCACATCATACCAACTCCTGGATAGTGCTGTTATAGGGGATTCACACATTATAAACTAGAATATACATCTTCATTATATATGTTTTAATATCCTTTTCTGCATAACTAATGATTGGCCTGTTCATTTATTAATACCTGTGCCTCATCCCACAAACAAGAACTTAAGTTAGGATTAAAACAGAAGAAATGTAATGCTCAGAAAAAATGAGCTTTCTGGTAACTTATTTTCCAAATTTAATTTTTGGAATGTTGCTTGAACAAAAACACCCATATAAGCAATGTTTTGAATACAAAATTTTCTTATGCTTTTTTAATTAAGAAATATTAATAAAAAATTAAGGGAGCCCAGCTGGTGTGGCCCAGTGGTAAAGCATCAATCCATTAACCAAGAGGTTGCTGGTTTGATTCCTGGTCAGGACACATGCCCAGGTTGTGGGCTTGATCCCAGGGAGTGGGCATGAATGAGGCAGTCAATCATTGATGCTTCTATCTCTCCCTCTTCCTTTCTCTCTCTCTCTCAAATCAATAAAAACGTATCTTTTTTTAAAAAATTAAGAGAATGTTACCTGGCAGGACTGATGTAACTGTCGTAAAATTTTTTGAAGCTTTCCATATTCCTCCCGTTCTAAATACAATTTTCCAAGCTGTAAAGAAAGGAACTTATTAAAAACAAAACATTTCAATAGGAGAAGGTGTGCATCTTTAGGAGAGTTTACTAAGGACACCCACCCACTCTTCAAAAGAAAAAATGTAAATAATTATAATTGTTACCTTTGTGTTTGTTTTAAACCACAGTCTATCATTCTTAGCATCTTTTAAAGCTTCCAGTGTTGTTTCATAGAATTCCTGCAGTAAATCCATCTGACATAAAAAATCAGAATTCTATAATTGTAAACAGCAAATTTGTACCTGTTAATAAAGTTAATTTGAGCAAACTAAAAGTGCATCTTTGAACTTTAATACACATAAGGTACACTATCATCTGTATCTTACCAAATGTCTGCGGCAGTCCACAAAATACATAATATAGACAAAATTTACAAAAGATACGTGCCAAGATGGTTTAATGTGAATTAAAAAAAAACACACAACAGAAAATATATAATACTCTAATAGTATAGGTTTGTCCTTTCTAATCTAATAACTCATTTTATATTAACAAAAGTACATCAACCATACACAGAACTAGTTGTACTGTTATAAACAGTGTTACCTTATTTACTCAACTCTTGTTTGGTTTGTACTTGAGGCAAACACTATCTCTACTTACTAGGATCAAGAAGTAATGGGGCCATGAGAACAGGAAAGACTGATACTTTCAGAAAGGGCTGCCTATTTATTTATGACTACTGATGGCTTACAGAATAAGTCAAGTGCTGCCCACTCAATATCTATTCTTACTTTCAAAAGACAAATAGCTTATATATAATAGTATGAAACAACACACAATCCTGAAGTTTTATAATTACTTAACCCTCTCCCCACAATCTGGCGTAACATTTATAAATAGTGTACCAAAAATGTTTTGATGGTACTTGTCTGTAAAATTCAGAAAACATTTTCCCACTTAAGATGAGCCCCTTGATACATAACACCTTTAGAATTAGTGCCATTAAATACAAGTGTTCTAACAAAACATAAGTTTATCTTCCTCTATTTTCATCACATATCTTTTACATAGAGTAAAAATAGTACACTGCCTCAAGAAATAAAAATGACATCTAGTAGAATAGATGGAACGAAAGAGGTTGATTCTGCGATGAACATTTTTTATTATGAATATAAAAAGTATCAAATATTTTAAGAAATATTAAATGATATAGAGAATACTTCTTATGCTCAAATACCAGTGTAAGAAAGCTGAAACTTAGGACTATGTTGCTTAAAAGAATATGACAAAACAATCCAATTAAAAATTATCTTAGCGATAAAATAAAAATCACCATTGCTTTTCTTAATAACCAAAATCTAGAATAATGAAAGCACCATCACTCCCAATGCTCGTTGTAGTTTCTTTATCAATAGCTCCTCTTTTCATCACCCTTCCATCCATTTTTACAGAAGCATTTTTTGAACCAACAACTAATGAGTAATGCCAAACACTATATGAATACAGATTCTCCCCTCAAGGATCTTTATAATCAAATCTACACAAATCAATTATGATTCACTGTTAAGTATTTAAGTAGCTCAGGATGGCTGCCTGAAGTAGTGATGGAGTTTAGAAGGAATTGTGATAGTAACTGTAAAGGGGAATCTAATATAAGCCAGTAAAAACTGTGTGCAGATTATGTCAGCATCTGAAGATATTATGTAAGGAGATTAGGCTAGAGTTAATACCTTTTAATATTACATAATTAGTACCATAATCAAGAAAATAGTTGACATTATTTTAAAAGCACACTAACAACAACAAAAAATGCTTCCATAGAATTTCTAGGCCTTAAAAAAAAAAGAACAAAGTCTTTAATATAAATAATAAGCACACTGAGAGGTACCAAGAGGAAAACCAGAACCTAACCTGTTTAGAAGTGGAGATATAATCAAGGATAGAATTAATGGATTTTTCAGAATAATTTCTTGTGACTGCACTTCGAATATAGGTCAATAGTTGTTTATATCTGTTCATCATTTCTGGAAAGTTTGTCTGTGAGTGAAGAAAAATGCATTATTACACATTTATATACTAAAATATGTGTACATGATTAAAATTATAATACATATTACAGCATAACTGAAAAATAAGTTTTATGATAAACTATGACAGAAACACTATAAACATTTTAACTTAAATTTGAATTACTCAGATGCATGAACCAAATTTATCAAGTTAGCCTATGAAGAAGTACAACTTTTATTTTTTTTAAAAATTTATTTTTTAAATATATTTTTATTGATTTCAGAGAGGAAGGAGAGACAGAAACATCAATGATGAGAGAGAACCATTGACTGGCTGCCTCCTGCACGCCCCCTACTGGGAATCAAGCCTGCAACCCAGGCATGTGCCCTGACCAGCAATTAAACCGTGACTTCTGGGTTCATAGTCAAAGCTCAACTACTGAGCCACGCTGGCCAGGAAAGTATAATTTTTAGAGTTTTCAAATTTTAGATATTGTTCCATTCTATGCAACAAACATTTATTTAAGTAATAAAAACCACTAAAATATTCATCAGCCAAAAAATATAAATACAACTTTTAAAATGCCTTGGGAACCAGCTATGCAGATATCAGCTATAGCCTCTTCACCAGGAAGCTTTCTAACAATAGTTACATTTCTCTTCTCCCTAGTATTGGCTGACTCTGCATTAAAATGTGATGTAAAAGAATCTCTTCACAGTATTCATCCCACAATCAAGGAAAGTTCTCCCATGTAAGGCTCTACTCAAAAGTAGATGTAGCTAATGTTGCCATTCCTTGCAGCACTATTTGCAATACTGTGGTTATTCCAGGAAATAAGAAAGATCTGAAGAAATAAAGGACTACTAGTGAAATTTCCAGCACAGGAAGAAGGAGCACTGGCAGTTATAATGCTTTTTTCCTTGAGTAATAAAAAAAAAAACACATGTATTTATTAGGGTGAAGAATAAACTAATGATACTGTAATTTTCCTGCTTATGACTATGCCCTGCTCTGGGATATAGCCTAAGAGACAAGAAAAGAAAACATAAGACGACTCCCTAAAATTTTCTGAGCAAGAACTGAATTACAAAAATGAAAACAGTAATAGGGGTGGATGGAAAAATGGATAGAACACGGAAAAAGATTTAGCATTATATATCAAACTACTACTCTTTCCAAGAATGCCAGTAGCATGTGGGGATAAATATTAAGTAACATCCTATTAGTAAGTTGCTAATAGGTAATTACAGAATGTATCTTTTGACAAAAGGAAAACAAAAAATATGACTGTCCCAATTTTGAGATCATATCTTGAAATAAGATTTTAACAAAAAGAATTTGATTTCATTTTCTTATGCCATTACTTTGAATGAAGTTCATTGTTCAAAAACTATTACTGTAATTAAAGACTGAGGAAAGATTCGGTAAATTGGTTTTATCTGCTGTGAACACACAGAGTAGTTGATAACGAACCTTTTAACTTTTCACTGCCCAAAACTACTACACAGCAAATGGGTCCTATTCTGAACCAACCAGAAAATGAAGGGGCAGGAATGGAAGCTGAAACTACTCATATAAACCTTAACGTATGTAGAACGAATAAAATGTAGAAGAGGAAAGTAGGCAAAATAACATAAAATATATATAATCCTTTCCCTTACTTGCTTCCTATCTTGGCTCTAGGTACAATGGTGAAATCAAGCCCTGTGTGTAGAATATGCTTAAATGGGTTCAAAAATTAAATCACTCTTAATTGCTAAGATAGCACATTTCTTTAATTACAGTAACAGAATTTCTGTAGGGTTTCTTGGTATTATTTCAAATCACAGAATCTTAAGAGTTAAACATCGGGTCCCTAATGTCACTATAAATATTTAATCAAAATCTCTACACCTTGAGACATCTGCTTTTTCCATAGCCCTCTAAGTTACTGATTTAAACATAGTAAATATTTTCACAAACAATAAATGGAAAGAAAACACAGGGGCTTTGTGCAACACAGAGTTACTTTGAGAATATTATACCAGCAGAACTAGAAAAAGGCAAATGAAACACAGGTATTTTTCTACTATACTTATTTTTAAAAAAATATTTTAAAATTGTTTTTTAGAGAGAGAGAGGGAGAGAAATATTAATCAGCTGCTCCCTACATGCCCCCTACCAGGGATTGAGCCTGAAACTGAGCATGTACTTCGAACCAGCAACCTTTTGGTGCACAGGATGACACCCAACCAATTGAGCCATACTGGCCAGGGTTACTTAACTATATGTAAATACAATATACAGTATACTTAATAACACTTAACATATTTTGAACAGTCCTTATATTTTCGGGGAAGAAATTGAGCTAAAATATTTTGTGGATAGTTTTTGTAGATGTCATGGAGGTGGGTGATGATGCCAGAGTGAGAGTACACCAAAAAGAACAGGATGCAGGATTAGTGAAGTTAACTGGATAGGCACTAATCAATTTAGGGAGTTCGATTTCAGATAGAGATAGGATAGAGAAGCTAATGTGGAGAGAGGAGGCATACCATAAACACAGAGACAGGGAAAAAAGAAAGTGGTAATAAGTTATCAGCTGTCCTTCCATTTGCTATAGAGGCAAGTGCCTACTTCTGCTTTCTAATCTAAGCTCCACTTTATCTTTTCCTCAAAAGTTCCTCTGCCCTTAGCGATCTTAAGATAAATATCCTGTCTGTACCTAGTTCTCTCATCTACTAACTGCTTCTTTTCCCCTCCACTTTTACTCTGCATTCTTGAAAGACTAGAGGCCCTGTGCTCGGATTCATGCACGAGGGGAAGGTGTGTGTGTGTGTGTGTGTGTGTGTGTGTGTGTGTGTGTGTGTGTGTGTGTGTGAGATGGTGGTGGTGGTGGTTCATCAGCCTGGCCTGCGCCCTCTAGCAATCCCTTGGGGGATGTCCGACTGCTTGTTTGGGCCCAATCCCCGTTCAGTCAACAAAATATTTGAGCACCTACTGAATGCCAGTCACTATGATAAGTGCTAGAAATATAACAATGAATAAAATGAAGTCCTGTTCTCATGGAACTTTCACCCTATGGATTGGGGTGGGGGGGTGACATAAAAGTAATAAAAATAAGGAAACAGATCAAGTGGTGATACATGCAAAGAAGAAAAACAGCAGGGTAAGATGAAAGTAAATGATGATGGGAAGCATGTTATTTTGTAGAGGGTGGTCAGGGGAAGGACATCCTGATATATGGTGACATTTGAATAGAGACTTGATCAAATGATGAAAATAGCAATATGGCTATCTGTGAGGAACATGTGGGGTAGATAAAAGAGCAAGTCCAGCATTTATATAGGAGTGTGCTTAGATGACATGAGGAACAGCAAAGAGGCCAATCAACAAGGGACAGAACAGAAAACAGATATATTTTGAAGAGCTATAAAGCCACCAATAAATTAGATTTACCAACAAATTATTTGCAAGCTGAGAGATAGAGTGAAGTCAAGAATAATGCTAAGGTTCTGGCCCTAATCAGTGGAAGAGGAACTCTTTCTAATAAAAAGTAGAATGTTAAAATTCTAAAAGTAGAATGTTAAATGCTAATAGGGGAAATTACTCTATTAATAATGCAGGCAAATATTGCCCATGTACCTAAAGGGTAAGTTTTCTTAAAAAAAAAAAAAAACTGTTGAAAAACAAAAAAAACCTTCGTATGCTATTCAGAACTTTTTCAAAACTTAGTATTATTGTAGTCACAAATGAAAACTTGCCTAAATATAACATATAAACAGTTATTTTAAAGAATGGTATTTTGTTGCATGAGGTTTTTACCTACAGAATTTATTTTAAAACCTATTAGTTTAATTCCTCTCAAAACAAATCTTACCAACTTGAAGTTAATCTTAATCATTTGTTTCAGTGCTTTAAAGCCCCATTCTCCCTTTTCACCTTCAAGTTCCAAAACCTAAAAAAAGAAGAAATTCTTAGTCTAACTTAATACTATTATTTTCTAATGACATTCAGTGTCTAAATTTCTAATTTATTTTACATCATATGCAAGAAAAATATTTCCCCAAGAATTCTATTTTTCAATATTATTTTTAAAGGCTTAAAAAGGAACAATCTTAAAATGCTTACTTAAGGAGTTTATTTTGAAGTTTCTTCATCAAAAGATTAAGTAATAACTACTTCTTGATTATTATACAGTTCCACAAGTATTTTTTTCCATAGTCTATTATCCATTGGTACGAATAATCCAGAAGTGTATCATTAGTCAAGAAATCACATTATTTAATAGTGAAACTACACCTATGTAATCTGTCCCCAAAAGTACAAGATTGCAGGGATAATATCTACTGACCATAATGTTGGTTCCCTTACCAGAACTATAATAACTTTTCAGGACAATAACCCTGGCACTATAGAAAGCTAGATTGGAAAAAAACAACCACAGGACAGCCCTTTAGAAATATACTAGAGGCCCGGTGCATGAAATTCATGCAGTGGGTGTGTGTGTTCCTCAGTCCAGCCTGCACCCTCTCCAATCTGGGACCCTTCGAGGAATGTCCAACTGCCCATTTAGGCCTAAAGGGGCAGTGGGACATCCCCCTCACAATCCAGGACTGCTGGCTCCCAACCGCTTGCCTGCCTGATTGCCCCTAACTGCTTCTGCCTGCCAGCCTGATTGCCCCTAACTGCCCTCCCCTGCTGGCCTGGTCCCCCCAACTGCCCTCCCCTGCCGGCCATCTTGTGTCACATGGGGGCAGCCATTTTGTGTGTTGGAGTGATGGTCAATTTGCATATTTCCTCTTTATTATATAGGATGCTTGTGCTGCATAATGCAAACATTTTACAGGATTATCACTAAGTATCCAACACACATTTCTGAGGTAAAATCACTTGAAACTTATTTGATCTAAGACATCATTTAAAAAAAATAAGCTTTAAGACACAGAATCAACCAGAAAAAATATGAACCTTCTGGAAACTGCTTAATGCTGCTTTTGGGTCATCTTCCTTTAACGCTTTGGAATTATAGTACTGATTTTCCAAATCCACATTTGGCTCGGAGTTACTATCTTCAGAGTATTCCTGTGTGTTTGAAAAAAAAACACAACAACAACAGATGTTAAAATGAAAAAAAAGGAACCCACACAACTACACTGTAAAAAGAAAAGATAGAAAAATCATACAGTTATACACAACATTAACAACTTGGATATAGAGGTAAAATGCCCTAGATATTTAACCAATATTTAAAAAACTAGGGGGAAAGCCAAAATCAAGTGGATAGTACAATAAAATAATTTCTTTCTTTCATATCAAAACTACAATTTCCATAGTACCAACACAAAAGCAAAGTGCAAATAAATAATATTGGTTAATGGCCCTCAATTCTGTAAACTGACCTTTTGTTAGTCACGGAACTTGACAAAAATCTACGTAAGTGCTAATTATTCATCTTTAGTTCCATAATCTAAATTTCTCTACTCCCTAAGTCTAAATTTCATCATTCAACCACATCTAACTACCCAGGATAATCTGTGTATGACAGAGTAGTCTATTGGTGAATATGTTAATAAGAATATTTGCCTTATGGGCATTCCAGATTACTAAACAGCTATTCAGTTATATCAATGTATTTTAACTACCTTTATAACAAATCAAAATAAGTACAACAAAATGAATTTGTATAATTTTATATGACTTTTATCACATAGCTTCAGTTCCTAGTACTTAAACAATAAAGCAGAGAGTTGGAATAAAACAACTATTTGGGGCAGCAGTATATACAAGTTTAAAAACAAAATAAGTCAGTCAGAGAAGGACAAGTATCACATGATCTCACTTACATGTGGAATCTAATAAACAAAATAAACTGATGAACAAAAAAGACCCAGACATTGAAACATCCTACAGACTGACATATTTCAAAGGGGATGGGGGGTGGGGGGGGCGGGAAAAGATTAACCAATGAACTTATATGCATATATGCACAGCCCATGGTCAGACAATAGTTCAGGGAAGGCCTGGGGAAAGGATGGGAGTGAGGAGGAAGGGGTCAATTAGGGGAGTAACATGGGGTATCTGTAATACTTTTAATAATAAAGACAAATTAAAACAAAACAAAACCCAGTTCGCAGATACTCAACTTGGACAAGTTCTGGTGAGGATATGGAAAAAAGGGAACCCTAATAAACTGCTGGTAGGAATGCAGACTGGTGCAGCCATTATGGAAAACAGCATGAAGTTTCCTCAAAAAATTAAATACGGAACTGTCATTTAACCCAGTTACCCCATTTCTAGGAATATATCCTAAGAAACCTGAAACACCAATCAGAAAGAATGTATGCACCCCTATGTTCATAGCGGCACAATTTACAATAGCTAAGATGTGGAAACAGCTCAAGTGCCCATCAGTAGATGAGTGGATAAAAAAGCGATGGTACATTTACACCATGGCATACTATGCAGCAGTAAAAAAGAAGGATATCTTACCCCTTGAGATAGCATGGAGAGACCTGGAGAGTATTATGCTAATGAAATAGGCCAGTCAGAGAAATACAAGTATCACATGATCTCACTCATATGTGGAATCTAATGAACAAAATAGATCCAGAAACATAGAAACATGGAACAACAGACTGTTGAATCTCAGAGGGAAGGCAGGAATGGGCGAATAGTGGGTGGGAAGAAATCAATCAAAGAACTTGTATACATATATGTATAACCCCTGGACACAGACAATAGGGTAGTGGAGGGCTGGGGTGGGGGCAGTTTATAAGGGGTCAATGGGAGAAAAAATAGGATGTATATAATATTTTCAACAATAAAGATTAAAAAGAAAGAAAAAGAATAGTACCAGAAAGTAAACACAAAATTACAAGAACAGTATTGTAGAGTTATTTCTAAATCTAAATACAGTTAATATTTTTTTAGATATTTATAGAAAATTCTGTAATTTTTCATAAAGGCACAAGAATGAAAAAAAGGTATATTCTGAGTGTAGTGTTAGAAAGCTGAAAAATACATAAACATGATTTTTTTCCTGTGACCAGTAGATGGAGGGGCATGTTTGATGTTAGTATAAAACCAGTTTTATCTGACCACAGTGACTTTGTAACGTGCGCCCTCTGGAGGATAATTATTTCTTTGTGAAAGGACAGGAAGCACTGGCTGTCATACTCACTCACAGGTTTAAGAACAGCAATTTAGTTATGTTTAAATTGATATGAAAACCCTTTGGAACACTTAGGGATGAGGTCAAATTTGGGGTAGTGAATAAATTTCATGATCAGTCATTCATTTCTTAACCCTATAATCTAGGTTTGACTACAATGAAACTGATCAAACTAAAAAGCAATTAATAAAGAATGAAAAGCCAACTTGCACATCAAGTGATAGTTTCTGAGCGAGGTTTTGAAAGATTAGTGGGTGTTTGCCTACTAGACAAAACAGGAGAGGGGGAAAAAGAACAGCAGATACAAAACAGCATATCGGGAGGTAACTAAAAGCAATCATATTGTTGGAACATAAAAAGCCCTTACTGATTTTACCTTCATCATAATCTATCCACTTCCCCCTTTCCCTTGCCACCACTCTCACCTACCAAAGCCAAATTCAACTTTCCACAGACTAGAATAGCCTTCCCACTTTGTTAACCTTGATTTTTTTTTTACTTTTTAAACATAACAGATTTATTAAGATATAATTCATATACCATAAAACTCACTCTTTTTCAAAAAATATCTTTTTTTTTATTGATTTCAGAAAGGAAGAGAGAGATAGAAACATCAATAATGAGAGAATCATTGATCAGCTGCCTCCTGCACGCCCCCCTACTGGGGAATCAAGCCTGCAATCCGGGCATGTACCCTAGACTAGAATCGAACCTGGGACCCTTCAGTCTGCAGGCCAACACTCTATCCACTGTGCCAAACCGGCTAGGGCTCTTTGTTAACCTTTAAATTCCAATCCTGCCATGGTAAACAGCCAGAATAATCTTCATAAAATGTAAATTATATCATTCCTCTTCTTAAAAATGGCTTTCCATTGCTCTTAAAATCAAGTTCAAAAGTCATCAATATGTGACTCCTGACTATACATCCAACCATGTATCAAACTCTCCTTCACTCATTTTGCTGCAACCACTGTGCCCTTACCTCACAAGTGGCCAACTCTCTTAGCTTTACGTGCCACCCTCCTCTCTTTCCACGCCTCTTAACCTAGTTAACTACTGCATATCATTATAGCTTAAGTATTGCCTCTTTAAGAAAGACTTAAAGATTCAGATCTATAAAACCTACTCTACACCTTTGGAAATAATTTCTTTCTTTTAAAAAAATAATAACGTTTTAATTGATTTCAGGGAGAGGAAGGGAGAAGTAGAAGCATCGATCAGCTGCTTCTTGCACACCTCCTACTAGGCATGTGCCTTGACCAGGAATCAAATCTGTGACTTCGTGGTAAATGGGATGACGCTCAACCAACTGAGCCACACGGGCCGGGCTGGAAATAATTTATTCTCTAGTTAACTGTTCAATAACATACAGCAATAGCTAGCTCAACCAGAAGATGACTTTTCTAAAATCCAAATCTTCAGAATTCACCCTTGAACATGGAATTAAATTTTTTTTTTATTTACATCTATTTCAAAGTCTAAGAATCTGGACTCTCATTCAAAGCCCATTTATTTTTGGTGTCTTACCCATAACAGATTAGAAAAAAACAACTAGGCAAGGATATGAGAAGAGGGACACAGAAGCTGAGAGGTACACATGACGGTAGTAGGATGTGGAGCTGCCAGCAAAGGGGAAATGGAAAATGTTTTAGGAATTAAAAAGGTTAACTTCAATTACCTGGTGGTTGGTGAAATGATTATAACACTGTTGAAGACCAGAACCTTTACATTTGCTAACATGTCTACCAGAGTGCCTTTCCATTAAATCTCTGAATGCCGCTTATAGTGCAAGACTAGCTACCTAATCTTCTGGAACCTGACTGGCTTCAGACTAATGATATTTTTAAATTTTATATGCTATAACTCCTCAAAATCACATTAATTGAAATAAGACTTAATCCAACATTTTGTGACTGTATTCTTTTGTTTTTTTCATATTGTATAGGTTAAGAAATGGAATGTATATTTTTTGCATAAATGCAATTAAACTCGTCATTGTTATTGCTTCAATGTATAAATACACAAGAATTGGCACAACTGATGTTACTGATTGGCTTCTTATAATTGGGCAGTCTCCTATTTTGTTCTGCAACATCATGTTCATATGGTTTGAACCAGCCTCCATGACACCATTAACCTGTCATTTGTGGCTCAGCGAATCACACCATCAATGCAAGCTGTGTATTACAGCAAACTACTTTTCAATTATTACACTATCATGATTTTTAAATTGATGACATTTTGAGAAGTCTTCATTCTGTTTAGATTTCTATTATTTATACTCAATGATATTGATCTTTAGTATATACCCACAATTAAGTACAATTTGTTCAGACAAATGCAAATTAAGTCTTCCTCCTCTCAAACTACTCGGAGACCAATATGCAAAAATCCAGCAATATAACACATTAAAAGTAGTAACAGAGACACATACTAGGTACAGTGGCAGCTCAAAAAAGGAGTAATCAACTAATCTTGAATGAGCTAGAGGAAGGAAAAGTTACCTGAACCAGCTCTAAAAGTATGAATAAGAGTTGCCAGGAATGAATGAGGAAGGGCATCTGAAACATAGCAATTAATGTATGAAAGGCACGGAAGCTTGAAATGGCAATGCATATTTGGAAGAACCATGGATAGTTTGGGCTGAAGAACAGGCTGTGTATAATGAGCTGATGAGAGATAAACTGGTGTATAGAACAGAGGAACAGGGTTATAGAAGTCTAGCAAGAAGTTAAGATTAAATGGAGAGCTATTAAAAGATTTTACAGGGAAATAATCAGATTTGTGTTCTAGGAAGAGAATTCTTGTAGCAATGAAGTAGCCCAATGGATACTCCTACAACAGTCTGGCCAAGAGATGATGGCGGTCTGATTCCCAATGGTAGAAGAGGGGGAAAAGGAAGGGAATAGAATTAATATAGAAGATATTAAGCGATGTTGAGAATGTAAACTAAAAAGAACCTAGCACATGGACACAAGATAAAGGAAAGTTATCTCTAATGACTAGTGTCATTAGTTAGAATAGGAAATATAGGAAAAGCATTAAAGAAATGTTGCTAAACAGAATTCCCTTATATCAGAAGAATAGGAGATAACCAAAATTTGTAAAAGTTAAATGTTTTTAAAAAGAGAAACTGAGATTTTATTCAATATATTAAGAATACTTTAAAAAACAAAAAAGAATTTAAGCAATATTTGAAAAAGAAACAAGCACTTGAACATTGTTAAAGGTATTAAAAAACAACACACTAATAGTTCCAACCTACTTATATAATAACTCATGTCCTGACAGCTCCCCCAAAGCAATCTGTGATCCATCCACACCACCCAAATCTATTCTTCCTTTCTCAAATATGCCACACAATTTAAAATCTGTGCTTTGGCACAAACTGTTCTCTCTCCTAGGAATTCTAAACCACCTCCCCTCCAAACAAACTTCCCACTTTTCTCCTATGATACTACTCTGCTCTAACATTCCTAGAAAATATACATTTTTTTTTCCTAGAAAATATATTAATCAGGGTTTACTTTGTGATTCTTTCTTCAACTCTTCTTAGCAAACTACATCTTCTTAGTCAAGCTCCTACATGACATTCATCTCTCCAACTTAAAGTCTTGTGTGTATGTTGTTTCACCCCTCACCTGAACTGCCATGAACTTCTCAAAAGCAGAAATTTTTTCTTCCTCACCTTGGTATACTTCCCCAGAGCCTGGTATACTACAAAATGCTCAATTAAGCGTTTGCATAATTGAAATGAAAAGTGGCTGAATGTTCCAAAATAACACAACACACACTAACCAGCAGATGTCGGAATATAGCCACTGCTGAACAGGATCAGCTCCAGAGTTCACCTACTTATTCCCGTGTCTGTTGCCAATAGATTTCTTAAGGATGTGCTCTAGGAAAACAAGAGTCACCACTGACCATAGCTAGATAAGCTGTACTAGATGCTGGGCACACAGGTGAAGGGCAATGTCCCATCCTATATAATAAAAGGCTAATATGCAAATCGACCAAACAGTGGAACGATTGGTCGCTTTGATGTGCACTGACCACTAGGGGGCAGGTGCTCAATGCAGGAGCTCCTCCCCTGCCCCCCGTGGTCAGTGTGCTCCCACAGGGGGAGCGCTGCTCAGCCAAAAGCTGGGCTCAACAGCGGCGGTGGCAGGAAGCTCTCCCGCCTCCACAGCAGCACTAAGGATGCCCCAATCCCTGAGGACCTAAGCCATCAGTCGGACATCCCCCGAGGGCTCCTGGACTGTGAGAGGGCACAGGCTGGGCTGAGGGACCTAATGCACAAATTTCGTGCACCGGGCCTCAAGTTATCCATAAGGACTAGATATAATCCAAGTGCTAGGCAGCCATTTGTGATTAAGCCATTCATAAAGTTATCCAAACTTTAAAAAATTTCACGCAAGTTAATGTGCCTTAATTTGTTATCAATGGTGTTAATTAGAATATTCTTTTAGAATATTTGTCCTAAACTTTCAGTCTTCAAATTAAATTTCCCCCAAAGACATCATAAAAGTCACATCATAAAAGTCACTAGACCTGGAGCCGTGTGTGTGTTTGTACACATACACAAATACACACACACACACACACACACACATATGTATATGTATGTGTGTGTGTATATATATATACATAAATTGATTTCAGAGAGGAAGGGCGAGGGAAAGACAGAAACATCAGTGATGTGAATCACTGATCATGTGATTAAATCACTGATCACATGAATAAACATCAATCATGTGACTCAATTGCCCCCCACTGGGAATTGAGCCCACAACCAGAGCATGTGCTCTGACCAGGAATTGAACCATGACCTCCTGATTCATAGGCTGACACTCAACCCCTGAGCCACTCCTGCCAGGCTAGACTCTAGTTTTGACTCTCCCACTAATTTGTTGTATAAATTTAGATAAGTCACTAACACTCCATGCTTTAGTTCCTCTTCTGTCAAATGTGGGGGTGGAACCCTACAGGAAGTTTCTAATTCCCCCTGAGGTCTATGTGTTCATTTTGAGATATAGTATACAATTGTAAATGCACTCTGTTGAGTATTCAGAGTTTACAGATTTAAGTTAGGAGTGAGTGAAAAAACTTAAGTTTATATTATTCTTAGCATATAAGAACTATCTCCCATTCCTATGTTTTTAGTTATCCTCGTTTGAATCTCTCTGATTTCATTATACAGGGTATACTTATGAAGTAATGTAATAGGCCTTTTTAAAAATGCACCAAAACTTATATTTAAAGAGGTAGTGAAATTATTCTAATTATACTGACATGGATAATTAAGTAACACTTCTGAAATTCTCAAAAAAACTCACTTCATTAATTAGATGTTTCTAACCTAAAACAGAATCATTCAGTTTGATGGCCCAACTTATCAAAAGTTGGGCCATCAAAAAAATATAATTTTCAACACTTAAAAAATAGGACAAGACCTGGCTACAGCTGAAGTTGAGAGAGAAAAAAAAAAAAGCTGCACATTGTTTATAACAGCAAAAGAAAATAGGCCAAATTTTTATTAAAAGGGAACTAATGGGTTAAAGTATGGGACATCCATACAATCAATGCAGCTGTAAAAAGCTCTTTGGATACTTACATGGAACAATTTCTAAGACAAATTAAAAAATTTTTGAGCAATGACCAAAATCACTGTTTGGCCTCCCAAGATCAAAGTAAAATTTGTGTTTATCATTTATACTCTGCAACCTGCCCCCTCTCCTCCCAGCAATAAAAGTAATATAGGTTCACTGTGAAAGGTTTTTAAGAAATGAACAAATTTTAATTTTCTGACACTTTCCAGATATTTTTCTATATTTTCCCCACTCAACAAAATAAATTTTATTCCCACCCAATAACACTGTAATACAAACTACATATTTATGATTCACTATGTGCACAGCATTAACTAACCTTTCCTCTACCAGGTAGTTTTTAATTATAGCACTCCTCCCACAGAGGAGACGGAGCAACTCATCTCCCTCCCTACAGTGAGGCAGTGTTCACAGAAGGCCATAGAGACCTTCCTGGAATTTCCCCATTAGAGCTAGCAGAGAATATCCTCTTACCTTTGGGGTTATGATACTAGGAAGATGACACATTACATCTTATATACTGTGAAGGCAATTAAGCCAACACAGTGAAGAAAGCAGCCCAGGAAGAGAGATGGACACAGTAAAAGATGTAGCACCATGACCTGAGCCTGTGAATCCAACCATACCTATACTTTCTGGTGATATGAGCCTATATATGCTCTTTCTCATTTAAACTAGTTTGACATGTATTCTTGTCCCTTATCCAAGAGCCCTGACCAATACAAGTTACCAAGAGTTTTTCATATCACTTAATATTCTTTAGAAGTATGGCTTGAAATGCTGACATAGCATTCCATCACATGAATATACAATAATATATCTATCATTATCTTATTAGTATTAATGTCTCCTACTATTGATAATTTGGGGATCTTTCCAATTGTTTATAATTATACACATTATGTTCCTTTTAGAAGCCTCAACTGTACAATCAAATTTCATTTTCATGGCCCTAACCGGTTTGGCTCAGTGGATAGAGCATCGGCCTGCGGACTGAAGGGTCCCAGGTTCGATTCTGGTCAAGGGCATGTACCTTGGTTGCAGGCACATCCCCAGTAGGGGGTGTGCAAGAGGTAGCTGATCAATGTTTCTCTCTCATTGATGTTTCTAACTCTCTATCCCACTCTCTTCCACTCTGTAAAAAATCAATAAAAAAATTATTTTCATGAAGAACATATTCAGCATAGAAAACAATGCCCCAGACTTATAAGAGGTATAGTGTTTAAAAATCTATTATTAAAGATCCTCAACATTTTGTTTGCCAAGCAATAAGTTATTGGGACAACAGTCTCAGAAAAATTATCTATAATCTTGCAGCTCCTTATATGCACAATGAATGACAAAGTGAGAATCTTTATACTGAATTCACAAATCCCTAAAGCTACTCTTTTGTCCTGGTCCTATATCAATCTATCAGTTCTTTTTCAAACTAGATTATATACTCTGTTCATATCAATTCAGTTTTTAAAAAACAGAAGTTAGTGCCCAGCCAGTGTGGCCCAGTGGCTGAGTATTGACCTATGAACCAGGAGGTCACAGTTTGATTCCCAATTAGGGCACATGCCTAGGTTGCAGGCTCAGTTCCCAGAAGGGGGCGTTCAGAAGGCAGCTGATCAATGATTCTCTCTCATCACTGATGTTTCTATTTCTCTCTCCCCCTCTGAAATCAGTAAAAATATATTTAAAAACATAAAACAAAAGGAGTTATTTTTTAATTTGCTAAATCATGTTCTAAGATTTTTATAACATGAGAAACTAATGTTCAAGCCATCATTTTCTGCTGATCTTCATAAAATGGTGACAAATAAGAGATTCTGTAAGATATCCTATAGCTAAGACTCTCACTTCCCAAAGAAGTAGACAAAAAGTAAATTTTTAGGGCATTAAAACTGCTATATAGTAAAACAAGAAAAACAATACTAGTAAACATTCCTTCACTAATCACAACTATAAGCTTGACTAAGGCAATATAATGAGGCTCAAAGCTTGCAAATACATATTTAACCAAGTGGAATTATTTTTACCTTTTTTGACAATTTCCCCCCTTTGTAATACATTTAAATGCAAATGTACAATGCCCTACCTATCATAGGATCTACTAAAAAAATAACTTTTGGTATGAAGTCAATCTGTTTTAAACCCTTTCTAAAAAGATTATTAGAAATACTAAGCAATTTCATGCTAGAATGACTGGACTATAGAATCACAGTACAATGAACTCATCAATGGCCTTATCAACTTAATGAATGGCACTATAGTTTTTAGTATTATTACACTAGCAATCTATAAATCTGTAAAAGTAGCATTAGATTAAAAGGCATTTACCATCTCCTACTTCTCCATTCCCTGCCACATAAATTCCTATGCTTAGCAAGTGCCTGCTTCCGCCTATAATAAAAATAAAAAAGATCTTAGAAGTCAGGAATATTGAATTTCTTTTATGTTTGTTTCTTCTTTTTTAACCAAGTTTATTCTCCTTTTAGATCTTAGGTACAAATCATTATTTACTTTCTTGGACTAACATTCTATAGTTTTAGAAACAGATTTTTACTTTTTCCAATGGTAGCATAACTACCTATTCCCACTATATTGGGCAAGAACAAAAAGTACCTTAGGCATTAAAATTTATCAAGCAACAACCTATGAAAGCTATGCTGAATATATCTGTGGTTGGAAACCTTCATGACTTTAGTTAACATTTTGACTAAAATGAGGTGATGGCAAAATTTCCAACAAACAATACATTTTTTAGATAAAAAAGAAGCTTCCCTAAAACAGGAAGTCAATTCTGTAGACTCTTTAAATCCTAAGAAACAAACAAACAAAAAAAGACTCAGGGAAATAAGTATTAAAACAAAACAAAACACCAAACTTCCCTTTTAGCAACATGTAAGTATGAAATGGCAATCAACCCTTTAATCTTTTTAAAAAATGCATAATAGTTTAAGGATATTAACTAAGGTAGTAAAAAATAAATTACTAAGTAAAATTTATGCCACCAAAAGAGTTTCACTAGTAGTAAACAGAGCATAAACGCGTTCACTACTTGACATCTGAGTGGGAACCCAGAATGGTATCTATGCAAGTGAGATATGGGGAGAGGAACAACTATTCAACAGAATGCGAGGGGAAATTTTTTCATTTAAGTTAAGATCTTACTTTTATGGTTAAGAAATTTTCAAAAAAAGACAAAACAACTATACATTCAACTTTATGTTGTACATGTAGTACAGGCCCTAAAAGGCTTCAGAAACATAGTCAAGTTAAACGATGTATGTTTAATTAAAATTCTTACAAAAATGGAGTACTTCATGGGGCAATAGGATTCTCACTGCCTTCCCTCCATTATATGCTTAATGTAGATGACTTTCAAGTTAATCATAGTGCTAATAAGTCATTTATGTATTGAAAACTATTGATTAGACATAAGCAGAAAATTTAAAAACACAAACTAAAAATACAAACACATTTAAAAGAAACACTTCCACATTTACAAATACAGTAATATAAACATGTCATAAAAAATGCCTAGCATAACACAAGTAACATGTGCTTAATAAACTCAAGGTATTGCCTACAACTGGTTTGGTTTGTACAAACTAAAAATGTAAGGCAGAAATAACAGCCATTAGCAAAACTTCACATCTAACTTTAACGATGATCAATACCTCTACTATGACTTTCAAGTAACAGTAAGCACCCCTTCTCCCTTTTGCAAATGTGCCTTCTTTTAAAATGGAAAAATTAATTGGAAATGACTTTACAAAGAAGTTTTACACTAATTCAAAAAACGATTATTAATAGCTTGAGCATCTCTGGGACTTAAAATGTAAGAGGAGCTAGACCTCCCTAAACTTTACCTTAATGCAGCATCACTATAATATACATGAACCATCATAACCGCCCCCCCCCCCCCCCAACAAACAAACAGAAAAGCCAGTTGACGTTGATTCTTGGGCCACTTTATCTTATGTTGAGTAGCAACCTGAAACGTTAGTGAATTTTAAAAAAAACGTGTAAATAAATTAAACACTGAATACTTAAAAGTCACCATTCAGTTGCATAAATTTATGTCTTCACTGCTGATATTTTTAACTTTGAACACCGGGAAATTTCTGTCAGTCCCCCGGTTACCCTCTCCCCGCATCAAAACAAACAAAAAGCAGAACCTCCTCCCCAGCGTTTCTCCTGAAACACAACTCGTTCAACTACTTTTTCCCAGCGATTTTTGCTCTAAATTCTCCACGGCACTTTCACCTTAAACCAAAACGAATCCTGGACAGGACTAATTAAGCTATGTTTCCAGGAGACTTATCAACGCCGTTTCACGGTCAGGCCTGGGAGTGGTAAGGCCCCTCAGTTTTCAGACCCTTCTCCCAGCATTTGCACCCGCTCCGTTCAAGGGGGGAAGAGGGGGGCCCGCAATGCTGGGCCCGAAAGGGCAGAGCCGGGGCCTAGACCACTTCACGGTCCCCGAGGCGGCTCGCGCGGTGGGGAGGAGGTAGCGGCGCCGAGAACCGGACGCCGGAGGCCAGAGGCGTCCAAGTAAACGAAGGAGGCGACCGGACTTGGAGCGCGATGCTCCAGACCCCCAACGCTGCCTCCTTCACCCTCCCCTCCCCCATGCAGGAGAAGCAGGGCCCCGGCCAGTGCGGGAATGGGGAGGAGGTAAACCCGTCCTGTCACTGCACCTGGAGAAGTTGGAAGGAGCACATGTTTTACGGGGAGAGGCCGCGGCCGCCCCTTCCCTGGCCCCTAAAGCCAGAAACCCCCTCCAGCCCCAGAGGTCCGTCCCCTGCGCCTCACCAGGTCGTAGTCCTCCTCATCATCGCACATGAAATCATCTTCCATGTCAGACATCTTGGCCGGGAAAGGGGGAGGGGGAGGAGAAATTGGAGACAACCTCCTCCCACAATCCTCCGCGGTTCAGAGGCGTCACTCCCAGCTTCTCCTCGCCTTCCCGTCACTCTTAGAGGAGTTGAATGTTTCCTTCCGGAACTAACGCGCTCGGCATTGAGAGGATTCGCTACGACGCCAAATGGGAGCGCACCGCTCTCTTTTCCTGGGAAACGGTTGGTGCCTTAGCAACCAAACCTAGCAACTGGGGCACAGCCTAGTGCAGCGGAGCTCAGCTGAAGGGACTTGGAAACCTTGCACTCGCACACGTCGAGCAGTTTCCAGCCTGCTAGGCTAGGGGACTGTCTCCTCCCTTGCCTGGGACTCTGGAACCATCTCCTTCTGGTGAAAATAAGAGGCAGCCTAGGACCAGAAAGAAGCCTTTCGCGGAGAAAAGGCTGACATGCCCATCGTGTATGACAGGTAGTATTACTTCTGCCATCATTATTTACATGCGTTTAGCCCGCACGTTGTGGTGGGTGCTCCTGTGAATTTTGGAAACTTTTCCAGCAATATAGCTTACACGACATGTTTGTTATATTTGTAGTCGGCAAAAAACGATTCTGTGGATATCCCAAATTAGTTAATCATCGATCAGCTGAGGCGCCCCGGATCTTATTCAGTTGTTCAACGAATTATAAACTGACCTTTACTGCCCTTAGGACCACATTAAGGTAGCAGTTAGCGACTGGTTTTTTAAAATGCATTATTGCACAAAATCATGAGCATAATTCGAAATAAGAAAATGAAATAAAGGGGGGAAAACTGCTTCTCAAATAGCACATTCCATATAAACTTCCAGTTCTGCCCACTTAAGTCCACAAATTTTATATAGTTATAGCACAGATATAATTTCGGATTCTTTTTGTTCCATACCTAGTTATGTAACAGCATAAGACATGTGTACAATATATTATTGAGAATTGTTTTAATGGTTGTTTAATAATCTCTGTTGAATGAACAAATGCAACTTAATTTACTTAAGCTGACATTTTGATACATTTAGAATTTTTCAAAAATAACACTATTTTAAACAGTCCTACAGTGAATACATTTGTCATTTTATTTTGCCTTAGAAAAAAGGCAAATGAGAATAGAGGCTGGATTTCTTTTAGTAATCACTTGAATCGACATTTTTGGTCATGGTTCTTAAAAGTCATATAACAACAACACTGTCTAACATAAACAAGTTTTCCCTAGTAGCCCTTTCCTCCCAATGTTTTATTATAAGACATTTCAAACATACAGTAAAATTGAAAGAATAGTCCAGTGAACATGTGTATTCCCACTATCAGCCTTATTTGTGTGCGTATGTATTTCCTGATTCAATTAAAGATAAGATGCAGCCCTGACTGGTTTGGCTCATTGGATAGAGCATCGGCCTGCGGACTGAAGGGTCCCAGGTTCGATTCCAGTCAAGGGCATGTACCTTGGTTGCAGGCACATCCCCAGCGGGGGGTGTGCAGGAGGCAGCTGATCGATGTTTCTCTCTCATCGATGTTTCTAACTCTCTATCCCTCTCCTTTCCTCTCTGTAAAAAATCAATAAAATATATTTTAAAAATATTTAAAAATAAGATGCAGATATCATGACATATCACTCTTAAGTGCAGCTATGTGTGTTTCCTAAAAATAAGGACATTTGCTTATGTAATTACAGCATCATTATTACACTAAGAAAATTAATCATTCCTTGATATCATCTAGTAGCCAGTGCATGTTCAAAATTTCCTTATTAAATATATAATTTTAGAATTGGAAGAGCCTTTAATAATATCACTTTAAAGCTCAAGGCTTCCCAAGCATAGCAGTTCATTAAATTATAGCTTCCTAAACTCCATCCCAGAGATTCTGATTCAGTAGATCTGGGGTAGAGCTCAGCAATCTGTTCACCTGTAACCTTAAAACAAAATCCTCCTATAACTGGGGTGGCTATCCATCCCACTTTGCCTGGGATAATAACCCTAGTTTAGTACTGTTTTCCCACAAAAATAATTATTAGCATTTGTCACTTCAGAAGTTTAGACAATAAATCACATGGTTACTCTACCTGAAATTAATAATTCTTCCCCCAGAGAGAGAATAGAATCCAAAGGTGGTAAGAAATTCATTTGCTCAGAGTAATCAGAGCTATATAGTTTTGCTTTTTAGTTAATAATAATTTTGAAGTTATAAACCATGTACATAATGATTACATAATGTAAATATATAAAAATTCATTTAGATTGAATTTATATAATTTGCTGCTTTTTAATGTAATTACTTCTACAATAGAGAGAAAGAATTGTTCAAGTAAATCATACTATCCTGGGCCATCTCCAAATTTAGTAAACCAATCTGGAAATTTGCTAAGAGAAGTTAAATAGGTCTTCACAGTACTTAAAGGCACACTCCTTGTGTACACAAGTGTAATGAATGTTTGTTGAATAAATAAACATGTTAATTAAGTAATCTTTCTGTGCTGGGAATGCCTTTTGTCCTTAAAAATTCATTTAAATGTCACCTCATTTACATAGCTTATTCTGAATACTTTGTGCAGTTATGACATTCTTTTTCTTGATATCAATTTTACTCAATGGTAACTAATACATTTTTATTTTGATGGTGCATTGATGTGGATCTTGTGTTTTTTTAAAGACATATTTAAAAGGTTTGTTGAGGTATAATTTAGCAGCTTTATTGAGGTACATTAAACGGCACATACTTAAAGTGTACAATTTGTTGAATTTTGACATGTGTGTACACCTGTGAAACCATCACCACAACCAAGATAATAAACATATTTATCACTGCAGAGTTTCTCATTGCCCCTTGGTAATCCATCTTCTCCCTTCAAATTTCCCAGGAAAACACTGATCTATTTTTTCACTATAGATAAGTTTACATTTTCTGGAATTTTATATAAATAAAGCATACGGTATGTACTCTCTTTTGCCTGGCTTCTTTCAATCAGTATAATTATTTTGAGATTCATCCATGTTGTTGCATGTATCAATTGGTTGTTTCTTTTTATTGCTGAGTGTTCCATTGTATGGATATTCCACAGTTTATTCATTTACCTGTTGATTGGTATTTGATTTTTTTTTTTTTTTTAGTTTTTGACTAATACAAATAAGGTGCTAAGAACATTTATCTTGTGTAATGTGGTGGATGGACTATAAGGTGGTTTCCTCATTACTTATGCTTTGGATAATCCTTTACCTCTTCAGTGTCGGTGAGATCTGTGACTGCTTCTTCTTTTTTGTGACTGTTTCAACTTTATTGAGGTACTAGAGGCCCGATGCACGAAATTTGCAGCCCTGGCTTCATCTGGAAGGACGTCCGCTCTAATTAGCATATTATGCTTTTATTATTATAGATAATAGATAAGTAAATGTGATTTGCTTTTAACCAAAAGATACAGCAAAGGTTATGTACATAATTACATTATACAAGATTGCAAGCCCATCTTGCTAGGGGAGACTCTATTTCCTTTGCTGGCTTTTAAAGAGCAAGTGGCCATGTTGTGAAGGATTATGTGGCAAGAGATGAGGGTGGCATGCAGCCAACAGCTAGCAAGAAACTGGCCTTCAAACAGCCTAGTAGGAATTGAATTCTGCTTATAGCCATGGGATCTTGGATGTGAACCCTTCCCCAGTTGAGCCTCAGATAATACTTTGTAAGATCCTAGAGGAGAGGAGTCAGCAAAGCTGTGCCCTTACTCTGAATCACAGAAACTGTGAGATAATCAATGTGCAATGTTTTATACTAAATTTGTGGTAATATCCTATATAATAAAAGCCTAATATGCAAATTGTCCCCTCAACTGGGAGTTCGACCGCTCGTTATGACGTGAGCTGACCACCAGGGGGCGGCGTGGAACATGGCTGGCGTTGGCGGCATGCTGTCTGGGA
This sequence comes from Cnephaeus nilssonii, assembly GCF_951640355.1. NCBI lineage: Eukaryota > Metazoa > Chordata > Mammalia > Chiroptera > Vespertilionidae > Cnephaeus > Cnephaeus nilssonii. Next base: position 51,068,422 of record NC_137075.1, read on the forward strand.
GTGGGGGTGATGGGGGTGATGGGGGCGAGGTGCGGTGAGAATGTGGGGTGTTCGCCGAGCTCACTCTCACTCCCTCTGCTACCCTCCCCTGGGATGCCAGGGCTTGTGCACCAGGGAAGCCCCCCCACGCTCAGGTGCTGGGTGCCCCCGAGGAGCCCGCCCCACACCCACACCCTCACCCGCATGGTGTGTTCCGGGTGAGCCAGGCCCCAGCCGTTGGGACCACAGGCCAGTCGGGCTCCCTGTGGGTTTGTGCAGGAGCTGGTCTGCGAAGCTGGCTGGGAGAGAGCATTGCCACTGGCCGCCCAGAGGCCCACACTGCGCCCTGGCCTGCGTTTTCCAGCTGCACTTACCGCATCTTCGCGTGGGGGACTCAGGTGCTGTGACTCAGGTGGAGGGGGGCACGCGGGGCCCCCTGGGGCCCAGGTGCTGCCCATGGCCCAGAGGTCAACCGGGACCTGCCCTTCCACACCAGATAATCGTGCTTCAATGGCCAGCCAGGCCTAAGGATCTCACCCGTGCACAAATTTCATTCACCATCCCTCTAGTTGTTATATAACAGTAGATATGGACATGGGAAAATACCTAGTAGTAGAATGGTTGTGTCATATAGTAGGTGTATGTTTAACTTTTTAAGAAACTGCCACATTGTTTTCCTAACTGGTTTTGCAATTTTGTATATTCATCAAGAGTGTTTAAGAGTTCCAGTTGCACCACATCCTTGCCAACAGGTAGTGTGGTCAGTTTTATGGTTAGTCTTCTAGTAGGAGTGTAGTGGTATATCATTGTGGGTTTAGTTTTCATTTTCTTAATGACTAATGTTGAACACCTTTTCATGTGCCTATTTGTCACCCATGCATCTTCTTTGGTGAAGTATCTCTTCAGTTCTTTCGCCCATTTGTTGTTGTTGTTGTTAATCCTCACCTGAGGATATTTTTTCCCACTGATTTTTTTAGAGAGAGTGGAAGGGAGGGAGGAGGAGAGAGTGAAAAACATTGATGCGAGAGAGATACATCAATCAGTTGCCTCTTCAACTGCGCCCCAACCTGGGCCAGGGTTCAACCGGCCCCCTTAACTGACTGGAAATAGAACTGGTGCAGGAGCATAAACTCTAACCACTGAGAAACAGCGCCTCTTTTGCCCATTTTGAAATTGGGTTATTTGTCTTATTACTATTGAGTTGTAAGAATTCTTTATGCTTTTTGTGTTGTTTTTAAGGAATATTTGCCCCACCAATAAATTTAGTCATAAGAAAGAATTAATAAAAGAATATCATAAAGCATAGAAAACCCCAGAGTCGCCGAAACCGGTTTGGCTCAGTGGATAGAGCGTCGGCCTGCGGACTCAAGGGTCCCAGGTTCGATTCCGGTCAAGGGCATGTACCTTGGTTGCGGGCACATCCCCAGTAGGGGGTGTGCAAGAGGCAGCTGATCGATGTTTCTCTCTCATCGATGTTTCTAACTCTCTATCCCTCTCTCTTCCTCTCTGTAAAAAATCAATAAAATATATTTAAAAAAAAAAAAAGAAAAAGAAAACCCCAGAGTCTGTAAAAACAGCTCTTGCCTTCAGGGAGCTTATAGTCTAAATATATAGAGTCTAATACAGTTGTTACATCATGCAATTGGAATTGAGATATAAGTGTAAAATATATACTGGACTTCGGAGAGAGTTCCTATGAAAAAGTAAAATACCCGAACAATTTTTATATTGATTATATTTTGAAATAATATTTTGGATATATTGGGTAAAATATATTATTACAGTTAATTCCATGCATCTCTTTCTACTCATTTAAAAATGACTTATAGAAAATTCAGATTTGACTTGGGGTGGTGAACACATAATATAATATACAGATGTCATATTATAGAATTGTACACTTGAAACATACATGTTTTTATTAGCCAATGTCACCTCACTGACTTCAATAAAAAAGATTTTAAAAAGAGAATTTAAAATATATGGCTTGTATTGTAGAATATGATTCAGTGGGTTTGGGCCCAAGATTGTCCATTTCTGATAAGCTCCCAGGTGCTGCTGCTGCTGGTCTGACTACACTTTGAGTAGCAAGACTCTAGAGACAAGAAAACACACAAGTGATAACAATGCTGGTGTGATCATTTCTATGGCTGGAATTAAAATCCAGCCTACTTCTGAACATGTGTGACCTTTGATGAGACTTCAGTGAAGTATGCTTTAAAAAAAAAGTATGGAAATAATGAGTAACTTTTGACCCCAAAATTTATGTTATTATTTTTATAAAATATTGCTTTTAAAATAACTTGTTCTCAAACTACTAAAAGAACCCCAACTGGAAACAAAAAAACAAAATTCACATTACTTTCTTATACTATTTTCTTTATGCCAGGCCTCTTTTTTTTTTATGCCAGGCCTCTTACTAATTAAAGCACTTTATATTTATTATTATGTTTCTTGATATAGGGCATCTAAGATTTCTCTAGGTAACTGAAAAATGAAGGGGTTGAACTGGAGGCTAAGGGCTCTTGCAGTTTTAGACATATTTTTCTTATTTTTGCTATGTGTTCTAGGAAGGCCTACCAATGCATCTAGTCTGGAATAAATGCAAATGTGTTTAAATCAAGTGTTGCATCAATTTTATATTGCCTGATTTGGAAATAACCCACACAAGAGGCAATAGCTAAACGTTTTGGAGTAGTTGCTGGTCATTAAAGAACAAAAGCTCTAACTTTAAAAAAAGGGTGGGGGGGGGCGGGGAGAGCGCAACTTGAGTCTCCAGCTTATAACCTGTACTCAGACCTAAGCCTAGGACGCAGAAGGAAAACTTACAAAGTCAGCTTCGCATGTGCTTGGAACAAGGGCTACAGGGAGTCCAGGGTAGGTAGCTCGGAGCTCCAGCAGCCCGGCGGCTGAACCTGACAGCTGCTGGGAGGGCGTGGAGCCCCACAGCCTAGGGAGGAGGAGCCAGAGGAGGGGCGGACTGAACAGCCACCTCAGCGAATCTGCAGGATTTCCGCAGGGTGGTGGGGCCTGTGTCGCCCGGAAGAAAGGGCTCCTGCCGCAGATGTCTTGTGATTACATTGGGAGCCTTCCTTTACCAGTTGAAACTGCCGAAGGAAGAAGGGTCTAGCGAACTATGGCTACGGAGGGCCCTGTCACGTGTCGAGTCCAGGTGGCAGAACATCCCAGGTGGGGGAGAGGAGATGCCGCGGTTTGGGGGTTCGGGATCGCCTGGGTTGGCTAGTGCAGATGCTGTCCAGGGCTTTGACGCTTCACCGGGACACCGCTTTTTCCCCTGGGAGGGAACAGAATCCTTGAGATTTTTATAAGGCTGCGCTGCTGGGCTTGCAAGGAAGACCACGCGGCACTTTCCACCTTGACTCCTATCAGGGATGTGTGTTTCTCTTCATCTATGCAAATTCTTCTTTTTCCTTTATTGCTCAAGGTGGTATACCCTTATGCAGGGCTTTAGCAGAAATACCCAAATTAACTCTAAACCACTTATCTCTTTGTCTTGCCTGCTGGCTGATAGTGCTTTTTAAGGTCTCCTTTCTAAAATATTCACTGAAAACACACACACACACACACACACACACACCTCCTCACCCCAAACAACCTGCCCCCAACAAACAAACAAACAAAACCTTTGGTGTATGCATTCTTTTACACAAATCATGGAATCTATGAATTGCCACTTAGGGAGTTAATATGATGCCAGTATTTAGCTACAGAATAACTAATAGCTTAGTGATACCTAGTGGACAATGCTTTGCCCTCCCCCTTTGCTGTTTCTAATTTTCAATCCCCTCCCCTCCCCCCCCCCCCCCCCCCCCCGCCACACACACACACACACACACACATAACTTTTTTCTTTAATATTAAGTTCGCAAGCTCTCCCTACTTCCTGGTATATGATCATCATGTGACAGTTGATAATATAACTTACTAAAACTTGCAAGTGCTTTTTCACCCTTAATCCAGCAAACAGTGGGCCTTTAGTTACCAGAAAGAAACACAATTTTTGGTTATGGAGACTAGCACTGCTTTAGGCTACTTGTGAATGTCTTTGTTTTTTTTGCTAATCCTCACCCAAGGATATTTTTCCCATTGATTTTGAGAGAGAGCAGAAGGGAGGGGGAGAGACAGAGAAATATTGATGTGAGAGAGAGACTTTGATTGATTGCCTCCCGCATGCTCCCTAACTGAGTGAGGTATGTACCCTTTATTTTATTTATTTATTTATTTATTTATTTCAGAGAGGAAGGGAGAGAGAGAGAGAGAGAGAGAGAGAGATAGAAACATCCATGATGAGAGAGAATCATGGACCGGCTGCCTCCCGCACGCCCCACACTGGGGATGGAGCCTGCAATCCAGGCATGTGCCCTTGACGGGAATCGAACCTGGGACCCTTCAGTCCCCAGGCCGATGCTCTATCCACTGAGCCAAACAGGCCAGGGCTGAGGTATGTACCCTTGACCGGAATTGGTCCCAGGACCCTTCAGTCTGTGGGCCAATGCCCTAACCACTGAGCAACCGGTTTAGGGCTTGTGAATGTCTTTGGATGTCAGTATATTCTCTGGAGGCCCTTGCACAGTACTGTTGCCCTTACACATTTGAATGAATTAGGACACTTAGTTAAACACATGCTTCCAATAAAATTCATGAAGAATTTGATACATGAAAATAATCTGGCACCTTGTACTAGTACATAAAACATATCTATGTATAAATTTCTGTCTTTTGATTTATATGATTTTAATCATAATGCTCACTATTCCCCCGTGGGGGAGGGGAAATGGTGGTAACAATTACTAAAAGTGAAGAATTGTTTATACAATTTTCTTAGAGATCTTTACCTTTTTTGACTTTCAGTGTTCATTCATGCAACAAATACTGTTCTGTGCTAGGCTAGCCACAGAAGAAATCATAACAGCAGTCAGATGAGTTTGTGTTCTACCATTTTCTTGTTTTCACTTGTGTATGCAATATGATTGTTAGCTTCAAGCAGTGTTTCAGCCACTTATTCATTTTAGTAGGGGTGACTTAAGTTAAGTTTAGATAGTATATCTATAAATCTACCTAGCTGGTCGTATGTTGCAATATGCTGAAAGGAAAAAAAAATGCATGAGAGTGTCAAGATCAGATTGTCTTCTTGTGGAACTCCTGTTCTTTCTTTAGGATGCCTCTTCAACTTCAAGGACACATGATCCTCTAAATAAAGGCATTAGTCAACCCCATTTTACATTTGGATGAACTTATTTTCTATTGTTTTTATATAAAAAATCAAATAGAAATAGAAGCTCTGATTTTTTTTTCTGCATCCCAATCTTACATGCTCTCTGTATTGTAAAACTACTTTAAATTCCACTGTTCTAGCTTATTTTTTTTTTTAGAAGTGGTGTCTCCTCTTTTCCTTTTTTTTTTGGAATTAAGTTTTAAATTGTTGGATTATTATTTTTTAACAGCTATATTTATACATAATTCTCATACCAAATATTTTACCTGTTTAAAGTTTACAATGAAATGGTTTTTAGTATATTCACAGGATTGTGCAATTGTTACATAATCCAAGTTAGAACCTTTTTTTATCATCCCCAAAAGAATTCTGCATCCCCCAGTCCTAAGCAATCACTAATGTACTTTCTGTTTCTATAGAGTTGCTTATTCTGGAAGTTTCAAATAAATGGAATAATATAATATATAGTTTTTGTGACGAGTTTCTTTCACTTAATATATTTTCCAGGTTCACCCATGTTGTAACATGTTACCAGTATGTTATTCCTTTTATGGTTGAATAATATTTATTGTATGGATAGACCACATTTTGTTTATTCATTCATCAGTTGATGGGTTGTTTCCACCTTTTGTCTCTATGAATAATGGTATTGTGTGAATGCATTCTCAATAGGAAAGATTTGGATTATGTAAAAATATATTCAGGAAAGCCTGGAAATCCCACAGTTCCTTTACTCACTATAGTCTCTGATTCCTAATCTGTGCTGCCAATTCTTCGCTTCATAGAAGTTATCTGTTTGATTTGTATCCTTGTAAGATTATTTTATCCTAATAATATCTTGTAACCTTGTAATATTGTTACCATTTTATACAAAATGGTATTATTATATTCAGATGAGTAGAATCATATTTGTTTTTCTGTTACTTTTTTTCACTTAACAGTTTTTCTCAGAGATTCTGCCATATCACTCCATTCAGATTTATTTCACTGTTTTAAGGACCAAGAGTGTTTAATAGTATGAATACCATTATTTATTTAACTGCTAAACTATTTAAGAGTGTATATTTTAGTTTCCGATTTTTCACTCTTACAAACAATGCTACAGTCAGCATTTTTGTACATATATCTTTGAGTATTTTTTGAATGTCTCTTAAAACTCATTCATGAAATTAAAAAAAAAAGAAGAATGGAATCTTCTTAAAAAACAAAACAAAAACTCATTCATGGAAATGGAATCAGGGCCAAAGGTAATGAACATTTAAAATTTTGATTGTTGACCAGCTGGCATGGCTCAGTGGTTGAGCAGTGACCTATGAACCAGGAGGTCACGGTTCCATTCCCAGTCAGGGCACATGCGTAGGTTGTGGGCTCAATCCCCAGTAGGGGGCGTGCAGGAGGCAGCTGATCAATGATTTTCTCTCATCATTGATGTTTCTATCTTTCTCCTTCTCCCCTCCTCTCTGAAATCAAATTAAAAAAATATATTTAAAAAAAAATAAAATTTTGATTGTTTATGCCAAATGGCCCTGTAAAAAAAGATGTTATTAGATTGTCTATTTTGTTGTTAGTTTTCAGGAGCTTTTATATATGTATTTTTTGTATGAATGTATGGATTTTTTGATATAAACAATTTGTTTTTTTAGAAAATATATTATACAATATTGTTCCCAGTCTAGCACTTAAACTTTTTGATGTCTTACATTTTATGTAGTGTCGTACAGTATTGAATGATAGCACCCTTGTCTTGATTCTGCTTTTAATGGGAACATTTCTAACATTTTGTCATCAAATATGATGTTTGCTGTTTCTGGTAAATAGCCTTTTTTAAAGTAAGGACATTTCCGTCTTTTCCAGCATGTCAAGAGCTTTATTTTTTATTTTATTTTTCGGTGTGACTTTATTTATTTGTTAAATTTATTGGGGTGACATTGGTCTACATGAACATATAGGTTTCAGGTGTGGGTTTCTAAGTTACGAGATATGTGTATTGTACCATGTGCTCACCACCAAAAGTCAAATCTTCTCCTGTCACCATATATTAGGAATCCCTTCACACCCCACCTCAACCCCCTTTCCTCTGGCAACCACCACACTGCTGTTTGTGTTCACGAGTTTCAGTTTTATATCCCACCTATAAGTGAAATCACATGGTTCTTAGCTTTTTCTGACTGACTTATTTCCCTTACCATAATGTTCTCAAGGTCAATCCATGTTGTTGCAAATGGTGCTATTTCATCCCTTCTTATGGCTGAGTAGCATTCCACAGTTTTTATGTACCACATCTTCTTTATCCAGTCCTCTATTGCAGGACACTGGTTTTTCCATGTCTTCCACCGTGAATAATGCTGCAATGAGCATAGGGGGTGCATATATCTTTGCAAACACATGATTTCAAGGTTTTTGAGTATATACCCAGAAGAGGGATTTCTGGGTCATATGGTAGCACTATTCTTTTTTTTTTCTTTTATTTATTTTTTTATTTAATAAATCTTTATTGTTCAGATTATTACAATTGTTTCTCCTTTTTTTCCCCCCATATCTCCCCTCCACCCGGTTCCCACCCTCCCTTCTGTCCTTACCTCCCCCCCCCCCCCCCGCTGTCCTTATCCATAGGTGTATGATTTTGTCCAGTCTCTTCCCGTTCCCCCCACATAGACACCCCTTTCCCCCTGAGAATTATCAATCCACTCCCATTCTATGCCCCTGATTCTATTATGTTCACCAGTTTATTCTGTTCTTCAGATTTTTAATTCACTTGACTTTTAGATTCACTTGTTGATAGGTATCTATTTGTTGTTCATAATTTTTATCTTTACTTTTTTCTTCTTTTTCCTCCTTTTAAATAATACCTTTCAACATTTCATGTAATACTGGTTTGGTGGTGATGAACTCCTTTAGCTTTTTCTTATCTTTGAAGCTCTTCATCTGCCCTTCAATTCTGAATGATAACTTTGCTGGGTAGAGTAGTCTTGGTTGTAGATTCTTGCTATTCATCACTTTGAATATTTCTTGCCATTCCCGTCTGGCCTGCATAGTTTCTGTTGCAAAATCAGCTGATAATTGTATGGGTACTCCCTTGTAGGTAACTAACTGTTTTTCTCTTGCTGCTTGTAAGATTCTCTCTTTGTCTTTTGCCCTTGGCATTTTAATTATGATGTGTCTTGGTGTGGTCCTCTTTGGATTCCTTTTGTTTGGGGTTCTGTGCGCTTCCTGGACTTGTAAGTCTATTTCTTTCACCAGGTGGGGGAAATTTTCAGTCATTATTTCTTCAAATAGGTTTTCAGCGTCTTGCTCTCTCTCTTCTTCTGGCACCCCCATAATTCTGATGTTGGTACGCTTGAAGTTTTCCCAGAGTCTTCTTACACTATCTTCAACTTTCTGAATTCTCTTCTCTTCTTGCTTCTCTGGAGGCGTGTCCTTTGCCTCTTTGTATTCCAAATCTTTGACTTAATTCTTATGTTCCTCTAGTCTGCTGCTGGGTCTCTGTATAATATTTTTTATTTCAGTCAGTGTATGTTTAATTTCTAGTTGGTCCTTTTTCATATCCTTGAGGGTCTCATTAAATTTATCGGCCTTTTCCATGAAATTCTTGAAAAACCTTATAACCGTGGTTTTGAACTCTATGTCCATTCATTTGTTCTCCTCCATTTCTTTCGTTTGTGATCTGTTTCCTTGCCTCCTCATTTTCGCTGCTTCCCTGAGTTGGTAGGGTAGCTTTGTGTACTAGGTGTCCTATTGGTTCAATGGGTCAGCCTCCCAGTTACCTGAGGTGGACGCTCTTGGTGCACCCCTTTGTGGACTGTGTGTACAGCCTTGTTGAAGTTAAGTCTTGATTGTTGTTGGTGTCACTGGGAGGAATTGACCTCCAGGCCAATTGGCTGTGAGGACTCGCTGTGTCTATAAAGAATGCTGTGCTGGAGACACGTTTATGGGGCAGAACTTGTTGCAGTAGGGCTTTGGCGCTCACTGAGTCTGCCTCTTGAATGTGTCCCTTATGAGAGTGGTTGAAATCTGGTGTCGTTTCACACCGACCATTAGATACCCTAGTTTCTGGATCTTTAATGGGGTGCAGGTCAGTTACTGTCTGAGGCCACCCAGCAGGAGCTACAGCAAGAACTACAGTTTTCTCCTTTTTTGCTTGGGCTTTGGAGGTTTTGGAGTTGCAGTTTATTTGGTCAAGCTTCCAACAGAACAGGCCATTTATATGCAAACGCCGCTGTGTGGAGCCTGGGCGGGTTTGTAGAATGTGCGGGGCGGGGTCTCAGGGCTAGGGCGTGGCAAACGGCGATGGCTGCCATCAGCTGTCTCTGCCTTTTCGCGTTTCCAAGTCCCCGCGTCCCACACTCCAGCGCAGTAAACAATGATTGCTGGGCGCACCTCTGCAAGAAAGTCACTTTCACTTTCCGACCCGATGGCCGAGAGTCCAGCTTCTCCCCGTAGGTGTCTGGGTCCCCCGCATGTCCCAGAAACTGGATTTCAGAGTGATTGGGAGCTTGTCTCCCTTCGGGTTGAAAAAAAGCCTTGCGCCCAGTCACCCGCCACCAGCCCGATTCGTGCGCCTCCGTACCTCAGCTTTTTCGCGTTTGTGCTCCTTTCTTTTTCCTTCTTAGTTGTAAATCTACCACTCAGCCAGCTTTCCCGTGGTTCTGGGTGGTAGACGTTTTGTCTTTTAGTTGTATTTTTGAAATTGTTGTGCGCGGCGGCAGTTTAGTTGTTTAACTTTGCTGCCATCTTGGTTCCTCCGGTAGCACTATTCTTAGTTTTTTGAGGAATCACCAGACTGCTTCCTATAGTTATACTAGTCTACATTCCCACCAGCAGTGAATCAGGGTTCCCTTTTTCTCACAACTTCTCCAACACTTGTTATTGCTTGTCTTATTGCTAATGACCACTCTAACAGGTGTGAGGTGGGATTTCATTGTAGTTTTGATTTGCATTTCCCTAATTGCCAATGAGGTTGAACAAATTTTCATATATCTATTGGCTGTTCCTATGTCTTCTTGGAAGAGGTATATTTTCAGGTCTTCTGCCCACTTTTAGTTTGGGTTGTTCATTTGCTCAGTGTTGAGTTTTGTGAGTTCTTTAGACATTTTGGAAATTAAACCTTTGTCGGAGCTACTGTTTGCAAATATCATCTCCCATCTAGTTGGCTGCCTCTTTGTTTTGTTGTTAGTTTCTTTGGCTGTGCAGAAGCTTCATCTCTTGGTATGGGAGAAGGAATGAGACAAGTACAGAAAGGGAAATCTATGCCCTGCTCTTAGGTAGATAGAGGGAGAGTAGAGAGCTCCTCCTGTGCTTGCTATTTCTTAAATTACCTTCAGCTTAAAATAATCCTCCTGCCAAATGATATATTTTGAAGTGGCAAGTTTTGATTCCCTTCACCATGAAAATACATATTCACAACCAAGTATTCTTAAATTAGTATTAAAAATTCATATTTTTCTTGTTATCCTGATAGTGAAGATAAAACAGAAGCACAGATAGTATGAGACTTGTCTAAGGTCATATGGTCAAACTAAAGATACATGTCTTGCCTCTTAAAATTTTAATTCATTCTTCTTTGCAATTAGCCATTTGGTCACCCAAGGGTCCTCAGAGAATCAGTCCTTATATTGAAATCTATTTCATTCGCTACAGTCATATTTTTTGTTTCTCAAGTTCTATTAAAACTGCTGTTAAAATAGATCTGAAGTCCAAAGAGAATTTAGAGCACCAGATTCAGCAATTTGTGTGGTGATAATTTGACCATTTCTGCCTTTAACAATGTGATCTTTGTAGGAGCTCTTATGTTTGTACTAGAGGCCCTGTGCATGAAAATTCATGCACTGGAGGGGGGGTCCCTCAGCCCAGCCTGTCCCCTCTCACAGTCTGGGAGCCCTCAGGGGTGGGAGGTAACCCGGCGATCAGGGGAAGGCGACGCTCCCATCACACCTCTGCTGCTGCCACTGCCCGCAGTGCAAGCCTCGGCCAGCCCTGGTTACCTGAGCCTCAGGCGGCCCTGGGCGGCTGGGGCACTGAGGGGACTGGGGGACTAGCCATGTGCTTGCCACCCCGGTGGGGCTAAGGGGACTGGGTGCCGCCATCTTGTGACTGTGGGCACTGCCATCTTTGAGGGTGTGACAGTCAATTAGCATATTCCCTCCTTATTGGCTGTGGGTGCCGCCATATTTGAGTGCGTGACAGTCAGTTAGCATATTCCCTCCTTATTGGCTGTGGGTGCTGCCATCTTTGAGGGTGTGGCAGTCAATTAGCGTATTCCCTCCTTATTGGCCATGGGCGCCGCCATCTTTGTGATGGTGTGAGGGTCAATTAGCATATTCCCTCTTTATTAGATAAGATTGGAAATGCTCACTGTACTCTTTTTGGAGGCATACTTTAAGTGACTACATTTTAAGTGATGGAGTCTTGCTGGTGACTAGCCCAGTGTGGTAAAAATACAGCTACTCTCCCAATTATAGCCATATTGCTTCATTATTAGAGGACTAGAGGCCTGGTGCATGAATTCATGCACAGGTGAGGTCCAGCCTGCCCCGACCGATCAGGGCAGGTGGGCCATGGGGAGGGGACGTGGGAGGTTGGCCGACCACCCCCACCCCCATTGGGCTGGTTGTCTGGCCGCAGTGCATGTCATAGATACCGGTCATTCCGGTCATTCCAGTCGCTTGGCTTTTATATGTATAGATTAGGTATAAGGTTTAGAAAGACATTGTGTACACCAGTTCTTTCTATTCTTCAAGAAAAATACTTTCCTTTACAGCCTTTTTGCATTTGAATTTCAAAGGCAGAAGTGTTGTATGGTAAGCCTCTTGGTGATGGAGTAATTATAGTAAGGCACGAACAGACTGCTTTCCTGGGGTAGTTTGGGAAAATAATGCAAAATTTAATAACTCAAAATAATTTTACTAAAACACATTTTAGGAGATTTATTCTAATGTGCTGTTAGTACTTTATCTTGTTTGTGTTTGCAGTGTTTATAAAAGCAAATTAATAAGGATTCAAGTTCAGCAGAACTTGAATTTTGTCTGTATGTGATTTTCACAGGCAGAAATAGCCCCTATTGAGGCTAGTGGAGTTAAATAAGCTAGAAAACTTCTCCCTCTTTCCCACACCTAATTGGCCACTGATTCCTATGGATTAGACTTCCTTAATATCAACTTAATTTTCACCCTTCTCTATCTCCACCACTAGTGTACCCTCAGCATTTCTCTCTAGATTTACTACAATGGCTTCCTATTGGATTTCTCTCTTTCTGCCTTGCCTTCCTATGACCCACCTTCCATGCACTCCCCAGTGAGTTTTGTCAGTGTGAAATGGATATCACTTTATCCTTAAACATCTGTTCTCAGCCAATTGCTCCAACTTGGCATATAAGGCCCTTTAATATCTGAGGCTTGACTACCACCAGCCTCCTCTCCTACTTTTCTCTTTTGATGTATTTAAAGCCCTAACTATAATTTTCTGAATGCAGCATGCTGGTCCTTTTAATTCCATTTGCCTAGAATGCTTCACAACATTCCACTTGTCTGACATCATCCTTTACAATTAATTTTAACTGTTGCCTCTTTGGGAAGCCTTCTCTAACTTATTCTCCCCATTATGGATTTATCTTCACATTCTCCCATAGTAGGAGCTAAATAGCTTCTCTCTACTCCCAAAGAACTGTATTACTTTATTGTCATGCTGTATTGTACTTTTTAGCTTACTCATCTTTCTCTTCTGACAGACTTTTATATTCCTAGAGGCCAATGACTATTATTAATCTCCTTTTTAAGTAGAGTATATAGTAAAGTATCAGTAAATGCTTTTTAAAAACTTTTTATTTTGAAATAATTTAAGATTTACACAAAAGTCAAATATAGTAAAAAATTACTGTGTACTCTTCTCCCAGCTTCCCCAAATGTTAACATTATTCCATATTTGTTTTATTGTTCTCTCTCTTTTTATGTTATATTTTTCTAAACAGTTTGAGATTAAGTTGAAGACATAATGCCACTTTAACCTTAAATACTGGAGTGTGTTTCCCAGAAACAAGAATATTTTCTAACGCAACCAGAATACAATGATTAAAATCAGGAAATTAGCATCAATATGACATTATCTATTGACAGACCTCAAGTGCTACCAATTATCCCACTAATGTGCTTTTTATAGAAAATAATAATAATATATATATCTATTCTTGGTCAGGATTCAATCAAGGACACAGGTTTAGGTTTCTTGTTTTGTTTTTAAAATATCTTTTATTTTTGGGGCAGGCAGTTCCTCAGTCTTTCTTTGTATTTCATGACCAGTTATTTTATAGACTATCCCTCAATCTGGGTTGCAGGGAAAACTTGTGAAAAACTTTGAAATGGATCAAAAGATTACTAGGTGTCTCCAAGGAGAATCAGAAGTTGCCTGGCATACCTATCTTTCAAGTGATCTGATATCTGTGTGTCTCTGAACCTTTCATTACAGTCAAGCCCTTTAATAGTGCTGTAGGTCACAGAAAACTGATAGCAGTGCAAATGCTTCTTATACATAGAAACTGCAAATTATGTCTAGAGGGATGCAGTTGATTGTTGCTATTAACCAGTTTTAGTAGTTTTTGTGTTTACTTGTAAATTCATTTCAACATTCCTTATTTGACTATATGAGTAGTACTTGGTTTCTCCTTCTAACTGGTTATAATATTTTACTGGTTTTGTCATTAGTTAATTACATAAAATGTTTAACACATGTTTATTTTATACCTGTGTAAAAGTCATGATTATACTTTAAAATTCTTTCCCCTTTAACAGACTTTACATAATATTTCTTCATTATTAGATTTGCTTTATCTTTTTTTTGGTAAGAATACTACAAAAAAGTAATTTTGTTTTCTCAGTACATCATATCAGGAGGCACATGATGTCTATTTGCCCATTACCAATGCTGTTAACTGGGATCACTTGGTTAAGGACACATCTGCCTGGTTTTTCCACTGTAAAGTTACTATTTTTTTCTGTAACTATTAAGTATCTTTTGATGAAATATTTAAAAAATATGTTAAGCCCTAACTGGTTTAGCTCAGTGGATAGAGTGTCAGCCTGCGGACTGAAGGGTCCCAGGTTCAATTCTGGTCAAGGGCATGTACCTTGGTTGCGGGCACATCCCCAGTTGGCCGAGGGGGTGGAGAGGTGCAGGAAGTAGCTGATCGATGTTTCTCGCTCATCGATGTTTCTAACTCTATCTCTCTTCCTTCCTCTCTGTAAAAAAAATCAATAAAATATATTTAAAAATATGTTAATATTCTGTTTCATATCAAACTTCCATTTACTGGTTTTAGCATCCATTGATGATCCTTGGCTGAATAAAAAATTATTACTATGATGGTCACTAAATGATGATTTTCAATTTTTTTTCATATTTTTTACATTTATTATTTGTCATTCTAGTGTAATGAAGTGTTTTTCCTTTTCTTCCAGTTATTTTTTAAAATATATTTATATTGATTTCAGCGAGGAAGGGAGAGATAGAAACATCAATGATGAGAGAGAATCATTGATTGGCTGCCTCCTACATGCCCCCTACTGGGGATTGAGCCCACAACCCAGGCATGTGCCCTTGACCGGAATCGAACCCAGGACCCTTCAGTCCGCAGGCTGACGCTCTATCCACTGAGCCAAACCAGCTAAGGCTCTTCTAGTTATTTATGTTAATATGGACATACTGATTTGTTTTATTCTGTGGGTTATAATATGTAGTCTTTATTACTATGTTGATCAAGTTGTTTCAGATTTGGGCAGTGGGATCCTCTATGTGGGCTCCTGTGTCCTGACATGTTACATCATTGTTTTAGCACTTCCTTACTTTCTGGCACAACAAGATGTGCCAGGTTTGTGTCTACAAAAGAACATCCAAACTCTTAGAATGTCACTTAGGGAGTTACAATATTTTTTATTCCTGTGGTTCTAAAGGAAGTATGTCAGTAAAAGATTTGCTTTTTTTACTTTTTAAGGCTAACTAATGATGGTAGGTATATGAAATATGTTTGCACATATGTATTTTATGGATTTTTCTATTATGTGGATATTCTGACACATTCTACTCTTATTTTCAGATTGCTGAAGCTAAAGGAGATGTTTAACTCTAAGTTTGGATCCATTCCCAAGTTCTATGTTCGAGCACCAGGAAGGGTCAACATAATAGGTATTTCAAAAGTTCCTTCTCTAACTTTTTTCCTACTTTGATAAGATCCAAGTTTTTGTTAATACATTATTTTCTTACTTTTTTCCAAGGAGAACTGAAAAAAATAGAATATTTCACATATACCTACGCTAGCAAGATAAGCTTTTATATAAGAAACCATACTATACTTTCATCTTTCCCAATTCGTGTTATTAATGTTAATTTTCCCCATTCATTTAAAAATTTATAAATTTGTTGAAACTAGTTATTAATGTTGTTTCATGAGGAATGAAAATATTTTTCTGTGCTGCAGGTTACATTTTTAGACTGTGAGTAATTTAATGATTTTACATTTACTCATTGTATTAGAAGAATACTGGAAACCTTGTAATTCCTCATTTTTATTTATTTTATTTATTTTTGTTAATCCTCACCTGAGGATATTTTTCCATTGATTTTTTAGAGAGAGTGGAAGAGAGGGAAAGACAGAGAGAAACATCCATGTGAGAGAAACGCATTGATTGGTTGCTTCCTGCACACGTCCTGACCTGGGCCCAGGCTGGGGAGGAAGCCTGAAACTGAGGTACGTGCCCTTGACTGAAATCGAACCTGGGGCCTTTTGGTCCGCAGGCTGATGCTCTATCCACTGAGCCAAGCTGGCTAGGGCTAATTCCTTGCTTTTAATTATGTGGTGGCCTGAAGAATGATTCTTTTTAAAACATTTATTTAAAAGAGTTTATTTAGGCCACACTGACAACATGAGCCAGGAGCAAGATTACATATGCTTGGGAGAAGGTTTTGCAGTTTCTTTTATGCATTTGAGATTAAGGAAGGAAAATAAGAAAGATTACATGAAGGTGGGAGAAAGCAATTCAGGGGAGTACAGGATAGTTAAACTCAAGCTTTAGAAGGAGGGTTCTGAGGGCCATCTTCAAAGGTGTTAACCTAGATGCACAGAAACAATGGACAGGGCTTGCTTAAGGCAAAGATAAACCTTTTACTAAAGAAGTTATATGCCTGGGACATGACTACCAACCATAACCTGCCCAGTTAGGAATTTATGGTCAGATCACCCTGTGAGATTACTTTCCATAGAAGCTCCTTTTCCATCCACAATAGGAAACTTATGCAGCTCCCTATCCAGTTAAAATCATATTTAAGCACTGTGGCATGAGGTTTGATCATATTCATTTCACCAATATTTATTGAATACCAACATGTGCTAGAATGCCATAATGTATAAAACTGGAACAGTGGGAGTCTTCATGTGAGAATGATTTGTTTTTATTGAGAGGAAATAGGATGGAGAACTGAGAAAACTTCAGGAGTCAAAGGAGGATTAAAAAAAAAAACTTTAAAAATGAAAAGTGTAAACATACAAAAAAGTAATTGGCATCCTATATAATAACAGGCTAATATGCAAATCGACCAAATGGCTATGATGCGCACTGACCACCAGGGGGCAGATGCTCAATGCAGGAGCTGTTCCTGGTGGTCAGTGTGCTCCCACATGGGTAGTGCTGCTCAGCCAGAAGCCAGGCTCACAGCTGGCGAGTGCAGCTGCGGTTGCAGGAGCCTCTACCACCTCCGTGGCGGCACTAAGGATGTTTGACTGCTGGCTTAGGCCCACTCCCCACCTAAGTCATCAGTCGGACATCCACCAAGGGCTCCTTGACTGCAAGAGGGCACAGACTGGGGGACCCCCCTGAATGCACGAATTTCATGCACTGGGCCTCTAGTAATAGAATAAACTTCCACGAACCCAATAGCTTTAATTATTATTAACTCAGGTGATCTTATTTTACTTGAAGCAAATAATGGAGGATTTAAAAAAATATGGGATGTTTAAATGAGGGGGGAGGGGCAACGGAGTAAATCCAGTGGAGAGAGAGAGATTGAAGACAACTGATGGAGAGGAATTGATGGAGCAGAATTCCCTAGAGGGCAAGAGGGCTGGTATCTAGAGCATAGGAAGAGGGCCTCTTTGACTCTTTTTTAACAGAAGGCAAGGAAGAAAAAGATACAGGTTGATGTAGGTAAATGTATAATTTTTGCATAGAAGGTTGAGGGAGTTCTTATTGCGGGTGGAGATTAGGAGGAGTTGTAAGTTTAAGGAGAAGGCAGAAAATTTGAAATAGCCTTGTGAGGAAGGATGGGAGAGGGAGATGACTGGAAAAACAAAAGGTTTGCTGGGAACATTGAGGTCTGGCTAGACCTGGAGACCAAAGAATTATAGCAATACTGGTATCCAGAGTTTACATTTTTTTTTTCCTTTTCAGCTAGTCTAAGTTGCTTCTGTTTGTTCTAGATTTGGGGTTTTGTTTTATATGGAGGTTACAAGAGGATGGCAGTGGCATTAGGAAGTGGATGATATGAACCCTGGAATCTGTGCTGGGTAGAAAAAGCAAGAAAGGTAAGTAGGGAGTTTATAAGGTAGAGAGGGCAAAGAGCTGAGTGTGGAAAACAGGAAAGCAGGATGGTGTTAGTAAAGAATATGATATTTGAAATTTAAACTTCATAGGCAGAAAAGTTCCAGGTGATTAGAAGGTCTTTGGTCATTACTAAAATTGTCAAAACCATGGGAGTAAGTAGATGGCTGAGGCAGGGAGGAGGTGAGGTTCTCCAGAGTCAAGGGATTAGGAAGTAGGGCCTTAGACTGGGTTGTTTACCTGAATTTTATGTAGGTTATTGCAGGATTGGGATGGAAGGAGATGCTAAGGCAGTGATGGGCAACCTTTTGAGCTTGGTGTGTCAAACTTTGCCAAAAAACTGAGCATAGCTGAAACCGATTTGGCTCAGTGGATAGAGCGTCGGTCTGCGGACTGAAAGGTCCCAGGTTCGATTCTGGTCAAGGGCATGTACATTGGTTGTGGGCACATCCCCGGTGGGGGGTGTGCAGGAGGCAGCTGGTCGATGTATCTCTCTCATCCATGTTTCTAGCTCTCTATCCCTCTCCCTTTCTCTCTGTGAAAAATCAATAAAATATATTAAAAAAACAACAACAACAAAAAACTGAGCATAACTCGGGTAGTGTGTTACTTTGAGGAAAAAACTAATTCCAAGACTCTAGTCGCAAATGTTTCATCCTCAGGAGCAGCAAATGTTTCATCCTCGGCATGCGGCCGCGTGTCATCAGAAATGGTTACGTGTGTCAGTGCTGACATGCGTGTCATAGGTTCGCCATCACTGTGCTAAGGTCTTCACTGAAGAACCGAGTATCTAAGAGAGTCATAGATGAGAATGATGAGGAGGAGAGAATGTGGTCAAGCGTCCGAAGAACAGGACAGGAAAAAGGCCTGGAAACAGCAGAGTGGGAGAATAACAACTTGCTATCTTTAAAGGACTGAAAAGAAGCAATAGCCTCAGATCAGAGCCAAGCTTCCTTTAGTTTTGTGGGTAAAGTTTCAAAACTAAGGATTTTCCTGATAAGTAATTCTTATTCTAGTAAATTTATTGACTATTTTCTGATTTAAAAAAGGGAGGGGGATATTATGTTTCAATGTGGTTAATTTAGTTAGTGCTTGGGATGAAATGAATTTCAGTGTTCATTAAAAGCATTATTATATTTTCTGTTAAAATATGCAGAATGTAATTGTCTTATTATCCTACTTACCAGCAGTTCCTGTTCCCCACCTGCCCCTTACCCAGAGTATTTCCATAATTTTTGACAAAAGGAAGAATATCAGAAGGCTGTCATCAACACTGCAGCTTCCCCAACAGAATCTGGTGCCTCCATGCAGTTCCACTTCTTTAAATATGTGGTTTTTTACTTGTGAACCATTGTTTTGTATTATTATCTTCTCGAAGGAAGTTGGGGAGAAAGATAACATTGAAAACCACTTCTCCATCTGTCATTGTCAATCTAGGAAAAGCCCTTTATTTTTATTACTTTTTATTTTATTATTTTTATTAAAACTTTTTTTCTGTTCTGCATATTTGTTTATTTTGTTTTTTAGATTCAGTTGTTGGTAGATATGTATTTATTGCCATTTTATTGTTCATATTTTTCCTCCTCCTCCTTCTCCTCTTTTTCCTCCTCCTCTTCCTCTCCCTCCTCCTCCCTCTCTTCCTCTTCCTCCTCCTCCTTTTCTTCCTCTTCCTCCTCTCCTTCTTCTTCCCAAAGACCTTTTGGCATTTCTTGTAATCCTGGTTTGGTGGCAATGATCTCCTTTAGCTTTTCCTTGTCTGGGAAGCTCTTTATATGTCCTTTAATTCTAAATGACAGCTTTGCTGGATAGAGTAATCTTGGTTGTTGGTCCTTGTTTTTTATCAGTTTGAATATTTCTTGTCACTCTCTTCTGACCTGCAAAATTTTCCCATGTAGGTAATTACTGCTTTTCTCTTGCTGCTTTTAAGACTCTCTCTTTGTCTTTAACCTTTTGCATTTTAATTATTATGTGTCTTGTTGTGGTCCTCTTTGGGTTCCTCTTATTTGGGACTCCCTGTGCTTCCTGGACCTGTATGTGTATTTACTTCACGAGGTTAGGGAAGTTTTCTGTCATTATTTTTTCAAATAGGTTTTCAATTTCTTGCTCTCTCTCTTCTACTTCTGGCATCCCCATGATATGAATGTTGGTATGCTTGAAGTTGTCCCAGAGGCTTCTCATGCTATCCTCATTTTTCTGGATTCTTTTTTTTTTCCTGTTCTGATTGGATGATTTTTGCTTCCTTATACAGGGTGTCCCCCCAAAATGTATACACACATTGAATAATTATTAATTCCAATGGGTTAAATCTGAAAAGGAAAAAATGTCAGTTGAGCTAGCAGCTATAAAGTGTGTATAAATTTTTTGGGACACCCTATATGTCAAATTGCTGTTTTGATTCTCAGTGTTATCTACTCTATTGTTGATTTCCTCTGAATTATTCTTCATTTCAGTTAGTGTTTTCTTCATTTCTGACTTTTTTTTTAAGGCTTCCATATCTCTGAGTTCCTCAAGTACACTTATAACCAGTGTTTTGAACTTTGCATCTAGTAGATTGCTTGTCTCCATTTTGTTTAGTTCTTTTTCTGGAGTTTTGTTCTGTTCTTTTGGGACATGTTTCCTTTTCTCCTCATTTTGGCAGCCTCCCTGTGTTTGTTTCTATGTATTAGCTAGAGCTGCTATATCTCCCAGGCTTGGTAGAGTGACCTAATGTAGTAGGTATCCAGTAGGGTCCAGTGCTATAACCTCCCCCTTCACCTGAGCTGAGCATTCCAGGTGCACCCCCTGGTGTGGGCTGTGTACACCCACCTGATGCAGTTGAGCCTTGATTGCTGTTGGCATGTCAATGGGAGGGATGGCTATAAAGACTGGATATAAGGACTGCCAGGGACCACTGTGGAAGATCGACTATGCAGGGGCCCATCCTACCAAGCAGGACTTACTTCAGCAGGTCTGCAGTGCCTGCTAAGTTGCTTGTGGAGTTGCTTGTGGTTGGTGGTGCTTTGATGTGTCTGAAGCTGTCCACTGGGTGCACTGGCTTTGGGGCCTCCCAGGAGGTGCAGGCCAAGGTCAGCCACCATCTGTGTTCTGCCTGGGGCCATCCAGCATGAGCTACAAATTGAACTGCAGATGACTACTACTTGTTCTTGGCTTTACGGTTCCTAGAAGAGGCCAAGCTTGGAACCTAAGCCAGCTGCCACCAGTGCTAGGCCTGGGACCACTTAGTGAGAGGTACAGGGCATACTGAGGCCAACTGCTGCTTATTTGAGAGATTTTAGGAAAGTCTAAAGTATCAGCCAAGACAGGTCATTTGTATGGAAAAGCCACTGGAAACAGCTTGGGTGGGCCCACAGGTTGGTGGGGTCTCAAGGAATCACCAGGGCAAGGAAAATAGTGTGAGCCAGGTTGATGGGGACTCAAATATTGTGCCCATGTGTCGGCTCTATGGGAGAAGGGCTCAGAAAAGGAACAGTGGCTTCTACCAGTACTTCTGTCTGGGAGAAAACTGTCCCTCCAGCTCTGTCCCTGATGCCAGACACTTCAGTTCCTCCCATTATGTCTCTGGTGCCTTTCAGGCTGCTGCCCCACTGTTGGAACTCAGAGGGAGTGAGTCCAAGTAAGTGCATGTGTGGGCCCTTTAAGAGGAACTGCCTGGGACTCCAGCCACCCTTGGTCTTACTCAGCCACAATTTTCACTGGTTTTTACAGCCAGAAGTTATGAGGACTCTTCTACCTGGCACTGGAACCCTGGACTGAGGGGGTCTGCTGTGGGGCTGGAACCCATCGATCCTTAGCGGGGACCTCCACAGCTGAGATATTCCTCCTGATTTTTATTTGCCATATGTGGGTATGGGAACAGCTTGTTCTGTGTCTCCTTCATTCTTAACAGTCTCAATGTGGCTTCTTCTTTATATTCTTAACTTCCAATCAACTAGATTTCAGGTGGTTCTGAACGTAGGTTGTTCTATAGTTTAGTTATATTTTTGATGTGGTTATGGAAGAACTCTGCCATCTTGACCATAAGTCTGTTTTATTAATTAATTAATTAATTAATTTATTTATTTATTTTTAAATAATTTAGTGATTTTTTACAGAGAGGAAGGGAGAGGGATAGAGAGTTAGAAACATCGATGAGAGAGAAACATCGATCAGCTGCCTCTTACACACCCCCTACTGGGGATGTACCCACAACCAAGGTACATGCCCTTAACTGGAATCGAACCTGGGACCCTTCAGTCCGCAGTCCGACGCTCTATTCACTGAGCCAAACTGGTCAGGACTGTTTTATTATTTTAAAGGACATATCAATGTAGAAAGAAAAGGCTGGTTATCTGTAAGAACATGTAAAATAATATTTGTTTTAAAAAATATGATTATGCAATTGAATTGCCTTCCATTCATTTTGCATTTCTCAGTTGATCAATGTCTGCCATAGGAGCAATTAGATATAAAAAGTTGGTATGGGGCCCGGCCGGCGTGGCTCAGTAGTTGAGCGTAGACCTATGAACCAGGAAGTTATGGTTCAATTCCCGGTCAAGGCACATGCCTGGGTTGCAGGCTCCAGTGTGGGTTGTGCTGGAGGCAGCCAATCAATGATTCTCTCTCATCATTGATTTCTCTATCTCTCTCTCCATTTCCCTTCCTCTCTGAAATCAATAATAATAATAATAAAAAAGATATAAAAAAAACACACCAAAAAAACCTGTTATGGGGAAATATAAATGAGCTTGCTTAGCCCACCTTCTTGAATTGTTATTTTGTAGTTAAATCTTATGTATAACAACCTTGAATTTAAGTGATAATCTGAAGACATTATGGTATAACAGAAAAAAATTCTTCCTGGTGTTTCATGGAAGAATTAGAATTAAAACAATAGTTTACTTCCTATATTTGCTTACTATATATAAAGTAATACAGAATAAATATTCTTTTTCCAGTTTCTTTTTCTTTATCATAGCTATGTGGAGCATATTCAACACAACTTACCAGTGCCAGTATAATTTGTAAGGCATTTGGTTAGACCACAAAGAAAAATAAAGCAAAGCCCTCACCTTTGGTGACCTCATTCTTTAGTAAGGAAGAGAATAGGACTCACATAATGTTAATATAAGGGAGAGTGTACTAAAGGCTTCAATCATTCATATTTTAAAAGTTGATACAAAAAACAACAGAAAAAGGAGATAGTGCTCTTGATGCTTCACAATTATTTGAAAGTGTTCATTATGAATCAGAAAGTGGAAAAAAACTTACAAAAGTTTAAAGAAGTCTAAAATTGATAGAAAATAATAACTATTATACTTCTGCTAGCAGTAGTTCCTGGCTCAGATATCTGGGAGAAAAAGAAACCCCCATCAGTTTCTGCCCATAGTATTTTATTTTCTGTAAAAACCTAGCTTGTGCTCAAGTTTTTTCCTCAGTGTCAACTTGTGCTTGCTTCTCTTGTGTTGTATGTTTTCAATGATGAAACATGCTTTCTCTTTTTCCTAGGAGAACATATAGATTACTGTGGATATTCTGTTCTTCCTATGGCTGTAGAACAAGATATGTTAATAGCTGTGGAACCTGTGAAAACACACACTCTCCAACTGGCTAATACAAATCCCTTGTACCCGTGAGTATTTAGGATTGGTACTATGTTGTATGCGTGTGTGTGTGTGTGTGTGTGTGTGTGTGTGTGTGTGTGTATCCAAATAAACTCTTTAGGAGCTATCAACTTTATAATAAATGATTTAGTTTATTGAAAATTTGTATCTGACTTGCAAAAGAATCTAAGGCTACTATTTAATATTTGTTTATTTTGTTTGTTCTCTCATGCATTTAAGAAATATTTACTGGCCCTAGCTGGTTTGGCTCAGTGGATAGAGCTTTGGCTCACAGACTACATATTCTAGTCAAGGGCGTATACCTCAGTTGCAGGCTCAATTCCTGGCTCTGGTTGGGGCATGTGCTGGAGGCAACCAGTTGATGTATCTCTCACACATTGATGTTTATCTCTCTCTGTCTCTCCCCATCTCTTTCACTTTCTCTAAAAATCAATGGAAAAATATCCTTGGGTGAGAATTAACAACAACAAAAAAGAAATATTTACAGAAGGAGGAGAACCAAGATGGTAGCGTAGGTAAATGCTGATACTCACCATCTTCCACAACCACATCAAAATTACAACTAAAATACAGAACAGCCATCATTCAGAACCTCCTGAAATCTGGCTGAATAGAAGTCCTACAACTAGAGAAGTAAAGAAAGTACATCCAGACTGCCCCACCCAAGCTATTTGCAGCAGCTTTTCCATATGAACAACCTGTCCTGGCTCAGGCTTCAGACTTTCCTAAAATCTCTCAAACAAGCAGCAGCTAGCTAGCACGTCAGTGTGCCCTTACCTATCAATAAGAGGCCCCAAGACCTGGCACTAGTGCCAGCATGCCTTGCTTTATATCTTGGCCTCACCTGGGCACTTCCAAACCCAACACAAGTAGCAGCCATCTGCTGATTGCTCTGTAGCTTCTGCTGGGTGGCTCCTCCCAGGGGGCCCCAGAGCCAGTGCACCTGGTGGACAGCTTCAGACCATACCAGATTACAATTCTACACTTCCACAAATGACACACTCAAGGGGCAGACTCAGTGAGCACCAAAGCCCCACTGAAGCAAGTCCTGCTCCATAGGGGTGTCTCTTGCATATTAGCTCTTCCATTGTAGATGCTGCTGGTCCTTACAGCCAATTGGTCTCAAGGTCAACTCCTCTGAGTGATGCCAACAGCAATCAAGGCTCAACTACAAGACTATGCACACAGCCCACATAGGGGCACACCTAGAGTTCCCAGCTTAGATGACTGGGGAGGCTGAGCCACTGGGCCCTACAGGACACTTACTACACAAGGCCACTCTACCAATTCCAGGAAAAATAGCAGCTCTAACAAATACATAGAAACAAACACAGGGAAGCAGCCAAAATATGAAGATAAAGAAACATGTCACAAATGAAAGAACAGAAGAAATCTCCAGAAAAATAAATAAATGAAATGGAAGCAAGCAAACTACTGGATGCAGAGTTCAAAACAATGGCTATAAGGTCGCTCAAGGATTTTAATGAGAGCTTCAGCAGACTTAGTGAGACTTTCAAGGATCTTAGTGAGAAGTTCAAAGACATGAAAAAGGACCTGTCAGAAATTAAACATACACTAACTGAAATAAATAATAATTTACAGGGATTCAACAGTAGAGTAGAGGATTCTGAGAATCAAATCAATGTGTTGGAATATGAAGAAGCAAAAAACAATCAGAAGAGCAAAATGAAAAAAGAATCCAAAAATATGAAGATAGTGTAAGGAGCCTCTGGGACAACTTCAAATGTACCAACATTTGCATTATGAGAGTGCCAGAAGGAGAAGAGAGAGAGCAAGATATTGAAAGTCTATTTGAAGAAATAATGGCAGAAAACTTCCCCTACCTGGTGAAAGAAATAGACTTACAAGTCCAGGAAGCCTGAGAGGCCCAATCAAGATTAACCCAAAGAGACCAAGACACATCACAATTAAAATGCCAAGGGTTAAAGACAAAGAGAGAATCTTAAAAGCAGTAAGAGAAAAAAGTTAGTTACCTACAAGGGAGTGCCCATATGATTGTCAGCTGATTTCTCAACTTTGCAGGCCAGAAGGCAGTGGCAAGAAATATTCAAAGTGATGAATAGCAGTGACCTACAACCAAGATTACTCTACCCAGCAAAGCTATCATTTAGAATTGAAGGTCAGATAAAGAGCTTCACAGACAAGAAAAAGCTAAAGGAGTTCATCACCACCAAATGGGTATTACATGAACTGTCGAAGGGTATTCTTTAAGCAGAGGAAGAAGAAGGAGGAGGAGAAGGAGAAGAAAAAAGATAAAAAAATATGAACAATAAAATGGCAATAAATACATATCTATCAACAATTGAATCTAAAAATCAAAAGAAACAAACATGGAATCTAATGAACAAAATAAACTGATGAATAAAATAGTACCAGAGGCATGGAAACATGGAACAGATTGACAATCTCAGAGGAAAGGGGGGCGGTTGGGCAGGAAGATGTTAACCAAAGATCTTATACGCATACTAGAGGCCCAGTGCATGAAATTCGTGCACTCAGGGGAGTCCCTCAGCCAGGCCTGCATTCTCTCACAGTCCGAGAGCCCTCAGGGGACATCCTTAGTGCTGCTGTGGAGGCAGGAGAGGCTTGCCAGCTGTGAGCCCAGATTCTGGCTGAGTGGTGCTCCCCCTGGGGAGCGCACTGACCACCAGGGGGCAGCTCTTGCATTGAGCGTCTGCCCCCTGGTGGTCAATGCGTATCATGTCCACCAGTCCTTCCTCTGTTTGGTCCATTTGCATATTAGCCTTTTATTGTGTAGGATATGCATTACCTATGGACACAGACAATAGAGTAGTGAAGTCCTAGGGTGGGTTGGGAACTGGGTGGATGGGGGCAGTGGAGGAGGAGGTAAGAGGGGACATCTGTAATACTCTGAACAATAAAGATTAAAAAAGAGAAATATTTACTGAAGATTTATCATGTGTCTGACGTTATTTTAGATACTGAGCAATACGAAGATGAAAATAACTCTGTCCCTGCCTAGAAGTTATTCATCATGTAATGTGGTAATTATCTCCAGGAAAGTAAGAGCTGGTGCCTTTCTTATGTTACTAGGGCACCTTCTGATTCTCTTGTCATAGCATTTTACCATGCTGTATTGCCATTATCTGCTTACTTGTCTCTATCCCCCAGTAATTATAAGCTTTGTGAATTCAGGTACTGTTGCCTCACTTCTTCAGTGCTACAGCTTCAGTGTCAAACATAGAGTGGTATATAATAGATTTAACTTTCTAGTATATATGCTTTATGAAGTTAAGAATATACTTTCTGTTGTTGCTATTTTTATTTTTTATTTCTTTTTACAGTGTAAAATTTTTATATTTAGAATTAGGCAGCTGACCTCAGTTTAGATGATCCCAATTTTGTTGGCAATATCCAAAACATCCTAGTCAGGAGCCAGTCGAACATATGCCTTCTTCTCTCCATCAGGCCTGATCAAGGTGTTGAGCTTGGCTGCATCAATGTCATAGAGCTTCTTCACACCCTGTTTGATCTGGTGCTTGTTGGCCTCGATGTCCACAATGAACACAAGTGTATCGTCTCTTCTGTCTTCTTCATGGCTGATGGGCAGTCAGGGGGAATTTGATGATGGCATAGCAGTGAAACTTGTTTCTCCTGGGTGCGCTCTTCCAAGGATATTTAGGCTGCCTTCAGAGCCTCAGTGTCTTTGGCTGT
The DNA here is from genome assembly GCF_951640355.1 of Cnephaeus nilssonii. NCBI lineage: Eukaryota > Metazoa > Chordata > Mammalia > Chiroptera > Vespertilionidae > Cnephaeus > Cnephaeus nilssonii. Next base: position 51,095,511 of record NC_137075.1, read on the forward strand.
CGGAAGGTGGGTGACAGTGAGGATCTTTTTTTGTGTGTCTGTGGATACCTTTCTTTGTCTTCAAAGCCTTTGCTTTAGCTTTGGGAGGGGCAGGGACTTCCTTCCTTGCTTTAGGCACCATCTTTGTAAAAAGGACAGTTTTTAATTCTTAGTTTGCTAAGATTTAAAAAATAATTGATGGGTATGGAATTTTATTAAATATCTACTCAATATTGATGTGTTTTTTTTAATATGAATTATACTGATGAATTTTAAATATTGAACTGTCTTTTTATTACAGGGATGAGACCTACTTGCTAATAATATATTATGATGGATTTGACTTGATAAGTACAAAAAAAAAGATCTGGCATATAATTGGCACATTATATTTTTGGCTTATTGTTCATTGGACAGTTTGCCTGCAGTTATCTTTATTCTGCAATTATTTTATGTGTGCCTTTGAAAAGGCATTATACCAGGTTGTGCAAGATATAGAAATTCCTTACTTTTGTATGGAACTTATTGTATAAGATCCTTTCATTTTCTATTTACTTTGCATAATTGAGAATATATCTTATGTACATTTTGGACCCTTTATAGAAAACCTTACATTATCTCAAACACAATTTTGTGTCATTGTTTGCAAATATTTAATATTGGGTGCATAATAATTTGTCATATTTATTTACTCCAATTCACTTAACAATTCCCATTGCTATAAATATGTGGTTTCAGCTTTATTTTATTTTTTCACAAAAGCAGAACCTGAGAGAGACTTGGATGAAGGTGGAGTATTTGGGAAATGATTCCAGGAGAGGTAGTGAAATAGCATGGGGAATGAGTTAGGGAAGCAGAGGTAAATTATCAAGGCAAGTATTCTCTGCTGAGGATAAGGGGCTTTATTCTACTAGGACCCTAGGAATTCTTCACATGTTGTGCAGCATTCATTGCATGGAGATACCATAATTTATCTATTCACCATTGATGGGCACTTACATAATTTCCAGTTTTTGGCTATCCTATATAATAAAAGGCTAATATGCAAATTGTCCCCATGGGTGGGAGTTCGACCGACTGGGAGTTAGACGTGCACTGACCTGGGGCGGCGGCGGAGTGGGTGGGGGGAGGGGGGCGAAGGGGAGGAGAGGAGGGTGGGGCCGGCGAGCGGGTGGCGCCAGGCCAAGGTGGGTGCAAATGGGGTCCTGATTGCCCCACCGGTCACCCTACAGACAGCGACTGGCGACCCACAGATCGGCCCTGATTGTGGGCCAGGCCTAGGGACCCTACCCATGCATGAATTTAGTGCACTGGGCCTTTAGTTATGAATAATGCTGCTAAGAATAATTGTGTTTAAATCTATGTGTGGACATGTGTTTCATTTTTCTTGGGTAAATACCTAGGGGTGGACTGTCTGGTTTAACTTTTCAAAAAATTTGCCTATTTTCCAAAGTGGTTGTAACATTTACATTTTCACCATCAGTGTATGAGAGTTCCAGTTGATCCACATCCTTGCTAACGTGTCTTTAAATTTTAGCTACTCTAATAAATATGTAGTAGTAGTGCATTTTGGTTTTTAATTTCTCTAATGATATTATTTCATATATGTTTTTTGTCATCTATATATCTTCTTTGCTTAATGGTCTGTCTAAATTATTTGCCCATTTTAAAGTAGGTTTTTTATCTTCTATTATTGATCTGTAATCTGTAAGATTTCTTAATATATTGTAGATACAAGTTCTTTGCTAGATGTATGTCTTGCAAAATATTTCATCCAATCTGTGGCTTGAATTTTCATTTTCTTTACTGTGTTGTTTGAAGAAGAAAAGTTTTTAATTTTGATGAAGTCCTAATTTTTGATTTTTTTCAGCCCTAATTATTGAGTTTGTAGTTTTTGACTGCATTTAAGAAACCTTTTTCAAACCAAAAGTCACAAAACTTTTCCCCAGTGTTTTATTTTAGAAGTTTTATAGTTTTAGTTCTTATATTTAGGTCTATGATTCATTTTGAGTTAATTTTTTTATGTGCCATGCGATAAAGGCTGAGGTTTTTGTGTTTGCCTGTGGCTGTCCAATTGTTTCCCACCACTTATTGGAAAGATTATTTTTTCCATTGAATTATCTTGAAAAGCAATTGGTAATATATGTAGGGATCTATATCTGGATTGTATTCTGTTCTATTGATATATTTGTCCATCTTTATGTCAATAACACAGTATCTGAAAACTGTAGCTTTATAAGAAGCCATGTGAACTCAGGTAGTGTAAATATTCTAATATTGCCTTTTTAAAATTTGTTTTTGCTATACTAGATCTTTTGCATTTTCTCATTAATTTTAGAATTAGCTATTCAATTTCTATGAGAAAGCATGCTTGGATTTTTATTAGGGTTGTACTGAATGTATAAATCAATTTGGAAAGAATTGACATCATAATAGTATTTACTCTTTTAATTCATAGACACAGTATTTATCTCCATTTATGTAGGTCTTCATTTTTGCTTAGAAGTATTTTGTTGTTTTGAAGGTACATGCTTTGTTAAATTTTTCCCTAAGTGTTTACCCTTTTTTTTTTTTCAATCCTCACCCGAGGTTATTTTTCCATTGATTTTTAGAGAGAGAAGAAGAGAGGGAAAGAGAGAGAGAAACATTGATGTGAGAGAAACACATTGATTGGTTGCCTCCTGCACACACACTTCGACTAGGGCCTGGGCTGGGGAGGAGCCTGCAACCGAGATATGTGCCCTTGACTGGAATTGAACCCGGGACCCTTTGGTCAGCAGGCCAACGTTCTATCTACTGAGTCAAACTGCTGGGGCTAAGTATTTACTTTTTTGATAATATTGTTCTTGTAAATGGTCCAACCTAGTTCCTGACACAAATAGGGTAGACACTGGGCAAATGTTTGTTGGAAGAACAGGTGAATGAATGAATAAAATGTGTAAGTGGAAAGTGAGTCATGTCTGCTCATTTTGAAGACTTTTTTCTTAGCATTCTACAACATGGGTATAGGAATGGAGAAAGCAGATGGGTGAGGTAATGCAGGAAAAAACATTGGTGGGAAATGAGTGCCTGTTTTTGAACCTTAGGAAAAGGCTGGGCAGAAAAATAAAACGGACAGAAGATGATACTCTAAGCCAGTCAACAGAGCCAAATATCAACAGTACAATGATTGAAATTTCCTTTGAGAGCCAAATTTTTTAAACTTAAACTTCTTCTAATGCCACTTCTTCAAAATAGACTTGCCCAGGCCGTAGTATTTTGTGGAAGAGCCACACTCAAGGGGCCAAAGAGCCGCATGTGGCTCGCGAGCCGTGGTTTGCCGACCACTGCTCTAAGCAAATGGCATCCAAAAGAAAGCAGGTGTAGCCATACTTAGGAAAAATAGACTTCAAGCCAAAAGAGGTAATGAGAAGGCAAAGATGGACATTATGTAATGATAAGGAGGACATCAAGAAGATATAACATTTATTAATATATATGCACCCAACTCAGGAGCACCAAAATATATAAAGCAACTATTAACAGGCTTAAAGGGAGAAATTGATAGCACTACAATAATGTAAGAGACTTTAACACCCCCCTTGCACCATTGGATAGAGCCTTCAGACATAAAGTCAACAAGGAGGCCCTGGCCGGCTAGCTCAGTTGGTTAGAGCATCATCTTGATATGCCAAGGTTGTGGGTTCAATCCCCAGTCAGGGCACATACAAGAATCAACCAATGAATGCAGAAATAAGTGGTGATTAGAGGCCCTTTCCCCCCAGAATGTGGTGCTATAGAACAAGTTTTTGCTATAGCAGCTGAGCTCAGGTAAGTTTCTCTTACCTGAGCTGTCTATATTTGAGAGCCAGCATTTCCCACCTCCCTCGCCTGTGCCAGAGGTGTCCTAGGTGCCCTCTTCATTGCTGCTTGTGCTTCTGGAGTCACTGGTGCCTTGCTGCGGGCAAAGTCGTTATAGTCGCACGGGTGTCGCTGCCAGGATCACAGGGATGGCGTGTGCCCCATTGCTTCTGGGGTCATTTGGGTATCGGCAATACCTTGTGGTGCAGGGATGGAAGGGGTTGGGGGATAGCTGGGGTGCTGCCTGGTTCTCTTGTTGTTGACTTTTCTGTGGCCAGGAGGTCAGAGACTTCTGTGCTGCCTCCACTGCTGCTACTGAGCTCTCCAGTGAGGCAGCACCGCTGCAGCCAAGGGCGGGAGCCAGGGCCCCAGGGGCTGATGCCATGGCCACTGCTGCTCTTCTTTTCCTCCCTGTTCCTCGACCCCCTTCCAGGCCATGGTGCGGGTTGGAGTTGCAGCTTGGTCTTCATCGCTGCTACTGTGCTCACTAGGGCTGTGGGCTTAGCTGCCACGAGGAGCCAGGGGCAGGAGCACCATCCCTGCTGTTCCTGAGTTCTGCCTGCCCTATGCATTTCAATCTGCCGCCTCAGATGTACAGTGCATGGATCTCTCAGACTCCTAATGCCTTGAGCAGGGGAATCTTTCCTGAATTATTGATGTCCCACCAGTTATAGACTGAAGAGGGGAGACAAAGGGAGCATCTCACTTACCATGATGCTGACATCATTTTTCCCAATATATTTTTACTTCTGTGGGTGATGATAAAGTTTGTGATCTGGAGTCAGACTGTATGTGTCTTTGGAGTCATTAAACCTCTCTAAGCCTCCAGAATGCCTCCTCTCTCCAGCCCATGATGCTGACTATAGAAATGATGCCCTCTTGGCTTCTATCCCACCCCATGATACACATCATCACATGATAGTGGTATGTGATTATGACTTGAGTTCATTGGCTATAGGTTACCAATACTTAAAAGATAAGCCCTTTCCTTTTTCCTTTGTTTTCTTCTGAATACCTTGCACACTTAAGTGGTCATTAAATATTTTCCTTAGGAGATGATGTATTCATGTTGTTGAGTAAAGGAAATGTATGCAAGGTATGTACTACAGTGACTGGCACATAGTAGGTATTTAGTAAATTATGTGAAGAGTAGTACTCAGTCAGTATGGGGAATGTTGCTTATTTTCTCACTTTTAAATTGATCCTTACCCCCTCTTCCATTTTACATATTTTGTCCTTTGGCTGATTTAGAAGCCTGTTAATTTTTCATGTTGAAATAATTTTTGACTTACAAAGAAGTCACAAAAGTAATACAAAGAATTCCTACACATTAATGGATATATCCTCATGCATTATATCAAGGAGGCATACAATGTCCCTTTACTGGTGATGGTTAGGGTAGTACCTGCCAGATTTCTTTACTATAAAGTTACAGGTTTTTTTTCTCCTTGAAATAATATCTGGTGAGGAAATACCTGGAGTGTATATAAGTATCTTTGTTCTCATCAAGTTTTTACTCAGTAACTTTAGCATCCATGGATTCTTTCATGAAACAGTTACCATGGAGTTTGCCAAATAGTGATTTTTCAAAATTTCCATCATTTTTCTATATCCAATTAGTTGGCATTTGACTCGAAGGAAGTGCTTTCCCTTCTCCTGCATGTAGCTATTCATTTGTTAATTTATATCAGTGTAGATTTATGGCATCTTATTTTATTCAATGAGTTATGAGAATCAGAATCATCATTTGTTTTATTTATTCCTTTTTTCCTTAAACTGTGCATACGATAGAATTCTATGGGTGGCAGAGAGTGTGGGGAAGACGGCTTTGAGCACTTCCATTGCAATTATCAATACGCCAAACAGCAGGGCCAAAGGATAAGGTTTACACTAGCATAACCAGGACCACCATGAAATAAAAAGTGGTATAGATTATGCTAAAACATATTGTTCCTCTCTGTTTCAGGAAATAAGAAGGGTCAGTTGGAAGTAGTTTAGTTATTAAGGTCACTATAACTTCTCTTAACTTTTAGCGGCTGGAGATGTTTGTTGTTTTGGGGTAGGCGGTGAAGTGCATATAGTGTATTGAAAATAAATGGAAGGTGAGATTTCAGTGTCACTGCCTGGGCACAAGATGGCAGCAGTCAGCTGTTGATTTTGCAGCACAAGGCCTGGCCTGACAGTTATGGTGTCTTGTTTTTGCAGGGACTTCAGTACTGGTACTAACAACATTCAGATTGACAAAACCAAGCCTCTGTGGCACAACTATTTCCTATGTGGATTTAAAGGAATTCAGGTAAATTGGTTTATAACGCACCTACTAACATTTGAGACTGTGATGTCGATTGTATCAAGATTTATTTACTCTATCATTTTTGTCTCCTTTTAATACTAACTGATGTTTCTGTTCTGTTTTGCTAATTTATATATTTCAGGGGATGGGGTAGATATGACTTTTTCTGGGTGGTTTTCACAGGGGCAGTAGTGGCTGTTCACAGGTCAGGTACATCTGACATCTTTCTGTTTTTTTAAATTTCCCCTCTAAATTTTCTTTTGAAGGATACATTCTAGTAATATCATTCACATTTTGTTCCAGCTGCATTAATTTAACCTCTTAAGTCTCAGATCTGTTATCTATAAAATGATGTCACTGCTATCTTAACAGGGTGGTTGCAAGGATTACATAATGCTTGATGTGTAGTAGACATTCAATAAGTGGTAACTACTATTATTATCCGGTGGGCTTACAAAAAATATAGTGAAATTTATTAGAATAAGTATTTTCCACCATAGCAGGTTTGGCTCAGTGGATAAAGCATCGGCCTGTGGACTGAAACGTCCCGGGTTCGATTCTAGTAAAGGGCACATGCCTGGGTTGCAGGCTTGATCCTCAGTGGGGGACGTGCAGGAGGCAGAGCCGATCAGTGATTCTCTCATCATTGATGTTTCTATCTCTTTCTCCTTCTCCCTTCCTCTCTGATTAAAAAAATTAAAAAATAATAAGTATTTTCCTAGAAACTTTGAATAATTACTTTGAACATCTCTAATGTCATGTACAAGAACAAGAAAATAAAATATTTCCTTTCTCCTAATTAAAAAAGTGTAAAGGACAAAAAGAAAGTTGATTCGTTAAATCAATTTAATTTGTTATTAAAATCCATGTTTCAGAGAGCTTGTGTTCCTTACTGCCTGGCAGTCTGATCTGAAACTTTGTCATGAGTGGCCCAGTGCTCAGTGGCCTGTCTGTTACAGAAACACATCGCATTTATTTCTTACTAGAGGCCCGGTGCACGAAATTCGTGCACGGAGGGGGGTTGTCCCTCATCCCAGCCTGTACCCTCTCCAATCTGGGACCCCTCGAGGGATGTCCGACTGCCCGTTTAGGCCCGATCCCACTGGGATCGGGCCTAAACGGGCAGTCGGACATCCCTCTCACAATCCAGGACTGCTGGCTCCCAACTACTTGCCTGCCTGCCTTTCTGATTGCCCCTAACCGCTTCTGCCTGCCAGCCTGATCACCCCCTAACCACTCTGCTGCCAGCCTGGTTGATGCCTAACTGCTCCCCTGCCAGCCTGTTTTCCCCCAACTTCCCTCCTCTGCCGGCCTGGTCACTCCTAACTGCCCTCTCCTTCAGGGTTGATCACCTCTCAACTGCCCTCCCTTGCAGACCTGGTCCCTCTCAACTGCCCTCCCTTGCAGGCCTGATCCTTCTCAACTGCCCTCCCTTGCAGGCCGGGTGCCTCCCAACTGCCCTCTCCTGCTGGCCATCTGTGGTGGCCATCTTGTGTCCACATGGGGGCAGGATCTTTGACCACATGGGGGCAGCTATATTGTGTGTTGCAGTGATGATCAATCTGCATATTACTCTTTTATTAGATAGGATAGAGGCCTGGTACAGGGGTGGGGGCCAGCTGGTTTGCCCTGAAGGGCGTCCCGGATCAGGTGGGGGTTCCCTTGGGGCATGGGGTGGCCTGAGCAAGGGGCCTGTGGTGGTTTGCAGGCCGGCCATGCCCCCTGGCAATGCAAGCAGAGGCCCTGGTATCTGGGATTTATTTACCTTCTACAATTGAAACTTTGTAGCCTGGAGCGGAGCCAAGCCTGGGGCTCCCTCCGAGGCTGGCAGCCATTTGTGTTGGGGTTATAATTGAAACTTTGTTGCCTTAAGCGGGTGTGCCCAGCCAGGGTGTGTGGAAAGCTTTGCTTCCCCTGTTGCCGGCGGCAACCCTGGCCTGCTCTCTCAAGCTCCATTTTGCCGCCATTTGTTTGAATTTGTTTACCTTCTATAATTGAAACTTTGTAGCTTGAGTGGAGGCTTAGGCCTGGCAAGGACAGGCAGAAAGCTTGGCTTCCTCTGTTACCTAGGAAACCTTGCTCTCTGTGGCTGTAGCCATCTTGGTTTGGGTTAATTTGCATACTCGCTCTGATTGGATGCTGGGCGTGGCTTGTGGGCGTGACTTGTGGGTGTGTCGGAGGTATGGTAAATTTGCATATTTGTCTATTATTAGATAGGATGTGTAGTCTGTAATTATGGAGGTTCTGGTCTTGGAGTTTCTCCTTCCCTTCCTTCCTTTGTTCCTTCCACCCTTCCTTCCTTCCCCCAGATACATGGTAAAAATTTATGGGAAAAGTTATTGGAAGGTTTTAAACCTTCAAATGATTTGACTTGTCATATGTGTTATTGGGAATTACAGTATTTGGAAGCATTTACCTGGCAAATGCAATTTGATCTTCCTTATAGCAGCACGCCTTTTGTAGCATATGGGTAAGGTAACCTAAATAATGCATGTTGTTTTGTGTTGCTTTTGAGAATTTCAGGTCCCAAAGCCATCCTTTTTGGTTTGATAACTTATGTGCAAAAGCAGGTTTGTGCAATGAATTTTTGACAGAAAAGTAATTTCAAGTTAGCCTGTTCAGAGACCTTCCAATTCAAATACTAGAAAGGTCCAGAGGATAATCTGTTTATATTAAATCGAACATGTTATGCTTTTGGGATAGAGCTATTACAGAATTTGGCAAAAGCCATTTGCATTTCTGAATCTGTTATAAGTTTTAATTTAAACATTGCATGATAAGTTTGTAAGTATGATTCACATTCATGACACCCTGTGAATCAGTTTATGGTTAAATATATAGCATTCAACAAGGATTTTTTTAAAAACAAGCTGTCTTGATGTTCTGTATAAAAGGGCATTGGCAGCAGCAGTTTATAATCTGTTTGTATTTCTGGAAAGGAAATTTTTAGATGACTTGAAATCAAGAAGAGAAGTATACATCCAACTGAATCTCTTTTGTGGTGCATAAATTTTGCCAGTTTAGGAAAACAAGGACAAAAAAATTAAACCAGTCCTTTTTTTTTTGGTAGAGTTTTGTTGTTACTTTGATTATTCTAACAGTTTATTGAAATTTCTCCATAGAATAATATGTATGATGAAATGCATACTTATGTAATATGATAGTATTTTATACTTTGGTTTTGAGCCTTTTGAGTAATTTGCAAACAGTGGTACTTTTCTTGATGAGGAAGTGGCCTTGAATTTATTTATTTACTTTTTAAAAAATATTTTAATTGATTTCAGAGAAGAAGGGAGAGGGAGAGAGAGATAGAAACATCAGTGATGAGAGAGAATCATTGATTGGCTGCCTCCTGCACACCCCACACTGGGGGTCAAGCCCACAACCTGGGCATGTGCTCTGTCCAGGAATTGAACCGTGACCTCCTGGTTAATAGGTCGATGCTCAACCACTGAGCAGTGCTGGCTGGGCTTGAATTTATTTTTAATCTTAAACCACAAAGGTTATATGTGATAGCATTCTAAGTGTCATCCTACATATTCATCTAAGTAACGTAGAGCTTTCTATCTTTAGATCAGAGAAATAGAGTTTCCCTGCTTTGTTTAGAGTCTGTACTCTTATTTGTGGCTGAATTATAATTTGGCTGTCTTGAAAGCTACCATATGGCTAAATTGTATCTATAAACTCTAGTAAAAATCTGGATTTCCTCATGTAGCTGACTTACATTAAATCACAGTGACAGTGTGCTGGCTCAGATTTCTGATTGCAATGGAGAAGTTCTCATCCAAAAATTGGAGACCTGGGTCCTACTCCTAGCTCCCTACCCATGCTCTTGGGAAAGTCTCTTAATATTTTGGTGCCTAGGTTTTTCCATAAGGAAAACAGAACTGAAAGTTTGGACCCCTTTTTCTTCAGAGGCCCTTCTGAAGAAACACACTCCATAGAAATAAGCTACTACTTGATGTTAGAGTTTTACATCTCAGAGTGTTGGGATGTACTACATAGTGATTTAACCTATCTTGCTAATAATTGTGCATTTCATTTCTTGCTACTTGAGAAGTTTAATTATAACTGTTCAATATTTTCCCATATTTGTTCAAATCAATTAATGTCCAAGAAAAAGATAATTCAAGGCAATTTTAGGAAATGGATCAGTAGCTTTTTGTTGAACAGAGTAAAAAGTAATCCTCCTATTACCAAACCCTTACATAAAATGTCATAGATGCAACCGAATTGCACAAGTAGTTTCTATAAATAGCATAATAAGTCCATTGATAGACTTTTGCTCCCTGCGGAGTAAAATAACACTTTGAGACTCCTTGAATCCAACACCAAAGTGACTAGTGCTGTTTTTTATTCTATCCTTAGGAACACTTTGGTCTTAGTGACCTGACGGGGATGAATTGCCTGGTGGATGGGACCATCCCTCCAAGTTCTGGCCTCTCCAGCTCCAGTGCATTGGTCTGTTGTGCTGGCTTGGTGACACTCACAGTTCTGGGAATGAACCTATCCAAGGTAACCTCACAGAAACCTCTTTTTCTAAAGATATTAGTATCTGAACCTGAACATTAGAATGTCTTCCTTTGATTGGAAAACTTTGTCTTACTTAACAGACTATACATGCATGTATTGTAACTTAACAAGTCTTGCTTGTGATAAACCACTCTAAGGTAGCTGATACCTTCCAAGCAGTGAGTATATCTGTGAATAACTACATTGAAATGCTCTTAATCTACAGTGTGGAGATTGCATGAATGGATACCTTTTAGATCACCTCATTAACTAGTTTAGAACAAGAAATTCTAGGCCTCATGGTTGAACCTGCTTATTTTCACCCGAAACTTTAAATATTTGACAAGCAGTGGGTAAAACCAGGCAATAAAGGAACTGAACAGCATATCTGTTTATGCCAGAAGGTTAGTCACTGATATAAACTTAAAAAAAAATATTGCATTACAAAGAGGAAGTGCTAATTTAAAGGAAACATAAATCCTACAGGAGGTCAGAAAGCCTTAACTTTACAAGTTCACATAAATCTCCAACTTTGCAGTTTAGAGCAGGTGTGCTCAGCTTTAATTAATGCTTTGAGTTCTGGTTTCAATAAAATGTTATCATAGGTTCTTTTTATTTCATATACATACACTACCAAGTTTATAAATGGTTTGGGAACACAGATTGGGCATCAGGCAGATCAAGAGAAAAGACATCTACATGCTTAGTCTTTTTTAAGGGTATCTAAACTTTCAGTTTGAAAATTTTCTATATAAGAAAAAAGAGAGAAATGAAGGAGAAAGCAAAGCCTCATAGCCTTTTCCTTACCTGTCATATGTAATTATACATTAATTATCCCTTTGTAAGCAATGGCTTATTTGGAGGGAAGGATGATTTGCTTGTTATTGTTTATTTGAGAGGAGAGAAAGCAAGGGAATGAAAGTCCATAAATAAAAACTGTCTTAATTTAGCCATTATTTATTTAGTGGTTCCTTTGTGCTAGGTAATGTTCAAGGCATTGAAGATATACTAGGTAGTTTTAACCCTCAACAGTGCTTATGATCCAAAAGGGGAACAGAGACAAATACACAGGCAACTATTATAGAGTGTGATAAATGGATAAGTGCTATGCTATGGCAGCAGATCTAACCAAGATTTAGAGAGCATAGGACAGCTAAACTGAGACACAAGGATTATAGATGTTAGTCAAGAAATACCGATAGCATGAGAACACTGATAATATCAGATAGGCATGTATTAGGTGGCAGCCACATCATGTGGAAATATGTAGGGTTGAGAGTGATCATGGCTTATTGGAAGAACTAAAATGAACCTAATTTAACTGAAACACAGAGTAATTTGGATGACAGGGTAGAAGACTAGCTGCTTGTAAACCATGTTGAGTAATTTGGGCTTTATCCTGATAGCAGTGTAAAAAAAACCATTGCAAACTTTTAGGAAGGAGGGTAACATAATCATATTTTAGAATTATCACCCTGGCTCTATTATAAAATCTAGATTTGAGGCCAACAGTATTAGCAGTAGGGAGATAATTTGGTTTAAGGAAGTGGCAGTGAAAATGGGGAGAATTGACTGGTAAATTTAAGGTCCATCTCAGACAGAATCAATAGGACTTGATTATTGATTGGGTGTGAGGACTGGGGACACAAAGAGTCAAGGAGTATATTCAGGTCTCTGACTTGGTGTGAATCATGGGAATAAGTAATAGAGATGGAAAACTAGGTGTAGGGGAAAGTAGAAATGTTGAGTATGAGGATTTGTGAACATACTGATGGAGTTATTTAAAATTTATTTACAAACAATACCGCTAATGGGAGATCTGGACTTGAGGGTCCATTTGAGAGTCATTAGTATGTAATTAATTTTGAAGCCATGGGAGTAGAGGAGAATATCCAGGGAACAGTGCAGGTAGAAAGATAAGGAAGAGTATGACAGATTCTGACAGGAACACACATTTGAGCGATGGCAGAGGGAGAGATGTTCACTGAAGAGAGTGAGTAGTCATCAGACGGATGGGAGGAACACCAGAAAGCGAGGCAACAGCAAAGACAAGGAAGAGAATATTTCATGGAAGGAGTGGCAGCGGTGTCAGATGCTGCTGAGAGGGTGGGACAAAGATAAGAAGTAGCCATTAGATTTAGCATGAAAGAAGTTGAATAAAACTTTGGAAAAAGCAGTTTAAATTAAGAAGGGGTTGAAGAGTCTATGAGAGGTAAAAAAGTCTGGCTATGCCTGGAAAAAGAGATAATCTGGTATCTGTGATGGCTTGAGGTCAAGGAATTAATTTCTTTCTTAATGGAAGGATTGGTGAAACTTTTTTGGGGGGGCATTTTTTTCTGGCCCTTCAATGGTGTGAATATCTAAGGCAGTGGTTCTCAACCTTCCTAATGCCGCGACCCTTTAATACAGTTCCTCATGTTGTGGTGACCCCCAACCATAAAATTATTTTCGTTGCTACTTCATAACTGTAATTTTGCTACTGTTATGAATCGTAATGTAAATATCTGTGTTTTCCGATGGTCATGACCCACAGGTTGAGAACCGCTAGCAGGGTCGCCTAAGACCATTGGAAAACACAGATATTTACATTACGATTCATAACAGTAGCAAAATTACAGTTATGAAGTAGCAACGAAAATAATTTTATGGTTGGGGGTCACCACAACATGAGGAACTGTATTAAAGGGTTGCGGCATTAGGAAGGTTGAGAACCACTGATCTAAGGGAAAAGAAGATAAAGAAAACTTGAGCCTTTGGAATTAAATTTGGATGTCCCTGTGCTTTCAAAGTAAAAAATAGCAACTATTTTGCCATAAAAACAGACACGTAGATCAATGGAATGGAATAGAGAGTCCAAAAATAAGCCCACACATATATGATTAATTAATTTATGACAAAGAAGCCAAGAATATACAATGAAAAAGGACAGTCGCTCCAATAAATGATGTTGGAAAAACTGGACAGCCACATGCCAAAGAACGAAACAGGACCCTATCTTACACCATACATAAAAAGGAACTCAAAATGAATTAACCACTTGTAAGACCTGAAACCATAAAAGTCCTAGAAAAAAACATTGGTGGTAAGTCCCTTGACATGGTCTTGGTGATGATTTTTTAAAATTTGACATCAAAAGCAACAGCAACAAAAACAAAAATAAACAAATGAGGTTACATCAAATTAAAAAGCTTCTGTACAGCAAAGGAGACAAAAACCCAAACAATCCAATTAAAAAGATGGGCAGAGTATTTGAATATTTTTCCAAAGGAGACATACAAGTGGTTAATAGACACATGAAAAGATGCTCAACATTACTAATCATGTGAAAAATGTAAATCAAAACCACAATGACGCATTACCTCAGATCTGTTAAAATGGTTATTATCAAAATGATAAGAAATAACAAGTGTTGGCAAGGATGTGGAGAAAAGGGAACCATTGTGCACTGTTGGTGGGAATGTAAATTGATGCAGGCACTATGGAAAACAGTATGCCCTATACAATTGAAGACAATAATTGCTGCAACAAAAAGGTAGCCCTACTTATCATATCCCATGTGGAACTTGTTAATTCATTAATACACTAAATGTCATATGTCTGAAACCAGTCTAATGATGTCTAAGTCACCCAGAAAATCTGGAAGACAGAAACTATGAGTCAGAATGGAACTGAGAGAAGAGTATGGTGTGATAAAAGACCTATGAAATAGAAAAGGCTAGAGGTTTCAAGATGACAGAATGAAGACATATCTACTCTTTCTTTTTCCATCACTCATTCATTCTTCTTTTCTCAAATAATCATCCCCAAACAGCAGGGCGACAAGAAATGATGGCACAAGTTCCATCTTTGATATAATCAAAGAGACATAAATAACCCTAAACCACAAGATACAAAGATGGAAAGTACGTAAAGGATGGTGCATGACTTAGCAGACTGGAGAAAGGTCAGAGCCAAGTGCTTGTGAAGGGAGGGCTTGCTCACAGCCCTCTGGAAAGGCTTAGGAATTAGAGGCACCAGTACCAGAAAAGGCAGGTGGGAATTTATTTGAAAGTCTTTCTGAGGATCCATTAGACTCTCAGAGCCCACTGGTTAAGTAAAGCGACCATTTCCTTCCACCTTTGCAGGAGTCTCTGGAGAAATAACATGGGGACTCTAAGTATAAAGAAAGGCAGGAGGAGAACAGAATTGAAAATCAGGGGATTAAAGGATGTACTGCATCTCAACAGTGACATTCCCAACTCCCTTCCTCTGGTCAGCTCTGGCACACTTGGCAGCCTTGCCAGCCCCACTGGGAATACTGGACGATCCTTCTGAGAGGAAACTGAGCCATCCTGGAGACAAAATGACATTTGGTGACCTCCTCCCACAAAAATTCTCTTGCTACTCTAAGACCCTGTTAGAAGCCCATTTACAAAGTTTCTAATCAGCTTTTTAGTGACTCACTATTAAATATGATAGAACACTAAGAGATAATTAGACTTTGGAAGAAAGCCTCCAACATGAAGCAAACAAACAGAGAAGAAAGGATTCAGAGAAAACAAGGACAATGCTGAAAGCAGAAAAACGCTTCAAAGAAGCTTCGATGTCCTCAGAGATAAAAGAGAATGTTCTAGAAAGAATAGAATGTTATTTTAAAAAGATGAACAAACAATAAGAAAGTGCTTTTGGGCATTAAAAATATGATAGCTAAAACAAAATGTTCTGTAAAAGGATTGCAAGAACTCTCTGCTGGAATAGGAAATAAAAAGAGCTGGACAATAAGAGAGAGAAAGATAGGAAAATTTATAAACCAATTCCAGAAATTTGATATCTGACTAGTAAGGTGAAATAGAGAAAACTGTCACCAGAAAATTATTAAAAATTTTTTTTCTCCAAAATCAACAAACGACAAGTGCTGGCGAGGATGTGGAGAAAAGGAACCCTCGTGCACTGCTGGTGGGAATGCAGACTGGTGCAGCCCCTGTGGAAAACAGTATGGAGATTCCTCAAAAAGTTAAAAATGGAATTCCCATTTGACCCAGTAATCCCACTTCTAGGACTATATCCCAAGAAACCAGAAACACCAATCAGAAAGGATATATGCACCCCTATGTTCATAGCAACATAATTTACAATAACTAAGATTTGGAAACAGCCTAAGTGCCCATCAGCAGATGAGTGGATTAAACAACTGTGGTACATCTATAAATGGAGTACTACACCACTATAAAAAAGAAGGAACTTTTACCATTTGCAACAGCATGGATGGAACTGGAGAGCATTATGCTAAGCAAAATAAGCCAGTCAGAGAGAGATAAATATCACATGATCTCACTCATATGTGGGATATAATGATGAACATAAACTGATGAACAAAAATAAATCCAGAGACAAGGTAGCACTGAACAGATTGTCCAACCTCAGAGAGAAGGCGGGTGGGGAGGTTAAAGTTCAACCAAAGGACTTGTATGTATGCATATTGGCATAACCAATGGACACAGACACTGGGGCAGTGGTCGCTCGCCCTCGGGGGTGGGAGTGGCCTGGGGGGTGTCAATCGGGGGAAAAAGGAGGCATATGTAATACTTTAAACAACAACAAAAAATATTTCTCCTAAGTAAAAACATGAATTCTCATATTGAAAGGTGCTCACTAGATGCTCAACATAATAAATGAAAAAAAAAATCCCCAAATTATACCTCAATAAAAAAAATTTTTAAAGAGAAAAAAGAAAACAGCCGAAACCGGTTTGGCTCAGTGGATAGAGCATCGGCCTGCGGACTCAAGGGTCCCAGGTTCGATTCCGGTCAAAGGCATGTACCTTGGTTGCGGTCACATCCCCAGTAGGGGGTGTGCAGGAGGCAGCTGATCGATGTTTCTCTCTCATCGATGTTTCTAACTCTCTATCCCTCTCCCTTCCTCTCTGTAAAAACTCAATAAAATATATTAAAAAAAAAAAGAAAACAAACAAACACATACACCAAATCAAAGTATACCATCTGGGAATTTTGAAACTTGAATGTTAATAGAAAGCACATTAAAACTGATTGAGAGAGCAAGAGAAAAGAAGGGAAACGTAACCATCAAAGGATCAGGAATGAAAATTATCAAAAACAACTTTAGAAGATGCAAGGCAACAGAATAATATCTTCATAATATGAATTTAGCTTATAGTAAGTGAATTGATAAAGTATAAGGATAGAATAAAATATTCTCAAACTTGCGAAGTCTAAAAGTCTACAGGATGTAATCCATGCAAAAACTGGGGAATAAACCAAGAAAGAAGATGACATGGGAACTGGGAAATGGGGAATCCTATGTAGGAGAGAGAAGCTGGGTAGTTTTGGAACATTAGTGAAGGGAAATCCCAACACAACTTATACCCATGACATCTAGCAGTTAGAAAGCTCTCAGTACAGATTAGAACCAGAAGAGGGAGGGAACAAGTGAAATTGATAAATCTTATCAGGAAAATCTTATTTGGCTCATAAACAAACAATATCTTAATAATTAATGCATTGAATATGGATTTAACCAAAAATTTGGCATAAATTTATTAAGATTGTGGGCAAGGGAAGTGGGTGTAAGTGAGCTAGAATTCTCATTTACCATAATAGGAAGGCGGTAGATAAACTTTAAAATGGAATAATCAGGAGGTAGCACGTAACTGAGACTTAATCACTTAAAGCCAGAGCCAAGTGTTGACAGTGACTCTGGGCACAGCACTGGGGGTGGGGATGAGAGGGTGAGACTAGGGACTGCTTTTGTCATTACAATCCTTTTAGCTCGTTTGATCTCTTAGATTACGTGCATAAATTCCTTCTGTGAAAGTAAAAATTAATTGAAAATAAAGAGAAGGATAGAGGGAAGTGGTTAATGGGATGAAAGGTAAGAGGGGCAAGGGATGACCCAAATTAGTGTAGCTGGGGGAGCTGGAAGATGAAGAGGGGAGAAGGGATTCAATGAGTCAAAGTTAGAGATTGAGAACAGATGAGCTGCTGGACTGTGACCAGATCAGAAAGGCCTAGGGAGAGGCTTGTTGAAGGGTTTTGGGTGAAAGAATCCAAGAAAATGCAGGCATCTTCCAGTTAATGGCAGCAGTCCATTCCAAAAACCAGAGGTCTGCACAGGCGGGAGCCTATTTCTTATTATTTTAAGTAGGAGAAATTATAATGCATTACTCAACTTCACTAACTAATTTTCTACAATGTTACAAAAACACAGTAAAAATTCCTCTATATAAGTAACTCAGAAATACAATGAAAAAGACTCAAAACAGCCTTCTTGAACATCAAACAATTAATATGGTTGTTAACAAGCAGTTACTTTACATAGTAATACTCTGTATGTCTTCTCTATCAACACCTGGTGTTCCAGTATTTTGCATACTATTTTGTTAACAGTGTTGTTTTTAGGTATTGGTATGTAACTATATGTTCTTTCTTACATAAACACCTTATATTGAGAGATACACATAATCTATGAAGTCTGAGTATCAAAACCCAGGAGGTGCTCTATCCGGAAAACGTTAGTTGGTGAGACATTCTGTAAGGTACACCTGCACTTTGTCAGCTCAGGATTCAGGTTGCTCTAGACTTGTGTGCAGTTTCTTTGTGTTCTTAGGGTTGTCCTTGGAGACCAAGTTCCTCTTAAGGATCTTAGAATAGAGATAGCTGCCTTGCTTGGGAGATAGTTTACAACTCTAAAGGCAAGCCCTAGATAATAAAGTGTGTTAGGTTGACTTCTCCCTACAAAATCTTTTCTCTGCTGGGGTGGGGTGAAGTGTCGATTTTGAATTCATGAGATGATGGACTGAGGAAGTGATGGTCAGAAGATCCACTTTGGAGGATTGGGGGGGGGGTACAGTAGAAGAATATACAGCTGAGTTGTATCCCTCATATTGAAGTGTAAGGAGGAAAAATCCTTTATTACCTTAGTTGATGAAGTTTGAAATGACCAGCAGGGAGCAGTGGAGTAGGATAGTATTCTATGTGTGGGTATCTTTGGCATTTTGTCAAAAATATAATACTTGTGCCCTGGCCGGGTGGCTTGGTTGGTTGAATCATTGCTATATACACCAAAAATAAAAAGATTGCAGGTTAGATCCCTGGTCTGAGTGCATGCACGAGGCAGCCTACCGGTGTTTCTCTCTCACATCGACGTTTCTCTCCCCCCCCCCCCCCCCCCAGTGAAACTTAACTTGGGATGAGGATAAAAAACAAAAAAAGTGCCTACCTGGCGTGGCTCAGTGGTTGAGTGGTGACCTGTGAACCAGGAGGTCACGGTTTGATTCCCAGTCAGGGCACACGCCTGGGTTGCAGGCTCCATCCCCAGTGTAGGGTGTGCAGGAGGTAGCCGATCAATGATTCTCTTTCATCAATGTTTCTATCTCTCTATCCCTCTCCCTTCCTCTCTGAAATAAATAAAAATATATTTAAAAAAGAAAAAAAGAGTAATTCTTGTGACTCCGAGTAACCCAGAATATGGATTGGGCATAAAACTTTTCCTTGAGGGTTGCAGTCCATTGAGAAGCTGGGGAAGCTCAGAATTAGGTATAAAGAATCCTGTTCATTATTTGGAAGCCCGGTCTAACAGGAATAACACTGGATTTGTGTCCCAGAGAAGATGCTTTTCAGCTACAGTATAAATTTCCTAAGTCTTGGAAGCAGCTATTCACGGACATTTACTGGATACCTTCTATGTGCCAGGCATTGTAGTAGGCAGCGAGGATACAGCTGAGAATAAATTGGTGAAGACCCTGCTTTCCTGGAACTTACTTGCTGGTGCTTGTGGTGATAATGAATAGCTATCCAAATAATTATATAGTATAATATCAGCTAGGGCTATAAAGAAAAGTAGGCTGTAGTAAGGGGAAGCTGCTATTTTAGATAAGGAGTTAGGGGAAATCCTCTCTAAAGAGGAGACATTTGAACAGAGACCTGAGGGAGTAAGCAGAGAAGGGAGGCAGAAGGAACAGCCAGTGCAAAAGCTCTAAGGGAAAATAGCAGAGGCCTGTGTAGGTCCTGGGGCTGGTGAATGGGGGAGAGGGCAGAGTGGTGGGAGGTGAGCTGACAGTGGTGGTCAGAGGCCACCTGTGTAGGGTCTTACTTGCATTTCATTCCAACTGTAATAGGAGGCCTTTGGAGGGCTGTGAGCTGAGGACAGTAAGATGTGATTTATACTGATTTGAGTACTTTCAGCTGGGAGTACCACATTGTACCCAATCCTGGAATGGGAGGGAACAGTAGAAAGGAAGGAAGGAAGGAAGGAAGGAAGGAAGGAAGGAAGGAAGGAAGGAAGGAAGGAAGGAAGGAGAGAGAAAGAAAGAAAGAAAAGAGGGAGGGAAGGAAAGAAGGAAGGGGAGAGAGAGAGAGAGAGAGAGAGAGAGAGAGAGAGAGAGAGAGAGAGAGAGAGAGAGAAATAGTTAATGCCTTTATGAAACTTAATACACATAGTGAAATAGTAACAGAAGACCTATTCGTTGGGCATCTATCTCATCCAAGGTGTGAAATATTTTATATGTAAAAAGGGGAACAGTGTTTTAAGAATGGCTTTGTGGTGAAATTAAACAGAATATTTTAAGTAAGTAGTGAGTCCTAAAAGAAATTTGAAGGAAGTGAAGGCTGTGTCTCGAAACAAAGTCCTGGGAGCGGCCCAAGGGCATTTCAGGCAGAGTGAACCCATAAGTGTCTTGTAACAGTTCTCTGAGCCAGACTTATAAATATGTGTCAGCCGGGGCCTAAAAATTCTTATGCAGCCTCATGAAATTCCTTTTAAAACCTTATTTGACTACAGGGATGTTTTCTACTTGCTTAAGTCCCTGAACAGATTTGGTTAACTAAATTTCAGGGGCAAATTAGTTGTATAGACATGGGTTGATACTCTTTTCAGAGGAGTGTTTTTGAAGTTTGAAATCCATACTGTGCAAGTGACCTTTGAGGTTCAGAAGCAGAGTAAGTGGAATGTTCAAAGTTTTGTGCCAAATGTGTTCAAGTTTTCATTTTCCTGAGTTTATAAGGGCTGTTTCCTTGAGAAAGTTTAAGACTACATTTTTTTTTCTTTGCATATAGCTACATTTAAATTAAATATTTCTTGGCCTTCAGAATGAGACCTTGCGCTTAAAAAAGTAAAGACATGATCTACATTATAAAATGAAAAGAATCTCACAGTTATACAAAGTTTAAACTATGATTTGAATGTTTTAATAGTAGTTTGCTACATGGGATAAGGAAAATCAGAAAACAATTTGCACTGTCACTAATTATTATGTTAGAAGTCTATACAAGGACATTGTTTGAGTTTGCTTAGAATAACAAAAACCTCATCTATATAATGATTAAGGAAAATGGTAGTTTAAAGCATTCCAGCCAGATGTTGGCTGCTAATGAACTGCAGCATGGCCTCTAAGAAGATGGTAAATCCAGACTACAATCTTTGAAAAGAATCTCTTAATTAAGTGTTGAACATGGACTGAAGCCATGTGCTCACTGGTACAAAAACCAGGAGTGCTTAGGGTTAGCACTGGGTGGCCTGTGCTTAAAATGCTTGAATATTTAAGTTGATATTGTTAATATTGCAATATGAAATCATTCACATACTAGTAGTTTTATATATTAAAAAAAGAACAAAGTTTCTTTCAGTTCTGTGGGATGGTGTTTGTATCTTTGGTTACATTTTTTCTGGGAGTAGGATTGGAGACTGAATCATTTATTTAATGATTTTGAGTAATTTGGGTTCACTTGGATGATGTGACTAAGCTATTTGATTGCAGGTTAGAAGCCTTACTTTGCAGAGATTGTTTGGGTCACCTCTGTTTTTTTTCCATTTCCTTTCCTACACTAAATACATGTTTGCCTTTAGCATAAACTAAGGCAAAAAGACTAATTAAGGAGCAGCAGATGGGAGGAATATGGGTCACTGTTTCCAAGTGGTTTCAAATGAAACCACTATTGCTGTAAATTCATGCCTGATTGTGTTCTGAACTTTCCTTGTGATCCTTAGATCCTTATCGTTACTAGGTCACTGTGTTTCCAGGCCTCCAAACTTTTATTCGCACCCAGCAATAAGTTAAACTTTATCCAATATAATGGGACAATGTAGGTGATATCAAGCATACTACATATCTGCATTGCCCTTACTGCTGCATTCATTGTATGCAGTGAAAATAATGAAAAGATGGAAATAGAAGGACAGATAACCTCCTTACTAAATTCAGAGGGTTTTGTCATTTATTTTCATGCATTTATGTTTCGTAGAGGTGATGGTAACCATCTTGAGGAAGAGTTACCCAGACTAATATTTGATAGAGTAATCAGGACAATGAAAGGCTCTAGACCTTGCCCCCATTTGTGATAATTTACTCTGTAACTTGTATAAAACTCCCTGTGTCTCAATTTCTCTTTTTAAAGTAAGTGTAAGAGAAGCTAGCTGTTCCTTGAAATTCACAGGGCTAAACAGTTATATTTGCTGAATATTTCTAGTTCCCTGACCTTCATGATGGGAGATTTTGGAAATGTTTATGGGAAGAATTTAGCAAGAAAAATAGGTAAGATGGGAAAATAAGCTAGTAGTTAGGAAAGTTTTTGTAATGGTACAAAGTTTTTAAAGTAAGGAAACAAACTGTATTGTATAGAGAAGAAGTGACTCAGAAGGAAAAGGTTAACTAATGGAAACTGTTTAAGGCATTGAAGTTCTGGAGATGAAGATTTGGAGCTTACCACTGAAAAATATGACTTTAAATATGTGTTAGAGTTTATGTCAGAGTAAAAGATGCCTCTCTACCCCCCCCCCCCCCATTACTATAGTGTCATATACACATCATCTTGAACCTCATGGTAGCTTTATAAGGCAAGTTTTATTATTATTTCAGTTTTGCAGAGGAAAATAGTGAGGGTCAGAGAATTTATATAATGTGACCAAAGACAAACCACTTGTAAATGGAGCTATCTGGATTCCAGCTCTGAGATTTGATTCAAAATAGGAGCTTTTCCCACTCACTGATGCTGTTACCTATGGTGTAATGTGAACAGTATAGTAGACATAGGGAACACACTGCAGATGAGTCCAGCCCTAATATTCTGTGATCTTTCTGATGTCCAAAATAGGTAGAAGTGAATTTCATGTATATGCTTACTAATATGAATTGAATGTTTTTTCATGGGTTGACCAATTTTATTCTCAAAAAAAAATGTTAATATAATGATTATTTTTTTCAAATCCTGCCACATCCAAAGCAAAGGGTTGGATGTTTAGGAGACAGAAAACCCCGTGATAGTCTTTGGTTTAATGAGCTTACAATTTAGTCATGGAGAATGGATTATAACAAAAATAGAAATGTCACACAAAAATAGCATATACAAATTCTTCCAAAGAATATGAATGGAGAGAAAAGTTCCTGACTTCTTTTAAGAGGCCAGTATAACTGTACTTACAAACCAAATGTTGATACCAAACCTTGATACCAAATCTGACCCAAGGACATTATAAGAAAAGAGGATTACTGTCAATCTTTTTCATGAACCTAGATGCAAAAAATTCTAAACAACATTATTAGCAAATTTAATCCAATAATATAATAGAATGATACATCATAGCCAAATTGAGTTTATTTCAAGAATTAAAGGTTGGTTTAATAATTGAAATCAATGTAATTTATCATATTAATAGAATAAAGCATCTGGTATCTTGGTAGATAAAGAAAAGCATTTTATAAAATTTAACATTACTTCATGATAAAATAACAAACAAAAACTCCTAGCAAATTAGAAGCAGAATTCAGTATAATTGCTACCTTTAGGATTAAGGAAGGGGAATGATTAGGAGGGGACATGAAAGGGACTTTCTCGGGGGCTGGCAGTACTTATTTCCTGACCTAGATGGTGGGTGACATGGGTGTCCTCTTTGTGACAAATTATTGAGCTTTATTTTGTGCTTAATGCACTTTAACTATGTGTCTTATATTTTAATAATAATAAGAAAGAAAGTAAGATTTCCTTCAATCCCAGGACCAACCATTGTTAAAGAATTTTTATGAATCCTCCAAGGGATACATTATCCACTGTAATATATATGTTTCTCTTTTTTTTGTGTTAAACACACACACACACACACATTTATTTCCCCCCTGTGATTTGCTTTTT
This sequence comes from Cnephaeus nilssonii, assembly GCF_951640355.1. Classification (NCBI taxonomy): domain Eukaryota; kingdom Metazoa; phylum Chordata; class Mammalia; order Chiroptera; family Vespertilionidae; genus Cnephaeus; species Cnephaeus nilssonii. The sequence continues at coordinate 51,119,253 of NC_137075.1, forward strand.
CACTTAATAGTATAAAGAATCATTCCATATTAGCCCATATACAGTTAATGACTTCCTCGTTTAATATTATATGGTCATACTATAATTCATTTGGCCCTTTAGTTAGACATTTCAGTTTTTTTCCAAGCTTATATATAACATTAATTTTAATAATTATATTTCTATACAAGGATATACTAGACTTTTATGGTGGAAATCTAAGTTGTTTCCAATTTTTCGCAATTATAAAAAGGCTTTGAAGAATATTTGTGCACACATTCCGCCCTCCCGCCTCTTTATCAGTTATTTCCTTAGCATAAATCCAATGACATAGAAATATTGGGTTAAAGATATTCTCATTTTAACCTAAAATTTAAAAAAATTAATAATTTTAAAATAACTTTATTTTTTAGAGTAGTTTTAGGTTCATAGTAAAATCAAGCAGAAGGTACAAAGATTTCCCATATACCCCTGCTTCCACACACACATAGCTACCCCTTGCCTCTCCTCCCCCAATCAACATTCTGCACCAGAGGGTACATTAGTTATACTTGATGAACTTACAAGGACACATCATTATCTCCCTTTGCATTAGGGTTCACACTGGTGTTGTACTCTATGGGTTTGGACAAATTGATAATGACATGTATTATCCATTATAGTGTCATACGGAGTAGTTTCACTGCCCTAAAATCCTCTGTACCTATTCCTCCCTTTCTCCTCCCAGCACCTGGTAAATACTTTATATTGTCTCATAGTTTTGTCTTTTTCAGAATGCCATATAATTGGAACCATACCGTGCATAACCTTTTCAGATTGACTTGACATATTTCACTTAGTAACATCCATTTGAGTTTCCTCCATGTCTTGTTATGGTTTGATAGCTCAGTTCTTTTTTAGTGCTGAATAGTATCTAATTGTCTGGATGTAAAACAGTTTATTTATCCATCCTACTGAAGCACATCTCTGTTGCTTCCAAGTTTTGTCAATTATGAATAAAGCTGCTACAGGCCGTGCGGAACCATGGTGGCCTCTGAGGCAGCGACCGCTGCGGGACCCCAGGCTCTGGCCTTGGGTGCCCTCGCCTGTCCCTAGAGCTCAGGGGAGTTGCTGTTGCCTCAGGCCTGTGTGCCACCCGATCACTAGGAGGCAGCTGGCCTTGAGACCTCCGCCAACTCAGCAAAGCAGCAGCCTGTAGGTCCTGCTGCCAGCCGCCAGCAGGGGTACTGATCCAGTGGGAGGTAAGGAAGCTGTCTGGGCCCTGCAGACTGATACCTTGTGCACTGTGCGCAGCTGCAGCAAGATCGTGTCTAGCAGCCCCACACTCAACATGCACCTGGTCAAGAGCCACCCTCTGCAGGATGGTATAGTAAATCCCACATTAAGAAAGGATTTGAAAACCGTGCTTGAATTCTAATGTCGTTCAATTGAAGGATGCCCTAGGCCAGTGGTCGGCAAACTCATTAGTCAACAGAGCCAAATATCAACAGTACAACGATTGAAATTTCTTTTGAGAGCCAAATTTTTTAAACTTAAACTTCTTCTAACGCCACTTCTTCAAAATAGACTCTCCCAGGCCGTGGTATTTTGTGTAAGAGCCACACTCAAGGGGCCAAAGAGCCGCATGTGGCTCGCGAGCTGCAGTTTGCCGACCATGGCCCTAGGGGCCCTGACAGACCATTTTCTCAAATTGCTCTTGTAAAATGGCACTTTATAAAAATGCACGGCGAAAAGAAGCATAAATGTAGTAAGTGCAGCAATTCATATGCACTGAATGGGAATTGGAGCCACGCAGAGGATGGGGGAAGCTTCAGTGCACGCGTGGCACTTCCTATGCCAGTAGAACTGCGCTACAGTTGCACATCTACCGAACTGGTCGTAGATCCCTGCAGAACACAGGATCCACCTGGAAAGAAGAGAAAATGGAAAACTGCCTGCACAAGCAGAAGTTGTCCAATAAGACCATTGACTCATTGAGCAACCAACCAACCCTGAGATTAGGCACTCAAGAATTAGAAATTTCAGAAATAAAAGTTAGTCGCTTCCTTTGAAGACTCTTGTGGCCCTAATGCCAGAAAGCAGACTCTTACAACAGTGCCAAGATATCCTCAGAAGTGGCTTTGGTTAAACTACCTGTTTTGCAGGTTTCTCCTATGCCTGTCTTTGTGCCTATAGCTGACTCCTTGGCCCAGCCTGGGGTGTTAGGTGTCCATCATCAGGGCTCTGCCCCTGGTGCTGTGCACTTACTGGTCTTGTCAATAGGAACCCTGATCCTCGGCCTTGATTCAGAGGCCCTCTCTCTTAAGGAGAACCTCCCTCTTTCAAAAATGGTGAATCCTGTTGCTGGTGAGCCAATAAATACAGGTGTTCAAGTGAACTTGGATCAAAGTCCGTTGAATCCTTTACAAGAACTAGGGAGCAAATGTCAAAAGCACAGCATTTTTTCCTGCAATGTACGGACAGATCTGTCTTATGCCAAGCAACACTTAATACCTTCTGCACAGTGGGTGAGCCCCGATTCCTTTATACCATCTTGTTCTCAAACTGATTTGACATTTGGTTCTCAAGTTTCCCTTCCCATTAGTGTTCATACTCAAACGTTTTTGCCTAGTTCTAAGGTAACTTCATCTATAGCCGCTCAGACTGATGTGCTTTTAGATGCCTGTTTCCAGTCAGGTGGGACCTCCAGAGAAACTCGAACCAGTGGAATGCAAAGTCCAACAGAAAACCGGGTACAGATGGACCAACTGTAATGTGTGGAGACATTTTTGAGAGTGTCCATTCATCATACAGTGTTTCTACAGACAGTATTATAAGCAGCAGCTTGGTGGAGAGACTGTAACTCATGGGTTGTTACCCCAGAACCAGCCTAAGACTTTAAATCAAGATATTGAGAAATCTGCACCAGTTATAAACCTCAGTGCACAGAACAGTATGCTTCCTTCAAAGAACATGTCAGATAATCAGACCCAAACTCTAGGTTTATTAAGTGATTTAGAAAACATTGTCAAATAGTCTGCCTGGTCAGGCACTGGAAAATTGTAGTCTGCTGTCTGACGCGAACATTGGACCTAACACCCAGCTCCCATCTGACCCAACTCAGAATCCCGCAACTGATTGTGATATCGAAGAGTTATTTTCAGCCTCATATATCCAGACTGAAACTGAAAAGAGTGAGGTTAGCACTGTGACCACCAAGCCAGTCTTAGAATCATTGGACAAAGAGATCCAAACTGAAACACTGGACATAGAGGCCCAACATGACTTCTTACTTGCAGATGCCTCTGCGCAGCCCTCCAGTTGTGGGGGAAATTCTAATTTCTTAGGCCTTGAAGTGTTTAATATGCAGATGGACAGATGTAAGCTTCTTTTTAGACAGTAGCCCTCATCAGCCCCTGGGGAGTATTCTGAAACACTCCAGCTTTTCCATGAGTACTGATTCATCTGACAGAGACCCAAACTGAAGGAGACTCTGCTGCTAAGAGCATATGTGCTCTAGGAAGCAAGGCTCAGTTGAAAAGTACAGAAGTGATGACTGGAACCTGTGAAATTGCCAAAATGTCTTCCAAAGCAGCTGTACCATTTTGCATTCCCACCAGTGATGGATGAGAATTCCTGTTCTCTGATCCTCACCAGCATTTGGAGTTCTGGATTTAGGCTTTTTTAATAGGTATGTACTGGTATCTCATTGTTGTTTTAATTTGCATTTTCCCAATGACATGATGTGGAGCATCTTTACATATGCTTATTTATCATTTGTGTATCTTCTTTGGTGAGGTGTTTGTCAAAGTCTCTGGCCCATTTTTAAAATCAGGTTCTTTGTTTCATATTGCTGAGTTTTAAGAGTTCTTTGTATATTTTGGTTAACTGTCCTTTATCAGATGTATCTTTTGCAGATATTTCTCCTAGCCTGTGGTTTCTAATTTTATTCTCTTGACATTGTCTTTTGCTGAGCAGAAATGTTTAATTTTAATGAAGTCAAGTTTTGGTATTGTATCTAAAAAGTCGTCGTCACCCTGGCCGGTGTGTTCAGTGGTTAGAGTGTCAGCTTGCACACTGGAGGGTCACAGGTTCGATTCCTGGTCAAGGGAACATACCTGGATTGCAGGTTCAATCCCTGGCTCCATGTGGGGCACATGTGGGAGGCAAGTAATCGATGTGTGTCTCTTACATCAATGTTTCTCTCTCTCCTCCTTCCCACTTCCCTTCCACTCTCTGTAAAATCAATAGAAAAAGTGTCCTCAGGTGAGGACTAACAACAACAAAGTCATCATCACCAGATCCTCTTCCAGCTAGGTTTTTTCTTGCGTCATTTTCTAGAAGTTTTATAGTGTAACTAGAAGCCCGATGCATGAAAATTTGTGCACTGGGGGGAGGGGTCCCCTCACCCTGGCCTGCCCCCTCTCACAGTCCAGTCCAGGAGCCCTCAAGGGATGTCCTACTGATGGCTTAGGCCTGCTCCCCTAAGCCGCAGTCTGGGATCCCTCTGCAGGAGGCGACCAGGCTGATCAGGGGAAGGCGCTGCCCCCATCACCCCGCTGCTGCTGCCACTGCTGGCTGCCGTGGCTGCCGGCACTCCTTGGCCCTCACAGCTGCTGCAACTTTGTCTGGAAGATGGCAGGTCTATCCGGCCTAATTGGCATATTACCCTTTTATTAGTATAGATGTTTTACATTTAGGTCTGCGATACATTTTGCTAATTTTGTTAATTTTTGTAAAGGTGTAAGGTCTCTGTTTAGATCCATTTTCTTTTGTATATGGATATCCAGTTGTTCCATCACCACTTGTTGAAAAAAACCATCTTTGTTCCATTGTATTACTTTTGCTCCTTTGTCAAAGATCAGTTGACTATATTTATGTGAGTCTGTCTTTGATTAATATCGCTTTATAGTAAGTCTTAAAGTTGGGTAGTATCAGTCCTCCAGCTTATTCTTTTTCAATATTGTGTTGGCTATTCTAGGTCTTTAGACCCTCCATATAACATTAGATACTATTAAGTTTTCCTATTGATGAACGTGGAACATCTTCCCATCCATTTATTTATTTATGTATGTATGTATGTATGTATGTATGTATGTATTGTTGTTATTTTTTTTTGGTTTAATAAATCTTTATTGTTCAGATTATTACAGTTGTTCCTCTTTTTCCCCCCCATAGCTCCCCTCCACCTGGTTCCCACCCCACCCTCTGCCCTTACCATCCCCCCCCACTGTCCTCATCCACAGGTGTACGATTTTTGTTCAGTCTCTTCCTGCACCCCCTATACCCCTTACCCTCGAGGATTGTCAGTCCACTCCCTGTCTATGCCCCTGATTATATTATATTCACCAGTTTATTCTGTTCATCAGATTTTTTATTCACTTGATTTTTAGATTCACTTGTTGATAGATATGTATTTGTTGTTCATAATTTTTATCTTTACCTTTTTCTTCTTCTTCCTCTTCTTAAAGAATACCTTTCAGCATTTCATATAATACTGGTTTGGCGGTGATGAACTTGTTTAGCTTTTTCTTATCTGTGAAGCTCTTTATCTGACCTTCAATTCTGTATGATAGCTTTGCTGGGTAGAGTAATCTTGGTTGTAGGTTCTTGCTATTCATCACTTTGAATATTTCTTGCCACTCCCATCTGGCCTGCATAGTTTCTGTTGCGAAATCAGCTGACAATCCTATGGGTACTCCCTTGTAGGTAACTAACTGTTTTTCTCTTGCTGCTTTTAATATTCTCTCTTTGTCTTTTGCCCTTGGCATTTTAATTATGATGTGTCTTGGTGTGGTCCTCTTTGGATTTCTTTTGTTTGGGGTTCTTTGCACTTCCTGGACTTGTAAGTCTATTTTTTTCACCAGGTGGGGGAAGTTTTCAGTCATTATTTCTTCAAATAGGTTTTCAATATCTTGCTCTCTCTCTTCTTCTGGCACCCCCATAATTCAGATATTGGTATGCTTGAAGTTGTCCCAAAGGCTCCTTACACTGTCTTCATATTTTGGATTCTTTTTTCTTTTTGCTTTTCCGGTTGGGTGTGTTTTACTTCTTTGTATTTCAAATCTTTGACTTGATTCTTGCGATCCTCTAGTCTGCTGTATGATCTCAGTATATTATTCTTTATTTCAGTCAGTGTATGTTTAATTTCTAGTTGGTCCTTTTTCATATCCTTGAGGGTCTCACTAAATTTATCAGCGGTTTCTAGAAAATTCTTGAAAAACCTTATAACCGTGGTTTTGAAGTCTATATCCAGTAGTTTGCTTTTCTCCATTTCTTTCATTTGTGACCTGTTTCTTTGTCTCTGCATTTTGGCTGCTTCCCTGTGTTGATAGAGTGGCTTTGTGTGCTAGGTGTACTATAGGGCCCAGTGTCTCAGCCTCCCCAATTACCTGAGGTGTACACTCTTGGTGCACCCCTTTGTGGGCTGTGCGCACAGTCTTGTTGTAGTTAAGCCTTGATTGTTGTTGGTATCACTGGGAGGAATTGACCTTCAGGCCAATTGGCTGTGAGGATCAGCTGTGTCTATAATGGGAGAACTTCTGTGCTGGAAACACCCTAATGAGGCAAGACTTGCTTCAGTGGGGCTTTGGTGCTCACTGAGTCGGCCCCCTGAGTGTGTCCCTTATGGATCTGAGGAGTTGTAATCTAGATGGTCCCACTCTGACCACTGGGTACACTGGCTCTTGGATTGCCCAGGAGGTGCTAATTTAGCCTTTGCCTGAGGCCACCCAGCAGGAGCTATGGAGAGATCTGCAGATTCCTCTTCTTTGTTTGGGTTTTGGAGGTGCCAAGATGAGGCTCCGCTGTGAAGCAATGCAAGCTGCTGTGGGGCCTTGGGCCTTCTTTTGGATGTTCTGGGTCTTTCTGACTCAGCTGCAGTTTGTTAGATAATTTTAGATTTCAAAGGCCATTCATATGCAAAAACCGCTGTGCACAACTTGGGTGGAGCGGGGTCTCAGGGCGGAGCAAACAGCTATGGCTGACCATCAGCCCTGCCGTAAGAGGCCCCCGGTTCTCAGTGTCCCTTGGTAATTGCTGCAAGCACCACTGAGAGAAAGCCGCCTTCGAGTTCCACCCGATGCCAGACAGTCCAGTTTCTCCCCATATGAGTCTGAATCCCCAGAATCTCACCCGGAACTGGATTTCAGAGCAGTCGGGAGCTTGTGTCTCCTTCCCTATTGAAAAAGCCAGCCACGTACTCAGTTGCCAGCCCTTTCCGTGCGTGCGCGCGCTTGTGCGCCTCTGTACCTCTGCACTTTACTGCCGCAGCTCCTCTGAGTCTCAGTGTGCTTTTTTCTTTCCTTCTAGTTGTAGAATTTCCACTCAGCCAGCCTTCCTGTGGTTCTGGGTGATGTCCGTTTTGTCTTTTAGTTGTAGTTTTGAAGTGGTTGTGTGAGGCAGCAATTTCAGATATTTACCTATGCTGCCATCTTGGTTTCTCTCCCTTCCCATTTATTTAGTTCTTTGATTTTGCTCATCAGAGTTTTTGTAGTTTTTCTTGCATAGATCTGTATGTATTAGATTTATACTTAATTATTTTTTTTTGGGGGGGGTGCTAATATAAATGATACTGTACTTTGAATTTCAAATTCTGCTTCATTGCTGGCTATAGAAAAGTGATTGTGATTGACTTTTGGATATTAATCTTTTATCCTATAACTTTGTTATAATTGCTTGTTAGTTCCAGAAGTTTTGTTGTTGTTGATTCTCTTGAATTTTCTATATAGACTAGAGGCCCAGTGCATGATTTAATCATGCACCTGGTGCACCAGCTGGCTGTCTGTCCGCCGGTGCCCCAGGCCTTCCGAAAGCCTCCGGCGCGGCGGAGGCTTTCGAAAGGCCTTGCGCCGGCGCAGACAGACAGACAGACAGCTCCCCCGCTTTGGCTTTTGATCGCGGGGGAGCCGGCTGGCTGTCTGTCCGCCGGTGCCCCAGGCCTTCCGAAAGCCTCCGGCGCGGCGGAGGCTTTCGAAAGGCCTTGCGCCGGCACAGACAGACAGACAGACAGCTCCCCCGCTTTGGCTTTTGATCGCGGGGGAGCCGGCTGTCTGTCTGTCCGCCGGTGCCCCAGGCCTTCCGAAAGCCTCCGGCGCGGCGGAGGCTTTCGAAAGGCCTTGCGCCGGCGCAGACAGACAGACAGCTCCCCCGCTTTGGCTTTTGATCGCGGGGGAGCCGGCTGGCTGTCTGTCCGCCGGTGCCCCAGGCCTTCCGAAAGCCTCCGGCTCAGCGTCCTGCTGGCCCAATCAGCTACCCCGGCCACCCTGAGTCCCGCCCCCTGCGCCTCCTGCTGGCCCAATCGTGGGCGTAGCGGAGTGATGGTAATTTACATATTACCATTTTATTATGTAGGATGATCATGTCATGTGCAAACAAAGACAGTTTTATTTCTTCCTTCCCAATCTGTTTATCTTTTGTTTCTTTTTTTTTTGTCTTATTGTACTAACTAGGACTTTCAGTATGGTGTTGAAAAGCAGTAGTGCTTTTGCCTTATTCCTGATCATTTAAACGTTTGAAATCCATTGCAAATTGTCATCTAGAAACCAACAAATATGGAACAACATTGCATGAAAGTCTATTTCCCACAGCCATACTAACAGTCTATCAATTTTTAAAATCTTTTCCAGTCTCAAGGCGGGGGGAGTTGGAGAAGAATAGGAGACATCTGTAATACTGTAAACAATAAAAAATATATATTAAAAATATTTTCCAGCCTGATAGATGCTATCAAGGACATAGCTTTGATTATTAGATAGTTTAAACATTTTTTCCATATCTTTTATCAGTCACTTGCATATTTTGGACTTCATTGTATATCTAATGAGCTCATTTTCTCCTGAATTGTTCATTAATCATAATTTTATTAGTCCATAAGAACTCTAGATATTAAGCATTAATATCATATGTTGCAAATACCTCTCCTTTTAAACTTGACTTCTTTTAGGCTAAGACTTCTGAAGCAAATACCACTTTAGTCATATTTAAGCAAACACATAGGATGGGATAATTGTATATACTTTGAATTTTATCTTCCTTGAGTTGAAAATATTCTACACACTTTCATTTCATTTTGAAGTAAAGTACTTGGACACAAAATAGCCTCTGACAGATGCAGGGATTTTTTTTTTAAAGGATTTCTCAGGAATAAGCCACCTGCTTCATTAAACAAACACCATGGCTCTGGTCTACCACGTGTTTGACCTTGTACCTTTAGACACTTAGAGGAACTAAAATTGTGACTGATTTGTATTATAAGCAGGAACATTCTAATAATAGTATTTGTGGAGCAAGATATATACTTTTAAATAATAATATAACTTAGCATCTGTTTAGCACTAGGAAAAATTTTTAAAAATTTTGCCATGATCCATCTACCAGGCCACTTAACCCTGTCAAGTAAGGTCTGACTGCCAGTTTCTTACACCAGAGTCTTGCCTCTCAGAGACTTCTTGGAGCCTCACTATAGGAATACCTACTTGGCTCTTATGTTATATCAAAGAGATATGGCAGATTTCACTTTTATAACATGTTAATGTTGTTTCTACTTCTCTTTAAGGTCTAGACCAAACAACAACAGCAACAACACAGCAAAACTGGGGGGCACAGTTATTGGGTGGATGGTCTCAGGTACATTCAGTCCTTCAAGGGCTTGGGGGAGGCAGTGGTAACTGACAATGGAGATGCCTTTCTAATCTTGAAGTACATATAAATCTGTTAAGAGTAAAAGAAATGTAGCCAGTCTGACTAATAGTCAATAACCTTAAAAACTTTTCTTCCTGAAGAAAGAGATGATTGTATCACTTTTAGTTTTTAAAATTATTTTTATTGTTGAGAGTATTACAGATGTCTCCATGTTTTTTCTTCTTTTTGCCTCCCACCACCGGGTTCCCACCCTGCCCCAGGCTTTCAACACCCTATTGTTTGTGTTTATGGGCAATGCATATCTATACTAATAAAAGAGAAACATGCAAATTGACCGTACCTCTGCTACGCCCACAAGCCACAACCACCAGCCAATCAGGAGCGAGTATGCAAATTAACCCAACCAAGATGGCTGCAGCCACGGAGCGAGCAGGAGGCTTGGGTTTCCCCGGCAATGGAGGAAGCCAAGCTTACCTCCTGCTCTGGCCGGCCCTGGCCTCCGCTCAAGGCTACAAAGTTTCAATTATAGAAGATAAGTAAATCGCAACAAAAATGGTGGCAGCCACGGAGCTGGAGAGAGCAGGAGGCTTGAGTTGCTCCTGGCAATGGAGGAAGCCAAGCTTCCCGCAGCCCTGGCCTGCCCTGGCCTCCGCTAAAGGCTACAAAGTTTCAATTATAGAAGATAAATAAATCCCAACAAAAATGGCAGTGGCCACAGAGCTGGAGAGAGCAGGAGGCTTGGGTTTCCCTGGTGATGGAGGAAGCCAAGCTTCCTGGCCGGCCCTGGCCTCTGCTCAAGGCTATAAGGTTTCAATTATAGAAGATAAATAAATCCCAGATACCAGGGCCTCCACTTTGGTCGCCCGGGGGTGTGGCCGGCCTGAAAACTACCACAGGCCCCTCGCCCAGGCCGCCCCACACCCAAGGGAACCCCCACCCTGATCCAGGACACCTTTCAGGGCAAACCAGCTGGCCCCCACCCGTGCACCAGGCCTCTATCCTATCTAATAAAAGAGTAATATGCAAATTGACTGTCACTCCAACACACAAGATGGCTGCCCCCATGTGGTCAAGGATGGCTGCCCCCATGTGGACACAAGATGGCTGCCACAAAATGGCCAGCAGGGGACAGCAGTTGGGAGGGACCAGGCCTGCAAGCGAGGGCAGTTGTGGGAGGGCAGTTGGAGGCGATCAAGCCTACAGAGGAGGGCAGTTAGGGCGATCAAGCAGGGGAGGGCAGTTGGAGGCGATCAAGTCTACAGAGGAGGGCAGTTAGGGGTGACCAGGCTGGCAGAGGAGGGAAGTTGGGGGCGACTGGGCCTGCAGGGAAGGGCAGTTGGGGGGACCCAGGCCTGCAGGGGAGGGCAGTTAGGGGCAATCAGGCTGGCAGGGGAGCAGTTAGGCATCAATCAGGCTGGCAGGGGAGTGGTTAGGGGGTGATCAGGCTGGCAGGCAGAAGCAGTTAGGGGCAATCAGGAAGGCAGGCAGGAGAGCAGTTGGGAGCCAGCAGTCCTGTATTGTGAGAGGGATCGGGCCTAAATGGGCAGTCGGACATCCCTCAAGGGGTCCCAGATTGGAGAGGGTGCAGGCTGGGCTGAGGGACACACACCCCTGTGCACGAATTTCATGCACCGTGCCTCTAGTATACATATAAGTTATTTTGTTAAACTCTTCCTGCCCTTCCCCCCCATTTGTTTATTTTTTCCTTTGTTTCTCTTGCCTCAGGTGATATATCTGAAAATTCTGCTCCCTCTGAGATTTGTCAGTCTGTTCCATGTTTCCATGCCTCTGGTTCTATTTTATTCATCAGTTAATGTATTCATTGATTCCACATATAAGTGAGATCATGTAATATTTTTCTTTTTCTGACTGGCTTATTTCACTTAGCATAATCATCTCCAGGCCTCTCCATGCTGTCTCAAAGGGTAGTAGATCCCTCTTTTTTACAGCTGCATAGTATTCCGTGGTGTAAAAGTACCACAGCTTTTATATTCACTCATCTATTGATGAGCACTTGGAATTTTTCTCTTTGGAGAAGTGTCTGTTCAGGTCCTCTGCTCATTTTTTCAATTGGATTGTTTGTCTTCCTTTTGTTGAGTTGTATAAGTACTTTATATATTTTGGAAATTAACCCCTTATCAGATGTATCATTGGCAAATATATTCTCCCATACCGTGGGTTCCCTTTTCAATTTGATGCTGGTTCCTTTTGTTCCACAGAAGCTTTTTAGTTTGATGTAGTCCTATTTGTTTATTTTTTTTTATTGGTTTCTCTTGCCCTAGGCCAGGTATCTGTAAAAATTCTGCTCCATGAGATGTCTAATATTTTGCTGCCTATGTTTTTTTCTAGGATTTTCATGGTTTTGTGACTTATGTTTAAGTCTTTTATCTACTAGTATTTTGAGTTTATTCTTGTGTATGGTGTTAGTTGGTGGTCTAGTTTCATTTTTGCATATGCCTGTCCAATTTTCCCAACACCATTTATTGAAGAGACTCCATTTGTCAAATATTAATTAAGCATAATGGCTTGGTTCAATTTCTGGGTTTTCTGTTCTGTTTCACTGTTCTTGTGTCAGTACCAGACTGTTTTGATTACAGTAACTTTGTAGTATAGCTTGATATCTGGTATTGTGATTCCCTTCAACTTTGTTCTTCTTTCTCAAGATTGCTGTGGCTATTCAGGGTCTTTCTTGATTCCATATAAATTTTTGGAGTGTTTGTTCTAGATCTGTGAAATATGCAATTGGTATTTTAGTAAGGGTTGCATTGAATCTATAGATTGCTTTTGGACATTTTAATGATGTTGATTCTATCAATCCACATTGTATTCAGCTACATTGCCGAATTCATTCATTAAATCTAGTAGTTTTTTTGGTATGTATCACTTTCTTGTGAGCACCTTTACAATGGCTGGCATAAAGGAGGTAATTAATTAGTTTGGATTACTAGTAAATTAGTAAATTGTCATCACTATCATCATCATTATCTGAAAAACAGTCATTTTTTGTCTATTATTAATATTATATTTGGATGAGATAAAGAGAAACATAAAATTAATACTTTGTTTCAAAGAAAACAGTATTTTCTCCTGGGAGATTGCTTTTTTAATTTTTACTCAGCGGAGTATGGGACTGAAAAATAGACCTGGGTCTGAATTCTGGTGTTGCCAGTTTCCAGTTTTATGACTGAGGGGAAGGCTCTGTCTCTAGGTCTGTTTACTCACTAGTAAAATAAGTGAATTTAGACTATTAAATCTTTGAGGCCCTTTCTCACACTAACATTTTATGATCTAAGAGATAAAGCATTTTTTTATAACTATTGTTTTATGAAGCATTGCCTAATAATAATTAAACTCACACTTATATGATATCTAAATTTTCTAATAGATTTTTCAAGATTCTAGATCTTAGTGACAACAAAATCATTAATGGATTAAAAAACACACAACAACACTGGAGAGCTATATCCAAACTTTGGCAATATTGGAACACTGGGTGTTTAGGTACTTGTTATAACAGAGAGATGTAACATGACTCTCCTGGTATTGCTGATCGACAGTTACAGGAAAATACCTGCTGCCTTTCTTTTTTCTTCCTTTCTTACATTTATTTTGCTTAATAAACTTGGAAGTCAGGAACTTATTGGATAAAATAAGCTTTATAATCTCAGTGCCCACTAGATGGAGATACTGGGGTAACCAAGCTCTTGAATTGACCACACATATTATTACTTATGGGCAGAATGCTCTTAATCTTAATTAAAATAAATGAATAAGTAAAAAAGGAAAAAAAAAAACACCCAAAAGAACAAAAAAAAAAAGTGAGGGTGAGAACTGAAAGTGAAATCCAGCTTCCCCTGGCTCCAAGGAAAGATTTAGATACACCATAAATCATTGTGAAGCTTTTCAAAGCTACACTGCATATTTCCTGCCATTAAAACTTAAGTGTATTGACCTAATTTGCAAATACCCACACCCCTTGAAGTGATTGTGTTTACTATCTTTGAAAAATCTAATAAAAACTCATAGTCTCATGTTTTGTGTTGTTTTTTTTTAATCAAGATTTCCTATTTCCCAAATTTAATTTTTAGAATTAGTTCTATGGACATAACTTTTATTTTCTCTTTTGAATATTCTTTCCTATTTAATATTTAGTAGCTCATGCTCTTAAAAGCACATTGAGTAATTTAGAAGTATTAATATTTCAAAGTTGGAATACATTTTAGGAAGTATTTTATAACTTTTTTCCAACTTAGTTATTCTAAGGTCTTTGATGATTATAAAAACATGAGGCTGGGGTCAAATCCTAGGTAAAAATGTTAGAAGTCAGAAGTCAGACTAAAAAAGAATTTATCTATGGAATATTTATTTATTTATTTAAATGTTCCTATTTATTGAATAGGATATAAAAATATATCTACAGTTTTTAGAAGGTCCTTATTCTCATCTTAGTTTCTTTAATATTTATTTAATTTTTAAATTAAATTTATTGGGATGAAACTGGTTAATAGGATCACAGATTTCAAGTATATATTTCTAAGATATAAGATCTGTACATTGCACTGTGTGCTCACCACCCAAGGTTGAATAATCTTCCATCAACATATATTAGGTCTCCTGCACCCCCTCCCCCCTTTCTTCTGGGATCACCTGACATTCCAATGGGTACACCCTTGTAGGTAACTTTCTGTCTCTCTCTTGCTGCCTTTAAGATTCTTCCTTTGTTTTTAATGTTTGGCATTTTGATTAAGATGCAAATTGACCGTGTGTCTTGGAGTGGATCTCTTTGGGTTCATCTTGATTGGAACTCTGTGCTTTTTGAAGTTGTGTGACTTTTTCCTTCACCAGGTTAGGGAAGTTTTCTGTTATTATTTCTTTAAATAGATTCTCTATTCCTTGCTCACTTTCTTCTCCTTCTCGTACCCCTATGATGTGAATGTTGTTACATTTCATGTTGTCCCAAAGTTCCTTTCAACTATCCTCCTGCTTTTTAATTCTTTTTCTTTTTGCTGCTCTAATTGGGTGTTTTGTTTTTTTTCTACCTTGTCCTCCAAGTCACTGATTCGATCTTCTGCCTAATTTAATCTACCTTTGATTTCTTCTCGTGTATCTTAATGTCAGATATCTTATTTAGGGTTTCTATTTCTTGTTTCATGCTGTTGTAGTTCCCACTAGTTTTCTTGAAATTCTCTAAAAGTTCCTTGAGCATCCTTATAATCATTACTTTGAATTCTATATTTGATAAATCGCTTGCCTCCATTTCGTTTAGCTCTCTTTCTGGAGTTCCCTTCTTTTCTTTCATTTGGGGGTTGTTTCTTTGTCTACCCATTTTTGTTGTCCTTTTGTATTTGTTTCTATGTATTAGAGCAAATTGCTATGCTCCCAGTCTTTGTGGGGTGGCCTTATGTAGTAAGTGTTTTGTGGGACTCAGTGGTGCAGTATCTTAGATCCCCCGAGCTGGGTGCTCCTGGAATGTCCCTTGTGTGAGTTACGTGGGCTCTACCATTGTAATTGGGTCCTGAGTGCTGTTGTCTTGTTTGTAGGAGGAATTTCCTCTCAAGCTGGCTGATTGTGAGGCTCATCACTGACCATGTTGTGTGAGCTGTTGTGCAGGTGCTGGCAGAACAAAACAAGAAACAAAACAAAAACATACACAAGATCCCTACAACAACAACAAAAGCAACCACAAAAGAAGAGAGAATTAGAAAGGAGAAAAGAGAACAATAAGAGAAGAAAAGAAAATATGAGGAGAAAAAATGGGGAAGAAAAAGGAAGATGAAGAGGCAGAGGTGAAAAAAAAGAAAAAGAATAAAGAACAGGGGAAGGAAAATGGTATAAAAGAAAAGAGAAAGAAAATAATTATGTAAGTGGAAATAGAGGAGAAAGCAGATAGACAAAAAATAAGAAAAGGAAAAACAGAGAAAGCAGGAGAAATAAGAAAAAAATAGGGTAAGAAAAGGGAAGGGAAAAATTAGGTCTATGAAAGAAAAAAGAGAGACTAAAATAATAAGTAAATAAATAAGAAAGATAAGGGAGATAAGACTTTGCCTCTGCCTGCTAGCCAGGTGTCAATCTTAACCACTCAAAGTCTGTTTCTGAAAGAGTCTCCCATTAGGGGGAGATGCCGTTCAAATTTCAGGGAAAGTGATGGTTGTCCCAGAGCTACTCCTCTGAGAATGACCCAGAATATTTTCTGCCCTCAGCTCGGTGGAGATCCTAAGCCCAGTGGGATCACCTGTAAACCTGGAGTTTCTATCAGCTCTTCCTTGAGGGGGAAGCACCAGTTAAGTTCCCCGGTTAGTGGTCAGCCCCACCCCCACGCCAGTGACTGACCCTTCCTGAGGCTATTCAAACCTGTAGGCTTGGCCTCTGCTGCTGTCTTCTCTGCAAAGGTCAAGATGCAGGGTGTGGCCTGGCCAGTGTGGCTTAGTGGTTGAGCACTGGTCACAGTTCAACATCTGGTCAGGGCACATGCACTTTGGTGGCTGGATACCCAGTAAGTAAGGGGTATGCAGGAGGCAGCTAACAGATGATTCTCTCTCATCATTGATGTTTCTGTCTCCCTCTCCCTCTCCCTTCCTCTCTCTGAAATTTAAAAAAAAAAAAAAAAAAAAGATACAGGGTGTGGTAGGCAGGGATCCTGAGGGTGGAGTGGGCTGTATCACCTAGGGCAGGGGGTTTTCCTTTCCCTGAACTGTGGCTACTGGAATGGGCGAGAGTGTGCGACTGAATGCAGGTCTCCCGGCTGCCTCTTTTCCATGTCTCCCCATAATTCTTCCTACCCAGCCTGTCCTCAGGCACCTTCAGTCTGTGCCACCCTTCCTCCACTGAAGCCTCAGGTGAGTCACTGCACACGAAAATCCTGTGCGCTTGGTTTTGAAAATAAAAACAAACAAAAAATAAAACCTGCAGCTTTATGTCTGACCAGCTCCAGACTTCCCGATGTCCAGCAGCCCTGCTGCCTTTCACAGCTGGCTGTTACATGGGCCCTGGTCTCAGCTCTCGTGCTCCAGGCTGTGGTGCCCAGCCTGGGTTCTGGGCCTCGATCTTCTCAGGGAGAGAGCCCTCCTGCAGCCGAGTGCTCCCTCATTACTCTCAGCCTGACTCCTGTGAAAGCGGGGTCAGCCCCTCTCACGACCTTGCCCTCCTTTTGGTCTCCAGGTGTTTTCTGTCCTTCCCTGGTATGTCTCCTCCTCAGGTGGAACTCAATTAGTAATTCCTCGTGAATGTTCCCCAGTATAGTTGTATTTCCAGTCTGGCCCTGGGAGGAGGTGCAAGAAAGGTCTTCCTATTTGGCTGCCATCTTTCTGTCTTCAAGTTGGCTAATTTTTATTATCAAATCCTATTCTGTTGTTTAGTGTGGTATAATTTATGCTTTTTACCCTTATTTCACAACTTCATTGCATTTCTCTAGTTATCATTTCACTGTTAAATACCAACAGATCCCACAATAAATGAATAAAATGAGTAATGTGAAAGCCAAAATTCCCATTGTTTTTCATGTTTAATTTCTTCAAAAATAAATCTTTTAAAGAATAAAACTTTTCAGAGAAGAAAGGATTTGTTTTCTGGATATCTGGCTGGCAAAGTTAACATGTGCTAATGTTTCGTTTTACATATGTAGACTATTCAACTGTCATGTTGGCAATTTGACATGTTAAAGTAATTTACCCTGTAATTAAATTATTTCCCATGGAATATCATAACTTCTTTGGAGCAATAGTGGAAGCAGGCACGGGGAATCCCATTTCATTTTGTTTCTTATAATGAAAAAGTTCTTTAAATTGATCTTCTAGAAACCCAGGTTGTGCTGTTAACACTTGGTTGCTCTGCTTTGTATCAGCACCAATATGAGTTTACCAAGGACAACATAAAAGTAGGTTGGCTTTTTTGTGTATCACTTTAAAATGATAGATTTTAATGAGTGCCACCCAGGTTACTCTTTGACCAATATGTTGATTTAATTACTTTGAGCATGCAAATAAAATATAATTGTTTCAAAGATCTTGGGTAACATCCCACATGAGAAGACATTCTGGGCTATTAACCAGTTGTTAATTTTGATTGTGTTTATTTAAATCAACTGGAGCAGGCCTCTGTGGAACTTTATGTGTGGTCATCAAAGCTCATAATCTCCTATAATTGAAGTAAGTTACAGGGAAGTTAAATTTGGTCATTACTCCTGTGGTTACAAGAGCATCCACAGGATATCTGATTAATGTTTCTTATTCTGATAAAATTGTGTTATTGCTTGGTAAAAAATATGCAAAACTTCAAGCAGTCAGTAGAATTAAAAAAAATTTTAAATGTAAATTCTATGTGCTGTAAAAGAACTCTACACTGTAAAGAGATGAAAGTGTTCCTTTTTATTTTTATAATTTAAGTAGTTTTCATGTTGATTTTCATGACAACATATTTTAATTCCTCAAAGAAGGTTGCTATTCTGAAGAAAATAAAATTTGGTGATAAAGCAAACAAGTTATCAGAAAAACAATTAAATGTAAGTTTTCTTTAGAATAATTTGCAGACTCATGTTTTAATGCAAGAAGCCTTTATATTTAGAAGTTTTCATGTATGTACTTCAATTTCTGGGGATAATATTGTAAAAAGTCTGATACATTGTTACTTGTTAACAACAATGTTAAATATCACACACATAAATAGATGGGTTAATGTTATTATGAGAAAATTTCAAATGTATAGAAAAAGTGCAAGAATAGTCAATGAAGATGCATGTCTTTTACCTAGATCCTTGTAAATATTTTGCCACCAATGCTTTGTCTTTTTCTCTACGTTTTTTCCTGAACAATTTGATTGTTAATTGCAGACATTGTTGACACAATACTAATATCCAATATGAGGTCCATATTAATTAATAATTTCCCAATTGCCCCAATAATGTCCTCTACAACTTTTTCCCTGTGTTTTTTTTTCCCATCTGATTCAATCATTGCATTTAATTTTCATGTTTCTTTCATTTCATTTATTCTAGAACAGTTCTCCAGTTTCTTGTCTTTCATAACAGCAACATTTTGAAGAGTCCAGACTAATTTTTGGGGGGTCAGACTTCCTCAATTTTGATTTATCAGGATGGTTGCCTTATTATTAGGTAAAGATTAACTTTTTTGCCCCCAGCAATTTTATATAGTTGATGTCCTTCTCAGTGAATCATATCACATAACTTCTGTTTTTTCATTAAATTAAAAATTTTTGGTTTGTTTTTTATTGAACTTTAATTGACATATAACATTATATTAGCTTCAGGTGTACAGCACAGTGATCAATATTTGTACATATTGTGAAAAGATAAGAAATATTCTCATGCATAGAAACAGAAGTTCTGCTGCCTATCCAAAAAAATGCTTTAGTTTAGGTATGTGGTATAAATTCTCTTTTATAAAGGGAATTTAAAAGAGTTTTAAAAGTCCTTTAAAAGTACAAATAGATGCTGTAACATATTTAGTTAATTTTTTATTGTGTCTTAATAAATACAACACTCAATGCATATTTGTTGAATGAATGAAAATACTGATGACTGAAAAATCAAAAATTCTCAGCTTTGTCGGGGAATTAAAATCCTTCATTGTTGCACTGCTATTTAAGTCTTTTTATGTTCTTCATTGTTTTGTTTAGGAAACAAAATGTACTAAGCTCTGAATAAACTGTTTGAGATGTCTAACATAAAAATAACTCAAGCAAATGTAATTTTAAACTGTCACTGTGTATATAGGGTCACATTATTTCACTTGCAGTCACTCAGGGTTTGTATATATCACATTTCAGTGTAATGACATGGTCAGGCTCCAGAGAAAATACCAGTCAACACAAATTTGGTTTGACTAACAAATATTTACATGTCTCTGAATCTCTAATTATTGTAATCTTTTAAGGGGTTTATGCTACACAGGCTTACATTTTTTAAAGCTTTATGTTAGATTTGAAAAGGTGGATCAGTAGTACATCTAACTGTAGAAATGATACTGGCAGTCCGTCTAGATAAACGTTGGATTTAAGCCAGGGCTTCCGCAGAGAACAGGTGGACTTAAGAGTGGCCTGACATGGGCAGGCGGCTGCCTGTCATGTGCGTGCTTTCTTGTGTGTATTGACCTTTTTTGCTTCCCAGGTGGGTGGTGTTGATAGAAGGCAGGGTGGTCATTTGATCTAAGTTTCTCCAGTCATCTAGTTGGTACATTATAGGAAAGAAAAGCTAAGCAGTGCTGTCCTTTGCCTTAAGATTGATGCCTTGTCTACGGAAGGCAGACAGACGGGTAGCTGTGTTGTTGGCTACTGAACCATTCACATGTGTTTGCTCACTCAGTACTATGTCATTGACAGGCTTTTGTGAGATGGCCAACTGGAACTGTGGGTTCAATCTGTAGCTGTAAAACCGTTTATAGACTCTCCCAACTTTGATTAAAGCTCTCTGGCCTGAGGGACCACAATATAACCTCTAACTTTGCTATAGTGCTTCTCCCTTTGTATTGCAAAGATGTTTCCCTTTGGATTACAGTGTTGTCTTCAACCACAGAGACTACCCTTTTTTAAATCTTTGGATCCCCAGCGTGCAGTCTGGTACCAAAATTAATTAAGAAAAAAAAGTGTGATCTCATTTGCAACATGGTAATTTGCTGGTGATAAAGTAAATAATTATTTGGGCTTTTACTAGTATAACCACTTGTGTGTCTATCAGTTTTACAATTTACACAGTGCAGAAGATTTATCCACATTTATTGAAGGGTTATTATGTTCTGGGTGGGGTGATTCACCAAGATCTCTCTTTCCTCTCCTATGACTGATGTCCATGTTGAGTAGTTGGGAGTCTGTTCCACAGTGGTTGTTAAAAATGTGACTGTATCCCTTGTGCCAGTCCTGCATACCTCTTAGTTGCTAATAGGCTTTATCTGTTGTACACATATATGAAAGCAAATCCCATTAATCCAAGCTTGTGATTTAGTAGAGTTGCCATAGTAATAGTGCTAGCAAAGACTATTCCTCTTGGGCCGCAGCTTGAAGTTTCTGAATTTTATCCCCTGCCCTCTTATATTCTTAGGTGAAGGAATTAATACATTGGGAGGTGTTCCAGGAGCAAGAGAAGTGACAGAAGTATAACAACTAATTGGCTACCAAAATTGGAGGTGTTTCTAAAGGTGCAAATCTCTCCTGATGAATGTGGAAACATCTCCTGTATACCCAATTTTATTCTTTATAGTTGTGCAGTCTCATGCTCTCTTAGTTTTATTTTCTGCTTCTTAGTTTTCAAAGGAGATAAGCATTATATAGCTATTATAAAGTGGTGAAGTGAGAGTTTTTGCTTGTTGATCAGAACTTTAAGATCAATGAAATACTTTCTAATTGAAGTGTTATAGTTAAAATTGGTAAGTACTGACTGAAAGTAATGGCAGTGAGAATACAAACAGTTTTCAAGTGTGAGTTTTAGTCTTGAGGGCTAGTTTGTGAGCTGCAGGTTCCTAGCCATGAATAGAAATGGGAAGCACAGCATACCATCTTAGATGGTGGAAAAATATTTTTAAATACTCCAGATTTTTCCTGATTTCGTCATGAATAATTAGAGATTCCATGAGAGTTATTTTTTCTTATTATAAAAGCAATGCATTGGTATTATAGAATACTGGGGAATTTAAAAGTATGTTAAGAAATTAAATAAAAAATAACCCATAATCTTAACAACCAAAGATTGGACTCATTGTCACCTTGATTATTATGATGAAAATAAAATCTATGTAACTTTAAAAAATATTACAGTTCAATGAAACTACATTTACTGCATATATTGATCCAATTAGAAAAATTTATAGAATATCTACTTTGTGCGAGGCACTTTTCCAGGCACTGGGGAAGAGTAGTGACTAAAAGAATGCTTGTTCTCATGGAGCTTACATTTGATTGGGGGAAGACAAAAATAAATGAAAAGATATCATAAAGTGGTAAAGCCTTGAAGAAAAACAAGCAGAGTATGAGATGGAGAGTGGCATGGGGTATTGATATATTTTAGGGAGATGAGGGAAATTCTGTCTGATAAGGTGACATTTGAGCAGAGATTTCAGACAAAGAGCATTCTAGACTGCAGGAGTGGTAGGTGGAAAAATCCTGGGATACTGATTCCTAGTTAGCCAATAATTATAGCCAACATTGATTGTGCACCAAATATATAATAAGCTTTTAAAATCCTCCTGCCCAGTGTGGCTCAGTTGATTGGAGCATTATCCCATGCACTGAAAGGTCACTGATTTGATTCCAGGTCAGGGCACATGCCCAGGTTGCAGGTTCGGTCCCTAGTTGGGGTACATGCAGGAAGCAACCGATCTATGTTTCTCTCTCACGTTGATGTCTGTCTGTCTCTCTCCCTCTCTCTAAAAAAATCAATAAAAACATGTTAAAAAAAAAACAAAAGAAACCCCCCATAACAAACAAGAATCCACATAAAAATCCTTACAACTCAGTGAAGCAGGTAATTATTGTAACTCCCATTTTTCAGAGGAGGAAACATAACGTGTTATACTGAGAAGTGCTATGATAGAGCAGAGTTAGAGTATGTAATTTAATTCTAGGGGGCCATGACCATTTTCCAGAGGAGTTGCTACTTGAATTTAGTTAGAGTGAAAGAGCAATCAGTCACAGTTATGAATGTGAGAAGAGTATAGAATTTTGGTCTCATCTCTCTTCCTGTTGTATCCTCAGAACCTATAATAGGCTTTGCCCACAGTCAGCACTCAGTAATATTTGTTGAATGAAAGCAGGTGGAACAGCATTTGCAAAGAAACAGGCATAGAGAGCATGTGATATTCAGAAAACTGGAATTAGCTTACTTTGACAGGAGCATCGACTAAAAGCAGCAGGAGCTTATGATAGAAGAAGTAAGCAGAGGTTAGATCATAATCTATTTTATGAAAGGGCAATGGTATATTTATTTTGGCAGCACATATATGCTAAAAATTGATAAGCTACAGAGGAGATGATCTTGGAGCCCAGGAAAGGAGAAAATGCAATTGTGTGAATAGTTCCATATATATATATTTAACTATATTTTTATTGATTTCAGAGAGGAAGGGAGAGGGAGAGATAGAAACATCAATGATGACAGAGAATCATTGGTTGGCTGCCTCCTGCATGTCCCACACTGGGGATTGAGCCCCCAACCTGGGCATGTGCCCTTGGCCGGAATTGAACCCAGGACCCTTCAGTCCGCAGGCCGACGCTCTACCCACTGAGCCAAACCAGCCAGGGTGCCATATATTTTTTTTAACTCAGTGGAGCAAAATGTTTAAACTTATTTGAATGTTTGAATATTCTTTGGGCTTCTGTGAAGATAAAATGTTTTTGAATGCAAATGTGAGTTATTAAGACTCTTGCTTGCAAGGAAAAAAACCTCACTCAAGGGATATGTTATGGAATACAAAGGTGAGTATATCAGCATTTGCCGTATAATAAACCCTTTCAAAACTTAGTGGCTTAAAACAACCTTTTGGACTGGATTCATCTTAGTGGCGCTTTTCTTTGTGTTGGATAGACTTATCCACACATCTGCTCTCAGCTGCTGGTCAGCTAGGCAGGGCTGCTTCTGGGTTGGCGGGTTGTCAGCCAGGATGATGGGGAGGCTGGGCCACGTGTCTCGCATCACACACCAGGCTAGCCCAGGCTTGTTCATATGGAGGCCGCAGGCTTCCAAGAACAACAAGAGGTCTCTTTGGGTCACATTTGCTGCATGTCCCATGGCCAAAACATCCCAGATTCAGGAAGTGGAGAAAAGGGTTTCACCTTTTTGTGGAGAGGAGCTCCAAAGTCACATTGCAAGGGAATGGAAACAGAGAGAGGATGATATGTGGCTATTTTGAAGTCTAAGATTGTGAATATAGCTAGGTTTCAGGAATGGACAGAAGCCCAAATGCTGTTAGGTCTGCCCCTGTCACTGGCCTTGCTCCTTTGTTGCTTCTGTTTCAGTCTTCTCCGTCTTCAGACCAGCTTCCTCTACTTTGCTGGCCTCTATGGTAAAAACATGACTGCTGACAGCTTTTGGGATCAAATGGGACAGATCCAGACACTCCCAAATTGACTCTTTCTTTCTCTGTCGGGAAGATTCCCTTGGAGGAGTGAATCTAGAAGGGAATCTGGTTAGTTTGCTAGAAAGGTGTTCACATGGATCTATGAACTATGCTGGGGTCGGTGGGCTGGGTGTTTTAGAAGATGGAGGATTACAGAAGATGAGGCATTTAAGGTGTAACCTTGTGATGGTTGGTTGGTAGGGAGAGAGAGAGTGCGAAGGAGGGGCAGGGGGCAGTGCCCCAGAAAATGGCAGATAGGGAGGGGTGGCTAGACATATATGTTGTAAAGCTCCATCACACTGAGTTTTATAAATAATGGAGTAGCTTCAGGGAACTTTGAGTAGTGACTGGGACCTTGGAGGAAGAGGGGTATAAACTATTTTTATTTGAAACACTTCTGATACCAAATGTGTGTGTTTTTTTCCGACAGCAACCAATTCTTCCACTCTCCAGACACCAACTGGGTGTCATTCCATTCCATTCCATTCCATTCAATTCAGCTCCATTCCATACCATTTAATTTAATTCAAACCAAAGAAAACACTACCTGGATTTAGCGTTACATCTGTACCACACGTTAAGGACTCAGTCCTGCAAGACTGCCCCTACTTCAGATGCCGGTTGCAAGTCCCAGATTGTCACCTGTATTTCTGAGCAACCAGCTATAAATTTGGGGGTTCCTACAACTCCCTTCTCAGGTTCAGTAATTTGCTAGGATGACTCACAGAACTCAGGAAATTTTCTCACTTAAAATTACCAGTTTATTATTAAAAATTAAAAGCACAGAGTATTCCAGAATACTTTGAAGAGCTGAAACTTCAGTTGTAGAAATAAGTAATATATCCTCTCAAAATAAGTGGAAGAAAAGACTCATGTAATGAGGAGGGAGAGAGAGCAGAGCTACTGTCTGAGGCACAGGTTGTCAGGACAGGGGCTGATGTTGCAGGCTGCTGTTTGGTCCAATAGTAGAGAGCCCATTATCCACCTTGGAAAGCAACCGGGACCCATCCTTACTGGTGTTTCTTGGAGATGATCATCATCTTTTTCTCCCCTTCTCTCCTTCCACCTTCCGTTAGTGTCTCTTGTTCTATGTGTATGTGTTTTGTAACAAATTACCTTACCAATTTGGCACCTTTTCTGGTCTAGATTAGTTTCTGTTCCATTCAACATTATTTACCCTTCTTTTTAAACCTTCTGCTAATAGTTTGCTAAACCATTGTCTGGCATTTCTATATTTACATCCAGGAGAGTGTTTATGCAACATCACTTCCAATGTTTCTGTTTTCACCTTCGTCTTTTGTTAAACATAGTATTTATAACATTTGTAATTTGGGGGAGTGGCAGGAATGACCACATGTAGGTACACAACAGGGAATTAATATTTAGAGAACGAGATTGCAATCAAATATTTTTTTTCCAAAGGATAAGTGTCCTCAGTCAGTTTTTCTTCCTTTTGGATTAGACTGTCATTGCCCCCTGAACATGAATATTCCACTTGACACATGTTATGTCTCATTTTTTCTTTTACTTGTACCAAGTCCATATTTACTTTCTTTTGAAAAAATTCTAGGAATTATATGATCAGGAATATTTCTTTAGTAAGGTTAGTAAATTCAAAATAGATAATCAGGGCAAAGAAAAAAAATGAAAACACACCAACTATTAACTATTTAATGTAATTGTTTTAATTTTACTTACTGAGATTCTTAGAAGCCAAGGCAAAAAGGGAAACCTAGTAAGCTACATAGGCCTTGTGATCTGAATAGAAATCTTTCCAGTTCTTCAGGTAGATTCTTTACAGCATACGAAACATAATGAAAGTGACCTTGCCAGCAGCCTGTATGAAGAAATAGCCACAAATGTGTGACTGTTTCTTACAATGACCTTCAGTAGATGTTCTTGGTATAGCATCCGAGCACAATCCAGTAAAATCAATTTATTTTTCTTGTAACAACTCTGAATACTCTCTACCATTTCCTGACCCTAAAGATTCTTCCCACTTCATGTCAAAGTCTTTGTGAATTGAATATTGCACACATAGAACTCTTTTTTTCCAGACAAATGTGTATACCAAGTTATGGTTTTGGTTGATTTAGATCATGAGTCATGATCATGATTTTAGATTGTGTTTCATGGGAATTTTTAGTTTTTTCTCTTTGGAGTCCTATTGGGAAAATTAATAGGTGTTGATTTTGTGCTGGAGGAAGTTGTAGTTAATTATCTCATGCCCCCTCTTCTTTACCTTATCCCTGAGAGTCCAGACTGATTAACAGTCAGGTTTCCTGTAGTTAGGATCTGAGGGTGGGACAGGACTCTGCTGCTCAAAACTCTGAGTGAAGAACTCTCCCTTGGGGTTGGGAGTGTCCCTCTGACCATGGGGGTGGGGGGGGGGGGTAGTGGGAGGGACTTGCAGTTCCAGACACACTTGCCAAACCACAGAGATTGCAGGCCTGCCGCCCTTCCATTATTATCATCGTTATTTAACGTTTTTCAAAGGTCAGAGCCAAAATAAATGGTCTGCCAGCCAAGGGAGCGACACTAGCCTTTACCACAGGCGTTGGAAGCCCCTTTGGTATTTAGTAGCAGTGACGTGGTCATATTCTTGTCTGATTCCATTAATCAGGCCAGGCTTCTGCCTCTTGCTGTCTTTTCACAACTTTTTCTTTCTTTTTTTTTTTTTTTTGCATTCTTTCTCCTCTCCTCCCCCATCCCAATAATAGTTACCTTGATATGTATTTGCTGCCCTTTCTTTTTCTTTTTTTGGAATTTAAACAATGAGAGGGATTGAATTAATTGTGCCAATGAGAGATAAAAGTATGCAGGGAAGGCTTTTGGGAGCTCCTGAATTTTGGAGCTGTTCTACCCCTTAAATTCTGCTCCCCTTGGGAATAAAGAATAATATTGTGGTCAAAAGCATGGAGCCAAGACTGAGTTCAAATCCTGCCTCTGTCACTTACTAGCTGAATGATATTGGGCAATTTACTTGACCTCTATGCTTCAATTTCTTTATTATAGAATGCATCTAGTAATAAAAACCTCCCTCATGGATTAGAAATTTATAGTACATGGAAAGTGCTTAGAACAGTGCCTGTTGAATGTGTTAGCTTCTATTGTTATGGTTAGGCTGCAGAAATCATACCAAAATGTTAGTGTTAGTTATATTGAGATCACTCAGGGTTGTGGTTGTTTGGGAGGGAGGCATTTGGGATTGTATTTGGAGATGGATATGGGAGAGCCCTCAAACTTCAAATCATCCAGCAAGGTGGGTGTTTTTCTTTTTTTTCTTTTCTTTAAACCTGGGGACAAAATGAACTTGTGAGGACTCAGAAATGTCTGCATCCTTGGGCCCATGGTCAGCTTCATTGTTTATTCTGCCAGAAAGGTGTTCAGTTCAGGAGTGTGTATATTCTTCTCTGCTCACTAGGGCCAGGGTCTAGGCTCAGCCTCTGTGTCCAGAGGCAGGGGGACAAGGTGGCCTGGTGGACTGTGGAGGCAGACCTACCTGGCTCTGAATCTTAGTGAGGTTAGTTTACTGACCTTTTGGAGCCTCAATTTCCTTCTCTATGAAGTAGCAATTATAATTCTGACATTTCAGGGTTATTTTGGGGACTAAATAAGACAGCACATATAAAATACCCTGCATAGTGTCTGGCCTTAGAAGACATTTGACATTTGTTAGCTTCCTTCCCTTCTGATTCTTCCCTGTCCGCTTAACTTACTAAGAAAGCCTCAGCATAGGAAATCATTTAGAAGAGTGTTTTCAAATGGAATGTGCACACAAGTCACTGGGGTCTCTGGTTAAGCTACAGATTCTGATTGAGCAAGTCTGGGGTGGGGTCCGAGTCACGCTTGGAATCAGTCTTCAAGTGACACCAGTGCTGTGTCTGAGGCCCTCACTTAGAGTAGCACAGAGTGTACTGTATTCTCTCCTCCTTTTATATCTCATTATCACTCGTTAGATTCATGCTAGTATTTTAATAGTCTTACCACACACATCTGTACATCCAGGATGATCACTTGAGAAATATCAAAGGTCGGCTATTATCATGTATGTGAGAAGATTACTCCTCCTCACCCAGAACAGGCATTGCTCTAGAAGAAACCGATCATAGACGTTTTCTTAGGATTCCCATACCTGGACCCCAAACGGTTTCACATACAATAGAGTGTTCCTGCCTTGCTGAAGGCCTCCTCTCAGAATCTGGCTCCTTCCGTGACTCAGACTGTAGGTTAGTTAGGTTAGGGAAGTGGTCTTTGTTCCTCTCTTTAGCGTTTGGAGGGAGCTGATCCCAAAACTGTGCTTCTGACCTCACTAAGCACCTCAGATATTTTTAGACCCACATGTGCCAACTACTAGCCTTCTGCAGGCCTCCAACTGCCCTCCCTTGCAGGCCTGGTCCCTCCCAACTGCCCTCCCCTGCTGGCCATCTTCCACCTGTATACATGTTCTTTCCCATGTATACAGGTGGAAGAGTCCACTCCTGTTCTTGTTTTTTTTTCATGATATGCATTTGTGAGTGCTTAATGCAAACTCTTTGATGATTCTACGTTTTAGGAGTAGTTTTTACATTTACTTTTGAGAATCCTGTTCACTCTTGTTTCTTTGTAGTTTCTGATTTTTTTTTAAAACTTTGAGCTCCTTCTTTTTTTCTCTCCTGCATTACTTACTGGAACTTTTCTTCTGCCTGAGCCATTGGGTCAGTTGCATCTGCTGTGCTCATTTAGGGAATGGCTGTCATTGTCCTCAGGCAACTTTTCTTTGAAGTGAAAAATGCAGTTACTGATCTCTGAGTGACTGCTCTTTGTGTTAGGGATGTGAAGAAGAAATAATAGTCTCCTTCTTCTTCCTTTTTTAATTAAAGCAACTGTACTTTTTTTTTTTAACCTTAGAATACTCCAAAATGTCTACGAATTAGAGCTTGGTCATCAGCCATGTTACCAAACAAAGCAAGTCTAAATCCAGTCTCCTCTAGGCTTAACTTACTGCTATTTCATGAAGAGTTTCTCCGACCTGCCTGGGCTCTACCTAATAGGTTTGCCAATTTGGGGAAGAATTTGAAAATACCCCCAGGTAGAAACCCAGGCATTTTAAAAGTTAGGGTGGAAAAGGATTGCAGGGGGAAAAATATTTGAGGCAAAGAAAAGTCAGGGGAGCCATTAACATTTTCTCTTATCTAAGATACTAGAGGCCTGGTGCACAAAATTCGTGCACGGTGGGTGTGTGGGGGGGAAGGAAGTGTCCCTCAGCCCAGCCTGCACCCTCTCCAATCTGGGACCCCTCGAGGGATGTCCGACTGCCTGTTTAGGCCCGATCCCTAAACGGGCAGTCGGACATCCCTCTCACAATCCAGGACTGCTGGCTCCCAACTGCTTGCCTGCCTGCCTTCCTGATTGCCCCTAACCGCTTCTGCCTGCCAGCCTGATCACCCCCTAACCACTCCCATGCCAGCCTGATTGATGTCTAACTGCTCCCCTGCCAGCCTGTTTGCCCCCAACTTCCCTCCTCTGCCGGCCTGGTCACCCCTAACTGCCCTCCCCTGCAGGGTTGATCGCCTCCAACTGCCCTCCCTTGCAGGCCTGGTCTCTCCCAACTGCCCTCCCCTGCTGGCCATCTTGTGGTGGCCATCTTGTGTCCACATAGTGGCAGGATCTTTGACCACATGGGGGCAGCCATATTGTGTGTTGGAGTGATGGTCAATCTGCATATTACTCTTTTATTAGATAGGATAGAGGCCTGGTGCACGGGTGGGGGCCAGCTGGTTTGCCCTGAAGGGTGTCCTGGATCAGGGTGGGGGTTCCCTTGGGGCGTGGGGCAACCTGAGCGAGGGGCCTGTGGTGGTTTGCAGGCTGGCCATGCCCCCTGGCGACCCAAGCAGAGGCCCTGGTATCTGGGATTTATTTACCTTCTACAATTGAAACTTTGTAGCCTGGAGTGGAGCCAAGCCTCCTGCTCGCTCCATGGCCGGCAGCCATTTCTGTTGGGGTTCATGTATCTTCTATAATTGAAACTTTGTAGCCTGGAGTGGAGGCCTGGGCCAGCCAGGGTGTGCGGGAAGCTTTGTTTCTTCCATTGCCAGGGGCAACCCTAGCCTCCCGCTCTTTCCAGCTCCATGGCTGCCGCCATTTCTGTTTGGATTTGTTTACCTTCTATAATTGAAACTTTGTAGCCTTGAGTGGAGGCTTAGGCCGAGAAGGGCAGGTGGAAAGCTTGGCTTCCTCCATTGCCTGGGAAACCCAAGCCTCCCTCCTGCTCTCTGTGGCTGTAGCCATCTTGGTTGGGTTTATTTGCATACTCGCTCTGATTGGCTGGTGGGCAAGGCTGGTGGGCATGGCTTGTGGGTGTAGCAGAGTGATGGTTAATTTGCATATTACTCTTTTATTAGGTAGGATATCAGTCAGGGTCATAATAGACAATAGATGACATACTCAATAATAAAGGACAACTTATTGCATGGGGACTATTTGCAAAGGTGTAGATATAGGGCAAACCCAGGACTAGTAATATCTGAGTTGTTATTGTTCTTGGGCCTTAAGTGATCTTGCAGGGAGGGAACCTTCCAACCTGGATCCACTCCCTGCCAGAGTTCTCTGTTGGGAGAACCCAGTGGGAAGTAGAGCCTCTTGATGTAGTAGTTTATGCTGGGCTGTCACCTGAGGCAGCAGGTGGGTGGACAGCAGATCTGGAGCGCAAATCACACACTGGTTTTCCACTTTCTTTTGAAAGACTTGTTCATCTGAAGACAATATCAATATTGTGAACTTCTTGAGGGAAGACACTTGTCTGAAGGACACTACTAGTATTTAAATGATCGTTGAATGAGTGAATGGGGCTGTTTCTTTTCTTTATTTCTCTTGACTTGCATTTAGAGTGGGCAGCAATAGCTGGATGATACTGTCTTGGTTAGGGTCTGTGTTCTGAATAGCAAGGCTATACCATAGAAGGAGATTAACATTTTCTATCTAGGTAATTATTTTACTTTTAAAAAATATATATATTTTATTGATTTTTCACAGAGAGGAAGGGAGAGGGATAGAGAGCCAGAAATATCGATGAGAGAGAAACATCGACCAGCTGCCTCCTGCACACCCCCTACCGGGGATGTGCCCGCAACCAATGTACATGCCCTTGACCGGAATCGAACCTGGGACCCTTCAGTCCGCAGACTGACGCTCTATCCACCGAGCCAAACCAGTTTCGGCTAATTATTCTACTTTTAACAGTATCATTAGTAAATATGCTAAACAAAGATAGAGTTTACTGTATTAATAGCTTGAGTCTTTTTGTATTACTGTTTAAAAAAATAAATATCCAGTTTTAGTAGGCAATGCTTTCATGAATCTTTAGCCCTTCTTAGTGACTGTTAAATCTAACCCTGTAATTTTCCTCTTACTAGAGCCCCACTGGCCAGCAGATGGGTAAGCTGTTTAATTTGGGAGCCCACTTGACTTTTGGTTCTTCCCCAGGCTACTTCAAGAGAAGAACCACACAAAGGACCAAATTAGCCTCATGAGCTGTCTTGAGGAGCTTTAAAAGAACATTTATGAATAATGCCAGGTTTCTCCTAACTGTCCAGAGGGCAGAAGTCAAAATAGAAATGAGTTTATTGGCTACAAATTTTGGAAAAGTTTCTCATGCAGTCAAATTATCTTTCCTAATGATTCTCCTACGTTAGTAATTTGTGGGAAGGGAGAGAGCTAAATGTTGTAAGTGAGTAGTTTGGAGGTTCCTGAAGCACTCAGGTATAAGAGCAGAAGAAAATACATGGGTGGGGAAGGGAGTGAATCCCTTCTTGGTTAGAGCTTTGCTGTTCTTGCTTGAGGGTTCTCAGGTTGTGTGTGTGTATGTGGGTGAGTGTGTGTGTGTAGTGTGTGTGTGTGTGGTGGGGAGATAGGAAAACTGGGTGAGTCTCAGAGAAGAAGATAATATCCTCTGCTAAATAGAATTGGATCCTAGAATTTGATTCAGTCTGTCCTTGAAGTTAACTTTCAATAGGCTTCTGTCCATACTTCTGTTAATGTGTTTTGTTTTTAAAACATATTTTTATGGATTTCAGAGAGGAAGGGTGAGAGCGAGAGAGAGAAACATCAATGATGAGAGAGACTCATTGATCATCTGCCTCCTGCACGCCTCCCACTGTGGATCGAGCCCGCAGCCTGGGCATGTGCCCTGACTGTTAATCAACTGTGACCTTCCGGTTCACAGGTCCATGCTCAACCATTGAGTCATGCTGGCTGGGCTGTTAATGTGTTTTTGACAGAGCCTTCATATTCTCATGAACTCTTGATATTTTACATAATTTAATTTTGTGTGGAGTGTTGACTTAGTGCCTCTGCAAATCACTCTGCCTGATTACAACTCTATTCCCAGTGTCCCCAAAGACAGAAAAGACATGGCAGGCTCACACGTCTACCTCACCTTACCCAGAATGATAGGCATTCTCTGTTCCCACTTGTACCCCTGCTGCTAAGCTTCCTCCATTAATGGT
Source organism: Cnephaeus nilssonii (assembly GCF_951640355.1). Taxonomy (NCBI): domain Eukaryota; kingdom Metazoa; phylum Chordata; class Mammalia; order Chiroptera; family Vespertilionidae; genus Cnephaeus; species Cnephaeus nilssonii. The sequence continues at coordinate 51,151,396 of NC_137075.1, forward strand.
TCTCTGGGTTCAGGTCATGCCATCTCTATTTAAGGCTATGGGTCTCGCTCTGATGTTTGCTTATTGTCAGAAGCATGCAAGAATTTGAGATAAAACAACACACTTGTTTGTAGTTTCTTTCCACTTCATACGCATTTAGGATTTTACCTTTCTGCTTTTAGTATGGGGGTGAAGGGCTAGGGCCACTTGGGAAGCCAGCCTGTGGGCCTACAGTTGAAGTTTATACACAAGGATGTTCTGTTTGGCCAGCAGGGACCTACCCTGCCCCATTGAGCCTGAAATGCCTTAAATGGAACATACACTCTCCTCATTGCCTCAGGGTCCATTACTTCCTATGGTTGAGTTCCTTCTCCAAGGGGCATCAGAATCTTTTAAGTTCTCTTTCCCTGAACACTTTAAAAAATGGTCCTGCTTGTGGAGGTAATTACTTCATAAGTTACATAAATGTCTAATCACTATGTTGTACACTTGAAACTAATATAACATTGTATGTCAACTGTAATTGAAAAATTAAAAAAAATTTTATAAAAGAAAAAATAATAATTTGACCGCTCCAAAAAAAAAAAAAAAAGGTCCTGTATTCCAGAATAATTATACCTGTTTGTACATTTGGCTGGGGACTTAGCTACTCACTGTGCAAATCAAGTGATTTCCTTGTTCATTATGTAAAAGTAATAAAATTAACAATTGTATGGTGCTTTATTGTTTATGAAGTATTTCTATTTAATTCATTGGGTGTTTTTTTGTATATTATGGATGGGAGGTAATATAGCATGATTAAGAATATGGGCTCTGGAATTAGACAATTTGAGTTTGAATTTGAGCTTTTGGAATTGCTAGTCTAGTCTCAGCTTATAAACCCATTCAGTTTTCTCATCTGTAAAATGAGGTGGCACCTATCTTATAGAATCATTATAAGAAGTATATAATTCACACAAGACAATTAGAATAGTAACTGACTCATAGTTAGTGCTAAGTAAATTTTACCTGCTAAAACTATTATTATTAACTAGAGACCTGGTGCATGAAATTCGTGCACTTGGTGGGGGGGAGGATCCCTCAACCCAGCCTGCGCCCTCTTGCAGTCTGGGAGCCCTCGGGGGATGTCCAACTGCCAGCTTAGGGAGGCTCCTGCAACTGCCGCTATATTCGCCAGCCATGAACCTGGCTTCTGGCTGAGCTGTGCTCCCCCTGTGGGAGTGCACTGACCACCAGGGAGCAGCTCCTAAGTTGAGTGGGATTGGGCCGAAACTGGCTGACATCCCCCGAGGGGTCCCGGATTGCGAGAGGGTGCAGGCCAGGCAGAGGGACCCCACCGGTGCACAGTTGGGGCTGGGGAGGGACGCAGGAGGTTGGCCAGCCGGGGAGGGACCGTGGGAGGACTCCAGGGCATGTCTGGCCCATCTCGCTCAGTCCCAAAGGGCTGGACCCCAGCAGCAAGCTAACCTACCGGTTGGAGTGTCTGCCTCCTGGTGGTCAGTGCACATCATAGTGACTGGACGACTGGTTGACTATCTGCCCCCTGATGGTCAGTGCACATCATAGCGAGAGGTTGAGTGGCCTTAGCATATCATTAGCATATTATGCTTTGATTGGTTGAACGGCCGACTGGATGACTGGACACTTAGCATATTGGGCTTTTATTATATAGGATAGTACATGAAGAAATGGAAACTTGAAAAAATTAAGCAATGTATTTAAGGTAACACAACTATTTGGACTTTAACCAAGATTTAGAAGCACTGGGTACTGGTTTCTTTTCTCTGTATTTACTGCTGAATTCTTCATGCATTCTCGGGGGACTGGAAAACGAGTCGTTGTTCTTTTTCCAACTTCCGTATTTTCACTTTGTTTCCTCAAACTTAGGACTCGTGGACTATTGTCTGTCCACTCATGAGCTCTGTCTGTCAGAATTTACCATGAGAGGTAGTAAGGCATAGGGATGTCTACAGCCCTGCAGGTGGTGGGGACTTGACAGAGATGTTGGGGACTTTGGGGCCCTCTGAATTCTTCCTGCATAGATAGTCTGAAAAATTAACCTCCTATTTCTATTAAAGTATTCAGTTATTGCCATACATCAAGAAATTAAAAAAACACAGTGAGAATATGTTACTTCTTAATGCTTTAGTTTTTTTTCCTCTTAAGAGGGAGAATACTTATGGAAAAAAAGGTGATATCATCTCATTTGTTGGGGAAAAGTAATTGAAGTCCAGTGTGAAAAGAATACCGGCTTCGGAGTCAGGCAGATGGGGCTCAATTGCTAGCTCCTCCATTTTCTGTTATATTTCCAAGTTCCATTGTCCTCATCTGTATAATGAGGATAAGCAGAGGGTTGTTTGGAGGCTCAAGAAGATAATGCTCACAAAAGAGATAAAGAGTATGTAAGCGTGGCTGTCATTGTGGTTGTGTGGTGATGACTTTTCACACTGGTCCAGGGTCACCCTTAGGTGGGAACCCAGGTCTGGTCATTCCTCATTGAATGCTGTACAAACTTCTTCACTGGGGTTGTTTCTTTACATTTTAAAATCCAAGTGTTTTAACCTTTTGATTATTAATTTATCTTTAATATGCCTATATAGAGAGGCTCTGTATTCAGCTGGCCACATGTAATGCCCATTATGTCAAAATCCCAAATTTACCTTGTTTCATGAGGCAGAGTTAATGTTAGTGAATCCACATGACCAACAAGGAATATAACACAGAATCTGTCAAGTGGTGTTTGGGCAGCTTTCTCAGAAAGCAAAAGCAGCATGTAGATACTGAATTACCATGTGCTCAGCATTGTGTGAAGTAGGGGATACAAAAGAAACACCTTCTTTATTTGTCTCTTACAGGACTGACAGTGTTTTTGGGCAAACTGATGTGATTAAAACCTAACATGATTAAAGAACAATAATAAACGCTATTTGATCCAGTCATGTTAGTTAAGTGGGTTCTGATCTGGGCACTGCATGGGCTCATAGACTGGTGGATCAAGAGACAAGAACACCCACACTTAAAGCTGGTTTGATAAATGAGAATAAGGTTTATACAGGGTGCATAAGAGAGATTATGTGGTGTGTGTGTGCATTTGGGTGGTGCTTGAGTTGATCCTGATGACTAGTGGAGGATGCTGGACAGAGGAATACTGAACGAGGATGACAGACAATCACATTTTAAAAGTCACTGAGACATGAGAGAACTTGGTGATGATGAAGAACAGCATTTGCTCAGTATTCCTGATGGCCTCAGCTTAGGGGTTTACGGGTTTAGTGGTGGGAGAGCGGGCTGGAGAAATGAGCAAGGGATAAGTCATTGAAGACCTTGTGTACCGTGCTGAGAAGTCTGAGCATGAAGGCATTGGCAACCAAGCAGGCCAGAGATGATCATAGCAATGTTTCAGAATGACCACTCTAAGAGGATCTTCCAGCAAAACAGGTGAGAAACAGGGCCTGAATCAATTCTTAGAAGAAAGAGAAAATGAATAAATATAGAATAGTAGGGTGAGTAAGTAGGTGTATTCACTGTAAGCATTGTAGGAGTTTAGAGAAAGAGATGCCATAGTGGGAACAATATTTGAGGAATACTCCGATGGAGGCAGATTTGAGTGCCAGCCCAGTGACTTGCCTATAGTAGATAGCCAAGTACAGGATATTGAATGGCAGTAAGATTTATATGCGAGAAAGATATAATGTGTGAAATGGTCAAGGAGACAAATCTAACTGGAAAAGAGTGGTACATATAACTAGTATACACATTGGCTGTATATTTTAGGAAGACTTTGAAATGCCAGGTTAAGGAGTTTAAACTTAATCAATAGGAAGCCATTGAAGATTCTTAAACAGATATTTTGATATTTTAAGGTTGGATTAGAAATGTGTTCATATTTTGGGCCTCTTCATCATGGTTGAAGACGTGTTTGGTGAAATGACGCTAATTCTGATTCTTAATGTTTAATGGAAATGCCACAGAGACAGAATTAATTTGGATTGGGAAATAAAGTCAGATGACCCCACTTTGGCTGTGGGGAGACTGTGGAATAGTTCATTTTCAGGAAACAAAGGGCACTGAGGCAGAAATGAATCAGTGCCGATATGAGATTTTTGATGATACCAGTCTAGAGAGGGATGGAACAAATAGAAAGATGGGAGAAAGTGCTTGCCCTGTGGAGTCTTTTAAGGGTAGTAAATACATGGCACGCATAGTCATTATCTCATTCCATCCCATAGCAGGCATAATCTATCTTGGTATGTTTTCCTATTGAGTTCAATGGCAGTCTTGGAGTTTGTGTTAACACAGTGCTCCAGGCATCTACTATCAATTGCTCACAGTTGGCACTGGAATTCAAACCTATCTGTCATGTCTATAATAAGAAATGAATGATATGCCCTGGCTGGTGCGGCTCAATTGATTGAGAGGTTGCTGGTTTGATTCCTGGTCAGGGCACATATCTGGGGTTGTGGGCTCAATCCCCAGTAGGGGCTGTGCAGGAGGCAGCCAATCAGTGTTTCTCTCTCATTGATGTTTCTCCCTCCCCCTTTCCATTCCTGTCTCTTGGAAATAAATTAAAATTTTAAAAAAGCAACGAATGAGAAATAGATTATGATTGTACTCATGATGCAAATCAATTTTTATTTTTCCAGGTGGAACTTGCGGAAATCTGCGCCAAGAGTGAGCGGTATATTGGCACCGAAGGAGGAGGGATGGACCAGTCCATATCATTTCTTGCAGAAGAAGGAACTGTAGGTGGCATTGAGCTATTTGGAAATATCATCTAGGGAAAGTTCACACAGAGAGGAAGGTTATGAGATCCCTAGCATGCTCGATTTTGGCAGTCTATTCTATTAGACTCTATTGTAGCATGGTTTTCTCCTCTCCTTTGTAATTCAAGGCTACCACCAGTTCACCTATTCTGTTTCATGTTGATCACCTTTCCCTTAAGCTTCCAGAATCACCCCTCAAGTCTGTTTTTCTCTTGTGTTTAGTTTTTTTTCTTCCTCCTAATTCATTGTTAGGATGATTTCTCAATTCCCTAGTTGTTGAGACCTCTTTTCCCTCTCTTGTCCTAAATCACTTCATCTCATGGCATTTCCTAATCTCTTGTTGGTTTTAAACCCAAATGTTAGTTTTCTTACCACATATATTCACAACCCCTCTTTTTATAATTTACTCTTTGGTATCATTTTTCTCTGTCAACATTTTTGGGGTTTCAGTGGTGGGGAAAAGAATGTTGACAGTAAGCCAGGAATGAATTCCTTAGCTAGATACCACTTCCCCTTGGCTATCAACTCCCTTAGGCAGAGTAGAAGTTTTGGGTTGTTGGTCATAAAGTTCCCATTTCCAAAGTAGAAGCAGACATTTCTTTAAAATATTTTCTTAGTTTTTCATCAGATTCCTACAGGCTTGGCTATTTTCCCAGAATACCTGGATTTTTTCTTATTAAGAATATTTGTTATTGATTCCTCTAAGCCAAAGACATGAGGCATGAGGAAATTTGATTTAATGCTAAGAAAATACTCTGGGTGTTTTGGATGAGACCTGACAAGCAGACATGATGGCACGAGTCCTGATGTTAATGTAAGTTAGATGTAGATCTGAACAAAGTACCAATTCTTTGGGCTTGCAAAGCACTTTACAATCTGACCCCTGCTTTACCCCTCCTATCTACCCTTTCAATTCCCAAAGCTCTATTAACACCTCATGGTGTTTTCCCACCTCTGAACTTGCTTATGCTTTTCCCTCACCTTGACATCCTATTTGGGTAAAGACACCCTCTGCCTGTCCTATTCTTGCTCATCCTCTAAGACTCATTTTAGATTTTCCTTTTTTTTTCAAGGGAGCCCACACTAGGCTATATCTGATCAGGTGTTTTGAGTATGTGTCTGTACAGCACCCTGCCCTTTACTACCATTGTATCACAATCTGGAAATGTACTTGTCTACTTGACTGCCTTTCCCACTAGGTTGTAAGCTCTATGAGGGCAGGGACAGTGTCTGTCTTGTTCACTGTTGTAACTTTAATGCCTAGTACAGTAACTGGAAGTCAACAAATAATTCTTGAATGGTAAATGCATTTTTAGGAAAAAAATTTACTAAGATAAATAAGTACATAAATGGTTAAACATTTTCTGAAATTTTCTTCCAATAGGCCAAGTTGATAGAATTTAGCCCTCTGAGGGCAACTGATGTGAAACTCCCCAGTGGAGCAGTGTTTGTGATTGCCAACAGTTGTGTGGAAATGAATAAGGCAGCCACCTCCCATTTCAACATCAGGGTGATGGAGTGTCGGCTGGCTGCAAAGGTATGAACTTGGCAAACTATTGACACTTAAAGTAAGCTTTCTCTGGTTCTTTTTCTCTTTGTTCCCTATTACTTTGTCTCTTTACCTAAAATTAGGGAAACATTCTGACTGCAGCAACATTCTAACTCAAGGACAATGGGTTTAGAGCAATCTTTCAAATTCAGGAGATAAATAAACCTATAGGTGTGCCCTGCAACCTCTAGCTATTGAGAAATATATGAACTTCACAGTTGAGTCTTTTAGAGTGGGACTGGGGAAAAGAGGACAGCTTATGTATGTGAAGCACAGGCCATGGATTCCGTTTTTGTGTGGAGAAAGCTAGTTGGAGGTGATTGATGGGAAGTGACCATAGCTGATTTTGTTTCCAGAACAAAAGTGATGGCAGCCTCAATCCTTGGTCCTCTTACATGTACCATTTTGTATTGGGCCATCACTGGTTACTCTAAAAATATAGGCTTGGTGCAACCCTCCCTGTGCCCAGAATACTTCTACATGTCTACTGGGGAAACACAAACCATAAGGGAGTCCTGCCAGTTCGTTGTTCCACGTTTTAGAAGACCCTTGCCAGTCCAGCCTTAAATCTACTTACGAAATATTCATTGAATATTTGTTGATTAACAAAAGGATCCAGAACATAAGACTAGAGAGAGTAAAGAGTTAAAGTTATGAGGATAAAAAATCCCTTTGTAAATTATATAAATTTCTAACCACTATTCTGTACACCTGAAATGAACATAAAATAATACTGAATGCCAACTGCAATTGAAAAAAAAAGAGAAAAAGATAAATAGGAGATGATTAGTATGTGATCAGGTGGTATATAACCAGGTGCTCCAAAAAGTGACACAAATTAAATGTTATGGAGGATCCAGCAAAGCTCATGATGTGACTAAAAAGTGAAGAGAACTGAGGCTGGGAGCTGGGTAGTGGAATCTGGGTCAGGAGCTCCACTGTGCTTTCTCCTAATCATTCTTCAAACAGCAGTTAGAATGATGGTTTAGAAATTTAAATCTGATCAGGTAATTCCCCGGCTTAGCACCTTTCAAAGCTTTGCATTTCATTGGAATAAAATCAAGTCCTCATCACCACCTGGAGTGCCCTGCAGGATCCAAGGCCTGTGTACCTCATCTTCTTCCTCTCTCAGCACCCCTACTCCATTGCACTCTAAGCCTGAGCGACTTTGCACATGCCCAGAACACTCCTCCTCCAGCCCTCTTTGTCCCTCAGGGAAGCCTTCCTTGACTTCCTTATTCCCAGACTAAGGTAGGGCTCCTTTTGAATTTGACATCTCAGTAACAATACTGTCACAACTGTTTAATGTCTGTCTCCTTTTTCTGACTTGATTTTACCTGAAAAACAAGACTGTGTCCATCTTATATCCCTAACGCCTGGCATAGTGCTTAGGCTAAAGTAGGCACAGGGTAAACATCCTATATAATAAGAGCCTAATATGCTAAGTGTCCGGTCATCCAGTCGGCCATTCAACCAATCAAAGCGTAATATTCTAATGATATGCTAAGGCCACTCAACCGCTCGCTATGAAATGCACTGACCACCAGGGAGCAGACTCTCCGACCGGTAGGTTAGCTTGCTGCTAGGGTCTGGCCAATCAAGACTGAGCGAGACAGGCCGGACATGCCCTGGAGCCCTCCCGCAGTCCTTCCCTCGCTGGCCAACCTCCCGCGTTCCTCTCCAGCCCTGATCGTGCACTGGTGGGGTCCCTCTGCCTGGCCTGCGCCCTCTCACAATCTGGGACCCCTTGGGGGATATCTGAGAGCTGGTTTCGGCCCGATCCTGCAGGCCAGGCTGAGGGACCCTACTGGTGCATGAATTCATGCACCAGGCCTCTAGTTTGTTAAATAAATGAGTGACTACTGCCTGTGTGCCTGCCCTGTCATGTTTATTTTGCTCAATTTTACACTTTTTTACAAGTGCATATTGTATGCCCAGCACTGGGCTAACTACTATGGAAATGTATAGGGGAACTACAGTTCCCCCTTTTAATTGACTTACCCCTTCACCTTTACTCCCACCCCCTAAAGTTGTGAGGATGAGGAGAGTAGAGATATGATGAACCAGAAAAAATAAGAGCATTTTTTTTTTCCTGGAAAGTTTTGGGGTTAAACATTTTTTAAAATCATTATTTAAATTTTAAAAATTTTGAATTTACTCATTCAGATAATTTCTAAAAATTATATAAAAAACAAATGTTTCAATATGAGACATGTACAATATTTAATCAGCATATATATGAGATGAAGTAGTATGGAAAACTTCAATATCAAGGCTTTAGTGTTAGTGGCCTTTTTTGTTGTTTAGGACAAGCTTCCTCTTTCAGGAGATGGAAGAAACTAGTGTGTTATTTGTTTGAGTGCTTATTCTTGTTGATTTCTGATTTTGAGGTCGATGAGTAAGTGTTGCCTTCCTGAGGAGACCTCAGACATACACAACATTGTTTTCAGAGTTTATCACGAAATTACATATCCTCTACAAGATCCATACGTGAGCTAAAACAGAGATGAGACATGTGAAATGGATTCATGTTGTGACTACTCTCTTCCAAAGATTCAACAAGAAAGTGAGGAATAAAATTTTGAGACTGAATCTCTGTAGTGAAAGTTGTCAGGAGGGGAAGAATGCCTTTTTGGAGTTAGCTACAAAAAGCACATCTCTTTTGAAAGCAGCAGCTGAAAACCTTACTTCCCTGGAGAACCACCTGTTCTGGAGGATGCCTTCTGAGTGTGACTGCACAACTCCATACGTGTTTTAAAGGGACTCTGGTTAGCAAAATTGGCATCTGATTTTTTTTTTTGCCACATATTCCTCACAGTTAGTATAGATAAACATTGTTTTAAATACTCTGAATTTTTCTCTTTTTTAAAATATGGAAGAAAGGAAAGTGACTTTATTAAGATGGAGAATGTTTTCTAAATCATGTTGCTGCAGATCACTAGAATCCAAGGTTACACGTAAAAGGGAAATTTAAGATAAAATTGCTGATATGGGCTACATACATAGCTATTGATGTTAAGATTATGTTTTTGCCTACGAATATGAGCTAGAATTCTGCTAAACATATTGTCCTTACAATATGGTTCCATTTTTCCATTTTCAGTAACATGTGAGTGAATATAATTTTTGTTTGGAAATGGTCTCATTGAATCAGGAAATAAAATCTCATGTTAAAAAGGTAAACAAGCTTGTTTTAATCTGCACAAACTTTTTGTTTTCAGACAATAAAATGAGGTGTCAGTGGAGAAATTATTAATCAGGATAATTTTGAAAATGAGACTGATTAGATAAAGCTCTACATGCCAAAATTGTACTGATTAATATTTTTCTCCTCCTGTCTCTCTAAACCCCTATTTTGAAAATGAGTACCTTTTGTATCTTAGTACAGGGAAGTACTAAATCAATAAACATGAGTTTTCTTTGTTTTACTTTAATATTGATAGTTTCTACTATTTTTAAAAATTTATTTAAGTTTAGTTAATATACAATATTATATTAGTTACTTTAGTCTCAGGTGTATAATAAATATAGTGATTTGACATTTTTATATTTTATAATGTGCTTACCCAACTAATTCTAGTAATCATCTGTCACTGTGCAAACTTACCACAATGTTATTGAGCATATTCCCCTCCACCCTTTTCTTCCATCCTTTAACCCCTCCTTTCTGGTAACCATCCCTTTGGTCTCTGTCTTCTGTTCTTAAGATTCCTTTCTCTCTCTCTCTCCTTCCCCCGTCTCTCTTTCCAGCAGCTTCCAAAAACTAATTGATGTAGATTCATTAAAAATCAGAGTCATGTAAGCCATTGAACTAAAATTAAAAACATTTCAAAGCAAACTCAATAGAGATTTATAATTATTACTTGCGTAAATGATACTTTTAAGTGAAGCACATTTTCATGTTCTTAAATTAACAAAGTGGCCAGAAATCTTTAATGAGCACAGAGTTTTTCATATTTTACATGTATTCAGTGGCTTAAAAATTTTCCAGAAATGTTTTATGTCTATAAAAAAGAGAGTAGGCCTTAATTATATTGAGGGGTAAAATGTGTGATGCCAATAATAAATATTATGGGAAATAAAAAAGGGAAGAGAAATTTTACTATTGCTTTTTGCATACCCTGTAATCCTTGTGGCAACATGTGAAGCAATGGAGGAGAGAGTTTCATGTGGTCCTTTGACACTTTAAGGGAAATTCACAGCATGATTCTTTACAGAGCCTGTTTGGTCAGGGGCCACCACACACCCAGTTTTTTAGTTCCTGCCACTTAGTGGTCAATATGGAACTTATTCTCTGTCTGGTGAAAGAATGAGGAGAAGTGGGCATAATATTTTCAGGGCTTTGGCAGTTTCCTTGAATTTGAATGAGAAAAAACCTAATACCCGAGAATGTGGCCGGTTTCACTGAGACTGTTGATTCAGTCGAGCGCACTCTGCCAAGACTCTAGTGTGGAGTTTTCCTAGAATGGCGAGTCCAGGCTGTAGGGCAGAGGATGCACACTTTGGGGAACAGGGTGGATGCGTGTAGTGGAACCACGTTGTGGCAGAGCCTTCAGTACTGTGCTAAGGGCCACACAAGCTTGGTCCTGGGAGCAGCGGGAGCCACTAATGTCGTTAGCAAGGTATTTTAGAAATGTTAGTCTGGCAGCAGGGTCTTTGCCTTGGTTGAAGAGAAGTGGGTCTTAAAGTGTCAGTGAGGATGGAATAAAAAGGCTCTCTGATTGGGTGTCTGTCTTCCTTTTGGCATAAACACCATTGTTTAGAGGCAGTATCCCCTGACCACCCTCCCCACTTCCATTGTGTTAAATGACCTTTTATATGCTCTGACCACATTCTGTGTTTTTCTATTATAGCAGCTTATCACAATTGGATTAAATTCTTCACTGTGTAATTGTTAAACATCTGTCTCCTTGGGTAGACTGAGCTCTGTAAGGTCAGGAGCCATGAGTGCCTTATTCACTGCTGTCTGTCCAGGACCTGCAAAGTAGTAGGTGCTTAGTAACACTCATTGCCTGCAGATGCACAGGAGTGAAGGCAAAGTGTTGAGTCAATAAGGCTGCCATCTTAAGCTGAGATGATGGATGGAAAGCATAGGGCTGCCACTGATAGGTTTGGAGAAGATAGGATGGAAGGTGACTGGAAAGTGGAAGGATATGAAATTTCCTCATGGAATTTTCTTATGAGTGGCTAGAAATTTGAGCTTGGGATGTATCTCTCGGCTAGGGCTAGAGCCTTTAGATATATTTATTTTGAGATAATAGTTGAAACCAAGAGCTTAGTTCAGATTGCTGAGGGAGAGAGCGTGGCAAGATCAGATCAGAAGGCCAGGGGCTGAACTTTGGAGGCAGCTTCAGTTAAATAATGAGAAAACTGAGTCATGGATGAAGATGGTATTGGGACCAGAGAGGGGAGAGGGATACCAGGAAAATTCACTGTTACAGAAGCCAATAAATAGGGAATGTGAAGAAGGTAGATAATGCTGAGTGCCAGAAGTCACCGATTCATCTATATATATAAAACCCTAAGCGACCAGTTGACCCTTTGGTCACTATGATGCGCACTGACCATCAGGAGGAAGATGCTCAACGCAGGAGCTGCCCCCTGGTGGTCATTGTGCTCCCACAGCAGGAGTGCTGCTCAACTGACTGACGGGCGCCAGACGCTGGGCTCAAGGCTGGCGAGTGCAGCTGCAGGGGCGCAAGCCTCTCCTGCCTCCGTGGCAGCACTACCGAGCTGCAGGTATAGTGGGGCTGGGATAAGCAGGAGCGGCAGGGCGCCCAGCCCAGGCCAGGGCTCCTCCCTGGCCTCCTGCTTCACACAATACTACATCCCTTGGGGGATGTCGGACTGCTGGTTTTGGCCAGATCCCACAGGCCAGTGGGCCTCTAGTAAGTGTATAAAAATGCAACTGATTTCTCGATATTTATTTTGTATCCTGCTACTTTACTGAATTCATTTATCAGTTCTAGTAGTGTTTTTGGTGGAATCTTATTTGGATGCCTTTTTTCCCTCTGATTGCTGTGGACTTCCAGTACTATCCTATATAATAAAAAGCTAATATGCAAATCGATCAAAAGGCAGAATGATTGGTTGCTATGATGCTCACTGACCACCAGGGGGCAGATGCTCAACACGGGAACTGCCCTGTGGTGGTCAGTGTGTTCCCACAGGGGGAGTGCTACTCATCCAGAAGCTGGGCTCATGGCTGGCGAGTGCAGTGGCAGTGGCGGGAGCCTCTCCTGCCTCTGTGGCAGCGCTAAGGACCCCTCAGGGATGTCCGCCTGCCGGCTTAGAGGGCACAGGCCCGACTAAGGGATCCCCTCCCCCAAGTGCACAATTGTCGTGCACTGGGCCTCTAGTGTTGAATAAGGGTAGTGAGAACAGACATCTCTGTCTGGTTCCCATTCTTAAGGGAAACACAGTTCTTGGTTTTATTGATCTTTTGTATTGTTTTTTAGACTCTGTTTTCTCCATTTCTGCTCTGATCTTTATGTTTTTCTCCTACTCACTTTGGGCTTTGTTTTTTTCCCCATTGAGTATGATGTTGGCTGTGGGTTTGTCATACATGGCCTTTATTATATTGAGGTATGTTTCCTCTATTCTCACTTTGCTAAGAGTTTTTTTTTTTTGTTTTTTTTTTTACCATAAATGGGTGCTGGTTTTTATCAAATGTCTTTTCTGAATCTATTAATATGATCATGTGGTTTTTATCCTTCATTTTGTTTATGTGGCATATTACATTTATTGATATGCAGATATTATACCAACCTTGCCTCCCCAGAATAAATCACACGTGAGCATTGTGTAAGATCTTTCTATTTATTGCTGGGTCCAGGTTCCTAATATTTTGTTGAGGATTGCAGCATCTATGTTCATCAGGGATACTGGCCCATAATTTTCTTTCTTTTTAGTGCTTTTATCTGGTTTTGGAATTAGGATAATGCTAGCCTTATAGAATGATTTTGGAAGTCTTCCCTTCTCTTGAATTTTAGGGAATAGTGTGAGATGGATAGGTGTCAGTTCGCCTTTTAATGTTTGGTAAAGTTCACCTGTAAAGACATCCAGTCCAGGACTTCTGTTTGTTGGGAGTTTTTTTTTTTTTTTAATTACTGCTTCAATTTCATTGGTTGTAATTTTTATATTCACATTTTCTAATTCTTCCTGATTCAGTTTTGGATGGTTGTATGATTCTAGGAATTTCTCCATTTCATTCAGTTTTCTAATTTGTTGGTATATATTTGTTCTGAATATTTCCTTACAATCCTTTGTATTTCTTCTTTGTGAGTTATTCTCTTTCATTTCTTACTTTATTTGAGTCCTCTCTCTTTTTTTCTTAATAAGTCTGATTAAAGGTTTGTTAGTCTTGTTTAATTTTTCAAAGAACCAGCTCTTGGTTTCATTGATCTTTTGTATTGTTTTTTTAGACTCTATTTTCTTCATTTCTGCTCTGATCTTTATTATTTTTTTCTTCTACTCACTTTGGGCTTTGTTTGCTGTTTGTTTTCTAGTTCCTGTAAGTGTAAAGTTAGATTGTTTATTTGAGAATTTTCTTGTTACAGGTTTGTAATGCTATGAATTTCCCTTTTAAGACTACTTTGCTGTCGTGTCCCATAGATTTTGGGTTGTTGTGTTCTCATTTTTATTTGTTTAAGTTATCTTTTGATTTCTTCCTTGATCTTGTTGTTAACCCATTCATTGTTTAGTACAGTGTTTTTTAGCCCCCATGTCTTTGTGTGTTTTTTAGTTGTTTTTTTTCTTGTGATTGATTTCTAGTTTCATTCTATTATGGTTAGAGAAGATGCTTTATTTAAATGTTCTTAAATTTATTGAGACTTGTTTTGTGTCCTAACATGCAGTCAATCCTAGAAAATGTCTAATGTGCACTTCAAGATAATGTATATTTTGCAGCTTTGGGTTGAAATGCTCTGAAGGTATCAATGAAATCCATCTGATCTAGTGTGTCATTGAAGGCCGCCATCTCCTTGTTGATTTTCTGATTGGAAGATCTATCCATTGATGTCAATGGGACTTTAAAATCCCCCACTCTGACTATATTAGTGTCAATCATCCTTTATGTCCATCATATATTTAGGTGCTCCTATGTTGAGTGCATAAATGTTTACAGGGGTTATATCTTCTTGTTGGATTGCTTCCTTTATCATTACATAGTGTCCTTCTTTATTTCTTATTATAGCCTATGTTTTAAAGTCTATTTGGTCAGATATAAATAATGCTACCTTAGCTTTCCTTTTCATTTGCATGAAATATTCTTTTCCATCATTTTACTTTTAGTCTGTGTGTATCTTTCATTCTGAGGTGGGGATCTTGAAGACAGCATATACATGGGTCTTATCCATTGAGCTACCTTATATCTTTTGATTGGAGCATTTAAGACATTTACATTTAAAATGATTATTGTTAGGTACCTATATATTGCCATTTTTTTAAAGCTATGTTCTTCTATTTTTTTCTCCTCCTCCCCCTCCTTCCTCTCCTTTCCTCCTCCTCCTCCTCCTCCTCCTCCTCCTCCTCCTCCTCCTCCTCCTCCTCCTCCTCCTCCTCCTCCTTCTCCTCCTTCTCCTCCTTCTCCTTTTTTGTTAAAAGTCTCCTCTTCAGATAATTTTCAGTTGTTAATTTAGGGTAATTGTTCTCTAATTTAGTTTTATTTCCAGTTTGGTTCAGGGAGGAGGTGTGAGGAAAATCTACCTACTCTGCTGCCATTTTCAAGTTTTTCTGTTTTTATTATCCTATTTAATCTTCACAGTAGTTTGTGAAGTAGCCATTAAGTGTCCCACTTTACCTGGGAATTTCCCGGCAAGGTATGTTGTGACTTGTTTTAAGTAAGTACATGAGTCCAGGTCTGTCTTTGTCCCTCCTCTTTCCATTGTGCCCCTTTACGCGTGAATGAGCATGATGCTTGAATGCCACAGCTATGCTGTGCTGAGGGTGCAGTGAGGAGATCCGTTATGCACAGTTATGTAGATTTCTTCAGATTGATTCTGTGGCCTGCAAACTAACATAGAGAACACGGACAGTAGGGATGACTAACATTGGGGAGTTCAATGTGGTGAAGGATGTTTATGAGTGGAACATGGACATGGAAGTCACTGGGGGCCAGTTCTATGCAGTTGGAAGGAGATGAGGGGAAGATGAGCCAAGAAAAAGTATGCACAGTACAAACTGCCATGTATGATTCCATTTATTTCAAATTATATGTTTGGAGGTATGTATGAAGCATGCATAAAGAATTGTATAATAGGATGGTCATTAAAATGGCAGTGGGTGGTTATCTCATTGGGTGATTACAGATGATTTATTTTAGGGTTTTGTTGTTATTTTTTACTTTGAATTGTGTGTTCTTTGCAGTTTAATAAAAATGTGTGATTTGTATAACCAGAAACAACAACACAGCTACTTTTGTTGTGTGAAAAATAACTTGTTAAATGAGTTCTTGTTTATAGAAGTAATTCAGAAAGGGATTAGAATTTTTATCCTTTGCTGACCTTGTGAGGAGCTGAGTTGGTACTTTTCCCATTGATTTGCTAATACTGCTAAATGCAATGAAAAAGTCAAAGAGGGGTGGATCTGACAGACAGGCTTTTGAATTAGGGCCCATATCTTAGCTCTCTCCTACTGTACTCTCTTCCTGGAAGTCTCAGTGACTCTCAGACTGAGGGTTTTATCTTCTAACTAGAGGTCCGGTGCACGAAATTCGTGCACGGCGGGGGGAGTGGTATCTCTCAGCCCAACCTGCACCCTCTCCAATCTGGGACCCCTTGGGGGATGTCTGACTGCTGGTTCCCAACTACTCACCTGCCTGCCTTCCTGATTGCTCCTAACCGCTCTGCCTGACAGCCTGATCACCCCCTAACCACTCCCCTGCCAGCCCGATCGATGCTTAACTGCCCTCCCCTGACACCCCGGTCACCCCCAAATGCCCTCCCTTGCATATTCCCTCTTTATTAGGTAGGGTTTTTTCTTTAGCATATTGGACAGTCCTAACTGGTTTGGCTCAGTGGATGGAGCACTGGCCTGCAGATTCAAGGGTCCCAGGTTCGATTCTGGTCAAGGGCATGTACCTTGGTTGGGGGCACCTACCCAGTCGGGAGTTTGCAGGAGGCAGTTGATCGATGTTTCTTTCTCATAGATGTTTCTAGCTCTCTATCCCTTTCCCTTCCTCTCTGTAAAAAATCAATAAAATATATATTATAAAAAAAGAAACATTTAAGATTCCTCCATATCTGCCTGGCTGGTGTGACTCAATGGTTGAGACCCCAGGCTTCCACTGCTGGAGGGGTTCGGGCCCTGGCCAGGCTGAGACCCCAGCCCAAGGCTGCCGCCTCAGCCCAGCCAGATGATACCCCATCTCAGCCTGGCTGTGGATAGCCCAGTGGGTGCCTTCCCTGGCCTGAAGATCTCGCATTGGGGGTGCACTGCGCTGACGGCCTGACATCCCTGCCCCAAACCCCGTGGCCCGCTTTGCCCCAGATCGCGCGTGGCTCGGGGGCAGGTCGCTGCCAGCCTGACACCCCGGCCAAAAGCCCCGTGGCCCGCTTCGCCCCAGATCGCGCATGGCTCGGGGGCGGGTCGCTGCCAGCCTGACACCCAGGCCCCAGGCCCCACGGCCGCTTCGCCCCAGATCGCGCATGGCTCGGGGGCGGGTCGCTGCCAGCCTGACACCCCAGCTCCAGGCCCCACGGCCTGCTTCGCCCCAGATCGTGCGTGGCTCGGGGGCGGGTCGCTGCCAGCCTGACACCCCGGCTCCAGGCCCCTTGGCCCGCTTTGTCCTAGATGGCGCGCGGCTCGGGGGCGACCAGCCGGACACCCCAGACTGCCGCCACTGGGCAGGAATTGCTGTGTGTGGGGCGGGCGCCTCCCAGCTAGACACCCTGGACTGCCACTGCTGGGCAGACTTGGGGACTCAGCCGGGGCTCGGGGATAAGAAGACTGGGCGCTGCCATCTTGTGGCCATGGGTGCCGCCATTTTGTCGCGGAGTGATGGTTAATTTGCATATTACCCTTTTATTAGATAGGATTGCAGTAAAGTGTCTAGTTTGCACCCAGACAACCTGGTAGTGCTAGTGAGGCAATTCCCTTTGGAAGCAGCCCTCAATCAATGATGGGTGAGAGTTAGTGGGTAAATATCTCAGCTTTCTTGCCCATGGGTAGGACACATCTCAGGTTTATACATACAAGTCCAATAGGCCTTACCTCACCTGACTACATCAGTGTACCTCACATTAGCTTCTCTTCCTGTCTTACTTTCCATTTCTCTACCAGCACTTCTTGTTATCACTGACCCCTCATATTCTTGTCTCGGGTCTTCTTCCAAGAGAAACCAACTTAAAACAGGGTCCCAGTACTGTTTATCTGCCTCCACCCAGGACTGTGGACAAAGCACTCACCTGCTTTCTTGTCCTCAGAGCTCAGAACAGGCTCAGGAACCTATTGGAAGTGGTATGTCATATGAGTACTTAATATTTGCAGTGGTGAAAACAAAATGGTGAATGTTGACAAAGAACTGCTTTTTCTTCTCTTCCCATCCTCCTGCTGAGTGAGGAACTTGTGACAAAATGACCCATAGCCCTGAATCATAGACCTGCTTCGCAAATGTTCTGAAGTAGGCCAGTCAACCAAGCCATAAGTGGCAAATTCCTTCATGAAGTTCTGTCTTTGAGCAACAGTGATCTTACCCACCCTCTGCCCTCAACTGCAAGTCATCTTTCTGTTTCCTAAACCAAATTTCAAAGGGCTTAAGCGACTTTTCTATTTTGCTCTGCAATGTAGTGCACATACTCAGTGGCTCATGGCTGTGCAGGCATGTAGTAGATTTGAGGGCATGTGGTAGATTTCATTCTTAAATGAAATTGGCTGTGGACCCTCCAGCTGAGGGCTAAGTGAACCCAAAGGCAAACATTTGGAGTGAATGTGGACCTCTGTATGTTAGTGCTTCTGACTGTGGTAGAAAGGCACATAGGGAGTCTGCCTTTGACAACAACTTGTGGGCAGCAGACTTCTCCCTACACATCTTTGGGCCAATTTCCTGAGATGTAGTGCCTGAGGCAGTGTGACTTGTTCAAGGGGAGGCAAGGAATGGGAACTTGGAGATCATTGTTGACTGAAAGGTTCTTAGGAAGAGCCCACTCTCATTACTTGGGGGCCATTCTTTGATATTTCTCCTCCTCCTCTTGACCACCTCCCCTCCTTCCCCTTCCTTCTTCTTTATCTTTGTCGCCATCTTCTTCTTGGAAGGAATCCATTTATTAAAGTGTTTTTAAATCACTAGAATGTTTACTTCTAACACCAATCTTAGTTTATTTTTCAAAAACCATTTCTAAGACTTGAGTGGTGATTTAAATTCATGAGTAGCACAACATAGATATCAGCCAGACCTCATTGAGAATGTTGCCTTGGGGAAGCAAGAAACAGTTATAATGATGCAGGAGGAATTAATGGGCCAGATTTCCCCAATATGAGTGGGAATGATCCTTGTGATATCTATAGAAAATGAATTTTCTAAGATATGCATGGGAGGATGGGATGTGGAAGAAGATTTTATTTGCATGGAGTTATATTCCTCAGGTTATACTGTCCCATTTCTCCCAAGCCAGTCCTGAAAGAGGGGCAGCTGGGAGTTTAGCAGAACCAGAAACAGGGCCTGTGTCCGGAGTTTTCGTTCCATGTTGCAGCCGGTGTGGTTTAGTATTCAGGCCAGATTACAGTCCATCAGTCCATGTGTGCCATGTGGGTACAGGGGAGAGCATCCCCTTGCAGCAGGAGTCCTGAGAAACAGAGGGAGGGAGGGAGGGAGAGCGAGAGGACTTCTGTGGTTTGGAAGTTTAAATATTCAGGTTTCACTCACTTGCAGTGGTCACTCCATCCTGGCCACTAATTTGTTCCCAGATATGACTTGCAGACAGGTAAGTACCCAGACCTTACTGGGCATGCGTCTCAACTGCCTTTGTCTAGTCCCTTCCCCCATCCATCAGCAGGGAATAGAAGCGGAGAATGTTAAATGCAGCTTTTTGGCAAAGCTGTATAAATGGCATGCCTATACTATCTGGCCTCCCTCTTCTCTCCTTTTCTGTTAAATAAACCAGGTTATTATAATGGCATCAATCGGACCTGGGTTTAATTTCCAAATGTTTCTTTGGGCAAATCACTTACTCTCATTTCTTAAATAGAGTAACAATACCTATCTCACAGAGCTGCCAAAGATTGAAGGAAGTAAAAAAGCATATTTTAAATCATGTAGCACCATATTAGCTGAATTGTTTATCTCAGTTGGATTTGGATCTGTATCTGTAAGAAAGCATCATTCTAGGAGATCATCGACTTCAGCTCTTTTTCTGTATAAAATATATACATTGTATGTTTCTCTTTTGCATTATGTAAGTCTTTATAAATTTTCTGAAATTTTATTTTTGAAACATAGTCCATGAATGAATTAATTAAATGAATGAATGGGTCAATCTGTGGAGGTATCAAATCCAACACTTCTAATACACTAACAAAATGTGCTAAGCAAACAAGGTCAGAAGAAAGGTTTTAGTTTGTGTCTTTGCTTTAAAAACGGCACCAGGTTCTGTGAAATATATGAACAGAAAAACATAATTCTTTTGCCTCTTTTCCTAGTTCTGCCTAAAATCATGAACTCATTTCAAATGTATGAGCCAGAGGTTTAAAAAGAGGATTAACAAATATAAGAACTTAAGTTATTAACAGTCTTCAGAAGTGAGTAGCCCTAAAGAGAGTACAGTGATCTTTTGGTAAACTCTGCTTCCTGTAGAAAAGAAAAAAAATCAAATCATCAGCATAATAGAAGAGTAAATCAGATGCACATTTCCTTGCAGACTAACTTCCCTTTCTTCAACTAGCCTCTTTTTGCTGTTGTGCTGTCTGCACCTGCCCTCCTCAAACCCAGGGACTGAATTTTATAGACCTCAGGATGGAGCTCTTTTCACACTGTTTTGATTGTCACCTGCCTGAAGGGCTCAGTCAGTGGTTTTGGGAAAATGAGGGAAACATATTCTGGATTGGGGTTCCGGTCCGTAGACCTGGTTACAAAGGTTTGGTTTGTACTTAACCCCCTCCAACAGACTGAGGGGGTGCCTCAGGACACAACTGGAAGCCAAACTCCTTTCTTGAGGGTGGAGAAACATGCAGCTCTGCTACTACCAGCAACCTAATGAAATGGTTTTTCATAAGGTCACCAATGAGGTTTTCATTTAAAATCTGGGACTTTATTCCAAACGCCCAGATACTTAAATTCATTAGCCATTTCAAAGAGGCATGTAGTAAACAGGAAGTGCTCTAATGAAATTGGGCATACAGTGTCCACCTCAGGACCCACGTCACGTGAGATTTGACCAGTTTTTTTGGTAGACTTTATAGAGAGTGGTATATTTGAGATGAACTGAATAGGGATGAAAGAACAAAATTATTCAAAGAAATAGCCCTGAGGGAAAGTGGTGACAGGCAAAAGAATCAACAGAAGATTAGTTTTTATTTTTTTAAAGAAAAATACTTAACTACCCTATGAGTGTCACACAAGCATGTTTAATTCCAAACATCTGAACCTAGCAATGGTGGGAAATGTGGATAGGTTGAATGGAAAAAACAAAATAAAACAAAAACAGCTTTAAGTTGAATCTGGGTAATTAAAATAGTACATATTAATTTCTGCAATGAAAACTGACCATTATCTTGGTTTCAACTTGCAGCTCCTGGCTAAGTACAAAAGCTTGCAATGGGATAAAGTGCTGCGGCTGGAGGAGGTGCAGACCAACCTGGGGGTCAGTCTGGAAGAAATGCTGTTGATTATAGAGGATGCTCTTCACCCTGAACCCTATAGCCCCGAGGAGGTCTGCAGGTGTCTGGGAATCAGCCTGCAGCAACTTCAGACCCAAATCCTGAGTCCAAACACTCAGGATGGTGAGTGTGCTGGAGAAAGTAAGAACATGGGTTGTTCCCCCATTCACAGCTGGAAAGTTGACAATTTCCGCAAGGATCTCACTGATTTTGAAGCGTGCTTGAGGGATTTGGAGAATGGGTGTGTTTTGGCAAACTAATTACCTAGATTCTTGGCTTCATTAAATTCATTTTTTCACTCATCAACAGACATTTCCTGGTCTGCTGCATGCCAGGTATTCTGGTGAAGCAAAGGTGAATCATACATTGTCCCTGCCCTCCAGAAGTTCATAATTCCATAAGTGTCTCTTTTTTCATCTTTTTTACCCCTACCTACTTTTCTGATTATTATACTACTTATATAAAAAGGTTTAAGTCTGAACAGTGCTCATGATTGCTGTGGAACAACAC
Organism: Cnephaeus nilssonii; assembly: GCF_951640355.1. Classification (NCBI taxonomy): domain Eukaryota; kingdom Metazoa; phylum Chordata; class Mammalia; order Chiroptera; family Vespertilionidae; genus Cnephaeus; species Cnephaeus nilssonii. Next base: position 51,173,008 of record NC_137075.1, read on the forward strand.
TCGGGAGCACCAGGAAGTCTTCACTGCTTAGGTTGAGACTTGTGGCCCACTGTAGTATGGAAGCTCCTTCTATTTGCATGCTGCTTTCAAGTAATTTTGTTTTTATACTGATAACATCAGATACTGAGAAGAAGACCAGGTAAGGTTGGAGGTATAGGATGGAGCCTTGGAGTGTCTTTTCTTCTTAGAAGTAAAGGTTGTTTATTTGAGGGGAGTCAATGCTGGGGGCAGGGACATCTAGGTAAGATTCTTTAAAAAAAAAAATAATCTCAGAGAGAGAAAAGGAAGGAAAGAAAGAGGAAGGGAGGGGGAGATGAAGGGAGGGAGGGAAGAAAGAGAGAGAGAGAGAGAGAGAGAGAGAGAGAGAGAGAGAGAGAGAGAGAGAAATAGAGAGAGAGGAAACATCAATGTAAGAGAGAAACATCAATAGGTTGCTTCCCACATGCGCTCTGACCGGGCATTGAACCCGCCATCTTCTGGTGTATGGGACAATCCACTGAGCCACACAGGCCAGGGCTCCAGTGGTTTCTTGAGGTAGAGTTGTGAGGGTGGGAGCTTAGCACAATGATCAGCCTCAGCACCCCATTTCCATTCCATTCAGTTCAGTTCTGCAATTGGTTATTGAGTGCCTGCAGTGACTGTCAAGTAATGAAAGGCTGCAACTAGTGACAGCTTTAGGATCAGATAAGGGAATCATTTGAGGACTGGGAGAAGGTTCTGGTTTCCAACACTGTTAGATCCAGTTTAGTTTGATGAACATTTACTGAGTCTCTAGAACTGGGATGAGAAAGCTGGCCTATAGGTTTAATCAGACTTGCCACCTGTTTATGTAAAATAAACTTTTGCCAGAACACAGCCATAATTGGTCCTGGCTGCTTTTGCACTGCAACTAAACTGTTGAGTAGTTGTGATAGAGGGCCTCCACGCCAGAAAGGCAGTGAACCAAAACCAGTCTGCCTGAATTAGGATCTTGGGCTTCTTCACTCACTAGATGTGTGACCGTTATCTTAGTTTTACATGAAGTAGGCATAACAGGAATACCTCCCTTAGAGGAGTAATCTGTTTAATGTGTTAAGAACAATGCTTGGTAATGGGGGTGTTCATAAATGTTAGCTTTCTTTGTTATTTCTGCTTCCCTCTCCTCCTCCACCACTGCTAGGTCCTGAGGTTGAGCTTGAGAACACAGAGGTAAAAACAACAGAGCACCATTCTCAAGGAGTTTACAAAGTAGTGATAGAAACTGATAAAGAAAAAGCTGATCCAGCATAGAGTAATGATTGCTGTGGTGGAGGTACACTTGGGTCTCAAGAGGCCAGAAAAGACAGAAGTCAGAGGAGATAGCTTTACTAAGGAGATAGCAATTCAACAAAAGTTAGAGAATAAATAGGAGTTTCCAATGTAGACAAGCAGTCTGAAAGACTTCCAGGCAGACAAAAGAGCAGGTGCAGAGGCAGGGAGGAGTGAGAGAGGATTACATGTCCAGAGAGCTACAGCTAGTTGAGTGTTTCTTAAAAATAATATACATGGTGCACCTGGCTGGTGTGGCTCAGTGGTTGAGTGTCAACCAATGAACCAGGAGGTCACAGTGAAGAAGTTGGGTAGGATATTGGATAGGGAGAGTTTCCAGGGAAATAACCTTTATTCTTTGATTGAAGACATTAGCCAATTTCATTAATTCGGTAAATATGTATATTGACTTCATTGGGCTGAACTATGCTAGATGCTGGGATACAATGATAAGTAGTACGCGATCTCGACCTTATAGTGACCTAGTGTCTAAGAGGGGAGAGTGCCACACAGCCATCACAGTAAACAACCCGCACTGCAGTGAAGGTCTTTGTCAAGAGTCTTGGAGTCTGGAGGAAAGAATGACTGCATGTCTGGAAAACATGGCTTAAATTTGAGCGGATCTCAAAGTTATAGACTTCCCAGGCTGAGAGGGGTGAGAGGCCATTCCAGGCAGAGAGTAGAGCCTGAGTAAAGACACAGAGACACGAGGAGTGGAGTATTTGAAAATGTGCCAAGAGGTATTGTGTGTAGTATGCAAAAATAATGTTTAAAGGGATGTCAGTTAAGGGACTAGTATTCTATTCTCCATCACACAACAGCCTGAAAAAGGGTTTGTTGGTAGATATTATAACAGGTAGATTCTCAAGACTAGAAAGGAGAGTTTAGTTGGAATTAAAGATTGCCTGTGTCTAGGAAGGAAGGGAAGGAGGAAAGGAAAAAAAAAAAAGGAACAGAAGGTAAAGAAGGCCAAGGTATGGATGCTGAGAAAGGCAGGGAATTATAGTATGGGAAATGATCTTGGGGACATGATGAATGCATATATCTGTTTGGTGATATGGCAAGGCTTCTAAATAAAGATGTAGAACATGTAAAAACCCCAACCATATAATTAGATTTGGGAGTTTTTGGTAAAGAGGCAAGAAAGCCTTAATAGACATTGAGGATATTCACTGTCAAATGATTTTCTTAAAGCAGTCTTTTCATGGTGTCACTTCTTAGTTAAAAAACCTTTAGAGCAGTGGTTCTCAACCTTTCTAATGCCGCAACCCTTTAATACAGTTCCTCATGTTGTGGTGACCCCCAACCATAAAATTATTTTCGTTGCTACTTCATAACTGTAATTTTGCTACTGTTATGAATTGTAATGTAAATATCTGTGTTTTCTGATGGTCTTAGGCCACCCTGCTAGCGGTTCTCAACCTGTGGGTCGTGACCCACAGGTTGAGAACCGCTACTGTAGAGCCTCACCATTACCTCATTGCCTAAACTCCTTAAATGGGAGTTAAGTATTTTTCTGATTTGGCCTTAACTTTGTTCTGTCCTGACTCCCTTTTGAGTGCATGCTTGCCCACATGGACCATGGTGTCTTGGCTGAACCATTCCATTTACTTATTACATCTTGGTCTTTCCTCTGGGCCTTTAATCCTAAAAACCATTGCCCTTTTCTGGGTGGAATTTCCCTCTTTTCTGAAATATAGTTTCTGCCTATCTTAAAAGCTCAATATAACTTTAATCTTTTATTTGTTCTTCTTAGTCCATAGCCTCTTCTCTTTCTATTTAGCATGTTTTTAATAAGTTAATTTCCCAGAAAACCTTGGAAAACACAAAGGACAATTTGCTAATCATAGTACTAGGTGTACCAGTTAATAATGTGGTTTTTTTTCAATAGATGGAGTTACACATATGTTGATATATATGCGACTTGATATGTATGCTATTTTGTTTTATTGACAGCAAGCTTCAAAATATCATATGTCAAATTTTCTGAAGGTGTTAACATCATAGATATTTTTATGCTTAAAAATGTCGAATTTTGTGCCCAAAATAGAGCATTTACGGGAAGTTTTAATTCATTACTTTATTTTGAAGAAAAGTGCTGCTGAAAGTTATCGTATTCTTCGGGAAGCTTATGGTGATCATGTTTCATCTTAAGATACTTGTGAACTCTGGTTTAAATGCTTTAAAAGTGATGATTTCGATGTGAAAGACAAAGAACGCCCAGGTCAACCGAAAAAGTTTAAAGACCAACCATTACAAGCATTATTGGTGAAGATGCGTGACAAACTCAAAAACAACTTGCAGAAAGATTAAACGTTGCTCAGCAAACTATTTCCGATTGTTTATAAGCAATGGGAAAGATTTTAAAGGAAGGAAAATGGGTGCCACATCAACTGAATGAAAGACAAATGGAAAACCAAAAAGTCATCAGTAAAATGTTGCTTCAGTGGCACAAAAGAAAGTCTTTTTTTGCATTGAATTGTGACTGGCAATGAAAAGTGGATTTATTTTGAGAATCCCAAATGCACAAAATCATGGGTTGATCCAAGTCAACCATCAACATTGACTGCAAGGCCAAATGGCTTCGGAAAAGAGACAAATGCTCTGCGTTTGGTGTGATCAGAAAGTATGATGTATTATGAGCTTCTAAAACCAGTTGAAACCGTTAATACTGATTGCTACCGACAACAAATAATCAATTTGAACCACGCTTTGATCGTGAAACAACCAGAATGTGCCAGAAGACACGGCAAAGTAATTTTGCTTCACGATGATGCACCATCACACACTTCAAAACCAGTTAAAGACACGTTAAAAGATCTTGCCTGGGAAGTATTAACCCACCTGCTGTATTCACCAGATCTTGCTCCTTCAGATTACCACTTGTTCAGATCGATGGCACATGCACTTTCTGAGCAGCACTTCAAAACGTACAAAGAAGTGGAAAATGTGGTCTCTGAATGGTTTGCCTCAAAACAAGAAAAGTTCTATTGGGAAGGTATCCACAATTTACCTGAAAGATGGGGGAAATGTGTAGCTAGCGATGAACATTACTTAGAATAAAGCACTTTTGATGTTTCTCTCGAAATTATCGTGTTTTCTTTGATTACAAAATCTGCCATTATTTACTGGTATACCTAGTACATGCATTGCTCTTTATGTATATACTAGGGGCTTGGTGCACGAAATTCATGCAAGAGGGAGGTGGGTCCCTCAGCCCGACCTGCACCCTCTCCAATCTAGGAGCCCTCAGGGGATGTCCTACTGACGGCTTAGGCCTGCTCCCCGTGGTTCTCTGCTCTCTGCGGAACTGCCTGCTTGATGCCACCGCAGGCCCTAGTGTCTGCTCTCTGTGGGGGCCTGCTTTCCCTTCGCCGCCGAGGCCAGGGGCAAGTAGGGCACTGTTGTCTGCTCTCTGGCTCACCGCCACAGGGGCAAGCAGGGTTCTGGTGTCTGCTCTCTGTGCGGGCCCTGCAGGGGACTGCTTGCCCCTTGCTGCCACGGCCATGTGCAAGCAGGGCCCTACTGTCTGCTCGCTTGCTGCGGGGGACATTTCTGCCCCACCCCTGGCTGCTTGCGCGTGCCGGCTCGGAGCGCCTGGGTCCTGGAGATGTTACTGCCCCGTCCCTGGCTGCTCGGTGCCTGCGAGCATAAGCTCGGAGTGGCCGGGGGTATTCTGGGACACTGGCTGCTCTGAGCCTACGCGCGGGCCTCCAGGCTCAGAGCAGCCTGGTTCCCGAGGACGCCTGTCTCTGGCACGCAGGCCGCTGCGTTCCCGCTCTGCCCCCAGCTGCTCGATGCCTACGCGCGGGCCTACAGGATCAGAGTGGTCTGGGTCCCGAGGACGCCCGTCCCCGGAACCCAGGCCGCTTGGTGCCGGCACATGCACAAGCAGCCACCCCGCCCCCGGCCACCCGGTGCCTGCATATGCAAATTAACCTGCCATCTTTGGTGGGTTAATTTGCATACTCACTCCTGATTGGCTGGTGGGCGTCGTGAAGTGATGGTCAATTTGCATCTTTCTCTTTTATTAGTGTAGATTTAAGTTTTCCCCCTGAAGACAGTGATTACATAGTTTTTGTAAAAAATGATGCATACTAAATCTTACCTCTTTCTCTAGAACAACTTCCCTACTGGCTCACTTGCATCACTTTCTATAATTTACATTTGTTTTGTATACATTCAATATATCTATGTTGAATGAATGAATCCAGTTTATATTTCTCAAAAGGTTACCCCTTTTGCTTTTGGAATGAATAAATTTTAAAAACCTATGAACATAAATTCATGTGTGGGATTTTAGATTATCCTAGATTAATGTCACTTGATTTACTCTCTGGATCCAGCCATCTAACCTCAGTCAAATTTCCAGCTGAATTCTCTTGGCACTCATTTTTAACTTTAGGGATTAAAATCCTTTTATATCTTTGCCTTGTTCCTTCTGAGTTTGTGCTTTGGTTGGTCTAAGACATTAAGCAAATGTTTCTCTTAATGCTCTGCAAGATGTGATTCTTATTGAATGTGGCACTATACGTACTTAGATTGTATGAATGGAGGCAAAGATGACATATACTTAGTTTTGACATGAACTAATATTCTGATGATGGAAATACATGCCTTTATCAAAGGTATGTGGTATTTGATGTTCCCTTAATGCCCAAATTGCTTTCCTTCTTTACCTGGATATGAGTGTGAGTTGGGAGATATTGACCTTGAGATGACAGTGTAGGGAGAGATGTTTATAATCAAATTGTGGCTTTCAGCCTCTGCTAAACCATCCAGACTTTCAAAGGCCCATGCACAATTATTATTTTCTCTTTCCAAATTTATAATAATTAGATTTAGAAATGCTTAAAGGCCATTGAAATTAAATACACATACATACACAAAGTAAAATCCTCAAATCCTTTGTTTAGGATGGCCATGCTCTACCACTGGGAACTGGCTAGGAATAATTTAAGGATTATGTGTCAGGTCTTGCCCACAGGTAGAAATTATCTAAGGGTGTAGTACAAAGTCTGGGTTTCTAGAGGCTCAGGGGCCATGCTGATTTGGGAGAGGTGTGACCTAAGAGGAAAAGAAGCTGTGGTCAGAGCCAGGAGAGATGGGCATGTGTATCTAGCACAGGAAATAAGTTAAGAACACACACTGGAGGATAAACAAAGAAGCCCATGAGGAACTAAATGGAAACTGAGGTAGAAAATAGGTCAGGTACTTTGGGTGCCAGTTTATGAAAGTGGAAAATTTTAAAATAAATATCTTTTATTGATTTCAGAGAGGGTGAGGGAGAGAGAGATAGAAACAACAATGATGAGACAAAATCATCAATAGGCTGCCTCCTGCACTCCCCCTACTGGGGATTGAGCCTGCAACCCAGGCATATGCCCTAACTGGGAATCAAACCATGACCTCCTGGTTCACGAGTCAGTGCTCAATCACTGAGCCATACTGGCCAGGCAAGAAAGTGGGAATTTATTAGGATCATCCTTTTTGGGAGGCCCAGCTTGTGCTCCATGTCGGGGTGGTCCTGCTGCTTAGATGCACTGGGCTGAGCTGGAGACAAATCTCATTGCTTGGAGTACCAACTTTGTGACCATATGTTGGCAAAGTGCTGGCCAGTGGCTGACTAATTTATTTGGATTCTGTGACCTCCAAATTCATGAGTGATAAGCATGGCTTTAGAGCAAGCACTGGGCACTGACATAGACTGCTCTTTAGGAGGGGTACATCTAGAGTAACTCCTCTCCCCCCACCCCCCAAAAAAACCCAGCACAAAAAAAGTATTTACTTTATGGCTTACATATTACTTTTCACCCATATCACCTGATTTCAATCTCACAATAACCCCAGGGCACATGGTTATCCTCTTCACAGATGAGGAAACTGAGGTCAGAGAGTTTGTAGTTACATGTAGTTACAAGACTACAGAGATAGTAGGTGCTAGAGCTAGATCCCAAATCTTAATCTTCTGATTTAATCCACTGCCCTTTCTGCCATTGCTTTTTTTAACTGGCCTTAGCAATCCTGCACCAAGAAAGGGAGATAATAATCGAATTTTGACTTTACTTGGCTCTAATATTTTTCTAGATTATTGCCAAATATTAATAGTAATGACAACAAAATATAATGGTCCATTGTATCTGTATATACATTCACAATTTTAACTACATGAAATCTCAGTTGAGCATCATTCATGCTATCGGTTTCCAGAGAAAAACATGACAGGGCAGAGACACTGCATAGTTTTATAAGATGTTTGAGGAAGATGACTCCTCATATTGTCTTCTGGAGGGTATGGGGTGGGAGAAACCACAAGAATGAACACCCTCAGTCCACTAGGACCTCTGATGTTGGGAAGCCTTTTTTGTTAAGGGCTACTGATGCAACAGCAGAGGAGACCAGAGACCACCTACATAGGAAAGCAATATAATTTAGTCTTTGAATGGGGAACTATAAAGTGTTCCAAGAATGAGGAATATAAAATTCTATTTGATTAATACAAGAATCAGCAAGATATATGCTTAATAAAAATGAATGTAGTTACTCTTATAGGGGCAAGGGAACAGAGATGAAAATCAAAAGGGAGAGTCAAATGGACAAAGCAGAAGGGAAAATGAATCTGATAAAGGGGAGAGTCTGATGGGTACACACATCTTGTTTATGTGGAAGCACGTAACGGCAAACACAGAGAAACCATGAGCAAACTCAGGCCTGTGTGCATTCACTTGCCACCCTTGTCCCTGGAGCGCTGCTGAAACACACTTGTAACCATGGCTTCTGTGCAATAGCAGCACCCTCACTTAGCTTTTCAAGGTATCACCAGTCACACTGTGAGCACCTCAAGAAGAGGGACATCTCATTAGAAGCTTATGAAAATGAACTATTTTCATCCTCCCTAATAGTACACCACAGTTTGGAAAGCCCAAGTGCAGTGTAGGTGTATTGTCTCCAATTCTTGCTATAGGGAAATTAAGAGGCGGGCAGGAGTCAGAGCTCCTCACTCCTGGTCCCCCCTAGTTCAGTGCCCAGGTCTCCGTCCTCGTCTGTCCATTGCAAACCTTTCAAAAACAGATTCTGGGCAGGAATGTTCTTGGCGAGCTTCATGGAAGAGGTGGCATCTGGGCTGACACTGAAAGAGATTGCAGAAACAGTCTGAGCAGGATACCAATGCCGAGCCCACACTCTCAGAAGCCGGTGTTGAGAAGTGGGGTGGCATCAACGCACCGTAAGAGATAGGAAAGAATTAAACACATTCAGAAGACTTGGTGTGTCTTGATGGACTGGAATGTGTGGACCTTCATTTATTGGACAATGAAAAATATCCCAGTGTTTGATGCAATCAAATATGTAGGAATGCCTTAATCGAAATGGTGAATTGGGAAATTTATTATGGCAGCTGTGTACAGGTGGGTTAGCGGTGAGGAGAAACCAGTTAGAAGGTAGCACAATTGTTCAGACATGGGGTGGTAAGAATTTGAACTAGAAAGGTACAGTATAGAATGAAAAGGAAGGGAGCGGTGGGCTCTGTCTTGACATTTAAGTGGCCCTGTAGGTAACAGGCACTTAGTATATTGCCAGAGTGTAAAATGCAGGTGAGGGGGAACTACAGCTGAGTGAGGCAAAGTTTTCGAGGTCAGAGCAGGAGAATTTATTATGACACAGACAGTACTGTCTCTTGCTGCTCCTGGAAATCTGAGAAAAGGAAGCTATAACCACATGGGGTGCCTTTACTCTCCATGGAAAAGATGGCATTAGGCTGTGGATTTGAAAACATTCACAAATGCCTCTTGGAATGTTGTTTTCCATGGACTAATGTGGTTTGTGTTGAAAGTGCACATGTATATTTTTCATCAGTGGTTTTGCTTTAAAAGCAGGTAGTTAAAGATTTTTTTCCCTCTTAAATGTAAAATGCTAATTTAATTTAGTCTTTGCAGCATGGGAATGGGATATTAATGTTGCTGAAAATAGCAGTTTATTTTTTGTGGGTTTAATCATTTCAGAAACTTCATATATATGAAAAATATTATTACCAGAAAAATACATTTGAAACCACAGTCCAACTTCAATGAGGATTGTATAGTGTTTTTCCATTCTTCTGCTTAAATACCCTGAAGATTCCATGCCCCAGAGCAGGGACTTATTCTAACTTTGCTGCATAGGAAACCAGAGGACTCAGAGTGGATTCTGACGTGGTTTTCCCCATCTACCTCTGGCTAGCTGTTCTTGGAAACCAACTCCTGGTTTAGCCCAGTGGTGCTTTCTGTTTGAAATTGCCAGTGGCGTGCAACTACAGGGTTGTGCAGAAACAGCTAAAACCACAACTGCTTTTAGCCCCCTACCCGAACAGTTGGAAAGTATTTCGGGGTATGAGAGTTTCAGAAGATTAATTATACACTTACATGATAACGATTTCCAATTCTCTCAGACCCGCATATCTATTTATTTTGTTTTAATGATCCTCAGATGAAGTCTTTATCCAAATTAAGTCTGATTCCCAAAATATTTTATTACTTTTAAGCTTATTAGCTGAAAACCATGGTCCGTATTATTCCATCCCTAGACAACGTGTATGTAGTTTGGCCACATGAAGCTACTTGAAGAAACTCACTGTATTGAGAATGAGGGAGACGGAGGTCCAGCACTCCTCAGACTCTCTGAGGATGGACTGGGAAACCATCCTTTAAGAAGGGCATACACAGACTAACGTGTGCTCACAGGAATCATCAGTGAAGGAGACTTGAAATTCAGTCATGCAAGGGAAGAGAGAAGGCTTAAGTGCTAATAGAGCCATGGTGTTTCATTGCTGCCGGGGGTAGGAGCCATGGTTTTAGCTACTTAGCATCCAGGCCTCTCTCCTAAGGAAATCTCTTGCTGTGTGCATGTTGGTGGGAGGGAGGGTCTTGCCTCCTGTGGTAGAAGCTGAGGGGTGAGATTTGTCTCTCACATGTCACTTATCACCTGGTGGTGAGCAGAGGTCCTAGGCTCATCCTGGTGTCCTGGCACATTCTATGTCTGGGGCTTTGAGTCTAATAGACAGAGGGTTTGTTGACAATAGAGTCCAATGTCATATCCAGACTGTGGAGAGACTTTAGCAGTGTTCCTCACTGCCTGCTTCCCACTGCTTCCGACCCTTTTCCACCGGGTTTTCTCACATTATAATAGAGAATAGGAATACATAATCCTAATAGATTTTGTGGGCTCCCTATATCTTTAAGATAAATTCCTTTTCAATTAAGTTAGCTGGTATAGATTTCTGTTGTTTACAAACAAGAATCCTGACTGACATGACATAATGGCTGTAATGCTTAAATCTAGTTGGAATTTTGAACCTGGATTCAAGGATAGCTTCATGGAATTTGTGTAAATGTTGTACTATTTTGGATATTTGTGCATTCAGATGGGGGAGAAGGTCTATTTTTTTCAATCTTGGTTGAAGAAATTGAAGCTTTGAAAGTTCAAAAAACTTGCTTAAGATCAAACAACTACTAAGTTGCAGTTAGAATTTGAGGTGTCTTTTTGAAATCCCTCTTTTATTAGATTTTCAAGGGTCTATAACCCTTAAAAGGCCAAGAACCACTTATCTACAATCTAAACACCTTACTTCAAAGCCCTCATGATCTGGCTTCTGCCTACTTCTTTAGTTTTCTCTCTCACTCTGTTTCCTGTTGCGTCTGTTCATCATCTTCATTTCTTGCTCCAGTTACATCCAGATACTAGGGATTTTCTAAAAGCACCTCATGGTTTTTAATATCCATGTCTTTGCTCATGATGTTCCTCTACTTTAATTTTCTAAGCCTCTTGTCTGCACCTTATCCCACCTTATACTTGGTTTGTTGGACACCTACATATCTTTTAAGAATCAATTGGCTTCACTTCATCCATGAAGGTCATGATCACTGTGTCCCATCCCCGTGGCCCACCTGATTCAGCATTGCCAGCAGTCCACGTCAAGCTAGCAGCTGTGTGGTTCCATCTTTGTTTTCTTGGGGCATTCTCCGAAGTCACTGCCCAGGTACAAACTTGTGGAGATGTTAACCCCTCTGGGGGCAACACTCAAACAATGGGAACACCATAGATAAATGCCCACCTTCTGGTAAGCCAATTCTGAGGCCCCTTCTATATGGTTCTTCACAGAGACCCCCAAGCAATGGGGCTCTGGTTGTCCACAGTGGTAACCTGCTCATTAAGCACCTTCACTGGCTTTTCTCCCTTCCTGTCTCACTTTCCTTCCTCTTTTGCTCCAGCTTCCCGAATTTCTGCTACCTGCACTCAAGTCTTTGTCTGAGGCCTCTGTTTTCAGATTAACCCAGATCAGGACACCTCTTGACTTTGTGCCTCCATTTTAGCTGTGAGGAGTTGCCTTAGTATCTATTGCCCTTCATTGTACTTATTTAAACGATCTCTCTCTAGTAGATGATTACTTCATTTATTTTAAAAATTTGATTTATTTTTTATTGTGGTAAGAATACTTTATGTGAGATCTGTCCTCTCAAAAGCATTATTGGCTATAGGCACAATGTCATACAGCAAATCTCTAGAGCTTATTCATCTTACTTGACAGAAACTGTATGCTTGTTGATTAATAACTCCCATTTCTCCCTCCCTCAGCCTTAGGTAACTAACATTCCAGCCTTCGCATTTATGAATTTGACTATTTCAGCTACCCTATATAAATGGAATCATGAGTATTTGTCTTTATGTGTCTGGCTTATTTAACTTAGCATGTTGTCTTCAAGGTTCATCCATATTGTTGCATATTGCAGAATTTCCTTCATTTTTAAGACTGAATAATATTTCATTGTATGTATATACTGAATTTTCTTTAAATTTTTTTTCAATTTTAGTTGAAGAATCTGAAGCTTTAAAAGTTCAAAAAACTTGTTTAAGATCAAACGACTAATGAGTTGCAGTTTAGGATTTGAGATATCTTTTTGAAATCTCTACTCTTATACATAACACTACCTTAAGCAGTGGTCGGCAAACTCATTAGTCAACAGAGTGGCAAACTGCCTTAATGGATAAGACAATTAAATGAAATGCTCAATTTATGAGTAATAGGGAAGGATATGGCCTCTTTTCCTTCAGATGAACCTAGGGAGTGTCATGGACATTTAGGTTGTTTCCACATTTTGGCTATTGTGAATAGTGCTGTAGTGAACATGGGAATGCTAATATCTCTTTGAGATCCAGAGGATATTAAAACCTCAGCTATGATAACAGACTCCTCAAGAGGCTGCCCCAGGTTCTGGTCAGTTTGCTCTCTTCAGGCACATGAACACACCCTGCTAGTTCCCAGCCTGGGCCTGCAGCCCGTCCTGTCTGCGGCAAGAAAGCTCTGTGACTCAGGCCTTCTTCCCATGACACCTCTCACTACTGTTCCTCCCCCACTAAACCCTGTCTTCTTAGTGCACCTTCAGCATTTCCAGCTTGGATATCTGCTACAGTTGGTCACTGTCCAATGGTCTCATAGTTTGTTTTGTCTGTTTAACTGAGTTGTAAGTTCCTCAAAGCAGGGGCTTCTGTTCACATGTCTTTTCTGCCTCTTGCAGTATGGTGTGGAACACATGGCAGGTGCTCAATAAGAACTACTGTTTGTTGCTAGATGGCTATCTTATGCAGTGCTTTTGGCATCCCTCTTAGTAGAAGATGAGGTAATAATCAGGATGCTATCAGCTCTTGAGTGCAGAATTTAAAATTAAATCAGTGGGGCTCTGCGGTCGGTTGTTCCTTCCTTCCTGCTTCTCTCGCACGTTTCGCGATATGGGGCAGGGACGCCAGCTCCACCTGAATATCCCGGAAGCCATCCCCGTGATGGGAAAGGACCAAGAGCTGGAAAGTATGATCTCATTTTTATAAAAAATACTATGTAGACAAATCTGGATTGAAGACCTCAATGGCTGAAGGCGAGAGGAAGACAGCTCTGGAAATGGTCTAGGCAGCTGGAACAGATAGACATTGTGTGACATTTGTTTTGCATGAGGAGGACTATACCCTAGGAAGTTCTCTTCATTACATGATCATGAAGAACCCAGAAGTGGAATTTTGTGGTTACACTACAACCCATCCTCTGAGAGTAAAATTAATTTACGAATTCAGACTCAAGGTGCTGTTCCAGCTGTTGAGCCATTTCAGAGAGGCCTGAATGAGCTCATGAATGTCTGCCAACATGTGCTTGACAAGTTTGAGGCCAGCATAAAGGAATATGAGGACCAAAAAGCAAGCAGAAATGAATTCACATTCTAGTCCCTGTGCACTATAGAGGGAGGAACATCCTCTGGGATATTATCTGTGATTTTGCAAAACCCAGAAATAGAAGTTTATGATTACAACATGATCTGCCCTTCAGAAAGGTGTGTTTCTAGCTATTAACTCATTACAGCTGTGGGAGTCCCTGCAAGAACCTTTGTATTCTAATAAATTCCCTCTTCAAATTAAAAAAAAATCAGTGGGGCTCTGATCAGAGATTGGATAGGCATGTCCTCTATCTACTGTTGACCTGCTACTCTCAGCTTTTATGAGGAAAATGGTGCCATTCACAGACTCTTTCTCATTCTTTCCCATAAGAGATACAACAAAATGATCAATTGTTTATGTCCTGGTTTAATTAATTGATTAGAGAGGAGTTCTGATCATAAGCTATGTAGCCATCTTTGTAAGGTGGAAGTGACTAGGCATCTTTTTGTTTCAAAGATTGTCTAAAAGAAAAAATATTTTAACTGGTTATGATTATCTATTTTCTGTTCCTTCCTTTTATTTGAAACACATTTTGTTTGTTTTAGAAATCTCTTTTCTCCCACATCTGTGAAGCAAAATACAATATAAACAATTCTGTCATCTGTGATAATGGGTATTAGGCACACTTTAGACACTGGAGTTTACTGTCTCTGAACTTTCTTTTAGTAAACTATTCCCAATTTTTTTGGTGAAGGTGCTAGTAAGCATAAATTGCCAAAATAGTAAGTCTTAACTTGCTCTATTGCATTTGTCTTACAGAATATTTAGCGAAGATTCGGTGCAGTTTTGTTATAAAGTCAAGGAACTGAACTATTCATTCAATACATATTCATTGAGTCCCATCTGTGTGCCAAACCCTGTTTTAGCTGCCGAAGATACAATAGTGAAGAAATTAGACAAGGTCCTTGATCTCCCAACCCTTAACTTCTAGTGGAGAGAAATGACCACAAGCCAACAAATAAATGAACATATAAGAAAATTGGGGGAGACCCAAGATGGTGGCAGATTAGGTGGAAGCTGCACTCACCTATTCTTGAAACCAAACTGAAATTACAACTAAAGTATAGAAAAATCATCCTGAATAACCAAGTGAAGACTAGCTGGAGAGAAGCCATATAACAAGGACTTACATAGAGGCCACATCGAGACTGGTAGGAGATATAGAGGCTCAAGAGAGCTGCCTGAGCATGCATAGGAAGCAGCTAGAGTTCCAGAGGGATATATCAGCTGCAGAGGGTTTCACCTGAGAAGTGTGGGGTACAAACCACAAGCTGGGCTACCCAGCCCAGAGCACCAGAACTGGGAAAGACACCCATATAACACCTGGCTATGAAAAGCAGTGGGGTTTCTGTCTGCCAGGGAGGGACCACTAGTAATGCAGTTACCCTCTTAAAGGGCCAATGCACAAAATTTTGTTCACAGCCACTTATCCGTGGCTCCAGTGGAGGAAAGGCAGAGTGGACTAGAGCTGTGTGAGGAGAATCTGGGGTTGATGGCTATGGGGAGAGAGCTGACAGATCAGCTGTCAGGATCCATGTGCTGAGTAATTTCCCCATACTGCAGAAACCATTTTTGTCAGGCAGAGTACTCCTCTCCATGCACATAAACCTGGAAGGAAACAATATCCTCACCCCTTGGAATCCCTCTTGCCCCACCCTGTGGGCTTATGTCCTGCTGAGGAGTACAGCCTGAGGCTCTTTAAGTGACTGAGCCTAATAGACAGCTTCCAGGCAAAGGAGGATCTCTGGGTGCTTTGAGACTTTTGCTGACCTGTCTCTGGGACTGGTGCTAGTAAAAGCAGACCTTCATGTGAAGCGTGGTCCTTTCCACATGCACCCAGTCCAGCAGAGAGAGCCACAAGTTGTGGATTGCTGATAGCTCCAGATAGGTTGCATAGGGCCAGTCACAGACATTGTGTGACACTGACCTGCACCAGAGTCCCTCAGAAGAGGCCCAGAACCAAAACACCTAGTGGTCAGCTTCAGATAACAACAGAGTAGGATCTAATAAGCTTCACAAGCAGTATATTCACAGGGAGATATCAGCAGGCATTGAACTCTGCTGAGGCAAATTCTGCTTTATATGATTAGCACCTGCACAGCAGCTTGCATGTTGTGTTGGGGGTTGAGCCTCACTGTCAGCCAGCCTGAGGGTCTATCCCACACATCATGGTCCAATAGTAATAAAAACTCAATTACATCAGGATGGCCCATGTAATGTGCTTAAGGGACATTCCTAGAGCACCCAACTCAAGTGAACAGGGAGACTATGCAGTGGGTCTTACAGATCACTTACTACATAAGGCCACCCTACCAAGACTGGGAGTCATAGCAGATCTACCTAATACATAGAAACAAACACAAAGAGGCAGCCAAAATGGGGAGATAAAGAAACAGGACCCAAATGAAAGAAAAAGAAAATTCTCCAGAAGCAGAGCTAAATAAAATAGAGGTAAGCAACTTATAATTTATAGAGTTCAAAGTAATGATTATAAGGATGCTAAACACATGAAACAGAACATAGAAACCATAAAAAAGGACCAGGCAGAAATAAAGAATGCCATAGCTGAAATAAAAACTACACTGGAATTAATAAACAGTAGGCTTGATGAGGTAGAAGATCGAATCAGTTATTTGGAAGATAAGGTAGAAAAAACACCCAATCAAGCAGCAAAAAGAAAAGTGAATTAAAAAAAAAGGTTAGTTTAAGGGACTTTTGGGATGACATGAAGTATAACAACATCCATAAGAGAAAGACAGCTGCAAGGGAGCTCCCAAGACTGTCAGCTGATTTCTCAACAGAAACACGTTGGGCCAGAAGGGATTGGCATGAAATATTCAAAGTGATGAAAAGCAGGGATCTACAACCAAGATACTCTACCCAGCAAAGCTGTCATTTAAAGAACTTCCCAGACAAGAAAAAACTAAAGGAGTTAATATCTAAAATGCATAAAGAACTTATACACTTCAACACCAGGAAGACAAACAACCCAATTAAAATATGGGCAAAGGACCTGAATAGACATTTTTTCAAAGAGGACCTACAGATGGCCAATAGACATATGAAAAGATGCTAAACATCACCATCAGAGAAATGTAAATTAAAACCACAATAAGATATCACTTCACACCTGTTAGAATAGCTAGCATCAATAAATCAACAAACAAGTGTTGGCAAGTATGTGGAGAAAAGGGAACCCCGTGCACTGATGGCTGGAATGCAGATTGGTCCAGCCACTGTGGAAAGCAGTATGTAGTTACCTCACAAAATAAAAAATGGAACTGCCTTATGACCCACTGATTTTAGTTCTGGAAATTTATCTGAAGAATCCTGAAACACTAATTTGAAAGAATATATGCACCCCTATTTTTATTGCAGTGTATCTACAATAGCCAAGATTTGGAAGCAGCCCAAGTGCCCATTAGTAGATGAGTGGATAAGACAGCCATGGTACATTTACATGATGGAATACTACTCAGCTGTAAAAAGGAAGAAAACTTTACCCTTTGCGAAAGCATGGATGAACCTGGAGAACATTATGCTAAGTGAAATAAACCAGTCAGAGAAAGACAAGTACCATATGATTTCACTTATATGTGGAATTTAATGAAAAATATTGAACTAACAAAATAGAAACAGACTCATAGATAGGGAATAGGCAGACAGCTCTGGTGGTGGTGGGTGTTTGGGGGTGGGTGGGTGGAGGGATTGAGCAAAAAAGAAAAAAAGGGAAAGAACTCATGGACATGGACAACAGTGTGGTGATTGTGGGGGAAGGAGTGTGGTGGGTGGAGGTGGAAGAGGGTATAGGGGGGATAATTGGTGATGGAAAAAATAAAATAAAGAAGAAAAGAAAATTAGATGTTAAGTTTTGGGAGAATAAAATAGGATGGAGAGAATGTATAGGTTGGGGGAGTTACTCTAGACTGAAGTTGAGGAAAAGTCTCCTTAAAGCTGTGACATCTGGGATTTGAATAACAAGCTGGGCCAGCCATGTCAAGATCAGGGGAAGAGCATTTCAGAACGGCTGCTGTAATGGGCCTAAGGCAGGAGCCCCAGATGGTGTAGGGAAGTCAGGGGGAAGGCAAGTTTAGAGCTAACAGATAGAATCATTACACAAGTGAATTTATTCAACAACTTTTACAGTTTAAATGTATATGGCCATGCTCACCTAGATCTCAGAATCTGTGTCATGATTCCAGGATCAGAATCAGTAATTATCTAAGAGTCACACTGAAGAAAACTCATGTTCTAAAGTCTGTGCGGTATGTCCTGCTTCAAAGCCTCAGATGTCCCGTCCACAGGATAGGACGCTAGTAGTATTTTAGGAAAATGGCACCTGGTGTTATATTTTAAAATTGAATTTGCTTTGAAAGAAAGCATGTATGAATGAAGATAGTAACAACTTCCTTTATCCTTTAGTAAAATAATTGCTCTGAAGGATTGTAAGAGTTTATATGCAGATGTGGCAGGGAAGAAAGCTGTTACAGTTTTAGATTTTCTTGCATATTTTGGTTACTGTACAACAAAGACCTGATGAGTTGCCAGCAAATAACAAGCCAGAACCCTGGATCCAGAGAGCATTTGTGATATCCAGCCAACACAGAACTGCTTTCCCTCCCACAGGGTGGTCTCCAGATCTGTTGTAGCCCTTAGCAAGCCTTTATATCACAATTGAAAACAGATGCCCTTTCTGCCCTCTCCCGCGCTGTCTGAGTTAACTACCGTTCAGGGGGCACACCTTTGAATGCCTAGCAAGAGCCCTCCTTAGACATTCTGCTTCAGGAGTCTTGCTGTGAAACACCCTGCAATAGACAACAGACACAGATGTTGCCAGATTTGTGAGGGTCTGGTAATCTGCTTGGTGCGTTCTGAATGCTTCTTGTCATAAATCAAAATACCATTACTAAGGTTTAATATAAAAACTTCTTTGGACAGTTTCTGCTTTAGAATATTTAATCCTAACAGAAAACATTTAATCCTAAAGGACTATGTAATCCTAAAGGGAAACTAAAGCATACTCTCCCTAATGGACTATATTGAGTTTTATTACAGAAATGGCCCTAAAACATCCTTATATGTATATGACATTCAAAACCCAGAGTATCAAAAAAATCACTTTAAATTCTTTTTTTAAAAAAAAATATATTTTATTGATTTTTTACAGAGAGGAAGGGAGAGGGATAGAGAGCTAGAAACATCGATGAGAGAGAAACATCGACCAGCTGCCTCCTGCACACCCCCACCGGGGATGTGCCTGCAACCAATGTACATGCCCTTGACCGGAATTGAACCTGGGACCCGCAGAGCTGACGCTCTATCCACTGAGCCAAACTGGTTTCGGCTAAATTCTTGATTAAAAGACACTTAGTAGCCCTAGCCGGTTTGCTCAGTGGATAGAGCGTCAGCCTGTGGACTGAAGGGTCGCAGGTTCAATTCTGGTTGAGGGCACATGCCCCGGTTGCAGGCTCGATCCCCAATAGGAAATATGATTCTCTTTCATCACTGATGTTTCTCTCTCTCTCCTCCTCTCCCTTTCTCTCTGAAATCCATAAAAATATATATTTTAAAAAAGAGACTTATTAGACACTAGTGGCCCAGTGCATGAAAACTCGGTGGGAGGGGTCCTCCAGCCTGGCCTGTGCCCTCTCACAGTGCAGGATCCCTGCGATCAATCGCCCCAAAGAGGTAGGCCCCGCCCACCCATCCGGGGCTCCTCCATGGATTGCCCCAAAGAGGTAGGCTGGAGCCGGGGTCCCGCCTCTTCAGTGGATGCGGGGCCGCGGGAACCCCGGTGGAAGCTGCGCAGAGCAGCCTCTGGGACCCGCCTCCTCCACATGAGGTGGCAGGGATTCTCCACCTGACCGCCTCCTCTGCGCCAGCAGCGGAGATGCCGGACCGGCCTCCTCCGTGCCACCCAGTGCAGCGGGACCCCCAGGCCTCACCGCACGGAGTGGCCACCGCGTGTGCAGCCATCTTGTGACGGTGTGAGGGCATCATGGCATCAGGGCGTGATGATCACCTAGGCCAGTGGTCGGCAAACCGTGGCTCGCGAGCCACATGTGGCTCTTTGGCCCCTTGAGTGTTCTAACACCACTCCTTCAAAATAGACTCGCCCAGGCCGAAAACCGACATCTGCGCATGGGCCACGAAGTTTCAATCGCACTGTATGTGCGCCGGCACGTGGTATTTTGTGGAAGAGCCACACTCAAGGGGCCAAAGAGCTGCATGTGGCTCACGAGCCACGGTTTGCTGACCACTGATAGGCTATTATTAGTATAGATAATGGAATATAATGTGTAGATTTTAGTTGGGTCATGGTGTAAATCAATTGACATTTAAATGACAACTGGGACATTTAAATATGCACTGAGTATGTGACAATATTAGGGAATCATTTGTAATTTTGTTAGATGTGATAATGATATGGAGTTATGTAAGAAAATATATTGTGGACATGCACATGCAAATTAGGGAGGAAATGTCACATCTATAATTTATTTTAAAGCACTTCAACAAAATATCAATTGAAGAAAATAAGGCAAAATGTTAATAATTGTTTAATTTATGGGCTCATCGAGTTTACTGTAATATTTTCTCTACTGTTCTGTACATTTGAAAATTTTTATAATTCAACATTTTAAACAAAATTTTTGCAAGTTGGAGTATAGTACAGTGATTTGTCAGCTAAATAGCACTGCTTTATGGTTGTAGTGGATGTTGCTTTATTGTGCCTTTTGTGCTGCGATAGTAAATAGCAGTGGACCTGGAAACTAGATGATTTCTTCATAAAATGGAACATTACAATAAAAATGAACCAATAATCTCCCCTTATGCCCCCAACCCCACGCTCTGATTTTGTAACTTGGCCCATGATTATGGGAGGTGAAGTAGTTAAAAAGTAAAACTGAAACATGTGGAATCCAAAAGCTAGTATTAGCTCTTTAATATATATATATATACTGATATATATATATATATATATATATATATATATATATATTAAAGAGCTAATACTATCTACACTAATAAAAGAGAAACATGCAAATTGACCATTCCTCTGCTACACCCACCAGCCAATCAGGAATGGGTATGCAAATTAACCCAACAAAGATGGGCAGCAGCCACGGAGCTGGAGCAAGCAGGAGGCTTGGGTTGCCCCTGGTGACAGAGGAAGCCAAGCTTCCAGCTAGACCTGGCCTCCGCTCAAGGAGGGGCTGGAGAGAAAAAAAAAAAGGAGGGACTGGGAGCCTGGGTCGCCGGGGGGCGTGGCCAGCCTGAAAATGGCCCTCAGCCCCTTACCCAAGCTGGCCAGGCATCCCAGCGGGGACCCCCACCCTGAAGGGGGTGTGGCCAGCCTGAAAACAGCCCTCAGCCCCTCACCCAGGCTGGCCATGTCCCCATGGGGTGAGGGTCCCCACTGGGGGGCTTGGCCAGCCTGCAAACAGCCATCAGCCCCTAACCCAGGCTGGCCAGGCACCCCAGTGGGGACCCCCACCCTGAAGGAGGTGTGGCCAGCCTGAAAACAGCCCTCAGCCCCTTACCCAGGCTGGCCACGCCCCCATGGAGTACGAGTCCCCATTGGGGGGCTTGACCAGCCTGCAAACAGCCATCAGCCCCTCACCCAGGTTGGCCAGGCACCACAGCGGGAAACCTCACCCTGAAGGGGGTGTGGCCAGCTTGAAAACAGTCCTCAGCCCCTCACCCAGGCTGGCCACGCCCCCCCAGCGGGGACCCTCACCCCATGGGGGCGTGGCCGGCCTGTATACCACCACAGGCCCCTCGCCCAGGCTGCTCCACACCCCAAGGGAACCCCCACCCTGATCCGAGACACCCTTCAGGGCAAACCAGCCGGCCCCCACCCGTGCACCAGGCCTCTATCTATACTAATAAAAGAGTAATATGCTAATTAGACTGGGAGACCTTCCAGGAGACCTTCTGGACGTTCTTCTGGACAAAGCCATGGTGGTGGGGTCGAGGCAGAGGTGGTTAGAGGCCAAGGGGGGAGGGCAGTTGTGGGTGATCAGGCCAGGATGAGATGGCAGTTGTGGGTGATCAGGCCAGTGGGGGGGGGGGGCATTGGGGGTGATCAGGCCAGTGGCGGGGGGGCAGTTGGGGGTGAGCAGACCAGCAGGGGGGCCAGTTGGGGGCAAGCAGGCCATCAGTGGGGGTCAGTTGGGGGTGATCAGGACAACGGGGGGGCAGTTTGGAGTGAGCAGGCCAGCAGGGAGGCAGTTGGAAGTGAGCAGGCCAGTGAGGAGGAAAGGTAAGGGTGAGCAGGCCAGCAGGGGGGGCAGTTGGGGGTGAGCAGGCTGGCAGGCAGAGTGGTTAGGGGCAATCAGGCAGGCAGGCACGTGAGCGGTTAGGAGCCAGCAGTCCCAGATTGCAAGAGGGATGTCCGACTGCCGGTTTAGGCTCATTCTTTGTAACCTGGAAGTAGGACATCCTTTGAGGGATCCCAGATTAGAGAGGGTGCAGGCCGGGCTGAGGGACACCCCCCCCCCATGCACTAATTTCATGCACCGGGCCACTAGTATGTATATATATATATATATATATATATATATATATATATATATTAGAGAGGAAGGGAGAGAGAGGAGGAAGGGAGAGGGAGAAAGAGATAGAAACATCACTGGGAATTGAATCCCGACCTCTTGGTTCATAGGTCAATGCTCAACCACTGAGCCACACAGGCTGGGCTAATATTGTGTGTCAATTATAGTTGACACACAATATTGTATTAGTTTCAGGTATACAACATAGTGAGAATTGACATTTATGTAACTTATAAAGTGATCACTACAAAATGTCCAATATCCATCAGTCACTGTACAAAATTGTGATATTATTGACTGTATTCCATCCAAATAAATCACAAGGGTGTACTTTACACCCTTGTGATTTATTTGTTATAAGTTTGTCCCTCTTAATCCCCTTCACCTTTTTGCCTATCCTCCCACCACCCAACCATCTGACAACTATCAGTTTTTCCTATATCTATGAGTCTGTTTTGTTTTAATACCCTCTATCCATGTTGCTGCAAATGGCAAGATTCCATTCTTTTTCATGGCTGAGTAATATTCCAGTGTGCGTGCATGCCTACACACACACACTCACTCTCACACACACAAACACAGAACCGTGTCTTCTTTATCTATTCATCTCTTCAGGGACTACCTAGATTGTTTCCATATCATGGCTATTGTAAATAATGCTGCAGTGAACATAGCTAGTATTTTAAACATCTTGTTTCAACATCAATTTACAATCTATTTTTTTAAACTTTCAATATTATTTTGCATTGTTTTCAGGTGTACAGCATACTGGTTAGACAGTCGTATATTTTACAAAGTGTTCACCCCTAATATTTCCAGTACTCACCTGGCACAATATATAGTTATCTCAATATTATTGACTATATTCCCTATACTGTATTTTACATCTCTGTGAATATTCTGTAACTACCAATTTGTACTTCTTAATCCCTTCACCTTTTTCACCCAGTCCCACACCTTTTCTCTCCTCTAACAACCACCAGTCCACTCTCTGTGTCTATGCATCTGTTTTAATTTTGTTTGAAAAAAACAACAATCTTAAAGTATAGTCACTAAAGTTATTTTCCTCTCCTTTAAAATGTATATTTTACAACCTGGATTATATTAACATATATTAACATACATTAACATATATGAAATTATTGGCATTGTCCTGGGCACCTACATGCCAATCAATGACCCATCTTTCCCCTTCTCCGTACAGAGATTTTGAGGAGTTATCATTAAATCTACCTGTGATCTCTCTTCAGACCGTGTGTTTTTGCTGACAGTATATGCCAGTATTGGTATTTTTTCTTATTTTTCCTTCATACTTGGTGTCAGTGGTTGCAGATTCAATACCAAAGGGAATAATATTGTCCCCTTTCCTCAATACTAGTAAGCTGTTGAATATCTCATTTTTTAAACGACAATGACTATATGGAGGTATCTTGCTTTTGGGGTTAAAAATAAAGCCCTAATATATCATTATCAACAGTGGACAGCCACTGGAGCTCCTGCCACGTAAGGCACTGCTGAAGGTGCTGGGGCGTGAAAGGTTGTAGTGGTGGAATGCACAGAACCAGAAGATCAAGTCTTTGTCTTCAGCAGCTGGCAAACTTTGCAGAGATAGGAGACACAATTACTGTGGAAAATATCTGATGATCATTCACATGAATGCCACGGACTGCAAGTGTGGTACAAATTCAGAGTCAAGAGATTGTTCCCATCTGGGGCCATCATAACTTCATGGAGCATATAAAGGAGGTAAAATTTTGACAGGGAGAGAGAAATCAAGAAACTCTTTTTGTGTGGACCAATGAGTATACCCAGAAGCAAGCAGTGTTTGGATAACTATGAATTGGCAAGTTTGGCTGGAGGGAAGATTTCCTATTGGGATGAGCATGTTGAGTCTAAGAATTTGGATTATGGTAAACACTGGGGAAGCAGTAAAGGTGTGGGAACATGAGTAAGGCTATGTGTCAGGAGCTCAATCTGACAGTGTTGACCTCAAGGGAGGTTGAGATTAAGACAGGAAGATCAATTGGGAAATCACTGCAAAATAGTTTTAAGTGGGAAAGGGAATAAAAGTATAAATTTGGGTAATGACAGTGGGAATAGAAGGAAGGGATGATTACAAAACACACTGTAAAAAAAGAACCAATTAGATCTGATGACTGCATTTAGGTCCTCTTTGAAAGAGAATAGGAAAATTCACATGAATTTGTATCATTTCATTGATGCAAGCAGTCAACTGTAAGTTTAATATGTCTAATATGACTCAATTGAGAAACTTTGAAAGAAAACTTTTAATTCTTTATTAATTTATAGGAAAGCTAGCCCCACACTTATAATTAGTAAACTGTTACACAAATCCTAAGAATGAGCACTTACTTCCTGTAGCCTTTGCTGCCTCTTTATCCATCTCTAAGAGCCAAGAAGATGGTGGTGTGGAGGGGAAAAATGTGACCCAAGACTTCAGCAGAATCTATTGGTTCATAAGTGGGATGTAACAGTACTTCCAAAAAGTAGTATTAGTCTAGGGGAGAGGCACCTGGAGGCAGAGCCTGGAGGAGAGTCACGTAAAAAGCTGCCTTGAAAGGATGTCCTTCAGTGGAGGACGGACCTGGCTCCAGAGGGCTCTCCCAGGCAGAGCTGGAAGTAAACACTCTGACCTTACTCTCTCCCTTCCGCCTCTTGCCAACCTTCCTTCCTCTCTCCCATCTAGAAGGCAAGGGAGCATGTTGGTGTGCCCCACACAGGCCAGCCTCCTGGGGCAGATGTTGGGATGGGGAAGGGCAGAGAGTAGAACTGGGGGCAAACAGAAGGCAACAGTCACATCCTCTTCTCAAAGCATAACAACATGGGGGGAAGCCCTGGAGGAAGTTCTTCATAGAACCATAAAACGTTAGAGCTAGACTTAATAAGAGGCATATTTAGACTATAAAGAATTCTTTCAGCGAAGGAGAGACCTATATAAAGTCTAAGATGTTGATAATGAAGATGGACATGCAAGTCCTCAGTAACTGTACTTTTCTTTGCACTGGGTTGCCAGTAACGATTTCTTTCTTGTTTCCATTCCCTTTCTTCCTAAGTGCTCATCTTCAAACTGTACCAGCGGGCTAAGCACGTGTACAGCGAGGCTGCGCGAGTGCTCCAGTTTAAGAAGATCTGCGAGGAAGCACCTGACAACATGGTCCAGCTGCTGGGGGAGCTGATGAACCAGAGCCACGAGAGCTGCCGGGACATGTATGAGTGTAGCTGCCCTGAGCTGGACCAGCTGGTGGACATCTGTCGGTGAGGCTGAGATAGCAGCGTGGCAGGGGTTGGGGGATGCTGCCAAAGCAATTGTTTGAATTAATGAAAAACAAAACAACATTTTCATGGCCTTCTGAGTGAAAGACAATCCTTGCCCACTTCCTGTATGAAGAGTTGTGTGTGATATGGAGCCGACCCTGCTCCTTCCTGAACGTCTGTGTGATGAGAGACTGGGGGCCTCCTCCACGGCTTCATGAGGCTCTGGGTCTGAAGTCGGTTCTTCAGAACATCCTGGGAAAGACATTTCAGGGAGCTTTTCTCAGACGTGGCCCTGTTACTTTCCCCTGATATTTTACCCACTGCGGCTCTGCCAACATCTCCTGTTTGGTGCCCTACGTTTAGTCTTATTCAAAAGAACAGAAAATGGAAAGGGAGCCTCGAGCCCGATAGAGTGCTGGGCTGGAGGGAGGTTGCTGAAGGGATTAACTCGGAGAGCCAGCATTTCCTGCCTTCCCGGTTTGTTAGGCAATTTGGGGGGAAAAGATGAGAAAGCCAGTTTATGAATGGTTGGTGAGACAGAAATGTAAAGAGGGAAACTTTCAGGAAGCCCGAGACCAGTTCATTTGTAATTGCTGGTGAGTGGGGGGAACAGAGGAGAATGGTCCCTTTGCCCAGAGGGATCAGTGACCTTGGGAGAACTGAAAGGGAAACTGGGCAAACTCTCAAATGGCTACATGTTATTTTCACTGTGAGAAGATAGCACATGAAGAGAATATGAGAACTGTCTGCAATTAGTAATGAAAATATAATTTGCCACTTGGCGCCTATGGCTTGCCTCACTCATTGCCACACTTGCAGCCTGAAGAGTTTAAACCAAGCAGCCCCAGTGATTGCGCATGGCATGTGTAACCCGACTTGCTGAGAGATTTAAACAGAGCATTGATGACAGTGACTCTGCTGCCGTCAGTGCTTGCTCACTAATTGCCAAGAAGCCTTCCTGAGCTTGTTTCATTGTAAGTGCTCTTTTCAGAAAATATCAAGGGCCCATTAAATGGAAGGGGACAAATATTGTTCAGCTTTGGACATAAGAGGAAGAGGGATGGTTTGTGCAAAATCAGGAAGCGTCGCTGCCTGTAAGGTAGTGGGGTGGCTTGAATCCCACCTGAAAAGCAGTGGAATGGCATTTGCTAGCCGCCTGCAATTTGCTAATGAACTTTTTCTTCCTGGGATGGTCCACAAGCTATGGCTCTTGTGGAGCTCACATTCTCTGGGGAAAGAGAGAAATTACAATTAAAAAGGAATCAGATGGTAGTGATAAGTGTTATGAGAAAGAAGAAGAAGAAGAAGGGATAGAGAGTACCAGGGTTGAGGGGGAAATCTTTATATGGAGTGGCTGAAGGAGTCCTCTCTGAAGAGACAGTATTTGAACAGAGACCGGAAGGAAGTGAAGAAATAGCAAGTGGATAGGTCCTGAGTGGGCATGTGGCTGTCATATGTGAGGCACAGCAAGAAGACCAGTGTGGTCGGAGGAAGCAGAGGAAGGACAGTAGTGGGTGAGGAAGGAAGAAGGGTGGGAGGAGCCACACCACGTGGGCCTTGGGGGCCATGGGAGGGCTCGGCTTGAGGGGAGAAAGGCGCGTGGAAGTGCCAAGGTCCTGTGCAGGTGCCTTGAAGGAAGACTCAAGACCATCGCGGTGTGGGTGAAAGATAGGACACAAGATGACTCCTGGATTTTTGGCCTGAGGAAATGTCCTTGTTTCTATAAAAGCCACATTTTTGGAAGTCAGACTTCACATTTCTGGGTCAGAATTATCTTATGATACTGTCAGATATGAGAGCAGGAAGAGGAGAGGTAGAGGTGCTAAGTGCTTAAGTGCTTTGAACAGTCAGCAGAGTGAGGCCGTGGACAGGAGGAAGGCTGGAAAGGGGTCGGGAGCATCGCCAAAGATAATCGTTAGTTTTCCCTCCTGGTCCCCTTGTGGCACTTTAAAATTCCTTTAGTTTTCCTGAAGGCCTGCTTGGAAAGTATTTGCAAAAGACAACTAATTGATTAAGTGAATGAAGGATTCCTGGAATACTCAGGGCACTACTACAAGCTAGAACCTTCATGTGCTCTGAGCCAGACTGCATGGAAAGGTGCCTCTACATAGCCAGCCGATCGGACAACGTAGAGGAAGCTGCTTTATGACTCAGGCGGAGAGAAGGGGAGAAGGATAGTGGTCACCAGTGCTTGCTGTTTTCTCAGTGGAGCCTTTTCCTGTTCCTCAAGAGAAAATCTGTTGAGGACCCAAAGAAAAGGGCCAGGGAGGGAGAAGGAAACTACACTCCTGCAGGGAGGCTGTTTACTTATTTTTATTAAATTAACGTTAGAAGACCTCAATTATGTGAAACAAAGTATAATAATGAAGGAAAAAGATGAAACTTGCCCAATGATAAAATAACTCTTTTTAAGAAAAATGTAAATTTTAAGGAACAGCTGAATTTTGAAGTAAGATTTACTGAGGAACACAAAAGAGTTTTGAAACCAAGTCAATTACATGAGAAACCGCTCATTATTGGTTTCCCTGGTTGCACTTAAGAAAAAACAGTTAAGGCCATTATTTCCACGTTGACACTTGTTGAAATAAGGAGGACTCAGTGCTGCATTATTGCCCAAGCTGTTAATGACACATTTTAATTGACCAACAAAGGTTACAAAAGTAGAAGTGCTGTCTTCCTCAGAAGGCTTTCCACAGCGTTATTCCCCCGGAGCTGCTCAGCCTCCAGCGCCTGTTCTCCCGAGCAGGTCCTAGTGGGGAGGAGCGAGGTGCACACCACAGTCCTGGGCCCTTTCCCCACCAGCTCAGGTGCTAACCTGCAGCTCTGCCCAGGAAAGGCAGGGAGACCTTCCCACTGCCCTTGGGCTCACTTCTCTTTGGGCCTCTGTCTTCCACGTATTTTCATCCACCCGCCAGATAGATAGATAGATAGATAGATAGATAGATAGATAGATAGGTAGGTAGATAGATAGAGATATACCATAAGCTAGAATCAAACCAACTGCTCTCCAATGGCCTTTAGCAACTTAATTTCTAAGATAGACTTGTAGTCATATTTTCTTATATTTTTTCATCTAAACAGTATTTGAAGTCTGTGATTTCTTGAATCTAAAGTGATCTGAAAGTGGTTCTAACCTGGCTGTAAAAATAATATAAGTTGTTCTGGAAGGTCTGTTTTTCTGAGATTCTAGCCAGAAAATTTTAGGCTTGAGAGCAGATACTCGAAGTATTTCCACGTAAAGGATATATTACTGACTGCTTATGATTATACTGGAGGCCCAGTGCATGAAATTCGTGCACTGGGGGGGGGGGGGGGGAGAGTCCCTCAGCTCAGCCTGCAACCTCTCCAATTTAGGACCCCTTGGGGGATGTCCGACTGCCGGTTTAGGCCCGATCCCTCTCATAATCTGGGACTGCTGGCTCCCAACTGCTCGCCTGCCTGCCTGCCTGATTGCCCCCTAACCACTCCCCTGTCAGCCTGATCGACACCTAACTGCTCCCCTGCCAGCCTGGTCGCCCCCAGCTGCCCTCCCCTGCTGGCCTGGTTGCCCTCAACTGCCCTCCCCTGCCAGCCATCTTGTGGTGGCCATCTTGTGACCACATGGGGGCAGCCATCTTGTGTGAGGGCATGATGGTCAATTTGCATATCACCTCTTTATTATATAGGATTATTATATAGGATTATACTAGAGGCCCGATGCACGAAATTTGTGTAAGAGTAGGCCTTCCTTCCCCTGGCTGATGGCACTGGATTCCCTTTGGTACTCAGGACCCAGGCTTCCCTCCAGCCCCAGTGGTCTAATTAGCATATTATGCTTTTATTATTATATATTATATTATATTACATATATTATACTAATATACACTGAGTGGCCAGATTATTATGATCTCTGAATGCATAATAATCTGGCCACTCAGTGTATATCCTATATAATAAAAGGCTAATATGCAAATTGTCCCCTTGACCAGGAGTTCGACCAGCAGACAGGCTGGCCAACCGCCCATGTCCCCTCCCCCTGGCCAGGCTGGCCAGACCCCACTCATGCACAAATTCATTCACTGGGCTTCATACACACACACACACACACACACACACACACACACTGAGTGGCCAGATTATTATGCATTCAGAGATCATAATAATCTGGCCACTCAGTGTATATGCCATCTCATATATAATTAACTTGGTTTCAAAACTGTTTTATGTTCTTCAGTAAATTCTACTTTAAAATTTACATTTTGTTTACTTAAAAGATATTTTATAATTGAGCAAGTATCATTTTCCTTTATTATTATACTTTATTTCACATAATTGCGGTTTTCTAACATTAATTTTAAAAGCCTGAGTAAATATTTTGATATTTGTTTCTTTATTTTAGTTTTTTTTTATCACTATTAATTCCCCCTATACCATCTTCCACCTCCCTCCATCCCCCCCCCCCAAATTACTGTTGTCCATGTCCATGAGATCTTTCTCTTTTATTCATTTTTCCTCAATCTCTGCACACACACCCCAACTCCTCCACCCCCCGAAAAGACCTATTTATGAATCTGACTCTATTTTGCTTGTTAGTTCAGTTTGTTCATTAGATTCCACATATGAGTGAAATCAGATACTTGTCTTTCTCTGACTGCATTATATCACTCAGCATAATGTTCTCCTGGTCCATCCATGCTGTTGAAAGGGGTAAAATTTTCTTTCTTTTTACAACCATTGTGTACATGTAAAATAGCTGTTTTATCTACTCATCTACTGATGGACTCTTGGGCTGCTTCCAGATCCCGGCTATTTTAAATGAACATAAGGGTGCATATATTCTTTCAAATTAGTGTTTCCGTTTTCTTCGGATAAATTTCAAGAAGTAGAATTTCTGGGTCATAAGGCAGTTCCTATATTTTGATATTTTAAAACAAATATAAAACCCAACAGCCAGTTTTTAGAACCTAACAAATGCCTGGAATTATGCTGGGCTGAGATTAGAGAGATAGATATAAGTTGTCCCTGAATTTAAGATTTTATAAAATAATTAATACACATTTGTATAATATAAAAATACTTATTTTGAAATAAAATTGAATAGAAATACATACAAGGCAAAATTCCTTTCTCTTTCTCTTTGTAGTTTGTAGCAAAGTTGGGTCTTATTGGATTCCCCCCAACCTCCATTGTCCTGTGCATAGTGCCTCAGTAAATGCTTTCTGGTCAAATCAGATCCTTTAAAAGTAGGAAATTTTAGTCAGGCTTTATTGGGTGCCTGGAAAGTTATAAGAATATACTTTTCAGTGATAAAAGGATCAAAAGAAATAGTCTATAATCAAAATCTCGGATCTGCCCTAGCCTTTGTTGGGTAGATCATGCTTTTTAAGGCAGAGACTTCTTTTGTTGTTTTGATCAACCTTTCTACACTCTTCTTAGTCTATTTGCCACAGTCATCAAAGTGGTGTTTGGAGGAATTTAGGGTTTGGTTTTTTATAACTCTTGTTTTGCCTCTCTGATGGTTGCCTCTCAGGACCTATATTCTTAAGGTTTTACTGTTCTTCCAGGGGAAAAAAAAGCAAACGTGAAAAGTTCACTAAATGCCCTTGGCTCACCTGCTTCTTAATTTAAGGTTTTTATTGGTCTCCTAACTTTTGGGTCTCGGGGAATTTCGATGGCATATGCCGAAGGGTGTATTAAATACCAGTGGGGACACTGCAGACAGGCCCTTTCAGCCTGTGAGTGTGTAGCTGGGCGGGCTGCTGACCAGCTGCTGGGCAGACCCTGATTTGTGATCACAAGTGCCACTGGCTCAGGGCGCAGGCTATTTATAATAGCACTTATCGTTCTCTATTTGGGAAAGTCGAGCTTTGATGATTTTAG
Organism: Cnephaeus nilssonii; assembly: GCF_951640355.1. Classification (NCBI taxonomy): domain Eukaryota; kingdom Metazoa; phylum Chordata; class Mammalia; order Chiroptera; family Vespertilionidae; genus Cnephaeus; species Cnephaeus nilssonii. The sequence goes on from NC_137075.1 coordinate 51,204,222, forward strand.
ACCATGTGGTTGATGCAATTGAGTCCATTTCATCTACAGCCGGCAGGGTGCTGACAGAGCCGCTCTGGGGACTCAGAAGCAAATGCATTCACCTAGGAAAACTTGAGCTTCTGCTCTCTGGAAACTGGCAGGATACTCAGCACAATAGGCCCTTTGGCACAATTCCTATGGGGTTTGCAGTGAGTTAGAAACAATACTCAGTTTGCTTTAGGTTCAGTTTTGAAACCACAGCTTTCAGAAACTGTTCAAATGAAAAACTGTAAGAAAACATGCCTACAAGTTCATTGAAGACATGAGACCTGGCTGGCCTGTGTCTAGCCAAGTGGCATAGTTCGGGCCTTAGAGAATGGAGGAGGCACAGTGTGCTCTTGATGAGGAGGTGCTTTGCTGACACCTCCATTGTTCTAGCATATTCCCCAGGGAAGAGAGTTTGGTGTGACTGACAACAATATTTTTTTCCCTAATCATCAAATTGCAAATTGGCCCTTTGCCAGCCTATGGTCTCAGAGTCATTCTAGGATCCCAGGGCTCCATGCAGCTATTAGGCCATCAGCTAAATGAATGTTTGAGGGACAGGAGGACAGGAGGACAGGAGGACAGGAGTGATTTTTATTTGTTTGCAAGCATTTTTGCTTTTTTCCTTCAACATCTATTTTTATTTGAAAAGCATATTTTAATGAATAAAACAGATGATGACAAGAAATCGATTGACAAAATTATTGAGGGGGAAATGAATCACTGGTGTGCAATAATTCTGACATTCTAGAGTAGGGGTAATATTCTACTGATATTTTCCAGGAAGTAAAGTAGCTCATTTAGATGGAAAAAAGGGACAACATTGTGCTAAATTACTTATGGAGTTTTTAATCTGCTATGAATTTAGAGTAAATTTTATTAGAAAGAATTGGAAGTACATGTTAACTTTATTGTCAGGATAAATAGCATTCTTGTACTTGGTACAAATCTTAGCTTTGACTGACTGGTTGATAGTGACTAAGATCACTGCCTGCTGGTGTGGTGGATTATCCAGTAGTTTCCAACCCAATCACACGTTTCATCAGATGGTAAATTCTGAGTCCAGTTGTCAGACCAGCTTCTGAAGATGCAGGAAGATTCCATGAAATCACTACTCGAAGAGCTGTATAGCAGCCTACTACTCAGAGCCAAAACCAAGGGCCAGTTTTAGATGCAATTAAGTTTGATATTACCTCTGCAATAGCATACATTTTCTAATTTACTAAAAAGTTCAGTGGAGAAAACCCTACAAAACAACACACACACATACACTCTCTCATTAGCACTTGGGTAGGCTGTGTGTCCTATAAGCAGCAGCCAAATCACTCTCATGTTTCTTTACAGGGTCTGATTTTTCTTTTCTCATTGTTTTAGGACGTTTGGAGCTCAAGGGTCACGACTCACGGGAGCAGGATGGGGAGGCTGCACAGTCTCACTGGTACCTGCTGACAAGCTGCCCAGCTTCCTAGCAAATGTGCAGGAAGCCTATTACCAGAGTGGCGACCGGCGCCTGGCACCCGAGAAGCAGAGTTTGTTTGCTACCAAACCCGGAGGCGGGGCCTTGGTTTTCCTTGAGGCCTAAACAATGTAAAAAAATCTCAGAGAAACTATTTAGGGCATTTAGGAACTGGCAGGACTTCTTATGCCACAATAAATTAATCCTTTCTGTTTTGTATTATGATGAACAGTTGCCATTATCAAGATGTGTTTCCAAAGAAATGGTTGCAAGCTCTCTAAGCTTCATAACGATTATTTTTCCATCTTAAAATATGTTTTCTATCAATAGGAGTCAAAATTATGGTTGGACAGATCCCTTAAGAATGATTTACTAGGATTTATTGACTGTAAGATTTTAAAAGATGAATTGTAAAAGATAATCCCAACCTCATGGATTGGACTAGAATTAAACATACTGCTACAGTTAAACTGAAACAATTGACTTGTGTACAGTATCTTAAACACATTTTACTTTGTTTTTTTTCAGCGCTCTTCTTCGTCCACGGTATAGTCTTCTGTTGATGATGATGATGACAGTGATGTCAGAAGTTCTCTCTCAAGCTTAGCTTCATTCCGCTATGAAAAGAATACATTATTAGGGATGCACAGATTTTCCTGGACAGAGTGTAGTTGAGTGTGAGATTCCCCCAGTTACCAAGATGAGCATTATTAAAAGACTAGAGGTCTGGTGCACGAATTGGTGCACATTGAAAGGAAATTAATTAAAAGAAATATTTTAATATCGCTGTTCACCCTTTCTCTATAATAGAAGTGTCAACCAAATTCACGATTGATGACGACAGATAGAAACACAATGTGCGATTGGTGCCAGCAAGAGCTTTATATGTATCATACATGGGTGAAGCAACTTAGCCTTTTATATCTCTATATATAAAAGCCTAAGTGACTGTCTGACATTTGACTGTTCGACAGATAGCTATGACATGCATTGACCATCAGGGGGCAGATGCTCAATGCACAGGCATGGAAACATGGAACAGACTGACAAATCTCAGAGAGAAAGGGGGAGGGGGAGGGTGGGAAGAGATTAACCAAAGATCTTATATGCATACTAGAGGCCCAGTGCATGAATTCGTGCACTGGGCCTCTAGTATATAGAATAAACTTGCTTAATTAGACCTCCTTTCTGATTTAGCTAAACTTTTTCCCAGCCCAGTGAAGCACCCCAACTTCTCTTTCAGGTAATTGTCAGCAACACAGCAGTAAATATCAACACAAAGCAGATTATTATTATAGATCATACAGGGAGAAAAAAGGGTGAAATATTTAACTGCAGCAGTGTTTGACTATATTCTGCACAGAGAGAAAATCTGAGGTCATTTTCAAGGTCCATCATTTCTTCTTTTCAGTCAGGTCAAGTTTCTAAGCTTTCTAAGTCTCTGTTTTCTGGCTAATGAAAAGAAAATAGGATTCCACCTAGTCTCCTATCTGCCTACTCCAGGACTTCTGTGAGGATCAAATGAGATGAGGCACAGGAAAAATGCTTCACAGACATTTGGTTAAAGTGTGAAATGTTTCCACCTGGCTTTAAGCAAGTCCTGTTCCTGGGCTGAAGAAACTGCAAGGAGGCTAGTCTTCACTAGGGAGAGGAAGCTGGGTGTTGCTACATGACTGGGCTGGGCTGTGGGCCACAAAATGTGCCATGGGGCTCAGCAGCGTCAGCTGCGATTTGGTGGGCTGTCGCTCCAGGGTGGTGGTGGGGCCTGTGTCCCACTTGGGGGAAGCTGAGTGTTGCTTTGTGGGTGCCAGGTCTGCGGTGCCATTTCTCTGCGTGCGTCACGGCAGCTCCTGCATTGAGCATCTGCCCCCTGGTGGTCAGTGCGCATCATAACGACTGGTCAGATGGTCAGACACTTAATGTATTAGCCTTTTATATATATAAATGGCTTTGGGAAGAAAATCCTGATCATTTAATTTTTTTAACCATGTGATATCACATAAACAATCACTTTCAATTCTTTTGGCACTGAACTCTATCATTTAACAGAGAAACTTAGATAAAAGACACTTTAAGTCTTTATCTCTATTCACATTGAAATAGAGAATTATCTGGATGATGATGGAAATCAGTTTGTTCATGGAGTTTACTTTCTTCCCACTCTTTTCTCAAATGACTGTCTAAACCAAGAGGCCTGCTCACTGTTCTGGGAAACACCACCTTGCATCCCTTTATTGTGTGTCTAGCAAGTCTTATTCATATATGTGGGCCAGTGTGGGGCTGGTGTGCAGGTATGTGGGTAAGAGTATAAAAGGCTTAGAGAGTTGGTTCTGAGATTGGTTAGGGGTATTGGTGGGTACCTGTATATGTTTATCAAATGTGGGCAGAAATGTTTGGCCATGTGGCAATGGTAAATGAATGGCTTTCTCTCATGGATAGAAGACAGGAGGGCCTTTCTGAATTATGTGAAGATTTAGACCAGGAAGCATTTAGTGATGCAAGCTGATAATTGAGACAGGAGTGGTCTTATGGCACAAGTTATACAGAAAATTATCACAATTTTCTATTATCCTATGATTGTTTTTGCTTGTTAATGTGCAACTCAAAGATTGGACATCATCATCTTGAATCTCAGTTTCATGGAGGCTCAGGCAAAGTTGGTTGTAATAGTTCTCAAAGGACAATAGTCATATAGAAAGTACTAGGAAATCCATTATTTTATTCTAAAATAAATTTCTTAGCAGAAAGGCAAAAACTTAGAAAACTTAAGTCAAATTTATTGAAAGAATTTTGAGTTTTTAAAACTCAATAATCCAAAATCTGAATGATTTAATTTTTTTAATCCTCACCTAAGTATATGTTTATTGATTTTTCTTTTCTTCTTCTTTTTTTTCTTTTGAGAGAGAGAGAGTGTGAGAGAGAAACATTGATTGGTTGCTTCTCATATGCACCCTAACCAAGCCTACAACCTAGGTATGTGCCCTAACTGGGAATTCTCCTTTCAGTGTATGGGACAACACTCTAACCAAGCCACACTGCCCAGGGAAAACTCTGAATTGATTTTAAATTATAATTCTTTGTTTTGTTTTTTAATACCTTTCTATTTTCCACAAAAGATCTGTGGTTGGTATATAATTCTTTAAAGATACCTACATTAGAGTAAAAAAAAAAAAGGTACTTACTATCATATTTAAAAAAGAGCTGTTTTTCAATCAGACTATCACCAAGTGTTCTAGAAATTCTGAGAGATATCAAACTTGTCTGGAAAGGGCCATGGAGAAAAAAAGGTTCATGCAGAAGATGGAATTTGAGCGTGGATCTGAATTGCTGAAGGTGGGAGATCCGATAATACTTTGGCCTCCATTCCTACAGGGCAACAATGAACTGGAGCTGAGGAGGTCGTTGCCTGGTTTAGACAAGGGGAGTACTCTCCATTGTGCCACAGTTTTCACAGCTCCTGGTACTTCCTAATACTCGAGCCATTTATCATTGACTAGCTGAGGTCAGTGTGCCCTTTCCTCGTACACCTGCACAGGTGTTTTCTCCTACTAAATAAACATCTCTCTGGACCCACGTCTCTGGCAATAGTAGTTAAGAGATACCAATAAAAATGGGAGAAAGAAGTATTTTGTGTCTGTGGAAGTAAAGGGTAGTCCTGTTTGTTTAATATTAAGCACCCAGTTACTTTACTCCTTTCTGTCCCATCTTTCTGGCTCCTATAAGAATTAGATTAGATTGTTTAACCCCTGTTTTGACATTACACCCACAGCCAATGAGGATTACTCTAGATTTTTGAGTGGAAGCCTGGCATACTGAAAAGAAAAGGCTCTCTCCTACTCCTGACCTCAGATTGCCCGGCCTTCAGACTTGTTGTACACTAATCTCTACATGTCCTTGCCTGCTGGGAGGGAAGAAGGCCCTTCCGATGGCACAGGACTTCCCATAAGCAGAAGAGGAGCCGACACGGAAAATGGGAAGGTTTCTTTCTTTCCACTCTGTTCAGAACCTTTTCCCTTCTGTCTTAGGTTTCTGTTAATTGAGGGTAGGGACCATTCATTGAACACAGTGGGTTGGGATCCAATATATTTTTGTTCAATTATGAATGGAAAATATGAATATGATTTCAAACACCAATAATTTTCTGTTAATTTTAAAGTCTGACTGCATTTGGAGGTTTTCAGTTGCATAAACTATCCTTGGTCAGAAGCAAGGGATGGGGATGGTAGACATGAGATAGTCACGGACATGTGAAATGTGCACATGGATGAATAAATAACATATGAGGCCACATATTGTTTACTAAATATTGTCTAGTCTATATACTAGTAAGAGAAGCTAGAGAGAGACTTCTCAATTAGTTAAAAAACAAAACATACCAGTTTATGTAGGAACTTCTTAAAGTCTTTTTCAATTTCTAAAGGCTTCTTGGTAGCCTTTGCTTGGAGTCTAATCATGGAAAAAAGAAAATCATTAACCAAACTAGTTTTTATACTGACACCAACTAAGGCCAACATTTACAGAGTTTAATGTGCCAGGCACTTGCCAGCACTTTGCAAATGTTAATTCAATTACACTTGCAACAATCTTATGGAGTAGGTACTACTATTATTTATCCTGTGTTATCAATGAGGAAACAGCCTCTGGGAGGCCTAGTCCCCTACCCACAGACATAGAGCTCACAAGTAGCAGAGGATTAACCCGGGCAGTGTGACCAGAGCCCTCAGTTCCACCATGGTGCGACACTGCATCCCAGCCGCGGAGCGTCCTCCTCGGAGAGATGCTGCACACACACTCCCTGAGCTGGCCCCGCTCACAGGCTCCAGCACAGACTTGAGGAAGGGTCGGTGGGGAGAGAAGAGGAAGAGGGACTGTCAAGAGAAAGACCTGGGGGACAAAGAGAGAGACATGGAAGGGGCAAAAGGGTGAGGGTGCTCACTAGCCTAAGCTCACAGAGAGTGGGAATCGGCTCTCATAATTTCTGTCCCCAAGTACCCATTCAAGAATTATTTAGGAAGGAGATGAGTAGTTGAATCCACAGATCTTTGAATGAGGCAAGAAGCAGAAGTAGCCTTGGCAAGGAAGGGTAGGAACTTGCAACAAGGGAGAAACATTAGTAGCAAGAGAAACATGGATGAGTGAAAGAAAAATGAAAAAGGGTATAAGGTTATTAATTTCACTGGAAATTTTCAAATTATCTTTCCTCCATGAAATTTGTAGGAAGTAAGATTTTCTAAGAATTCCAAATATACCTGCGCAAGCATAGAGTTTGGATTGGCAACCCCCTGCAAGGCCTGCTCTAGGTTTCTTCAGTGTTTAGTCTAGGGTCGCCCCGAGGGCACAGTAGGGCTACCTCTTGGGGGTCTCTTGCGTTAGTGCTCTGTGAGTGACAAATGTCCCCTCACTCATCTTCGACTTTGCCTCTGCCAATTTTATTGCCTTAACCTCACTTCTTGTTACCCTCTGGGTTTGTCCTTCTCTATGTTTCTCAAGTGTGTTCTTACAGTTTGGGTCTCTTCCTCATAGTCTTACTTACTCCAAAATATCCCTGTGCCTTTTCCAGTCACACCCTCTTAGAATCTTCGTGACTTGCAAGTCATCCTGAGACCCTGGTTCATCTCAGTTGACATCAACCCATCTTCCAAGTCTCTCCTTTGATTTACAGCCCCCCTCTATTTTAAAAAATAACAGCTTTATTGAGATGTGTCACATACCATAAAATTTACCCTTTGAAATTGTACAATTCAGTGGTTTTTAGGACAGTTGACCCTTGAACAGCACTGGTCTGGACTGCGTAGGTCTGTTTATACATGGCTTTGTTTTTGTGGTGGAGACAGAGGGCCGGCTGCGTTGATCTACACCATATTGTATGAGGGACTTGAGCCTCTGCAGATTTGGGTATTTGCAGGGGTCCTGGGACTAATACCTGTGGATGCACAGGGACAACTTAAGCTTTGGGGAGTCAAAAGCTATATGTGGAATTTTGGCTGCGTGGGGGTCAGCATTGTTCAAGGGTCAACAGTATGCTCACTGTTGCAGTCATCACTACTGCCTGTCCCATCCTCCGACTGCCTTTCTTCTCCATGAATCCCTCATTTCCGAAGGTTACTAGTTCATGGTGTGCCTATAAGTTTAACAGGCACATGGAATGTATATATTCAAATGAGTATTTTCCCTTCACGGTATGCAACGCGTCATTGCATACTAGTAAGGACATTTGAGAGCTTCTTGCACATTGCTCTCAAAACCGTTCTACATTCTTCCTTATATCGTCAGTGGGAAGAAAGCCTGGGCCACATAGATTTGGTTTTTGGGAACTTGTAAATCAGATCTTATAACTGAGGTGTTGCAAAGGGGGAAAGCTGTCTGATAAGGTTTTGGGGAAAAGTGAGATAAGGTTCTAAAGTAAGGGGTCGTGTGACTAGGCGACTGGCTTTCTAATTCCAGAATGTAATGGGAAGTGTGGCCACGTGACTGACGCAGGCTGGTCCCCGTGGACTGCTGGGAGGTTGTGCTCATCTGGTGCTCACTTTCGCACATGTGGGTGTGTTAGAAGAAGTGGGTTAGTCTCAATACAGCTTTCCTATTTATACTCTAATGTATAAGATAAATTAAATGAGCCCAATGTCCTTGCTTTAGTGGGGGACAATGTATGTGTAGGGGAAGCAGCAGGGACAGAAGGGGGACAAAGAACTAGCTGGGGGCAGACCAGCTAAATAGGTGGGTTTGGAGTTTACATCTTCCCCTAGAGCATGGCATGCTTACGGGTTTGCTTTTTAAAAGCCGTGAGTCTAAGTTCTATATCTGGTGGAGTAAAAGGAGAAGATGATAATGTTAGCAAGTAATTAACTTAGCAGAGTAGGTGATTATGTGGATAAAGGAACTTAAAGTATTACTCCAGATAAACTGTTGAATAGAAAATCTCTTTGCAGATAATTGAGTTGGTGTATTTTTACATAATAAAATCATTGTGGTTTTATGTAACACATTTGTTCAATTAAAATGTTTAAACACTACAGTTTTGAATAAGAAACAAACCTCTTAAGCTCCTTGTCAATTCTTTCCTGCCGCTCTCTTATCATTTTTATTTCTTCATTAAATCTGTGCTTTTCCCTATAAAATCATATATTGGAGTTAAATTTTAAAATAAAGCAAACATTTATTTACAAATTATATTTTTATCCATTTCAGAGAGGAAGGGAGAGGGAAAGAGAGAGATAGAAACATCAATGATGAGAGAGAATCATTGATTGGCTGCCTCCTGCACACCTCCCACTGGTGATGGAGCCCGCAACCCAGGCATGTGCCCTTGACTGGAATCGAACCCAAAACCCTTCAGTCCGCAGACTGAGGCTCTATCTACTAAGCCAGTGGTCGGCAAAATCATTAGTCAACAGAGCCAAATATTAACAGTACAACGATTGAAATTTCTTTTGAGAGCCAAATTTTTTAAACTTAAACTTCTTCTAATGCCACTTCTTCAAAATAGACTCACCCAGGCCGTGGTATTTTGTGGAAGAACCACACTCAAGGGGCCAAAGAGCCACATGTGGCTCGTGAGTTGCAGTTTGCCGACCACGGTACTAAGCCAAACCGGCTAGGGCTAAAGCAAACATTTCTAATTGTGAAAGACTATATCAACAATTAGCTGACTTTCACATGTGAGTAAAAGTCCTTTACAAACCAATTCTTCAGCGTCCCCTTCCAATGCAGTACTCTGTGTGAGGAATCCCCAGCGCACCCTCCCTTACAAACACCTGCCAAAGGCATCACTCGCAACACCCATAGGGCCCTCCCACACAGTGTCCATCCTGCTCTTCCCACTGAGCATAGGAAATCTAAGGGCTCCCTCTCTGTGAATATGGGTGGGAGGGGAATGGGACCGTGGGAGCAGAAGCTCAGGCTTTGGTTCTGCTGCTGGATAGGACCTGGCTGGCTGCTCTCCAATGACCTCTCTTTGATGTGTTTCCTGAAAAGCACCAGGCACCCGTCCTTTCTCCGTTAAGGCAGTAAGACCTCTAGGCAGTGACTTTGACATCACAGGAGAATTGGATCCTGCCAATTTGTTCTTATAAAAGTTGATGGACATCCTCTCATTAAGCCATTTCTAGCTTCCTGGCACATAAGAATACTGTGGCTGGCCATGAGTAATCATTGTAATTAAGTGGTTAAAAGAAAACATTTCAGAAAAGACCTCCCTGCCTTGCTTTTCTCAATACCACCCCCACTGCCACCCAGCTCCAGGGACCTCCTTCTAGTGAAGACAACTTTTCTGCTCTGCTTCCAGGGCATCTTTGTAAATGGACAATGATCCAATCCCTAGTCGCCGGAGCTCTCTGCTGGCCTCTCCATGTCGGGGTGCATCCCCCCAATCACACCACAGCCCAACTTCCTTCTTCAATCCCTGATACTGTGTGAGGAATCCCCAGCGCACCCTCTCTTACAAACACCTGCCAAAGGCATCACTCGCAACACCCGAGTATGGGCTGGATTTGCTGCTCCCATAGGGCCCTCCCACAGTGTCCATCCTGCTCCACGGGCTCAAAGTGCATCCTCAACACTTACCTGGAAAGAACCTCCGAGTTATAAGATGCTCATAAGGAGCTTAGTGGAGATGGTTTCTAAGATCATTTCCAGCTCTAAAAGAGTCAATTTTATATTTAGCAATAGTATGGCATCAACTTACATCCTAAAATCCCTTTGGTTCTTTGCAAATTGTCTGTTTGCCTCCTTTATAATATCACGGTAAGTTGGAGCAGGTGGTGTGATAAGATTATGGTTAAGGAAAGATTTCTAATTGGGAACATCCAGGATAGATAAACAGTATCTTTAATGGGGGGACAAGGAGGGGTCTGGCCTGGCTTCCGGCATGAGGGGTCTCAAGTGTAATTGAATGTTGGGTCTGGAGTGATACTGAGAGGACTGAAAGAAGACAAGACCCATTGACCACTTCAAACTTGTATCCCATTATCTGGACCACACCAACCACAGTGTGCTAGGAGTTAACAGTCACATAAATCCTGTAATTACCATTTTTAACATGGTGTTGTTTGTTGTTGTTGGTGTTGTTGTGCTTCAAAAGCAGCAATTTGTTAAATGTAAATATTAAAAATATACCAAAATTTCTGTAACCCTGTTTAGACATTTTTTTTCATTTCCTTTTAAAATTAAATTATTGGGGTGACATTGGTTAGTACAATTATATGGGTTTCAAGCATACAATTCTATGATACATCATCTATATACTGCATGTGTGTTTACCCTGAGTCAAATCTCTTCATTTCTATGTATACCGAGAACCTCAAAGTCTCTCGACCACTGAGAGGCTGTGGAGGTGACTGGTAGCATGTGTCAGCTGCCTCCCTTAGCCTGAGCTTGGCTAACTGCACGAAGAAAGATGGTAATCAGAGCCCAGCCAGAGTGGCTCAGTTGGTTGAGCATCGTCCCATTCACCCAAAAGTTGCCGGTCAGATTCCTGGTCAGCGATGTACCTGAGTTGTAGGTTTGATCCCTGGTTGGGGCATGCACAGAAGGTAATTGATGGATGTTTCTCGCTCTCTCTCCCTGTCTCTCTCTAAGCATGTCCTTGGGTGAGGATTTAAAAAAAGAAAGAAAGATGGTAAGCAGATGGAGTAAGTGTGCTGTGAATAAGGCTGGGGCTCTTGTCCCATCTGTTTCTGGTACAGCCTATGGCTCTGTCCCTTAACCTCTTGTGAACCCAGGTGTGACTGGCACACTTCCCTTCTGAAGAAGCAACTGGAAAATGACTCAAGGAGGCAGCCCTCACCTGTGTGATGACCTTAGGCTCATCAATAATGAAGAGTTTTTAACTCTCTGAAGTTTCCAAGACACGGGATGAGACCGTCCTCACTCCCCACTCCTCATCCCTAGGCACACTGCAATATTACCTCGATTTTCTTCTGAATGCAATTTGCGCATTTAAAAACATTTATGCTCGATTTTAAGGCCGTCCTGGATGCTCATTTTGATCTTATTTATCTGGTATAAGAAAGGCCCAGTGGACTTTCCCATGTGTTCTGGTCACACTGTACTCATTTCCTTGTTTTCAGGGCTGTCCTAAGTGACATTACTAGGGTAAGTGCCTATATGAACTGCAGTTTTTTTTCCTCAATGTGAATCAAGTCCTAATGGTAAAATGTCAAAATAAATCTTCCTAAGGCTGGATCCACATTACTTTCAAACTTGGGCTTTGAGATGTCTTTGTGCATAAGAAATATATTTGATTATTCAATGAATAACAAGATTAAGGATACAGTAGTCCTCAAATTTAAGAGGGAAGTAGTGGAAGCCTCACTTTAAATAATTAAAGCAGAGAAAAAACTAAGCTTTACAAAATCTACTCATTTTTACATGTTTCAGCAAGACAAAGGATATTATTTTAAGAATATGGCAGCAGCAATATGATTAATCAAACCAAAACAATTCTCCCATAATCCCACTTTCCAAACAGTGAAACTATTTTCAGTTTTCTATGTATCTCTTCATCTGTCATATGCAAATATGTATTTTACCTTATTGTTATGGTGTGGTTGCTTTCTTTACCCAATATAGTATCACAATTTCCACACGCACCTTGGTTTTGTCCTAATTTTTAAAAAATAAATCTTTATTGTTCAGATTAATACAGGTGTTCCTCTTTTTTTTCCCCCATAGCTCCCCTCCACCTGATTCCCCACCCCACCCCATGCCCTTACCCCCCTCCACTATCTTCATCCATAGGTGTAAGATTTTTGTCCAATCTCTTCCCGCACCCCTCACACCCCCTAAGAATTGTCAGTCCACCCCCTTTCTATGTCCCTGATTCTATTATATCCATCAGTTCATTCTGTTCATCAGATTTTTTATTCATTTTTTAGATTCACTTGTTGGTAGGTATGTATTTGTTGTCATTTTGTTGTTCATAATTTTTATCTACCTTTTTCTTTGTCTTCCTCTTCTTAAAGAACACCCTTCAGCATTTCATATAATCCTGGTTTGGTGGTGGTGAACTCCTTTAGCTTCTTTTTCTTATCTGTGAAGCTCTTTATCTGACCTTCAATTCTGAATGATAGCTTTGCTGGGTAGAGTAATCTTGGTTGTAGGTTCTTGCTGTTCATCACTTTGAATATTTCTTGCCACTTCCTTCTGGCCTGCATAGTTTCTGTTGAGAAATCAGCTGACAGTCGTATGGGTACTCCCTTGTAGGTAATTAACTGTTTTTCTCTTGCTGCTTTCAAGATTCTCTCTTTGTCTTTTGCCCTTGGCATTTTAATTATGATATGTCTTGGTGTGGTCCTCTTTGGATTCCTCTTGTTTGGGGTTCTCTGTGCTTCCTGGACTTGTAAGTCTATTTCTTTCACCAGGTAGGGAAAGTTTTCTGTCATTATTTCTTCTAATAGGTTTTCAATATTTTGCTCTCTCTCTTCTTCTGGCACCCCAATAATTCAGATGTTGGTACGCTTAAAGTTGTCCCAGAGGCTCCTTACACTATCTTCATATTTTTGGATTTTTTTTTTTCTTTTTGTTTTTCTGGTTGGGTGTTTTTTGTTTCCTCATATTTCAGATCTTTGGTTTGATTCTTGGGGTCCTTTGATCTACAGTTGAATTTCTGTATATTCTTTATTTCAGACAGTGTATGCTTAATTTCTGACTGGTCCTTTTCCATTTTTTTTTTTTTTTGGCATTCTCATTAAGATCCTTGAAGGTCTCACTAAGCTCCTCGGAGGTCTCATCAAGTTTCTCGGCGGTTTTTAGAGGATTCTTGAGTAACCTTATAAATGTGGTTTTGAACTCTATGTCCAGTAGTTTGCTTTCTTCCATTTCTTTCATTCGTGACATGTTTGTCTCCGCATTTTGCTGCTTTCCTGTGTTGATGGAGTGGTTTTCTGTGGTAGGTGACCTATAGGGTCCAGTGGTTCAGCCTCCCCTATCACCTGAGGTGGACACTCTTGGTGCACCCCTTTGTGGGCTGAGTAAAAAGTCTTGGTGTAGTTAAGCCTTGATTGTTGTTGGTACACTGGGAGGAATTGACCTCCAGGCCAATTGGCTGTGAGGACCCGCTGTGTCTATAATGGAAGAACTGCTGTGCTGGAGACACACTTATGGGGCTGGACTTGTTTCAGTGGGGCTTTGGTGCTCACTGAGTCTGCCTCTTGAATGTGTCACTTATCGATGTGAGAAGTTGAAATCTAGTGTTGTCTCACACTGACCACTAGATACACTGGCTTCTGGATCTCTAATGGGGTGCAGGTCAGCAACTGTCTGAGGCCACCCAGCAGGAGCTACAGTGAGAACTACAGTTTTCTCCTCTTTGCTTGGGGTTTGGAGGTTTTGGAGCTGTCTGACCAGAGCTGCAGTTTGTTAGGTTAAGCTGCAATAGGGCAGGCCATTTATATGCAAAAGCTGCTGCGTGGAGCTTGAGTGGGTTTATAGATTGTGCGGGGCGGGGTCTCAGGGAGTCACTAGGCTAGGGTGTGGCAAACAGCGATGGCTGCCAGTCAGCCATCTCTGTGTCTCCGAGTTTCCCCGTCCCCGCGTCTTGCGCCCCCGCGTAGTAAACAATGATTGCTGCACGCACCTCTGCAAGAAAGCCACCCTCACTTTCCCACCTGATGGCAGACAGTCCAGCTTCTCCCTGTAGGAGTTTCCCCAGTGTCTCCCCAGAAACTGGAGTTCAGAGTAATCGGGAGCTTGTCTCCCTTCGGGTTGAAAAAAGCAGCGCAGCCAGTCGTCCGCTGCCAGCCTGATTCACGCGCCTCCGTACCTCAGCTTTTCAGCGCTTGTGCATGTCTCAATGCTCTTTTCTCTTTGCTTCTAGTTGTAGAACTTCCACTCAGCCAACTTTCCCGTGGTTCTGGGTGATAGACGTTTTGTCTTTTAGTTTTAGTTTTGAAATTGTTGTGCGAGGCAGCAGTTTAAGTATTTATCTATGCCGTCATCTTGGTTTCCCTCCTTGTCCTAATTATTTTAATGTTTGCAAAAGATTTCATTGGGTGTACATACCAGATGGGCTCTATTGCCATAATTATCGTTACCATGGTGCAAACATTGCTGGGTTTTCTTACATGAAATTACCAACTTCTCCTCTCTTCTCTAATTGTGTGTTCCAATATGACTCCTCTCCCAGAACCCCAAGATTCTAGCCAGGGAGAACTGTCTCTCTCCTCACTCAGCTCCCTCTGAATTCTGGCCCAGGTCTTGCTTAGCTTGGGACTGGTGTGATGCGCGTGGTAGAAAGGAGGCAGTGGTTCCGTTCATTACATCAGCACAAAGCCTGCAGTCTGTTTTGCCTGATACCCACCTTTAGTTTCCCCCTACATGTCACAGACGGTAAAAAAGTCCAACCGCACTAGAAGAGAAGGCTCAGCAATCTTCCTCTAACAAGTGATACCTGTGCATTCAGGCTACCTTTAATGCCTGCCTTCCTCCACCTGCTGCACATGTCACTGAAAGTCTAAGTAAGATCTTCCCTGAGTAAAAGTCACAGAAAACTGGATATCATTCTTCTTACTGAACGCCTAGCACAACTAATGATACACTTTTTCCTAAAGTGTTGATGGTCTTGAGCTGCTGAGATTCAATTTGCATGCATCTATTTCCTGCTAATATTTAACTTCTCCCTCAAGTGCCTGTTAGAATTTCAAAGACTTTATCCTTCTACAAAGTTATATTGTGCTCTTGATCATAGTTTTAAGTATTTGTGAGCAGGCTGATATGTTTGTCACTCTAATAGGATTTTTTTTTTTTTTGCATCACACATTCATTATATACTTACTATGTATTGAGACAAAGAACTGTGTTTTATTATAAATTATTAATTTTGAATATATGCCATTATTGAAATGAACTGGATATGCAATCTTTAAAAAGTCATTCTCCTTGTCCACAAAATTGGGCCACAGTTGTACATTTGTGTTGTGTAATGAGGTTCTGAGCTGTATAATGTTGGTGTTGACTAACATCCCAGCATTTTCTTGCACTATTTAGTGGTGATGGTTTTCAGTAGATTTCTGTTAATTAATGTTTGTTAATATCCTAATTTTTATTCCCTCAGATACTTAAAGCCATCAATGTTTCCCAACTGTAGAAAAATAGAGTACTCAAAGCTTATAAATTATGATGAATGGGTATATTCCGTTCCTTGGGGATGACTGTGGCAACATGTTTTCCAATACCACTGTTTGAATAGACCTCACACTTATTTTCTCAGGCACTGTTACATGGGGGTTACATGGCAAGCCACTAAATGGATAAGGAGCCATTTGGGTACAAATAAAATGGTTTTATACACAACAGTTGTGGTTGGGATGTGACAAACCAAGACCTGGAGACATCCTCGTGGCCTCAATTCAGACTCTGGGGTCTTTGATCTCCATTTTGAATCACAGAGAGAAACAAGGAACCTTAGAAACCATTGGGTCCCATTTGAGTACATTATAGATGAAGAAACCGAGGCTCTGGAAGGGGAAGTACCTTGTCTTTGAGAGCTTGGGTGTGTGGGGGACTCAAGAAAAGAATGTCTCGGTGTGATTTTTGCTCCTGTCTGCCAAAAGTATTGTTCTAGAAGGAGGCTACACATGATGCTCTTGTATATGAAGTAAAAGGAGCCTAAGCTTCAAGCAGTGGCCAGAATCTTCTTTAAACACCGAAATTCATTTAATTCTTAATCCTAATAACTTATTAGCATGTGGCCCAAACTGATTTTAAAGAAGTTATATTCTGCTTAATGTCTACCTTTAGTTACACTTGAAATAGTTTTATTAGAGAAATGGATGGATGATCTTTCTCCATTGCTAGTGGGAGTGGGGCTCTTGAGGTGCTGTGGGAATAAGCATTTCCAGAGGCCCCCATGGGAGGATGGGTGCGGTAGAAAGCTTTATCTGCGTGGAATTACATTTCTGGGTTTGCCAAGTCCCCTTTCCCTTAATCAGTATTTGAAGGTGTGCAGCTGGGGATTCATAAGAACTAGAAGCAAAGCCAGTGTCCAGGGTTTCCATTCCACGGTGGAGCTGGGTCTGATACAGTAGCAGGCTAGTTGCAGTCCATTGGTCCATTGTGCGGGGTCCACATGGCTCTGAGCAGGAGCCTGAGAGTCCTGTGGGCCAGGAGTCAAGCTGGAGCAAACACGGGCCAAGAGGCAAAAGTGAAAACTCCTTTGCTTAGGAGCTTATTTACCTCAAATCTTCCCACATTTGCAGTGGCCGTTCCTACTCTGGCCAATGACCTGTTTGCAAGTGTGACTGACAGGCAAGTGCCTTCCCTATTCCACCCAGACTTTACTGGGCATGCGTCTATTCTTCGTCTCCCCTTTGCTCCTTTCCAGTTATTCATAACTAGGTTATTACAACGATATCAGTTTCATGTTAGACTTGCAGGAGTGTAACATCCACAACATAGCCATGTATCCAAAATTAAAAAAAGATAACTAAGCATATATGCCTTATTCTATGGGAGATAGAATCACTATTGAAATCTCACGCAGATTCTACATGGCCTGGTATGTGTAAAATAGGGTTACTGTTTTAGTAAGTTTCACTATTTGACATGTCATTAGCAGCAGTTTTGTAGCATAGTCTAGAAAATTGAGGAAACAGGGCCACTAGAAATGTTAACACAGATTTAGCTAAAAGCATTCCACAAACTCGCCAGGACTTTTACTAGGCGTTGAGACATGAAGATGAGTTAAGACGTGATGTTTGGTTTTAAGGAGCTAGTAGGAATGAGAAAAGACATTAGGCAGTTTTTGAAGCAGGAGACAAAAGAACCATAAAAAAATAGAAATAAAGACTATAAAAGTCTAGCAATCTGTTCTCCTTTTGTGCAGGACTATCTTCAATTGGGAAGGGCGCTCCTCGGTGCTACCCCGGTGCCTGGTGCAGGACTCCGTCATGATGACCCTGCTTCTTGTCTTTGCTGCTGGATTGCGTGGCGCCCTCACACCTGTACCAGTGCTGGAGCAGCAGGGTCTCAGAGGTGCTTCCTGCTCTTCGCCTCCTGCATGAGCTTCTCATTGATTGCTCCACACAGTTGAGTCCTAGATTTCATCTTGAGCAGTCTAGTCATCATCAGAAAATTCATTGTTGTTATATTGTTTAAGAAGTCAATGAAGTATGATATATCTTTAGGGAAATTTTTCATTAAAATGGTTAACATAAAACATTTTGGTGTTGCATATGGTCGGCACTAGCTATCTGGGAAGTTTAGTTATGGGCAGCAGCCTCACTCCCTACTAAGGCTGGGTAAACAAATGGTTGAGTTATAGCGATCCTACCATTTCTATAATTTATGTCCTTCAACCCACACAGCTTCAAGGGTTGCCTGGAGGGACTTCAGTCATCCTCATTATTAGCCTCAACTCCTCCTTCCCCCACAAAGCCATTCTAAATAAACACATAAACTTAGGATTTGCTGTGCAAATTCAGGTTTGAGACAAGTTCCCCAGTTCCCTGCTTGTAACTGGATTGAATATATAAGTCCCTCCTCTACAGACAGAAATTCTTGACCACCCCCTCCCCCCCCCATTGGATTATTAGTAACAAAACCGAGAATACAAGTAAGGCAACCACCCAAAAGAGCCGATTTGGCTTTTCCTTAAATACGCAGGATTTCGGCTCTAAGCTGGGATAGGATTTCCACTCTGATATCCTGGAGCACCTCACAGAATCTCGCGGAGTCAGGAGCCGGCAGATATTTTTATGGGGTGAGTGCAGAGTAACAGTGCTGGTTGGGTGAAAATAATTATAATTATAATCACTTTTTATATTTTTAAAAGATATTTCTTTTTAGGCCTAAATGCTAAGCTTTCAAAAGCACTGGCTTTTCCAACTGATTTTTTTTAATCGACCAATAATGGGTATAGCAAGAATTCCCATTTTTTTTCAACATTTGAAGATCTTGAAAATGAAAATTTCCTCTCTTATTTGATACAAATTGGGCTTTACCACATTTATACCAAATTTAAAAAATAACCCTAAACTATTACTAACTCTCCAGGATGAAAACCCTTCCTGCTTCCTCTCTTATTTTTCCATTGAGACATGTTTATAATCAAAGTCCAAATTGTGGCTAAAGGATTGATACAACCCACTCCCTGGAAGCTGATTACTCAAGGCAACTAAAGTCTTCTATTTATTTCATTAGTTAGTTTAATAACAAGTTTACTGAATTGTGGTTTGTGTCTTGTGTATTACAAGAAAAGAAAAGAAGAGAAAAGGAAGAAAAGAAAAGAAAAACCCTAACTAGAATTTAAACCGAGTCAGTAAGGAAATAAAGGGCCGGATCTTACAAGCAATTTTGCAATTGTCTCTGGCTCAAGGTGGCTGCAAAATGCTGATGATCCACATGTACATAGTTATTCATGTAAAACAAGCCCTCTTTCCTCGAGTTCTTAAACAAATGTTCATTCTCCCACTCCCCCACACCACTTTTTTTTTTTTTAAACTTGGCCCCTACTCTTAACTGGCAGAGTGTGTGAAAGGAAGAAACTTAGCAACTTACTCAACAGAGTTTAGAATAGCTTCAATTAAAAGTCATCTAAAAATAAAAACAAAACCTCACTTTCTCTTCTAAGAGCAAAATTTAAATACTTCATGTACTCTTTATCCTATTATGTGTCCACGATGTTTCTATACTTATAACGTACTCTATTAAATAAGTCTAATATATTTTTAATAATTTAAAATATGGTCCTTTAAGGAATCTTTGAGAGCCCAGCAAGAGAGTTATTAGGTTATTATGGCTTGTGAGTACTTGAAATATCACTAGTATAACTCATGAAATGAATTTTTCCTTCTACTTAATTTTATTAATTTAAATATAAGTTTAAGTAGGCACCCATGGTTAGTGGCTACCATATTGGATGGTGTAGCTTTGAATGATAAAAAATATAGTAAATACCTAACTATATGTACATATTTATATTTCTTTAAAATTTGCTCTAAATAGTGTATATTGCCATTTTGAACAACATGTAAGATTTGATCAAATGGATCAAAATCTTGGTTTTCTAAACTATCTAGTCAGAAGCCATCAGAGTAGAAGAAAAATGAGAAAAAGGAAACTGCCTTTTATGGGCTAGTTCCCCCAAACAGACTACACAGTAAGAACCAATGATCCATCCCTTACAATAAGTTATGCTCAGAATCCTGGTCAGACATTGTGACTTGCCTTCTTCATAGTCCATCTTTTGACCGTGAGGGGGTCTTTTTGCACCTTTGCCTTCTATAATTCCTAAAACTTGGGCAACTTTTCTCTTAATTTCTTCAGAGTGGATTACCTCAGAGCAGCTATGTCTTTTCCTTTCCTCCAGCACTCCCTGGTACACGAGAGCCAAAGACACGGTGAGCTGACCCTCCTTATACCCTTGATAGGTATCAAGATTAACATGACCAGGCACCCCTTTTACTTCAGTGCAGTTCTGTGCTTCTGGTTGTTTGTTTGACTCTAGTTTCCCCGAATAGAATTGTAGACAAATGTAATGACATGCAATGGTAGCAAAGGATCCTTTTTCTCGCCCAACTGGCATGGCTCAGTGGTTGAGCATCAACCTATGAACCAGGAGGTCAACCTATGAACCAGAAGGTCATGCCCAAGTTCGGGGCTCAATCCCCAGTGTGGGGCCATGCAGGAGGCAGCCGATCAATGATTCTCTCTCATCATTGATGTTTCTATCTCTCCCTCCCTCTTCTCCTCTGAAATCAATAAAAATATATTAAAAAAAATTCCTTTCTCCATGGAGAAAAGTATCCTGTAACCTCCTTTGCTTTTTCTCCCAGACTAAGCCTCTGCTCAGGACAGCCTTGCGCAGTAACGCAAGTATTTCATTTGTGTTTCACTGTTGCTCTGATTGCTTCCAAAATAAGCAAAAAATTATATTCATTTCTCACTAGATTTCATCCATTTCCAGGTACAGTAAGTGTGTTTCCCCAGCCCTTTACAGTTGTCATCTCTCTTAGAGGCTATTGAGCAGCTTTTAGATACTGAGGAGAGGGGAAGAACAGGAAGGTTGGGAGGAAAGTTAGAGAGAGGCTATATCTTAAGTAGAGTTGACAAGGCTGTCCAATACACAAAAAGTTACATGAAGGTGGGGATTACAGTCATATCCTTAGCATATATCATATTACCTAGCATATTGTTTTTTTTTGTTGTTGTTTTTTGTTTTGTTTTTGTTTTTGTAAATGTTTGTTAAATGAGACACAGTCTGGAGTCTGGGACCAGGTAATGGAGGCATATTTAGGTAATGGGTCAGAATCAGACACTTAGCAAGATGTGATGTATCTGGACAATAATAATTAAAGCAGGTAACACATTTAGAATCCACAATGAGAACTGGAGCAGGAGTGAAAAGCTCAGACAAGGGCCAACGGTAGAGTTATATGGGAGTGCACAGGTGCAAAGGAGAGATTGCTGATAGACAAGCCAAATCCACTGCATGAAAAAGGTTTTCCCACATGCATCACTTTCCCCCTTAAAAGCATGTTTTCAAGGCCATCACGCACCGGTAAGCATTTATATGCTGCACAATTCTCATAAAGACAACATTAGGCAATGCAAAACCTGCCAACCATATGCTGTGGGCGTTTCTGTATGGTCAATGCATTGTTTTCAGGCTCTTCCGCCTCTTACTTAGAAACTATCCATTGCGTAGATCTTTTCTGTTGTTGTTAGACTTCTTTGTATTTATTTGAAGTCATGGGGTGGAGAAATAAGAATTACATAGGCACAGTGTATTTGTTTAGAACCACTCATTGTACAAGATTTTGTGTTTTAAATGTCTTCTAAACACAAAATTGGCTACTGGATATCATTGTTAGTCTAATTCCATACTTAACCACTCCTGTTTCTAGATCATGTTAAAGTTTTTTCTTCCAAATAATGGGAGATGTGGCGAAGTCACATTGTAGCAAGAGCTTGCCAGAAGAATAACATTGCTGTGGCCATTTTTGAAAAATATAATCTGCCATTTAGTGTGACCTCGAATGAGGCCACTATCATCACCCGAGGCAATCCTTCTGAGGCGTTAGCAACTGACAGCTGTCAGCATTATTGCCCCAGTAGCTGAGAAATGAGTCCTTTATTTTGGAAGCGAACCTAGGCATTCAAAGCATACACTAAATATGTTTTCCTGTCCATTTTTGTTCTTTTCCTTTCCAGCTTTACTGAAATATAATTGACATATAATGTGTAACTTTAAGTGTACAACTGTGTTGATTTGACATACTGATGTATTGTAAAATGATTACCATAGTAATGCCTCTATCACCTCACATAATTACCATTTCTTTTTTTGTGGTGAGAACATTTAAGATTTTCTCTCTTAGCAACTTCCAAGTATATGATACAGTTTGCTAACCATAATCACCATGCTGTACATTAGATCCCCCCAAATATTCATCTTATAACTGGAAGTTTGTTCCCTTTCACCACTTCTCACCATTTCGCCTATGCAATGGTCCCTGGCAGCCACCATTCTACTCTCTGTTTCTACGAGTTCAGCTTTTTTAGATTCCACATATAAGTGATTTGTCTTTCTCTTATTTCACTTAGTTTAATGCCCTCGAGTTCCATCCATGTTGTCACAAGTGATAAAACTTCCTTCTTTCTTGAAGCTAAATAATATTCTACTGTCTATATAAACCCATCTTCTTTATCTGTTCATCCATTGAGAATAATTAGGCTGTTTCCTTCTCTTGGCTATCTACACGAATAAAAGAGAAACATGCAAATTGACCGTTCCTCCACTATGCCCACCAGCCAATCAGGAGCGAGTATGCAAATTAACTCAACAAAGATGGTGGCGGAGAGAGCAGGAGGCTTGGGTTGCCCCCAGTGATGGAGGAAGCCAAGCTTCCCGCCCGCCCTGGCCTCTGCTCAAGGAGTGGCTGGAGAAAAAAAAAAAAAAAAGGAGGGGCTGGGAGCCTGGGTCGCCAGGGGGCATGCCAGCCTGAAAATGGCCCTCAGCCCATCACCCAGGCTGGCCATACCCCCACAGAGTAAGAGTCCCTGCTGGAGGGCTTGGCCAGCCTGCAAACAGCCATCAGCCCCTCACCCAGGCTGGTCAGGCACCCCAGTGGGGACTCCAACCCTGAAGGGGGTGTGGCCAGCTTGAAAACAGCCCTCAGCCCCTCACCCAGGCTGGCCATGCCCCCCCAGCAGGGACCCTCACCCCATGGCTGGCCTGCAAACCACCACAGGCCCCTCGCCCAGGCTGCCCCATGCCCCAAGGGAATCCCCACCCTGATCCAGGACACCCTTCAGGGCAAACCAGCTGGCCCCCACCCATGCACCAGGCCTCTATCTATACTAATAAAAGGGTAATATGCTAATTAGACTGGGAGACCTTCCAGGAGACCTTCCGGACATTCTTCTAGACAAAGCCATGGTGGCGGGGCCGAGATAGAGGCAGTTAGAGGCCAAGAGGGGAGGGCAGTTGTGGGTGATCAGGACAGTGTGGGGGGGCATTGGGGGTGATCAGGCTGGTGGGGGGGCAGTTGGGGGTGAGCAGACCAGCACAGGGGCCAGTGGGGGGCGAACAGTTGGGGGTGATCAGGACAGTGGTGGGGGGGCAGTTTGGAGTGAGCAGGCCAGCAGGGGGACAGTTGGGGGAGAGCAGGCTGGTGGGGAAGGAAGGTGGGGGTGAGCAGGCCAGCAGAGGGGGCAGTTGGGGGTGAGTAGGCCAGCAGGGGGGGCAGTTGGAGGCGAGCACACTGGCACGGGGGGCAGTTGGGGTGATCAGGCTGGCGGGGGCGGGGGGGCAGTTGGGGGCGAGCAGGCCAGCAGTCAGAGTGGTTAGGGGCAATCAGGCAGGCAGGCAGGTGAGCGGTTAGGAGCCAGCAGTCCTGGATTGCGAGATGGATGTCCGACTGCCGGTTTAGGCCCGTTCCCTGGAAACCAGCAGTAGGATATCCTTCGAGGGGTACCAGATTGGAGAGGGTGCAGGCTGGGCTGAGGAACACCCCCCCTGCACAAATTTTGTGCACCAGGCCACTAGTTGTGAATAAGGCTTCAATAAACACAGAGGTGCAGATATTTCTTCAAGATTCTGTTCTCATTTCTTTTGGATATATACCCATGTGTGAGGCTGCTGGGTCATATGGTAGTTCTATTTTTATTTAAAAATATATATTACTAGAGGTCCGGTGCATGAAAATTCATGCACTGGAGCGGGGGGGGGGGGGGGGGCGCGAGTCCCTCAGCCCAGCCTGCCCCTCTCTGGGAGCCCTCAGGGGCGGGAGGCGACCTGTTGATCAGGGGAAGGTGACACCCCCATCACACATCTGCTGCTGCTGCCACTGCCAGCATTGCAAGCCTTGGCCAGCCCTGGTTACCTGAGCCTCGGGTGGCCCTGGGTGGCTGGGCAGCTGCCATCCAAGGCTTGCCTGCACCTCGGGCTGGCCCTGGGCAGCTGGGGGGCTGAGGGCAGGTCCAGCCACACTGCATGCCTGCTGCCCCCCTAGTGTGGCTGAGGGGACTGGGGGACTCCAGCGGGGCTGAGGGGACTGGGTGCCACCATCTTGTGGCTATGGGCACTGCCATCTTTGTGATGACATGACAGTCAATTTGCATATTCCCTCTTTATTAGATAGGATTACTGATAGTATTATAGATATCTCCAATTTCTCCCCCTTTCCATCCTCCTTCTAGCCCTCAACCCCACACTCAGGTCTTCACTACACTATTGCCTGTGTTCATGGGCAATGCATATAAGTTCTTTGGTTTAACTCTTCTTGTCCCCCCATCCCCACATTGAGGTATGTTAGTCTGTTCCATGCCTCCCTGTTTCTGATCTTATTTTGTTGGTCAATTAATTTTGTTCATTAGATTTCACAAATAAGTGAGATCATGTGATATTTATCTTTCTCAGATTGGCTTATTTCACTTAGCACAATAGTCTCCAGGTCCAACCAGGCTGTTTCAAAGGGTAAGAGATCACTCTTTTTTACAGCTGCCTAGTATTCTATTGTGTAAATGTCCCACAGCCTTTTTATCCACTCATCTACTAATGGGCACTTGGGCTGTTTCCAGATCTTAGCTATTATAAATACCACTTCTACGAACATAGGGGTGCATATATTCTTTCTAATTTGTGTTTTGGGGTTTTTAGGATATATTTTCAGAAGTGAGATTGATGGGTCAAATGGAAATTCCATTTTTAATTTCTTGAGGAAACTCCATACAGTTTTCCATAGTGGCTGCACCAGTCTGCATTCCCACCAACAGTGAACTATTGTTCCCTTTTCTCCACATCCTCACCAGCACTTGTTTGTTGATTTTTTATGATAGCCATTATGACAGGTGTGAGGTGATATCTCATTGTGGTTTTAATTTCTCTGATGATTAGTGCCTCTGATGATTTTTTTATATGTCTCTTGGCCATTTGTATTTCTCTTTGGAGAAATGTCTATCCAGGTCTTCTACCCATTTTTTAATTAGATTGATTGAGGAAGAGCTTTTTCTTTGCTATTAATTTGTAGGAGTTCATTTTATGTTTTTGCTATAACCCCTTATCAGATATATGATTTGTAAATATTTTCTTTCATTCCATAGATTGCCTTTTCATTTTGTTGATAGTTTCCTTTTTTGTGCAAGCTTTTTCGTTTGATGAGGTCTTACTAATTTTTGCTTTTGTTACTTGTGCTTTTGGTGTCATATCCAAAAAACTGTCATCAAGACCAACATCAAGGAGCTTTTCCCCATGTTTTCTTCTAGGAGTTTGCAGTTTCAAGTTTTAAGTCTTTTATCCATTTTGAGTTCATTTTTATGAGTGGCATAAGATAGAGGTACAATTTCATTCTTCTGCATGTGATTATCCACTTCTTCCAACACTATTTACTAGAGACTATTCTTTCCCCACTGAGTATTTCTGGCTCTCTTGTCAAATATTAGCTAACCATATATATGAGGGTTTATTACTGGGTTCTCAACTCTTTTCCATTGGTCTATGAAACTTTTTTATGCCAGTAAAATACAGTATACAATATACAACCAGTATTTTCATATTAGTAATTAGTATTCTTTAATTTCAGTTTGAAGTCATTTTAGCATTTATTTTAAGGCAGGACTAGTGATGATAAATTACCTCAGCTTTTGTTTGTTGAGAAAGTCCTTATCATTCCATTTCTGAAGAATAATTTTGCTGGATAGAATGTTCTTGGTTCGTATTTATTTTTTTTTTCAGCACTTTGAATATATCATCCCACTGTCTCCAGATCAGTACAGCTTCTGCTAAGAAATCCACTGATTGCCTTATGGAAATTCCCTTGTAAGTTACATATTTCTTTTTCTCACTCCTTTTAAGATTTGTTTTTGATTTTTGACAGTTTTATTATAATGTGTCTTGAAGAAGATCTCTTTAAGTTGAGTTTGTTTGGTGACCCATGAGCTTCATGAATTTGGATATCCAAATCTATCCCCAGATTTGGGAAGTTCTTAGCCTTTATTTCTTTAATTAAGCTCCATTTTCCCTCTTTTCTTCTGGAACTCCAATAATTTTTAGATTATTTCTTTTGATGGTATCCAATACATCAAGTGAGTTTTATTCACTTTTTCATTCTTTTTGTGTTCTCCCTTGACTGAATAATTATAAAATTCCTGCCTTCTAACTCAGAGATTCTTTCTTTGCTTGATCCATTCTGATATCGATGCTATTACATTTCTTATTAAATTCATTATATTCTTCAGTTCCAGTATTCCTGTTGGTTTTTTAAAATTTCTTTTGTTAAACTTATTTTGTTCAAATATTGTTTTCCTGTAGCCCATTGAGTTTCCTTAAAACAGTTATTTTGAATTTTTTTATCAGATAAATTGAGATCTTTATGTATTTGGGATTGGTTGCTGTTCTTTTGTCCATGGATGGATGCCACATTGTTGCTGTTGAGAGGGGGACATGAACAAGGGATGTCTTATTCAGCTATGATGCTAATGTCACTGTTGTTCCTATAAAAAAAACTTTGAGGGCCATGCATACTCTTTTTGTTCCTATATGTAACAATGTTGAGAATGAGCAATAATAACTTAAGATACTTGCTTAAACAAACTAAAATAACTTGCTCATCAAAGCTTACTTCAAGACCCTTGCTTCACTGGGCCTACTAATTCAAAATGATATCAATAAACTCTGCTCAGCCGAAACCGGTTTGGCTCAGTGGATAGAGTGTTGGCCTGCGGACTCAAGGGTCCCAGGTTCGATTCCGGTCAAGGGCATGTACCTTGGTTGCGGGCACATCCCCAGTAGGGGGTGTACAGGAGGCAGCTGATCGATGTCTCTCTCTCATCGATGTTTCTAACTCTCTATCCCTCTCTCTTCCTCTTTGTAAAAAATCAATAAAATATATTTAAAAAATAAATAAATAAACTCTGCCCAATCCCACCAATTCTCTGCCTATGTGGCCTGCCTCAAAATCCTCTAATTCAGGCCCTAAAACTATAAATATCATCACTCAATTTATCCATTTTGAGACCCTATTAAAACTGTTTAATTGTTATTCTCTCTTACTAAACTAAACTTAGCTTTATTTGATCAACAGGTTTTTCTGGTGGTGTTTTAGAATTGCTGACAGTTAAAAATGGGGGAAAATAGTGTCTATATATTCTTTTTCTTAGTGTAGCCCCAGAAGAACTCAGAAGAGTTGACAAAATGGGAATGTTGTCATTTCAGGGAAAAATCGAGCTATTTACCAATTTATCCATTGATGACAACTATTCAAATGCCTCCAACAGAATAATAAATCTTCGGATTCAAAGGGACTTGAAATTTATCTAGTCCAATTCATCTGCTTGATTGATTGCTATAAATGGGGAACAGGCTTAAATTAGAGTAACTCCCCGCCCCCCCTTCAGCATACTGTTGAAGAGGTCCCTTCAGTGCAACCAAGGGTTTTAGGTTTCCTCTCTACTTCTTCAACTCGCTCTTCATTTTCATCCCTTTCACAGCCTTAGTCTACTATATCCCTGTTTTTCCTCTTTGTAGACAACTGGAGGAAAATCAGCCCTCCATCATGTTTCGGTGAAGGGAGTCTGTGCCCTAAAAATCCACAGGGTTTTGAGGATTGGGTGTTTTCAACAGAAATTATTTTTAAAAGACCTCCCATTCCAGGAAACTAACATCTGGTTTCTATTATCTAAAAGGTCTCATTAACAGATAATATTGTGATGTTCACATGCCTATTTTTGAAGCTGAAGGAAAGTGAGGGTTATATTTTTGGGGTACAACCTCATAAATAATGGAACAAACTTTCTAGCAGTATAGGCTTTCTTATTCTCTTTACCCTGAGAATTTTAGAAAGATTGAGAGAAAAAGTATTATATATTATCTTTACTAGGAAAATAACTAGACAGAAGGGTTCTGGATTAGAAGTTTTGGACATTTGTCTTTTAGCTAACTTATTTAAAAAATAGTATTACCAGATCCTTAGTAAATATTAATTAACTTGAAATGTTACTGATTTGAAGTACAATTGATAGTAACTTTAGTAACAGTTCACAAGCTGTTATTCACATATTAGTGAGAAAAAGCCCGAGTGCACATGTGACTAAGACTTTAGAAATCGCTCCGTACAAAGACGTGAAAAGAAGTTGCACATGGCTCTGAGGAGCTTCCCGCTGGACTCTGGCTGTGTGAGGACGGGTGCTGCACAGAGCTCGTGACCTTTCGGAGTCTCAGGGTTGCTTCCTTTTTTTTCACTGTTGACTCTTCGCTTCCTCCACATCACAGATAATTCACAACAGATGACTTCTTTGTGTAGCTTTTCTTTTTTTTCTGGGATCAACTTTGATATACCCCACATTATTTTCAATTGTAGAGTTTAATAATCCACCCCCAAAAGTTTTTACATGTTAAAGAGTCTGTGTATGTGTGTATGGTGGTGGAAGCCTATGTTTAGAGCAATACGATTCACTCATTATGACACTGCATTGAGTTTGGATTTCTTTCTAAACTGCAACCGAATGTGAACATTCTAAACTCAAGTGAGAGATACATATTTTGCCCATAGACTCTTACTTTTAACAGGACCCACATAAACGACACCAACGATTTGTTCCTGAGTTTTCTTTCTCTAAAAATAATTACGTTTTACATGTGAGAAAGTTATTAGTATTTTGAGTATGTGTTATTCTCTCAACACATAAAGGACTTGAGATAGTTGACAAAAATATAGTACAGACAATGTGAGAAGGGAAAATTAGGAGTACAAATACCTTTTGTACAAGATTCTGCATGGTTTAAAGACACACTACACATTCTTCTCTTAGTCCTAGAAGTCAAAGTTTTTCCCATCATTTTAATCATAACTCTAATACTAAATGATCAAGTTAAAAAATTATTCACAAAAATACTCAAATTTTCAACTAATAATGATTCAATGTACACTAATTAGTAGAGAAGCTTATTATTTTCCTTATAAATTTTCCTTATTAAATCCTCTCAGAATCATGAACACCCCTGTGATCTACAATTACATTTACTTCCTCCTTCCCTCTCTCCACATACATCCCAGTCCTCTAGGTGTTTACATATGAGTACTAAAACACTGACAATAAACAATCCTCCCTCCTGTGACTTTGGCAAATCACTCTGAATCAAAATAAATATTACCTATGATGTTACATTTAGTTTTAAATGTATCTGTTCCAGAAGACTAATTTAAAATTGCACAGTGACTAAATATGTTGTTCTCTCTTCGTGCAATGGGCCTCTAGTATAGGTATAATTTTAAATGTATAAATTATATACACATCAATCTGTATTAATATATTATGCACACTATAAAAATATGCAGTGTAGAAATAGAAAACAGTGAAATGAAATATTTTTAAAAATAAAATTTAACGTTTATTAATGGTACACTAACCTTTAGTCCTCAAATTATAGATATTTGTGTTGATATCTAGATAGTTGGTTTACAAATGCCTTGCAAATTAAACTGGCATATTATCATTTGATGATATTAAAAAGTATAACATACATTTAGGGTTAGAGTCATTGTTTATAAAATGATACATAGATGTATATTCATATTTCAAATAGTCTTTTTGAAGATTTTTATTTTTATACTAGAAGCCCAGTGCATGAAATTCATGCACGGGAGGGGGGTCCCTCAGCCCGACCTGCACCCTCTCCAATCCGGGAGCCCTCAGGGGATGTCCTACTGACGGCTTAGGCCTGAGCAGGCTTAACCCTTTGCACTCGCTTGCTTTTTTCTCGATTCCTTTATTCTACTTCGGATTTAACTTTTTAAATACCCCAGATTTTATAAAGTGCAGCAGTAGAATAAAAAACTGGAGTTTCTTTTCATACAAACTTATTTATTTGGATTTTTTTATATTTCAAATTATTGATACATTCAAAGAGTAATTTTAATCTCGATGCTAACTGTGTCGAGTCACACTCGACATCCGAGTGCAAAAGGTTAAGCCGCAGTCTGGCCTCCCTCTGCAGGAGGTGACCGGGCTGATCAGGGGAAGGCGCTGCCCTTATCACCCTACTGCTACTGCCTCTGCAGACTGCCACAGCCACCAAGGTGTTTTCATCAACACAGACTCTAGTCCCTTCACCACAAAAAAATGACAACTTTCTTTAGGCATTTTCAAGATGTCTCTTTCATAGGATCTGACATTTCTTTCTTTCTTTTTATCCTCACCTGAGGATATTTTTCTATTGATTTTTAGAGAGCGTGAAAGAGAGAGGGAAAGACAGAGAGAAACATCAATGTGAGGGGGACACTTCAATTGGTTGCCTCCTGCATGAGCCCAACCTGGGCCCTGTCCAGGGAGGAGCCTGCAACCTAGGTACATACCCTTGACCAGAATCGAACCTCGACCCTGCCAAGGATAGGCCAAGGCTCTATCCACTGAGCCAAACCGGCTAGGGCAGGATATGACATTTCTTAGCCCCTCCAGCAGCAGGCCTTCATTTTTTACTCCAGGAGTGAGGTAGAAAAACCCTAGATCACCTTCTTGGATTCTTATTACCCAAGTTACCAAGAACACTGCAAGTGGTGTACAGGGAGCTTAGCCAATGAGCGGTCAGAAAAGGTGTTTCCTCTGCAGCTCACACGTAGAGGCGGGACTGCCAGAGGGACTGCCGGTGCACTGCGGCTGGCAGGCCCTGCTGTCTGTCTGCGGGGCCCCAGAGCCTGGCAGCCAGGCCCTGCTCTCTGCGCCTGCCTCACCCTGCCCACCGGGCTGCCAGCCTTGCTGTGATAGGAGCCTGTGGGCCGCGGGGGTGGGACCCAGAAGTGCTCTGTGCACTTCCTGGTGACCTGTTGTCCATCTGGTCGTGATGGCCCTAGGCTATTATTAGTATAGATTTTTGGTCTACATCTGGGTAAAACTAAATGTGTCACCATTAATTTCATCTCTTAATGTGGCTGAAAATGAGCTCCTTCAAGGAGTAGGAGAAATATTGTTCTGCCATTTCTTTTTTATAAAATTTATTCTATTTAAAATAGAATTTATTGGGGTTCTAGTGATTAATAAAATTATATTGGTTTCAGGTGTACAATTCTATAATACATCATCTGTATATTGTATTGTATGTTTACCTCCCAAAGTCATGTTGCTTTCATCACCATTTACCCCCCTTTATCCTCTCTACCTCCCCCACCCTCATTTCTCTCTGGTAGTGACAATACTGCTGTCTGTCTATGAGTTATTTTATTTTATTATTACTTTTGCTTAAATCTCTTTACCTTTTCACCCAGCCTCCACCTCTCCTCTCCTCTATGAGTCTGTTTTCTATTTTGTTTCTTAGTTTATATGTGGAATCTAATTTATTCTTGTATCATAATTATCATTAATCTATAGTTCTTTCCAGAAATCTTTTAAGCTATTGTTTCACTAGTGAATTGTTAATTTATCGAAGCTGGATGATATAATCTATAAATCTGCTTAACTTCCCCTCAAAAATAACAGCACTATGTTGTGATGCTCAGAAAATTACACAAGAGCAAAGATGCCATCATTATATTGCATAAATGAGTGAGATCATGTGATATTTATCTTTCTCTGACTGGCTTATTTCACTTAGCATAATGCTCTCCAGTTCCATCCATGCTGTTGCAAATGGTAAGAACTCCTTCTTTTTTACCACAGCATAGTATTCTATTGTGTAGATATACCACAGTTTTTTAATCCACTCATCTGCTGATGGGCACTTAGGCTGTTTCCAAATCTTAGCTATGGTGAATTGTGCCACTATGAACATAGGGGTGCATATATCCTTTCTGATTGATGTTTCTAGTTTCTTGGGTATATTCCTAGAAGTGGGATCACTGGGTCAAATGGGAGTTCCATTTTTAGTTTTTTGAGGAAACTACATAGGGTTCTCCACAGTGGCTGTACCAGTCTCGATCAGACCATCAGACCTCAGATGGGAGGTAGAGGAGGGTGGGGATAAGGGGGAGAGATCAACCATAGGACTTGTATGCATACATATTAGCCTAACGAATGGTCACAGACAAAATGGGGGTGAGGGCATGAGTGGGGGGTTAGGGTGTATTGGGGGGATAAGAACACATATGTAATACCTTAATCAATAAAGAATTAAAAAAAAAGAAACACTAAAAAAAGATGCCATCATTATCCATCAGCATGGTAGAGTGCAGACTGAAATATCAGCTGAGTGAGGGTACCTGTTTACTAAATACTAGTGAAATGCAACTTCTTTTTTTGTTTTTCAAGATAGAAGTACATGTAAACAAGAGTCTTGATATCCTTTTTTTTTTTTTTTTCCAGTGAGAGCTGTGTATGTTCCAGTTTGGAGAGCACGCTATTAGATCCCCTGGGGTTCATCTGCGTGGCCACGGACAGGCCTGGGCCAGGATGGGTTATGCAGAGGGCACACAAGAGTGTAAATAGAACTCTGGCCCCTCACCCCTGCTGTAAGCAAAAAGCTCCAATTTCATTTATTTTATATTTTACACACTAAGCTTTTTGATACATTTTCTACGGAACAAAGGATGCCACAGCTAAAACATGTTTGAAACTCTTCTGGAGACGTCTAGAAGCCCATTTCTCATGGTTCTGACAAATGTTTGAAACTGAACACTGAAAAGTAAGTTGCAAAGATAGTCTGTTACTAAATAGCTAAATATATCAGTTTCTAAAGTTCCTAGGTTCTGTGTTTGACTTATTTTTCTTGCATGAAAATTCATAGCCTCAGATCTAAAAGAGAAAATACTTTAACCAAACATGCTACAAAAGTTTTGAACATAATTAAATGCTAAATAAAAGCATTGGTTAAAAATGCATTATTTTTTCTTAATTGAGACCTTTAGTAAAACATTTTGAATATTTTAGAAATAGATAGTATTTTTAAAAAGCTTAAAAAAGGATATGGTTCTTGCGATATTTCAGTGATTGTAACCTTGGGTCGTTTAAGGGCGTTGGAAATACCAGTTAGTTCATGCATCTTAAGATAATATAAAATCAGTGGACTCTGACCTCCAATATTGAAGAGCACACGGCTAAACTCTGGACCAGTGCTACTATAATAGGACTGTGAGGGGAAGAAAAAAATAAAGTCAATTATTAATTTGGTGTGTTCTTAAAGAATTGTAAATAAATTATAACTGCATTATAACTATGAATAAAACTACCATTTACTATATTAGAATAAGTAAAAGTAAATACTTCAAAGCATCTTCTTAATTAAAGAAATTTACTAACGTATGAATCTATGAGTATGTGCAGTAAAGCTCGCTTAGCCTTTTGCAAGCTTGAAGATAGATCAATAAAGATTATTTTTTCTGAAGAATAGAAATAAAAAGAATGAAGAAAATGAACAGAGGCCTAGAAAAAGGGGGAAAATGGATAAAGAAATAATGACTGAAACTTTCCAAGGAGCTTAACTTCAAGTAGGATAAATTCACACCTAGACGTATCATAGTCAAAGTGTTGAAAGACAAAGACAAAAAAGAAAAATCTCAAAAAACATCAAGAGAAAAACAGCATATATGGGATCCTTAATAAGATTAACAGCTGACTTCTCATTAGAACAAAGGACATCAGAGGCAGTTGGATAACAATCAAAGTGTTGGTGGAAAAAAATGTTGACCACGAATTCTATGTCAGGGAAACAACAATCATAAATATAATTGCTTCAAGATTGACTTCTTGTGGGAAACAAGGTCAGTATAGCAACTATTCATATGTTGTCTTTTCTCAATATTTATAAGGCCCAGAAGAGAGATATATTATTTATTCCATTTCCTGTGGGGAAATAGATTTTATTCTCATTTGCTTTTAATGATATATAAAATTCTTCTGTATTTCTTTTGCTTATGGTTATTTTAAAATTATATTTATTCCTAGCTGCTCCAGAATTATTTTTAAAAGTGGAACTATGAGAATCAAAAGCAATTCTTCGATGGTGAAAATTAAATGTCAATATCAGATGTATTTTCTATGATGTAAATCATTTCCTTCACCTTAATTCATGACAATTTACAACAGGTTATATCTAGCCTGATTTTTAAATTACATGCAAAACCAAGCCAAGCTTTATTTAGATTAAAAAGAAAACTTGCCTGTATCAAAAGATCATTTATGACCCCTTTCCAGGCTTCTGTCTTGTGTAATGTAAGATAAAAACTATCTTACTGAAATACTACAAATAGACATTTTTGTTATTTTTTCCTGCAGCTACCAGTTTTAAACTTAGAAAAACTACACTTTACAGCTCCTTCTTTGGCTGTGAGGATCCCTGATTTTTTAAGGATAGTTGAACCAGGCAAGAGCAGAACTAGGTATTAAATGCAAAATCAGAGTTTTGTTGAGCCTTAGCCATTTTCTTAGATACTTTAGAGCAGAAGGTCCCATGTTGCCCAAAGAACTCTTGTTAGACATATTCAAAATGGCCAAGACAATTAACAGAAGTCCCACTGCTTTTATTGACCCCACAAAAGATCTAACAGAAAATTGTCAGAGAACTTTGATTCCATAAACAGGGCTTTCATCGTCAAAGAATAATTTGGTACTAATTTTGAAGAAGTAAGCAATCCTATAAACTTTGGGAGGATCACCAGGGGTGAATCAGAAAGTCTAAGAAATGGTTTTGGTGCTGAAGTTTTCTGTTAATTTATGACAGGATAATTGCTGATAATGATTATAAAACTAAACTTCGATTTTTGTTGTTTTAATATGTGTCCTGCCAATGAGAATTTGAAACCTACAGGCACTCATTCATCATTTGGACACCCCGGTGCTTAAAAAAACACACAACCTCTTCTTTATGTTGAACTCTCTCTTCCTATAGCTTTCACTTATTGGTAAAAGTAAAAAATGTTTTGGTTTGTATTGGTAAAAATATATTTTTTGAGCCACACAGAAAAAGTCTAATCCTGCTTTCCTACAATAGCTCTCTACATATTTGAAAATAGTTAATAAGGTTTTCAAGGGTTTTTCTTTTCTAATAGAAATGTCTTTAAATATTTTGACCATTCCTCAAATAATATGGTTTTAGAGTCCTTCATTATTCTGGTTATATTATGTTCAGAATGCTTCATACCAGGCATGTCAAACTCGTGGCCCATGGGTTGCATGAGGCCCACAACAAAAAATTTTGTGGCCCAGCCAGTATGATGGTATGTAAGAAATATCTTAATAGAAATTTTGTAACTTAACTTTTACAATATCCTATTATACATAATCCTACCTAATTATAGACAAATATGCAAATTGACCGTACCTTCACTATGCCCATGATTGGCCAGGAGGCGCGGCGGGGAGGGACTCGGGGTGGCTGGGGTGGCTGATTGGGCCGGCAGGACGCTGAGCTTGTGTCGCCAGCGGCAGCGCAAGCTCAGTGTCTGCACCATGGCTGTGCTGCGGTACAGAAGGGGCCTCTGGGGCAGCGAGCCCATGTCCCACCGCGGACCATCAAAAACGGGGAGCTGGGTGCCTGTCCGCTCCAGCACCAGGCCTTTCAGAAGCCTTGCCGGAGGCTTCTGAAAGGCCTGGTGCCGGAGCGGACAGGCACCCAGCTCCCCCATGATCAAAAGCGAAAGCGTGGGAGCTGGGTGTCTGTCCGCTCCGGCACCAGGATGGCAGGTTAGGCCTAGGGGACCCTACATGTGCATGATTTAATCATGCACTGGGCCTCTAGTTATTAATAACGAACTACAATGTTCGCTAATGACTGATTACTATAATCGTGTTGCATTCATTTCCCTTATATGCCTTACGCGCAGGCGCACCATTTCTCTCCACTAATCCTAGCAGCGAATATTTTAGCAGCCGATTGCCACGTCATTAGTCTTGTTCTGACTTGTTTGGTGTGTGCAATAGGAAATATTTCGCTTTCGGAGAACAAGAAAAATAGGTTTACTTGTGTTATGCTTATTAATTTGTGCAGCTATTCAGTGTCTGGTAAATTAATGTTCAAGAAAAATATTAATTTTTATTAAAATGTTCTATTATTTTATGTTAATGATTACTCATTTATATTCAGCATGTCTCTATCAAAATAAACCTACGTTTCTATGAAAATTGAAGCTTTTGTTTTTTTTGCAGCCCATATAAACTTAAACCTTGTTTGTTTGGCCCGTGTTAGCCCTTGAGTTTGACATGCTTGGTCTACACTCTTATAATGAAGCTCTCCAAAGTGTGTAAAATATACAATTATTGTCAAATCAGCATAAAGTAAAACCCACGTATCTATTTAAATAGCCAAGAATACAGTAGATTTGGGAGTTGACAACATTCTACTATTGACACACACAGATCTTACTGTTAAAAATAATTCCCAAGCCTTTTTAGATGCCCCTAAGCCAAGGCTTTATTATATTACTAGAGGCCCAGTGCATGATTGAATCATGCACGTGTAGGGTCCCCTACACACTTTTGCTATTCGCCGTGGAGCTGGGTGCCTGTCCGCTGGTGCCGTAGCAGACAGGCACCCAGCTCCCCCACTTTTGATGATCTGCGGCCGCTGAGGGGGGCTACCCTGCTGTTGAGAGGCACAGGGGGTGGGACTCCCGCCCCCTGCGCCTCTCAACGGCCGCTGAGGGGGGCTACTGTGGACACCTGGCTACCCTGCCATTGAGAGGCGCAGCTGGGTGTCTGCGGCAGGCCCCCTCAGCGGCCGCGGATCTGGCCGTTGAGAGGCACAGGGGGCGGGAGTCCCGCCCCCTGCGCCTCTCAACAGCAGGGTAGCCCCCCTCAGTGGCAGCAGATCCGTGCCTCTCAATGGCCGGATAGGCCACCCCGAGTCCCGTCCCCCAGCCTCCTGCCGCCCAATCGTGGGCGTAGCGGAGTGATGGTAATTTACATGTTACTCTATTATTAGATAGGATACCTCTGCAGTTGTAATTTTGGACCTCTATTTTTCCACATTAAAAGTTTATTTTCTAAGATCAGGACTTTTACTTTAGCCTGTCATCCAATGTTCATAATTCATAATTCAGTTTATGACTTCTACATATCTCATAAAATGGCAACAATATTTTATACAAGTTGTTGATAAAGTAGTCTGCATGGGACAGGACCAATTATGCAATAAGATGTACCTACAATTTGCTTTCTAGCTTTTAATAGTATTATCTTTAAAAGGTTGTATAGTCACACATTCATTTGTCCAGATTTCTTCAACTTGTAAGTAAGGTGTAAAAGACAATTTTTAGTGCTTGCTGAAGATCAGATATACAATTTCTATTACATTTCCCTGATTTCTAAATCTAGCATTCTCCTCCTGCCACCAAAAAAGGTGTGATATTGTCACGGATCTCAAATTGACTCCTAGAGATCACCAGTTTCTATGCTAAGTACTTTCAAACCACACTTGGTAGCACTGTGAAGGTTGGAAGAGATTCTATATACCTGGATTATTAGAGACTAGGAAATATGTAAATAAGGACTTTCAGAAAATGGCTTTTATACAGGCATAATTTAAAATTTAAAATAATGGCCAGACTTGACTAGATAATTCAGATAAATTTTAGCAATAAAGACTTCAACAAATTTAAAATCTGTCTAACAAGTTAAGAGATCAGATTCAGAATTTTAAGCCAATAACCTCAATCAAATCTTGCTAAAGCAACACTAGGTAGCAAGTCCATAGGATCTCTATTTTGGAGGCACCTTCAGGAAAGTGGAGAAACAGAGCATTTTAGACTTAAGAGTAACAGTATCTACATGTATGTACTCAGTTATTCCAAGACCCTGGCTTAAGAGGTGGGGACAGGCCAACCATTACTGAAAACTCCTTTGATATTTTCCCTGCAACTTCGACTGATGCTTATTGAGATCCCAGCCACGTTTATATGTTTATCCAGAGACAAGTAGTGCCAGAAATGTGAGAAAAAGTAAATACCACGTCTTTTCTCATTATCGAGGAGGATTTTTAAAGAAAAAACAAAAACAAAACAAGAGTTTTTATGTAAGATTAACTTTCCAATAAATCACTTTGATCATTAATTTTTTCCTAAGATATATGTCAAGAATGAAATATCCAACATGTCTATGTGAAGCTGTTCAACTAATTATATTGCTAATTAAAGAAGTAAGAACTTAAAAAAAAAATAACTCTATTCCAAACCTTTGTTGTTGGTTTTGATATTCTTGATCCTTCCCTGGATGTGGATATTGTATATGCTGATGGGATCTTAAAAATTTTCGTCATATTGAAGTCTATAGCTAAAACAGAAAATAAAATATTTTTTAAAATTCTGTTGTTTTTTTTCCTCGACAAAAAGACATGATGCCCTTCTTTCTCCTAGCGATTCACTCTAAACATGGACAGAGGCAAAGATGGATGGGAGAAGTTTAGGATATTGTTATAGCTTGCCCTAGTCAGAGGAAATGAATATTGCATTTTATTTTCTCATGACTTGCTCTAAGCTACCATTTATTAAGAATACATGGAGAGGACACAGGCCTAGGTCTTTTGCTTCTGAGTCCAGAGCTCTTTTCATGACCCTCTAGTTAAATGCAATAGGAGGCTTGATCCTCCACATGTTAGAGTCCACCTTTTCCACATACTGACTATACACACCCTTACTGGCAATTTTTCATTGCAACCAGCATGAATGCACATGAGGGAATCTTTCCATGTCTTAAAGGACAGAACTGTACAATTTAATCAGCTATGTCAGTCAGCCGAAAAGCTGGTTATTAAGATATCTTAACGCAGAGCAGAGAAAACAGGTGATCTCAGCGGTTTATGCTACATTCTGGCACTGGTTATTATCAGTTACCATGTAGACCAACTAGATCTAGAGGCTGAGATGTTGATGAGAAACCTCTGAGGTTTTGAGGAAAGTCACTTGGATTGATTTTTAACATTATACATGAAAATATTTTAAATATTAGCCTGAAATACTAGAGGCAAGTGGGGATTTATCTCTGGCAGAGTCTAAATGATTGGTTAGCAAGGAATCTGCCCTTTAAAATTTTAAGTGGAATCAATGTTAGACTGAATTGGAGTTAGAATTGGCAAGAAAAGTAATAAACCACATAATTTCTTTTCTCTAAAACCTGCTCAAAAGCATATAATGTATGAAGAGGAATCTGGCAATATCTACCAAAAATACGTATTTTCCCTTTGATCCAGTGACTTCTCTCCTGAGACTATATACTACACAACCTGTTACTTAAGTCGGAAAGACCATAGGTACAAGTTTATTGATTTGTGGCATAACTTAAAAATTTAGAGATGATAACCCATGTATTTAGCAATAAAGTTGTGGTTGAATAAACTAAGGCACCCCCATTTGAAGGAATACTATGCAGTTGTAAAAAGCAATGAGGAAATACCCATACTGATGTAAAGAGACCCACAAGTCATATCATTAAAGGAAGCAAGGTGCAGAACATTGTATAAAGTATATTATTTAATTCACTTATACAGTATGCTAACTTTAGTATACTAGTAAAGAGAGGAAATAAGCATATCTATTATATTTGATTTCATTTGTATAAAGAAATACTGGAAAGATAACAGTGTAAAGCACACACATGTGAACGCAATCTGCACCGTGAAGCAGAGTTGTGTACGAGTTAAGCACGTAGGCCTTGGAGTCAGATGGACACTGATTTAAACGCCAGCTCTGCCATTTGTAGACGTCATGACCTTGGGCAAATGAATTTCTTTAAGGTTCAGTTTCTTCAGATAAAATTTGAAGATGACAAACCTTATATACTTGTTAACACTGCATAAAAATAAGAGCATATGTGCAAACCATAGTGCCGGGAACACTGTAAAGGTTACATGTTAGTCAATATTGTTATTAATATTTTTTTCTTTTAAAAAATGTTATTTCTTAAGGAGTATAAATTCAAACTCTCTATTACTTCATACTTATAAAAGCTTTGTTGAGAAAAAAAATATTGAAAATATTGAGGACTGATTAAGTATTATCTATTCCTTTAAAGAAATCTGAGACATATTTTTTTAGTTAAGGTAGACCAGCAAAGAGCTATATTATTAGCACTAAATTTTCTTGGCCACATTTAGAACCATTTTTACCATATTGTGCTTTATCTTTATGCCCTTGGTCAATATAGTACAATGTTATAAACTCAACCCTATCTGCATTTACTATGTCAACATAGTCATTACATTATACAGAGTTTTCCTAAGGAGAGTGTGGTAATCAATTAGGCTGTCCAGAAATATTCACCTATTCATCCTTCCAAGGCACATGATAGGACTGAAAACCACTAATGGCTTTGAGATAAGTATGGCCATGTGGTTTGCACTGTGCAATCTACACTAATAAAAGAGAAATATGCAAACTGACTTACATTCACGACACCCACCAGCCAATCAGGAGTGCATTTGCAAATTAACCCAACAAATATGGCAGGTTAATTTGCATACACAGGTGCGAAGCGGCTGGGGGTGTTCTGCACCGCCCCAGTCGCTCCAGGCCTCTGGGCCGCGTGGGAAGGCTGAAAGGTGGCTCCAGGGTGGAGCAAAGGCAGAAAGGCAGCTCTGGTCTGGAGCGAAGGCGGTGCCAGCAGCCAGGGGAAGGAAGGCCCATTCTTGCACGAATCTTTGTGTATTGGGCCTCTAGTAAAATAATAAAATTTGAATTGAAATAATGTGGTTTTTTTTGAGATGAAGATTTAAAAGCCAATACTCAGTTCATTGAATTCTCTCTGCCTGAGGCAGTGATTATTGTGAATGAGATGGAATCTTCTTTGGTATGGATGTCTGAGTTTCTATACTAATAGAGATTCCAGTCTGTATGCAATGTATACAGTGTGAGTAAAAAATAAACCTTTATCAGCATAAGCCACTAAGATTTTGCTGAGGTTCTTACTACAGCATAATACAGCATATCCTGATTGATATAAGGATTCACAGGAAAAATACTATCTAGTCTTAGTATCTATATATATAAAAGGCTAAGTGTCTGCCCATCCAATCAGTAGTTATGATGCGCACTGACCACCAGGGGGCAGACGCTCAACTCAGGAGCTGCCATGACGCACACTGGCCATTTAAAAATAAGGGCACCAGAAATTAAAGATGGCTGCCAACAGGAAGGCAGGCTGCAAGATAATATGTGAGTGAGAGAACGAAAGGAGAGTGTGTGGACTTATAGGGAGAGTCTATTTGTGAGTGAAGGACAGCTATATTCCAAGGGACTGTTGGGGACTGCCAGACCAGGCTCCCCTGACCGGGAAGCCTCCACTGCTGCTGAAATCTCTCCCGGAGCAATCGGCTCTGCTGCAGAGACCACACCATCTTGAAGGGGAGTGTGGCTGGGATCGGAAGCCTAGCTTACCTTCAATCGGGAAGAATCAGATACTTTCCAGAACCCTACAACCACAACACCCATGGACCAGCTGTGAACCTACAAACCTCAGGACTTAAGCAGCGCAAATATGCAGACTTGGATGAGCTCTGCACCTTCTCACGGAAAGGTCAGATTTCTCCCAGAGAAAGTCAACGCAGGAGAGAGAGAGCTACATAACCAGACACCTGGAGAGGAGAGATCATGGGGAGACAAAGAAAGAGCCCACATACGAATGAAAAGTACTTAAATGAAATGGAGACAAGCAATATGTCAGAGAAAGAATTCAGAGAAATGGTCATTAGGTCACTGAAAAAGTAGGAAGAAAAATTCGACAATATGTGTAAGAACCAAGAAGAAATGAAGAAGAACCAAGAAGAAATGAAAAATGAAATCACTGCAATAAAGAACTCAATAGAAAGCATCAACAGTAGACTAGAAGAAGCAGAGGACTGCATCAGTGAGCTAGAAGACTAGATGGGGAAAAATACCCAAGCAGAGCAGCATCTAGAAAAAAAGGTTAAAAAAACAAGAGGAGATCCTAAGGGAACTTTG
Source organism: Cnephaeus nilssonii (assembly GCF_951640355.1). Taxonomy (NCBI): domain Eukaryota; kingdom Metazoa; phylum Chordata; class Mammalia; order Chiroptera; family Vespertilionidae; genus Cnephaeus; species Cnephaeus nilssonii. The sequence continues at coordinate 51,245,982 of NC_137075.1, forward strand.
GGACAACATGAAACAAAACAACATCCTCATAATAGGGGTGGCAGAAGGAGAGGAAACTGAGCAAGGAATAGAAAACCTTTTTGAAGAAATAATGACAGAAAACTTCCTTGATATAGGGATGAAAAAACTTACACAAGTCCAAGAATCTCAGAGTCTCAAACAAAATGAACCCCAAAAGACTGAAGCCAAGGCACATTATAATTAAATTGGCAAACACCAACGACAAAGTAAGAATCTTAAAAGCAGCCAGAGAGAGACAGAAAGTTTCCTACAAAAGATCCCCCATCAGACTAGCGATGGATTTCTCAACAGAAACACATCAGGCAAGAAGGGAATGGAATGAAATATACAAAGTCATGCAAAGGAAGGGTCTGAATCTAAGAATACTGTACCCAGCAAGGCTATCAATCAAAATTGAGGGTAAAATCAGGAGCTTCACAGACAAAAAAGTACTAAGGGAGTTTATCACCACCAAACCAGCAATGCAAGAAATGCTAAAGGGTCTGCTGTAAAAAGAAGAAATAGGAAGCGAAGAAGGAACACAGGCATAAAAAATAAAAATGGCGACAAACAAGTACCTATCAATAATAACTTTAAATGGATTAAATGCCCCAATCAAAATACATAGGGTAGCTGAGTGGATAAGAAAACATGACCCATATATCTGCTGTCTACAGAAAACCCACCTCAGAAAAAAGGACTCACACAGACTCATGGTGAAGGGATGGAAAAAGGTTTTCAGGAGAATAGAAATGAAAAAAAAAAAAGCTGGGGTAGCAATACTTATATCTGACAAATTAGATCTCAAGTGAAGGACATAACAAGAGATAAGGCCACTTCATAATACTAAAGGGAGCAATCCAACAAGAAGATATAACTCTGGTAAACATATACGCACCCAATACAGGAGCACCCAAATACATAAAAAAACTTCTGGAGGATATCAAGGGAGAGATTGACAGCAATACACTCATAGCAGGGGGCTTTAAGACCCCACTAACACCACTGCACAAATCCTCTAAACAAAAAATCAGCAAAGAAATATCAATCCTAAATGACTCACTAGACCAGATGGAATTAATTGACATCTTCAGAACATTTCACCCTAAAGCAACAGAATATACATTCTTCTCAAGTGCACATGGGTCATTTTCAAAGATAGACCATATGATGGGACACAGGCAAAGTCTCTTCAAATTCAAGAAGATAGAAATCATATCAAGCATCTTCTCAGATCACAATGGTATAAAACTAGAAATCAACTACAATAAAAACAATAAAAAAATCAAATACCTGGAGGCTAAATAGCATGCTATTAAACAATGACTGGGTTACCAGAGAGAAGATCAAAGAACAAATAAAAAACATCATGGCCACAAACAACAATGAAAACACAACAATCTAAAATCTATGGGACACAGTGAAAGCAGTCTTGAGAGGGAAGTTCATAGCTCTTCAGGCCTACCTCAAAAAACAAGAAACAATAGTAATAAATTATCTAACTCTACAACTCAAAGAGTTAGAAAGAGAGCAACAAGAAAAGTCCAGCGTAAGCAGAAGGAAGGAAATAATATAGATCAGAGAGGAGATAAATGACATAAAGACCAAAAAAACAAAAAAACAAAAACAAAAGATTAACAAAACCAAGAGCTGGTTCTTTGAAAGGATAAACAAGATTGATGAACCTCTAGCCAGGCTCACCAAGAAGCAGAGAGAGAGGACCCAAATAAACAAAATCAGAAATGAAAGAGGTGAAGTAACAACTGATCCCACAGATATACAAATGATTATGAAAAAATACTATGAACAACTCTATTCCAACAAAATGGACAATCTAGATGAAATGGACATATTCGTAGAAAAATAGAAGTTCCCAAAACTCAACCAAGAAGAATAAAAAAACCTGAATAGGCCGATAACTACCGAAGAAATTGAAACAGCGATAAAAAACCATCCAGCAAACAAAAGCCCTGGTCCGGACAGCTTTACAGGGGAGTTCTACCAATCAGTCAAAGAAGACTATTCTAAAAAATTCAAGAGGAAGGCATACTTCCAAGCTCTTTCTATGAAGCCAGCATTACCCTAATCCCAAAACCAGATAAAGACACCACAAAAAAAGAGAACTACAGGCCAATATCCTTGATGAACATAGATGCTAAAATCCTCAACAAAATTCTAGCAAATCGGATTCAGCAATACATTAGAAAGATCACACATCATGACCAAGTGGGATTTATTCTGGGGATGCAAAGATGGTACAATATTCACAAATCGATAAATGTGATACATTACATAAACAAACTGAGGGACAAAAATAATATAATCATATCAATTGATGCAGAAAAAGCATTTGACAAAATTTAACACCCTTTCTTGATAAAAACTCTCAGCAAAGTGGGAATAGAGGGATCATACCTCAACATAATAAAAGCCCTATATGACAAACCTACAGCCAACATCATACTCAATGGGCAAAAACTAAACCCATTTCCCCTTAGAATAGGAATAAGACAAGGATACCCACTTTCACCACACCTGTTCAACACAGTACTAGAAGTACTAGCCATAGCGATCAGACAAGAAGAAGAAATAAAAGGCATCCAAATTGGAAAAGAAGAACTAACACTGTCCTTATGCACAGATGACATGATACTATACATAGAAAACCCCAAAGACTTCATAAAAAAACTACTAGACCTAATAAATGAATTTGGCAACATAGCAGGGTACAAAATTAACACCCAGAAATCTATGGCCTTTTTATACACCAATAATGAACTCACAGAAAAATAAATGAAAAAACCATCCCATTTACCATTACACCAAAAACATTAAGATATCTAGGGATAAACTTAACTAAGGACGTAAAAGACCTGTACTTGGAAAACTACAGGACATTGAAAAAAGAGATAGAGGAAGACATAAACAAATGGAAGAACATACCATGTTCATGAATTAGTAGAAGGAACATCATTAAGATGTCCATACTACCTAAAGCAATCTATAGATTCAATGCAATACCTATTAAAATACCAATGGCATATTTCAAAGATCTAGCACAAACTCTCCAAAAATTCATCTGGAATAAAAAAAGACCCTGAATAGCCACAGGTATCCTGAGAAAGAAGAACAAAGTTGGAGGGATCATAATATAAGACATCAAGCTATATTACCAAGCCATGGTTCTCAAAACTGCCTGGTACTGCCACAAGAACAGACATATAGACCAATGGAACAGAATAGAGAACCCAGAAATTGACCCAAGCCATTATACTCAATTAATATTTGATAAAGGAGGCAGGAGCATACAATGGAGTCAAAACAGTCTCTTTAATAAATGGGTTGGGAAATTTGGTCAGATACATGCAAAAAAATGAAACTAGATCACCACCTTACACCATACACAAAACAAACTCAAAATGGCTAATGGACTTGAATGTAAGATGGGAAACCATAAAAATCCTACAAGACTCCATAGGCAGCAAAATTGCAGACATATGTCATAGCAATATCTTTACAGATACAGATCCTAGGACAAGAGAGACTAAGGAGAAAATAAAGAAATGGGACTACATCAAAATAAAAAGCTTCTGCACAGCAAAAGACACCATCAACAAAACAACAAGAAAGCCCACTGCATGGGAGAACGTATTTGCCAATGTTATCTCTGATAAAGGTTTAATATCCAACATTTACAGAGAACTCATATCCAACATTTACAGAGAACTTAACAAAAGGAAGATAAACAATCCAATCAAAAATGGGCAAAGGACCTAAATAGACACTTTTCAAAAGAGGACATTCAGAAAGCCAAAGAGACACATGAAAACATGCTCAAAGTCACTAATCATCCAAGAGATGAATATCAAAACAACAATGATGTACCACTTAACACCTGTCAGAATGGCTATCATCAACAAATGACAAGTGCTGGCGAGGATGTGGAGAAAAAGGAACCCTCCTTCATTGCTGGTGGGAATGCAGATTAATGCAGCTATTGTGGAAAACAGTATGGTGTTTCCTCAAAAATTTAAAAATGGAACTGCCATTTGATCCAGTAATACCACTTCTAGGAATATATCCTAAGAAAACAGAAACACCAATCAGAAAGGATATATGCACCCCTATGTTCATAGCAACACAATTTACAATAGCTAAGATTTGGAAACAGCCTAAAGGCCCATCAGCAGATGAGTGGATTAGAAAACTATGGAACATCTACACAATGGAATGCTACACTGCTATAAAAAAGAAGGAATTCTTATCATTTGCAGCAGTATGGATGGAACTGGAGAGCATTATGCTAAGTGAAATAAGCCAGGCAGTGAAAGAAAAATACCACATGAACTCACTCATTTATGAATAATAAAGAACATTATAACCTGATGAACAAAAAGATAGATACAGAGGCAGGGAAGCATCAAACAGACTGTCAAATTATAGCAGGAAGGCTGGGGAGGGTTGTGGGAGAGGTAAGAAATCAACCGAAGGACTTGTTTGCATGCATATAAGCATAACCAATGTATGCAAGACACTGGGGGTGGGGGGTGAGGTGAGGGCATGTGCCGGGCAGGGGGAGGGTGGTAGGGGAGGCCAGGGGAAGGTCAATGGGGGAAAAAAAGTAGACATGTACTACTATTTGTAATACTTTAAACAATAAAAAAAGGATCAGATTTGCCCTGGCCGGTGTGGCTCAGTTTGCTGAGCATGTTCCCATGTACTGAGAGGTTGCCCATTCAATTCCCAGTCAGTGCACATGCCCATGTCGCAGGCTCGATCCCCAGCAGGGGGTGGGCAGTAGGCAGCCAATAGAAGCATATTAAAAAAACCCCAAAAACAACTGATCAGATTTGTGGGAGTTCAGACATGGAAAAAGAATTAGGCCAATGGCGTGTACACAGGGTGAGATTGGCTAACAGGCATTTGGGCAGGATCTTGAAAAGACCACCCTGGTTGCAGCAAAAGGTTACCTTAGGAAATGTCCTAAGAATATGAAGAAGGAAAAGAGCAAAGGAGTTTATGATGGAGTGGTTATCCTAGTGTAAGCTGATTGTTACTATGTGTTTGTCCAGAAATAATGGATTGAACTCAAATCTTTGAGGATGATTGAAATAATTAGTGGCTAATTATGAGTTCATTTAAGTACTACAGTTGCTTAACAAATGATGTGAGTGATGTGGTTTTCCCCTTTAAGTCATAAAGTTGATAATGAGCCTAATTATTTCAAATTATAATAAATTTTGTAAATGAAGCAGGAATGGACCAACCCTACCACTATGAAAATGATGGAGAAAACAGAAGCCAAAGGAAAGCATAGTTCGTTACCTGTTACCATAGAGGAATAAAGTGAAGTATTGTTCATTAAGAAATTCAAAACCTTGAAATAATGAAATCAAAGTGGTAAAGAGTTCACATTTTGGTGAGGTCAGTTCTATGTATGATTTATATTAAATACGTATGTTTCTTTCAAAATGTGGGTGGAGGGGTCAAATGTGGTGGGAGAAAACTAGTAAGCACTCATTGTGTTTCCTCTTAGTGTAAATGTTGTGTGGAGGGTGCTGTGGTTTACCCAGATCGTTTCCTCTTTGTTGGGAGCCATTGTGCTCTAATGGGAAAAGTGCTGGCAGCAGTCCTAGTGACGCAGTGTCAGTGCTCCGCCCTTTCACCAAAATATTTCCATCAGAGTGTTTACTGTGAGTTAGACTTCTCTACTGAACAAAGAACCTAGCATTTTATTCCATTATTAAAAAAAATAAATTATGGACTCTCCAACTTCTTCCATGGGTGGATTCTCAATATTTACCACTAACAATATGCCTTAAAATAAGTCCATTATCCAAGATCAAATTTGCAGTATTTGGTTCTGCTTTTAATTAAACCAAGCTCTTCTAAATGAATGAGAAATTCATAGTCAAAATGAATCATTAGAATAGAATTGGCTCTTCTAAGGCTGGTAATCCCAAATTGTTTGATTGGGCTACCACTAAGCTTCTCCCCTGACTAACTGAATCAAAATTTAATCAAATCAATCATACCAAGAGAAGGAATACCATCAGAAGTTTCTTTTGCAAGACCACAAGGCACTAATAAAATTTATAGAAGGTTTGAATTAGTATCTAGGGAAGACTTGTCATTCTTAATGACATTCCTCAGGGAGAAGGACTGAGTGCTACTAGCATATGATCCAAGAACCAATTTTATTTTTACAATAATTGGTACCATTATACTACAATGGACAGTGCATGGGAAAGAACTGAATGGTACATACAGCAGTGTTCTTCAAACATCAAAGGGCATAAGTAACACCTTGGAATCTTCTTAAAATGCAGTTTTAACAACATCATAGATCTTGATGATGCTACTGGTGCATGGAGCCACCTTTTGAGTAACAAGGGATAGATAACACAGAGCTGCAACAGTTTCTCTCTAACAATGTGACTTTGAACCTGTGTCATCAACTGTAAAATGGAACCACGATCACCAACCTCATAGAATCAACGGAAGAGTAAGTAAAATTATGTGTGTGAAATGCTGGCATAATTGACCTTAATTAGTGGCACTGAAGGAAAAACAGAGAATATGGTAGATAATGCTGGTAAATGAGTAGGTGTAGTGGTATAAGTTTGTGGAAGTTCTCACTGCTTACATATTCTCACTGAGGTAGGAAGCAAAATCACTATCTGAGACAGAATAGGGAAAATGTTGCTGGAGATTTGAAGAGAAAAAAGGTGAAAACAGTTGTCTCCATAAGTGGGAGAATTAAAGGACTAGGCAATCTAGTATGACAGGATTAAGGCCCATTTGCCTTATGCAGTTATGAGTTAGAAATGGAGCTAGTCAGCATGTTTGTATGTTTCCTCTATGGATATTTAGCTGCACACTTTCAGATGTGGGAAAGGTGGATAATTATCTTTATTTAGGTCTATGGCTTTGTGAAGAAATTGACAAAGTGGAAATCTGGAAAAGGAGTTGAAGATGAATACAAAGAAACAACTATAACTATTGACTGAAGTATTTTGTAAGGTAAGAAGGGAGGACAGAACATCACCGGGGTGAGGGAAAGTTGGAATCCTCTCTAATAAAATGGTAATATGCAAATTAACCATCACTCCGCTACATAAGCCACGCCCACCAGCCAAGCCACGCCCACCAGCCAATCAGGGTGAGTATGCAAATTAACCCCAATCCAAGATGGCTACAGCCACAGAAAGCAAGGTTTCCCAGGTAACAGAGGAAGCCAAGCTTTCCATAGCCGTTGCAGGCCTAAGCCTCCACTCAAGCTACAAAGTTTCAATTATAGAAGGTAAACAAATTCAAACAAATGGCGGCAGAATGGAGCTTGAGAGAGCAGGCCAGGGTTGCCGGCGGCAACAGGGGAAGCAAAGCTTTCCACACACCCTGGCCGGGCCCACCCACTTAAGGCAACAAAGTTTCAATTGTAGAAGGTGAATTAACTGCCACAGAAATGGCTGCCGGAGCCCCAGGCTTGGCTCCACTCCAGGCTACAAAGTTTCAATTGTAGAAGGAAAATAAATCCCAGATACCAGGGCCTCCCCTTGGGTTGCCAGGGGACGTGGCCGGCCTGCAAACCACCACAGGCCCCTCGCTCAGGCCGCCCCACGCCCCAAGGGAACCCCCACCCTTATCTGTGACACCCTTCAGGGCAAACCAGCTGGCCCCCACCCGTGCACCAGGCCTCTATCCTATCTAATAAAAGAATAATATACAGATTGATCATCACTGCAACACACAATATAGCTGCCCCCATGTGGTCAAAGATCCTGCCCCCATGTGGACACAAGATGGCCACCACAAGATGGCCAGCAGGAGAGGGCAGTTGGGAGGCACCCGGCCTGCAAGGGAGGGCAGTTGTGAGGGACCAGGCTTGCAAGGGAGGGCAGTTGGAGGTGATCAACCCTGCAGGAGAGGGCAGTTAGGGGTGACCAGGCTGGCAGAGGAGGGAAGTTGGGGGCAAACAGGCTGGCAGGGGAGCAATTAAGCATCAACCAGGCTGGCAGCAGAGTGGTTAGGGGGTGGTCAGGCTGGCAGGCAGAAGCGGTTAGGGGCAAACAGGAAGGCAGGCAGGCAAGCAGTTGGGAGCCAGCAGTCCTGGATTGTGAGAGGGATGTCCGACTGCCCGTTTAGGCCCGATCCCACCAGGATCGGGCCTAAACGGGCAGTCGGACATCCCTCCAGGAGTCCCAGATTGGAGAGGGTACAGGCTGGGCTGAGGGACAACCCCCTGCCATGCACGAATTTCGTGCACCGGGCTTCTAGTATATATAAGAAATTGGAATATATATAAGATCTATATATTGCTGAGATTTCACTTATTACTTAGTATGTGTGAAATTTAAAAAAAAAGTCCATGTGTACCTGCACTTAAAAGGAATCTTTAATCTTTTTAAAAATCTTCATCCCAGGATATGTTTATTGATTTTGTTTTAGAGAAAGGGGAAGAGAGAGAGAGAGAGAGAGAGAGAGAGAGAGAGAGAGAGAGAGAGAAAGATCGATGTAAAAGAGAACATGGATTGGTTGCCTTCTGTACATGCCCCAATCGAGGACTGAACCCACAAGCTAGGTATGTGCCCTGACTTGGAATTAAACTTGTACCCTTTTGGTGTACAGGACAACATTCCAACCAACTGAGCCATACCAGCCAGGCCAGGAATGTATAGTTTTCACTTGTTGAATATAGTCTCTCTCCCTCTCTCTCTCTCTCTCTCTCTCTCTCTCTCTCTCTCTCTCTCACACACACACACACACACATCAAATTTGCTAATATTTTCCTGATACATATTCTTTACTAGTTTCTTTGGTCAAATTTAGCTATTATTATCTAAGAGGATTATCTAAGAGGATTAAAATATCATGGATTTTAAATGAAAATGTACTGATTTGTCAGTTAATCCTTGAGAGTCTGAATATTTTTGCTTTATATATTTCTAGAAAATGTTTTTGGTACACATACATTCACATTTATTATACCTTCTGTTGGATTGTTTATCAATAGGTAGACTATCTCTTTTAATGCTTTATTCTTTAATTTTAAGTTGTCTGTTTTATTTTGGTGAATATTGCATTATCTTTCTTACATTGCTTTTTTTTTCAACTTTTCTAGGAGGTTTGGTTTTGGGTTATTTATTTTTTTGTAAGAAGAATAAAGATGCTTTAAAAATATAATTGAGACGTTTGCTCTGAGTAGAATGCAGTAGATCTTACAGGACAATGTTTCCATGTCAATAACCAGAAAAATGGGGTAAATTACAAAATGCTATTTTTAAGGACACTGGAAACATGAGAACAAGGCAAGTTAAAATTTCAGAAAGGAAAGAATCCTTTCTTTGTGAGTGGACAATCTCCAGTTATTTTCATCCATTGATTCTGCTGAGGATCAGCTTGGCATAGGCAAAAGTTCATATATTATAGAAGAGATGAACTATCAGAGCTTTAGACACTCATGGAGGCTGGTGAAAAAGCGAAAAAATTTTTTTAAAATCACTGGACAGTTGCTGAGTTCTATGGTGGTAAGAAAAGTTGGGGCAGGGCTTCTGAAAGGCTTCATGAAGTCTCTCATAGTTCTTAAACAGTGACTAGGAGACAAAGTCTCACTAATACCTGGTTGGTCTCTGCAGGATAATGTGTCAACTTTTGAAAATGTGTGTTACTAGAGGTTAAAGAGTTAAGACCAAAACAGTCAAAGAACAGAATTAGCTTTCCTTAAGTATTTCATGGCTGAGGATACAGAGACTTGTTAGGTTTTTAATTAAAAGCCCACAAAGGCCATGCTCAAAGAACATGAAAGAGCCAGCAGTGGGGTAATCTTACCAAAACTGTAATACAGCTCAATAATGGATTAAATCATGGTATTCAGTCCCTCAACCTAAATGGGAAAAGGGAAACCATCTCTAGTGGAAAACAACATGATCTGAAAGCTCTATAGTTATTTTATACACAATGCTTACTGTACAACAAATGATTGCAGGACAAGCAAAGGGCATGATAGAAACAGATACATAGATGATCCATATATTGGAGTTCAGAAACAAAAGGCTTTATTTTAATATTATATTTATTTTCAAGAAATAAAAATAAAAATGAACAAAATAGAACATTTCACCAATAATTAAGATCCATAAGTAAGAATAAAGTATGCATTCTGGAACTGATGAATAAAGTCTGAAATGAAAACATAACTAAAGGATCCAAGATGGCAGTGGAGTAGACAGAAATTACAGTCACCTCCTCCCATGACCAAACTGGAATTACAACTAAAATATAGAACAATCAACCTGAATAAGCAACCGAAGTCTTGCTGAACAGAAATCTTATAGAAGTAACTACCTTGAGACTGGTAGGAAGGGCGATATGCATAAAAAGCTGGGCCCGCTCCCCTGGGTGGTGCCTGAGATTCCCAAGAGATATCTCAGCTGCAAAGGTGTCCTCTAAGGAGCATGGGGTTTCAACCCTATGCTGGGCTCTTCAGCCCAGAGCACCAGACCCAGGAAGAGGTGCCCACAAAATATCTGGCTGTGAAAATCAGTGGGGATTCTATCCGCCACGGAGAAATATAAGTCAGTTAGAAATCCAGGTGCTATTTGAAGGGGCAGCACACAAAATTTCATTCGCAGCCACTCACCCTGGGCTCTGGACAGAGGGAGAGTGGGACAGATTAAAGTCTTATGAGGACAGATTGGGATTTGTGGCTCTGGGGAGAGAGCTGAAGGGACAACTGCCAGGATCCCTGTGCTGAGTCACTCTCCCATACCACAGATGCATAAGGAGGGGGTGGTGCACTCCCCTCCTTATGGCATCAGCCTGGACTTCCCACCCTGCAATAGTCCCACCCTTGGACTTCCTATTGCCCCACCCTGTGGAGCTCAAGCCCTGCAGAGTAGTCAGCTGCTTAGGTCCTGCGTGTAGAGATCAGACAGACTCAGGGGGTGTCAGTGACTGAGTTGTGTGGCTCTGGGGTTGGAGCCATTCTCTGGCCTTCCTGTGAGCCTGATTGGGCCTTCCTCTCACAGGAGATCCATTAGCTCCACCCTACACATTCCCAGCAGCCCTGCCTCCTGAATTTGGGCTCTCCAGGAGGTCCAGGAAGAATCCGAGATAGACTGAGTTGCGTGGCTCTAAGAAAGGGCTATTTCTCCTTTGCATATCCCTCTGGTGCAGAGCTCTCCCTTCACACAGCCAAATCTTCATCTATATGGATATGATAAACTCTGCTAGCTTTACCCTTACAAGTCCCTGATACCCTGCCCACCACAAACGTCTGCAGACACCCTTTGGTGGCAGCTAGAATTAATATACCCCAGGATTTTTGCTGAGTGGCCTCACACCCAGCACTAGCATTGAGTTTGAACTTATATCAATCTGGTGAACACCACCTGACCCTACCTGGTGACTCAATGAGAACTCACCTCATGCATTTGAGGCTCCTTCAGTGACTGAGCCTAACAGGCAGTCAGCAGGTAGAGGCAGATCTCATGGTGCCTTGGGCCTTTTGCTGACCATCCCCCAGGCTTGATGCTGGTGGAAGCTGGTCTTGGTGAGCAGCTAGGTCCATCCCACACATACCCCAGTTCAGCTGAAGCAGCCACAAATTGTGGATGGCTTGGCAGCTCCAAACAGGTAGCACAGGGCCAGTCACAGACAGTGTCCGACATTTACCTGCACTAAAGTTCCTACTAATGTCCCAGAACAAACCCATCCAGTGGCAAGCTTTAGACAACATCAGAGCAAGATCCAATTAGCTTCACAAGTGGCAAATACAAAGGGTGATCTTGGCAGGCCAGAACATGAGGCAAATTCCATTTTGTGTGGTCAGCACCAGCACAGCAGCGCATACTCTGTGGTTTGGGTTGATCTTCACAGTCAACCAGCCTGGGGGTCGACTCCATAAACAAATGGGCCAACAGCAAAAAAAAAAAAAAAAAAAAAGACTCAATTACAGCCCTGACTTGGCATAACTAGGTAGTTAGAGCATTGGCCAGTGCACCAAATGGTTGAGGTTCAATTCACAGCAAAGGGCACGTACCTTGGTTGCAGATTTGATGCCTGGCCCAGTTGGGGTGTGTGCAGAAGGCAACTGATCAATGTCTCTCTCTCACATCAATGTTTCCCTCACCCCTTTCCACTATCTCTAGAAAAGCAATAGAAAAAATATTCTTGGGTGAGGATTAACAACAACAAAATTACAACAGGAGGCCTCACACAACCAACACAGGGGACATTCTTGGAGCGCCCAGTTCAGGTGATCAAGTGGACTGCACCACTAGGTTCCACAGAACACCTACTATATAAGGCCACTTTACCAAGACTGGGAGGCATATATCTACCTAATACATAGAAACAAAAATACAGAGGCAGCCAAAATGGGGAGACAAAAAAACATGACCCATATGAAAGAGCAGGAGAAATATCCAGAAAAAAGGAGTAAATGAAATAGAGGCAAGCAATCTACCAGATATAGAGTTAAAAAAAAATGGTTATAAAGATGCTCAAGGAACTTAGTGAGTACTTCAAAAAAGAGATAGCAAACATAAAATAGGACATAGAAACCATAAAAAAGAAGCTGTCAGAAATGAAGAATGCAATATCTGAAATGAAGAATACACAAAAAGGAATAAAGAGTAGGTTAGATGAAGCAGAGGACTGAATCAGTGATTTGAAAGACAAGATATCAGAAAACACCCAATCAGAGCAGTATAGTCTAAGGGACCTATGGGATAACATGAAGTATAACAACATTGGCATCATAGGGGTACCAGAAGAAGAGAGAGAGAGCAAAGGATTTAGAACCTATTTGAAGAAATAATGGCTAGAAGCTTCCCTAACCTGGTGAAGAAAAAGACACACAAATACAGGAAGCACAGAGTCCCAAACAAGATGAACCTAAATAGGCCCACACCAAGACACATCATAATTAAGAGGGCAAAGGTTAAGGACAAAGAGAATCTTATATGTAGGAAGAGACAGTTACTCTTATCATACTGTCAGCTGATTTCTCAACAGAAACATTTCAGGACAGAAGGGATTGGCATGAAATATTCAAAGTGATGAAAAGCAAGGACCTGCAACCAAGATTTTTTACCCAGCAAGGCTATCATATAAAATTGAAGGAGATATAAAGAGCTTCCCAGACAAGACTAAAAAAATGTATTACCACCAAACCAGTGTTACAACAATAGTTAAAAGGTCTTCTTTAAGAAAAAGAAAGAAAAACAAACACTTATAAATAACAAAATGGTAATAAATATGTATTTATCAATAATCACTTTAATTGTAAATGAGTTGAATATTCCAATCAAAAGACAGGGTGGCTGAATGGATAAGAAACCAAGAACAATATATATGCTTTCTACAAGAGATCCACCTAAGAAAGAAAGACACATACAGGCAAAAATAAAGAAATAAAAAAAGATATTTCATGCAACTGCAAATGGAAGTGAAAATAAAAAGCTGGTTAGCAGTGCTTATATAAAATAAAATGGACTTTAAAACGACGTCTATAATAACAGAAAAAGAAGGACACTACATAATGATAAAGGGAGCAATCCAACATGAGGATATAACCCTTGTAAACATTTCTGCACCCAACCTAGGAGCACCTAAATACATGAAGCAAATCTTGATGGACACAAAGGGAGAGGTCAACAGTAATAGAGTCATAGTAGAGGATTTTAATACCCCATTAACATCAATGGAAGATCTTTCAGACAGAAAGTCAACAAGGAAACAGTGGCCTTAAATGACACACTAGATCAAATAGATTTAATTGATATCTTCAGAGCATTGCACCCCATGTATATTCCAAAGCAGTGGAATATACATGCTTTTCAAGTGTACACACAACATTTTCTAGGGTAGACCACATGATAGGACACAAAACAAGTCTCAATAGATTTAAGAAGATTGAAATCATATCAAGTATCAACCATAATAGTATGAAACCAGAAATCAATCACAAGGAAAAAAATTAAAAAATACAAAAGAGAGGGAAGCTAAATAACATGCTACTAAATAATAAATAGCTTAATGATGAGATCAAGGAATAAATCAAAAGATACCTTGAAATAGTTGAAAACGAGAACACAGAAACCTGAAAACTATGGGACATAGTAAAAGCAGTCCTAAGAGGGAAATTCACAGCATTATAGACCTATCTCAGAAACAAGAAAAATCTCAAATAAACAATCTAACTTTACACTTAAACTAACTTGAAAAAGAACAAGAAAAAAGAATCTAAATTGAGTAGGTAAAAGGAAATATAACGATCAAAAATAAACCAAATAGTGTCTAAAAACAATATAAAGGATCAATGAAACCAAGATATAACTCCGTGAAAAGATAAATAAGATTGGCAAACCTTTAACCAGGAGAGAGAGAGAGAGAGAGAGAGAGAGAGAGAGAGAGAGAGAGAGAGAGAGAAGGGATCCAAATAAATAAAATCAGGACTAAAACAGAGAAGTAACAACTGACACTAAAGAAATACAAAAGATTATATGAAAATATTATGAAACCCGGGTTCCACAAGATATGTGATCAGTGCTGGGGCCCCGCCAGCAGGCGAGGGGATCCCAAGGCAGGTGCTGGGCATGGAGGCCACGGGGGCGTAGGCTACCAAGGAGACAAAACTGAACCTCACATCACCCTGCTTGGCCCCGGAGGATGGCTGGTTAGCCAGAGATGGGTAAGATTCCTCAAGGAAGGAACAACCTAAGACAGGCACCGTCGCAGAGGGGCCATCAGGAGAGAATTTGGGGATCAACAGAGGTGGGGCACAGACCCTCACCCCCACAACATTGCAGGGGCCTGAACCCTAGCCCCTTCTGAGGGAGGTCTCCTGCCCCCATGGCTGCTTCGTGCTTCCCATGCCCAGCTCAGATCAGGACCCAGGTGACCGACAGAGACTTGGCTGACAGCAGCTGCCCTCTCACTCCAACAAGAATTGTTTGAGTTGTCTTGTACCCATGGTGTGGGGAAGTGGGTTTACAATATCTAAATACAGCCTACCACCAGGAATGCTCAGGACCTACTAAAGAAGGCAAATAACCCCTTCCACTAATATTTACAGGGTAAAATAAGATTGTTGTTAGAGTAATAAATTTGACAGTAAAATAGTAGTCAAGTTTTCAGGCAAATTTAAATTGGCTAGTTGAAACAAGCGAATATTCTAGAAAAATTAATTGTACTGGACAAAAAGGTGTTCCTAAAGTGTTAACTAAAATTTTTATTGGTACTTCATCTCATGATAAAATTGTGCACCATGTAATGAACCTAAAACAGTAATATTATACTGCAAAAAATTAAAATTTAAAAGCCATTAAGACTACATTATAAAATTTTCAAAAGCCTCCTAACATTTAAATCAAAAAAGGAGGGGATAGTAGAAGAATATCATGTAAGGAAAAATATCCTATAAGTAAATTACATCTAGAAAATTAATACTTTAGAAAATTAATTGTAAGGCTAAAAGCAAGACACCCATGAAAAACACACAAGGTGTCAAAACAAGACAGAGGAAAATCATTTGGGCAAAAAATGAAATAGGATCCCCAGTCAAATTTATAGAAAATATTCCTTTATTAACTTTTGGTCGAGAATATGTTTGTATATTTTCAGAAAACAACTCCGAGACCATGTGGATTCCAGCAACAGAGAGGAATCGACAGGACTACTCCAGCCATGAAGACAGAAGAGAAGCAGTCCAGAGATGGAAGACGCTGATCTGGCCTTCCCATACGAGCAGTTAGCAGCTGTGCATCACTGCAGGTTGCCCAGGACCAAACCAGAGAGAGTCGTACCTGCATTACCACCATTTGTCCACCATCCAGAACTGTAATGTCAGTGCTGACATGTACACATAAGGAACTGTTGGACATTGAAATTGGATCTCAAAAGAACTGTTGGCCCAGAAAGAAACTCACTACAGACTGATTCATTTGCCTGTCACCATAACCATTATTGCTTGTGTCATTTTCTGTTCTTATAAGTGTATTTCTAATAGCACATGATCTCACTCATCTAGGGGAAATAATGAACAACATAGATGGATGAACAAGAACAGACCCAGAAACAAGGAGGCATGGATCAGACTGTCGGGCCTCAGAGGGAGGGTAGGGGAGGGTGGGGGTAAAGGGGAGAGATCAACCAAAGGACTTGTGTGCAAGCATATGAGCCTAACCAGCGGCTAAGGACAACAGGGGGGTGGGGGCATGTGTGGGGAGGGGTGTGGGATGGGAATGGGGGGATGAGGACAAATATGTGATACCTTAACCCCTTTGCACTCGCTTGCTTTTTTCTCAATTCCTTTATTCTAATGCTAACCGTGTCTCCGAGTGCAAAAGGTTAATCAATAAAGAAATTAAAAAAAAGAAAGAAGACAAAAAAATGAAAGAAAAAAATAAAGTATGTGTTCATATATAAAAAAAATATTATGAAGAACTATATACCAATAAATAGGACAATCTGGATAAAATGGACAAATTCCTAGAAACATACAATCTCCTAAAACTAAATCAAGAAGAAACACAAATAAGCCAGTCAGAGAAAGATAAGTATCACATGATCTCACTCATATGTAGAATCTAATGAACAAAATGAACTGATAAACAAAATAGATTCAGAGACATAGAACCATGAACAGACTGATGAATTTCAGAGGGAAGGTAGGGCTGGGAAGAGGGGTTAGGAGGGAGAGATTAACCGGGGAATTTATATGTATATATGCATAGCCCATGGATATAGACAATAGTGTGCAGAAGGCTTGGGAGGGGCTGGTGCAGGAGGAGAGGATCAATGGGAGAAAAAAAACAACCAAAAAAAAAACAAAAAAAAACCAAAGGGGACATCGGTAATACTTTCAACAATAAAGATTAAAAAAATACTGACACTTGAAACAAACAAACAAAAAAAGAAGAAATACAAAGTCTGAAAAGACTGATTATAATTATTGAAATTAAAGCAGTAATCAATAAACTTTTCAGAAAAACAAAAGTCCTGGACAGGATGGCTTCACAGGAGAATTTCACCATGCATTCAAAGATAAACTAACACCTGTCCTCAAATTATTCCAAAAAGTTCGAGAGAAGGGAAGACTCCCGAGCTCATTTTATGATGCCAGCATTATCCTAATTTCAAAACCAGATAAAGACATTACAAAGAAAAAAATTATAGGCCAATATCCCTGATGAGCATAGCTGCTAAAATCCTCAACAAAATATTAGTTAATTAGATTCAACAATACATTAAAAAAATCATACACCATGACCAAGTAAGATTTATTTCAGGGATGCAAAGTTGGTCCAATATCTGCAAAGCAATTAATGTGCTATACCACATTAAAAAAATCATATTCATATCAATATATGTAGATAAAGCTTTTGATAAAACACAGCACCCATTCATGATAAAAACTCTCAGCAAAATGGGAATAGAAGGAACATATTTCAACATAATATAGGGAATAAATGACAAATGCACAGCTAACATCATATTCAATGGGAAAAAAATAAAGAATTTTCCTAAAGATCAGGAATAAGACAGATTTGTCTGCTTTCACCACTGTTACTCAACATAGGACTAGAAGTCCTAGCCACAACAATCAGACAAGAAAAATAAATAAAAGGCAATGAAATTAGAAAGAAAGAAGTAAAACAGCTATTATTTGCAGATGACATGATACTATATATGGAGAACCCTAAAGAGTTCATCCAAAACTACTAGGGATTGAGAAGTAAATTCAATGAAGTAGCAGGATACAAAATAAATATCCAGCAATTGGTTGAATTTTTTTATACCAATAATGAACTATCAGAAAGGGAAACTAAGAAAACAATCGCATTTACAAATGCATTAACAAATACCTAGGAATAAATTTAACCAAGGAAGTGAAAGACCTGTTCTCAGAAAATTATAAGATACTGAAGAAAGAAATTGAAGATTCAAATAAATGGAAGCATATACTGTGCTCATGGATAAGAAGAATTAACATTGTTAAAATGTCCATACTACCTGAAGTAATCTATAGCTTCAATGCAATTCTTATCAAGATACCACTGGCATATTTCACAAAACCAGAACAAATAATTCAAAAATTTATCTGGAACTACAGGAGAACATGAATAGCCACAGCAATCTTTATGAAATAAGAACAAAGTTGGAGGAATCATAACACCTGCTATCAAAATATACTACAAAGTCATAGTAGTCAAAACAGCATGAACCTGACATGAAAATAGACATACAGAGCAATGCAACAGAATAGAAAGCCCAGAAATAAACACATGCCTTTATGGTCAATTAATATTTGACAGAGGTGACAAGAACATACAATGCAGTAAAGACAGTGTATTCAATAAATAGTTTTGGGGAAAATGGACAGATACAAGCAAAAAAACCGAAACTAGACCAACTTCTTACAACATACACAAGAATGAATTCAAAATGGATTAAACACTTAAATGTAAGACTTGAAATCATAAAAGTCCTAGAAGAAAACATAGGCAGTATAATACTGGACATTTCTCATAGCAACATTTTTTTTTTATATAACTCCTAGGTCAAGGGAAACAAAAGAAAAGATAAGCAAATAGGACTACATTAATCTAAAAAGTTTTTTGCACAACAAAGAAAACCATCAACAAAATGAAAAGACAACAAACTGAATGGGAGAACATATTTGCCAATGATACATCTGATAAGGGGTTAATAGCTAAAATTTATAAAGAACGTATACAACTCAGCACCAAAAACAAACAATGTAATTAAAAAATGGGCAAAAGACCTTAAAAGACATTTCTCCAAAGAGTACATACAGATGGCCAATAGACATATGAAAGGATGTTCAATGTCACTAATCATCAATGAAATATCACCTCACACCTGTCAGAATGGCTATCATCAATAAATCAACAAACAAGTGTTGATGGGGATGAGGAGAAAGGGAACCCCAGTGCATTGTTGGTGGGAATGCAGACTAATGCAGCCACTGTGGAAAACTGTATGGAGTTTCTTCAAAAATTAAAAATGGAACTGCCTTATAACTCTGAATCATTTTCTGGGAATCTATCCAAAGAAACCTGAAACATTAATTTGAAAGAATATTTGCACCCCTATTAATAATTGCAGCATTATTTACAATTACTGTCAAGCCTAATTGCACATTAAACTCTATAAATAAAAGTCTGGAGAAGTTTAATTATGAAAATTATTTTTTTAAATTATATTGAAAAATAATTTATATGTAAAATAATTGTTTCTTTCTATTATTTTGGTTTGCTTCTTTGGGGCCTTCAGTGTTGTAGAGTTTCTTTGCCTGTTTTAACTCTCATTTAAAACTTTTTCTTGATATCCATTTTACTCATATTCCCCCTTTAAAAAATTTTACTATCTTTTAATTAGTGTCTTATTCACTGTTGGGTTCTCATGTCTATTGATGGCTTTCCTTTTCACATCTTTTCAATCTCTACACTAAGCTTTGGCTTTTATGCTTGTGCTTTTCATTCATAGAAGTGTATCTTTAAGTTTTACAATGTGTGGCAATATTTCTAGTTATAATTTTCTTCTACTCCATGATATCAATTTTCTGGAGAATGTCCTTCATCTGCCACTTGTTTTTCCCATTCCTTCCTTCCTCCCTCATTTTTTTCTCATTTTGGGAAGTCTCTTGACCTGTTTTGTGATATTGAATTTTGTTTATCTCCCAATTTCACCATTGGAAGTGGAATTTCAAAGGAATTTGTGCTGTTTATTTTCCTTGTTTCTGGATGCCTTCCATGAAGGGAAGGGAAATGCTGACTTGATGCTGCCATCTTCAAACCAGAAGTCATTCAGCATATTCTCCAACTTTTTGTCTTGAAAAATTTGAAACTTAAGATATACAAAATTATCACAATGGAATATCTCTATGACTTTTATTTAGATCCACTGGTTTTCAACATTTTGCCACATTTGCTTTCTCAGCATTTCTTTCGTTAAATCGTTTTGAAAATAAGTTTTAGACTCTGCTAGCATTAAAAAATGAAGCAAATTGAAGGTATTTCAATATCTATGATTATTACTGTTTATGTTTATGCATAGTTTATGCTCTTCAGACACAGACTCTGTGCCAAAGATTCCAGTGCAAGCAGGTTATTGGGAGTTGCAAGGAACATGGCTAGGAGAGGGAAGAAAAGGTAGTCAATGAAAGATGCAATATAATCCTAGAGAAACTCTGGGGAAAATGTGTAAAACAAATGCATCAGAATTATCCTAGCCAAGGAGAGGGACGGGGGAGTTCTGGCATTTATTAATTCTCTTCAGTCATTGGTTAAGCAATTTCCCTCAAGGGGTATTAATTCTAGTCCTCCATGTGTGGGCAAAGCAAGTTCTGGCAACCCTTCAACAAAGACACAGTTGATGGCTGATGGAAGGCAGACTGATATGTAAGGAACACCAATAATTTTTTAACAGCAAATTTAACACATTTGAACAAGAAATTAGAAATAAAACTGTTTAGAACAATGCACTTATAAAATTATTAAAATAAAAATACATGTAACAGGCAAAGACAATCTTGGTAGGAGCAATTATTAGGTTGAGATTAGCTATCATCTTTAGTTCTACAGGTGTCATCATATAATTTTTCCCCCACTTATTATATTGACTAAAACCTGAAGTAACAAAGTTGAATGAAGCAGTGACTCTCTTTTTAGTGTACTACATTAAATATGATGTTCTGCAGGTGTGTTGTGTTGCCCTATATCAAATAAATGAAGTTTTCCTATAAGTTTCAAAAAACTAAATTTATTTCATTTTTATTAACCTTTTGCACTCGGATGTCAAGTGTGACTCGACACGGTTAGCATCGGTAGCAGGAATCGAGAAAAAAGCAAGCGAGTGCAAAGGGTTAAGAATGAATATTTAATCATGTTAAATATTATATTTTTTGGTATCTAGTAAGATGATCAGATTGTGTCATTTAATTTTAGATTTTTTTCAAACAGCATATTGCTAAATTTTAATTTCTGTATGTGTATGTTTATTTTTTAACAATTTTTAGGGTCTGTTTTTTACTATGAAAAGTTAACATTCTTATTTCTTACTAGAGGCCTGGTGCACAGATTTGTGCACATTGAAAGGAAATTAATTATCAGGTGGTTGGCAGGGCGGGACTGGGCGAGATGGGCCAACACGCCCTGGAGCCAACCTCCCTCAGTCCCTCTCTGGCTGGCTGCACCTGGGGCAGTGCCAGGGCTCAAAGGGTGTCTGCGGAGTGAGCAGGGTCCCTTGGCCTGGCCTGCAGGGATTGGGCTAAAACTGGCTCTCCAACATCCTGAGGGGTCCTGGAGTGGGAGAGGGCACTCTGCAAAGTTGCTGTAGCTCAGCAGCTCCTGTGTTGAGCATCTGCCCCCTGGTGGTCATTGCTTAGTCATAGCTACTGGCTGGTTGGCTGGTCTCTTAGGCTTTTATATTTATACATGATGACTAATCTGTATGAAATTATTTTTTCCATCTTTAGTTTTTCTTGTTCTTTCAACAAAACTTTTTGGTCTTTTCTATTTTCTTTTTTAAAAAAATATTTTATTGATTTTTTACAGAGAGGAAGGGAGAGGGATAGAGAGTTAGAAACATCGATGAGAGAGAAACATCCATCAGCCACCTCCTGCACACTCCCTACTGGGTATGGGCTCACAACCAAGGTACATGCCCTTGACCAGAATCGAACCTGGGACCCTTGAGTCCACAGGCCGATGCTCTAACCACTGAGCCAAACCAGTTAGGGCTATTTTCCTTTTTTTAAAATCCTCGCCCAAGGATATATATTTATTGATTTTTAGAGAGAGAGGGAGAGAGAGAGAGAGAAATCAATGTGAGAGAGAAATATCAATTCCTTGTCTTCTGTACGTTTTCCAACCAGGAATTGAACACACAAACTAGATATGCACCCTGCCTGGGAATCAAATCACAATCTTATTTTATTTTATTTTTAAAAATATTTTTATTGATCTTAGAGAGGAAGGGAGAGGGAGAGAGAGAGAGAAATATCAACGATGAGAGAGAATCATCAATCGGCTGCCTCCTGCATGGCCCCCACTGGGGATTGAGTCCGCAACCCGGGCATGTGCCCTTGACCAGAATCAAACCCAGCACCCTTCAGTCTGCAGGCTGACGCTCTATTTACTGAGCCAAACCAGCTAGTGCCAACTCACAACCTTTCGGTGTATGGGACAATGCTCCACCGGACAAACCATCCAGCCAGTAAAAAGCCATCTATTTTACTTTCTAATTAGATTGCTTTCTAGTTACTCTTTTCTTCATCTACTTTGGAAGCTATGAATTCCATTTCTATTCTTCTAGGGGTTAATCTAAAATATGTAGCTAATTTTTATCAACATCTAGAATATATTAATATATCTATTTCCCCCCAAAATAAAGTAATAACCTCAACAAACTTATTTTTCATCCTCATAAACTTGTACTTCCCAACACCTCCAATGTTGTAATAATTTGGGATTTTAATTCAAGATTGTTTTTAAATTTTTAAAGATTGAGACTTAAATATATATTTAACCAGTTTTTAAGTCTCCATTGTTCACTCCCATTAGCACTAATTTTTTTCCATTAGCACTAATTTATGTGTGTATCTATGCATGTAATTATTTATTTATGAGGCATAATTTACATAATCTACTTTTTTATTCTTTTTGGTGCACAGTTCTATGAATTTTGACAAAAGCATATGGTGGTGTAACCACTTCACAATCAATATATAGAACAGCTCTATTACCCAATAATCCTTTTGTGCCCCTTTGTAGTCAGCACTTGCCCCAGGCCCCGTTAACCACAATTTGTTTACTGTACCTATAGTTTTGTCTTTTCCATGTATGTAGCCTTTTGGGAATGGCTTCTTTCACTTAGCATAATGATTAGAGATTCATACATATGTTCTACATATCAGTAATTGGGTCTTATTTTCATTGAGTAGTATTTCATCATTGATTTTTTTTTTGTATCCCATATTTTCTCTTAGAATATTTTTGTTTTGCTGCCATAATTCTTTTTTCAAAGGGTCTATAGCCAATTGACCTTTGAAGTTCTTGTTTGTGTGAAAATATTTTTATTTAAACTTGTGAGTGAATGATATTTTGACTGGTACATATTTTGGGTTAATGCAATTTTGCTCAGACCTTTGTAGATATTTTGGCATTTTCTTCTAGCACCAAGTGCTCCCTAATGAGATATCTGATGACAGTCTCATTCTAGTCCCTTTATAAGCAATTTGTAAAACTTTAATTTTTAAACTTTCAGAATTTTCTTTTAATTGTTTGAGTTTACTAGTAGAGGTTTCACCAAGATGTGGGTCTTTACTCATTCTGCTTGGCCCTTGGTGGGTCATTTCAATCTTAAGGCTTGGATTTTTATTCAACTTGTTAAGTGTTCTTTGCTCTCTCCCCCTCGTATTCTCTTCTGGAATTCCTTTTGCAGTGAAGAATGACCTATCTGAATTAATCTTCTATAGCATTTAACATTTTTCTATATTCTATCTCTGTATTTTTGTTCTACTTTTGAGTGCTGTGATATTCCAAATCATTAATTTGTCCTTTAGTCATGTTCAGTCTATTACCTAACAATTTTGCTAAGTTATTTACTCAGGCAACTTATTTTTTATTTCTAATAACTATTTGAATTATTTTTTTCTGTGATTGTGGTTTTTTACAATGCAACATAATCTATCTAATAATAGAGTAATATGCAAATCATCACTCCTCTACACTCACAAGCCACGCCCACCAGCCACGCCCCAGCCACGCCCACCATTCAATCTGAGTGAGTATGCAATTAAACTGAAAACATGGCGGCAGCCCCGCCCCCCAGCCTCTCCAGGTCTCTGGGAGTTGGAGAAGTCAGGCACCAGGGCCTGAGGCTGGCTGCAGCCACAGAGACCAAGAAGCCGCCTGCCCCATGATCCCAGGCTGCAGCCAGCCTCAGAAGCCTCAGGTCCGCCTGCCTCACATCCACCTGCCCCACGTCCTGGGAAGACAGAGAAACCGGGCCCTGCGCCTGAGGCTGGGTGCGGCCACGGAGACCAAGAAGCTGCCTGCCCCATGATCCCAGGCTGCAGCCAGCCTCAGAAGCCTCAGGTCCGCCTGCCCAACGTCCTGGGGAGACGGAGAAACTGGGCCCCAGCGCCTGAGGCTGGCTGCAGCCACGGAGACCAAGAAGCCACCTGCCCCATGATCCCAGGCCTCAGCCAGCCTCAGAAGCCTCAGGTCCACCTGCCTCACGTCAGCCTGCCCCACGTCCTGGGGAGACGGAGAAACCGGGCCCTGCGTCTGAGGCTGGGTGCGGCCGAGAGAGGAAGAAGCTGCCCACCCCATGATCCCAGGCTGCAGCCAGCCTCAGAAGCCTCAGGTCCGCCCGCCCCATGTCCTGGGGAGACGGAGAAACTGGGCCCCAGCACCTGAGGCTGGCTGCAGCCACGGAGACCAAGAAGCTGCCTGCCCCGTGATCTCAGGCCTCAGCCAGCTGGAGAAGCGGTTCACCCCACGTCCTGGGGGAGACAAGAAACCAGGTGCCAGTGCCTGAGGCTGGCTGCAGCCCGGGAGATGAAGAAGCCGCCTGCCCTGTGATCCCAGGCTGCAGCCAGTAGCAGAAACCTCAGGTCCGCCTGCCCCACCTCCTGGGGGAGACTGAGAAACCCGGCCTCAGCGCCTGAGGCTGGCTGCGACCTGGGAGATGAAGAAGCCGCCTGCCCCGTGATCCCAAGCCGCAGCCAGCTGGAGAAGCCGCCCTCCCCACGTCCTGGGGGAGACAAGAAACCGGGTGCCAGTACTTGAGGGTGGATGCGATCTGGGAGATGAAGAAGCCACTTGCCCTATGATCCCAGGCTACAGCCAGCTGGAGAAGCTGCCCACCCCATGTCCACCCGCCCCACGTCCTGGGGGAGATGGAGAAACCGGGCCCCAGTACCTGAGGCTGGCTGCAGCCCGGGAGATGAAGAAGCCGCCCACCCTGCGGTCCTGGGCACCAGCACCTGCGGCTGGCTGTGGCCTGGGAGACAGAGAAGCCACCCACCCTGTGGTCCTGGGCACCAGTAACTGTGGCTGGCTGTGGCCTGGGAGACAGAGAAGCCGCCCACCCTGCAGTCCTGGGCACCAACACCTGCGGCTGGCTGTGGCCTGGGAGACAGAGAAGCCACCCACCCTGTGGTCCTGGGCACCAGTAACTGTGGCTGGCTGTGGCCTGGGAGACAGAGAAGCTGCCCACCCTGCGGTCCTGGGCACCAGCACCTGTGGCTGGCTGTGGCCTGGGAGACAGAGAAGCCGCTCACCTTGTGGTCCAGGTGCCAGCACCTGCAGCTGGCTACAGCATGGTAAATGGAGAATCCGCCCACCCTGCAGTCCCGGGCACCAGCACCTGTGGCTGGCTGTGGCCTGGGAGACAAAGAAGCCGCCCACCCTGCAGTCCTGGGCGCCAGCACTTGCAGCTGCAGCACAGGTGAAGCCCCCTGTCCACCATCCCCTAAGGCTGCAGCCAGCCTGGGCACTTATGGCTGACCAGAGGGAGGGAAGCCCGGATCCTGGGTGCCTGTGGTCAGCTGGAGGAGGGAATCCTGGGTACCAGGTGTGGGCCGAGGCAGAGGTAGTTAGGGGCAATCAAGCCAGCAGGGGAGCAGTTAGGGACAATCAGGCTGGTAGGCAGAAGCAGTTAGGGGCAATCAGGCAGGCAGGTGAGCGGTTAGGAGCCAGCAGTTCTGAATTGTGAGAGGGATGTCCAACTGCTGGTTATCCCATGAGGGGTCCCAGATTGGAGAGGGTGCAGGCCAGGCTGAGGGACACACTCCCCGCTGCCCCCCCATGCACGAATTTCGTGCACCAGGCCTCTAGTTTCAAATAAGCTTCCAGGGGTAGCTCTCATTTTTTTAAAAAAAATGGGGGTGGGTTATTATCATGGCATTTAGTACCACAAATCAGAGTCTGACACGTAATAGGTATTCAGGGTATTTGTTGAATGAGTATAAAAATTCTAGTTAGACTTTGAAATAAACATTTTGCATTTGTTGCATTATCTTTTCCTCATGGGTCAATTTTCTGGTGCCTTCACCTTGATCCCTCTCATGTTTTCTCCAAATGTTTGTCATTTTTGGTTTATATACAGTATATGAATTCAGGACTAGTATTACTGTTATAGGTAATGGAAATGAATTTCTTCTGGAGCTCGGGAGGTGTTTTTTTTTCTCAGCAAGTTTCTCTCCAGAATTGGAGGGCTTTCTGGTATGTTTTCTGCATGTGAACCAGCTCTATCAACTGGCATACTTCACTTTAAGGTGCTGCATACTTGAAGAAGTGAGGGAGGTTAGGGACACCCTCATTATGAAAATATATTCACTATTGAAGACAACAGTGATTAAGAGCTCAGGCTGCATATTAATTGTTCTAATTTATTACAAACTTTATTACCTTAGAAAAGTTACTTAAGCTCTTTTATGCATTCTTTCTTCATCTAGAAAATGAGGATAAAAGAATAGCTATCCTTTAATTACTTGCTAGCTCTTACTAAATTTTTAATGAAATGATATATATTATATACATATAAAATTTAGAATAGTTTAAATTGTCATTATAATTTTCCTCTTGGACAGGACCATCTCCCCTGTAATTTTTCTGCAGAATCTGCTGGGGAGGTCTGAAATTATCTCAAGTTTTGTTCTACTTCTCTTTCTGTTCTGGCAAAGCATTCCTAAAACTAGTTTCGTCATTTGCAAAATAAGGATACCATAGTACCAACTTAATTAGAATATGTTATATAATTTTACAAAACACTTAGAAAATTGCCTAGCATGTACCGCTATGTAAGTATTTGATAAATTAGTCTCTTTCTGTTTCTTATTATATTCATCTATGCCTTTTCTGTTTATGAGGTTCATCCAGGCTCTAAACATTACCTTGCTCTTGGTTTCTTTTCGGCTTCCCTGCCCTTAGGAGGTTCTCACTCAATCTCACCTACAGTGCTGACACTGTAATTATCTAATTATCTTCCTCTTTTGAAAGCTCAATTCAGAGCCTTTAAATCACCCTATTTATTTTTTGCCTTCAGTCTCCAGCCATTTAGCCTTCTTCAAAGGAAATACACTAGAGAACGCATTATTGAGCCCCTACTCTGAGGCACTTACCAGCAGGAGCACTCTTATTTTATTCTTACAACAACCTGTAAGGTAGGTAGGTATCATTAATATATTTTTTTTACATATGACACACTCAAAGATGTGAAGTAACACACAATTATTAAGGATAACAGTAACTCAAATCCAGGTTTGTCTGACTGCAAATATACCATCTGAATGCTGAAAACTCTTCCCAGGCTCATTGTTCCATATTACATCTAAACACCATATCCTCTCCTACAGTACACAGCTTTTGTAAGGAGTTGTCAGTAATCTCTTACTCAATATGTATTTGCTGTTTCTTAGTGGCTCCATTGTTTTGTCTTCGTTTTTCAGTACATTGGCTTTGCTAGCTTCTTAATGGCCTAACACTTTGCATATGTCATTTCACGTGTGAACTCTGAAAAATGAATTGCTAATGAGAATAGTGAATCATTTTCTACTTTTAGTTTCCAAGATTTCTCATTATGAAAACATAGGTTTCCAAATATTAATTTGCTTTAACTGATTACTCATACATAAACTTTATCTAAAAAAAAAAAAAAAAAAAAAAAAAAAAGAGCCTGCCAAGTTAGACTACACAAATAGCTCTTATAAATCCTATATGATAAAAGCCTAATACGCTAAGTGTCCGGTTGGCCATTCAACCAATGAAGTGAAATATGCTAATGATATGCTAAGGCTGCTCGACCGCTCGCTATGACGTGCACTGACCGCCAGGGGGCAGACGCTCTGACCAGTAGGTTAGCTTGCTGCTGGGGTCGGCCAACTGGGACTGAGCGAAAGGGCTGGACATGATCTGGAGACCTCCTGTGGTCCCTCCCCGGCTGACCAACCTCCTGTGTTCCTCCCTGGCCCTGATTGTGCACCGGTGGGATCCCTCGGCCTGGCCTGTGCCCTCCTGCAATCTGGAACCCCTCAGGGGATGTTGGAGAGCCGGTTTCGGCCCGATCCCACAGGCCAAGCCAAGGGGCCCCACTGGTGCATGAATTCATGCACTGGGCCTCTAGTTATTGAATAAGCCCTTGCTGGTTTGGCTCAGTGGATAGAGCATCAGCCTGTGAACTGAAGGGCCCCAGGTTTGATTCTAGTCAAGGGCACATGCCTGGGTTGCAGGCTTGATACTTAGTGGGGGGTGTGCAGGAGGCAGCTGATCAATGATTCTCTCTCAAGATTGATGTTTCTATCTCTCTCTCCCTCTCACTTCCTCTCTGAAATCAATAAAAAAATCTTTTTAAAAATTATTGAATAAAAGTTTAAATTACTAGAGGTTGCATCATTATGGTTTATTGAGAATTGTTTGTCTTCTATAATATGAAGTTATTCTCAGAGGAATACTGATTAAAATAGAAACCAGATGTATTTTTTAAGACTAGACTGAAAAAAAGAAGATAAACAAGTAGAAAATTAATATAAATATGACCTAAGGTGGTTTCTAGAAACTTGAAGCGTGGGCATGACAGAAAAAGCATGTGTGCATGTGCATATGTGTGTGCCTGTATGTGGTGGGAGGGGGTTAAAAAATAGAGGTTTTGGTTTGTCAGAATTCAAGACAAACCAAAACCAATTCCTAAATATTTTTAAGTATTTGGTGTCACCAAGGAATTAGCCTAATTTAATTTTACCTGTAAACCAAGAAAGTAAGGAACAGGGACAAGATGGTCTCTCAGTACTAATTAGATGAGCAACTTTGTTAAAAGAAAAAAATAACCCTTTTAAATGTAAAATATGATATGTTCTAGGTGTGGTAAAATAATACAGAAAATTTTTATATTTGATCTCTTTTCTTCCACCTAATTTGAGTGACAAAAAGAACAATAATGTATTTAATGATGGTTTTGAGTTTCCTTCTTGATTTTATATTTGATTATATTAGAAATAAAAGTATATTTCCTACCACAATATATCAACATCCTGAGTGGAATCAAATGAAATGGAAGGCATAAAGAAGGCAATCAAGGGGAGGAAGGAGTACATAATAAATAATTTAATTACCATTTTGAAATTAGTATTTAATCACTCTTTTAGTTACTAAGAACTAGAATCACTCTCCTTACTTTTATTTACCCAAAGCAAAAATAATAAAATGAATGTTTTTCTAATAAACCTGCCTGTCTTAAAATATGGTAAAACTTCATTTATTTGAAGTACCTTTTTACCACTGACATTGAGTTTGGATTGAAATTTATCTTTTGCTTTACAGATATTTTCAAGATAGTACAAATTAATAGAATAAATCAGTTGTCATGGGAGATTTAAAAACAGTTAAGAGAGAAAACAATTTTCAAACATCTTTCAGTACTTTCACATCCACATTTGCAGAGTAGCTGATAAGCTAGTCCCATATTTTCCTTATTGATTCAATTAAGCCAGGGACAGTTTGATTTATTACACATATAGCACGACATTAATAAACAGTATTTCTTTTAAAATGGACTATAATTTTGGATTTTTACTAATTCAGCAACTTTCTAAACTGGTGATACAATGCTTCCATCTTCCAAGCCACTTAGGCTAGGAAATAAAAACTCTACTCATGTGCAGCCAAATCATTCTATTAGAAAGAAATCAGTCTTGTTTTATAGTTCTCCTGGCCACTATCAAAGACCAATATGATTGTCTTTTTTCCTTCCAAATTAACCAATTTTTCTGGGCATTAGATAAACAAAATTTTAGTTTTTGACATATTCTTTTTGTTGTGTAATCTACTATGGTATTTTATGTTGATAGGAACAACTCTACTACAATATTCCTTTATTAGCATATTTCCTTAAGGAAATATAAAATATAGAAATGACTTTCTTTTAGGTAAAATAACCAGAGAGCATAGTAAGTATTGATTTCTTTGTAAAAATTCTTATATTGTTATTTAAGAGACTTTTCAGTGTCACAGGAGTTGACTGAAAAGTATACATTCGCCTATATTTTGACAACTTTGGAACCCATTTATGGTTAACGGATCACGGAAGACGTTGGAACCAGGGGTTTCTATATTAGAAAAAGAAGGCTAGAGTTTTATTCAGGAAAAGTGGAAATGTTACTGAGCAGAAAAATAACATGATTACAGTTGTGCTTTAGGAAGATTAACCTGATAGCAGCATATAAAATGGACTGGAGTTTGAAGAGAGAAGATGCAGACAAGGAGATGTATTAGGAATAGAGTTGACATGAGAGGTAACAGTTGACTTAGAATGTGAAGGGAAAAATTATAGGAAGAAACAGGTGTGGAAAAAGTTGTGGTGGTAGAAGTGATGATTTTTGAAATCAATTAGAGAATTAAGGAAGATTCACTATGACTGAATTAAAATTAAACACCACTGAGGAAAATATATGAGTAATATTTTAGTTTGAAGAAAAACCTATGGAGAATGTGACTGTCTTTTCTCTTACCTATGAATTATTTTGTTAGCCACTGGCTTTATAGAAATCTATATTTTACTGGATACCCGGCTTTTTGTGGGTGTATCTTTATACTAAAGATGTTGGACCCCATAACTTTCTTCTCCATCTTTACTATCATAACTATTCTTATTCTGATTCCTCTCAATTTTGAAAAGTTTATCTGGTGCTGAAAAGTCATGGTTGTGAAGCTAATGAATTAAAAATTAAACCAATTTTGTTATTAACACATTGACATCCATGAAACATTAAAAAAATGTGTTGTTGCTAGTTTTATCCCTCATTTGCTGCTTTGCTATGTAGACAATGAATGTGGAACCAAAGAATGACAATTTAAAGCAAAGAATATAATAACCTCAATTACACAAGGTCTCTGTTGTTTTTCATAATATTCTCCTAGGGTTGAACCAAACTCTCTCCACTCCCATTATAACACTTTTCAACTGTTACAGAGTGCTACTAGGCTGTCAAAACCAGTTACTCACGTATAGCACTTAATCAAAGAGACTGATTCTTTGCTAAAGTTAAGCATTGATTTAAAGGGAATCAAGGCAATAAAGAATGAATTGTACATAATTTCACTATATAGTAATTCCCAAATTGAAAAAATACTCTCATGACATCTTGCTGCAGGTCTAAAGTTGCTCAGTAATGCACTAAATTAATAATATAACTTGAAGAACTTTAATTTTAGATTAGCATTTCAGAGAACTTTTTATAAATTTAAAATTAAATGAAAGAAAATTTTAGTGACTCAGAGACACAAAGAGTCAATTACATTTGTAAACTGAGATATTTATATAGTTGAGTCACTGGCACACCACAATTTTGAGCATATGACTCAGACTTTGTATCTTATATACAGTTAGTTTTAAAATGTTAGGGCATAATGCCAAGAGTAAGCACAAAGTTTATATAACTGAGGATTTATAGGGACCACAGGCTTGCTCAATTACTTTTGGAATTTTACTTCAGAGTTTAAACTACTGTCTTTGACCAGGTCTATCAGATTTGGAGTAGACTTGCCTGCACTCCAACTTCCTATTCCACTTAGAATAAACCCAAACTCTTGTTGCCATGACCTTCAAAATTCTTGATGATCTGGTCCCTGCCTGTTTTTTCAGTTGCCTTTATATCTCACTATTATCCCCATTGCTCATGTACTTTATTCACATTGGTCTTCTTTCAGTTCTTGGAATACACCAAGTCATTCCTTATTTAAAGTAGGTGCTTCTACCCATTTATCTTTCTATCTCCTATCTCCTTGAACACCTTCTTTGTATGCTAATATCTCCACCCTACCCCAACTCCCTACTTACATCACAGATCTATGCGTTGTTAGGAATGCATACTATGTAAGGATAGAGATCACTTCCAGAATATTCACCATTGTATTTCTAAAAGTTGACGATGACATATGGCACCAAGTAGTTATTTGATAAATATTTGTTTAGTGGATGAATCAAGGCAGTAAGTACTATTGGTTGTATGAAATGATCCAAAGTTGAGGCTAAATTCATGGAAAAGAATTGACAGAAGGGATGAAGATAAATCTGTAATGTGAAGACAGCTGTGGGAATGTAGTGGATATAAACCTTGGACCACACTCTCAAATATGTAAGAAATTACATATAAATTTATGTTTATACTAGTAAATCAACCTAGCTTCAACTTTGAGAATTTCACCCCCCTTCCCCACCCCCAGTTGTGGAAAACTTAACCTCAATTATTCTTGGGTTTCTCTGTCCTGCTTCAAGATGGGCCAGGGTTCAAGGGTTTGATTTAGGGCCAAGGCAAGGGCCTCTGGTTGTTGAGCCATTTGTCTACTTCGGTTACTTCTGGGGGTGTTCGCTGACTCTGCTCACACAGTTCCTCCAGATCTGGGCTCCCTGCTGCTTCCCTATTTCGTTTGAAACATGGGAAATCTTTATGAGAGTTGCTTATGGGCCCATCTTTTTTGAGACATGAGATAGTCCTTACTCTCTCGAGCTTTTCTGCTTCTGCTGTGTGCTGCAGCATAACCAGCAATATAGGAGCTTGACTCCCCAAGTAGACTTTTTTCTCTAAGTTTCCTGGTCTATGGACTCTACCTTCCCTCAGCTGCCTATCAAAGGCACTTTTATACTTCCCTTCTTTTCAGAGGACTCAGCAAAACCCTTTGAAACAGATTTAGGCTTTACATAAACTAAGTCAGGGAGTAGATATGGCTTTTTTCTCCCCCATTTTTCCTTTCCAAACACAAAGTTTGGCTATCTTTTTGAAAATATGAAGAACAGAATGAATAGGATAAATGAGCACAATTTAATATTTCCTAAGCTTATTTTGTTAATAGGAATTAAATAAGTTTGTGCCACAATAGAGGCAAGAAGTGCAATTCTGCTCATGTCACTCTTTTAACACACTACATTGGCTTCCTACTGCTGTTAGGACACAAATCAAACTCCCTGACCTAGTCCATCACACACTGCCTGCCTCTCCGGCCTCATCATGCACCACAGTCCCTCTCATTCTCTCTACTAGAGCCACACTGGTGCTTCGTTGTTGAAAAAGACATGCTCACTTTCAACACATGGTCTGTATATTGACAGGTACCTCCTCATTTGGTTAACTCCAAGTCACCCATCAAATTGCAGCTCTCCTGCTGTTATTGTAGGAAACGTATTCCCACTGCCACCTATTGTAGACACTCACACCTTTCCTTTATACTACTTGTCCATGACGGTCACTTTCTCTCATAAAATGAGAAATGCAACGGATAACTATAATAAAATAACATTTAATCTGTCAGATTAGTGTGATTGTAAAATGCGTACAACTTCCTGGAAGGTAAATTGGCAATATTTAAATACCATCTGACCCAGAGAAATTCCAGAAATGGATCCCACAGATACATTTGCAGAGTCAAAAATGACACATTTATAATTTTTTTCTTTGCAGCATCTTTTTTTTTTTTTTTTTGGTAATAGAGAAAGATTGGAAAAATTAAATGTTCATCAGTTGTAGACTAGTAAAACACACCATGTATATCCATTCAATGGAGTACTATGCAGCTGTTAAAAAGTGAAGAAATTTCCTAAATACTGAGATGAGAAGATTTTCTATTTTTACTTAGTAAAAAAAAAGCAAAATGCAGAACATTGTGTATGGTATGTTGCCTTTTGTATACAAAGAGAAAAAATAAAGTAATCCTACCTAATAAAAGAGTAATATGCAAATTAACCACCACTCCGCTACACCCACCAGCCACGCCCACCAGCCAATCAGGAGTGAATATGCAAATAAACCCAACCAAGATGGCTATGGCCATAGAGAGCAGGAGGGAGGCTTGGGTTTCCCCAGCAATGGAGGAAGCCAAGCTTTCCGCCTGCCCATGCCGGCCTAGGCCTCCACTCAAGGCTACAAAGTTTCAATGATAGAAGATACATAAATCCAAATAGAAATGATGGCAGCCATGGAGCTGGAAAGAGCAGGAGGCTAGGGTTGCCCCGGGCGATGGAGGAAGCCAAGCTTTCTGCACACCCTGGCCGGCCCAGGCCTCCCTTTAAGGCTACAAAGTTTCAATTATAGAAGATACATAAATCCCAACAGAAATGGCTGCCGCCACAGAGCAAGCAGAAGGCTTGGCTCCGCTCCAGGCTACAAAGTTTCAATTGTAGAAAATAAATAAACCCCAGATACCAGGTCCTCAGCTTGGGCCACCAGGGGGCGTGGCCAGCCTGCAAACCACCACAGGCCCCTTGCTCAGGCCGCGCCATGCCCCAAGGGAACCCCCACCCTGATCCGGGACACCCGTCAGGGCAAACCAGCTGGCCCCCACCTGTGCACCAGGCCTCTATCCTATCTAATAAAAGAGTAATATGCAGATTGACCATCACTCCAACACACAAGATGGCTGCCCCCATATGGACAAAGATCCTGCCCCCATGTGGACACAAGATGGCCACCACAAGATGGCCAGCAGAGGAGGGCAGTTGGGAGGAACCAGGCCTGCAAGGGAGGGCAGTTGTGGGTGATCAGGTCAGCAGGGGAGGGCAGTTAGGGGTGACCAAGCTGGCAGAGGAGGGAAGTTGGGGGCAACCGGACCTGCAGGGAAGGGCAGTTGGGAGGGACCTAGGCTTGCAGGGAGAGCAGTTGGGGGGGACCAGGCCTGCAAGGGAGGGCAATTGGGGGCGATCAAGCCTGCAGGGGAGGGCAGTTAGGGGTGACCAAGCCAGAAGAGGAGGGAAGTTGGGGGCGACCAGGCCTGTAGGGAAGGGCAGTTGGGAGGGACCCAGGCCTGCAGGGGAGGGCAGTTAGGGGTGACCAGTTCTGCAGGGGAGGGCAATTAGGGGCAAACAGGCTGGCAGGGGAGCAGTTAGGCATCAATCAGGCTGGCAGGGGAGTGGTTAGGGGGTGATCAGGCTGTCAGACAGAAGCAGTTAGGGGCAATCAGGAAGGCAGGCAGGCGAGCAGTTGGGAGCCAGCAGTCCTGGATTGTGAGTTGGACATCCCTCGAGGGGTCCCAGATTGGAGAGGGTGCAGGCTGGGCTGAGGGACACCCGCCTCCCGTGCACGAATTTCGTGCACCGAACCTCTAGTATATACATATATGTGTATTTAATTTATCTGTATATGCATAGGAAACTCTGGAAAGATACTCAAGAAACTAATAAAAATGATCACCTACATTTTGGGGAAAGGATGGGAAGTAGGAGGATAAAGAATAGGATAGGATGTAAGAATAAAGGTAATGAAAATATTTAATGATGTGCTTGTGTATTAATTAT
Source organism: Cnephaeus nilssonii (assembly GCF_951640355.1). Taxonomy (NCBI): domain Eukaryota; kingdom Metazoa; phylum Chordata; class Mammalia; order Chiroptera; family Vespertilionidae; genus Cnephaeus; species Cnephaeus nilssonii. Next base: position 51,281,298 of record NC_137075.1, read on the forward strand.
ATTATACATCACTATTCATGTGGCATACATTTAAAATTCATTATGGAAATGCAAAATTAATTAAACCAAAGCAATTTTCTATTATTTATCTCTTCATGAAATAGGGATATAACAAAGGTTGCTTAAGCAAAACTAGGTGGTTTGTTATTACTTTAACAACTGCCTATATTTTCATTACAGTCACTGAATTAGATTCTCATACTCTTTTTATATGTCATACCTCCAAATCAAACTAGACAAATGTTAGGCACTGTTTCCTTTTGAAGAAACCTAGGTGATAATCATTACTTCCTAAGGTTATTTTAATTTTTAAGCATATTTACTTTTAAAGTCAATTTTTAAGAATAGATGCAAGAATCCTTTGTTTTACAAATTTAAAGAAGTCTTTCCAATTAAAAAATGTAGTTAACTCAATCTGGAAACAACAAAAGAGACATTACTTCAAAATATTTCTGTGTTTAGCCTATCACTATATATACATTAAAACAAAAGCAATAAATATTTGTCAACATTATTACTACTAAGAATTTTAAAAAACATAGAGGGTTAACCCATCTGTTACTCTTGGTTTCTGGAGAATCCCTCTTGAAGTATAAGAATAATAAGGACATAAATGAGGTTTTTCATTACAGACTTGGTGCTAGTGAAGCAGATTGTGGGTCCATCTTGAATTAATTATTCTCCATTAAGGAAATTGATAATCAAATGATTTAAATATAGTTCCCTTGTTGAGATTAATTCCTTCATTAATATTACTGGAATTATATTTTCAAATCACAGAGTACAGTGGCATCTAATGAACTTAAAGTACGTAGATCACAGTCTCATACTTATTTTGCTTCCAAATTTATAAGTAACCCTATATAGCAGACTTTCAGAAGGAACCAGGCACTCTTTACCAATATACCATCCATTTCTTTTATGTAAGTCTTAAGTGTTTAATTAGAAAAATTTGACTTCTAATCTGTTGGTTTTGTAATTTAAATCTGTAGGGTCAGTGTGGAACTGATTTAGTAGCTCTTGAATACTTTACATGTGAACTGACAATAATTTTTATTTCTTTAGAGGGAATATCCAGGTACTAATCCTGCTCATTATTGTTGCCTAAAAAACTAATAGGGGTATGATTCAGAACACAGTAGCATCACACTTTCTTCCCTTCTTCTCTTTCTTCTTTTAGAGAAAATATGATAGGATATTTTTGCAGCAATCTAGCTTTCAACTATAGAAGGGCCCAAACTCCTCTGCCCTGATACACTTAATTTCAATATCTGGTGCTTCTACAGTAGGACCTGGGTACATTTAAACTATTCTGTGCTCTTGATTCTGTTCACTAAAAGCATACACACAAAGGGAAATCACATAATCCAATTGAAAGGACTTAGTTTCCTTATCCTATTTGGTCTACATGCACCACCTGGTGGTAAAGTAGTACATTTCAAATGCAGTGTGTGTGTGTGTGTGTGTGTGTGTGCGCGCGCGCACACACACACACACACATTTTGGGGGTATTAAAATGGGAAAGAGAATTTTAATATACATTCTTAAATATTGATTTAGATTAACAATGCAATTATTCTGTAACAAATATCTAATAAAACACCAGAAAACAATTATATATATGCTGGATCAGGAAGTAAAGGGGAGAACACTTCATGCTGGAAAGTAAAATAGCTTTCTTATTTACATTAGCTGTAACTCTTACAATTCCATCTATAAGTTGACATTTATTTATTGTGATAATGGTCTTATGAGGCAAGAGTTAAATACTGATAATCAATGTAAAACCATTTTCTTTATTTTTAATTTTAAAAAATAGTAATTACAAATTGTGTACCCTTTTCCTTATACAGTAGTTAAAGTTAATAAGTCACAGAATTTTAAAACTACAAGTCACCATATAATCACTTAAACTAATTTTACAAATGTAGCAGCTGAGACTCAGGAACGTTAAGTGACTTGTCCAAGGTCATATTTGTAATTAGAGGCCCAACTCAAATAAGAACCCAGGTCTTCTCATTTTCAGTCTAGAAATATAAGACATACAAATTATATGCATATACAATGGTAAAATATTTCTGTATGAAGGGATATACCCTTGTCTCTGCCAACTTGTGCTTTAGGACACTAAGATGTGAGTAAATACCGAATAGTAGTTTTATTCTAACATTCCGAGTCCCAGAGAGTAATAGAAACACATGCATCATAAAGCTATGGAAAAAAAATTTCTAACTATTAAAAAGTCCCTTATATATATGTTCAAAGGAATATTTTTCAACTTATATACAACTGCTATGTTGTAAAGACGGTCCAAAAACTTCCCTTTTCCCTTCTAACTGCTTCAGACTCAGAGAGCTGTTTCTACTAAGGAGATACCCACTTGTAGATTTAAGCATAAACCATGTTCATAGCTCCCTCTCATGACCATTGAATGAATATTATGCAAGTCTCCTTTATTCTCGCTGTTGTATTCAACTAACAGCTCACTGGTTAAGTTTTAATTGCTTCCAATGAGGTCAGCAAAGGTATTTATCGAAAAGCCCTGAATAAAAGGCTCCACACACATACACACAAGCATACTCGCACTCACACACACAGAGAAAATCCTCTTGCCTGTTGATTTATGGAAACAATTATGATTCTGCTGGAGAATTTCTCAGCTGAGAAGTAGTTTGTAGCTACAGTAGAGAGGCTCAAGTTGCAGAAGGCAGACAACAGACATGGAATTCTTGTGTATCCAGCTGTTATCAACAGAACAAGTAAGTTACTGTTATTTGTCTTTTAAAATAATGCTGAATGTTTTCTAGTAGTTTATCTCTTTCTCTGGTTTTAGTACTGAGGAGAAAAGTAAAGTTACCAGATTTTCGAGCCATATAATTATCTATAGTAATTTCACTGTAGAACTTATAGAAAGAGAAGGTTGAAGCTCTCCAGAGCAATTCTGACATTTAACTTGAGAAGTGTGGGCAGTTCAGGAGAAAACAACTGATTAACCAAGACGTAAAAGCATAAAACAAAGAAATCTAGGGAAAGCATTTTTACTTTGTTAAGACTACTCTTAGGACTGAATTTAAACCAATAGCTCTAATAGCATGATGTTTCTTATCAAATAGAATAGGAATGATTGGTACAATCATTTTGCTTTATCTCTACCAATGCATAACTTTTATAAATGTACATATAGAATGGTAAAGATGTTGACATCCCATGAAGGCTATTTTAAATGTACCTCCATGGTATACACTACACTGTATGTTATAATACTATTTACCCACTGAAAGCTAGATGTACAATTTTTCATCTTCCTTTCTCCTCCTGTCCCTATTCTTAACTCTCATTGCAAACAGAAATCAAGTCGCAAACAGCGTCGCAGCAACTGAGCTTCCTACAACCTGTTTTTTATAAGGATATACCTGCAGAGTAAAGGAGGAATCCTGTATTGTTATCAGGAACTAAAAGGATAAGGCTAACAAACTGGAAAGAGCAACTACTCTTTCTTAAATCAATCTACAGTTCACAGCTAGGAAGAGGTCAATGACCTAGGAGCAACAATCAACTCAAGATCTAATTTTCATTATGTTATTCATGAACACCCGGAGCACTACACTATAATGCGCAAATGGATACTGACATGGATCCTGCCAACTCTGCTCTACAGTTCCTGCTTCCACATTATCTGTCTAGTGGGCACTATATCTTTAGCTTGCAATGACATGACTCCAGAGCAAATGGCTGCAAATGTGAACTGTTCCAGCCCTGAGCGACATACAAGAAGTTATGATTACATGGAAGGAGGGGATATAAGAGTGAGACGACTCTTCTGTCGAACACAGTGGTATCTGAGAATTGATAAACGAGGCAAAGTCAAAGGGACCCAAGAGATGAAGAACAATTACAGTAAGTAATGTCTTTTATTTATAGCACTACTAATGAACCATAACAGTCTTGGAAAAGGTCAATTTTCAAGTGATATGCTTTATGTTTCCTTTTTACTTTTTGGAAAAAAATTAAACCTCATCTTTTAATTTCTCTAAATTTGGATAGTTGGACTATGTTCCTAAAAACCTCCCAGAACAGGGCAAATTTACTAATATAGTTGAACTGATAACACAAGCTAATTTGAAAATATATTCTTCATGTCCTAAGTTCAAAATGCTCATAAGTTAAGCAAAATATAAATGGTATTATTCACATTGAAATGTGATGTATCTGCTAGCAAAACTCATTATGAACACTAATAGAGTACTCAGTAAATAGTCACCATAAACCACTTATTAGTTTGAGGAACAGAGAATTTATTTTTTAAAATAATTTAATTTTCTTTGAAAGAATATTTCTGTGGTGCAAAATACTTAATCTGTGTTCAAAAATGCATTCAGTGACTTGTGCAATTGTGAATTGTTATAAAACAGAAGGAAATCTGTGGTATCCTCATTTGTTCATGTCATAATGAGCTTGCATGTCTAATGTTTAATTATTTACCTAGGTAGAAAAATAGGTTCCTCCTAACATTTTATTTATATAAAGCTTCTCTGCCATAGTTCTATGTTATCTTAAGAGAAAGGTAAATGTGAAGGAAGAAATACAAGTGCGTTGGAAAAATGTTAATTTCATGATTTTCAACTAATAAGCCTTAATTTTCCCCAAGAATCAGTTATTATTTTCATGTTGAAATATCAAAGTTGGATTTATCATAGCATTAAATTTAATTGGGATGAAATATATACCTCAACATATATATTAGAACTTAAAAATCCCTGAGTGAAAATAAATTTTGTTTGTATTACTAGCACTTGAACAATGTTATTATTATATCATCTTATAATATCATGTGTTAAAGTCAATTGAAAAAGAATGCATGGGGATGGTGGTGTAAACATTTGTCTAGGACAGTGCCAAGCTGGCCTAGTAAATATTTAAAACTCTTGTTGTTTATTTAATGAATGGCTTTCAGGCTTCTTAGCTAATTTAACTATAATTGATATAGAATGTTAAGGCCATTTTAATGGATTGTTAACAGTTGTGGTTTTATAATTACTGTTATTAATGAAGTTATCATGTTATCCTTAGAATACTGTTCTGATTATACTGATGTTTAGCTAAGGAAATAACTATTTGGAGGAAAGTTATAACTATTTGTGGTTGGCCACTTTTATGTGAGCAACAGAATTTGGCTTATAATAAATTAATTTATAAGTTGAGATTTATAATGGATAACAGAACCTGATGGTGAAGACTAGGTGAAGTTATAACACTTGGGTCCACCCCCTGTCTGTGAATAACTATGGAACAATTTCTTTTTCCAATTCTCAATTTTTCATCTGTAAGATGTGGGATATGTATAGATGGTCTCCAATATATCTTCTAGTTTACAGTCTATTTTATTTTAAACCACAGAAATTATATAACATAAATGTGGAAAATCTAAGTACTCATAATTATCACACACACTGAATGAGATGAAAGTGATATTAACTCAATGGTATGGGTGAACTGTCACACTAATTGAAAATTGTAGTAATAAGTGTATTAAACTTAAACCCTGTGGAATTCTTATATATGCTGACTAACTCCTTTTGTATGCTTTTGTCAGATAATAAAAAGTGAAAAATTAGATATGAAATCCAGTAAAAGTCAACAATATGTATAATTATTTGGGATAAAAATATCTACATTTGGAATGCATTCACATATGTAAGTTTTGTGTTAAAATTTCTTAAAATCATGAAACATAGGCACTTGTAAATATACACAAAATGCTAAAGTTATTTTGTAGTTTGAAATACAATTTAGCATAAACCTTGAGTAACCATAAAGCCACTCTGATAAGCCACTTCTCTAACACTAGCTAATTCTGCAGTAAGAAAGAAAGAAAAAGAAATGAAGTGACCTCAGGATATTAATGGATCTTGAAGGACTGCTTACTTCATCAGTATTAAGCATAGCTCTTCATAAGAATGTAGTTTATAAGATATTGCTGAGATAATGGACTGGAGTGAGTACAGGAGGTGGAAAATCTGGGTGTATATTTCTGCTTTCAGAAGGTGTTGGGCTGGGGTAGGTGGATGGAGAGCCAGAAGGAAGAGAAGGGGGAATGGTAGGGAGCAGGATATGATAGCTCATGTCTCATATCTTTAGGTAATTTAAAAAGTTATGTAAGCTACCCTGGGTTGTGAAGATCTCATTTCAGTCTTATCTTACTGTAGTGGTGACTTGTGAAATATATTACATTTATATTAGAATGAAATCGCAGAAAAAGCGTACCAAGGAACCCAATAGAAATAAGACGTATTAGTAGACATATAAGCAAGACCCAACTATGTAAATGTAGGAACCCATGAGAGGCCAAGAGATGCTGGACCACATTTTGAGTCTTTGGGAGAGAAAAGCTGTTGCTGGAGACCCGGTCCTGAGACTGCATACCATCATCACCCAGGAGATAAGAAGCCTCTCCTTCCCACTTGCTCTCTCTGGTGGCTCCACATTTAGCCTCACAGTAGGCTTCCAGGTGATGAAACTAGAACTTAACCCGAACTAATAAAAGGGTAATAAAAGCATAAAATGCCCCTCACAAGTAAAATACATATGCTGTTGTGTGCAGGGAAGCATTAACACCATCATAAAGGGACTGACATGGATGGTCAATGCTTCCACCGCTCTTGTTAGAACTCTCCCCTGGGAGACAGGCCAGAGGGTGAATTGAGACAATTGTTGGACCAGGCAACCCATCAGCAGACAGAAGCAATCACTCCACACCTGACAGAAATAACACTGTGTTTAAGTTGGGAATTGAGGTGCCGAATGAGAGACGGCAGCAGTGCACTGGGAACCGACACCGCCCTGAGGGACAGATGTGGAACAGAGCTCAGTCTCTCAGGATGGTCTCCTTCCTTTTGGCGTCCAGTTACTTAAAAGCTTTGCCTTTCCCAGCAATGGTCAATATCGCCCATTCCTTTTAAGAAAAGAAAAATCCTGAATTGTCATACAGCACGGATCCAAAAAAAGTATGCCTTACTGGTTATAGTTAAGTTCCATAGCAAGAAAAGGGTTAGCCATTGAAAACTGGCCAACGATTTGGCAATACTCTCTTTTGGATTGTTAGACTGTAACGGGATATGGCCTAACAATTGGCAAAAAGCAAATAAACACAGTGCTGTTGGATTTGACTTTGGCTACAAAATCTTCAGCGACTCAATTGTCAACAATTCTTTGGATAAGCTCCTAATCAACAATAATCTCTGCTAGTAGCTACCAAACATACACATCACCTCTAAATATGGCAAACTTGCTGTGCTCCAAACAGTTCTGAGCAAGTTAACTCAAAGAACAATAATTCACATCGTCAAAGTAAAAAATAAGAAAACCGGGACAACTCCACCTTTAAAAAATAGATAATGAGGAACATAGCCATGGAGTTGAACCAACATCCTAGAATTACTGACAAAATGGAATCCTGTAGAACTGATGACCTATAGTTCCTTAAGTAAATTGTCAAGGCTCTAAGTTATGGGAGATGGCAACATTCTGTGGAACAGATTTGAAAATATTAGCTATTTTTGAAAAGTCTAATATTCAAGATTGTTTTTCATTGTATAGGCTCCCTCTTTTGTGGGCTAATGCAAGTGCCTGGCACTTATGAAGTCCTAATAATTTATTGCCACAGGTACATCTCTTATTTTGTAAAGTCTCATCTATCAGTTTCATTCTATGTCAACCCAGAGCATCTGAATATGTGTTTTCCCTCGTTACTCAGCTGTGTCACAACTCTTCAGCCTATAGTTTCTGAGCAATCAGAGACGTAAGTAAACTGGAGAGAATGCAAGAAGCCAGCTTTTAGACACATGGAAGGGTTTCCTTTTCTAGATTTTTCTATTTATCAGACTTGGCTAAATATTGTAATCAGTTGGGGAACTTTAAAAGAATACTGATGTCAGGTCCTACCCACAAAGATTTTCATTAAATTGATTGGGGGCGCAGCCTGGGCATCGAGAATTTTGCTCCCCAGATAATTCTGACATGTTGCCAAAGCTGAGAAAGACTGGGCTGAGGGATCACATTAGATCACTGGGGAAACCACACACAGCTCAGTTAAATCAGAACCTGAAGAAGGTGGGGCGGACGGAGGTGTTAATGTTTGTTAAAGCTCTCTGGTGACTTTAATGTGCTGGAAAGGTTGAAAACCACTAACTAATGGAACCAAAGGTTCTAATTCAGCCTGAATCCCCTCAGGTGTCTCAAGAATATTTTTGAATCCTTAGAGGACTCCAGAGGTAACTTATCTTGCAGGATTTTGAAATGGATTTATCAGGGATGAATCTCTGAACTGTGTGTTAAGGACATTCTCCTGGGTCCATTTGAACTCTGACAAATCTCAGGGGTTCCAGCATCTGGAGAACTGGCCTGGAAGTTCATGTGATGACAGCTCTAAAGCTGCTATGTAAAAAGCTTTTTTGGGGAGTGAGTTGGTTGCAGAGATAGCAGGTCCTGTGCCACAGTCACACGATGACAGGCAGGTCCGAGTCTCTCTGACACCTTCAGAGCGGTGCTGCAGAAGACCACCTGCAGTACAGGCATTAGTGCCAGCTCACCTGGCATTTAAATGAGCCACTTATGACTAGGAACCCTGGTGCCCCCAGATTAAGGTGTCACCTCCTTTGGCCATCCCACAGAGTTCAAGGCAGTGATTGGAAAAGACAACTCCCAGTCTAGAAAACCCAGGGGGAAAGAAACTACAAGCCTAGAGGGTCCATCCAGGTTAGTGAAAAGGATATGAAGCTAGAGGTTTGTTCCCTTTGTAAGTATGGGATTAAGGCAACGCTTTCATTTTTGGAAGGATCCTAGCCTTCTTCCTCTGTATCAAATAATTTTGGGTAGCACACTAACTTCTTTTACATCACTATGAAATAATGTATTTTAATTTCACATATGGCATGTAAAAGAAAAGGCAGGAATTGTGTATGGCTAAGTAATAAGCAAAAAACGTCCTTAAATGAAATAGTTTTTCATATGAATGCTTCCCTTTTCTAAACCATACCTAATCTTTCATGGAAAAAAAAAACCCACAGAATTTATTGAGGTATGACTGACATACAAAAAGCTGTACTTATTAAATGTATACAACTTGGTGAATTTGGAGGTGAACATACATCAGCGAAATCAACGGCACACTTTATGCCATAAACATATCCACCATTTCCAAAAGTTTCCTCCTGTTCTTTTTATTTATAATAATAATAATTTTTGTGACAGAATACTTAACATAAGATTTATTCTCTTAGCAAATATTTATGTATACAGTACAATAGTGTAAACTATAGGCACTACACTGTACAGATCTCTTGAACCTGTTCATCTTTTGTAACTGAAACTTGATACCCTTTGACAATACCTCACTGTTTCTGCTCCCCAGGCCCTAACAACCACCATTCCAGTCTCTGCTTCTATGAGTTTGACTATTTTAGATTCAGCCTATAAGTGGTATCATGCAGTATTTGCCCTTCTGTGTCTGGCTTATTTCCATTAGCCTAGTGTCTTCCCAGTTCACATCCAATCTTTCCACATGCAGGATGGGTTGGAAAATGAAGGTCCTCTGCCTTTTACATGGTTCTGAAAGCCGCAATAAAGAGTCCCTGAACATTTAACTTGACCAAGATTCATATTTGCATTTCAGAGTCTACCTGAGATTCTCTATCTAACTTAGAGAAGCCATACCAAATTCACTAACCAAACAAATATTCAAGTTAGCTAGTTTTGAACAGATTTATATAGTACTATCTAAAGACCTAGGGATTGGGGTGGGGAAGGTGAGAGGGGAGTTATTCAATATCCACTTCCAGGTAAAACTTGCCTTTCAAACAGACAACACTATTCCTAGAGGGAACAGGGTTGATGTACATTGGGGAAGAACAGGGTCTGGAGGATTCTCTCCACTTGCTTCCATCAGCTTCCCTGCAGAGAAATGTAATCACTTCTACTGAGGTGAGCATGAGTCCTTGACAGAGCCATTAGCAAGTGTCCTGCTAAGAATAAATAGGAAGAAAATATCTGTTTGTGAACAGGAGAGAAAAAGGCGAGAGAGGAGAGGAAAAGGAACTTTATATAAAAATTAATGGATTTTGCATTTTAAATTTAGAGAATTTAAGTACAAAGGATTTTCCCAAAATGTAGCTCTACTAACTTTTTGATGTACTTAAACATAAGGGCAATGGAATTCAATAGATTGATAAGATAGTACTGGGAGGATTTCTGAGATAAAAACAAAATAGTATACAGAGGGGCTGATATGATAATAAGATTATTGCAGATGTTACTAAAATAGAAGGCTTGAATCTACTAGTTAAATTTGTGCCCTAAACTGTAATAATCTTTGCATATTTATCAGGACAATTCTGAAACTGAGTTTATTTTTATGATGTAAGTCAGGAGAGATGAAGTATATTTAAACATCCTTAAATACTATATTTATCAGGTTCTATTAAAAGCTATTATAATACTTTCCATTTATCTGTCTATTTGAACTTTAGATGTAATTGTAGATAATGTTAAAAAATGATTTGAGATGAAATTCAGAATCAATGCAGATCCTTCTTCCCTCCCCTCCCCCCCCCCCAAAAAAAATATTTTTAACTGATTTTTAGAAAGAGAGGAAGGGAGAGGGGTAGAAAGAAACATCAATGAAACAGGAACATCATCAATTGGCTGCTTCCTGCATGCCCCCCACTGAGGATTAAGCATGCACCCTAAGCATGTGCCCTGACCTGGAATAGAACCAGTGATCTCTTGGTTCCTGGGTCAATGCTCAATCACTGAGCCACACTGGCCAGGCAATGCAGATCTTTCTTAAGGTAGCAATTTCAAACTGTGTTTCTTAGATCACTAGTGTTCCTGCAGATATTAATGGTGCTTCCTGCAGCACAATTTCCATGGCTAACCGACTGAGAAATATTAAGTTAAACAAAGTTGAAGAAGCTTTTCACAAAATAAATTCTCTAAGCCTATATCACACTAATATGAATTGCAAAACTCTAGGAGAAGACTATATATGATTTTCCAAATTTATTTGACAACAGAGCACAGATAACTCTCTCACTCTCACCCCTGATTGGGTAAAACATTTAAATTTCATTACATTGAAAATTGAGAGCTACTGGATCTATCTATTGTGTAGTGAAGAACTAAAATCAAGCTTCCACTCAGTTGTTTGTTCCAAATTTAAAGGCTATAAGATTGATCTGAGCAGTATTTTAAGAATGACATTGAACCAAGAATTTGTGCCAAAATCAGGAGCCAAGTTTTGGATTATTACGGTAATATTTAGGTTATGGATGCTGGGCTGAAATCCAGATATTTGCAGTAAGATATAAGCCCACTTTAAAGATCTTTCTGGGTTCTGAGCAACTTTACAGAATCATTCTCCTAATTTGAAATGATGCCCAATTCCTATTATTTGGGCGATCTAGAAACATTCTAGGATTCCAAGATGATTGAAAATTTCTTATCTTATGTACCGGAAAACAAGAAACTTTTGCTTTATTTTTCAAAAAAGTAGTTTGAGCAAAAGCTGAAGTTATTTCAATTGTATCAATAAAGAACAAATTTCACTTACTGGCCAAAAACTATTTAGAAATTTGAAATTTAGCATAACCTAGAGGAAGAATTGCAAATTTAATGAATTAATTGCAATATCATTTGAACAGGTCACTTACTTAAGATTGTAAATAGAATTGTCTTTCTAGCCATACACAGCACATTTGCCTTGTCTTATGGTTCTTTATGCTTGCCTTTGGCAATGCCACTAGAATGCCAGTTCTGGAATGATTAAGTATCATGTCTTATTCTTCCTTCTATCTCCCAATGGGAGAGGAAACAGCACTTAGTCCAATGTAAGAGGTGGGAGAAGAGAGAAGGATTGGCAATCACTCAATATATTTCTCCCTTAAGTTTTTACACATCTAAAACTAGTTACAAGTAAGAAATAGATTACTAAGTTATCATCAAAATTTGATGTGGACAAGAATTAAAAGCTTTGCTGAAATAAAAGGCAAGTGTACCTCTCTTCTTTCTTATTCTCTATCATTAAAAAAGTCTTGGCCTCTATAACCTACTGTATATGACTTGGTGTTTTCTAGGTAATTTCAAGAAACTAGTGAATAGTTTTATTGTAGAGGCCAATGATCTAAACAGGTACAACTATCACTGGTGATATAAGAAGGGTGATTGGCAGGGCATGGTGAAGACAAATCCTGGAAGAGCTATGGCCCTCCTCAACACCCATTCTTATTCTCATTTAACTGTCAACTAATCCCTGTATATCAAAAACTATATAAAGAAAAATATAATTCATAGTTGACATTGACTTAAGGAATATCTGCATTAAAAATAGAGAGGAAAAGTCTTTAAGAATTAAATGAGCTATACTGGTAAAAAAACACACCAAGCAGTGGGCTATAAATTTTAGGTAGGTATCTGTCTACTTATTATTAGCACTTATAAGATTGGCCCGGGACTTGGTAAGCAGTGTTGAAGGGAGAAGAGGACATGTATGTAGGGAGAAAGAGCTGGGAAGAAGTGCCAAGTTGGTGACTACAGTATGAATTTGTTTTAGTGCCAGTAGCCTGATTCTTGGAGTCTCTTGGTGTCTTGTGGTGTCTCTAACTGGACTTCTGACCACAGGCCTGGCAAGTCTGGTAAATACTGAGGCAGTAATCACAGGGAGTTCACCTGTAGGCAGTGGACAGTGTTCTCCCTGTTTGCTTGAATAATGAAGATATCATGTAAAACTTTGAAAGGTTGGTGACTGCTTTTTTCAGTTTTTTACTAATTCAATAAATAATCATTGATACTTGCCTATGCCAGACTGATGCTTCAGTAGTAAGTAGTAAATAAGTAGTTAAGTCCATAATCCATGTTTTTAGAGAATTAGCAGTTTATTTGGGGTTAGAGGGTGAACTACGAGTCAGAGGAGGAAAGTGTAGAGCACATTAGGGGGTTGCCTAAATCAAATTGAAGAGGGTGGCATGGAATTCTTTTCTGGAAGAAAAATGACCTGACGAATGATCAGAATGAAAGAGCAAACAAATGTATTACCTTCAGAGGACATACTTTGTGCAGATGATTGGTAATAAGAGAGTATTGCAAGGTTGGAAAATGGAAAGTGACTTAATATCTTTCTAGGCATCAATATTAAGCTCACAAAGATTAACTTTCTTTTTTTTTTCTATTAAAAAATATGAGAAAAACACTTGACTTTTATTAACTTTCAGACTTTTTCTGATTGCCCTGTTTACTAAAAATGGCTATTTCCTTTAAAAGGTAACATTTTTGAAGGCATAATTTAATTGGAATGGTAAACATAAATTAAATTGAAATAATACTGCTTTTCTGGATAACTGCATATTTTTTTCTCTCTTTTAAAAAAATATATTTCTTTATTGATTTCAGAGAGGAAGGGAGAAGGAGAGAGAGATAGAAACATCAATGATGAGAGAGAATCATTGATTGGCTGCCTCCTGCACGCCCCCTACTGGGGATCGAGCCCGCAACCCAGGCATGTGCCCTTGACCAGAATCAAACCTGGGACCCTTCAGTCCGCAGGCTGACGCTCTATCCACTGAGCCAAGCCGGCTAGGGCTATTTTTCTCTTTTTAATACCTTTTTGATCTTTCATCATAATTACAACCTGCTTAAGTCAACTATTCACAGATAATCATTGTAAAAGCTACATTACCCTTATGGAGGACTTTTCTCCTCTCCCATACTAGTTTCTAAAAAAGTGAGAGAAACAATGGTTTTGAGGAATATGTTTAGCCTTTTAAGGACAAAGTTATGGAGGTTGTCTGCCACATTTTTTAAGATAAGACATTATCATTAGAGCTGGATCACCTGTTTCAGCTATTTAACCGGACACTCAGTAGTCAAGCAGCTGGCATAGTTTTAACTCCCTGTAAATCATGAAGCAGGGAATGAGCTGAGATGTTTTTCTACTGAGATAAATCTACTGAGGTCTCTGTTTCTGAGAAATTGTGCTCAACCCTCTTTCTGCACAAATAATGCATTATAAAATAAAGTTGGGTGTTTAATAGACATACAAAGGTGCTATACACTTTGAAAAGATTCTGGCCAAACTTGGTCTTCAAATTTTCTAAATGTCTTGAAGTTGATCAGATATTGAATAATAATTCATTCCCAAAGAAGACAAGCATAAATCTATACATCATGGTTGTTAAGTTGTACTTGAACTTAAAATTTATGATGTTTTAAAGTATTATTTAATATCGTTATTAAAATTACTGCAATGTGTAGAAATAAATTTTGCTTGTTTTTGTCATAAATCTTCTAATTTAGTCTATGTAAAACTGCACAATGTACAACTGGGAACATTTTTATTGAGCAACTAAATATAAGTTGATAAAACTAAATAGATCTTAATTCTTTAAAAATACTAGTACATATGCCAATATTAAAATTGGTGCAATTGGACACTTCATTCCATTTTAATTATTTCTCAAAATACCTATTTGCTGTAAGCTTACAATCCCCATTAGTCCATTTCACCAAAGAAAAGACCCCTAGGAGATTGACTGGCTTGATAAGTTTGCTAGTGTACAAGTTCTAGTTTTAAAATTATATATAGGCCTGTTTTGCCTCTTATTTAGGCATTGTTAATTTTAACTAAGAAAGACTGGTGTTCAAAGTTAGCTGATAATTGAAATGATCATATCAAACATTTCTGTGTGAAATGATGGCTTTCTGGAAATATTTAATGGTTAGTTAACTTACAAAGAGTAGACACTGAATAGTAGGCCTGATGAATTCACTGTGTGATGAACATGGTTATGCATTAAAGAGCAAGAAGTTCATGTTCAGAATACTCCTTTAAACTTCCCAGTTTCCTTAAAGCCAACACAAGTTATTAAGAGACTTGGAAGGGGAAGAAGAGAGGCATTTTTTGTTGTTTTGTTAATCCTCACCCGAGGACATTTTTTCCATTGATTTTTAGATAGAGTGGAAGGGAGGGAGGGAGGAGGAAAAATAGGAGGAGGGAGAGGGAGAGGGAGAGGGAGAGGGAGAGGGAGAGGGAGAGGGAGAGGGAGAGGGAGAGGGAGAGGGAGAGGGAGAGGGAGAGGAGAGGAGAGGAGAGGAGGGAAGAAAGAGAGAGAGAGAGGGGTCAATGTGAGAGGAAGAGACACATTGATTGGTTGCCTCCTGCACATGCCCTGACTGGGGCCTGGGATAGAACCTGCAACCCAGGTACATGCCCTTGACTGGGAATCGAACCCTCCCTCTGCCCTTTGTTGCATGGGCCGATGCTCTAACCACTGTCACCCCAGCCAGGGCAAAGTGAGGCATTTTTAAGTAACATTTCACTCCAGAATAAAAACACAGGCCATTTATATTATTTTAAGATAATAAGAACAACTACTTTAAGAGGTAAACATATTAAGTGGTTACTATGTACCTGGCCCTAATGACACTTTATATATATTATCAAGTTTCTAATCATCACAGAACACTTAAGGTTGCAGAGTTATCCTCACTTTGCAGAGGGGGCAACTTTGGCTCACAGAGTTAAGTAACTTGCTCTAGGTTTCATAGCTAGTAACTGTCAGAGTTGGGATGTGAACCCAGGAGGGTTTAACTCCAAAGCATAATTTTAGTTATCACCACATGTCACTGACATTATTAAAATATCACCTATTAATTTGCACCATGTAGTGGGATAATTTGTATGTGAAGAACTATAAACAGCTGACATTTTCTTCTCTGTAATATGACCTAATGAGTAGTTGGCATTATCTTCTTATCATTAAATAAAAACTTTACTCCAACTTTCCTTGTACACAACATCTCCATCTGCCTTCCTCTGAGTTGGCATAGAACTTTTAGTTTATTTTGCTAACAAATTGCTAGAGATGCCGCAAAATTTAATTTAGTTGTATTTTAAACACATTTCTGATATTTATTAAAAATATTTATACTTTTGTTAATTGTCTTCAATTATTATAGAATATATAGATAGATGCAATTTAATTTTAGAGAATAAATCCGTTAATTTTTTAGGAGTACAGCCAGATAGTTTCCCTCTCCAAAGGCCACTAAATCCAAACAGAACAAACACAAAAACAAATAAAAGAAACAGCAGAGAGTGTTCTAACAAGCATTTCTGAAGGATAGTTGGGAAAAAAATAGTTTATTGGCAAATTGGTTCTTTCTTTGGTCCATGATTATTATGTTCTCAATTTATTTCTAATCCCCTTAGGACTTTGCCCAATTAAAAGAAAAAGGAAAAGAAAGGGAATAAAAATGACAGGTTAGAGCAAAGACATTATATCTGGGTAAATCATATATCTCTATTTCTCTTTTTTTTCCCTGAGAATTAGACATATGCATTATTTGTGACTGATTGACTTGAGTTTCTTTCAAAATCTTAAAAAAATCTTAGAATGCTTGTATTCTGAAAGTTGCAGTGCCTCTTTCCAGAAACCAGAATACTATATCCTGTATTGCAATATTGATTGAGCATATATTGTGTGCTATGTACTGTGGCTACATAGAAAAATACAGAAAAGATCCACTATTTGGAAAATTTCAGCCCACTTGGAAGACCAACACCAAAGACTCAATTTTAATAGAATGTGGCATGTGATAACGATGTGTTCAGGACGAAGTTAGGAGGCCATAGTGAAGGGCTGATCACAGAACCCGGGAGAGACTGAGCAAGACTCTCGAAGGACCTTATACATTTGAACTGTATACATCTTGAAGAGTTAGTGGGAGTGAACCAGGCTAGCTAGAAGGGGACAGGGAATGGGGAATGAGTAAGAATAAAGGGCACTTCTTCCTGGAAAATAGTACATGCAAAAAACTGAGTGGTGTGTCAGTAGGTATGTGTGGGAATTAGTGTTTCAGGAGTATCAAGTTCAAGGTAGGAATCAGGGAGAGATGAGACTGCAGTCCATTTTAGGGAACATGTACTTTATCTTTATAGGTAACTAGAGGCCCAGTGCATGAAATTCATGCATGGAGGGGGGTTGTCCCTCAGCCCAGCCTGTACCCTCGCCAATATGGGACTCCTCAAGGGATGTCCGACTGCCCTCTCACAATCCAGGACTGCTGGCTCCCAACTGCTTGCCTGCCTGCCTTCCTGATTGCCCCTAACCGCTTCTGCCTGCCAGCCTGATCACCCCCCTAACCACTCTGCTGCCAACCTGTTTGCCCCCAACTTCCTTCCTCTGCCGGCCTGGTCACCCCTAACTGCCCTTTCCTGCAGGTTTGATCACCTCCAACTGCCCTCCCTTGCAGGCTTGGTCCTTCTCAACTGTCCTCCCTTGCAGGCTGGGTGCCTCCCAACTGCCCTCTCCTGCTGGCCATCTTAAGTGGTGTCCATCTTGTGTCCACATGGGGGCAGGATCTTTGACCACATGGGGGCAGCTATATTGTGTGTTGCAGTGATGATCAATCTGTATATTACTCTTTTATTAGATAGGATAGAGGCCTGGTATAGGGGTGGGGGCCAGCTGGTTTGCCCTGAAGGGTGTCCTGGATCAGGTGGGGGTTCCCTTGGGGCATGGGGAGGCCTGAGAGAGGGGCCTGTGGTGGTTTGCAGGCCGGCCACGCCCCCTGGCAACCCAAGCGGAGGCCCTGGTATCTGGAATTTATTTTCCTTCTACAATTGAAACTTTGTAGCCTGGAGCGGAGCCAAGCCTGGGGCTCCCTCCGAGGCCGGCAGCCATTTCTGTTGGGGTTATAATCGAAACTTTCTTGCCTTAAGCGGGTGGGCCCGGCCAGGGTGTGCGGAAAGCTTGGCTTCCCCTGTTGCTGGCGGCAACCCTGGCCTGCTCTCTCAAGCTCCATTCTGCCGCCATTTGTTTGAATTTGTTTACCTTCTATAATTGAAACTTTGTAGCTTGAGTGGAGGCTTAGGCCTGGCAATGGCAGGCAGAAAGCTTGGCTTCCTCTGTTACCTAGGAAACCTTGCTCTTTGTGGCTGTAGCCATCTTGGTTTGGGTTAATTTGCATGCTCGCTCTGATTGGATGGTGGGCGTGGCTTGTGGGCGTGTCGGAGGTATGGTCAATTTGCATATTTGTCTATTATTAGGTAGGATAGAAGCTACTGAAGAAGAATGCAGAAGCAGTAACTAATAAAAAATAATCAGTTATTTATATTTTTCACAGAAGTGACTTGATGGTTAATACTGGCTAATAACCTGAACTCTTATTTTACTAAAAATTTAACCAATTTTCTTACCAAAGTGTTTTATCAGAACTACCCACAAGTAGCAAAATTAGCTCATGTTCATTAATATTCATTACTTTGCTCTACCCACTCTTTGTATAAGGGTTTAGGAATGGACTTAATTGTCAATTGGAGAAGAGAAAAGGAAGAAAAAGTAGGCTTAAACAATTCACTTATGATTTATTATTCTTAGTTTATCATACCAACAGTGCTCTTTAAGTATAAACATTAATACATATTATTTACCCCTTAAAACTAGATTGACTTGATTGGAAAGTGAAAGGTTGTATGAAACATGGAAATAATGCTATGTCTAGTATTAGGAAACTAGGTTTTAATGCTTTTTCTTTCAGTATTTAATTGAATGACTTTGGCAATCACTTAACTATTCTGGGCCTCATTTTAAAAATGTATAAAACAAAAGATGTTAGAGCAGATTGCTTGAATAGATTTCAATTGTAAAATGTTACCAATAGTTCATAGTAGTAGCAGTAGTAGTAGTAGTAGTAGTAGTAGTAGTAGTAGTGAGAGAGAATATGTGTATTAACTATCTATTGCTGCATAACAAATTCCCCAAATTTAGCAGCTTAAAACAATATTTATTATCTCACAGTGTAGCTGGGTCAAGAATCTGGGAGCAGCTGAGCTGAGTGATTTTAGCTCAGGGACTCTCACAAGGTGTCAGTCAAGCTGTCAGCCAGGACTGCAGTCTTCTTAAGACCTGACTAGGGCCAAAGGATCTGCTTCCAAGCTCTCTCACATGGTATTGGCAGGCCTCAGTTCCTAGCAGGCTATTGGCCAGAGACTTCCTCTTTCCCATGTGGGGCTGTCCATAGGTTTCCTAAGTGTCTTTATGACCTGATAACTGGCCTCCCCCAGACTGAGCATGAGAGAGAGGAGGAGAGAGGGAGCAAGAGTTCATCTCCAAGATGAAACCTGCAGGATGATACCCCATCACTTCTGCCTTATTTTACTGATTACACAGAACAACACTAGTAAAATGTGGGAGTAAAATAGTCACTGGAGAGGGGAGAATATTGCTCCAAAGTATCTATAATACTGAGTGGTGGGTATCATTAGAGTCCCAACCAAAGGCTGGCTACCACCCTTTTTGTTAATACTGCCCCTTCCCCGCCCCCTCAAATCATAGCATAGTTCATAAGTAAAATATTGTCTAGTAGGAAATACTGCCCAAGTGTAAAGTTGAAACAAATTACATCTGTTTTCCTGGAGTGCATTCAAACAAAATATATGATATTATATCATAGAAAATAATTTCTTTCTCCTTAGACATTCAAGGTTCTATATTTTGTTATGTTAATAGTACCATTAAAATATTTTTCTCATAAATTGGAAGGTATTAGTATATGAAAATGGTTTTAGAATTAAAATAAGGGCAATAGTAAATTGGCCCAATTTGACTCAATTTCACAGCCTTTGAGGAGACTGAGTGGCCTTCACTGTGTTACCTTCCAGATTAGATCAGCATTTCAGCGTCCCCTAGTTGTCCTTAATAACCTAGTACAGGTTAGTACTGCATTTCCTAAAAATACACTTACAGTAAATTTTGCATTCATTTAAATCTTTCTTGACTGCTATCTTTGTGTTGTACTTGGGACAGCAAGTTCTTCCTATGTACTACTCAATACATAAACCAGTACTTGGAAAATGTTGTCTAATTTCTACCTCTGCATTAAAGCTATGAAATTTTGGCCTGTTCTTTTAAATACACTGGCCATTGGACCTTATTGATTTATTTACACTGAAATACTATAGGCAGATTTATGTTTCTTTGAAATTAATATTTTTAAAGCAGGATTTGGTATATGGTTAACATTAGCATTTGTGTGTGATCTATATAAAAGTTAATGAAAAACACATACATTTTTACTCATTATTAAGAAAATCTTGGAAGCAAATGCATTGATGTACTGTTTGTTAAGTTTAAAATAAATGGCCACCATCAGTGGTATATTTGCTTGGGGTGCATTTTTTTTTTTTTTGGTATGGTGATAAGTTTATGCAAATTGATAGATTTTCAAACAATCACATTCATTTCTGAGGAAGCTATTTTGGATAAACTTGCAGGCTGTCCATGAAAAATTGTTGATGCATACAAAAATTTTTATGGAATTACTTTGTCTTCATTATTATTGCCTCCAAACTAATTCATCTAACTTATCACCAACATGATGGAGAAAACATGAAATCAAAGGTTCATGAAGAACTAGAGTAAATAGAATAAACAGCTGGTCTGCCTTTTGCTTTCTGTGCTGATCAATACCTAAGGCATAGGTAGAACCCTCAAGTTCTTGTTCTTTAGGGACCTAGTTTTAGCTTCTGCAACAAAAGAAGACTTTCCCCCTCACAGGCGGCTCCAGCTACCCTGTTGATTTGAATGTTCTTAATTATTTTATTGCAAAAGAGCAGATAAGGAACTGAAACCAGTAACTAACAAATTATGTGAAGTTCAAAGAGCAGTAATATGAAGCAACACATTACACTCCTGTTTATAGCTGTGGTGAGGGCCAGATGAATGGAGATTATCTCAGGAGCTCTCTCACAAATTACTAAACCTTTTTCTTTTCACACTTCTCCCTGGCATCTCTCTATTGTGTTCCCACAACTCTTCTGTTTCTTCCCACATCTCCTTCATCCTCTTCTTTCCTACTCCCTTTTCCTCCCTCCTGTCTTCTCCCTCCTCTTTTCTTTTCTCTCCTTTCTTCCTGTCCAACTCTTCTAGCAACTTTTCTCCATTTCTTTGCCATTCCTAGACACAATAGAGAACTGAAGTACATATTAAATATTCATTAAAGCAATTGAATAAATTTCCTGTGCTTGTATTTAAAAAGCAATTAAAAATAACTGATCACATTTAAAAAACCTATTTTAATTACAACTTTATCAAAATGAACAGGAAAAATTATTTTAAAAAGATTATAACAGTGATATGTTCCGGTGATTTTCATTTTTTAGTTTTCCAAATATTCTTTGATGAGCATATACTAATTTCTTGATGAACATGAACATATACATATATATTTATATGTGCACATTTAATTATAATAAAATATGTTGCTTTTTATTCATGTGGTTCTCATTTTCCTCTTTTAGTTACACTTGATAGGACAAGAAAGTCTCCCCCAACCACCAGTAATCTAAGAAACCCAAGACCTGTAATTGGCAAACCGTTCCTTGAAGCTCTCCAAGAATGGAACCACCTGCAATCCACTCCATATTAAATCATCCTAACAGTTGGAACACTTGCTCATATTTAGAGAAATTACACTTGCTTTAATTTAAGACTTTTTCATCATGTTTCTCTTTTTGTGCATATTGATAATAGATTGACATGACTAATAAAATACTTTCATATACATCTCTTTTCTGTCTATACACATCTCTTGATGATTTCATCTAGTCTCATGGCTAATGACCACCAAATTAACATCTCTAGCCTAGATTTCTCCCCTAAGTCACAGACTCATAAATTCATTTCTACTTGGATGGCTTTCGGGCATCTCAAGCTTAACATATCCAAAACAGAACTCAGAATTCTGCACCCCCATGCTCCTTGAAAATGGTAATGACAATACCAACCAGTCTTCCAGTGAACTATCTGGATTCATCCTTGATTTACATCTTTCTTTCACATCCTATGTTCAATTTGCTAATAAATCCTATTGCATCATCTCTAAAACACATCCCCACCTCACCACTGCTTGCCACCTCCACTCCTGCTCCTTAGTCCAAGTACTACCATCTGTTGCCGGGGTTACTACAAAAGCCTCCTAGCTGGTCTCCCTTCTTCCACCCTTGCACTCAGAAGTCTCCTCTTAATACAGACTCAGAGTGAGTCTTTCAAAATATAAGTCAGATCACGTCACTTTCTGCTCAAACCTTCCCAATGTTTTCCCAATTTACTCAGAATAAAATCTAAAACTTTTATAGCAACCTACAGAGCCCCAGAAGATTTGCACCCCTCACCACCAGCTCTAAATGCTACTACCTCCCTTGCTCATGCTACTCCATTCACACTGGCCTACTTGCTGCTCCAAGGACAAAGTCAGGCAAACTCTTGCATCATTTGTACTATCTGTTTCTCTGCTTGAAATGTTTGCTTTCCCAGCTATTTGGGGTGGCTCAATTCCTCACTTATTCCTAGTATTTACTGAAATCTCATCTTTTCACTGAGACCTTCCTTATCTCTTCTCCCCAACATACATACTTCCTATTCTCTCTTCCTTTATTTCCCTTAGCACTTATCACTCTTTGACATACTATATATTATTTTTATTTATCTTATGTGTAAACTTTTTCCCTGACTAGAAGGAGAAGTTATTTTGTTTATTGTTAACATATTCAGTGCCTAGAATGGTGGTTGGAACATAGTAGGTGCTCCATAAATATTTGTTGAGGGGATGAATGGATGAATTCCATAAACACAGGGTGTCCCCCCAAAACGTAGGCACACTTTTTTTCTGATAGTTCAATTGATGTTTCTTTTCATATTTAACCCATTGGGATTAATAATTATTCAGAGTGTGTATACTTTTTTTTGGGTGGACACCCTGTATTTATTGAGTACTTGTTGTCAGGCACTGGGCCAAATGCTAGGGATAAAAAAGAGAACAAAGAAAATGTTATTCCTCTTTGACTACTTAGGGGAGAAGAATAAATAAATATAAATGTAGGAATTTGTTCGTGGAAATTTGAATGCAAGGTGGAGGAATTATTGAATAGAAGAAATTAAAAATGCCTCCATATTGAAAACAGGTGTTGGATTTTATCAAATTATTTTTCTGGAGGAGGGGGTCATTGAGGGAGAAAAGGGGCCATCTGTAATACTTTCAACAGTAAGGACAAATAAAAAATAAAATCAATAAACATATCCTCTGGTGAGGATTAAAAAAGGTTATCTTGGATTTTTGACAGTTTTACACCATTTAAATAGTTTCCCAGCCTTTATTGAACAACAACAACAAAAGGCTCCCGTATTGCTCAGTTTTAAGTGTTGTGGTTAGGTATGTGCATGTGCCTGAATTCAGGGATGCTAGATGACTTAAAAATCAGTAGGGATTTAAGATCTTATCTTCCCACATTCAACTCACTCAGATCTGTAACTAATATCAGAATCATTCTGGCTTATAAGAGTTCTTGAATAACTTACTTGTAATAATTCTGGAAACATTAAAGTGTTTTCAAAAAAGTTTTCCTAGTTTTCATTTTAGAAAAATCTCTAGAATAAAAAGACAGAAATAAAAAGGCATTTAACTATTAAAATGGGGCTTGAGGGTTTAAGATCTAAAATTTTATAAAATATCTTGATTTGTATTCTCATATAGATTATCAGGGTACAACAGTCAAAGAAACTGCAGTACTTTTTCTATAACTGCATATTCTTGGCAGAATGACATATATATTTAGTAAATAAAAATTGAATGGCTGAATAACCAAATGAATAAAAAACATTTAGTTCTAATAATAGTAATAATGATGAGATAATATTTGTAGAGCCTTTATTATGTGCCAAGAATTCTGCTAAGTTCTTCACAGATACAGTTATTAATTTAATCCTCAAAACAACTGTCATGCTGTAGGTATTATTATGTTTATATTAGAGATGAGGAAACAGAGACGCGGAGTTGTTAACAGATGTACCGTAGGTCACAGAGGCAGTAGTTGGCAAGTCCAGGGTCAGATTCAAGTTGTCTGACCCCAGAGATTACACTAAACCAGTACTGCTATCGTACTGCAGATAAGCAGGAGGGTGATGGGGGAAGTGACTATGCCTCACTTAGAATCTATACTATATGACTAATAAAGTGTTGAGGGAAAACTATGGCTTCTATTTCTAAGGAAATGGTAAGAATTCAGACTATTGAAAATTCTGAGTCAGAGGGAGGAATGATAATTTAACTCAGATGCAGTGGATAGAATGTTCTCTGTTTTGCTCAAGGTCATTGGTGGCAAATCCAGGATCAGAATCCATCCATTGCTTTGGCATTCTAAGGCAGTATTTGCTTCTTTATAACCATATAAAAAACAACACATTCTGGAAAAGTAATATGGGAAAAGTCTTTTAGAAATCATTTAAAAGATTCTTGCAAAATATAATACAGCTATAACTTTACAAAATATTTTCACAAGTTTTTGTCTTATGACTTAAACTTATTTAAACCATGACCAATACATAATTTCCCTGTAATTTTACCAGAATAAGATTATAGCTCTAGTTATGGTTAAATCAATAAAACATATAGCCTATGCATTGGGCAGACATTTTAAAAAATATATATTTTATTGATTTTTTACAGGGAGGGAGGGAGAGGGATAGAGAGTTAGAAACATCGATGAGAGGGAAACATCAATCAACTGCCTCCTGCACACCCCCTACTGGGGATGTGCCAGCAACCAACGTACAAGCCCTTGACTGGAATCGAACCTGGGACACTTCAGTCTGCAGGCCAACGCTCTGTCCACTGAGCCAAACCGGTTAGGGCTGTGCAGACATTTTGTTCCTGAGATAATATACTAGTAGGATATACTGCCATAGCAACATGAGGTCACAGGTGCAGATGAAGTATTTTTAGGTTTATGAACATGTGTATGTATTTAGGGGGAGGGACAATTGGTAAATATTGATAAGATACGTCAGGAAACAAAATAGAAGATAGTTTAAGAATTAGGGTCCTTTCTCCCCCCTCCCCACCTTTTTTAAAAATACGTTTTTATTGATTTTAGAGAGAGGAAGGGAGAGGGAGAGAGAGATAGAAACATCAATGATGAGAGAGAATCAACGATTGGCTGCCTCCCGCACCTCTCCACCCCCCACCCACTGGGGATGGAGCCCAAAACCGGGACATGTGCCCTGACCAGGAATCAAATCGTGACCTCCTAGTTCATGGGTCAACATTAAACCACTGAGCCACACCAGCTGGGCTCTTCCTTTTCTTCTATGAGTAGTTATTTGTTTTGTGGGGTAGTAGCATGAGTAATTTTGAGCGAGAAGGTACTTCCACTTCTCGCTTATGGGAGCAAAGATCACTGTCCACTGTTTCGGTGGGGTAATAGCTGGCCATGAAAAGGTCCTGGAACTTTTAAGAAAGGTCCATTATTGTTCCCTTGAAGAAGCCAGGTGCATTGTGTTTCATTTCCAGCACATGATTAGTGAGTAGTAATAATGCCTGACACTTATGAAACTCTTTTGTGTGTGTGTGCGTGTAAGGCACAAAGCTAAGCAATTCACATATGACACCTAATCTTTAAAATACTTGAATTAGACACATTACTATTTTTCTTTTGCAAATGAAGAAATAAAGGCTCAGAAGAACTAGGTAACTTTGAATAGATCTAATGTCTGAATAAATGACCTGAGTGGCTCCCAAAATTAGTAAGAGTTAATGAATTTTGTAGGTAAGTTTTTAGGACTTCTATTTTTGTGCTTTAAAAGCCATTATGCATACTTCTTACACTCCATATAATTGAGGTGGTTTAGTAAGTGGCTTCAAAGTAAGTGAGGAATTTCCCTGAATAGTATTTTATATAACAAAGAGAAAACAATTTTCTAATATCATTCAAATAATTACTTAGCTAGTGTAATGAACAAACTTGACACTTGAACTAGGAATCAATAGGCCAGAGTTCTGGTTCCTGATCTACCTCTGGTTGGTATTATGAACTGTGCAAAGCATTTAATTTTTCTCAACCTCTGTTCTTTTTAGGAAGATTAAACCAGGTGACTGCTAGGATCGCTTTCAGCTCTAAAATTTTAGAGTTTCCATAACAATTTAAAGTGGTTTCTGGCTATTTAAAATGCTGGATAGGGACTTGACTAGGGATGTGAATGATACCTCCAGTCTGCACAGAATTGTTTATTCTTCCTGGCACTATATCAGATTGTATTATCAATCCAAAGTTTTCTTGCTACTAAAAGTAATTTCAATCTACACAGGCTCATATATAGCTTCTAATACTTACTGCTACTTATTTCTGTATGGAATATAACCATCATGAAATCAGTCTATCCATAATCTAAAATAAGACCATAAAATAAGACCATATCAGAGAAAGATAAATATCACATGATCTCACTCATTTGTGAAATATAATGAACAACATAAACTGATGAACAAAAACAGATCCAGAGACAGAGAAGCATCGATCAGACCATCAAACGTCAGAGGGAAGGTAGGGGAGGGTGGGGGTAAGGGAGAGAGATCAACCAAAGGACTTGTATGCATGCATATAAGCCTAACCAATGGACACAGACACCAGTGGGGGTGAGGGCATGAGTGGGGAGGGGGGTGAGGGGGCAATGGGGGGATAAGGACACATATGTAATACCTTAACCAATAAAGAAAAAAATTTAAAAAATAAGACCATAGTAAATGTTTTTATGCCTACACCTATAAATAATCCTCTATAGGACAGTGATTTTAATATAGAAAGACAGTTATATTTCTATTTAAGCATACTTTTTTCTAGGCTAAACAATGTAAATTCCTTCAACCATTATCCTTAAATATGATTCCCTAACCTCCCTCCATCCAACAGACCTCTGTGGATACCATCTTAAATGAGGTACCCAGAATACAATCTCCAAACGGAGCAGGGTGATTCCAAGAACAGCAGGATTACTGATTCCTCAGCAATAGCTTTCTTCTTGCCATCAATATATTTGGGATCAGAAGTTCTCAACTGTTGGCTCATCTTAAGCTTGTCTGCTCAAGGTCTCTTTCAAATAAATTGTTGCCAAGTCAGGTCTCCTCTGCTTCTGTACTTGTGTAATTGTTGTATTTATAGCACCTTGACATTATCTTTCTTAAATTTTATCTTATTGGCTTCATCTCAACATTCTAGTCAACAATAAAAAAAGTTACATGTGAAAGAGGTCAGATACTCCTAGAGATTACTTAACTTGAGAGACATTATCATATTGTGAATTTCTAACATTTTGTTCTTGAGTTGGGAAACAGGTTTTTAGAAACATATGGAGGGAATACTCCCCAGACTTATGAGAAGAGGCCAATGTTATGCTCAATCACAAACTAGGCTGTGACACTGCACATTCATACAAATGCAGTTAGTTGCCTGGACACATAAGGAGTGGGTCAGGAATGCATGTGCCAGAGTTATGGAAGTCCGTGGGACTGAGAAACAAATGAAAATCATGAAGTTGTAGGATAAACATGCAGTCTTAGAGGGCAATTCACTAAAAAGAAATCCACATCATGTAATTAGAATGTCAGAAAGTGAATTTCGTGTACATGTCAAGACTCAGAGCTAACAGGAGACATTAACTGAGTAAACGATGAAGTGTAAGTGCATTGCTGCCTTCGTCATCTTTCAGCAGTTTGCTGTCTTTAGAGGCTATTCCTTTCCTCCAACTCTTGGAACTTCCATTGTGCTCCTCACTGTCCAGTGCTCCTTGCTTTATAGGCCTTTGTCTCTGACTCTGTTGTTACAGATTTGTTTCCTTCCCTTACGCTGATACTTCAAGACCGTCCTGAATGCCATATTTCCCCCTGGCGGCCTCCTTTCAGCCAGCCATGCTAGAAACCAATTTTATAAATAGATGTTATAATGATTAATAGCTCAGTGTGCAAACTTTCTCAGAAATATTTGCCCTTTAGCTGCGTGCCCTGGGGGATGTGATGCTCAATGTAGAGCAATTAGTTACCAATAGATCGATCTCAGGGATGCAGCAGGCAAGAATATGAATAAAAGATGTATTTTGGAGAAGAAAAACTATCTCTTTTTTTGCCAGAAAATATTTTATTGACAACCGGTGACATAGCCATAGAGAGGGAAGCACACAGGACTGCAAACTAAAACCCAAGAGCCTGCCAGCGCCCTTTGGGCCATTTTTCTTGATTCCCATAACCATAGATTTCAATTAATTTCAATTACTTTCTTGATCTTTAAATCCAATTCAATAAAAATTAATTAAATTGAACTTGTTATGATAATGCATTTAAAAATAAATCTCATCTTACTTTTCTGTAAAACCTGTTATAGGCCATTCCATAGTTTAGGTTTTCTGGAACTGCCTACTTATTCTTTTTCACTTGGGGGCTGAGCCAGTTTGTAAAGCTCAAATAATATAGAGATGTAGTTAGTATATCTACAGCAAATCACCTCCTTTGAATGGGCTGAGAAAATGTATTGTGCTGGTCAGTGCCATCAACATCAGGGAGCAAAATATTAAACTTCTACAAAACTGTCTTTTTTTAAAAAATGTTTCAATTTATTTATTTTTTTCTTTATTGATTAAGGTATTACATATGTGTCCTTATCCCCCCTTTGCCACCCACCCCCCTACTCATGCCCTTACCCTCCTGGTGTCTGTGTCCATTGGTTAGGCTTATATGCATGCATACAAGTCCTTACAAAATTGTCTTTTAAGAGGTAGTTTAATCCCACCAAAATTTTAAGAGTCGAATACAAATCCTATGACCCAAAAAAAGTATATCAGAAAAAAATTTTCTGTGGAATTAATATGTATCTGTTTCCAAAATATTAACTAAGAATATAGCTACTTTTACATGAAATGAGTAACACTGTCATTGAATTCTAACCAATTCAGATTTTGCTAAAATTTTCTATAAAAATGTTGATAACTATCATGAAAATTCTAACATTGAAAATAATAACTTCTTAATACAAATACATATCATAGAACCTAATATTTTGTAAGAGAAAAAATTTATAAAAAATAAAAAGTTTTATTAGGCACAAAATTTGTATTACAGTGATAATTGTTTTCTGTGAAGTATTGAAACAAATAAATAGTAAATATTTTATTTATTTATTTATTTTTAAAATAAATTTTATTGATTTTTTACAGAGAGGAAGAGAGAGGGATAGAGAGTTAGAAGCATCAATGACAGAGAAACATCAATCAGCTGCCTCTTGCACACCCCCTACTGGGGATGTGCCCGCAACCAAGGTACATGCCCTTGACCGGAATCGAACCTGGGACCCTTGAGTCCACAGGCCGACGCTCTATCCACTGAGCCAAACCGGTTTCGGCAATAGCAAATATTTTAATACAGGATTCAATTGAAAGAAAAATTATTCATTGCTGGAAATAGTAGAGTTTAATAAATTTTTCAAAGGCCAAACAATTACATAAGTATAGCCATAATTGTATGTCAGATTACAATATTAACAATGATATTAAATTCTGAAATCTTCATTTTACTGAAATTTTAGCCTTTAGATTGTATTTTTTTCTAAATCCTTTTCTGATTCTTGCAACAATTCACATTTATCTGCATTGACTATCCAGGGATTAATTTACACTGATATTTTAAGTAAATATGGAACATAAGCCTAATATAATATTTTTAACTTTGAAGGATTTCTTGAGGATTGATACTCCTAATTTTTAAAAAATCACTTTATTCAGGCATGGTTAATATACAACATGATGTACATAGCTAATATATACAGCTTGATAAGTTTGGAGATAAACACACATCTGTGAAACCATCATCAAAATCTATGTCATAAACATATCTGTTTAAAACTATTTGCTAAGTTTTTATATCAATCTATATAAGTTAAATAAATCCTTTGCCTAGGGGAATAAACTAAGACATATTTTGCAGTCTCTTAGGCAATGACTCATTTCATATGTGGTTTTTTCCATTTGCAACACAAGAGCCCAGGATCCAGGATTCAGAATTTGAGAAGCTGGGTTTAATAATTAGAGAAAAAAGTATTTGGAAAACTTATTGTCAGTATGGAATCCTACTTTGTTACTTGCCATACTCAGAAATTTGAACATTATTTACTTATTAACTTAGATATGTGAAAATTAAAATAGACCCTGGTTGAAATTTATTCTATACTATTTGTGAAAAAGGATGTTTGGTAAATAAATTAATAAGTAAAAATAAGCTACTAGAGAAACTGAAATATTATTTTCTGGCACTTGAGGGAAGAATCTACATAGAATTGTTATGAAGTTCAAGTTGTTATTTTTAATTAAGCAACTACATTAAAGAAAAGCTTTCCTGGATATAATCTTTTAGTAAGTATAACAAAGAGACTATAGTTTGTATTCAAATCCAAGATTAGATATAAAATTATTAGTGTTGGGCAAATTACTTAATCTCTCTGAATCTTAGTTTCTTCATTAGGGCAACAGAAATAATAATGTCTAACTTATAGAATTATGAGGTTATTAGAATAATGAATATATGTGAAGCATAGCACAGGGCATAGTACATTTAAGCACCCAATAAATGTTGGCTGTTATATGCCTTACTTATTATGGTATAGACAAAAATATGACAAAACTAAATTTCTTTAAATATTTTACATATTCCAAACTCCATATTTTTATCACTTTAAACTGGTTTTCCTTCTAGAGGGCCTCAATTTATAAAATGTTGCTTTAGTTAAAAATTGTAATGCTACTATAATAATGGCTTTTCTCCTTTTTCTTAAAACTGTAGAAATGTGGGTTTTATAAACAATCTTTGAAAATCATCCTAAAATATTATATCAGAGTCTATAAA
This sequence comes from Cnephaeus nilssonii, assembly GCF_951640355.1. Classification (NCBI taxonomy): domain Eukaryota; kingdom Metazoa; phylum Chordata; class Mammalia; order Chiroptera; family Vespertilionidae; genus Cnephaeus; species Cnephaeus nilssonii. The sequence continues at coordinate 51,312,063 of NC_137075.1, forward strand.
AAGTTACTGTATGTTTGGTCCCCATTATATATATATATATATATTCATTTTATATTTTTTATTATGATAATTGCATTTTTCCTATTCATATAGTCCTTGTATTTATACCCATGACTTTGATTATGACCCACATATTGATTGTTCTTGAATGTGATTCTATTCCTCTTTCTTTTCTTGAGTTGTTGGTTCACATGTCTAATAGCCTCTAAATAATTTTCCTGAAAATTTCCAGGCATTTCAGGTTCAGTATGTTCCCAAATGAACTTTCAATCTTCCTCCCCAAACCTGCTCTGTCTTGTATTCCTTCTATATGTTATGCCATCATCATCCACTCAGCTGACCAAGCTGGAAGCCCTGCATGCCTCCAGCTCCTTTAAACTCTCATCTTCAGTCACTGGGTATAGATACTCTATTGCTTAAGCATTTATTAAAGTGGATCCTCAAATCCCCTAGGAAATTGATATGGCTGAAGAAGCAGTGGGGTATAATAATGTGTCAGACAGGCCTGGATTCGAAATTCTGCTTTACCCCTAATTCATGTATAAATTAGAGCTAGAATTTTAATGCTCCCAAACATCAGCTTCTTCTCTTGTAAAATGGATTGTACAAAGGTTAAACTGTATAATGTATATGTGACAAGCAATTACCAATGAAAGCGCATTCCTTTCCTCTTCCTCTCTCCTTCCACTAATAAGCCATTCCCATTAAACCTGATTTACTTAAGGCTGTCATCATATCACACCCATCCAAGGTCATTGCATTAATCTTTGAAATAATTTACATTTTCTCAGCCTCCAGACCATCATTGTGTGTCTTTCTAAAACCAATACCTGATTATTGTAATCCTAGTTATAATGCTCACAATTTGAGATTTTCCAGTGCTTATTGGTCAAATTCCAATACCTGGCTTCAACAGCACTTGCTATTCTCCTGATCCTTTTGTTCTAGCTATACCTCACTGTTTGCCATGCTTCAAACACTCCAGGCTTTTTCACACATCTGCATATTTCCATTGGCTGATCTTCTCCCTTTCTCTATCTCTTGAGTAAAGAGACAAAACAAAATATAGAAAGAGCACACTTTTACAAAAGAAAAGAGTTAATGCTATATTGAAGTAGGGTTAGAACATGTTTTCATCAGAAATGAGGATGAATAAATTGCCTTGTAGTCCCTGAGACATCTCATGGATCACTCAGAGGTTCACAGAGGAACTATTGTTAGGTCCATTTTTTAAATTTTTAATTGTTACCAAATTTGTGGTTAGATCCCTCATTAGTTAAAAAGAAAATCTGTAGACAAGTCCTTTAAGAAATATATTTAACAATTTAACTTCTTACCAAACATCTCATATTTTTAAACATACGTATTTTTAAATGGCAGCATTTAAAACAATAAATGCTTTTGGTGGTTTAAGTAGATACACATGCTGTTTTCTTGTTCAAAATAGGAGAAATAAGAAAACATGCTCTTAGTGAAACTGCTCTAGTTTGGGTATAATCCATAGAAAAAAATTTCAGTTTGTCTCAAATATGCCATTTTTTCACTGTTGGCTATTATTGAACCATGGCTTTATTCTTTTTTTCTTACTTTTGGTTCCCATAAATATGCTACTTCCAATTTTCACTGCAGAGCTCAAAATGTGTTGGAAACTTCTCCAGAAGAGGGGATAGCAGGAAAACTGGAAGAGCTTTCATTAACAGAAACAACTAAGAACTGGCTCAACATGCAGTTACATGCTTCAATGTGTTTCTGCCTTTTATAACCACTCTTAAGAGACATTCTAAAATTTTAAAGTAAGTCTAGACTCTCTATTAGAGAATTCTATTTTTGTTAAGCACATTTTACTGAGATTATTTTTTCAATTCTTATTCTAGATACACTATATATATTTTTTACTGTTTACACTATTACAGATGTCCCCATCCCCCACCCCTTTTGCCTGCCTCCACCCAGCCCCTGCCCCTTCCTTTCCCTCTGGCCACCACACCACACTGTTGTCTGTGTTCATGGGCTATGCATATATGCTCTTTGGCTAATCCCTTCACCTCCTTTCATCCAGTCCTCTCCTCTCCTGTCCCCTCCCCCCTGACAGCTGTCAGTCTGTTCCATGTATCCATGTCTCTGCTTCTATTTTGTTCATCATTTTATTTTGTTCATTAGATTCCACATTTAAGCGAGATCATATGGTATTTGTCTTTGACTGGCTAATTTCATTTAGCATATTTTAGAGTTAATTTTTCATTCTCATTTTTTACTCCATTTCACTCTGAGACCCAAATTCCCATAATGTGTTTGATGTTAATAATAGCACCCTTTGTGAAGGAAGCAACAAGTGGAAAGTTATATTTAGAAGTTGAAAGAAATCATGGAAAGAGAAAGCAGCTGCACGGTGTCTTAGATGACAGGTCATTTCTGCCAATTAAAATTACTTGACAGAGTTAATATAAGAAAGGTTAATACAAAATGTAATGCTATGAAAGTAACATATTTGAAGTAAAATTTCTCAAAAATTATATTTCCATTCATTCAATAAATGTAGCATTTCTACTATGGGCAAGAGTTGGGCTAGATATATTTATACATGAAAAAAGATACTTAAGGATTATGTTTTTTGGCCTCTCCCTCCTCAAGAAGTCAATGTTCTAAAAGGAAAGATAACGTAACTACACAAGTTATTGTAAAATAAGGCAGAATAATGTGAGTGCTCTTTCTTAGAAGGGTGAAAGCTATATTTTGGGAGTTTCTGAAAAGAGCAAAAAAGAGGGAGGATCAGGTACATGACTTGGCTTTGACTGATGAACACAGGGTGGAAGGTCACTGTGCAGGCTGTGTGAACCAAGGTTTCGAGTTGGGAAAATCAGTGGCAGTTTAGCTTTGTTGATGTGTGAGCGACATGCTTGGAAAAGGATAGGTAACTGTTCCAACAACGTGTTGGGCACTCTGTTAAGTGTATTACACATGTAATCTAATCTACTTTAATTTTTAAAAATTGGACAGAATTGCCCCCTTATTGCTGGGAAGAAACCTCAGAATTGAAAGAGTTAGTTACCTCGCCTAAGAGCAAGGTGCAAAATAGGAAGACTTCATAACACAAACCAAGGACTTTGCATTCCACTTCATGGACAAGTGGCAAGTGGGGAACCACCACAAGCGTATAAATAGTGTTGTTTCTTTAGGAAAGCAGGAAGCTTGGATAGATTGGAGCGGGGAGAGAATAGGATAAGAGAGAGCATCCAGTTAATACTATAACATTCCGAATGTGGTAACAATGGTGTTGGGACAGAAATAGAAAAATTTAAAAAAAGGGGCAAACTATTCGGTAATGGAAATCATAGACAGTGGCAATCAGATGTGGGAGATGAGAAATAAGGATTTTAAAAAAGGCATTTAAATTTAAAAGCTGATTTGTAAAATTGTGATGCCATTAACTAAAACAGGAAAATCAAGAGACTTAAACTTGAAATTTGGTAAATTAAAACTACTGCATCAATGCTTAAAAATCTATAGCAATAATTGTTATAGGAATGAATTATTGCCAAATTCCTCGAACAACAAAAACTTTTCCATTTCTCAAGACAAGAGAAACCATAGAGTGCAGTCTTGGAAAATGAATTTATAAAATGGGTGTGATCTTCTTCAGAATTTTTGAAGTGATCCCAAGGTACAAATGACAATAGATTTCCAATGCATCATTAATTTAGTATTTACAAAACAGAAGGCTTTATTATATTATGTATTATATTATTTAAACTTAATAGAGTTTGTGAAATAATATACTTAATAAACCTAAGAATTATTGTAGTCCTCAATTAAATTGTGTATGCTTTGGAAAGTGTTTATAATAGTAAAATATCTAACAAATAAGAGAATCTAATTTTTATGCTAATGTTATCATCAATGTATTAAACCTATTACTGATGTTATTTTTCTTTGGTGAAGTAGTACTTTCTTGATTGATTTTTCCCCCCCATCACAATATTAACTTCATAGCAAAATTGTTGTTGGCAGATAAAATGAGATAAAATATGTAAAAATTCTGTGAAAACTTTGGGCTTCAGCTTGATAAGATGGATAAGTTGAGGTATTTATAATTAGCAACATAAACTATTGAGTTCCTGGGCAAAAAGAACAAAAAGAAATAGTACATTTAAAGAGTCATAATCCACAAATAAGCTATCATTTGGCTATGAGTCATCTTTAAAGGTCATTTAAACTCATAAACATGCACTTCCAGCTTAGTTAACTTGTGTTTCTAATTAATTATCATTTAGAGGTTTCAGTTTTATTTGGATTATTTTTCATCCAAGATTTTTCTGTTCCCTCTTTCCCAATTTAAGACTCATACAGTTTAAGATAATACTCACTAGAAGAAACTCTTTAAGAATGCAGTGACTAGAATTTGCTTTTTACCACTGCCAAGCTCTTCCTTTATAGAAATCAGAGTGAACTTTATGTTCCCATATTTTCTGATTTTCATGCAAAGTAAAAATGTAATACATCAGAAAACAAAACTCAAAATCAACTTTATGATAATGTTTTATAAAAGCAATGGGATTATTTACAGTTGTGGATACTTTGGACATACTTAAAATCTTGTCTTTTAGAAACTTATTCTATAAATTTGATTTATAGACAAAAAATAAGCCTTGCAGATAAATTTTTTTCTTGCATATGTATTTTTGTCTGTTTTTTAAAACTAGGCTGCCCAATAGCTACTCTTTAATTATAAGTAACCATTTTTTTAATTAGACTATTTGATAAAAATTACTGATTGCAAAAATATTATATCTATATCAATAAGATAATTCCATTGATTATACTATTTTCCATTTTTAAAAAACAAATACTACTCTCATAAACTTAATACTTGACTATATCCTCTCCTTTGTGATATCAATATAATCACTATAGACTATCTAATGAGTTTCCTGGAGAGAGGATGTGTCCATATGCATCTGTGTTGGGTGTAAGTTGTCCTGGGGGAGAAATGTGTACATGCCAGGCACTTTCACCGTGGAGGGTTGGCTCCCAGGAAGCTCTCTGTGTCAGGTGCTCTCTGGAGTAACAGCACAACCACTTGATGCCTGCAGTGAACTCAAAAAACTCTTTTAGAATTACAAACACCTTGATTAGTAAATCTATTCAGTTCATTTTCTGAAAGTGATTGTCCATATATTATATATTCCTGAAGTGCAGTTTTCTTGTTTGTTTGTTTTTAGATAGAAGAGTGAAAAGTGTTTTTAAAACAAACCTGCATTTCAGCATCATGTTAAATGTGTTTCCTTTCCCATCTGATATTTTTATCTTAATACTAGAGGCCCAATGCATGAAATTTGTGCACGGGTGGGGGTGTACCTCAGCCCAGCCTGCACCCTCTCCAATCTGGGACCCCTTAAGGGATGTCCGACTGCCCATTTAGGCCCCATCCCAGTAGGATAGGGCCTAAACGGGCCGTTGGACATCACTCTCACAATCCAGAACTGCTGGCTCCCAACTGCTCGCCTGCCTGCCTTTCTGATTGCACCTAACCGCTTCTGCCTGCCAGCCTGATCACCCCCTAACCACTCCCCTGCCAGCCTGATTGATGCCTAACTGCTCCCCTGCCAGCCTGTTTGCCCCTAACTACCATCCCCTGCAGGCCTGGTCACCCCTAATGCCCTCCCCTGCAGGCCTGGTCACCCCTAAATGCCCTCCCCTACAGGCCTGGTCCCCCCAAACTGCTCTCCCCTGCAGGCCTGGGTCCCCCGCCAACTGCCCTTCCCTGCAGGCCCAGTCACCCCCAACTTCCCTCCTCTGCCAGTCTGGTCACCCCTAACTGCCATCCCCTGCAGGCTTGATTGCCCCCAACTGCCCTCCCTTGCAGGCCTAGTCCCTCCCAACTGCCCTCCCCTGCTGGCCTGATCACCCCCAACTGCCCTCCCTTGCAGGCCTGGCCCCTCCCAACTTCCCTCCCCTGCTGGCCATCTTTTGGTGGCCATCTTGTGTCCACATGGGGTCAGCCATCTTTGACCACATGGGGGCAGCCATCTTGTGTTGGAGTGATGGTCAATTTGCATATTACTCTTTTAGGCCTTTTACTCCTTTAGATAGGATAGAGGCCTGGTGCACGGGTCGGGGCCAGCTGGTTTGCCCTGAAGGGTGTCCCAGATCAGGGTGGGGGTTCCCTTGGGGCATGGGGCGGCCTGGGAGAGGGGCCTGTGGTGGTTTGCAGGCCGGCCACACCCACTGGCGACCCAAGCTGAGGCCCTGATATCTGGGATTTATTTATCTTCTATAATTGAAACTTTGTAGCCTTGAGTGGAGCCAAGACTCCTGCTTGCTCCGTGGCCACAGCCATTTTTGTTGGGATTTATTTATCTCCTGTAATTGAAACTTTGTAGCCTTGAGCGGAGGCCAAGACAGGCCAGGGCTGCGAAAGCTTGGCTTCCTCCATTGCCATGGGCAACTCAAGCCTCCTGCTCTCTCCAGCTCTGTGGCTGCCACCATTTTTGTTGGGATTTATTTATCTTCTATAATTGAAACTTTGTAGCCATGAGTGGAGGCCTGGGTCTGCCAGGGTGTGCAGAAAGCTTGGCTTCCTCCATTGCCGGGGAAACCCAAGCCTCCTGCTTGCTCTGTGGCTGCAGCCATCTTGGTTGGGTTAATTTGTATACTCGCTCCTGATTGGCTGGTGGGCATGGCTTGTGGGTGTAGCGGAGTGATGGTTAATTTGCATATCACTATTTTATTAGATAGGATATATTAAAGTCCTCTTGTTTTCTTTTCTATGTCTCCTATTATTTTGCAAATTTTGCTCTAAGTAAATTCATAGAGTTTGGGGCATAACATAACTAATACTTATATAGAGCTATACATTATTATATTATACTTTAAAAAAACACATCTTCAGGGGCCAACGCTAGGCTATGGTTCACAGCCCACTGCGCTGGAGGCCTGGAGGCAGTGGTTTGCTGGGGCCAGCACATGGTGGTTCCTGACAGCCAACAGTGTGCCTATTTCCAACTCCTCATCCATCTCTTCAACTGGATAGGTAGCTTGAGGAAGGTGTGAAATTAGACATGTGGGAGTGTTTGCTCCATGGGAATTGGCAAATACTACAAATCAGAGCTTTTCCTTTTTCTCTGGAGTGCTGCTGTTACATATTCACCAGCACACACACTGTCTGTAGATGAAGTTTCCACAGCTAACACCTTCTTCCCTTCGCATTGTACCTCATACCTCATCACAGCCTAGTTTGTCTCTACTGAGAACAGACTTCATGCTATTATTAGTGCTATGGCAACTTGTACGTGGAGTGTTGGACCAGAACATCAAGTATGGAAGAGGCAGGCCCTGGACTCTGAAGAGAGGGGGAAAAAAAGATTTCCTTTCCCTGATACCAACTAAAGTTACTTCTGAGTTTAAAAATAAAAGGCCTGAAAACTCAATATCCCTAGAAACAGATAAACTGCACACTTAATTACATCATACATAATCACTGGTCCACACAGATAATAACATGCTGAGATACTCATATGGTCATGGTTATGGAAGGTGAAGCTTGATTTTTCAGTAGAATGAAATATAATTTGTGTGTTTCCGGTGTGTGTTGTGTGTCCACATATAATCTCTGACTAAACTGAAAAGTCTGAGATGCATGTACATTAGTTCAAATTCTAAATCTGTAGTACCAGCCCTAACCGGTTTGGCTCAGTGGATAGAGCATTGGCCTGCAGACTCAAGGGTACCAAGTTTGATTCCGGTCAAGGGCATGTACCTTGGTTGCGGGCACATCCCCAGTGGGGAGTGTGCAGGAGGCAGCTGATCGATGTTTCTCTCTCATCGATGTTTCTAACTCTCTATCCCTCTCCCTTCCTCTCTGTAAAAAATCAATAAAAATATATTTTAAAAAAATCTGTAGTACCAGATTCCTCTTTTTACTATTTATATTTTGACATTTCTTCATGGTCCAGGCAATCATCACCAAATATTCGAGGTGGGAGTATTAGTGAGTTCTAAAAATGTTCTAACAACAGCCAAGTCATAAAACTTGCATATTGTAACCCACTCACATTGTATTCATTATACTCTAAAAAAGGAAAGCTCTTGATACCAGTCATGTATATTAATGATTAAACAATTCTGAAACCCCTCTGGCACTAGTAAAAACCGTGCAGCGTCTCTATCTTGGCAACATGATTTTCTGCCCGAGCAGAGACTATTAAGAGATCAAAGCTGTGTGGTCTTCATGTGTGAAGCAAATATCAAAGAAAAGAATTGTGTGTTTTTTTCCCCATAATATTTTTGTTTTACTTTTCATTTTTCTTTTTTAAATGAATATTGTCCAACTCAAATTATACTACTTCAAAGTCAAGTATTGAGAACTAGCATCTATGTAGACCACAGAGGAAGATGCTGTTTAACCTGATGGCCAGCCTTCCCCTGCACACACTGTTCCTCACTCACCTCCGCCATTTTTCTTCATCTATTTCCTTCTAGTCCATTTCTCCCTGCGTCAAATATTTCTCATCCCCATTTTCAGAAACCCTCCTTGACCGAACTAGTGTCACTGATCTTTTCTTGTTCTTATTACTTTGCCACTTAGTCTTCCCTGTCATGTGGGCTAATTGTAGGTCTCTTTATTCCCCAAAGATAATTTGTTTCTCATAGGTAGTTATCAACTTCTTTTCTTTATTCTCTGGACAACAGATCTATGTACAATACTAGATACAGGGAAGGTATGCAGTCAAAACTTTGGTTCATTTATTTAGATTTGAAAACTATTAAATAGACATATTCCTTAGTCATTATTAAAGTTATTAAAAAGTCATGGCATATTTGATATCATCTTTATTTTTCTTTTTTTTCTAGTTTTTTTCCCTTAAAATAATTTAATTTATTGGGGTGACATTGGCTAATAAAATTATATAAGTTTCAAGTGTATAATTCTATAATATATCACCTGTATATTGTATTGTGTATTCACCATCCAAAGTCAAGTTTCCTTGAGATCATGTCTATTTTTCAATGCAGACTTTGGCTGATCTATGAAACAGCTTATTTAATGCTCTGACACTTCTCCACAATTAGTACTAAATGTCTTGTATCTCTGTGAAAGAACCGTGCACTCCTATTTAACTTGGTCATCTGAGGTTAAGATGGGCTAGAAGAGTTGTGCACAATGCATCCAGACAGTGCACACACTGCGTATGAACATTCTCAAGGTATCAAAAAGGGCAATCGTGATATTTTTGAGGAAAATTTTTGATACTTGATTAAAACATAAGCGACATCACAGAAATTCAAGTTGAATTTCAATATGCTAATTATTGTATTAAATTAATTTTAAATCAAACAGTTGAGAGCTGACTAATGGTTATTAGGGTACACTGGTAAATGGTTATTAGGGTACACTGATTTATATAATAGATGCAGTTTTGAAAAAAATGAATATTGCTTTTTTGTGCCTTAATCACATATGAATGTGATTCTTGCTGAAAATCCTTTCCAAAGGAAGGATTTTGAAGGATGAATAGTGAGCCTCTAATATATATGTCTACTAAATTTAGGTGTTCTCAGATTAGACATCTTAATATGGGTTTGTTCTACTATCATTTCTTTCCTCACACTGACTAGAGATCCAGGCTTTGTCCAGAAATATCTTTAAACTAGTCCCACTATTCTTTTTTCCAGAATGGGCAAATATAGCTTACTACTCTCTCATCATTCTATTTTAACTTTGTGTCTCCTGATTCCTTGTGCACCATCCACTCTCAAGGGCACAGAACTGAAAAGCATAAAGGAAGGTCACAGTGACTCTTAACCAGGAAGAGGAAAGTTAATGTAGCTTTGCTCACAGATTCCATGACTGCTCTCTATCCCTCCTTCTCCTGCTTCACTTATTATGCTTTTAATTAACACACAACTTTGAAAGATAAACAAATGGGATATCAGAATATGAAAGTAGTTTAGTCTAGTAAAGATGTTGGAATTTATAAAGGGATGACTGTATTCTGGAAGATGATTCATAACTGATAAACTTGATTTTAGCCCAATTGGTGTGGCTCAGTGGTTGAAAGAGGTTAAGCTTGAGGACCTATGAACCAGGAGTTCACAGTTCAGTTCCATTCCCCTTCAGGGCGCATGATGGAGTTGCAGGCTCGATCCCCAGTAGGAGGCGTCAGGAGGCAGCTGATCAATGATTCTCATCATTGATGTTTCTATCTCTCTCTCCCCCTCTCCCTTCCTCTCTGAAATCAATAAAAATATATTTTAAAAAACTTGATTTAACATCATAATAAACAATAACATTTTCTTCTCTAGGTCCTAACTTAGGCATTTATAAATTCAATTTTGGCACACTGGAACTGTGCTGTAGTAGATATAGCATTATCAGATTTTCTGTGTATCAGTAATACTTTTAAGGGACTGTGTCCTAAATCACTCTAAATAGGATTGAGGATTTGTATTAACTATTTATACAAATACAACTTATTTGAGAAAACAAGTACACTCACCTCCAATCCCCAACCCCCATCATCCTTGTCTTGGATCAGTGCTGTTGCCTAGACCAGTGTTATCATTTCTTCACTAGTCTTGCCTCTTGTCAACCCATCTCCCACACTGCTAATAGAAGCATCTTAAAACCTTCCAGTTGCTTCCCATCCCCACAGGATAAAAATCCAAACTGAACTAGCTACATAAGCTTCTTTATAATTTGGTCCCTAATTATATTTCTTGTTTCTTCTCCTGGTAGTCTGACTTGTATATGCTCTAAGCACAGCACACTAATCTCAAAATGCCACGTATTTTATGCTTCTGTGCCTTTCTCATAGAGTTCCTTCTGCCTCATCTTCCCTATGTCACTACTGTGTTGCTATGAAGTATTCAAGATGTTTGTAGAATAGATGTTGAGGAACTAGGTCAGGCAGTTACTGTAAGGGGAAAATTATACCTATTTACTAAAGCTCAAGGAAGAAAAAGCATGAAGACAATTATTTGATGTGGCCAAGAAATAAGGTATCTTATTTCAAACACATCTATTGGTATCATTGGCTACTTACAGTGGTAAGTCCCTTGAGTGCTAGGTTGTGCAGGGTATGACTTTCCAAGGACAGGGAGAGGGGAAGTACCAGAATCTTCATGGAATATATGTGGTTTTAAAAAGTCCCAGTAATTCTGAAACCTGAAGGATGTTCTTTGCCCAACAATACCTGCCCCCACCTCCACTTCCAGACAATTATCCTGAGAATCACTGGTTAAAGAAAAAGAAACAAATTCAAAATAAGAAAATAGTTTGAATTAATATATATTTTGACCGAAAATGTATAACAGTGATATTCCTCAGGGATTAATAAAATGACCCAATTTAGTCAACATATTTCTAACAATGAGATATATAATGAAAATTCCAAGTTTGTAAATTATACTAACATATTTAAATTGGTGAAATAAGCTAATGATGTCAAAATGCTGGCAGAACATATGTATATAGATCAGCAGAAAATTGGCAGATGAGTTTGAATGTAATAGCTTTTGAAATACAATTTAAATTATATTTATAAGATAAAGGGCTTTGAACAAGAACTCCCTTACAAAAGACACCAAGAAATTACTTTGGATGTTTCCCTAAAGATATTATCTTAATGTGCAGTTGTAGTCAAAAGACCAATAAAGTAATGGGCATCATCAGGAAAAAAGTTAAGATACAAAACAGGACATTTTCTAATAGTTCTGTGTAAATAACATGGTATATCTACATCTGTAATACAGATGTCATCCTCTTCACTTAGTATTAATAAAGACTACACAGTACAGTGGAAGCCTCCTGGAAATAGAATCAATGAATGAACGATGTAAGACATACATGACATAGGCTAAAAAATATAAGCTATCAACTAGAATAGTAAATGTTTATTAAGGTCCACATTAAGATGGACTATATTCAATGTCTGCAAAATCGTAACAATATAAATAATAATAAGAGAGACTTTTTAGTCAATTCATAAAATATTTGAACTAGCATACATTTCTTAAAGTCAGAATATGCTAGGAGCAAGACAGATAAATAGATATGCTATATTACATACAAACAAAACATAGTGAAGTTGTTACTCATATAAGTATTGCATGCTAAAAGTATAAATAAGTTCAAGAGAGGTTTAGCCAAAACCAAAAAAGAAAGACCTATAACTGGTTAGTAAATGAAAAATGTTTGGAATTCTCTCATCTCTTTTGAGTTGGTACTATAAAATATAATCTAATATGAACTATTGTTTAAATAATCATAATGTTTAATGCTACTTATTGAGTTAGATAAACTCCAACAATATAATAAAATTAGAAGGAAATTTAATAAATACTTCTGGTTAATCAATCTTTTAACCTTAGTTCTTCTGATATGATTAAAACACTTATTAATTCCTTAATACTGGAATAATTACTTTCATTTGCTAATTTTAATGACACTAGTTAATATGAGGTTTCTGTATCATTCTACCTACTTCAGCATTTAATGAGGGCCTGCCAAGTACAAACCCCTATACTAAGTAACAGGGATTTGCAGGAGTATAAGCCAGTCTTTCTAAATTGCTTATAATTTAGAGAAAAAATAGGCTAAAATTATGAATAACAATAGAAAAATTGAAGTGAGTGCTAATTCATAGTATAGCAGTGTGGTCTTAATGTAAGAAAACTAGGTACAATATTATACAGATACTTGAACTTAAGTTTGGCATTGAAAGAAAAGTGTCACTCAAGTAAATAAAAGCTATTAATATACTGATTCCTAAGCCTCACCTTAGACCTACTGAATCAGACTTTCTGCGGAGTTGGAATTGGGCATTTGAAAGTTTTTAAAGAGTTCATCACTTGATTCCATGGAACCCGTCCTTGAGGCAATGTTTGGGAAAAATTGAAATAGAGATTCTATGTAGTTACTGGAACTGGTGAGCAGAGCAGGAAAAGTGCCCAGCAATTTGTATGGGAGAGGAAGACAATAAGCAAAACAATTTATTGGGGGCCAAAGGCTCATGTAAGTTGTAGAGGAACAATGGGAAAAAATTGTAAAAGTAAGCTGGAGTCAGATTTTGGAAGGCTTTGCAATCCAAGTAAAATATTTTGGTTTGCTTTTTAATAGAGTGCACCATTGAAAGCTTTGGGATATTTGGAGTGGAAGAAGTAACCCTTATAGCATGTCCTTCATGAATACATAAAAGGGTAAATATAAAGACAGAGAAGCTGGAAGCAGGGATCCAGTTAAGGAACTGTAATTATTGCTGAGGTACAAATAATGAAGGCCTGGGCTAACATGATGGCAATAGAACAGAAGAGCAGTAGTAGATACACATTTGGTGATATAGAAAGGGTGCCTGGATCTCTTTTTAAATATTGTCTTCCTCTGTAAACACAAATGCTTTTACTTTCTTCTTTTTCATTTCAGTTTCATTTATATGAAAAATATAACTACTCCGCATTAGAACTCATTGTTTAGACTGCTAGCAAAAATTGTGTGCCTAAAAATTCCAAAGAGAGCCAAGGGCCAAAATGGCTTTAAATCCTGCTTTAGTTTTTCAATGCTGATTACCAGCAGAATCTAAAACCGAAGTATTTAGAATTATCTTATTGCTGGGTGGCAGAACATTTCAATACAAGTTACAAAGATAAATAGGAAAGAAGGTGAAGAGATTAGCCAAAGAACATATATGCATAACCCACAGACACAGAAAACAAGGGTGATGGCCAGAGGGAGGAGTGGCGGGGTCTGGGTGGAGGTGGGCAAAAAGGGGGAGGATTGGGGACATCTCTAATAATGTAAAAAATAAAACTTAAAAAAGGAGAGATAAATAGGAAAGATTACATTAAATATATACCAGACAGCAATACTTCGCAGGACACAGTAATAGTTAAAGTAGAGGGACAAAGTGGATGTGTGGGGTATCTTGTAAGCTGGTGCCTCTATGAATTAGATGGAACCTGAGAGGTCTTGACTCCTAAAGCTAGCTGAAAGTAAAATGTTAATGAAAGTTTCCACATCTTCTTCCTTTTATGACCACATTCCCCTTTCAGTTTCATTCGTCGTGCCACTGTGCTCATTCCCTTCTGGCAAAATCCAATTCTGCTCTCACAGAAGGTATAGTCCTCATACCCATAGTCTGAGTTTATGTGTATGCGTTGCTCTCCAGATGCATTTATATTTTGAACCTTATACCTAATCCTATATAAAGAAAAGTTTGGTTTCCTATTGAAGATATTTTAGACTTTAGGAAAAGCCAGAAAATGAGAGACTTTTTAGGAGTAAGAAGAGATTATTTCCATTTCTGAAATTTTTCTCTTATGTTCTGGGATTACAGTATCCACATCTATTCTGATCATTTCGGAGCCACTTTTTAGAACATAGTAAAGTTGAATTTAGCAGACATAAAAACTCGACATGATCAAATAATTATTTCTGAATAAAAGTTGAGAACTTACAGTGATTACAGAGCAAACAAAAGAGTATTTCCTCCCAGCTGGTGCAGGGAACGTGTTTTCCCTGGCCCACAGGAGAAACTGGCCCCCTGGTGTTCCAGAGGCCATAATGAGAAGGACAAGGTGAGCAAAGTGATATAGCAATTTACTTCTGTGCAATATGGTTCAACATTGTTCCAATGACATTCTTCAGTAATTTGCCACTGGAATCATCCTATTTGTTGCACAACTGAATAGTTTGCTTTTCATTCTGGCATGGTTTTAACCCCGCTGAAACAAGCTGTTGCAACTTACATTCTTTCAGAAGAAAACACTGCCATCACTGTACCACATGTTATGTACTTTCTAAAGATTATCTAATGTTTATTTATTTTCTTAATAAATCCCTAAGTGAATGGCATGGTTCTTTTTACTTAACCTGACAAGTATGTAAGTAGTTTTAGACATCATTATGGAATAGAAAGAGGATTGATAAAAGCTGTAATTGATTTATCCCGCACTGATGAAGATGGTGTGGAATCAATTCTCTGTTTCAGGACATTTCAGTTATATTTGATACCAGCAATTGTGCAATCATTTGCAACTGTTTTGAGTTTCATGCTGATTTGATGGGAATTACACTTTCTGAGTTTCTGTAATAATTTATCTCTTTGTGTTTCTTTCTTGCTGGCTTTACAGGGTGTGCTTTTTTTTCAAAGTCCTCACCCGAGGATATGTTTATTGATTTGAGAGAGAGAGAGAGAGAGAGAGAGAGAGAGAGAGAGAGAGAGAGAGAGGTGAGAGAGAAACATTAATTGGTTGCCTCCCATACACACCCTGACTGGGGATTGAACCTGCAACCTAAGTATGCGCCCTGACTGGGAATTGAACCCACAACATTTTCGTGTATGGATGACATTCTATCCAACTGAGCCACCTGTCCAGGGCTATAGGGCATGCTTTTTAAAAAAGTGACCCAAAGACAAGATTAGCATTATCAACCATTTGTATCAATTGTGTTATCTTACAACTAGTGACCCGGTGCACGAAATTCGTGCACATTAAAAGGGAATTAATTAGAGGAAATATTTTAATATTTCTATTTGCCCTTTCTCTATAAATAGAAGTGTCAGAGATGAAAGAAATTAGTAAAATGTATATAAAAATCTCCCTCCTGTCAGAATCTGGGGTGTGCCACGAGAACCAGAGTCAAGTCCCCGCCCACCCATGTGCACCTTGAAATCGCGCTAGACCCAGACCCGGCCGGCCCCACCCCCATTGGGATAGATCCAGACCTGGCTGGCCCCACCCCAATCAAGCCCCGCTGGGTGGGGGGCGTGGCCTCAGGCCCTCTGGCCCGGCACCAGGGCTGGGGATGCGGCCTGATATCCCCTGTCAAGCCCTGCTGGGCAGAGGGTGTGCCCTGAGGTCCCCCAGCCTGGCGCCAGGGTGGAGGACACGGCCTGAGGTACCCCAGCCCGGTGCCAGGGCAGGGGGCACGGCATGAGGTCCCCTGTCAAGCCCCACCAGGCAGGGGGGCGCAGCCTCAGGTCCCCTGCCCCAGCCCAGCACCACGCAGCCTCAGGTCCCTGCTGATTGCTTGTTAAGGCTCGTTACAGGACCTCGGCCTCTGCTGTGGGCACAGCCATCTTGTGTTACAGGATCCCCACCTCTGCTGTTGGCACAGTCATCTTGTGTTATGGAATCCCTGCCTCTGCTGTGGGTGCAGCCATCTTGTTATGGTGTGATGGTCAATTTGCATATTCTCTCTTTATTAGGTAGAATAGTGGACTCTAGGATTCATGGGGAAAAGTAAGAGAACCTGGAACCTGTTGGAGTCACTACCTCTACAAAGTCTTTTGTGTCACCTTTCCAAGTGAAAGTCAATAAAGAAATGTGGGGAAGCTGAACTCACTTCTCAAAGTGAAGCTCAAATCAAACACTGAATCATTGCCTCCAGGCAGAAAATTCAGCATGTGCACCGAATAGCTACCTAAAGGCAAAAAAAGAGATCTGTCTTCCATGTTAAGTAGTCACTCTGCTTACTTGATGGCACAAATTTAATTCAACCTAAGATAATTTGGTGTGTGTTTGTCTGCTTTACTATAACTTTTGAGAAAGTAAATTTTGAATAACATGCATATATCACTTAAGATCATCTGCCTATGTTTCAGGTTGACATCTTGAAACAGAATACTGGTAGCTACATCTACTTAATTGGATATTATCTTATACTAGAGGTCCAGTGCACAAATTCGTGCACCAGTGGGGTCCCTCAGCCTGGCCTGTGGGATTGGGCGGAAACTGGCTCTCTGACATCCCCTGGAGGGTCCCAGATTGCGAGAGGGCACAGGCCAGGCTGAGGGACCCCACCTGTGCACGATTGGGCCTGGGAGGGACGCGGGAGGTTGGCCAGCTGGGGAGGAATCATATGAGGGCTCCAAGACATGTCCGGCCTGTCTCGCTCAGTCCCAATTGGCCGGACCCCAGCAGCAAGCTAACCTACCAGTCAGAGTGTCTGCCCCCTGGTGGTCAGTGCACGTCATAGCGAGCGGTTGAGTGGCCTTAGCATATCATTAGCATATTATGCTTTGATTGGTTGAACGGACAACTGGACTACTGGACACTTAGCATATTAGGCTTTTATTACATAGGATAATTTGATGAAACTTGGTTCATGATATAAGTTACAAGAAAATACATGACTCATAAACCATCTTTAAAATAAATTTAAGAATGAAATTTAAATAGTACATCAGTCACTTATTTTCTTATAAGCAATTTACCTATCTTGGTCAATGTAAGACTTGTGTTACTCTGCTTTCAATCATATTTTATTTAAAGGATCATTTTTTGGTTTGAGGTAAATATATCATTCATTTCACTGAGTACCATCTTATATACAAAACTGCTATTTTCAGAGATACTCTTAAAATTAAATGTATTCTATTCTATTTGAACAGTATGGAGTATTAAAATTAGTTTAATCATCAAAATATTTTATACTTTATTCTAATAAATTATGTATGACATAACCATTATTTTATTTCATTCTAAAAATCTCAGACTAACAAATCATTTGGATTTTAATAGTACAACAATTTTTATTCCCTTTCATAGAGTCAGAACAGTAAAAATTGCTTTGTTTTTGTATTCAATGTCAAAACAGTGTTTTATAGATTAAATTCTTAGGTGTCACTAAGAATTCAATAAACTACTTGAATACCCTGATTTTACTAAATAGCAGAATAAAAGTAGTTGAGAATCTCACTTACAACCACTTGCATCATTGATTGAACTCAACTACAGAGATCTTGGTCACAACTAAGCTATGCCTTTAAAAGTGGTGGATAATAGCAATAATATGATTGAGAAGCTACTGGTTATAATGTATTAGGAAGATATAATAATAAGCAAAGTAAAAATGAGATATAATGATAAGGAAAGAGAACTGAGGAACTTTCTATCCACATTACACCAAGGAATTCTCACTCTCATGGTAAAACGAAAGTGTTCAATGGTTCCATTTAACAACAGAGGAAGGTATTAAATAGAAATGGTAATTATGTTTCAATACATGTCTTAATATCATTCATGCTAGTCAAGTTTAAGCCCTGCATGTAATCATAGTCAAACTGAGACATTCTGATTTGCTTCATCTTTTGAAGATCTCAATATTGTAATCAGAGCATGGAAAATTATGAAATTCCAGGATGTGGTTGCAGATTAAAGAGGGAAGTAGGGATAGGACAGCACATGTGAAGCTACTTTGAGCGACACCTACAAATACTCTTCTTTTAACACTGGGCACATTGGGAACACTGAGTAAATATTAAATATTAAAAAGTAGAAACACTAAGATTATCACCATATTTTTATTAGTCTGATATCTTCTGATTTTTTTGTGCCATGCAAAATGATTTTTTATTGCTAACAAACAATTAAGCACAACTAGAACTTTATTGTGGATTCGGATCACAGAGTGATTTGCTTATGCCAAATTTAGGAACAAGATACAGAAAAATGCCATCACTTCAAGCTCAATGTCTTCATAAAACTCAAACATGTTATCAGTTCCAACCCAATAAAAATAGCATCCCCCTAACGTTTTGCATGTTGTTCTCAAAATCAAATTTGAAATGATCCTTGACTTCTCTAACTCCTTATCCTTATGCCTTAGCCAAAATATCCAGTGGGCCTAGAAGTTGTGGAAATGGACATAGCAAGAGAAATGAATAAATGAGATAGAAATAATTTCAATCATTGCTGTCAAGTATGTTGAGTATTTGCATTCTATCATAGTTGCTGAAGAAGCTATGTTTGACATCAAGGTGGTTTATTCAGCATAATGCTTCACTTTCTAGAAAATTAACAAAGTATAGAGGCATTGACAAGGGAACCATCCAGAAAATTGAAAGAAATGCTTCTAGGAACTCAACAGTTGCTGGGAAAAATTCCAGGACATACAGATACCAAGGGAGCAATTTGAAGTGACCTGGGATGTATCTATCGTGTTTGTCTTTATGTCTGCAATGGCCACCAATCATGTATAGAATTTATAAGCTATTTTTCTTGGCTATATATGAAAGTAAAAAGGCTTGAGGCACCCTTTTCTATGTTTCAGCTTATTAGAGAAGGTAAGCATTTTTAAAGGGATAAAAAACTAATTCAGAAAGGAAGCCAAGAAGAAAATAAATCTAAAGAGGCTAGGGAATCCCAACTATCATTAAGAATATGGCCAATAAAATAAATTGATATGGTTAAAAAAGACAACACATATTCAGAGTGCTGAACATAGTTAAGCATCTCAACAATTGTCTTCCTCACAAATGAACAGTTATGATGTTCTACCTAAGAATGGTAAATCTGGTCTTTCTGAAATATTGACAATGGCATCTCATGCTTTATGTAACAATGAGGAGCATTCAGAAAAGCTTTCTGAAATGAGGTTATTTACTGGTTAGCAAGCAATTGAACACAGGTTTGACACAATTTACTAGGGGGGCTTGCTTGAGGTATTATTGACATATGTATCAAGATGTAAAGGAGAAATAGTGAAGATTCATCAAGCTCACCGAATGCTGACACATGTGGGGATGAATGACAGCACCAAAGAAACTTGGGATGTCTAGTCACATTGAAATTCTGAATAGGAAAATGAAAGACATGAGAGCACAGGTGCTGTTTTCATTTCTTCTTCTAGTTTAATCTCATGACTTTAGAAATTAAAGGAACAGCTATAACCTGTCTATATTTATTTCTCCTTCCAACAAACATCTGGAGACATGACAACTCTGTTCTACAGAAACATCTAGGAATTTCCAGGCTCCATTCAGCTCACTGTTCCACCATCTCACTGTTTCACAATCTCCCTGTTCTCACAATCTAAGGTAGAATCCAACTTCCAGCAGGAGAATGGAAAAAAGAAAAAGAAAAAGTGGGTACAAAGAGCTCCTGCTGGCTACCTCTTATGGAATATTTCTCATCGTTGCTATGGGACCCTTCACATATCGCACTAACTAGAACTTGGTCACATGGTCACACTGAACTGCAAGGGATACTGGGAAATTTAATGTTTATTTTGTGCAGCCAGCTAAAAATTATATTGCTATGGAAGAGGAGAAAGGAAATAAAGGAACAATGAATATTCTTTGCTCATAAAATTGGGGGGGGGGGGGGAAATTCCTATGTATGGTTTAATGAAAGAAAGAATGACATAATGAATGACATTGTGTTGTCATAAGCCTGAAGATTTAAGGATTGCAGATAAGACAAAGAGAAAATAGAAAACCCAGTATGCCTCATTAAACAAGGGGCAGGGTTAAAATGTATAACTTTAAATGGTATAAAAAAGCACAGTCCAATGGTTAATAGTGGATGCAAAAGAAATGCATTGTATATTAGAGATGAAGACATCTCTCAAATTTGCCAATCTTAATATATAAAAACCCTGAGTATATCACATCCACAATGACCAGGAGGCTCGACCACCTGGAAGTCAGTCCTGCAGTCAGCTGCAGGCATGGTGACCCAGCACTAATTGCTGAGAGGGCTGCAAATCAGGCCTGGAGAGAGGCCTGAAGAGAGAAGCAGTGTCTGATTTGTAGCCTCTGTGGCAGCTTTTGATCAGCACTTGCCTCTCTCTTTCCAGGCCTGGTCAGCAGCCGCACCTCCATTTCTCTTCAGGCCTCTACCAGGGCTGCTAATCAGCCCCGCCTTTCTGATCAGGCCCCATTGATAGGCCCAGAGACGCTTACTGGCATAAAAACCAACTAATCAGAACCAAATCTGGGTTAACTGTGAGGAGCCAATGGCTGCCTAAGAGGCAGAGCTTTTGACACTGACTGGATAGAAACTGACCAATCAGAACCAAATCTGGGTCAACTGTGAGGAGCCAAAGGCTGCCTAGGAGGCGGAGTGTTTGATGCTGACTGGCATAGAAACCGACCAATCAGAACTAAATTGGCCGGCAGGGGAGAGCAGTTGGGGGCGAGATCAGGCCTGCAGGGGAGGGCAGTTGGGGGCGAGATCAGGCTGGCAGGGGAGAGCAGTTGGGGGCGAGATCAGGTTGGCAGGAGAGGGCAGTCGGGGGGGACCAGGCCTGAAGAGGAGGGCAGTTGGGGGCCATCAGGCTGGCAGGGGAGGGCAGTTGGGGGGGACCAGGCTTGCAGGAGATGGCAGTTGTGGGCGACCAGGCTGGCATGGGAGGGCAGTTGTGGGCGACCAGGCTGGCAGGGGAGGACAGTTGAGGGTGAGATTAGGCCACCAGGGGAGGGCAATTGGGGGTGAGATCAGGCCAGCAGGGGAGGGCAGTTGGGGGTGATTGGGCTGGCAGGGGAGCAGTTAGGTGTTAATCAGGCTGGCAGGGGAGCAGTTAGGTGTCAATCAGGCCAGCAGGGGAGCAGTTAGGAGCCAGCAGTCCTGGACTGTGAGATGAATGTCTGACTGCCGGTTTAGGCCCAGATGTCTGGCAGTCAGACATTCCCCGAGTGGTCCCAGATTGGAGAGGGTGCAGGCTGGGCTGAGGGACACTCCCCCTCCCCAGTGCATGAATTTTGTGCACCAGGCCTCTAGTAACAAATAAATGAAAGGAATAGCTAATATGTTGGTGTCAAAATTTTCTAGTATACTTATATATCATTTATTTATAATTTATTCCTTGTCAATTTACATACAAAATTTGAGGTAGTTGAATTAAAACTTAAAAAAAGTATGATAGTCAGGAATACTCAATATCAGACAGAAATATAAAGATCCAAACTGCAGTGAAAAAATGAGTTGCATGTTAACAAAACATAGGAGATATGACTTACATGAATGAAGTCCTGGGAATTTTATAACCTCAATATAAGCCACCAGTATGTCACTGGTTTTAAAATAGTTTATATAATTAAGAAATTCAACTCAATCCTTCTCAATAAATCGTATGTATACTACCCAGAAGTTTCCAAGGTGCTTGGGGGATTAATTTAACTAAAGGCATAAAAACAAATCTTTTCCAACTTCTATATAGTTTTTCTAAAATTAATTATATATTTTTTCCATTTTAGAAAAAATTGTTTGAGTGCTTTCTCCGTTTTATCAAATATGGATGCTTGGCAATTAGAAAGATGAGGTAAATTTGCTCATGACCCAGTTTACTCATTCTTGCATTATTTGATCAAATCACAGTTGTTTTCACTATTATACAAATAGTTTCATTCACTGTCATATGAAGTTAAAATTACAACCTTAACAGGCTGTCGGTTAACAATAGGAAGCATAGAAATCACTGACTTAAACATAAGTTAATAGGAAACATTAAGATAATTTCACAATTCATTTTTAGATAATCTTCTCTAGGTCAGTAAGTACCTGTGCTTAGAATGGGGTTCAGCAATAGTAAATACTCAACAAATATTTGTTAAATAATTTTGTACATTGCAAAAAATATTGTGACAATCATACTAGAATTGGCTTTATATTTTTGGTAGGGGGTATAATGATTCTATTCACTAGCAATACTTCATTTGTGAAGCACTATTTCCAAATAGCAGAATGATAGTATCCCTCCTATATCATGTTAGAAACTACGTAAGATTGTAAAAATAAGTGAGCTAATTTTTTAAAGCATAGACTAGAATTATTCCAATATCAGATTAGAGTAAGAAAGTATGTTTTGACATCTTTAATGCTATGACATTTATATTTTAATTTATATTTATTTTAATATACTTTTAATTCTGCACATATCACATGATTCTGAAATTTATTTGTTCACAAATGCATGTTTTGCATAATTAATTTAAAAAGAAGCATTCATCATTTGTTAAAAAGGAATAGTTGACATATGTCTCTATATCTAAAACTAGAAGCCCAATGCATGAAATTCATGCAAGGGGCTCGGCTCTCGCATCCCAGCTGCCTTGGCCTTGCAGCCCCGGCTTCATCCGGAAAGTTGTCCGGACGGTCATTCCGCTCTTCAGCCGTTCAGTCGATTTGCATATTATGCTTTTATTATTATAGATATGACTTGTTATAATTAAACAGTTTTTATAAAAAATACCCTTGAAAAATATACTAATCTGAAATAAGATTTCTTTTTTGACAGGCACACTTTTTATTATATCAAAACTTCAAAATAATGAAATGATAAAAATTATTCCTTAAAAAGATGGTGAAATTATATTACTGTGGTTGAGGTCCATATTAAGGGAAATAATATTCTGTCTTGGACTATTATATCTATGTTGGTCTAGTTCCTGCTGAGAAGCTGGTTTTAAATCAATGATATATAGCTGGTGAAGAGTCTGGAGTCCATGTTGAATGAGGCAGGGCTAAAGAAGCTGCAGATGCTTTGCCCAATGAGTGCATGACCAGTATCTTTATCTATCTTTTATGTGGAAAAGGAATTGATTTATTCTGAATATATACACACATTTAGTAACACCTAGGATCAGAGCTACCAATAAATGTAATGAGCCACTTCAACATTGGTAATGTTCAATAATGTGGGTATACAACAGACAGATAAATCAGTTGGACAAAACAAGATGACCAATAAAAGGCAAAAGATAGGCACTGCATCAGTAAAAAAAAAGAAATGGAATATTTAATAAGTAATGGTGAAAAAACTGGCTAGCTATTTCCAGGAAAACAAATATTAGTTTAGAATTTTGTCTTTTACCATACCCCCAAGTTAATTCCAGGTGAATTTAAAAGATATACTTAAAACTAAAACTATAGAAGCTGAAATAAAATGTATTTCAGACAGTGAAATGGAAAAAAAGACTTTTAAGTTAAAAAATAATAAATTAGCAAAAAATATCTATAGATATGGTTACACAAAATTAATCATTTTTAAATAAATTAATCAGAGAAGTGCAGGATTAGAAATACAGTGAGGTTTAGGGACAGTCTATAAGATGTCCAGAGTGCCAAAAGATGCATAGAAGAAAGTTATTATAATCTAAAAAACTCTTAGATTTAGCACTTAGGAGGTCATTGATGACCCTGAAGAGAGAAAGCCAATAAATACATTAGAAGTTAAAATACAAGAGTTAAATTGAGGAAAGTGAGATTTACGCTATACGTTGAAGAAATGTGGTACTAGTTAAAGGGAACTGGAGAAGTCTTTCGAAAAGATTCCAGAGTTAAGAGCATTTTATTCAATTGGCCCACAGACAAAGACCTTAGAGACTATGAGAAGTTCAAGGACTTACAAATATATTTAAACCTTTAAAATTAAGTATTAGCAATGAGAATTGAAAAGAAAATTAAAACAAAGATTAGCAAATATTTAACATATAAAACATACCATTAAGTCAACTTTATTATTTATAAAATTTATAATTTTTTCCATAAAATTTGAAAATGATTTGATAATTTTTCATTTTGTAAGAAATCCTAAGAATGTACAATATTTACAAAAAATATAGCTAATGGTGAATTCAATTGGTTCCTTTAGGCCAAATAATTTCAAAAGAAAATTTATACTATACTTTGAAATAATTATAAAATATTATATATGATGAGAAATCTATAATAATAAAAGCATAATATGCAAATTGACCAAACAACCGAACAGCAGAACAACCGTCCAGATGACCTTCTGGACGACCACACTATGACACACACTGGCGCCAGGCCAGCCAAGGTAGGTGCGATGCAATTGGTCGGGGGGGCCCCACCATCGCCCCATGATCATCCAACAGAGGGAGGCCCAGGCCACCTGGATGGCAACCACAGAGAGAGGCCCAGGCCACCCAGCTGGCAGCCACAGAGGGAGGCCCAGGCCACACAGCTGGAGCACTGCGGCTGGTGGGTGGGGCCTCCCTCTTCGGGGGATTGATCTGGGGGGCTGGTGATTGATTGCCCCACAGAGGGAGGCCCAGGCCACCAGCCAGCAATGCTGTGGCAGGTGTGTGGGGTTGGCCAGCAATCACCCCACAGAGGGAGGCCCAGGCCAGCCAAGTGATAGCACCCCATGCCTGTCACCTGCAGAGGAAGGTGACTGGTTGCAGAGGGGGTGGGCAGTGCCACACAGATGGCAAGCAGTGGCAGCAGCAAGGGTGGGGCCAGCTGCCGGCAGCTGGGGGAAGGAAAGCCCTGATAGGCCTTGATCGCTGGCCAGGCCTAGGGACCCTACTTGAGGGGTCCCAGATTGCGAGAGGGCGCAGGCTGGGTTGAAGGACACCCCCTGCCAGCCATGCACAAATTTCGTGCACCAGGCCTCTAGTATCTTAATATTTGATCTGTGTAGGGTAGTCTCAGGAAATAGCAGTATGTAGGGTCTATGAAGATCTTACAACAGCCCTAATTAAGGAAAACATTTGGAAAGTGGATTTCTGTAATTAAAAAGCAAGGAAGAGAAGGACTGAAGATATCTAAGGGAAACTAGGAGGAAAGAGAATCATCAGTCTATTGTTCTTTGAGGGCAATTATTTCGAACTTAAAACAGCAAGCACACACACAATAATAACTGGAGTAATTATATGCAATATGCGTGAAAAACGTAACACTGAGATACAGGATTTTAAGATGTCACAAATTCAGCATATATTTAGAAAAATTCTTTGCTACCCTTATAATTGTGTCAAAAATCATAGCAGTATAAATATATACCTTAGCCTTATTCTTTAATTAAAGCCATACTAACATTAAACTAGAAACCAAGCTGATCAAACATGAATGATTTACATAGGTTACTATTTACTTACATAATTTAATTACAATTTGCAAGAAATTCTCCAGACATTTTGGAGCGCATTGAGCATTTCTGTATGCATGTGCCATGGAGTTTTAATTTATAAGCCCATGTATATAGACAGCTATACAAAATACCCAAAGATATTCAACCCACAAATATATGGGTTCAATATACAAAGTACAGTCAAACTGCAACTAAACACCCCCCAAAAATAGAATTAATTTACAAAAACTATTTTCAGACTTTTTAGTCTTGAGATCCCTTTGAAATCCTGAAAGTTATTGAGGATTTCAAAGAGCTTTATTCCATATGGGTTATAATCACTGCTGTTTACTATATTAGAAATATAAAGTGAGACATTTTTAAAATGTTTATGCATTAACTTATTTAGAAATCACAATAACACATTATAGGTCAATGTGAACATCAACTGACAGTATTAACATAGGAAAAAAAGCTGGGTTTATACAGTTTTTGTCATTTTCCTATTCACACTGCACATCCAATTAATTTTCCTAAAACACAATTCATATCCTGACATTTTCCAAATTTCAAACCCCCAATGACTCCTTATTGTCTACAAACAAAAGTTAAAATTCCTTAAATTGACAATAAAGGCCCTCAACAATCTATTCATAGCTCCTTTCCACCTTCTTCTACTACTTAGAGGCACTTCCTACTCCAGACAGCTGTAGTTTCTCTCTTCTGAACATGACTTGGGAATCTTTGATTCAATGGTCTTACATATACTTTTCTCTTCCAATTAGCATTATGTTTCCACCCTATGTTTCCACTGCACCTATTTCAACCTCATCCATCCTTCAAGATCTCACTCAAGTTTTGTCTGTTCCTCAACTCCTCCCTTGATCACCTAGGATATGCAACACATCTTCCTTCTGAATTTCTATTGAAGTGATTTCCATCCTATTATTTTTAGCAATTGGCACATACTGCTGGGTATCATTCATTTTCTTTTTCTGTAGTAAGAGAAAATTCTAACTGAATTTTGATATACATTTTATTCATGTCCAGATATTTTTATGACATCAGGTTTCTAAATATTACTGGACCTCAATGATTTTTCCATCTCAAAGCACCTGAGAGATAATACACGTATACAGTCACCTGTATACAGAATATTTGTATTTCCTACACTTCCCAAAGTGTGTTTCTATTATAACCTTACTCCTCATAACTGTCCATATTTCACAAAGAGAACTCATAAACTTGGTAGGCAGATCTTAATCCATCACTGAAGACATTAGTAGTAGTAACTAATAATAAACCCCAGATATACTACATATTTGGGACAAGAATAAGTAATAAAAATGCCAGTATAAAAAGTGTCTCACACATTCAATCATATTATATTGTTAATTAAAATCTAGACTGTATTTTAAATTAATAGACTTTTTAAAGAACAGTT
Organism: Cnephaeus nilssonii; assembly: GCF_951640355.1. Classification (NCBI taxonomy): domain Eukaryota; kingdom Metazoa; phylum Chordata; class Mammalia; order Chiroptera; family Vespertilionidae; genus Cnephaeus; species Cnephaeus nilssonii. The sequence goes on from NC_137075.1 coordinate 51,339,104, forward strand.
TTAGATTTACAGAAAAATTGGGTAGATAGTAGTCCCCATTATATCATCCCAACCTCTCCTCACAGTTCCTCTATTATTAACAACTTGCATTAATGTGGAACATTTGTTAAAATTGACAAGTCAATAATGATTCATATTGTTAACTAAAGTCCATAGTTTACACTAAAGTTTACTCTTTTCTACTAGTATATGTAGTTCTATGTGTCTTGACAAATGTCTGACATCATGTATCCACTATTACAACACAATACAGAATATTTTCATTGTGTTAAAAATCCCATTCTTCACATTTTCATCCCTTATCATCTCTCCCCAAACCCTTGTCTGTGTAGTTGAACCCATTCCAGAATGTATTTTTCTATTATAATGTTACTCCTCATAACTATCTATATTTCACAAAATTGAAATCATACAGTATGTAGCCTTTCAGACTGATTTTGCTCTTTTAGCAGTATGCATATAAGGTTCCTCCATGTCTTTTTGTGGCTTGATAGTTCACTTCCTTTTATTGCTGGAAAATATTCCAAAGTATGGTTTACCATAATTTGTTTATCCATTCATATAATGAAGAACATTTGTTTGCTTCCAGTTTTGGTAATTATGAATAAAACTCTGAAATAAACATTCATGTTAGTTTTTTGTGTAGAGATGAATTTTCAAATCAATTGGGTAAATACCAAGGAGCAGGATACTGGATTGTATGATGAGCATGTTTAGTGTTCTGTAAGAAACCACCAAACTGTCTTCCACAGTGGTTATACTATTTGCATTCCCACTAACAATGAATGAGAGTTTCTGTTGTTCTGCATCCTTGTCTGCATTTTAGTGTTAGTTTTTTAGATTTTAGTCATTCTAATAGTTGTGCAGTAGTATCTCGTTGTTTTAATTTACAATCCTCTAATGACATAAGATGTTGAGCAGATTTTCATATGCTTATTTGCCATGTGTATCTTCTTTTAGGAGCATCTGTTCAGATCTTCTGCCCAATTTTTAACTGAGTTGCTTTGTTTTTTTTAATATTTTTTATACATATATTTTTGTATGTATTTGTATGTACTTCAATGTAATAGTAAATGGAATCCTTAGCCATAAATGTAATGTCTATATACACTGAGTGGCCAGATTATGACCACCCCATCGGTACTTCATTGGGCCACCTTTTGCCTTCAATACTGCGGCGATTCTTCTTGGCATTGACTCCACGAGATGTTGAAAGGTGATGTGAGGAATCTGACACCATGCCTGATGAATAGCACTGTCCAGTTCTGTGAGATTTGATGGTTGTGGAACCAGCTGCCTGGTGACTCTTTTAACTTCGTCCCACAAATGCTCAATTGGATTGAAATCTGGTGATTGTGGGGGCCACCTAAGCAAGGCAAAGTCTCCCTCATGTTCTTGAAACCACTCCTCCACAATACGAGCACCGTGGCATGGTGCATTGTCTTGCTGGAAGAAGCCATCTCCATTGGGATACATCATCAACATAGGATGAACTTGATCAGCAATGATACTTAGGTATGTTGTGCTATTCAGACGTTGTTCCACACGAATTAAAGGGCCCAAACCATGCCAGGAAAACATGCCCCAAACCATAACACTGCCCCCACCAGCTTGAAGGGTTGTACTCATGCATGTGGGGTGCATGCTTTCATGCTGTTTCTGCGAAATTCTCACTCTGCCATCTGCATGATGCAACTGGAAACGTGATTCATCGGACCACATGACTTTTTTCCAATGCTCGACTGTCCAATCCTTGTGTTCCTGTACGAATTGGAGATGTTTTATCTTGGTAACTGCAGACAGCAAAGGTGTTCAAACAGGCCTTCGGCTTCCATATCCCATACGATGCAATGCACGGCTAATTTGCCTACAAATGTCAGGTGGTCATAATAATCTGGCCACTCAGTGTATATAAAAGGCTAATATGCTAAGTGTCCAACCATCCGACCAGTCGCTATGATGCACACTGACCACCAGGGGCAGATGCTCAATGCAGGAGCTGCTGTGACATGCACTGGCCATTTACAGAGAAACGGCACCACGGATCTGTCACCCACAAAACAATACTCGGCTTCTTCCAAGTGGGACACAGGCCCCACCACCACCCCAGAGCAACAGCCCACCAAATCTCAGCCAATGCTGCTGAGACCCCATGGCGCAAAATGCTGCTCACAGCCCAGCCCAGCCCGGAAATGGTGGCTGTGGGCATCAGGTAATGACGTCACGTGGCAATGTCCGGCTTCTTCTCCCTGGCAACGACTAGCCTCCTTGCGGTTTCTTCAGCCCAGGAACACGACTTGCTTTATAGCCAGGTGCAAACATCTCACACTTTAATCAAATGTCTGTGAAGCATTTTCCCATGCCTCATCTGTGATCCTCACAGAAGTACTGGAGTAGGTAGATCTGAGAGTTGGTGGAATCCTATTTTCTTTTCATTAGCCGGAAAACAGAGATTTAGAAAGTTTAGTAACTTGACCCAACTGAAAAGAAATAAGAAATCGTGGACCTTGAAAATGACTTCAGTTTTTCTCACTGCACAGAATATAGTCTAACACTGCTGTAGTTAAATATTTTACCCTTTGTTCTCCCTGCATGATCTACAATAATAATCTACTTTGTGTTGATATTTACTGCTGTGTTGCTGACAATTACCTGAAAGAGAAGTTAGGGTGCTTCACTGGGCTGGAAAATGTTTAGCTACATCAGAAAGCAGGTCTAATTAAGCAAGTTTATTCTATATATATAGAAGGCTAAATTGACTTGTGCATGTGCGATACATATAAAGCTCTCGCTGGCGCCAATCCCACACGTGTTTCCATATGTCATTGTCAATCGTGAATTTGGTTGACACTTCTATTATAGAGAAAGGGCGAATAGTGATATTAAAATATTTATTCGAAATAATTTCCTTTCAATGTGCACAAATCCGTGTACCAGGCCACTAGTAAATATATAATGGTTAAAATTTCCCACTCAACAATACAGGCTTGACAGAAAATCATAAAAGTCATTATCATAAAAGTCATTTAACCTGAAAAATATTTTTCTTTGTTGATACCAATTTTTAGTTTTAATGTGCCCAAGAAAGTATATTTAAAATGTTTAAGGACAAATTTAAATGTTCTGATTGGCCAAATAACCATTAAACCAATGCCTCCACTTATTTTCAACTTTAAAATAATTTTTAGTTATCATGCTAGCAAATATGTGTTAATATATGACCCCTCTAAACTTTTAAATATAAAGCTTAAAACGTTCAAGGAAAAGAAACATTCAAGGAACTGGGGTTGGGGCGGGGGCAGATTTTTGTGTGATGAGACATGAAAAATATTTCTCCTGCTTGATCAATTCATGAAAAGATGTGGAGGAACTTTAAATGCATATGACTAAGTGAAAGAAGTCAATCTAAAAAGCCTATCTACTATATGATTCCAACTATATAACATTCTGGAAGAAGCAAAACTATAGAGACAGTAAAAGATCAGTGGTTGCCAGGGGTTGGGCATAAGGGAGAGGGATGAAAAGGCAGAGCACAGAAGATTTTTTTTTTAGGGTGATAAAATTACTCTGTATGATACCATGATGATAGATACATATACAAACCAACAGAATGTGTAAAACTAACAGTAAACCTTATGTAAAATATGGACTTTGGGTAACAGTGATGTGTCAATATAGGTTCAATAATTGTAACAAATGTACCATTCTGGTAGGGGATGTTGATAATAGGCGAGGCTATGCATGTGTGGGGACAGGGGTATGTGGGAAATCTTGAACCCTCCCCTCAGTTTTGTTGTGAACCTAAAACTGATTTAAAAAATAAATGATTAATAAAATAAAAATTCTTTCAAACAGGAACATTATAAGGGTTTAGAATCATAAATCCTGTTGGTAATAAGAACAAAAAAATAGCATTAATTTTTTATATACATTAGGGGAACATCTAAAATTCTGGAAGCAGCTGTTGAAGTATAGCAATAGGTTCCTCACTTCTCATTGCAAGTGTGAATCAGGTTTAAATGATAGATAAGCAAAAAGGTTTAGATAAATTCATGAATGATTTTAACAGAAATTATTCACAGAAAAATATTCAGGGAAGCCATTTTGGGCATTTTTCCTATTTTGTAAGTAACATCATGCTAAGTAATGCTAAATATCATTACTCATCATGCTAAGTAAGGAATTGATACTATGATTGACAATATTTTTAGCAAAAATATTGTTAATAAGGCTAAATGGCCATTTACTTGACATATTTCATTTTTCATGTTCTATCATGTGAGATGATGTCTTTTATTTATTTTTTGAACTCTATCATTATGCTACCACAGTCATTAACAATTTGATGTACCCACATAACATGCTTTTCATCTTTGGGAACAAATTTACTCTATTACTTTACACATAAATTCTTAAACATAAATCTAGACTCACCAGAAAAGATAAACTTACATTTTTCTTGTATAAAGAAAAAATATACAGTAGACAAAAACCATGTACAATTAACTTATTTGGATAGCTACCTTAATATTGACACACTATAAATTTTTATTTGTATTTTCCAACCAACTGCCTGGCTTGTGGGATGGAGGGCAGGATATCATAAGCTTAAATAGTTCGTTCTTCTACAGATCTTTGTGGATCTGTAGAAACATTACTTTTCCATTCTTCACTTGAACAAAAGAGTGGCCACTGTAGTTTCTTCATCCTTGTTTTTGGTTTGTTTGTTTGTTTTAATAAAAGAGGGCACAGCACAAGGGAAGAACAGACTAGAAAGTCAGGGCTGATAGGGTATTGATTCTGCAAACACTACTTAATGCTCTCCCAGGCATTCTACTTGATTTCCTAGTGAAAGATATTGTTTAAATACATCAAACAATTAAGAATATCCCTGAATCAGGAACCTTACCATTTCAGGTCTATTTTAATCCCAGTTAAAGATAGAATCTTTAAAGATTGAGCATATTTTCATATGCTTATTTGCCATCTATGTATCTACTTTGATAAGACATCTGTTCAGATTTTGCTCACTGTAAACTGGGTTGTTAAAAATCTAAACCTTTTCTAATATAACAAACCCCGATATGTGGAGGGATACGATGAACAATATTCATCACCTATTAAGTATCAGAGTGCAACAAAAATAAGATGGGCAATGGACAGGTAGGGGATAGAGAAAACAAGGGTTTGGAGGTGAGACAAAATAAACATACTAGAGGCCCGGTGCACGAAATTCGTGCACAGGTAGGGTCCCTAGGCCTGGCCTGCAATCAGGGCTGATCTGCGGGGTGACTGGCGGGGTGATTGGGGCCCCTCGCTTGCACCCTCCTTGGCTGGCCTGGTGCTGCTCGCTCTCTGGCCCCGTCCCCCGCCACCATCGCTGGTGCCTCCCTCTGCAGGGTGACCAGTGGGACGATCAGGGGGCCCCCACTGGCACCTGCCTTGGCCAGCCTGGGGCCTGCAGGCTGGGGGCAGCTCCTGCATTGAGCATCTGCCCCCTTGTGGTCAGTGTGCGTTATTAGTGACCGGTTGTTCGCAGATTGGTCAATTTGCATATTAGGCTTTTATTATATAGGGTTGTCATGACTGGACCTGAAAGGGAAGTTGTCTGCATATCATAATCAACAATACCTCTATCACAGTTATATTGTGTGAACACTGGTCTATAAAAGAAAAGCCAGCAAACATTACAGATTCCATTCCCTAATTACAATTGCACGTGAAAGATATCCTAAGCCTATTCATCAGTACTCTTCTTCTATCTACGAAAAAATATAACATTGAATAAAGGGTGGGAAGCAGGAGTAAATGGATTGACGATAAGGTAAACACTGACCTCTTCATTTAATTTTGCAGTGGTAAGATCTTTAGAAACCCACTGCTCCATATGTTCTTAAATAGATACATTTATTTAGAAGATATTGCAAATATGTTAAATCAGTAAATTTTTTCAGTATCATTCATGATATTAGTACAAATCTAACCTAATCAGAGGCATTGTAAATGATTTCCCTTTGCTATTCCTTTAATGAACACAAAGAACAGTTAGTTACCAGATACAGTGCTCCCAGAGGGCACGGTTTGTCTCTGAAGTGACCTCGAACAGACTGGCTCTCAGTGAAGATTTGTTAAATGCTGTATGACTGCATCAGTATCACAGCCTTCATGTGTTTGAACAATTGCTAAAGTTTCCCTGAGCCTCCTTTTCAGGGCTGTGTTTTCCAAAACGGTTTTTCTCATTCAATTAAGGTATATCTACAGATGTGTTTGCTGCCTATATTAGATCTTTAACTTCTGGAATTCAGAAACCAGGGCAATGTTTCTTAATTTGTATCCTAAAATTACAGTACAGTACTCTGCATCCTGGCAACACTTCATAAATACTTAGAAAGATTAATATCCATTCCTTTGCATTTTACACATAGAGCCCAGTTTCTGGATGAGCAGCTCTGAATGCTCAACTGGATGAGCCTTGACAGGTGCCAAGCACAGTATACTGGAAAGTGGCTTCAATATGCAGCACATATGTGAGACAGATAACAAATATTAGCCAGGGTACATTAATCCCGAGGAAAAGAGTAACAACTTAATTCTCTCGATAAGAAAACTGAAGCAAAAAGAATAAGAGGATGAACTAAAGGCATGGAGTAAAACATCAGATTTTCCTTTAATTAAATGAATATTTCAGAAAATAGCTTTTGGAGTCTCAATTTATACAGATAATTTTGACTTGGAATTTTCTTTGTATTGTGTGAGGGGCAGGAAAGAGAATGTCTCATGTTTGCACCTTCATGCTGAAAGTATAATTAGCAGAAATTACATAAAAAGGTTCACTAAACTTTTAATTCCCAAATCATCTTTAAAAATTTCTTGAAGTTTTACTGTATTTAGTATGAGTCATTAAAATATAGCACTTAAGGAAAATATACATAATACAAAATTATAATGTAACATTCTTGTGGTAACTACAAGTTTTGCAAAACTAATTCCAACAATTACTTAGGTACACAGTTATAAAATAACATATGAATAGGGTTCATAATTTTGTTTTAAATTATCTTTCCTTGGATAAAAAAAACTGACTATTAATCTCTTTTGAAGTTTAGGCTCTGTTTACCATCATTTACAATTGCTTTAAGTGGATTTTTATTAAATTTTGGTATATTCAAAGAGATATTCTGTTAGCAATATTTTTAAAGTTAGAGTTTTAAATAGAAAAATAAAGATGTCAGCTTATTATGCTTTTATAGTATTACTAGAAGCCCGGTGCACAAATTTGTGTACAGGTGGGGTCCCTTGGCCTGGCCAGTGATTGGGGCCGTCTCGACCAATCCCAACTGGGGCCCGATCAGGCCAATCAGGGCCAGCTGGCCAGGGAGGGACTGTGGGAGGGCTCCAGGGCATGTCTGGCCCTCTCGCCCAGTCCTGATCAGCCGGACCCCAGCAGCAAGCTAACCTTCTGGTTGGAGCATCTGCCCCCTGGTGGTCAGTGTGCATCATAGCGAGTGGTCGAGTGGTCAACCGAACAGTTGACCTACCGGTCGGACACTTAGCATATTACACTTTTATTATATAGGATATAACGACTAAGAGCCAGACCATCTCAATTCAAATTCCACTTCTGCCATTTACCAGCTGAGAGAATTTGGGCAAATTACTAAATTTCTCTATGCCTGAACTTCTTGATGTGTAAACTGGGGATAACAAGAGTACATGCCTCATAGTCTTGGTGGTGAGTAAGTGTGTTAATACATAAGCGCTGGAACAATTCTTAGCTATTTTTTATTGTTATTATTCTTGTAAATTAGAAATGTAATTCTAGAAAAGAAAAAGCTAAATTCAAATATGTAACTATTTCACTGAATCCAGATAAGTATATTTTTCTACAAAATAAAAAATCAATAGGTTGCACATATATAATAAGTAGTGATCTGGTGTTTGTGTGTATGTGCTAAGTAATAATCACATTAGTAATCTTAACTTCCATTGAACAGAAATAAAGACAAATGGCCATTATTGCATAATGTGCAAAGCTGAGTGAATAACTGACATATCTTTCTGTGATTCCTTGCAGATATTATGGAAATCAGGACAGTGGAAGTTGGAATTGTGGCAATCAAAGGGGTGGAAAGTGAATATTTTCTTGCAATGAACAAGGAAGGAAAACTCTATGCAAAGGTATTAATAATTGATAGTGTAGCCTTAATTTTCCAAACTTATTTTTATCAAGAATATCTTGCCTTTTTGAAAAGTAAAAATGGAATTAATTTTTCTCTTATCATATAATTTAATGATTTCATTACAATATTTTGTATTCAAGCATTAAGAAAATGCCACATGTTGTTTTCCCCACATGGGTGTCTCTGGACAAATTGTTTAGCTTTCTGGAATTTGGTTTCTTCATCTGTGAAATTAGCTAAACTAGCTAACTTCTAAGGATTCTTCCAGCTCTAACATTCCATGTGCATTTTAGATACTTAAAATCTAAAATTCCCATCCATCAATACTAAAGCTCTTATTGTTAGAGTTCACCCAATTTGCACATTGCTGACATAGAAATTCTTGGGGGGAAAATTCAGAAGTTTGTTTATCAATCTCAAAATTATGGGCTTTGAACTGCAAGTATTCCCATTGTTCCCACTTTATTACAATGTGAAATATATAACAGTTCGTCCCACAGTAATAAAGTATAACTAGCTTTTTTTCGTATTCCCACAGTCCAGCACAATACCTGGCACAGGTTAATTACATAAAAACATAGGTTTAACTGAATGAATTAATAATTAGATGGACGAACAAATAAATTAACCTTTTATTTTCCATCACTATTTCAGACAGTGTAGTAAGAAATAAAGGTTGTGAAATATGTCTTTCAGCTGAGGGAGGCAGAGGCTCTGCTAATCATATCAAAGTTCAGTGGTTAGGGAATGAGTGGGGGCATAGTAAAATGAGAGCTGCTAATCAGGGGGAAATCACTCCCATTATTAAAGAACAGAAGCAACTGCTGCCCAAAGCTACATGTTTGAAACCATGTTGCATAACTAAATGTGTATCATTTTATTTTTAAATTTAAGTTCTTATATTTTTGCAAAGATGTAAACTACATTATGCCCACTCAAAAAAGTCATATATGCTTTAATTCTACCAAATATTACTGCTTACTCTTTGTTTAATTGAGCCACTCTAAAAATCATTTAGCTAATGTTGTTTGTTTGTTGTTTTAACAGAAAGAATGCAATGAAGATTGCAACTTCAAAGAATTAATCCTGGAAAACCATTATAACACATATGCATCAGCTAAATGGACACACAGTGGAGGAGAAATGTTTGTTGCCTTAAGTCAAAAGGGGGTTCCTGTAAGAGGAAAAAAAACGAAGAAAGAACAAAAAACAGCTCACTTTCTTCCTATGGCAATAACCTAATAATATATGGTATATAAGAAACCAGTTCCAGCAGGGAGATTTCTTTAAGTGGACTGTTTTCTTTTCTTTTCTCTTCTCTAAGTAACCAAGAAAGGCTGGAAAACTACTGAAAAACTGATCAAGCTGGACTTGCGCATTTATGTTTATTTTAAGAGACTGCATTAAAAAAGGTTTGAAAAATAAACACAAAAATCAGATTTAGTAACTAAAAGTTGTAAAAAATTGTAAAACTGGTTGTACAATCATGATGTTAGTAATAGTAATTTTTTTCTTAAATTAATTTACCCTTAAGAGTATGTTAGATTTGATTATCTGATAATGATTATTTAAATATTCTTTTCTGCTTATTAAATGGCTGCTATAATAATAATAATGCAGATGATGTTATATAAGATATGTCAGACCTACAGGCTGCTGGAATGATTTGTCAGATAATCAAGTCAAGGCTAACTATGAAAGATGAGCAGTAGCTGAAATGCTTTCTAGTGAAAAATTATAATTCACTTAAACTCTAATCAGAAAAGAAGGAATATTCTCAAAAATTCTAGTATGGAATTGAATAGTTATACTATGATTAGGACATTTTTGTGCCTACTAACAGGAACAAAATTCCTACTGCTGCTCAAATTGAAAGGGTATTGCTACAAGGATGTTTTCAAAAATCTTGTATATAAAATAGCAATAATGATAATAATACTGTACTTCATCTCACTTGCCACAAAATAACATTTTATAATCCCTAAAAGTTAAAATTCAAGTAATATAATCTATCTTTTGTATAATTCATATTCAGGAATATGGCTTATAATAATGTTTTCCCCACAAATAATCATGCTTTTCCTTTTTGGTGGTTACAGCATTAAACTCTATTTTAAGTTGTATGTGAACTTTATTGTTTTGTTATTTAAGTTTATGTTATTTATAAAAAACAACCTTAATAAGCTGTATCTGTTTCATATGCTTTTAATTCTAAAGCAATAACAAAACCGGCTGGCTCCACTGCAAGTACCCTCCTCCTCGTGACCAACACCAAGTCCAGTACATAACACTTGGGCCAGCAAATCCTGGATGACAGACAAAAATGACAGCCTGCAGCAATCTCACAATAGATGTCTCACAGGGAACAATACAAAAATGTGAAATATGTTTTGCCACATACTCTTGTCAGTTAAATTGAATCATATAAGTTAAAAGAACTTACAGAATTTTAAAGTTAGACTATATTTGAGTTTATCAGTAGAAAATACCATATTTTAAAAACATGCATATTTAAAGTTAGTAATTTTTCTAATCTCTAGAGATCTGGACATTTGGAATATGGCAGCATTAAAAGTGGTTTCCCTATTAGATGGCAAGAGCACAATGCCCAAAATAGGGTATTGAGGCCCAGAATATCATAAAGGCTTGAAATCAGGCTACAGATAATGGGTTTATCAGAAAAATAAATTTCCACTCATAACTCTTCCATTGACACTTTATATATTCATTAATAGAAGGTCAAAATTTATCTAAATTATACTATTGGCATGCTCACCATGGTGGTTTTAATTTAAAAATATTTTTCATTCAAATTCCTTTGTTTTATATAAATGTTATATGGTAATACATTTATAGGTGAGAGTTACATGAAACAGCTAAATCAACAGAAACAACAAATTCGATTGGTTTTCTAGTGGCTCACCTATCTAACCAGGCTGCAGGAAGCTAAAAAGAACTGCCCTTTCCAAGATCTACCCTGGGGAGATGCCAAGAATGATTTTTTCTTAAAAAAAATTTTTTTTATTGATTTCAGAGAGGGAGAGAGAGGGAGAAACAGAAACATTAATGATGACAGAGAATCATCGATTAGATGTCTCCTGCACGCCCCTTGCATGTGCCCTGACTGGGAATCGAACAGTGACCTCCTGGTCCATAGGTCAACACTCAACCACTGAGCCACTGTGGCCAGGCCAAGAATGATATTTTTAACTGTTATCTGACTCAAGGGCCTTACTAGTCTAGGTTCCTAGATCAGCTTCTGGAGTCTTGTGAACATGTGAGGGCAGAAGAGGACCTATGTTTTTCATATTTATTTTCTTAGGACCTAGCAGAATATCTGTCCATACTCAAATTTTATATGAATTGATTCAATGTTTGAATATAAAAAAAATTAATAATGAGACTAATTTTACTTCATTTGTAAAAGTTAGGGTGAAACATGATTATATGGATATGTAAGCAGAAATATACACTGAGTGGCCAGATTATTATGATCTCTGAACGCATAATAATCTGGCCACTCACTGTATATCCTATATAATAAAACGCTAATATGCAAATTGTCCCCTCGACCAGGAGTTCGACCAGCAGGCAGGCTGGCCAACCACCCATGTCCCCTCTCCCTGGCCAGGCTGGCCGGACCCCACCCATGCACAAATTCATGCACCGGGCCTCTAATACACACACACACACACACACACACACACACACACACACACACACACACACTGAGTGGCCAGATTATTATGCATTCAGAGATCTTAATAATCTGGCCACTCAGTGTATATGCGTGTGTGTGTGTGTGTGTGTGTGTGTGTGTGTGTGTGTGTGTGTGTATGTGTGTGTTAGGATCCGATACTCTGTCTGTGAAGTTATAGTTACAATCAAATTATATTGCAATGCTGAATTAAGCAAACCAATATTTAGCAGTAATTCCAATCTGGGAGCATTTCTAGAACCACTTTTAATTCTTTGTCCCCCTCCTTTTTTACATCTATCATGCAAATTTTAGAAAAATCTGTACTAGTTACATATGCTTAGAATTCTAGAATCTTAAAACTAAAAGGGGCCTTAGTCCCTCTTATTCATCTGCAGATCAGGAAATTAAGATTATGATACATCCAAAGTCACGTACCTGGTTAGGTAGAGAGCTGTCACAGAGTCTAGGGCACTTAGCATGTGCTTCCTACTCTTAGACTACTAGGATTATTAGCTAGTGGTCTCATTAAAAAAATACTATTGAGATAGGATATTTATATTTGAATGTACATACCAGTATATATGCATGACTTTTGTTTTGACAATTCACTTCATATATAATTTGATTAGTCTATACTGTGATCTCAATCAAAAGGATGAAAGAATTAATGCAATTTCTCATCCTAATTCCTAGTCAACTCTTACATGCACCCCATTTGTTTACAAATGGAGAGCATTGTGCAAAATACCCATATAAACAGAGTAATCTTTTCTTAAAATGGTCTTTGAAAAGAATGTTGGTTTAATACATAGGTTTCCAATAATTAGAAAGGAGCAAACTAAAAGAATGTAAATTGTTAGCGAAAGAAATTAATAAAGAAAATACTTTCAATGCAGTTAGTGAAGTAAAACATTTTCACATGAAAAAGCTGTAAGTTATCAGCCTTTGAGTTGGTAATAAACTAAACTTGATGGAAGAGTTCTGGAGATGAATTCTTAGTTTCCATCAGTGCCTGTTGCAATTTTCTACTGAAATGCCAATCATAGAGGCAGAGAATGAGAGTCTAAGGTCACCCACCAAAGATACAAAAAGACTCATGTAATTTTTGCATTTTATTCCATAATACATTTGTGTTTGCTTTAATATGAAAGTGACACCAGTGAGTAAAAGTGATCCACCAGAAAGATGTACAACATTTATCACATGGCTTCATTTACACCACTACCCTAGTGCCATATACTTGGGCATGAATAAGTCACAAGAGATCCTGTACCTTATCATAGTCCAACTTTACACACAGATGACACATGGCAAAAGAAAACCAAAAAGTTATCTAAAATTCACTCTGGATAAGAGTGATATCAAAAAATGTAATGACCAGTATGAGTGGTTACTGGTCAATCAGAATATACCATTTATCTATCCAAATAGATGCAGGGCACTGTGACTAACTTGTGGGCACTAGAAGATTATCAACCTTAACCATTTCCATGATGACCCCAAAACAGAGTTTTTAGAAAATTTTATCAATTGGCCTCTGTGGTTAGAGTTCTTAATGCATTATCCTAATATGAAATAGTTCATTAAAACTTTATGTCTAACTCTTTCAGCATTTTTGTTAGGCTACTGTATTTTACTTCTATATTCAATGAAACTACTGCTTTCAATGATGGTGATGTTCCCTTTAGGCTCACATGTGCTCCCACTTATCCTCTAACTTTGAATGGTGTATCAAGGAAATTTATTTATTTTGAGTTGAGGAAGCAAGAAATAATGAAGTCCTAGTCTTTTCCCCATAATACCTGAGAAGATGGCTCATATATATTTTTTTACTTTCTGATTATTATGTGGTTTCAGTTTCTAAATCCTCATATCAAATTTATTTTCTTTCATATTACCAGATAATAAAAATATGAGATGAATAATAACATTTAGCTTGAAGATGACAGGTCCTCTCTTGACCAACCCAGCCATGTCTTAGTTATCTATGGTTTTATAACACATTATCTTAAAAAATTAGGGGCTTAAATAGCAAATATTTATTATCTCATCGTTTACGGGCTCAGGAACCTGGGCAAGGTTTCACAAGGTGCTTCTATAAGGCTGCAATCAAGGTGTTGGTCAGGCCTGCAGTCATCTATTATCTCTGTGCTCAACCCGGAGAGGGATCCACCTTAGATCCTCACTGGCTGTTGGCTCACAACACCAATTCCCCATGATGGGCCTCCCCATAGCACGACTGTTTCCCACAGAGCAAGGAATCAGAAAGAATGAGAGAGTATTCTCCAAACGGAAGCCACTGTATTTTTACAACCAATCTTCTGCCTGTCTTCAAGGAGAGGGAATTATACCTGGGCATAACTACTATAAAGCAGGGATCATTGAGGCCATTTTAAAGGCTACCTAACATAAATCGTGAACTGGATGGTTTTACGGCCACTATCACAGACAAGATTCCTTGGTGCCTAATAAGAGTAATCTTACCATTTTCAACAGCATGGATGGAACTGGAGAGCATTAAGCTAAGTGAAATAAGCCAGGCAGAGAAAGATAAATAACACATGATCTCACTCATTTATGGAATATAATGAACAACATAAACTGATGAACAAAAATAGATCCAGAGACAGAGAAACATCATCAGACCACTAAACCTCAGAGGGAAGGTAGGGGAGGGTGGGGGTAAGGGGGAGAGATCAAGCAAAGGACTTGTATGCATGCATATAAGCCTAACCAATGGACACAGACAACAGGGGGGTGAAGGCATGGGGGGGGAATATAGGGGGTAATGGGGGAATAAGGACACATGTAACACCGTAATCAATAAAGAAATTTTTTTTTAAAAAAAGAGTAATCCATGGCTTTCCGTGGTGAGCCATTCAGCAGAGGAAGAAGTAGGTACGTATATTCTATGCGGTAGCATTCTTGATCCTTCCCTGTGTGGTCCGTTCTCTGAGAAAGGGTTTAAACCACAGTTCTGAACTGCCTATTAGCTTGAGTTGTGCCTCCTGAGAGTCCTAATACATCTGAAAAACTAACAATATTACTTTGCCTCCATATGAAGGAAATGACCCTGCCTTCAGAGCCAATCTGAAGATAATCCTCCCCTCCACTACCCTACCTCAAGAGAATAAGGTCACAGATGCCAGCTGAAATTCCTCAAGCCATAGAGAGTTTGGATGGTGGAAGCAATCAATCACAAGTTGCCCAAGACCATCTGAGGATAAAAAGGCCCCAAAAGACTTGAAAAATATTTTACTGCTAGATGTACACTGGAATTATATGGGATTTAAAAAAAATAATGATTCCGAGGCACTACCCCAGGCCAGTTGTATGAGTATATCTAGAATGGGACGAAGGCAATGGTATTTTTAAAGCTCCCTAGGAAATTCTACTCTGCCTGCGCATTTGAGAGCCAATTAGCTAAACAGGGCAGGCAGGGGAGAATCTCTTTAGAACCCTTATTGGCTTCTTAGTTCCTATTGGATTTAAATTCTGTAAAATAGCATCCAAAGCTGTCATACAATTGGCTCTTACCTTTCCTGTCCAATCTTCTCACTGCTCAACAACAAACCTTAAAGTTTCCTTAGTCCATTGTGTTTATCTCATCACCAGGCCATAAGTTTTACAAGGAAAGGATCTTACATGTTTTGTTCACTATAATATCCCAATGCATCTTTAACAGTCTCTGGCACATAGTAACTAAGCCCTCAGTAAATATTCAGTGAACAAATGGATGAATGAGTTCCAGTTCAAGGAACAGAATAATGAGCATACATAAATACAAAGCATTATGTCAATATTGAAACAAATGCAGATGTTTTGTTCAAACTAGTGATTCTCTCAGAAGTATTTCCATGTCACTCAATAGAGTATATTAAAGCATTTTATAATACAGCTAGAGGCCCGGTACACGAAATTCGTGCACGGAAGGGGGGGTGTCCCTCAGCCCAGCCTGCACCCTCTCCAATCTAGGACCCCTTGAGGGATGTCCCACTGCTCGTTTAGGCCCGATCCCTGCTGCCCTCCTCTGCCGGCCCGGTCACCCCTAACTGCCCTCTCCTGCAGGCCTGATTGCCCCCAACTGCCCTCCCTTGCAGGCCTGGTCCCTCCCAACTGCCCTCCCCTGCTGGCCTGATCGCCCATAACTGCCCTCCCCTGCCGGCCAGCTTGTGGCAGCTATCTTGTGTCCACATGGGGGTGGCCATCTTTGACCACATGGGGGCAGCCATCTTGTGTGTTGGAGTGATGGTCAATTTGCATATCACCTTTTTATTATACAGGTCTAGGGGCCCTGGGCATGAATCCATGTGCGAGTAGCTCGCTGCCACTTGCCTCAGCTGGCTGCCCCGCCCATCGCCGCTAGTAGCTCGTGCCCCACTCTGCCCCACCCCACCCGCCACAAGACCCATCAATGCACCTCCGGCCGGCCTACCCAAGCACGCCTTGCTGCGCTCACAGCCCCACCCACCCGCCATTTGGTCGTTACTGTGTGAGGGCATTAGGGCCGCTTGCTTTTTATAATATAGATGAAAAACCATTGCTTTTCATGCCATCCAACACCTCTGACCACTGCTACCAATCAATGACCAACATATCTGGGGCAGGGATTTGCAGGTCACCCTATGGCAGACCATGGAAAATTATCTTAAAAGCTAAATAAATAATTAGAAAATTGCTTGGTGAGCATGACATTAAAGCACACAGAGATGGCTTAAAAAGATATATTAGTCAAATTATTATGAAACCTAATTCACAATGATCAAATGGCTTAAAAAGATATATTAGTCAAATTATTATGAAACCTAATTCACAATGATCAAATCTGGATAGTTCTGTAAAAACAATGCCAGTGCCTGTTTCTTTGGGCTTCCTCTACCCCATGCCACATGTTGTTTTCCCCACTTGTGTTCATACAATCTTTCTCCATATAATATAAAATACAACCAACAACAATACAATAATACAACTTATTAAATTAGTACCACATGGGAGTTTATATCTCTGGCCATCTTATTAGTGTCTTGGGAGTTTCCTCACTCTTTACCATGCAAAGTTCTTGGTTTTCTTTCAATGACATATAATGAAAAGCACAATGTCAATCTTTTACTGGCTTACTTTTCAGAGAGCTACCTTGTTTCCAAGTTTTAAGGTTTATTTTTAAAATGTCTCTAAGCATTGGTGACAGTGAAGAGATATCAAAATGACAGAGGGAGAAATTAAAGTTTAACTAGCTCATCCATCTGGCTAATACTTTAAGTATTTTTGGAATATGTCATTTGATGAATAGCAACTTGTACTGTGTGTGAGTAATTACTACCTTTCTTTTTTATTTTCATCTCCCCACAGTACCATGTGAAGTAATTTGCACATAGGGTACTTAAAAGCTACATGTTGACTGATTGTAAAGATTTTTAAAATTGCTTGTAGTTTAAATTATAGTTCATTAAAAATCATGGAGTATGTTAATGTTTTAACTTTAAAGTCTAGATAAAGGAGGAAAATTGGGTTTAAAAATTAGGGAACAGGTATAAAAACATTTTTTAAAGTGATCCTCATCTGAATTTAAAAGGTTATATGGTGTTGTACCATAATAAGAAGAATGAACATTAAAACTTTAGTCTTGTAAGTAATCTAACAATTCACTGGTTAAGGGGAGCTGGCTTGTAAATCCTGTGTCATTCCAGATACTGAATTCTGTAACTGTTTACATCCCTGTCCTGAAAGGGGAGGTATGCCTCTCTGTTTGGAAGGCAAATTTTAACTAGCTGCTGTCTATTTACTTCATTAAAAACAAAAAAAGAAAATTCTCTTAGTTTAAAATTCTGGAGAAAAGTTAACCCACATGACAGTAAGCATCTCAGATGTCAAGAAGAAAAAACAATGTTTTAAATATGTTTTGGATTAGAAGAGGCAGTTCTGAGACATCAGGATACATGGAGCACAAGTGATTTTATCCTTGAAAACATATATGCACACATGCATATAAATACTTATGTTTTACTCAGGTTTTGCTCTTGACCTGCCTTGGCATTCCTACAGCACACAGATTAAGGTATTAATACACACAAAGGTAGAGAGAAGGAGAAAACTATAGAGAGGTAAAAATCCTATCTAATAAAGAGGGAATATGCTAATTGACTGCCCGCCCTCAAAGATGGTGGCACCCACAGTCACAAGATGGTGCCACCCAGTCCCTTCAGCCCCACTGGGGTGGCAGCCTTGTGCCTGCCTCCAGAGTTCCCCAGTCCCTACAGCCCCCCAGCTGCCCAGGGCTGGCCCGAGGCACAGGCAAGCCTTGGATGGTGGCTGCCCAGCACCCAGGGCCGGCCTGAGGCACAGGCAAGCCTTGGATGGCAGCTGCCCAGCCACCAGGGCCGCCTGAGGCTCAGGTAACTAGAGCTGGCTGAGGCTTGCGCTGCCGGCAGTGGCAGCAGCAGATGTGTGATGGGGTGTCGCCTTCCCCTGATCACCAGGTCACCTCCTGCCCCTGAAGGCTCCCGACTGTGAGAGGGGGAAGGCCGGGCTGAGGAACCACACCCCTCCAGTGCATGAATTTTCATGCACTGGGCCTCCAGTGCTAAAGTAATAAATGTAAGCCACTAGTTTCTTTGCTAATTCCACTTCAATAGTCAACCACTACTTTGGAAGATTATTGGCACCTATGGATATAAGTTATAGAGTAAACAAAATGTTGGAAAAGGGAATGTAGAAATAATCTATTCTAATTATCTTATATTTCAGGTGGAAAAATAAGGCTAAGAGGGGTTTTATGACACACTCAAGGACATTCAAGTCTTTTATGTGCAAGTTAAATATATCAGACCCAAGGAAATATTAGAATCTGTAGAGAAGTCTCCAAATCAAAATATATTTATATCCTGAGTAAATTTATCTGAGTCTTACATGTGGGGGATCCTCCACAATGATGATTGAGTCCAGCTTGGGGATAAGCAACAAAGAAACTGTAGAACTGTTAATATGGATATGGGAGTGCTCAGATGCCAGGGGCCAAGGCCATTCACAGCAATTTCCTATAGGGTAGTGGTCCTTAAACTTTTCAACCTCAAGGACTGAATAGTTTTAAGAATAGTTGAAGACACTAAAGAATGTTTGTTTACTTGGTTTTTATATCTATTAGTATTTCTTAAGCATTTATTTATTAGTTCATTAAAAAGAACAGTAATAAATCCATTTCATATTCACATAAATAGCATTTTTTTTGAAAGAACTACTTTCAAGAAGAATTTTTCAGAGGAATAACTTAGTTTCCCATTAAAAAAATAATTTGCTAACATCTGAGAGTAGAAACAGCTGGATTCCAATATTTACTTCTATTATGATATGATTTTTAAATTATTTTTATATTTTGAAGTATATAACAAAAATCCAGTATAATACAGATAAGTAGTTGGAAAAAGGAATATCTTAATAACCTTTTCATATAATTATGAATATTCTTTGATACTACCCAAGAACTTGAGAAATTGTAGTTTCTTAAAGGTGGGTAGCACTGTGGAATTTAAAACCACATCAGTGTGCTTTGTGTACTCTGTTACATTAAAATCCATTGAGCTGTCACACTTTTTAAAATCTATGTATAATTATCTATACTAATAAAAGGGTAGTATGCTAATTAGACCAGATAGACCGGGTGTCTTCTGGACGTCCTTCCAGACAAAGCCGCAGTGGCTGCAAGGGCCGAGGAGGGCCGGCAGTTGGGTGGCCAGCAGTGGCAGCAGCAGCATGGTGATGGGGGTGGCACCTTCCCCTGATCGGCCTGGTCGCCTCCCGCAGAGGGAGTCCAGACTGCGGCTTAGGCCTGCTCCCCAGTGGGCCTAAGCCATCAGTAGGACATCCCCTGAGGGCTCCCGGACTGTGAGAGGGGGCAGGTCGGGCTGAGGGACCCCCCCCACCTCAGTGCACAAATTTTCGTGTACCAGGCCTCTAGTTTTTAATATAATGCATTGGTCATTTGGAAAATATTGGTCCAGTGAGTTATGCAGATGTAAATGTTGACACACTTTATGCAATATCAAAAATTCATATTTGTTAATATCACCACTGACTTATCAGGGAAGTCTTTAAGTATTGAAAAACTGTCAAGGTCATAGTGGTGGATACAAATTCTCCAAAATTTCTGTTTGACAGCTCAGATGTTATTACTGGCCATAGCAAAAGCACTTCATACGTAAAGATCACTGCATTCTTCTTTAACTGAAGACACTCGGTCTTCCAAAATGTGTGCTCCCGCCCTAGTTGGTTTGGCTCAATGGATAGAGCATCAGCCTGTGGACTGAAAGGTCCCAGGTTAAATTCCGGCCAAGGGCACATGCCTGGGTTCCTTCCTCTCTAAAATCAATAAAATATATTAAAAAAAACAAAAACAAAACAAAAAAAATGTGTGCTCCCCCTCCCATGGTGTAGAGTTGTCACTATGTAGCAGCTTCACAGTTACAGGTTTTATTTGCCAGCCCTCCTTACATCTAGGTATAGCCATTGCTTGTTCTCACTAATGGTATGCTATTTTAAGAGATGGGGGTAACTTCTGAACCAAGACTTTTAAGAGTATACACTCATCCCTTTTATTCTCCTGATGCAGCTTGCTTTTAATAATTATGGGGTTCTGTAGGATGCTGACCCCAGAAGGGAATAACCTGAATCTCTGAATCACTCTGTGGAGGAGAGGCAATCACTGACTACTAATATAAAAGTCCAAAGGTAGCTTTAAAAGTAGGCTAGGGCTCTAGAAAAATATGAGGCCCAAAGCTCAAACACATAGATTTTAATGAACTTCTACCTTAAACAGAGTTCCCAGTAGTCACAATTTAAGAAGTTTACAGAAAAAAACCTCAGTAAGTAATCCTTGTCTTTTTGAAATGGTATAACTGCCATTTTCGTTCCCCAGCAAAAAAAAGATGGTGTGTAGCAGACCTGTGCTTCCCCAATGAGGCTCAGTTTCTTTAAGAGGATTAGAAATTCCAATCTTTTGCTGTCATTGTACCTCTGGACCACTTTAGACTCAGAGTGTAGGTTTTTTCAATTCTCTAAACATTGCTCACTATTTCTAGAGTACTCCATATATAAAATTGGGAAACAAGTGAGTTCCCCCACCCCCACCCCCAGTCTTCTCCCTTTTTGGCACTTCTACTAACATCCTTCCTCCTTCAGTCTCACTTATTAAAATTTGATTCCAGGAAAGGATCTGAAAACTCACATTAGTCATGAATGAAGGATTGAGGCTATGGTAATTATCATAAGTTACAACTCATCCTATGTTGAAAAATTTAAGCCTTAATATACTTACAAGCCTAAAAAATTAAATGACTGAGAGGCAAGCAGAATGAGAAGTGGTTAAGAGTTCAGACTCTAAGGACAGAATTTGCAGGCTTTGAATTCATATCTACCACTTATCAGTTATGTTACCAAATTATATTATGCTTCAGTTGTTTCATTTTATAAATGGTAATAAACTGACCTGCCACATAGGAATATTACTAATAAGGTTTTATTACGTTAACACATTTTTCAAGTGTATGCTTTAAACTGAAGATTTCCCCAAGTTAAACATAAATTATTAACATTTAATTATGAGCAGCATATGAAAAGAAATATTCATTAAACCTCTAACCTGCCCTCTAGACTAAGGTGACCTCACAAAAAAAAAATAGAAAAATCTAGTCATGTTTTTGAATCAAATAGAAAATATTTTTAAATATTTGTGTAAATAAAATCTGATACATTTTATAAGAAATTTCCATTAATATAAAAATCTATTAGAAGCAAATATAATTCCTATATTTTTTCAAACAAAAATGATCTTTTTTTATAAGTACAGTATTAAATTTATTTCAAGCATGTTAGTGCACCCCCTAGAAAAATTCTTCATTTTAGATTGTAGACAATGGATACTGAAATAATAATCACTTCTGAAGAAAAAAAAAAAACACACAAAAAAAACAGGACTACCATGAAATGACATGCAAATAAGGAGTATTTGAAACAAATATAATTGAGTTAAAAGGCCTAAGTAGTATTTCTTAGAAGAGAAAAACTTTTTTTACTGTCTACAGTCTATGGAGTAACTTGACTATGTTCTCTTGGTATTCAAAATTATTGGGTAGTATATGATTATTTTAAATAGAAGCCCGGTGCACGAAATTCGTGCCTGTACCCTCTCCAATCTGGGACTCCTGGAGGGATGTCCGACTGCCCGTTTAGGCCCGATCCTGGTGGGATCGGGCCTAAACGGGCAGTCGGACATCCCTCTCACAATCCAGGACTGCTGGCTCCCAACTGCTTGCCTGCCTGCCTTCCTGATTGCCCCTAACCGCTTCTGCCTGCCAGCCTGATCACCCCCTAACCACTCTGCTGCCAGCCTGGTTGATGCTTAACTGCTCCCCTGCCAGCCTGTTTGCCCCCAACTTCCCTCCTCTGCCAGCCTGGTCACCCCAACTGCCCTCTCCTGCAGGGTTGATCACCTCCAACTGCCCTCCCTTGCAAGCCTGGTCCCTCGCAACTGCCCTCCCTTGCAAGCCTGGTCCCTCGCAACTGCCCTCCCTTGCAGGCCGGGTGCCTCCCAACTGCCCTCCCTTGCAAGCCTGGTCCCTCGCAACTGCCCTCCCTTGCAAGCCTGGTCCCTCGCAACTGCCCTCCCTTGCAGGCCGGGTGCCTCCCAACTGCCCTCTCCTGCTGGCCATCTTGTGGTGGCCATCTTGTGTCCACATGGGGGCAGGATCTTTGACCACATGGGGGCAGCTATATTGTGTGTTGCAGTGATGATCAATCTGTATATTATTCTTTTATTAGATAGGATAGAGGCCTGGTGCATGGGTGGGGGCCAGCTGGTTTGCCCTGAAGGGTGTCACAGGTAAGGGTGGGGGTTCCCTTGGGGTGTGGGGCGGCCTGAGCGAGGGGCCTGTGGTGGTTTGCAGGCCGGCCACGCCCCCTGGCAACCCAAGGGGAGGCCCTGGTATCTGGAATTTATTTTCCTTCTACAATTGAAACTTTGTAGCCTGGAGCGGAGCCAAGCCTGCTGTTCCCTCCGGGGCGGCAGCCATTTCTGTGGCAGTTAATTCACCTTCTATAACTGAAACTTTGTAGCCTTAAGCGGGTGAGCCCGGCCAGGGTGTGGAGAAAGCTTTGCTTCCCCTGTTGCCGCCGGCAACCCGGGCCTGCTCTCTCAAGCTCCATTCTGCCGCCATTTGTTTGAATTTGTTTACCTTCTATAATTGAAACTTTGTAGCTTGAGTGGATGCTTAGGCCTGCAACGGCTATGGAAAGCTTAGCTTCCTCTGTTACCTGGGAAACCTTGTTCTCTGTGGCTGTAGCCATCTTGGATTGGGGTTAATTTGCATACTCGCCCTGATTGGCTGGTGGGCGTGGCTTGGCTGGTGGGCATGGCTTATGTAGCGGAGTGATGGTTAATTTGCATATTACCATTTTATAGAGAGGATTATTGAATATTGATTATAGTTTAATATTAAAATGTAAAACAGTCTCATATGTTATTTATGTAAAAAACTTAAAAACAATATTATATGGTATAGAAAAAAAGAATGCCCACAAACTTCAATATAGTCATTACCTCTGGGAATGGGGGAACTGACTTAGGGATGGTACAAAAGAGCTGTAAATAAAAGGTGTTAAAAGAAAGTGTGGCAAAATGCAAATAGTTGTTATATGTGAGACATAGTCTATACTTTCCTGCAGGTTTGAACAAAATATAACATAGTCAAAACTCGGTTCTCAAATGTCTCTTATCTTGAACAATTTGGTTCTTGACCAAGTTGTTGACAGAAAAAAATGTCTTGGTTGTTGAACAAGCTTTGGTTCTGAATTTGACAACCCTTTCATGCTGATAAAAAGTGTCATGACAAAAAAATATCTCTCTCAGGCCACAAACAAAGGAGAAAATGCCAGTCAGTTTAATACTAAACCCTGAGTTGTTAACATCTCAGGAATTGTGCTGTGAATATTTTTTGTTTGTTTTTTTGCTGACAAAATGGACAATTAACACACTTTTAAACATAAAATATCACGAGTGCTAATGTTGCTAAGGGTGTGAAAGAAACAATGATCACAGGCAATTGAAGAGGTAGAAAAACTATTTTTGATTTGGATAAATGGAAAGCAGTTAGCATTTCTGAGGCAGTGATATGTGCAAAAGGGAAGGTGCCGCATACTGACTTCCTGAAAGACATCCCTGGAACAGTGCTGAAAGTAATCTGTTTAAGGCTTGTAGGATGTGGTCTGATAAATTTAAGAAAAGAAGTGTTTGTTTATAGATTAAACAGTACATTAGACATGTACTGTATATAGATAGAAAGGTTAAAAGAGAGAATCATTGGGGTCTGGAATGCATTAATTCAATTTCAGTTATTTCTAATGAGAAAAAATGATTTGGTCTTCGAATAAATCACTTCTTGAATAGTCTTCTGGAACAAATTAGGTCAAGAACAAAGGTTACACTATAATAAAAACAAACCTAAAAGGATACTCCTGTGTAAGGTAGCAAGATAAACATAGCCACTTTAACCTCCTAGCTCTCAGTTAAAAAACTGTAAAATATAAATAGAAAAATATGTATCAGCACCAGAAGATAAACATAAAAATTGATATATATCTGAAACCGCTGAAATGGGACCAAATTTTCAAGGTTTTTAATAATAAATATACTTTACCATATATTGGAAAGTACATAAGAGGAGGTCTTGAAAGATCCCCATCCCACTGGCAGAAACTTACTTGAAAAGCAAAAGCTGCATTGAAATGTTGGGAATCCAATGAGAAGCCCTTCACTCGTGGTCACTTTTGCCTCTATAGTACAGGAGCATTTGGTAGAATGATAAGTCCCTGACAGGGCTAAAACGTGATGTAGAAAACTGTGGTCTTTCCTAGGGACTTGTTGTTTTGCACCTAACTTCAAGAGCCATCTCATTTTTCACTCCTTAATAGAAAACTATTCTTGGTTTATGCAACATTTAGTGAACGAATAGCTTGTAATGGCTTTTTACTTATTTAATTAATTGATCTCTCTATATATTCAATTTTTATGTTGCAACAGAAGACATTTAGTCTATCATAGTATACCATGTGAAAACAGGATAAGAAGCCTTTTTCTAGAGATTTTATTTCCTCAACATCAGAGATACCTTCCACTGGCAGAAAGAAACTTGTTTCTTAAGTATCTAAAACAGTGATACTTTTCTCTATCTTCAGTCTGGCCATTTAAGTTTCTGTCTCACTTGAAATATTTAGCTAAGACATTTACTAGGCCTGTGATGATGAAGGGGAATATAAGCTGCTTTGCAGAACCTGTTTCCCAGAATACTCCCATTTTACAGAGGCCCTAAACCAGTTGTTCTCAACCTTCCTAATGCCGCGACCCTTTAATACAGTTCCTCATGTTGTGGTGACCCCCAACCATAAAATTATTTTCGTTGTTACTTCATAACTGTAATTTTGCTACTGTTATGAATCGTAATGTAAATATCTGTGTTTTCAGATGGTCTTAGGCAACCCTGCTAGCGGTTCTCAACCTGTAGGTCGAACCGCTGCTGTAGAGCCTAAGACCATTGGAAAACAGATATTTACATTATGATTCATAACAGTAGCAAAATTAGTTATGAAGTAGCAACGAAAATAATTTTATGGTTGGGGGTCACCACAACATGAGGAACTGTATTAAAGGGTCACGGCATTAGGAAGGTTGAGAACCACTGCCCTAAACCATTAACCATACACAACCCCTGGAGGGGTGCTGGTGCCAGCCAGGCCAGGCCTTTGGGTGTAATCTCACTTCCCCCATCCCAACCCACAGAGGGACTGCAAAGCCCGTGAAAAAGTTTGGAAGCTTGATATAAAAGGAAGGCTTCCTCCATATTCATCACTCAGGCTTTGGAAAACTGACTCCCGTGAGTCGCTGTACCAGTACATCTGCAAATAAAGGGTTTTTCCTGAATCTCCGAGTGCTCATTGTGTATTTTCCAGTTGCCTGGTAAATTCTGCAACAATGAAGCTTAGGGATATCCAAGAATTCTAACTAAATTTTGGCATTGGCAAAAACTCAGAGAAATTGTTCTTACCAGTAATATCGAGATATGTTTTGGTGACATTTTTCAATTTTAATGTCCAATTAAAAATCCTAGATACAGGCATCTTTTCTGGTCTTGGCTCCATTTGTATACCTGCTTTCCTATTACCCTAAATCATCATATATGGTGCCGTGAATATAGCGCCTGCTCTTAACGATAGCCTAATGCTCTGAGAAAAGCTCACTGGTTATCTTTCTGCTCTACCAACCCCCCAAACCAGAAAAAAACAAAATCAGTAATGTGTTAATTTGCAATTTTAAGAAATGGGAACAAGTATGTTATTCCACAATACGTAAAATTATTGAGGGAAGGATTTAAGAATTATAAAATAGTGCTCGCTTTGGTGCACATACACTAAAATTGGAACAATACAGAGATTAGCATGGTCCCTGTGCAAGGATAACATGCAAATTCATGAAGCATTCCATGTTTTAAAATAAAATAAAAAGAATTAAAAAATAACCCAAAGTAGAATTTCTGTAACATCTAGTCTTTTAAAATGAATATGTGCAAGCTATCACCATTAAATCTATGCATCAGAGATTAATTTGAAATATCAGAGAGACCATGTTATTCTTGACTATGATAGGACTCCTCCTGTGGTTTGCAACAAGTGACATAACCTCTGCCTGAGTTTTAGTTTGTAAAATACAATGCTAATATTTAACCTACCTCAAAACTTGAGGATCTGTGAAATACTGAACAAGTGCCAAAATAAAATGTTATTGATTGTCTTTTTAATTAAAAAAAAATTCCTGGAAACATATGAACCAAAAAAAAGCAAAAGTAAAAAATAAAATTCCACAAATTAACTGCAAAGGAAATAAAAATAGGTTGGTTTAAGACTTTTCTTTTTTACCAGTCTAAATAATAGAAGATAATGAAGTAACATCTCTAGTTTGAGAACTTAATATTTAAATTGGAAAATGAGCTCAATATTTAAATAAAATATTTAATGTACATCAGCCCAACTTTCCAATAGGCAAAAGTTATAAAATTTTGAAAATACTAAAGAAAATAATTTGAATATACCAGAAAATACCAAAAGTCATCATAAACTGGAAGGGAATTGAACCTTTGAAGAGGAAAGCAACCTGTGATAAATACAATTTGTGTTCATGCAGCTGCTGCATTTTCACTGACAGTACGCCTTAGTCTATGTGGCATATAAGTAGATGGAATGCAAACAGAAGGTATAAATATTCCTGGTTTGAGGAGTTAAGTGGAAATATTATTCATTTAAGACTGCCAGAGGACTGAAAAATGAGGAACTGTTAGAAATCATGGAAAGAAAAGGGCTGCAGAAGGGAAGCACCAAATCTGCATATCATAAGATCTACTCAAACCTCTGGCTGTTGTCTGAATTACTCATGCATTGGGTAGAGGGAGAGCAATAGGGTGGAAAGGTGAAAAGGAATAGCTGGATAACTAAAGTGCTGAGTAGAGATTTCAGTGGCTTACCACCGCAGAAGACATAGTCTTGGACTTTGAGTCCAGCTGAAGTAATTGCCTGCTTGAACAAAACTTACTATTGTTCAGTGGAATGTAACAGAACCCAGAGTCTCCTCAAAGTATCATTCAAAATTCCCAGAATACATAAGAAATTATGAAAAGAAACAAGAAATTGTGACTCATAGTCAAGAAAAAATAGCCAATAAAAATCCATCTCAATGTTATACAAATATTGGAATTATCAGAAAATAATTTTAAAGCAGCTATTTTAAATATGTTTGAGGACTTAAAGGAAAATATGGTCTGAAGATAACCTCAGAATGAAAATGGTAACTATAAAAAAAGACCAAATGAAAATTCTTAACTGAAAAGTACAATGTATGAAATAAAATATTCATTTATTGGGTTTAAGAGTAGACTGTAAACCATGGGGGGGAAAATAAGTGAACTTAAAATGAAATAAATAGAAACTGTGTTTTCTAAAGAACACAGAGGAAAAAGAGGTTAAAAAAAAATAACAAAATCCCAGTGAGCTGTGGACAATATTAAGCAACACAATACATGTAAATTGGAGTCCCAGAGAGAAATAGAACAGAATTTGAAAAAAATAATGGCAAAAAATCCCCAAATCTGGTGAAAAACATCAAACTACAAGTTTAAGAAACCCCAAAGAGGATGAACACAAAAAAAGTACATCAGCACATCATGGACAACTTGCTAAATTCGAAGAATAAAGAGAAAAATCTTAACAGTAGTTAGAGGGAAGAAAGCACATTACTTCTAGTAGGAATCAACAAACTACAGCCTGCAGGTGCAATCCAGCTTATGACCTATTTTCCATGTAGCTTCCAACCTAAGAATGTGTTTTTTTTTAATACATTTTTTAAAGAGTTTTAAAAAAATATTAGGTGACAGAGACCAATTGTATCCAACTAATCTAAAATATTTACTCTTTGGCTCTTTATAGAAAACTAGTAGCCCTGCGCATGAATCCGTGTGCCAGTAGGTCGCTGCCACTCTCCTGTAGCTCTCCACCCGCTGCCCCGCCCTCCTGTAGCTCCTCCCCCTCTCCCATTCCCCCTCGTCCCCCCTCAGAGCTTGCTGCCCTGCCCCCTCCTGTAGCTCTCTGCCCCCCCCCCCCCCGTTTGTAGCTTGCTGCCCCACCTCCTGCTGATCTGTGATCCAGTCGTTATGCAGTCGGTCGTTACGCCTCAGGGCATAACAGATAATTAGCATATTCCTCTCTTATTATATAGGTTGCTTCTGATCTAGACATAGTGGAAATGACAAGAATAGTGTCTGACTTCTCACTTGAAATAATACAAAATAGAACACAACAGAACAATATCTTGCTGAAAGGCAAAAGAAAAGTGCTCATAATTTTATATCCAGCAAAAATATCCTTCAAAAGTAAGGCAAAATGAACATTATTTTTAGATACATAAACTTGAGAAAATTCATTGCTAGCAGAACTGAACTATGAAAACTGTCAAAAGGCCATTTTTTAGGCTGAAGGGAATTTATAGCAAGAAATGAGGAACCAGGAATGATAAATATGTGAATAAATATAGAAAGCTACTTTTAAACCTTCTCTTAATCTTTTAAAAATACATATAATCACTTCTACTTCTAACTATGATGAAGTAACAGGCACTGGATTTACTTTCTTAAACAACTAAAAAATTAGAGAAAATAAATGAAACAATGGTTTCCATGTGTTGGACAACAGGCAGCATAGGAAAGTAATTCCAAAGAGAAGAGAAACAAATGAGAGAGCCCTTCAATTG
This sequence comes from Cnephaeus nilssonii, assembly GCF_951640355.1. Classification (NCBI taxonomy): domain Eukaryota; kingdom Metazoa; phylum Chordata; class Mammalia; order Chiroptera; family Vespertilionidae; genus Cnephaeus; species Cnephaeus nilssonii. The sequence goes on from NC_137075.1 coordinate 51,368,319, forward strand.
TCCCATCTTTTTGTCCCATTTTTCACTCCACTCTACATATAGTTCCTATATTTCTAGTGAAGTAGGACAATATTAACTTTAAGTAGTATTTTGATAATTTAAGGATGCATTTGGTAATCATTAAGGCAACCTCAAAACTTACAAAGAGATACAGGCAAATAAGTAACAGAGGAAATAAAGTGGAATACTAAAAATATTTAATTAACCAAAAGAAGATAGTAAAGGGGAAATGGAAGAACAGAAATCAGGAGAAGTAAGACAGAAAAAAAAGAGGAACATGGTAAAAATAAATCTACAGTTATTGTGAATGTAAATGAAGTAAGCACTCCAATTAAAAGGAAGAGATTGTCAGACTAAATAAAAAAACAAAACTCAACTAAAGGCTCTCCACAAGAAATGCACTTTAAACACAAAAACAAAAATAAGTTGTTAAGTAAATGATAGGAAAAGATACAACATACAAATCATAAGCGTAAGAAAGCTGAGTTGGCTCTATTATATCAAACTAGATAGAACTCAAGACAAGGAGAATTATCACAGATGTGACAGAAAATTTCAAAATGATTAAAGGGAAGCATTATAATAATAAGTATGTGCCCAATAACTTAAAGAACAGATAAAGCAAAAATCAAAAGAATCAAGTGGAGAAATAAATAATTTCAAATTAGAGTTGGAGATTTTAATAATATCCTTTCTCACTAATTAATAGAATAAGTAATTAAAATATAAGTAAGGAGATAGAACCAGAGTTAGCAAACTTTTTCTATTAAGGGACAGATAAGTCAATATTTTAGGCTTTGTGGACAACATGTGGTCTCTGTGGTATATTCTTTTTCTTTTTACAACTCTTAAAAATGTAAAAGTCATTCTTAGCTCACAGGACATAAAACAGGCTATAGGCCAGATTCAGTCCACAGGATATAATTTGCTAACTCTTGATATAGAAGATCTGAATAATACTATCAAACATCTTGATCTAATTAAGATTTATAAAACCACTACAGAATGTACATTCTTCTCAAGTGCACATGAAATTATCCAGGTAGGCCATGCACTGTACCATAAAGCAAGTATCAATATATTGCAAAAGATCATATAGAGTATATTTTAAAGTAGAATTAAGTAACTATAAGATATCTAAAAAATCCCCAAATATTTGGAAATTAAGCAATACATCTCCAAATAACCCAAGGGTCAAAATAGAATTTATATTGAAAATTAGAATATATTTTAAATTAAATGATAATGAAAATACAACATATCTAAATTGTACAATGTTGCTAAAACAGTGTTTAGAGAAATTTATAGCTTTCAATGCTATATGAAAAAATAAGAGAAAGCATGATAACATAAATAGGGTAAAATTTAAGCAGTTGATGGATCAGGGATATATAGAAGTACTTTATTCTATTCTTATCAGTTTCTGTAAGTTAAAATTTTAACAGAATAAAGAGTTCCTTCAAACCCCTTAATTTTATGTTCAGCCAAGTTGTTATTTATCTGTCAGACTGGGAGTAAACACAGATATGCAAGAGTAGGTCAAGAGAGTAAAGTACCTCGCCATTCAAAACAACAACTATGTATGAAGTTCTGGAAAAACCCTTGGTAACAGCAAGCAGGAAATTTCATGTAACTACTAAAGATGGAAATCAGATAGGATGATACTATGAGGATAAGAGTGGGGGGAATGACAGCACAAATCCCAAGAGCAGTAGTTCATTAATTTTAGAAACAGAAATTAACTGAAGAGTAGCTTTCGGAAGAGTAGGTTGAGTAGGTTAGTCCCTCTGTCCTCTTCCTCTGTCCTGTATCAAGAAGTTTAGAAAGTTATTTCCCTCAACATTAGTGGTTTTAACTTTGCCTGCATGTTGAAATCATCCTGGGTAGCTTAAAAAAATCCTGAGGCAGAGATTCTAATTTAATGAGTCAGAAATGAGGCCTGAGCACCAAACCTATGTTTTGTATTAGAGATATGGTATAAACAAGAGAGAAATAAACTTGCCTTACAGTGCTTATTAATCTAGAATAACTGAGAAGTTTGGTGCAGGAATTTGGCATGTAGCTCAAGGAAGAGAAGAGAATACACAAATATATCCAAGTGAATTGATATTTCATGTAGCCCGTAAGTGAACTATTTAATAAATGAGCAATTAGAAAAAACAAAATACTAGAATACAACTACCTTCCTTATAACAAAATAAATTCCAAATGGAATAAAATGTTAAATAAAACATGGAAATAAAAAATACTAGAAAGAGAAGATATTTTCATAATATTAGGTAAGTCCAGACAAACATGTCACAAAACTGAAATTCTAAGAAAAATATTATTTAAACTTACTGGAAAAAATTTAAACTTAATCTATTAGCAAAATACATTATTAACTAATTAGTAATATAGCTAAAAAGTAAGAATATTTCTTGTGTACCTAAAAAGTTCCTAAAAATCAATATAAGAATATAATATGGGCAAAATGAGGAAAGGACTTAAGCACATGTAACTTTTATAATGAAAAACTAAAATGTAAAGCAATGTTCAAACTACTATAACACCAGTGTACAAATCAAATGTTATTTGAAGATCCTCAGCAAAGTACAAATCATCAGAAAATTCTGACAAATAAAAAACTTAGCACACTTGATATTGGCAATTTCATGCTTCAATTTAGGATAAATTTACTTACTATTCATTATGCGTTCCTGACTCCTTATAATCCTTTCATATACGGATTTGGCAGGTGCCTTCTTGGTACCATGTATAGTTGTTGTGGACAGTTCTTTCAGTTTCCACTGGGTCCAAAAACCTTTTTGAGGTTTCAAACCTGTTAATAATAAAACATACAGTCAGCCAAAGAAATTAGGATTTTGAAAATTTTTTTTTATCTGTCAAAGCATTTTTATGAATATTATACATTTTATTCTCACAACAGTCCTGTGAAGATTGTCAACCTCAAGTTTCTAATGAGGCAACTTTTATATAGAAATGTCTTACTATATTAATCAATGAATTAGAAAATAGCTGAAGCTTGATATGTACACTTTTGATTCATAGGCATACGCTAAGTTCACATATGAACATAAAAGGTTAACTATTGTGAAAACTTGGAAAGGACCTTAATATCCAACAACAGCACATCCATACAGTGGATTTCAGTATCCATTAAAGTTAGCTTGTATATATATTTGTTAACATAGAAAGGCATTCATGTTTTTATGTGAAGGACAATTTTACCTTCTATGTAATGTGACTATAGCCTAAATGTTAACATGATTGCCTTTGAGCATAGGTGATAATTGTTTAAAAATTTCCCCTATTTATAGCTCCTATTATTTAAAAAACTAGAGGCCTGTTGCACAAAATTTGTGCATGGGTGCAGTCCCTAGGCCTGGCTGGTGATCAAAGCGTGAGTGTCTGGCATGAAAGGGCAGGATCCCAGCTAACCTCTGGGCCCTGGGCAGCACCTAGGTCCCTGGGCCCCACACACCCCCCTCCACCTGAGTCATTGGGCCCCCACACAGTTCCCTCAGCACCTGGGAGCTGGGCGGCAGCCCCGCCCCCTGCTGCCACCACTGGCTGCTATCTGCAGGGCCATTGGTGGGGCGATCGGGTCCCCGCCTGGCTTACTCAGTGCCTGGGAGCTGGGTAGCAGCCCCGCCTCCCACCGCCACCCCTGGTCACCATCTGGGGGTCAGAGCACATCATAGCAAGTGGTCAAACTCCTGGTTGAGGGGACAATTTGCATATTAGGCTTTTATTATATAAGATAGTATTTAAGGATCAATTATAGTACCCAGAAAGTATTAAGATATATTTCATTTACAAAGTTTCACTTTTGTTCCAAAAGCTGTGTAGGAATGAATAATTTGTTTAACCACACCAAACATTTGTAGCCTGAGCAATAAAAAATATATATAGATATGAATTTCTTTGTGTATTTTATGTGTTTGTTCTGAAGGTTATTGAGATAATATATGTTAAAGTGCTCAGTAAGTGGAAAATATGAGCTAACATTATTACTATACATCAGTGATGGGCAAGCTTTTGAGCTTGGTGTGTCAAACTTCGCCAAAAAACTGAGCATAACTCGGGTAGTGTGTCACTTTGAGGAAAAAACTAACTCCAAGACTCTAGTCGCAAATGTTTCATCCTCAGGAGCAGCAAATGTTTCATCCTCGGCATGCGGTCGCGTGTCATAAGAAATGGCTACGCGTGCCAGTGCTGACACGCATGTCATAGGTTCGCCATCACTGCTATACATCAACATACTCATAAATACAGCCAATATTTTCTCAGTAGTATGTGTTCAATGAGGATTATTTGCTTTATTCAGCTATCCTACCTAATAAAAGAGTAATATGCAAATTGACCCTAACTCCACTACACCCACAAGCCACACCCACCAGCCACGCCCACCAGCCAATCAGAGCAAGTATGCAAATTAACCCAACCAAGATGGCTACAGCCACAGAGAAATTAGGAGGGAGGCTTGGGTTTCCAAGACGATAGAAGAAGCCAAGCTTTCCCCTGCCCTGGCCGGCCTAAGCCTCCACTCAAGGCTACAAAGTTTCAATTGTAGAAGGTAAATATATCCCAGATACCAGGGCCTCCGCTTGGGTTGCCAGGGGGTGTGGCCGGCCTGCAAACCACCACAGGCCCTTCACCCAGGCTGCCCCACACTCCAAGGGAACCTCCACCCTGATCCGGGACACCCTTCAGGGCAAACCAGCTGGCCCCCACCTGTGCACCAGGCCTCTATCCTATCCTATCTAATAAAAGAGCAATATGCAGATTGACCATCACTCCAACACACAATACAGTTGCCCCATGTGGTCAAAGATCCTGCCCCCATGTGGACATAAGATGGCCACCACAAGATGGCCAGCAGGGGAGGGCAGTTGGGAGGCACCAGGCCTGCAAGGGAGGGCAGTTGAGAGGGACCAGGCCTGCAAGGGAGAGCAGCTGGAGGAGATCAACCCTGCAGGGGAGAGCAGTTAGGGGTGACCAGGCCGGCAGAGGAGGGAAGTTGGGGGCAAACAGGCTGGCAGGGGAGCAGTTAGACATCAATCAGGCTGGCATGGGAGTGGTTAGGGGGTGATCAGGCTGGCAGGCAGGTGAGCAGTTGGGAGCCAGCAGTCCTGGATCGTGAGAGGGATGTCCGACTGCCCGTTTAGGCCCGATCCCACTGGGATCGGGCCTAAACGGGCAGTCGGACATCCCTCAAGGAGTCCCAGATTGGAGAGGGTGCAGGCTGGGCTGAGGGACACTCCCCACCCCCGCCCCGTGCACGAATTTCGTGCACCGGGCCTCTAGTCAAATTATAATTTTCTGAGTGATTTTAGATTCAGTTATGTAGATAAAAATGCAACAGCTTTCAGTTTGTTTAACTTGAATGCTTTTTGATAGATTGTCTTAAAATATAGTGTATTAATATAAAATTTGAGGGATAGTAAGGCCAACACAATAGATGATTTGCATTGAAAAGATAGCTTATTACTCAGTTTCCAAGCGAATGGGGTACCCCATACCATGGGAGGCCACATAGGGAAGGAAGCACAGGGGTTGGTCAGTGGGGGACTGAGGGCAGGAGACTTTATTGTGGTTTCCATGGGAAGGAATGGATGAGGCAGAGTAAATAGGCTTATGACTGGCTAGTTTGAATAATCTTAGTGTCTCTGGGGCATAGGTGCTGTCCCCAGTTGTCTGATACCTGATCCTAGGATGATTAGGGTAAGTATATAGTGGCCTAGAGTGAGAGCCCAATAAAGGAAGTGTTTGTGGTGTGGGCTCTGGATTGGTTGGTTTGTATTTGAAAAGCAAGCTCATGGGTGAGTTGCTTAATAGCTATAGGAATTGGCTAACCCTGGGAGAGGCAGTCCTTCCAGGGCCAGCAAGACCCCAGATATCAAAGCATCAGAATACAGAAAACAAAAGAAATGGTTAGTATAGTCTAGTGTTGAATAATCCTTCCATTTCTGGAATAAACCCTACTAGGTTCTGATATATAAATACAGATAACATTCAGCAAACACTTTTGAAGGCCTACTATGTGCTAAACTATGTATTTGACACAAAGGACCCAAAATTCAACTCAACTTAGACACTGCCTGACATCAAGTCAGATGTAAAATTACTTGGCACAGTACTTGGCCCATAGTAAGTATTTAATGCAAGTTAGCTTCTCTATGTCTTCTTTTCCAAATTAACCACTGTTTGAGCTGTGACTGCATCCCAACATTATTTACAAGCAGGAAATTTTAATCTGTAACTAAACATGGACTCTTCTAAAGAATGGCATTAATATTGGGCCATCACATCCAAAGAAGTGTGTTCTATATCTTTAACTTTTAAAAATTTTTTAAATTTTAAGTTTTTACAGCTTTATCCTATCTAATAAAGAGGGAATATGTAAATTGACCGTCATACCATCACAAAAATGGTGGCGCCCAGTCCCCTCAGCCCCGCTGAAGTCCCCCAGTCCTTTCAGCCCCGTCAGGGGGGTGGCAGGTGCACGGTGTGGCCAGACCCGCCCTCAGCCCCCAGCCATCCAGGGCCAGCCTGAGGCGCAGGCAAGCCTCGGATGTCGGCTTCCCAGCCTCCTAGGGATGGCCCGAGGCATAAGCAAGCCTCGGATGTTGGCTGCCCAGCCACCCAGGGCAGGCCTGAGGTGCAGGCAAGCCTCAGATGGTGGCTGCTCAGCTGCCCAGGGCTGCCCAAGGCTCAGGTAACCAGGGCCGGCCAAAGCTTGCGCTGCAGGCAGTGGCAGCAGCAGAAGTGTGATGGGGGCATCGCCTTCCCCTGATCGCTGGGTTGCCTCCTGCCCCTGAGGGCTCCCAGACTGTGAGAGGGGGCAGGCCAGGCTGAGGGACCCCCCTCCAGTGCATACATTTTCATGCACTGGGCCTCTAGTTGATATATAACATTGTGTAAGTTTAAGATTTAATTTGATAAGACACATATATTGCAATAGTTAAATACCTATAAAATGATTACTGCCACAATGTTAACTAACACCTCCATTATGTCAAATAATTACCATTTCTTTTTTATGGTGAGAACATTTCATTTACATTCTTAGCAACTTTTAAGTATATAATATTATTACCTATAACAACCATGCTATACATTATATCTCTAGAACTTATCTTATCACAGAAAGTTTGTAACCTTTGACCAACATTTCCCCATTTCCCCCACACCTCAACAACTGATAACAACCATACCACTCTGTTTCTATGAATTTGACTTTTTTTAGATTCCACATAGAAGTGATATCATACAGTATTTGTTTTTCTCTGTTTATTTCACTAAGCATAATGTCCTCAAGGTCCATCCACATTGTTACAAATGACAAGATTTCCTTCTTTCTCATGGCTGAAGAGTATTCCATTGTTTATATATACCCATCTTCTTTATCCATTTATTAACTGACAGTAACTTAAGTTGTTCCTGTACCTTGACTATGGTAAAAAAAAAATGCCTCAAATAGAATTGTGGGACCATACAGTAGTTCTGTTTTTAATTTTTTTAAGGAACCTCCATACTATTTTCCATAGTGGCTGCAACAATTTATATTTCTACTAACAGTGTACAAGGGTTCCCTTTTCTTCACATCCACATTAATACTAGTTATTTGTTGCCTTTTTTATAATGGCCACTCTAACAGGCATAAGGTGATACATCACTGTAATTTTGATTTGCATTTCCCTGATGATAAATTGCCAGGGGTCTTAATCCAGCATCTTGAAGGGTTCAGGAATCTGCATGTAAATTAATCAAGAGTCCAGAGATGAAACATAATTTTGGAAGGCATTATGGGGAGGGGGGGGGGTGTCAGAGAAGACTTAGCTAAAGAAACCAAGTCCTCCTGTCTCTCTGGAACCCTTGCTTTTTATTAACACAAATTGTCCTAAGGCAAAGCAGATCAAAAGCAAGGTTTAGTATACAGAATCCATTGTCAGATTGGGGGAACTGCCTGCGGCTATTCAGGTGTTTGGCCAGCAGGAGGCAATAACATGTAGATTGAAATGCCCTCAGCTGTCTGGCAGCAAGCAATCATCTATGCAAATCTTTAGGTGTGGGGAAATGCCCTTAGCCATTTCCAACAGGCAATCCTCAAGGTACCATCAACCTTTTGATGAAACTTCTTGCATTTATGAATAAATGATGTTGAATACCTCTTCTTGTGTCTATTGGCCATCTGAATGTCTTCTTTGAAAAAATATCTATTCAGTTCCTTTGTCCATTTTTTAAATCAGATTTTTTGCTTGCTATTGAGTTGTATGAGTTCTTTGGATATTAATATTACTTATTAGACATATGATTTGAAAATATATTCTATAAGTTGCTTTTTCATTTTGTTGATGGTTTCCTTTGCTGTGCAGAAGCTTTTAATTTGATGCAGTTCCACTTACTAATTTTTGTTTTTCTTTCTTGGACTTTTGATGTCATATTAAAAAAGTTTCCAAGACAAATGTCAAGTGATTTCCCCCTATGTTTTCTTATATCAGTTTTGCAGTTCACCTGTGATGTTTACATCTTTAATCCATTTTGAGTCAAGTCAATTTTTGTTAGTGGTAATAAAATAGGAGTCCAATTTCATTCTTCTACATGTGGTTATACAGTTTTCCCAACACCATTTACTGAAGAGATTATATTTTTCCCATAGAGTGTTCTTGGCTCCATTGTCAACCATTAGTTGTGCATATTTGTGAGGGTATATTTCTGGGCTCTTGATTTTGTTCCATTGGTCTATGTATCTATTTTTATGCCAGTAACATACTGTTTTCATTACTAAACTAATTTTGTAGCGTAATTTGAAATCAGAAAGTGTGAGGCCTCAACTTTGTTCTTTCTTGGGATTGCTTTAGTTATTCAGGGTCTTTTGTTTTTCCATATAAATTTTAGGATTCTTTATTATATTTGAGAAAAGTGCCATTGGAATTTTGATAGCAATTGCATTGAATTTATAGATGGCTTTGGGTAGCATGGACATTTTAATATTGATTCTTCTAATCTATGAACACAGGATATATTTCCCTTTGTTTGTGCCTTCATTAATTTCTTCCATTAAAGTGTTGTAGTTTTTAGAGTAAAGTTTATTTATTCTCCTTGTCTAAATTTATTCCTAAGTATTTTACTGTTATTGATGCTATTTCAATGAAACTGATTTCTTTATTACTTTTTCAGATATTTTGTTGTTAGAGAGATGCAACTAATTTGGATAATTTTGTATCCTGAAAAATCAATATACAGAAATCTGTAGTGTTTCTCTCTCCTTAAAATATGATACACTTTCTGATAGCAATCGTTTGGTTACTAAAGATAGACATAAAACAGTTTTTAAAATCAGTCAAAATTTGAACTGAAAGATTTACAAGAAGCAGTACTTTAAAACTGTCAACAGCTTCTGGTAGTCCATAATAGCACAATGTCTTAGAAAAAATGTTGGGAAAGTCATTCCTGGAATATGTAATTATATTTTAGTTTTAAACCCAAGTACCTAAATTTCTAGCTAAATATTTTAGAATGGAATTTACTTCCCTTTAGCCTTTCATTCCTACCACTCCTATCTACAAGCACATCATAATTAAAAAAACAAGTTTCTTTTATCAATGGTTGTATGTTCTATGAGGAACTCAATTAGCTCTAGAATTTACTGAATATTATTTATTATAAATGTTATTCTCAAAAGCAGCTTAACCATTTGTAACTCCATAAGCATCTATAGATGCAAGCAGCAGACCTTTTTTTAATTAAATTCAAATTATTGTGGCAGTTAACTGGTTAAAATGTGTATCTTCCAAATGTAAAATGTATACGACATGACTGTAGCAATTCAATTTTCTGCAATAGTTACACTGCCTATAAAATTATTTGGCTTCTAAATGTAATAACTGATTAATTTTGGTATTATAAAGTTTTCAAAAGAGAATACTCATTATTATTTGAAAATATAGGCATACATATGGCATGTTTTGTAAGGCAAAGAACTACCTGTTCTTTTGACTGAAGCAAACAAAATCCAAAAGTTTTAGATACCAAGATAATGATCAATATTTAAATGACATAGTCATACCTGACAACCAAAGATAAATGTTATTCCCTAGATCTTCTTTAAATTTATCATTAAAAAGATCACTGGATTCTGGAAATGCTTCCTGGAATGTTACATAGATAGCTTGTGTCAAACAATCAGGATACACCTACCAAAAACATATTAGAATAATTTCATATTTCATATAACATAGCTCAACTACCAAAGAAATTATTAAGTTGGTGAAATATACATGTCCCTTTTTTATTATAGCTTGCTTTTGGCCATTTATTATCTCTGTACATCTAATAGAGGAACATAAAGAAGAGTTAAAAGTAAAATCAGTCACTTTGCCTATTTGATAACATTTGGGAAAAATTTTTAACTTGGATAAAGGATGAAATTAACAATTAAGATAAGGTTTGATGAATACATATTAATTTAGTTTTACCTTGCTATTGTTATCCTCTTTTATAAAGATGTACAGATAATGCTAATAAAAAGTGTATATAAATATAATTTACATATAACATTGTGTATATTTAATGTGTACAATGTTTTGATTTAATATATTTATATATTGCAATATGGCCTTAGCTAACACCTCTGTTATGTCACATAATTATCAGAGAATAAAAAGCATATTTTTGAATAATCGAAGCCTGTTTAGGTGAGTCAATATATTATAATCATTATTATATTACTTACATATTAAAATTATGATCAGATATCAATACCAGTGGTCCCTAAACTACTAAATTTCTCTCAGGGAATACTTAAACGTAGAAATATACTTTTTATATTAAAGATTTAAAAAATTACTATTTTGGTACTCTGCATTCAGATAAGTATTTATAATCACCTATTTAGCTCTTAATAATGTAAAATTTTAGAATCAGAAAAGCCCTTTACAGGTAACTGTCCTAATTCCTGGAACCTGTAAATGTTAAATTATACAGCAAAAGGGCTTTGCAGACATCAGTAAGTGAAGGATCATGAGATGGAGAGATTATTTTAGATTATACAATGGGCCTTAAGCCACAAGTATCTTTGTAAGAGGGAAGCTGAGGAAAATTTTATTAGAGAAGAGAAGGCAATGTGATGGCAGTAGAGATACAAGTAATGTGACTAGAAGCCAAGGAATGTTGGCAGTCACCAGAAGCTGGAAAAGGCAAGGAATGAATTATCCCTTGGGGCCTCTTAAATAAACTAGCCCTGTTGATACCTTGATTTTAGCCCTTTAAGACTCATTTTGAGGAAATGAGCTGGGGACATCAGAGGAATGGCAGCATGAGATATCCCCTTGGCCTCTCCCTCTGAAATTAGAACAAGTTAACTTATTATAACTCAACAAAGAATTCCCTGATCAATACAGAGGCATGCCTGAGAGACCTGTGTATTCAAACATTTAAAGGTGGGCAACCAGGAATAAATGGAGAGATGAGAAGAGAGGAAATTGCAGGTGACCCAAAGATGCAGCCCTGTAGCCAGAAGCTCATGTCTTGGCCTAAGAGAGGGGAGGAAGTTAGCAGTAGCAGGCACTTCCTTCTGCCAGAGGAACAGAGATCTGTGGGGGTGGGGGTGGGGGTAGTCCAGCAGGGCAAGCAGAGCAAACAGTGACTGAGCCAGCAGACACCTGACAGAGCATCGAGTTCTGCCATGTAGCTCTCCACTGTGGGGCTGGGCAGTAGTGTTTCAGACTAATAAATGGAACCACAGAGCCTTGCTGCTTGGACTCCCAAAACTCACCCTTGGAGGTGGGTCAAGGATCATATTACCTATAAACCAAGAGCCATTGCTATAGGACCACTGTTTCCCTCTGTGACTGATCCCCAGATGGGGTGCTTGGGGCAGGACCCCATATAGGTCAGGAGTTGCTATTATGGTGAAGTCAAAACAAACCCCACCCTCAAGGAGTGTTGCTGCATTGTCTTATGGAAGTTGTGGAGGTCAAGACTGGGAGATCACAGAGGTAAAAAATCTTGTGATTCAGTGCCATCTATTGGAAAATAGTTAATAAAGACCTCTTCAGAGGAAATGGCTATTGGCCATATATATATAGACAGATAAATGTGTAGGCAAAGGAGAAAAGCAAATACCATGAATAACCATGGTAATGAGGATGATCAGAAAGAAAATGAAAAATCCCCAGAAAGTAGGCTGGAACACATGGAAATACTAGTACATGATATAAATGACAGAGATTTCAAGATTGCAGTTCTGAAAAGATTCAAGATGCGAGAAAATATAGACAGGCAATTCAATGCACGCAGAAAACAAATCAATGAAAAAAAAGAAGTTCTTTACAAAAAAGATTGAAACTTTACAGAAGAACCAATCAGAAATCCTGGAAATAAAGCCTGCAATTAAGGAGATTAAAAGTAAACTACTGAGCATAAAAAACAGAGCCAACCAGATGGAGGAAATAATTAGTGATATCAAAGATAGGAATCTAGAAATGGCACAGAGGGAAGAAGAGAGAGAGACCTGAACATAAAAAATAATGAAAGAGCTCTATGAGACTTATCTGACTCCATTGGAAAAAGCAATCCTATATAATAAAAGGCTAATATGCAAATAGACAGAACGGCAGAACCGAACAAGCTATGATGTGCACTGACCACCAGGGGGATGGTGGAGCAGGTGAGTAGGGTGCCAGACCAAGGTGGGGCACTGGTTGCTGTCATTGGGGCAGCCTCTGATGGTTACTAAAAATTCTTTGCTCCCGTTCACTGTGGTCCCGCCTGGCACTCACACCTGCTGCCTGTGTTGGAGCCGCCACTTGCACCTGCTGCCGGTGCCCAGTGCCAGCCCTGATCGCTCAGCACTGTCAGTGGGTGCAAGTGGCGGCTGCCAGCCCCAATCTTCCCTCAGGGCTTCTCCACCTCCCACTGCTCCTGAGGGGCGATCGGGGCCAGCAAACCGCCTCTCGCACCCACAGCCGACATGGGCCCTAATCGCTCCATACTGTCAGAGGGTGTGAGTGGGGTTGGCACCGTCAGTGCATGGGAGCAGTGGTGGCATGAGCTGGGCTGCTGCAGACAGGGGACCAGGGACCACTGTGGGAGGGGCCGGGCGGTGGCACGGAGGATGGGCCGAGACCTGCCCCTGTGCCCACCATAGCCTCACGGCCCACAGTTCCTTTCTGTGCACAAATTCATGCACTGAGCCCCTAGTATTAGAATAATAGGCATTCTGGAGGAGGAAGAGAGGGAACAGGGAACAGAGAGTATATTCAAACAAATAGTGGATGACAACTTCCCAAACCTATGGAAAGAACTAGATCCTCAAATCCAAGAAGCAAACAGAACACCTAGTTACTTCAATCCAAAGAGGCATTCTCCAAGGCAGTTGGTATTAAAACTGTCAAAAATTAATGACAAAGAAAAAATGCTCAAAGCAGCCAGGGAAAAGAAGAAAGTGAAATACAAAGGAAAACCCATCATAATTTCATCCAACTTCTTAGTAGAAATTCCACAAGCCAGATGAGAGTGGAGCCAAATATTCAAACATCTGAAAGAGAGAAATTACAAGCCACAAATAACATATCTAGAGAAATTATCCTTTAAATATGAAGGAGAAATAAAGACATTCCTAGACATACAGAAGGTGAGGGATTTTATTACCAGAAACCTCCATTGCAGGAAATACTCAAGGGAGTTATTCTGAAACAAAAAAAAAACATAAGATCACAACACTAAGAGTAAGATCACCAAAGTGTCCTGTGATAGAGGACTGGATAAAGAAGATGTGGAACATATACACAGTGGAATAGTACTCAGCCATAAGAAAGAATAAAATACTGCCATTTGCAACAACATGGATGTACCTTGAGAATATTATGCTAAGTGAAATAAGTCAGTTAGAAAAAGTTAAGAACCATATGAGATATAAAACTAGCACTCATGAAAACAAACAGCAGTGTGGTAGTTGTGGAGGTAAGTGGGTAGGGGAAGAAGGGGATGCTAATATAGGGTGACAGTATAAGATTTGACTTTGGGTAGTGGGCACATGGTGCAATCAATATACAGATCTTGTAACACAGAACACTTGAAACCTATATGATTATGTTGACCAATGTCACTTCAATAAATTTAATTAAAGAAAAAAACTCAGGGTGGGGAGAGTTTAACCAGGGAACTTATATGCAAACTAGAGTCCTGGTGCATGAATTCGTGCATGGGTGGGGTCCTTTGGCCTGGTCAGCGATCAGGGCTGATCAGGGGGGCTGGCTGGCTGTGGGAAGGGACTGCAGGAAGTTGGCCGGCCATGGGAGGTTGGCTGTGGGAGTGCACTGACCACCAGGGGGCAGCTCCTGTGTTGAGGGTCTGCCCCCGGTGATCAGTGCGCGTCATAGCAACCAGTCAACCAGTCATTTAGTTATTCAGTCATTTAGGCTTTTATATATATAAATATGCATAGCCCATGGACACAGACAACAGTGTGGTAAAGGCCTGGGAGGGATAGGTGTAAGATGGAGGGGATCAATGGGGGGGAAAAAAGGGAACATTTATAATACTGTCAACAATAAAGACAAATTTTTAAAAAAGACTTGCTTTGGACTTCTGGCCTAATTGTGAGACAATCAATTTCTGCTCTTATAAGCCACTAAGTTTGTGACAATTTGTTACAGCAACAATAGGAAACTAATAGAGTCACCGAATCCAGTATTGTTCACATTTGCTTGTAAGTGATGGTTTTATTAGAAAAAACTCAATGATTATTTTGGGAGGGGGGCAGGGATGAGATAGGAGAATGCTTTAATATATTGATATATTTAACTTTATTGAATGAACCATGAACATTTTACTACCAGAAAGAATCACATATTTTACTTGTGGTACATTAAAACCACTTCCACTTAAATAGCTCTGAAGAGGATAAACCTAATCATTAAAATTAAATGTTGCACATGGTGAAAAAGGGAAACCTCTAAAAGTTTTCTGTGAGCACCTTACCTTCAGGAGATTAAAGGAAAAAGAGATCAAGTGTCAAATTGTGTTGGGAAAAATTTCTAAAGGAATATCTTTGTACAATATGGGAAGAGAGGGAAGTAAAAGTCACAGTAAATATGTTTAGATTCAGTTAATATCTGATATGATAAAAGGCTAATATGCAAATTGTCCCCTCCACCCGGAGTTCAACCAGGAGTTTGACCAGGGGGCGGGTCGGCTGGCCAACCGCCTGCGGCCCCTCTCCCCAGCCAGTCCCACCCCCAATTAGCGCCCCCTCCTGGATCAGGGGCGGGGCTGGCCCACCAACTGCCTGCAGCCCTTTCCCTAGGCTGGCCTGATTGGCCCCGATCAGGGCAAACCAGCCGGACCCCACCCGTGCACGAATTTGTGCAACCGGGTCTCTAGTGTATGAATAATAAGATCTGAAGATAATTTTTTATTTTTTAATATTAATAAATTTCTCTTCCTTAGGTATGATAAGTCAGATGAGCCAATAGTAACAAAACCCACACTTATCTGAATGAGTTAAAAAGAATGGAAATTGGTCAATGAGAGATGAGGCTCCATTTCCATTTAAATTGCTCTGAAGGGGATAAACCTGTAGGGAGGTGGCCTGGTTCTCAAGCAAAGAAAGATTATGGAGAGAGAAACAGTTGTTTTTGTCACCTCTAGCAATTTAATTAGCCCAAATCCTAGCTATTAACTATTTCCTGCAAGTAAGAAAAAAATATTCAATATTAGCAGACAAAATTCCAGTCTATCTTTGAGAACATCATTGTTCTACAAAACAATAATTTATGAATCAGGAATCTGATCATCATCTTTATCTGACAACCAGCTGTGGAACTGAGACTGAATGTCTTAACAAGATCCCCCAGGAAATTAGTAGCAGATTCCAGACATGAAGCCAAATCTCATTCCAAGTCTACTACTGGTTTCCTTTTGTGACACAGTAGGTATATGTTTATAAGATAAGTAAAGATCAAACATAAATATTTCACAATTTAGGTTTGTTTATGAAGGACATTTAACTATTTTTATTTTAGGCTTGTTTTACCCATGGAAAAGAAACATTTACTGACTCCAAAATACCTATTTATTTCTGATTTACAGATGTCAACACAATGAAGTATTTGAATGTGGCTTCTGCTTTGAAATACTAGATGTTTAAATTTAAAAATACCCAATGAAATTCCTACCATCTTCATTTAACATTACTCAAGAATAGAAATTATTTTAATCAACCCTACTCATTAGTTAATAGTAGAGCAAAGTAAAACAAGCATTTGATTCATAAATTTGTCCATGTTCTTTACTTAACAGGGACTTAGTCCTTAGGCATAACATAAATTTTTTAAGTCCTCTTAGATCAAAAGATATATTATAAAGAAAAACAAAATTGATAAGCAATTTTTTAGATAAATATAAAAACCAAGAATATACATAGGATAAGTCAATAGTTTTCAAATTATTAATATGCAAACAAAAGACCTATATCTCACTAAGGAGATTCTGTAAGAACTTTAGTCAACGGAAAACAATATTCTGGAGTGAGGAACATATCAGGGCACATGACCAAGTTGTAGTACGAGAAACAACTGATCTATGTTTCTCTCTCTTTCTCTCTCCCTCCCTTTCTCTCAAATCAATAATAATAATAATAATAATAATAATAATAATAATAAAGCATGTCCTCAGGTAAGGATTAAAACAGTATCATAACTTACTTTATTTCAGGAAATTTTGCTTTCAAAGTAATAAAATATGTTCTTATATGTGTTTAAGTAAAATAACTATTTTTCTATTTCATTAGCTCCAAAAATAATTAGCATAACCATTAATTTCTATGTTTTACCTGAAAGAATGCATCCTTTTTACTTAGAGGTATGCTTATGAAAAGTGTCACGTAACTTTCTGAAATCCTATCAAACAAGAAATCTTGATTTTCTTTGTCAGGCTTAAAAAACAAAAGATGTATGGAATTAAAATCATTAATATTACAATTTAAAATTAGAATTTGTTTGCCTGTCAGTAATTTTATCTATTCTTAAAGAGCAGATCAGTTGCTGCAGTGGAATGAACATGGGTTTTGGCAGCATGCAGACCTAAATTTAAATCCTGGCTGTTATTTCATTAGCTGCATTACCCTGGGCAAGTTAATTAAGTTCTAGTTTCCTCATCTGCCAAATGTTGATAATATATACATATCTTAAAGTAGTATCTTAAAATTAAATAAGGACAAGGATCATGTTTTATGTGATGTATTTCAAGCACAGTGCCTGGCACACAAAAAACACAGAAATGCTTGATGAATTAATGAAGGTTCTTATAGTAGTTGGCATATAGAAGGCAATCAATGACTTAGTTACCTACTATTGTTCTATAACCATTCCAATTCTTTCATTACCAGTAACTCAGCATGAAAGTAAAGCAATTATTGGGGTGAAGCAGTCATAACTAGAACTAGTAAAATTGTGACATCATAGCTAAACTGGAAACAAAATAAGGATGTTGCAAGAAGGAAGAAATATATAGATAATAATGGCAATATTATAGCAAAGTCCTAATGTAGTACCCTGGATTCTTGCTTTATTAAGAAATGAAGAGATGAATTAGAGTTCAAATCTATGAATTAAGCAATAAAGATGAATTAAATGGTCCAAATTCATTTATTATGTCAACTGTAGAAGCATCCTGGCATTAATACATCATGGTAATAAACACCAAAAATTTTCAAAGTTAGTGGTAGTTTTTTATGAAATTAGCAAGCCATATGAGCTGGGATTTACAAATGCACAGGATCTTAGACATAAAATGGAAGTTGGATATCATCTACATTAAGTTCTTCTATTTTAGTGATTGCACTGGTGCTCAGAAAGATTAAGAGAATTATTTAAGGTTATACAGTTAAGTAACTGAGAGCCAGACTAGAATCTAGGTCTCCTAACTCCCTATACAGCTCTCATACTTGTGTAATAAATTTATGGAAGGAAATTATAGCAAAAATAATAATGATAATGTTAATAGGAGTTCCTGATCTCTCTCTCTCTCACACACACACACACACACACACATATATATACATATATATATAATTTATTAGTCAAGAAAGTTAGCATGTTTCAAATACACAATCTACACTTAACATGTATGAAGAATTTCCTGAAGCAGAAACTTTGAGAATATGTCTTTTAGTAATACGTGTCCATACCATATATACCTCCATAGGAGACAGAGTAGGAAAATGGTATGATCATTTTTTTGGTAATGTTATGATAAGCTTGGAAAGAAAATATATCCTGTACCTGTTTGTGATATTCAGGTTGCTGATATATCCATTAGATCAAGCTGTTTAACATCACATTATACTTGCATCCCAGGAATAAATCCCACTTATCATAGAGAAATATTTTAATATGCTTCTGAATTTGGTTAGCTAGTATTTTGTTGAGGATTTTTACATCAATTTTCACGAAAGGATTTTTTGTTTCTTATAGTACTGTTGACTTTGGTATCAGATTAATGCTGGCTTCATAGAATGAGTTAGGAAGTCTTCTCCCTTTTCAATTTTTTGGAAGGACACTGTGTTCTATCTATCAATATAATAATAATAATAATAATAATAATAATAACAACAATAACAATAATAATAATAAATAGATCTATCTATTAAACACTCACTCTATACCTAGTTCCATGAAAACCAAACTTTACATGCATTTTCTCATAACACTACCAGTAAACACATAAGGTAGGTAATTTTTAAAACTTTATGAATGACTTAAAGAGGTCAATAACTATTCAAGGTCACATTATTTACTAAGTGCATAAACTTGTTTTTGAAAGCCAGATCTCTTAACTCTATTATATTGCATCCCTTATTACATTTCTATGGCATTTCACAGTTTATTATGTGTCTTCTTATTCATGCCGCTTTTAGAACACACAACCATCCTAGAAAAAAACAGGTTTTATGTTATTTTTTTTACCTGTTTTTTTTTGTTTGTTTGTTTGTTTGTTTTGCCTTTAGATTAGAGAAGCTCAGAGAAGTTTTCTCGGATAGCCCAAAGTCTCACACTAACTAATGGGAAAAATAGATTTAAATTTTAGTTTTCTGGGTTCAAGTACAGCATTTTTCCTATTAGCAGCCTACCATTAAATTACGGGCGATAAAGAAGCAAAATGTGCTCTTATATTAATCATATAACAATAACTGACACAAGTTTTAGAGTCAGCATGCTGAAGCATGCTATATTCTAGAGCAGTGATGGGCAACCTTTTGAGCTTGGTGTGTCAAACTTCGCCAAAAAACTGAGCATAACTCAGGTAGTGTGTCACTTTGAGGAAAATACATTATTTCGTGATATTTATAGTTTAAATAACATAAATGTATAATTGTTATATATAATTGTATTTAATAAACCTCAACGGCCGCGTCATCAGAAATGGCTACGCGTGTCATAGGTTCTCCATCACTGTTCTAGAGTATCATTTTTTTCATATTATATTGGTAATTAAATTATATGTGACTCAGTTTTATTTTATTCCAGTTATAAAATCAGTATTATGCTAGACACTTTCTTCAAAAACTTGTTATATATAATCCTAACAGATTTAGTGGGAAAGTAAGGTTTCTCTCTGTTATGGGAAAACATAAATTCGGGATTCAGATCTAGAAAAGAAACTTGAGATAATGAAACTCTCCTGATTCCACAAATTTCCCTAGGTAATGATCTTTGTAGAATTGATATGTCACTTCCTGTGCCTCATTCAGCAACTAACAATATCAGAAATATTCTTAACTAGAATATATATACTTCATATATAAAATTAGTAACGCCCATTTTTTCATGGTATGAAATTTCTGTGAGGATCCAAAGGCAGTTTTCTGGGGGTAACTTGAGCTGGGGCGAGGCAGGCTCCTTGATGGAGTGGCACACCTTCTTAATGCTTATACTGTGATGCCCTGTGTTGCTCTATTTTCCATTCTTCCAGATCCAGGGCCTACACAGCAGTCATTTACATTCACCACTTTTTCTAGGTTCATGTATTTTCTAAAGTAAGATTTATGAGGTGCTTACATCCATTCTCTTATTGTTTCCCAGATACCCACCTCTATCTCTTTAATCCTAATCAGAGTCATCCTTTCTGAATCAACTGAGGACCCTCTCTCTAAATGGTCTGCAGACTGGTTCCCAAATGAAGACCTCCTTCAATGTCACTGACTTGCAGTGGGCTTTCTATTTATTGTTTATTAGCAAATGCTAGTATTAAATAAAGCTACAACTTTATTACTCACTATATTTGATTTCACTAATCTTTTTATGATTAAATGAAGACCCAGATTCTTTGAAATCCATATTAAAGTCTTAATCCTGTGTAAGAACTCTATTTCAAACAGGATTTCTTACATGTGTGGAATACTAAAAAACCAAGCTCTGTGAAAGGATCCAGAAATAAATTTTTTGTACCAGTGCTACCTCTACTGAAAAATGAATAATGCTGCAAATCAACCTAAAAAGGAAGTTTAAAAAATATCATTATACCTTAAATTTATGGAGAAACCACCACCAAAAGGAATCATGCAAAAGAGCAATAGAGGCTTCTGAGAGAAAATAAGTCCTCCAGAGTTTAGCAACTTTTTCCTACAAAAAAGGACAGATGGGGATCAAATTAAAATACATTATAAAATGTGTTAATTAAACAGGCTTTGTAAAGAGTATGTGTTCAATATAAATTTAATGTAGGGCTCTATTGTAATATTAAATTTTCTAGTAGCCACTTTAAAAAAGTAAAAAGTAAAAGGTGAAATAAATTTTAATGACATTTAACCAACTATATACACTGAGTGGCCAGATTATATGAATTCGTGCATGGGTGGGGTCCTGCCAGCCTGGCCAGGGGGAGGGGACATGTGCAGTTGGCCGGCCTGCCTGCTGGTCGAACTCCTGGTCAAGGGGACAATTTGAATATTAGCCTTTTATGATATAGGATATACACTGAGTGGCCAGATTATTATGCGTTCAGAGATCATAATAATCTGGCCACTCAGTGTATATTTAAAATGTTATCATATGATTTAAACTATATTAATTAAATATTTTATAATCTTTTTTGGTACTAGGCCTTTGAAATATACTGTGTAGTTTATACTTATAGCACATCTCAATTTGAACACCAAATTTTCATCATACATACTAGATCAATATTTAGACTTCATAAAATAAATGGTTATAATTTTGTTTCAACCATAATCAAAAGTTATTTGATAACTGAATCAAGTATTAGTTTTGGAATTTATATATAAATTAATTAAAATATAATTTAAAAATTCATCTGTCATATTAGCAACATTTCAATAATCACATTTGGCTAGGACATATGGAAATTATAATGTAGGCTAGGTCAAGAATAGCAAAAATCCAAGATATGCTACAAGCTCTCTTTTACAATGAAGACAGATGTCAACAATCATGGACTTCTATCCCAATCAACCCCATTATAATCTAGACCTTACCTAAACATAGAGCTCTCTTTAAGCAATGGATCTAAATTGTCACATAAAGTTAAGTCTATTTACCATGACTATTACAGATTGTAAATCTTGGTTTAAAGAGGTATATTCAATAGATCATTTTATCTTATTCAACTAAAAGTTTTTAAATGCCAGATTCAGTAGAGTTTAAGATTTCTTTTAATGAAATACATAGATATAAATTCTTGTTCCTCAAGTACAAGTCAACAACAACAAAAACACATCGTGCAAACTTTTATGCTGAGAAGATTATTTATCACAAATTCTGTGGGGGCACTTCTCTTTCACTTACATTGGTAACAGCATTATCTTAGATTTGGTACTTCCTAATTATAAAGAACACTAGAGACCCAGTGCACAAAATTTGTGCGCTCAAGGGGGTCCCTCAGCCCGGCCTGTGCCCTCTCGCAGTCCAGGAGCCCTTGGAGGATGTCTGACTGCTGGCTTAGGCCCTCTCCCCATCAGATATCCTTAGCATTGCCGCGGAGGCAGGAGAGGCTCCCGCCACGGCTGTTGTGCTCGCCAGCCATGAGCCTGGCTTCAGGCTGAGCGGTGCTCCCACTGTGACCACCAGGAGGCAGCTCCTGCATTGAGCGTCTTTCCCCTGGTGGTCAGTGCACGTTATAGTGACTGGTCATTCCACCATTCAGTCGATTTGCATATTAGCCTTTTATTATATAAGATATGTAAAGTACATAAAGAAAAAGTAGAAAATTGAAATACAGGGGGAAAGATGAATATTTTTGCTTAAATTATTTGCATATTTCAAGCAAAGATGCTTTTTATTATAAACTAATTGCATGATTGATCTTAGTCTTAATTTTGGTTATGTTTATTATCATTAACTTCTTTTTTCCCCCCAGGAAAATTCCAAATTCTTTAAAATATATCAACAGTCAAAACAACCAAAAATTGAAAATTGGAAAAAGAAAACAAACCCAAACCCAGGTTAAAAAGCTAAATGGTTCTCTCCTTCTCAACACCACTACCCTTCTACATTTGTGATACTTTTTTGATTCCAGTACCAGTAAATGTAAATATATTTTAAAACCTACAGATTATCTGACTTGGAACTTTTTCTCCTAAATTGACTCAGGTTGGAAAAAATTACTTCTATATTCTCTTGAATTTC
The DNA here is from genome assembly GCF_951640355.1 of Cnephaeus nilssonii. Classification (NCBI taxonomy): domain Eukaryota; kingdom Metazoa; phylum Chordata; class Mammalia; order Chiroptera; family Vespertilionidae; genus Cnephaeus; species Cnephaeus nilssonii. Next base: position 51,390,974 of record NC_137075.1, read on the forward strand.
TATTTGTATATGTAAGTATGCTTGTGGCTCAGCTTTCTCCTTTTAACTATATTACCAGTATAGGCCCTTTATTCACAATTCAATTCAATAAAATTTTTACTGAGCATAATCTCTAGCCAAGGTTCTGTTCAGTGTGATACAGAGGCTAATATATACTTTTGTTCATCAAGAAATTTAATCTGTGGCTCTATGTACAGGAATGTGTTTGGATGAGGTAAGGAGAATTCAGGTATTTCAGGGAATTCCCACTGAAATAAAGGGCATAAAACAGTAGCCCTTTAACCTTCTCTTTCTGAGTTTCAGATCCATAAGTTCAATCCTTGTAAGTTATTATAAGCATTTCTTTTGTTGTTGTTTTCTTTTTAATTAAATTTATTGGGATAACACTGGTTAATAAGCTTATATAGGTTTCAAGTGTAGATTTCTATGATACATGATCTGTATATTGCATTGTGTGCCCATCACCCAAAGTAAAATAATCTTCCACCACCATATATTTGGCTGCCTTTACCCCTTACTATCCTCCAACTTCCCTTCCCTCTGGTAAGCACCATTTTGTTGTCTATGTCTATGAGTTTCAGTTTTATATCCCACATATGAGTGAAATCATTTGGTGCTTTAGCTTTTTCTGTCTGACTTATTTCACTTAGCATAATATCCTCAAGGTCCATCCATATTATTGCATTTGGCAGTATTTCATCTTTTTTTATGGCTGAGTAGTATTCCATGGTATATATGTACCACACCTTCTTTAGCCAAACGTCTATTAAAGGACACTGGTTGTTTCTATGTCTTGGCCACTGTGAATAATGTTTCAATGAACATAGGGGTGCATATATCTTAGGGAATAAATGTTTTCAAGATTCCCAGAAGAGGGATTGCTGGGTCATATGGTAACTTGAGTCAATTTTTTGAGGAACTACCTTATTTTTTTCCATAGTGGCTGAATCAGTCTACAGTCCCACCAGCAGTGAATGAGGGTTCCCCCTTCTCCACCACCTCTCCAGCACATGCTAAGCCAATGCACACTAGCAACCTCAGGCCCCCGAGGCAGGAACACAGAGTCTAATACACTCTCTTCAGGTGATCAGGATGTAAATCATCACTGGTCTTTCCTGCCAGACTTAATACTCAAAGGATTAAACCTTGCTTAAACATTTAATTTGTCAGATCTTTAAATAAAGGTCTGATTCATTAAATTATATTCTACAAATTTATCATACAAAAATAAAATAATATTTACATACATCAAAGTTATGGGCTTTTAAAATAAAGAGATAAATTCGTTCAGCATCCAAGTATCTGGGTAGTTGAGTAAGCTCATTTGTTTTGAATCCTGCAAAGTTGCAACCCTAGAAAGAGGAAATATGACACAACAGTAATTACTTTACTCTTTTCAGTTAGTATTCTTAGTAGGAGACAGATAAATACTTAACTGTTAGTTATTTTACTTCTTTTTATGATAATAATTGAAAAATATTTATTCCACCTAAGCAAAATCTTCATACTATCTGTTTCTTTGAAATTAAGACCTTGATATATTCACATGCCAAATCCAAAAGCAAAAGAAAATAATATTGCAGAACTAAATTGATTAAGAATTGATCAAATGATCAAGAATTTTAACTACACATAAGGAAATGGCCTGAGCAGGAAAAGAAAGCTTCTGCCCGACCGGCGTGGCTCAGTGGTTGATCATAGACCTATGAACCAGGAGGTTACAGTTCGATTTCCGGTCAGGGCACATGCCCAGGTTGCAGGCTCAATCCCCAGTGTGGGGTGGGCAGGAGGCAGCCGATCAATGTTTCTCTCTTATCATTGATGTTTCTCTCTCTCTCTTCCTCTCCCTTCTTCTCTGAAGTCAATAAAAATATATTTTCAAATTTTTTTAAAAAAAGAAAGCTTCTATATCTGTTCCCAACTCTCTCTCCTACGGTCCCTATCTCTATAGCCAAATCTGTTATTACAAACATTCTTTTACCTCCACATAGTACCTTGATACAGAATATCAAAAAACAGAAATTTTAAATACCTCTATATTCCTCGTTGTTTCCATTTCATCGGAAAGCTGGAAAAATTTTAAAATAAGATCTTTAAAATCCTAAATAAAAGAATTTTTATATTTGATAAACTTGCTCAATTAATGTATGTGTGTGTGTATCTCTTACTGAAGCCTAGAATGTTGTTGCTGTGTTAGATGCTAAGAATACAAAATGGCCCTTACCCTCAGAGCTAGTCAGCGTTCAAGAATGGAATAAGGTACATATATACAGAACACAAATAGATAAGGGCTATATAAAAAATGCAAACAAACTACTTACTGCAGTTTGGATTCAATGCAAACAGACTCTGAGGTGGAGTTAGTGTTCAGAATGTTTATTGGGAGTGCTTTGGGTTCATTATCTATGGAAGGCAAGGGAGAGGCAAGGTTGGGAAGATGGATAAGTCAGCTATGATGCAAGTCTAACAGCCTCCAATAATCCTAAGAAGAGCTCTAAAGATGAAAGGACTCATCATAGTTGTCCTGCATTGGGTTGAAATAGCCAGTTCTTTCTGCATCCAAATTGATCAGCCATTGGATGTGGTGGTTCCTGAAAGAGCTTGTCCTCATGAGTTCCGTTTAGGTGAGGCAATCCCTAAAGGGGCTGACAGTGCCCTAACAGCACTCCTAGCAGCTAGAGCAACAGGTCCTTCCTTGAAGGAGAATCTATGTGGCATATCTCCATGTTTACTGTATTACTTTACACAGAGATTAAGTAGCCTTCTATATACATTATTTTTTGATCATCTAGGCATGTTGATATATTGTTTACTAATTTCCATATCCTTACTTCCTCCAGGAATACCTAATCTTACATGCAAATTTTACACATATACACACTATAGAATACGTATTATTATAGAGGAGATGACATAGGAAACACACTTGAAAGGATAATAACTGATTGCTAACAGAAGACTGCTAAGAGAATTACATTACTGGCATTTTAAAAAGTGTGCAAAGGAATAAAAAAGAATGACTAGGGAAACTAAAATCAATTATGATAAAAAGAAGGCTACAGCCCTAACCAGTTTGGCTCAGTGGATATAGTGTTGGCCTGTGGAATGAAGGGTCCTGGGTTCAATTCTGGTCAAGGGCACATGCCTGGGTTGTGGGCTTGATCCCCAGTAGGGGACGTGCAGGAGGCATCCAATCGACGACTCTCTCTCTCATCATTGATGTTTCTATCTCTCTCTCTGAAATCAATAAAATTATATTTAAAAACAAATAATGAATGCTGTATGCTTGAGAGCTTTAGATACAGCTGATCAATAAAGATAGGGGTCAAAGTTAGGAAGATGTTAATGTTAATCTCAAAGACCTGGCTTTATTCTGCAGGGAGCAAAGAAACACTGGACATTTTAAAGGAGCAGAGTAATAACAAAACAAGGTGTTGATCATACAGTCTGGGAAAGATACCACAAAAATATAAATAACACATGCTAAAATCCTGATTAAAAACCCAAATATAACATATTTAACAATAAAATAATTATTAAAACTTTTGTTAGTATAATGCATCTAAAGATCATTTCAATAGATTCTGAAAGCCATCTTTTATCAAGTCAGAAATTTAAAAAATTAAAAACACAGAAATTATAAGGAATACCATAATTACCAGAATCCTCATGCCCCCACAATCTAGAAAGGATTACCGCTGATATTTTAGTATTGCTTAAGACTATTTAATGAGAATATACAAAGTTTATATATAAATATACATAATAAAAGTTAGGATCTGCTTTCACAATGATTTCTAGTTCCATTCATGTGTTCCTCTTTCTTGAGATAGTCATTATTATTTGTCTTGTTTGTATCTCTTCCATTTCATTAAAATACTTTTACACACATATGTATATTTTATACACACACACACACACACACACACACACACATATATACACACATATACACTGAGTGGCCAGATTATTGTGATCTCTGAATGCATAATAATCTGGCCACTCATTGAATATCCTATATAATAAAAGGCTAATATGCAAATTGTCCCCTTGACCAGGAGTTTGACCAACAAGCAGGCCGGCCAACCGCCCATGTCCCCTCCCCCTGGCCAGGCTGGCCAGACATGCACGTGGCCTCTAATATATATACATATATATATACATATATATATATATATATATATATATATATATATATATATATATGTATGTATATATATATACACACACACACACACACACACACACACACATACACACACTGAGTGGCCAGATTATTATGCATTCAGAGATCATAATAATCTGGCCACTCAGTGTATATATATATATATATAGACCTTTTTTGTATTTTTAAAATTTAGAGAAATGATATCAACTGTATATATCCTTTTGGTATGTTGATTTTTTTCCATTCAGTATTATGTTTTAACAATCTACCAAAGTTGATATTTATGGAACCTGTTGGCTTCCACACAGCATTTTTTTAAATGATTTCTGGAAGTGCCAGGTAATATTAACACAGTTCTTCTTAAGTTTTATTTTCAAATGAAATATGTAACTGCATTGTATTCAGAGCTATCATGTCAAAATATATAGGCATTTGTTAGATTAGAAAATTGAAATTTAACTTCACTGTCTTGGTAAACAGTGAGTGCGTTCTTTTATTTTCTTCCACACAGCATTTCTACCAACCTAACTATTACCCTCTGCAACATATCCTACCTAATAATAGACAAATATGCAAATTGCCCATACCTCCAACACACCCACAAGCCACGCCCACCATCCAATCAGAGTGAGTATTCAAATTAACCCAACCAAGATGGCTACAGCCACAGAGAGCAAGGTTTCCTAGGTAACAGAGGAAGCCAAGCTTTCCGCCTGCCCTTGCCAGGCCTAAGCCTCCACTCAAGCTACAAAGTTTCAATTATAGAAGGTAAACAAATTCAAACAGAAATGGTGGCAGAATGGAGCTTGAGAGAGGAGGCCAGGGTTGCTACCAGCAACAGGGGAAGCAAAGCTTTCTGCACACCCTGGCCGGGCCCACCCGCTTAAGGCTACAAAGTTTCAATTATAACCCCAACAGAAATGGCTGCCAGCTGCGGAGGGAGCCCCAGGCTTGGCTCCGCTCCAGGCTACAAAGTTTCAATTGTAGAAGGAAAATAAATTCCAGGTACCAGGGCCTCCGTTTGGGTTGCCAGGGGGCGTGGCTGGCCTGCAAACCACCACAGGCCCCTCGTTCAGGCCACCCCACACCCCAAGGGAACCCCACCCTGATCAGGGACACCCTTCAGGGCAAACCAGCTGGCCCCCACCCCTGTACCAGGCCTCTATCCTATCTAATAAAAGAGTAATATACAGATTGATCATCACTACAACACACAATATAGCTGCCCCCATGTGGTCAAAGATCCTGCCCCCATGTGGACACAAGATGGCCACCACAAGATGGCCAGCAGGAGAGGGCAGTTGGGAGGCACCCAGCCTGCAAGGGAGGACAGTTGAGAAGGACCAGGCCTGCAAGGGAGGGCAGTTGAGAAGGACCAGGCCTGCAAGGGAGGGCAGTTGGAGGTGATCAACCCTGCAGGAGAGGGCAGTTAGGAGTGACCAGGCCAGCAGAGGAGGGAAGTTGGGGGCAAACAGGCTGGCAGCGGAGTGGTTAGGGGGTGATCAGGCTGGCAGGCAGAAGCGGTTAGGGGCAATCAGGAAGGCAGGCAGGCAAGCAGCTGGGAGCCAGCAGTCCTGGATTGTGAGAGGGATGTCCGACATCGGGCCTAAATGGGCAGTCAGACATCCCTCGAGGGGTCCCAGATTGGAGAGGGTATAGGCTGGGCTGAGGGACAACCCTCCTCCGTGCACGAATTTCGTGCACCGGGCCTCTAGTAAATAATAAAATGTCAATAAAAGTTCACAGGCAACTTTTACCAAATATACAAGGAACAAATGATATCCAAATATCCCAAAGCTAGTTATAGAATGGAAAGAAAGAGAAAGCTAAGTAACTCATTTTCTGAGGTTAGTATAATTTTGATAACAAAGCCAAAAGAGATAATCGTATCTTATAAAACATAGATTAAATAGTATATCCTAAGATTACAAAAATGGTTCGACTTCTAAAAAGCTATTAATGTAAAGTGCCATATTCACAGATTAAAGCTGAAAGTAGCTTTACTATTCATCACAATGAATTATTTCCCTCTCTGCTTCAAAACATGGAGATTTTTTTCAAGTTTTTGAGCAAAGGGATACCTATCTATATCTAATCCACAGGCATACCTTGGAGATATTATGGGTTCAACTCCAGACAACCACATTAAAACAAATATCACAATAAAGTGAGTCACACAATTTTTTTGGTTTCCTAGTGTATATAAAAGTTATGTTCACATTACATTATAATCTATTAAGTATACAATAGCATTCATTATGTCTAAAAAACAATGTACATATCTTAATTTAAAGTACTTTATTGCTAAAAATTGCTAACCATCATCCAAGTCTTCAGGGAGTTATCATCTTTGCTGGTGGGAGGTTCTTGCCTCAATGTTTATGACTGCTGACTGATCAGGGTGGCCGTTGCTGAAAGTGGGTGTGGCTGTAGCAATTTCTCAAAATGAGACAACAATGAGGTTTGCAGCATGGACTGAGTCTTCCTTTCACAAGCGCTGTCTCTGTAGCATGAGATGCTGTTTGATAGCATTTTGCCCACAGCAGAATAGGAGTCAATCCCCTCAAACTCTGCTGCTGCTTCATTGACTACATTTATGTACTACTTTAAATCTTTGGTTGTCATTTCAACAATCTTCACAGCATCTCTACCAGCAATAGATTCCATCTCAAAAAACAACTCTCTTTGCTCATCCATAAGAACCAGTTCCTCATTCATTAAAGTGTTACCATGAGATTGTTGCAATTCAGTCAAATCTTCAGGCTCCACTACTAATTCTAGTTCTCTTGCTATTTCCACCGCATCTGCAGTTACCCCTTCCACTGAAGTTTTGAACCCCTCACCATCACCCAGGAGTGTTGGAATCAACTTCTCCCAAATTCCTGTTAATGTTCATATTTTCACCTCTTCCTATAAATTAAGAATGTCTTAATGGCATCTAGACCTGTGAGTCCTTTCCAGAAGGTCTTCAATTTACTTTGCCCAGATCAGAGAAATAACTACCTATGGCAGATATAATTTTGCAAAATGCATTTCTTAAATAAGACTTGAGAGTCAAAATTATTCTTTGATCCATGGGCTGCAGAAGGGATGTTGTGTTAGGAGGCATGAAAACAACATTAATCTTGTACATCTCTATCAGAACTCTTTAGTTACCATGTGCATTGTCAGTGAGTAGTAATATTTGGAAAGGAATCTTTTTCTGAGCAGTAGGTCTCAACAGTGGACTTAAAGTATTCAGTAAGCCATGTTTTAGATAGATGTCACCAGGCTTTGTTGCTCCACTTACAGAACACAGGCAGAGTAGATTTAGCATAATTCTTAAGGGCCCCAGGATTTTCAGAATGGTGACTGAGTATTGGCTTCAACTTGAAGTCACCAGCTGCATTAGCCCCTAGTAAGAAGTCAGCCTGTCTTAGCTAGACCTCCTGGATAACTTACTGCAGCTTCTACACCAGCACTTGCTGCTTTACTGTGCATTTTTATCTTATCTTAAAACTCATAAACCAACCTCTGCTGGCTTCAAATTTTTCTTCTGCATTTTCCTCACCTCTCTCAGGCTTCCTAGAACTGATTCGAGTTAGAGCCTTGCTCTGGATTAGGCTTTGGCTTAAGGAAATGTTGTGGCTGGCTTGATCTTCTATACAGACCACTAAACCTTTCTGCAGATTAGCATAAGGCTGTTTTGCTTTCTTATCACTTGTGTGTTCACTGGAATAGCATTTTTAACTTTCCTCAAGAAGCTTTCCTTTGTCTCCACAGCTTGGCTAACTGTTTGGTGCAAGAGGCCTAGCTTCCAGCCCATCTCAGCTTTCGACATGCCTTCTTCATTAAGCTTAATTATTTCTGACTTTGGATTAAAGACATGCAACTTTTTCTCTCACTTGAACATGAAGAGGCTATTGTGGGGTTATGAACTGGCCTAATTTCAATATTGTTGTGACTTAGGAAATAGGAAGGCCTTGGAGAGGGAGAGAGGGATGGCCTGTCAGTGGAGCAGTCAGAAAACACACATTTATCAATTAATTTTGTTTTCACATGGGCATGGTTCGGGAAGCCCCAAAGCATATTACAATAGTAACAAAGATCATTAGTCACAGATCACTATAACAAATATGTGAGTAGGAGTCTGAAATATTGCAGCAGTTATAAAATGTGACACAGACACCTGAAGTGAGCAAATGATGTTGGAAAATGGCACTGATAGACTTGCTTGATGCAGGGTTACCACAGACCTTCAATTTGTGAAAAACACAATACAGAGTGAGACAAAAGTAGGTTTAGAGTTTTTCATATGAAAAATAATACAATAATTAATAAATACTAACAAGAATAAATTCGTGTACTCACAACTATAAATCTACTTTTGCCCCGCTCTTATTTACAAAGCTCAATAGAGCAAAGTGCAGTAAAACAAGGTGTGCCTGTATATCTAATATACATCTACATCTGCAGCTATATACCTTTAACCCTTTGCACTCGCTTGCTTTTTTCTCGATTCCTTTATTCTAATGCTAACCATGTCGAGTCACACTCGACATCCGAGTGCAAAATTTATGCACTGAGCAGGCGGGGTGGGGGGAGGGCGGGTCCCCTCAGATTAGCTTTAACATTATATAATTTTAAGTGTATTTTTGAAAAGGACTAAAGGTCAATAAACTAGAAATACAAATAAATTTCATTAATCTGAAAAAAAGATAGCTATCTAAACCTTTAAAAATTATACCTAATAGCTAAGTACTACTAGAATTCTTTCTGAGTCAGAGACAAAGTGAAAAACAATCCTATATAATAAAAGCATAATATGCAATTGTCCCCTCGATCCGGAGTTTGACCGGGAGTTTGACCAGGAGTTCAACAGGGGACAGGGCCGGCTGGCCAAACTCCTGCAGCCCCTCCCCCAGGCCAGCCCAGGCCCGATCGGCCCCAATTGGGGCGGGCCAGCTGGATCACACCCGTGCATGAATTCGTGCACTGGGCCTCTAGTGTTGAATAATGTCCATATAACAATATAATTTTCTATATGCTAACAATAATCCACCTTGATAATATAATGGAAAAACAATCTCATCAACATTATTAATAAAAAATTTAAGATATCCAGGAGTAAATTTAATAGAGAGTATGTAGAACTTATATGAAGAAAATCACACAGATTTACTGGTGAAGCTAAAATAAGGTCCTTATGTTTTACTCCCTTATACAAAAATAAACACTGTATGGATTGAAAGATTAAATACACAAATATGTAAGAATAATATGATAACAAAGGTAAATATTATTTTGACTGTGTGATGAAGAAAGCCTTCTTAAATATTATGGCACTGAAGGCAGAAAAATTCAATAAAAAGTTATAGATTCATGAAAATATAGTTCTATGTAGCAAAAAAAAATACTTTTCAATTAAAAGGCAATAAAGTGGTATAAATATGTATAACATGTATTACTGAGAAGGGTTAATATTTTTAAAGCATAAAGAGCTCTTAGAAATAAAAAAGGACAGCTAAAATGGCAAAAGATCATAAATAGGCAACTCAATAATAGAAACAAAAAGATGAATAAAAACTTTAAAAAATCAATATTGTTAGTAAAATGTATGAAATTGATAACATTATTTCTATCAACTCTGCAAACAGTTAAGTATATAATATAAAATGTTGGCAAGAAAATGGGTGAGATTGATCACAAATTTTATTGTTACAAATATAAATTGGTACTACTTTTCTAGAGAACAATTTGTCAACATGTGTCAAAGAACTTAGATTTTCATATTTCTTCTCCCATGTGTCTCCACTTCTAGAAATGTATCTTAATACTCATGGGTAAGCACAGTCTTTAGCTCTAAATATAGTCACAGCAGCTTTGTAAATAATAATGAATAATGAACAGTAACCTGAGAATCCAGAAAAAGGGCAATTACATTCATTTATTTTTTAAATAATGTAGAAAAATATTTATTAATAAAAATTCCATAATACATTTAACTCACTATATGTATATAAGTTAATAAAATTTTTCTAAAAAATTAAAGATAAATCAAAGTGACAATTAAATAGTGAGGTATATATAATTTATCTATAAATAACAGAATTCGAATTATCTTCTTAGTGCTTATTTATTTAACTTTAAAAAATGACTACCTTAGTCATAATCAGGAAAAAAAAAGTAATTTTGAAATTTAAAAAAGTAACATTTACTAAGGTGGAGAGACTAGTGGTGGTACTTTCGGTTTTTATAGCTTTAACATTATATAATTTTAAGTGTATTTTTGAAAAGGACTAAGTTTCTAGTAGTAATTAAAAGCCAATTATGATTCTAATAAAAATCTCAAAGAGATTTTTTAAATGACAAAGCAATTCTGAAGGTAATACAAAGAATTCTTAACTTTTAAATTTTTTATTCAATTTATTGGGGTAATATCTCTTAACAAATTATAGGTGTACAAGTCTATAATGCATCATCTGTATACTGTATTGTGTGTTCACCACCCAGTCAAGTCTCCTTATGTCACCATTTATTGCCCTTTTACCCTCTTCTATCGCTCCCACCCTCCTTTTTCTCTGGTAATCACCATACTGTTATCTGTATCTATGAGTTTGTTTTTTTGCTTAATCCCTTCACCTTTTTCACCCAGTCCACTGCCCCTACTCCCAACGGCTGTCAGTCTGTTTTCTACATCTATGAATCTGTTTCTATTTTGTTTATTTTGTTCATCAGATTCCACATATAAGTAAAGTCATATGGTATTGTTTTCCTTTGACTGGCTTATGTCACTTAACGTAATATTCTCTAGCTCATGCCATGCTGTTGCAAAAGGTAAGATTTCCTTCTTTTTTACAGTTGAGTAGTATTCCATTGTGTAAATGTACCACTGATTTTTCTTTTATCTCCTCATCTATTGATGGGCACTTGGGCTGCTCCCAAATCTTGGTTATCTATATAATAAAAGCCTAAGCGACCGTTATGGCGGAATGACCAGAACAGCTGGTCACTATGATGCACACTGACCACCAGGGGGCAGACTCTCAATGCAGGAGCCCCCTGGTGGTCAGTGTGCTCCCATAGGGGGAGCACTGCTTAGCCAGAAGCCGGGCTCATGGCTGGCAAGCCCAGCGGCAGTGGTGGGACCCTCTCCTGCCTCCACGGCAGTGCTAAGCAGCAGAGAGCAGGCTGCGGTAAGGAGTGAGGGGTCCTGGACTGTGAGAGGGTGCAAGCCGATCTGAGGGGACCCGCCCTCCCCCCACCCCGCCCGGTCAGTGCATAAATTTTGTACATCAGCCTCTAGTTGTAAATAATGCTGCAATGAATATACTTGGGGTGCATATATTCTTTCAAATCAGTGTTTCAGGTTTCTTGGGATATATTACCAGAAGTGGAATCACTTGGTTATTTTTAAGTTTTTGAAGAAATGCCACCTGTTTTCCAAAGTGGCAGCACCAGTCCCCATTCCCACCAACAATGCATGAGGTTTCCCTTTTCTCCCATCCTTGCCAACACTTGTCTGTTGATTTATTGATGATAGCCATTCTGACAGATGTGAGGTGTTATCTCATTGTGGTTTTAATTTGCATTCTCTGATGATTAGTGACAGTGAGCATCTTTTCATATGTCTGTTGACTATTTGTATATCCTCTTTGGAGAAATATCTATTAAGGTCCTTTGCCCATTTTTTAATTGGATTATTTTTTTTTTTTGGTGCTGAGTTTTATAAGTTCTTTATAAATCTTGAAGTTTTATAAGTTCTTTATAACCCCTTATCAGATGTATCAATGAATATGTTCTCCCATTTCAATGGATTATCTTTTCCTTTATAAGTTTTATAAGTTCTTTATAACCCCTTATAAGATGTATCAATGAATATGTTCTCCCATTTCAATGGATTATCTTTTCCTTTTGTTGATGGTTTCATTTGCTGTGCAAAAACATTTTATTTTTATGTAGTCTCATTTGTTTCTTTTTAATTTTGTTTCCCTTGCCTGAGAAGACGTATCAGAAAAGATATTGCTATGAGAAATGCCTGAGATTTTACTGCCTATGTTTCCTTCTAGAATTTTTATGGTTTCAAGTCTAACATTTAAGTCTTTAATCCATTCTGAGTTTATTCTTGTGTATGGTATAAGAAGGGGTCTAGTTTCATTTTTCTGCAGGTATCTGTCTAATTTTTCCAACACCATTTATTGAATAAACTATTTTTACCCCACTGTATGATCTTGCTTCCACTGCTGAATATTAATTGACCATAAAAGCATGGATTTATTTCTGGGCTCTCTATTCTGTACCACTGACCTACAGTTCTATGTCTGTTTTTATGCCAGTACCATGCTGTTTAGATTATTATGGCCTTGTAGTATAATTTGGTATCAGGTAGAGTGACTCCTCCAACTTTGTTCTTTTTCAAGATTGCTGTGCTACTCGGGGTCTTTTGTGGTTCCATATAAATTCTTGGAATATTTGTTCTAGTTATGTGAAATATGCCATTGGTATCTTGACAGGAATGGTATTAAATCTATAGATTACTTTGGTTAACATGGATATTTTAATGAGGTTAATTCTTCCTATCCATGAACATGGTATATACTTCCACTTATTTGTATCTTCAGTTTCTTTCTTCGATGTCTTATAATTTACAGGCCTTTTACATTCCTGGTTAAATTTATTCTAAGGCATTTAATTTTTTGGATGCAACTGGAAATGGAATTGTTTTCTCAGTTTCCATTTCTGTACTTCATTGTTGGTGTGTAAAAATGCAACTGATTTCTGGATATTAATTTTGTATCTTGCTACTTTACTGAATTCACTAATCAGTTCTCGTAGTTTCTTCGTGAAATCTTTAGGATTCTCTATATACAGTAACATGTCACCTGTAAATAATGACAATTTTACATCATCCTTTCCAATTTGGATGCCTTTTATTTCTTATTCTTGTCTGACTGCTGTGGCTAGGACTTTAGTACTATGTTGAATAAGAGTGGCGAAAGTGGACATCCCTATATTGTTCCTAATCTTAAGAAAATGCTTTTAGTTTTTGCTCATTGTATAATGTTGGCTATGGGCTGTCATACATGGCCTTTATTATGTTGTTGTATGTGCCCTCTATTCTTACTTTGTTGAGAGTTTTTATCATAAATAGGTGCCAGATTTTATCAAATGCTTTTTCTGCATCTATTGATATGATCATGTGATTTTTATCCTTCATGTTGTTTATGTAGTGTATCACGTTTATTGATTTGTGGCAACTGTACCTACCTTGCATCCCTGGAATAAATCCCACTTGATCATAGTGTATGATCTTTTTAATGAATTGTTGGATCCAGTTTGCTAATATTATGTTGAGGGTTTCGGCATCTATGTTCATCAGGGATACTGGCCTATAATTTTATTTCTTTGTAGTATCCTTATGTGGTGTTGGAATTAGGATAATGTTGGCCTAATGTTATCCTGCGAGTCTTCCCTCTGCCTGAGTTTTTTGGAATAGGTTCAGAAGGATAGGTGTTAGTTCTTCTTTGAATGTTTGGTAAAAGGAATTCTTAATTTTTCTATAGGAAGAGAACTGATATGGGACCTGCACTAAGTATAGGACATAAATTATTAAATAACAAGAGGATGAAATATATACATTTTAAAAATCACTTCTAGTGATATGAAAATGCCAACACTTTGATATTGTGTGTGTAAAGAAAATAGGAGTCCAAATATTTTAAAAATACAGAGATAGGTAGATGATAAAAAACTATAAGAAAATTTCAAAAAGTTATCCATGTAATTACAGTGATTATATTTTCTGTGGAAATATAATTTTTCAAGAATGAAAACAAATACCATACCATTATCATCTTTTTCTTATGGTGCTTCTTTAGAAATGCCTCATATTTTTCCAATTTTCCAGGAGTACCTTTAAAAAAACAAGAATTCATAACATATATGTGTGTATTTGTGTGTATGAGTATACACATATATATCGCCTTTAAAAGTAAAAAAGATGTAAGTACTTTAAATAAAATATATATAAAACTATTCAATGGGATCAACTAGCTATTTTGATAAGTATAATGCTAGATACACAAATGCTTGTTGAATGAGTAGATTACTATTATTTCTTCTGTTTCCTTTATTTTACAGAAATGTCGTGCTCCAACTAGTATGTCTTTAGTACTTACTCCTATATCTAAAGTTTTACAACAATCTGTTCTTACTGAACAAGCCCATGTTGTTTAAATAGTTCAGTCACTTGCATTGTGGTTTCATGGTCACCTTAAATTCCAGAAAGTACAGGACTTTGAAACATGGACCAGTGAAAGACTCTAGGGAGCTCTTAAGTCAGTTAACCTGAAATTGAGTCAAGCTTTGATATTTACATATTGAGGATAATATACATAAAATTAGTTTTTTAAAGTACACACGTGTTCTCTCTCTCTCTCTCTCTCTCTCTCTCTCTCTATATATATATATATATATATATATACACACACACATGCATATATGCTTCAAAATATTTTATATTAAAAATACAAAATTAAATAAGAAATTTTAAAATAAAACTTAGTACTAGTGTATTTAAACACATTCTCAGAATTTGAAAAATAGAGATCCATAAAAGAATATTAAATATCTAAATAATATGACTAATTAAATTTATTTAATACATTGAAAATACTTTATAAGTATAACTAATATCAGCATTTTTAAGGCTTACCCATGACAAGTTTGCCCATTAAATAAAAAATAAGGTAAGTTTCACCATTAGTATCTAAAAACTTTTAGATACTGAAAGTGTTAATTAGATAATAAAAATAGTTATACAAATACTTAAAAGAAGTAAAAAATTAACATTCCTAGTAGATATGCTTTTTACCCAGTCTGCAGCTATTCAGTTCTGAATACTAAACACTACCTTCCTACAAGCTAAACTAGCACATGTAAATCCACTCTCACCCCCTTTACTTTGGGTTTTAGGTATTTATGTTCTTATAACCTGACTCTTGCTGGCTCGCTTATCTCTGGTACCAGTATCAGTTTATATAATCCATCCTGTTTCCCTGATATTTGGCTACCCCTGTCCTCGCTTAAGAAAGTTTATAACTATTTGAGTTTTTGTCCTAGCAATACTTTCTTTGAATATACGTGTTCATGTTCAACTAAAAATCTGTACTGGACCATATGGAAAGAAAGAGGTTTAAAATAAAATAAATTTATTATAATGTTTTTTAGATATTTTATACCTTAGGATTTCATTCCTTATGAGACTGCACACAGAGACAGACAGACAGACGTAGATACACACACACACACACACACACACACACACACACACACACACACACAACTGACCATTGCTCTACTCATATAAAAATACGGTTTACCTTTTTCAGAAATTACATTTTCCCACTCAAGAATTTTAGAGGCATGGTTTTTCAAAAGAATTGAACATTCCTGTAATCTTGCCTCCATGATCATGATTGCACCATGTCTTCGAGGGACATTTTCCCATAGGTGTGTATAAATTGAAGTAAATGAACTATCTTCTTTTATTTTCCTCAGAATGTACGCCCATTTATCTTTATCTCTAAAGATGATTTCCCCTGGCCAATATTCCTGCAAAAAAAATGTTATCCAATACAACTTAAATCAATTAGCTAAAATTGAGATTTTATTACACAGCATTATTTTTTATTAAATGTATTCTTTAAAATTCTTGAAACAATCATAAACTTTAGAAGTTTTAAATGCTTTATAAAAACTTTTTGTCCTAAATCACTTGAAAATAAGTTGCTTATCTACCATCCTTGAATACTTCAGTGTGTATTTCCTAAAAACAAATACATTATTCTATATAACCAAAATTAATCATCAGACTCAGGAAATTGGTATTGATATACTGTTTCCTAGCTAACCCTCAGATTCTATTCAAGTTTCATCAATTGAACCAATAATGCACTTTATAGCAAAGGATCTAGTGTAGTATTACACATTCATTTTTCTTCAAATGTCTTTAGCTCCCCAGTCTTTCTTGTGTACTTAAAAACATGAGCTCACACTGGTATTTCTAATTCCAAGTTCAAACATTTGATTTTCTCTCTTTCCATGCTATAATTATCATCTCCAACAATGAAAAACCTAGCTGCCATTATTTTTAATATATGTATTTATTTTATCTATCTTCTCAGATGATCACTAACCAATCTCTTCTATCTACTGGTAGCTTCTTCTCTATCGGATGCCCTTCTCATCCTGCTCAGGCTCTGACACCTCTTTCCAGGCTGCCTCTTCTATAGGGATACCCTCCTTACCCCCACTTGGGCTCTGACTTCCCATATCAGGCCATAGCCTACCTCCCCTCCCACCTCCTGAAATCACTTTTCATTCCTTCCCCTGGCTACATGTGGATACCATCCTCATTCCCTTGGACTCTGACACCTATGGTGTAACGTGGACACCCTCCTCACTGTGGTTGAGTTCAGAAAGCTTGCTCTCCGTTATCACAGTGAATCCCTATCTCCCCTGCCAATTTGGAGGCCTGCCTTGTTTTGGCCCCCAAATGGCTTTAGGACTAAATTACTCAGGAAGGGAAGGAGATGAAGAAAAGAGAGGAAAATAATAGGAATAGAAGGGGAATCACAACATTAATATTTGCAAACCAAATAAAAGATTATCTTTCAATATAATCAATTAATAACAAAACAAAGAAATTTAGCCAAAATAATTAAGGGATGTTAAGTAAGAGAATGAGTTCTGGAGCTTGTGTGGTGTAAAACTCTTTAATAAATTTTGGTAAAATATTCTGGGAATTTAGCTAAATGGGAATAAATCTGAAATCTCCAGGTCAGGAATTTTAAACTTGCCTTGGTCCATTCCACTTCCCTTTTTCTTCCTTTAAAAGCCTATAAAAGCCACTAACACTAAAGGGATTAGTGTTAGGGCCAGGGTAGTGGAGGATATGGTGACTAATTAGACCTATCAAAGCCCATTCAACTCTAAAATTCAATGATGTACACACTCTGCTACAGTTCTTACTGATGCCCCAAACCTGGAGGCAAGTTGTCCCCCTTTTCCCTATGTTTATTGGACACTAGAATTGATGCCTTCTGTTATGGTCTGAATGTTTGTGTCACCCCAAAGTTTGTATGTTGAAATCCTAACCCTAAAAGTGGTGGTATTAGGGAGTGGAGCTTTTGGAGGTGAGTAGGTCATGAGGGTGAAGCCTTCATGGTTCGTATTAGTTCCCTCATAAAAGGAGCTCCAGAGAACTTGCTCATCTCTTCTACCATACGAGGTCACAACAAGAAGGCTCTGTGTGTGAACCAGGAAGCCGGTTTTGTACTAGACTCCAAATCTGCCAGTGCCTTGATCTTGTACTCCCAGCCTCCAAAACTGTGAGAAATCAGTTTCTGCTGTTTATAAGAAGAAAAATAAAAGCCCACTACAGTCATCATACATATCTTTATGAATGGTGCTCTCTAATGATAACAAGTAGATAAATAATACCCTTCTTTTAATGTTAGAAACCTTTCCCAGAGAGATCTAGGTCCTTCTGCCATTTTGGAATAAAAAATATTACTCAGATACATAAGTACACCCTCCAAAAACTTTCAAACCTATGTTTTAAAGAAGACACTCAACCACCTGGGTATTGTGTCAAAATACTGTGTCAAAGATCTCAGAAGAATAAGATATGATCATAGGATACAATCCCTGAAGACAAACATGGTCAATTTAGAATGGCAACCACTTTTGAAAACATAGTTCCCTCATAATCACTAGAGTCATTTAAATAGATGAATGAACAAATAAAACAGTTATTCCCTGAATAAAGAGAATGGAAAGGAAATAATTATTCTCTCTATCGTAAAGTACCTTTGATCTTCTGTGAAAGATCACAGTAGGGATCTGAGTATCCTCCAGGTCTGTATTACAAACCTAGCAGGCCTATTAACAAAATTTGACACTGATGCCCTAAGACAAGATGAATTAAAGTACTACCAGGTAGAAGTCACATGAAAGCAGAAAAAAGACAAAAGAATAATAAATAAACAGCAGGGAAGGTCAACTGTAATAAATACATAAGGAAAGATTCAAACCAACTCTTCAGTACCTAAATAATTGAAAAGGAATAAAAAACGGTGACAGTATTGAATCAGGCAGAAGGAGGAGAGTGATAATTCCACAAGGGCAGGAATATTTATATTTTTTTGCTCATTGTTGTATCTTCAGTGTCCAGAACATTACCTGGCAAATAGTAGGTAGTGAATAAAAATAATTAAATGAATAGAACAAATAAGAGAAATGATAACGACACAACATTAGTGGAACAAAAGGATGCCATAAAAATGTAAAAATATTTTTATAAAAACAAAAATAGAAACAGAATGTTGATGAAGGGGGAGAAGCAAGAAGAGAATGTGGGAATTGGTCAATAGAGAAATGAGGAGAGAAATGATTGAAGGTAAGAAAGAACACAGAACTATAACAAAAGAGAGGAAGAGAGGAAAGAGGAGTAGAAGGTATAAAATATTAAAATTAGAAAAGAAAGATAGAGATAGTGAAAATTTACCACAATGAGAGGGCTTAAGATGATGTAAGAAACGATAAAGCATCCTATATATAAAAGCCTAGTATGCAAATCGACCAAAGGGCGGAACAACCAGCGGAACGACCAACAGAATGAACGGTCACCATGACACGCACTGACTACTAGGGGGCAGACGCTCAACACAGGAGCTGCCCCCAATTCGCAGGCCCCAGGCCAGCTAAGGCAGGTGCCAGCGGGGCCCCCCCGCCCCCGATTGCCCCGCCAGTTGCCCCACAGAATGGTCCTGATCGCTGGCCAGGCCTAGGGACCCTACCCGTGCATGAATTTCGTGCACCGTCCCCTAGTAAAGTATAAGAAACTAAAAGCTGACATGGAGGGTCCAGGTACTGTTCTAATGCTAATTAGTAGCAGAGCTGGGATTTGAACATAGGCAACCTGGCAATCTGAGCCCAGAGCCTATGATTTTAACCACTATACAACTATGAAAATACATACCTTTGCTTTTATATTTTAGAAAAATTAAACAAATATAAAAAACAAATATTAAACAAATATTAAAATATAAAAAACTTTTATATTTTAAAAATTAAACTTAGCCATAAGTGATTTAGAATATATTTCAATTTCTCTTTTGTTTTATTCACTTGTTTATAATATGCCACATTTCAAAAAAGAATGACAACTTCATGAAGGCAAGGACCTTTGCCCGTTTTAATTCACTGATACATTCTACTAGGTGTACCAGTTAATAATGGCAGATTTTGTAATCAAAAGCTTTATTCAAAGTAAGCCCATCGCTAGCTACACATTTCCCCCATCTTTCAGGTAATTTATGGATACCATCCCAATAGAACTTTTCTTGTTTTTAGGCAAACCATTCAGAGACCCAATTTTCCACTTCTTTGTACGTTTTGAAGAAAGTGTGTGTGCCATCGATCCGAACAAGTGGTAACCTGAAGGAGTAAGGTCTGGTGAATACGGCGGGTGGGTCAATACTTTCCAGGCAAGATCTTTTAATGTGTCTTTAACTGGTTTTGAAGTGTGTGATGGTGAATGAACAAATAAAACAGCTATTCCCTGAATAAAGAGAATGAAAAGGAAATAATTATTCTCTCTATCATAAATTACCTTTGATCTTCTGTGAAAGATCTCAGTAGGGATCTGAGTATCCTCCAGGTCTGTATTACAAACCTAGCAGGCCTATTAACAAAATTTGAAGCAAATTTATCATGAAGCAAAATTACTTTGCCATGTCTTCTGGCACATTTGGTCGTTTCACGATCAAAGGATGGTTCAAATTGATTATTTGTTGTCAGTATTAATCAGTATCAATGGTTTCACCTGGTTTTAGAAGCTCATAGTATACCATACCTTCCTGATCCCACCAAACGCAGAGCATTGTCTTCTTTCTGAATCAATTTTGCCTTGCAGTCGATGTTGATGGTTGACCTGGATCAACCCATGATTTTGTGCATTTGGGATTCTCAAAATAAATCCACTTTTCATTGCCAGTCACAATTCAATGCAAAAAAGACTTCCTTTTGTGCTGTTGAAGTAACATTTTACTGATGACTTTTCGGTTTTCCATTTGTTTTTCATTCAGTTGATGTGGCACCCATTTTCCTTCCTTTAAAATCTTTCCCATTGCTTGTAAACGATTGGAAATTGCTGAGCAGCGTTTAATTTTTCTGCAAGTTGTTTTTGAGTTTGACATGCATCTTCATCCAATAATGCTTGTAATTGTTGGTCTTCAAACTTTTTCGGTTGACCTGGACATTCTTTGTCTTTCACATCAAAATCATTATTTTTAAAGCATTTAAACCAGCGTTCACAAGTATCTTGAGATGGAGCATGTTCACCATAAGCTTCCCGAAGTATACGATAACCTTTTCTTCAAAATAGAGTAATAAATTAAAACTTCCCACAAATGCTCTTTTTTTGGCACGAAATTTGACATTTTTAAATGTAAAAATATCTATGATGTTAACACTTTCAGAAAATTTGACATATGAAATTTTGAAGCTTGCTGTCAATACAACAAAATAGCATACATATCAAATCGCATATATATCAACATGTGTGTAACTCCATCTATTGAAAATAATCTGATTAACTAGTACACCTAGTAAATGTCTATGTGCCTGATACACAATAGGTACTCAAAAATATGTTTTAAATGAATTTTATGGAGTTATTTGTTTTTTACTATTGTCTATAAGGTAGAAGTTTTGTCCAGCAAACAAAAAATTAAATATACAGTCATTTTATTCCTAGATGTCTTCAAATATTCAATAGTTTGGCAATGCATAAACATAGCCAAACCTTAAAAAAACCCACAACTGTAAGTATTTGGTTGGGAAATCTAGACAATAAGAAAAAATGTACAGATACACCCATAAATGACAAAAATGGTACAACTGGATATATTGTTTTATCAAATATTAGCTGATAAAAATGGAAGGCCATCAATATAGACGTTGTCCTTTGCAAACAAGGATGGTACTTTAAGTTTGATTTTATTCTATCTTTGGTGAAGGGCATAAACCTGTGATCTTGATTTGATTATTATTATTCTTAATTTGAACAGAGTGACTATGCATTTTAACTTCAAACATTTGGAAAATTTCATCTGAAATCATAGGTTCTCAAACATGCATGATGGGATAGTCCAAATGTCTCCAAAATTTTGCTGAGTTTGTCTTGATTTTAATTGTAACCCCTTTCCCTTGACATTAAAAAAGACCCAGAACATCGTGATTAAGCTACAGCACATTTCCATCATTATTTAAATTAAAATATTTGGAAAAACTAGAAACACCAATCAGAAAGGATATATGCACCCCTATGTTCATAGCAGCACAATTTACAATAGCTAAGATTTGGAAAAAACCTAGGTGCCCATCAGCAGATGACTGGATCAGAAAACTATGGTACATCTACACAATGGAATACTATGCTGCCATAAAAA
The DNA here is from genome assembly GCF_951640355.1 of Cnephaeus nilssonii. Taxonomy (NCBI): domain Eukaryota; kingdom Metazoa; phylum Chordata; class Mammalia; order Chiroptera; family Vespertilionidae; genus Cnephaeus; species Cnephaeus nilssonii. The sequence continues at coordinate 51,412,637 of NC_137075.1, forward strand.
AGAAGGAATTCTTACCACTTGCAGCAACCTGGATGGAACTGGAGAACATTATGCTAAGTGAAATAAGCCAGTCAATGAAAGAAAAATTCCACATGATCTCACTCATTGGTGGATAATAAAGAACATTATAAACTCATGAACAAAAAGATAGATACAGAGGCAGTAAAGCATCAAACAGACTGTCAAATTACAGCGGGAAGATTAGGGAGAGGTGGGGGAGATAAGAGATCAACCGAAGGACTTGTATGCATGCATATAAGCATAACCAATGGATGCAAAACACTGGGGGGTGAGGGCATGTATGGGAGTGGGGTGGGGGGGGGGCAATGGTAAGATATGTACACATATAATACCTTAATTAAAAAAATGGAAAAAAATCACACAAAAATATTTGCAAAAAGCTTGTCCTAAAAGTGTTTCAAAATTTCTGCTTTGCCCCAGTGATTGAAACAAACTTTTGAAAATTAAGAACATGTTCATTTTACTCCTAAGGGATTTCAATCCTTTTTTAAAACATTAAGAAAACAAGAACACTTACTTAAACAAATATAAGAACAGAAAATAGATATTTAAAAATAGATATTTTTGAAACTCATTAAGAGGTTAGTCACAGCAAATTCTGTTTACATTTAAGCATAAGTAAGTGCAAATTAAAGTCTAATCTACTCAAAGTATGTACACACCTCATTAAAAAAGCCTCTCTGCCTTCCACATTAACATCGGTTTCCTAGCCTTTGACACTCCTCAACACAAAACAAACCTGACCTTCAGATTCACAACTGCGTGAACCCAAGAGAAAACCCATACAATCCCAATAACTCCAGGAGTCAGTAGTTACAGATAATGGAAACTGGAGCTTTCAACATAAAAACACATTTTAAACATTTTACCGTGATTCAACATCAAAGAATACTGATGTAACACCACTGCAATACCCGTCTCAGTGGTGAATGTAAATGATGTAAGTAAGCAAAACTGTCAAGTATTCTTTAAAGTGTAAATATATAAGACAAAAATCTTATATTAGCAAAATAATACAGATATGTCTATATAATTCTTCTGATAGGACATTGGACTAGAATTTTTAAAAGTGGAAAAGAGAATAGAATATTGACAAGAAGGAACAGCTATGAGATAGAGCTTACTGAAAGGAGGTAACTATTTATAAAAATTTCCTACATTGAAATGTATTTTCCACATTCATTGTAATGTTATTTATAATAGCCAAGATGTGGAAGCAGCTCAAACACCCATTAGTAGATGAGTGCACAGATAAGCTGTGGTACAATTACACAATGGAATACTGCTCAGCCATAAAAAAGAAGAAAATCTTACCTTTTGCAACAGCATGGATGGACCTGGAGAGTATTATGCTAAATGAAATAAGCCAGCCAGAGAAAGACAAATATCACATGATATCACTTATATGTAGAATCTAATGAACAAACAAAATAGAAACAGACTCATAGATTTAGAAAACAGACTGACAGCTATTAGAGGGAAGGGGGTTGGAGGGCTGGGTTAAAAAGGTCAAGGGATTAAACAAACAAACCAAGAAACCTCACCTTGTAGACACAGACAACAATATGGTAATTACCAGAGGTAAAGGAGAATGGTTGGGGGGGAGGTAGAAGAGAGTAAATGAGCAATAAATGGTCATGGAAGGAAATTTGACTTTGGGTGATGCAATGTCACCCCAATAAATTCAATAAAGAAAGAACAAAAAGAAAATGGAACTCATAAGAGTTTCTATTATTAAAGCTTTTCCCTAAGCTTTCCATCTCCAGAACTGATATTTTAAAAGATGTATTGGCACATAAAACAGGATGCTCTACTCACCAAATTGTGTAACTTTAAGAATTCTTCAATGTTCTTTGGAGGTTCCTAATAAAGAAAAATCAATATTGTTCATTAACATAAATTCAGATTGTTTATAATGCTTATAATTTACTTAAGTAAATAAAAACACTTAACTTGTTATAATTTTTAGAGCCATAAGATATTGTAAAATACTCACTTTGTAAAGTCCCTGTGCTTTGAAAAGTGACAGAGATCTGTGTTTAAATTTTGTGCCTCCAACCCAAGTTCTGTAAGAGGATTCCCTCTGATACCCCACTCCTAGAGAAAAGCTCCACATGAATCCTCCTGAATGTCCTCATTTCAAATTCCTACAAGAGTTACAAGATATTTTGGGCTTTCTGGGATGGTGTCTACAACAAATCCGGAGCCAAAACGTAATAACATGCTCCTCTTGAAGATGAAGTATTTAAAAAGCCACACTAGTGACACGGTGAAAATACTTTAAATATTTGGATATTTCAGTGTAATAAATAATAACCCTATTTTTATTAGCAGTTTCTTTGTAAGTTAAAAATGTATCCTTTCATTAGACAAATTAATTTTAATTGAGACTATGTATTGCTCTTCCTTGCCTTAGAGACTGTGTACACATTCTTCCTGCTGCTTAGAAGGCTCCCTGTCCCAAACCCTCTTCCTCCAACCCATTCTTGGCCTATTTAACTCTTACATCAAGTATCAAATTAAAAGTCATTTTTTCTAGGAAGCCTAATTTGGTCCCCAAAAAGATTCTCTATGGTAACAGACAGCAGATTTGTATCTTTACAAGGATAGAAACTATGGTGTAATCACTGCAGAATTGTCAAAATTTCATACAGAGGCTGGCCTATGGCCAATGCATAATAAGTACTTTAAGTGTTCATTAATTAATGAATGAGTAGATGAATGTCAGAGAAATGCGTATTTATATATTTTTTTAAATAAGGGGGAAAAAAAACCTAGTGAGAAGACCAAAATAAGAGAAATTCAGAATATCCTATTTTTTTCCATTCTTTTTTTTATTAAGGTATTACATGTGTACATATCTTCCCATTCTCCCCCCACTCCCATTCATGCCCTCACCCCCCAGTGTCTTGCGTGCATTGGTTATGCTTATATGCATGCATACAAGTCCTTTGGTTGATCTCTTATCTCCCCCACCCCTCCCCAACCTTCCTATTATACTAATAATACCCTAATGGTCTGATGATGATATGTCTGAAAAGATTGCATTACATTTTAATTTACTAAAACACATATTTCTTATAAATAGGTAAAATGATCAAGATTACAAAATCACAAGGCCACTGTAAAAATAACCACACATCTGAGTCTGAAGATAATATTTCATTCTCTTAATATTGTTTAAAATAGATGATGAATATAAGTAAATATATTAATAGATAATACAGTAATGAAAAAATAAAGAATATGTGTAACAATCACAAAAAATAAGTGTTCAGATACAAAGATGCATACAGCTGTCAGGGAAATTTTATGGAAAGCATGAGACTCTAGGCCTAGTCAGATTGAGAAGCGTAGGAATAAGAGAGAAGTAGCACAAAATGCGTAGAGAAAAAAATGTCCATGATATATGTTCAGGGAGTTATTTTAGCAGTTTGGCTAGAAAGAAGCTGTGAGTATATTTTGAAATGCACAGAATATAAAGGAGCCAAATTAAAACCAATTAAATTTTGACTTTTTTTCTTGTAATCTCTGTCTCATACAAATCACTTCTAGTACAAAGCACGATAATAATATCCACATTTCAATGAAAGGGAATTAGAAAATGAATTAAGGAAGTGAAACTTGTGTAGGAAAGTTCAGCTAATTTCAACATAAAATTCCAAAGTTCTCAGTTAAAAGGAAGTTAAATAAGGCTCTTGTTAGGATGTAGGAGAATGCAAAACACCTATGCTTCCATGGTAACAACAAGAAAAACCTGGACCAAATGAAAAGCTTACCTTCCTATGGGTTAGGGAACAGTGCAGGATGCCAGTGAGCAGGAACAATTATATAATTAAACCAAGTGTAGGGCTGCCTAATCATGAGGCCCTGTGCAACTGCACAGTTTGAAAACCCATAAAGCTGCCTTACCTGGGAGCCTTAATGACCTGAAACCCAGAGAGAAATATGCCCTTTATAAGTGAGCATGATGCTGTTGCAGCTTCCTTACCCAGAAGTAAGCTCTGTGTTGGCTTCCCATGATTCAGTAATTTTGCAGAGACGAAGAGAAGTCAGGCTGGGCCTTAGGCGTCAGTGTGAGCTGGGGAAACAAACTGGAGTCTGAAAGACACCCAAATGCAAAAAAAAATAATAAAAAAAAATTACCCCCACACCTCACTTCTGAATCTTGTTTTGTGTGTGTGTGTGTGTGTGTGTGTGTGTGTGTGTGTGTGTGTGTGGTGGAGGAGGGCTGGGAAGTTAGAGCATTTACATAGGCCAATGCGTTCTTGTAATACTTGGGTTCTAAGGCCCTGACAAAGTTGACTCCAAAGGTGAACCAAAAATATTTAAAACTTCAGTCCAAACCTGTTCCAATGAAATACTGACAAGATATAAGAGGTGGCTTTGAAGAAGGATGTTGGAGGTGGGTTAATCACAGGTGAACTCAATCTAATGAAAGCTGCAGCCAACACTAAAGCTTAATACAAGCATAGAAAGATTTCAAAGGAACAGCCTCTCACTCTAAATGCCGAGGTATGAAAAAGGCTTGTGCTCTCTTAGAACTAAATTAAACTTCAGTCTCCACATTTTTTCCACATAGTATCTAATACACAATAAGACAATTAAAAGACATATGAGAAGTAGGAAAATGGGACCCATGATCAAGAGAAAACAGTTAATACAAACCAATTCACTGAGAATACAATTATTGTAATTAGCAGATAAGGACTTTAAAACAACTATTATAAATAGCTTAAAGGTTTACAATATATATTGGATTATATAGTTCATGAAAATAATGGTGTATTTCAAGAGAAACAAATTTTAAAAAGAAACTACTGAAAAATTTGGAATACTAATCTTAAGAAAACTGGCGTGTCTAAATTAATATCAGACAAAGTAGACTTCAAGATAGGAGTATTACCATACCTAATTAAGGTTACTTCATATTGATAAAAGGCCAGTTCATTCAGAAGACATATCAGTGCTAAATGTGTTTGCACCTAATAAAGGAGCTTCAAAATAAATGTAGCAAAAATTGATCAAACTAATGAGAAATATTGTCAAAACCATAATTATATTTGGAGTTCTTAACATATCTCTCTGAGTAATTGATAAATCAGGTATATACACAAATCAGTAAGGAGATAATTTGAACATTATTAAGCAACTTAACCTAATTGACATTTATAGAACATACGATTGCAGAATACACAATCTTTTAACGTAATGGAAGAGGAAACATTCATCATGAAGCTATGCCAAATTGTTTATGAGAAATATTGGCCTGAAATTTTCTCTATTATAATGTCCTTGTTAAGATTTGGAATTAAGGTTATTCTGGCCTAAAAAAAAAAAAAAAAAAAGTTAGGTAATGTTTTTTTCTATTCTCTGAAAGAATTTGGAAATATGAAAGAGCAATTCTATTTCTTCTTTAAATGTTTGATAGACCTTGCTGGCGATGCTACCTAAATCTGAAGTTAGGGAGGAGTTTTAAATTGAGAATACTGTTATAGTATTAACTAGAGGCCCGGTGCATGAAATTTGTGCAGGAATAGGATCCCTAGGCCTGGAGGGTGATCAGGGCCAATCTGTGGGGCAATCGGCAGGGCGATTGGGCCCCCACTTGCACCCACCTTGGCCTGGCACCACACGCTCACCGGTCCTGCTCCCTGGTGGTCAGCGCACGTCTAACTCCCGATTGATCAAACTCCTGCCTCTGGGGACAATTTGCATATTAGCCTTTTATTATATAGGAGGGGGATTGTGTTCCTCCTCAACCCAATTCCTATGTTGAAGCCCTATCCCCCAAGGTGAGTATATTTGGATATGTTGCCTCTGGGGAAGATATCAAGGTTAAATGAGGTCTTAAGGGTGGGACCCTAATCCTATAGAGGTGTTGTCCTTATAAGAAGAGGAAAAGGTGCCAGAGAGATGTTTCCCTGAATGCACAAAGGCCATGTGAGAACACAGTAAGAGGGCCGGGAAGAGAGATCTCACCAGAAACCAGCCCTGATGGCACTTTGATCTTGGATTTCTGGCCTCCACAACTGTGAGAAAATAAATCTCTGTTATTTAAGCCACCCAGTCCATGGTATTCTATTATGGTAGCCAGAGCAGACACATACAGATACAATTTCTCAAAATTAATATAGGATCATTCAGGAAGGCTAGTTCCTCTTACATCAGTTTTGGTAAATTGTGTTTATCAATAAAAATAAAAATATGTCAAATAGTTTGACATAAGTATTTGTTCTTAATATCCTCTTATTGTTTTTACTATCTGCAGAATGTTTCCTTTTTGATTCCTAATATTTGTACTTTTAGTTTTCTCCTTTTTTCTTTGTCAGTCCCCCCAAGGACTTATCAATTTTATTAATCTTTTCAAAGAAGGAATTTTGGCCTTGTTGCTTTTCTCCAGTGTAGATTTTTTTTTAATATTATTGATTTCTGCTTTTATCTTCATTAGTGCCTTTATTCTATAGATATCTGAGAATATTCCAATGTAAAATTTGATCCTATTATGAAGCTATTTGTTTGACAACCCCTGTTCACGCACACTGAGCTTTCTATCACCATTTAATTCTCATTCTTCAATATGAATAGAAAGCCAAGGACTACTCGATATTTAAGGAATAACTATAAAAATTTTAAAAAGATAAAAACAAAAACAGAGAAATCCAAACAAATAACTGAAAATAAAATCTGAATGGATACAGATAATAGGAATAGAAGAAAATCTTTAAAATGTCTTTAAGATTCTTAGAAAGATACAAGGTAATACATCCCTGAAACCAAAATAGCATATTGTAAGGTAATAGAGAATTTTTAAAAAGTACAAATATAATGGTATTAATTAAATATTAAACAAAATGTCTGTGTGTGGGGGGGAGCAGGGGGAGGTGGAACTGAAGAAATCTGGGAATAGAATTAAAAAGTTAAAGAAAAGAATTAGAGAACAAAAGATAAGAATTTAGAGGATTATTCCAGCAAAATGATTTCAACCTAGAAATTTAAATATAGGCAGACTATCAAGTGTGTGACATTTTTCAGATCTGAAAAGTAGTAAAAAAAAAAAAAAATCACCATTTCTCCCTGTATTAGTTTCATATTGCTGCTATAACAAAGGAGCACAAACTTAGTCACTTAAAATAGCACAGGTTTATTATCTCACAGTTCTGGAAATTGGAGTCTGAAACGGGTCTGCAAGGCTATGCTCCTTCTGGAGGCAGTAAGGGAGAATCTGTTTCCTTGCCTTTTCTAGTTTCTTGGAGTCATCTGCATTTCTTTACTCCTTAGCTCCTTCCTCCAACCTCAAAGCCAGCAATGCAGTATCTTCTCCCCTCTCTGTCCTCTTGTCTTCCTCTTATAAGGACACTTGAGATTATGCCTGGCCCAACCAGATAATTTAGGGTATTTTCCTCATCTCAGGAATCTTAATTTAATTGCATGTGCTATGCAAGGTTCCTTTTGCCATATAAGAAAACATATTGCTAGGATCTGGAGATTAGGATGTGGACATCTTTGGGGGTGGTCATTATGCTGTCTACCATACTCCCATTCATGTTTTCTCAGGAAGGTACTGGAGGATATGTTTCATAAAAACAAAGGGCTAAACAAAGAAAAATTAAACAAGGGATCCAACACAGGAGAGCAGTATTGGATTGTAAAAGCAACCAATACTGAAGGAACTAGAGTTTATAATGCTCTAGAGGGACTATCTGGAGTATAAAAAATTAATCTTCTAGATTAACTGATGTGTTTGATTGTGACGTTTTAGCACTTTGGTAGAGTATTTGAGGGCAGATTACAAAAGAGTAAATGTAAATATGGCATTTATTAAGACAAAGGAAAGTACCAGGTTGCATGAAAAGTCAACATGGTGAGGGCTGACTGATATTTACAAATGTTGATTTAAACAAAAACTGTGATATTACTATGCTGAGAGATGAGGGGATGAAAACGGGGGGGCGGGGGGAATGTTTGAACACTTAGGGATGCTGTGATAAAAGAGCTTTGTCATTGACTTCCATAGGAGAAAGTCAATGAATAATGTCCGAGATTGAAAAATCAAGAAATTGCAGTATAACTATATTTTGAAATATGGAGTAAATAACAGAAGTAATATTAAAAAGACCTGAAAGACTTTTCCTTTTTAAAAAATTGAAAATAGAGTGGAGAGGTTGGGAACCACAGGTTTTGGTTAAAAGCTTAGAATGTGGCAAACTGTTAATGCTCTTCAGGAAAAGAGGTTCCCCCTAATGCCTTCTAGAGCATTATAAACTCTAGTTCCTTCAGTATTGGTTGCTTTTACAATCCAATACTGCTCTGTGTTGGATTCCTTGTTTACTTTTTCTTTGTTTAGCCCTTTGTTTTTATGAAACATATCCTCCAGTACCTTCCTGAGAAAACATGAATGGGAATATGGTAGACAGCATAATGACCACCCCCAAAGATGTCCACATCCTAATCTCCAGATCCTAGCAATATGTTTTCTTGTATAGCATTTTCATTTGTGCGTCGGCCCCTCCTTCAGATCCTGAGCCTCGCCACGAAGGTTGCAGCAATAATTTAAAACTCCATAAAGCAATGCATAACCTTACCAAGTGCCATGCACTAATATTTTCACATTATACTATTTCATTTTTTTTAAAAAGCATAGTTTTGGCTAAATTTCCTTGCTTACAAATAGGACCTCCACCAACGGGTCCCACACAATCCCCTAGAAAAACACTACTCTAGACCCATCATTCTTGAGTAAAAGGCCTTACTCAAGTCCAACCAATAAGCCTTCATCGGCCAGTCCATTCTGAGCTGTTCTGAAAATCCTACAAGTTATTAGTAATATTATATTTTCTGTACTACCCATGCTTAACTTGATACGGTCAACTCCCCCAGGTCAAGGTTCTGTCCTGTATTTCACTTGCTGGATTCATACTACACAACAGATTGCTCAATATCTAGCCCTTGTATTTCCAGCTCTCAGTTGCGATCATACACTTTTTAGGTTTGGATTGTCTTTGGATTGGGGGCGGGGGGAGGGGGAGAAATATCTAGCCATATATTGTGTGTGCTTAATTTCAACCTGGAAAAGTGCACAGAAACAGTCCCACCTCTTCAGGCATGTGCAGTTTGTAAGCCAACCAAATCATCAAACTACAAATTCGTGTCTTGACACAGCCATACGCAAGTTGTCAGGACTGAAGTATTTTGGGGACTGGTAACACGGAAACGCGTTCGGTAGGATCAGCATTTTCACCACTCACTGCAACGACACCTGGAGAGAGTATTTCCAGAACCGCAGGGCCCACTTCTGTGGTCCCGGCCGGTCTGAGCAGGGACCCGGGAGCCAGGCTGGCGGCGGTGAGGCCGGCCTCGCGGACCCGGGCCGCCCCGCTCCGCCGGCAGAAGGCCAACACCCACCGCCGGCGACCGGGCTGGCTGAGGCGGGACTTCCCGTCAGCCCTCCGCGCCGCCTGCCCCGCCCGTTACCTCCTCCGCCGCCGGGCCGCGCCTCGCCGGGACCTAGCAACGGCCTTAGCAACGGCCGGGCTCCTCCCTCTGGTGTCGCCCGGAAAGCGCTCCGCCGCGTTCGTGCGCGGGCACGGCGGGCGCTCGCCGCGGGCTCCAGGGGAGCGGAAGACGCGTGGACCGGAGCGAGGACCCGCGGGCTTTGCAGGTCTGAGTCCCACTCCGGCCTCTCGGGCCGGTCTGCGCGCCCCTCTGCGGGCCAGTGCCCCGGCTGGCGCCGTGCGGCCGCGGGGAGTGGACGCGCCGATGGCCGAGCCCTCACCGAGGTCGTTCCGGGGGTCCCTGCGCGGCGCTTGCATTTTTTTGGTTGTTGCGGGCCCCTTGGGAAAAAGACTTTCCAGATTTTTCTCAAAAAAAAAAAAAAAAAATCCCCTCTCCCTCCCCCCACCCCCCTCCCTAACAATTATTGTCGGTGCTTTCCGCCTCAAAGAAAGTCTGTCCTGGCAAAGTTAGTCTCCTCTGGACCCTACTTATTTTTTGTATTTTTAGTGTTTGCAGTGGTTCGCGGCAGGAGAAACTTAGCACAGACATAGCATGTCATGCATTGTAGTATTGAAAGTATTAAGATAATGCTTACATAATAAGCAAAGGAGCCTGTGACTTATGCCTTAATTATTTGGAGGAAATATAGGACAAGTAAGGAAGTATGTTATCACTTTAAGGTGTCAAGTCCGTGGAGTTAGTGGATAAAAGCGCCACTGAAACCACAGCATTTAAGGGTTGCTTCTGTCTGAACCCCGGTGTCCCGTGGTGTACCACTGAGGAGGTACCGTCTGCCTACCGCTTGGTGGGTGGTCTGGGAGTGGCCATGGGTCCTGTATGAAAAAGGTGATCCCTTGGAATTTAAAAAGCGGATGTGAGATCTGTATATGCTATACGACCAGGTTCTTAAAAATATTCCCGGAAAGAAATATTTGAAGGGGGTTTAATAAAAAAATATAATACAGGACAGTCTTCTGTCATGTCTCATTAGGAGGTGAGTCGACTTGGTTGTAGTTAGGAGCCTTTCCCTTAGTACTGTTTTGCAAAACAAAGGTCTGCCAGGCTGCATTTGGCCCATAAAATTAGTTTGTCAGGAACTTCAGTAGCAAGATGCAGACAGGATGCTTTTTCCTTTTTTTTTTTTTTAGAATGGTTTTGATTTAGTTAAGTATTTGTTGACTTACTCCTGCTGCATTAGACACAGGGATAGGTGAGGCGAGTAAAGAGCTCTGCTCTTGAAGAGTTGACTATCTGCTAGGACACATAACTTCACTCAAAGGTGTACTCCAAGTTAAGGTACATTTTTCCATGTTAAATATGTGGAATCAATAGGTGCACAGAGGTAGAGATGTAAGAGATTGACATAGACTATCTAGAATCCTGACTTTTTGAGACTAAAAGTAGAGGATTACGTGCAGGGTAGAATTGATGCAACTTGGTGAGTAATTCGTTTTTTGGGGGGATAGTGTAGAAGGAGGATTTGTTTTCAATTTAAGTTGCAGAATGATGGATGTACCAGTTAGTTTCTTAGGAATAAAGTGTTTTTTTTTCTCCTCACTTATTTTTTTTAAATCTTGATTGTTGAAATTTTCCCCATTGATCCCTTCCCCCTCTCATAGCTTGCTGCCCTGCCCCCTCCTGTAGCTCTCCACTGCCCGCTTGTAGCCAGTAGCTCGCTGCTGCCCTCCTGTAGCTCCCTCCGCCGCCCCCCCCCTCCTCATAACTTGCTGCCCTGCTCCCTCCTATAGCTCTCCACCGCCTGCTTGTAGCTCGCTGGCCCACCCTCCGGCTGATCCGTGATCGGGTAGTTACATGGTCGGTCATTACGCTTCACAGCATAACGACCATTTGCATATTACATCTTTATAGGACTAGAGGCCCGATGCACAAAATTCGTGCAAGGGGCTCAGCCCTCGCAGCCCCAGCTTCGTCCGGAAGGTTGTCGTTTGGCCGTCCAGTCTAATTAGCATATGCTTTTATTATTATAGATAGATAAACTCCTGATGAGTAATTAAATTAGTATCACTAAACTTCTTGTTAGTAAATTATCTTGTATATTATGTTTCACTGGACTTTTTGTTCATATTTTATTTGGGAGACCACAGAAAGTTTCCTGTTGCAATCAGTACTTTGCCTGTAAGAGTGCCTGGAGCCTCATAGTTAAACACCACAATGCCTTACAATTTATAATAGGAGAATCATTTTATAGTTTTGGAATGCATATCAAATCAAAAGGGCACCAGTCTCTTTCTACCCAAAAGATATTGTGCTTACAGAGTATTTGAATACAGTTTTGGCAGCCATCATCCTTCTTTGAAGGAAATATTTAAGTGGAAAAGTTATTTTCCTCTTTTACCTCTAGAACTAATAATCTGAATTGTGTAAAAAAAAAAAATCAGTAGGAATTCTTAGAATGAGTGCATAGTAATGTTACTCTATAAAACTTTAAATTTATAAGATTGCACTTTATTTTTCAGGGTATATATTTTATCTTTTGGGATATTTTACAAATAATTGAAAGTAGATGCAACTCATATTTTAATAGATGTTTGATATATATGTATACATTTATATATTTTGTTGTTGTTGTTATTGTTAATCCTTACCTGAGGATATTTTTTCCGTTGATTTTTAGAGAGTGGGGGAGGGGAGAGAGAGAAACTTCAGTTGTGAGAGAGATGCATTAATTGGTTGCCTCCCACACATCAGGGCTGAGACTATAACCTGAAACCCAGGTACTTGCCCTTGACTAGTAATTGAACACAGGACCCTTCAGTGAGACACTCTAGCCACACCAGCCAGGGCTTTAGTTTTATTTTTTATGTGTGTTTTAATTTAAGTTGGAGAGGAATGTAACTTTTAGAACATAACCAACTAAATTTTGTTGATGATATTGGAACCTTGTATTTTTATTAGTTCTGTTTGAGATTAGATGTGATATAATAATCAATTCAAAGAGCCTATCAGTTTGAATACATTCCTGGCTGATACATTAAGCCATTGCATTTCTAATATAAGACAAAATTACTGTTTTGGGAACAAAGAGAGTCACTGAAAAATGGATTGTTGGTACCTAAACTTTATATTTGAAATAATTTTTCTAAGAGAGCACCTTTCTGTTTTTATGGGAGGGTCGCTCCAAAGGATAATTTATGGTTTTGAGTTTATTGCATTTTAATTTTGTATTTCTAATAAATTTAATTCAAAAGTATGCTAATTTAGTGATTTAAAAACTTGTTAACTTTTGTTAATACTAAAAACAGCACACAGTTGTGAATTAAATTGAGGAATTTTATTTGTGGAGACAGTGAGTAAAATGTTTTGTTTTTATTTTGTCCCCCCCCCACTATTTTTTTTTTCAGTGCACCTATGATAATGTGTTTTAGAAATAGATGTTAAACTTCAGTTTGAATGAAAAATGTCTCTCAGCCCACCTATATTTCTTAAAGAAAGGGAAGAAAATAATTCAAGATTTGTGGAAATACAACAACCACAAACTACTTCCATAGCTGCGGAAGATCCTCTTCAAAACTTACGCTTAGCATCGCAAGAAGTTCTTCAAAAAGCTCAGCAAAATGGAAGATCAAAATGTCTTAAATGTGGTGGTTCAAGAATGTTCTACTGCTATACATGTTATGTCCCAGTTGAAAATGTACCTGTGGAGCAGATGCCACTTGTGAAGGTTGGTAAGAAATTTAATTTTTGAAAGTAGGAATATAGATTTTAAAAAGACATCTCATATTTTCCTGTTCTAATGTAATTGATATACTTGATAAATAGCATCATTAGGAAAATGAATTATATAAATAGCAATTTAATCCTATAGACTCGAAACCTATTTGTTTTTCTTGTCTGTGGAAAAACAGATCCAGGTGGCCAAAACACTAGGGTCTGAGATGGTGTTATTTTTAATGAAATCAATTGTTTTTTAAATTAATGATTATAATTCATTTACAACATAGAAAAAAATGTGGTATAAACATGAATACTACAAGAGACAAGTTTATAGACTGCCTGAAGGAGCTTCAAAAACTGCCTCAGGTCCTTGGACTGCTCTGAGAAAACATAAACCAAAGGACTAGCTAGGGTTCCTTTTGTTTAGGCTTCTGTAGAATGGGGTTAGCTCCATCCTATACATGAATATGGAGCACCTGTCAGTGACTAAAACGAAATGAAACTAAAATTGAAAAGACTAAGACCTACTCATTGGGCTATGTTATAATCTGTAGTAATTTAAAGCCAGATTTTAAAAATATATGTGAATTGATTGCTTAGCTTATACTTTTGTTGCTTTCCAAGACTACTGTCATATGAAGTACAAAAATCTGTAGACCATCATGTCTACGTAATCAAAGAATTTATTATTACACTAGAGGCCCAGGGTACCAGTGGGGTCCCTTGGCCTGGCCTGCGGGATTGGACTGAAACTGGCTCTCCGACATCCCCCAAGGGGTCCCGGATTGCGAGAGGGTGGTTCTCGGGTGACACACCCTGGAATCTGGCTCTCTCCTCTCTGGTTCCAGGTGCATCTAAGAACTGCAGCTGCCAAATCACCGCAGCTCAGCAGCTCCTGCGTTGAGCGTCTGCTCCTTGGTGGTCATTGTGCGTCATAGCTACTAGTCAGATGGTCAGACAGTCGAACGGTCAAACGGTTGCTTAGGCATGCGTATGTGTATATACACACACACACACACACATATGTGTGTGTGTGTGTGTGTATATGTATGTGTGTGTGTGTGTATATATATATATATATATATATATATATATATATATATATATACACACTAGAGGCCCAAGGCACGAAATTTGTTCAAGGTAGGCCCTTGCAGCCTTGGCTGCCTCACAGCCCTGCAGCCCCACCACCCACCCACTGGTCATTCCAGAAGGTCATTCTGCTGTCCCATCTAATTAGCATATTAGCTCTTTATTATATAGGATTAGAGGCCTGATATACAAAAGTTCGTGCAGGAGTAGTAGGCCTTCTTTCCCCCGGCTGCTGGCACCAGCTTCTCTCCGGCACCCGGAACCCAGGCTTCCCTCTGGCTTCCAGCAGGCACCCAGAACCCAGGCTTCACTCCGGCCCTGGCTTCGTCCAGAAGGACATCCGGTCTAATTAGCATATTACCCTCTTATTATAGACTAGGGGCTCAGTGCATGAATTTATGCACCTTGAAAGGAACTGTGGGCTACGAGGCTGCAGTGGGCACAGGGGTGGGTCTCAGCCCATCCTCTGCAGCCCCTCCTGCCATTGCTGCTCCCACGTGCTGACGGCGTCGCTCCACTCACACCTGCTTACAGCGCAGAGCAATTGGGGCCAGCGCTAGCAGAGGGTGTGAGCGGGGCTGGCACCGTCAGCGGGTGCGAGCAGCGACGGCTGCCCCGATCACCCCTCAGGAGCAGGGCGAGGTGGAGGAGCCCTCAGGGGTGATCGGGGCCGGCAGCTGCCGCTCACACCCACTGACGGCACCAAGCGATCGGGACCGGTGCCGGGTTCCAGCAGCAGGTATGAGCAGCAGCTCTGGCACTGGCTGTGGGTGTGAGTAGGGCCATTGCCGGCAGCAGGTGCGAGAGGTGGCTGCCGGCCCCTATTGCCCCTCAGAAGCAGGGGGAGGTGGAGAAGCCCTGAGGGGTGATCGGGGCCGGCAGCAGCCACTCGCACCTGCTGCTGGTGCTTGGTGCCGGCCCCGATTGCTCGGCACCAGGTGCTGGCAGTGGATGCAAGCAGCGGCTCTAGCACTAACAGCAGGTGCGAGCGGGGCTGGCGCTGGCAGCAGGTGCAAGCACCTGGTGGGACTATGGCATGTGGAAGCAAAGAATTTTCAGTAACCACCAGAGGCTCACCCTGATGACAGCGACTGGCGCCCAGCCTTGGTCTGGCACCCCTGCTCACCTGCTCCACCATTCCACCGCTGCCGACGCCTGCCATATTCTGCGCACGCCCCCTGGTGTTCAGCGCACGTCATAGCGACCAGTTCGGTTGTTCCACCGTTCGGTCTATTTGCATATTAGCCTTTTATTATTCAGGATAGGTGTACATTAATATGTCTAACAGTGAGCATCTAGGAGTAAATCATATAATGTATAAAATTTGACTCCTCTCTATTAGGATTAGTGAGACTAAATTACACATGAGCTCATTGGAACTGGCCAGTAAGAAAATAAGTTATAAATACACTTAAAAACATTTAATATGGTGATCTTAAGGTTCATTAAATTTGAAGTAAGAATACTTTAACACTCATTTTGTTACTTGAATTTCAGTTTAGCCTATATATTATCTTGTCAAGTCCACAGTCTTCTCAGGGGTCTAAAATCATACTTATAGGCTATTGGAAAGCTTACTGGTTGAGAATAAGTAAGCAGTCAGCTTTATAGTTATTTCAGAGAAACTGAGAACTTGAGGACAATAATTAATTTTAAGTTTCCCATTATCTTATAAGAATGTTACATTTCAAAGCATTACATTTGAAGTGTATACAGAATTATTCTATCATCTATGTATGTCATCACCACATAAAGAAAGTATTTTCTGAAAAGTTTTAATATAAAACTTTTGTTATGGTCAAAAGGGATTGAAGATCAGAATAATAAAATTCATTGATATATTGACAGGGCTAACATTTTCATAGAAATTTAATAATAGAGGATTATTTCCCAAATCAATTGCCTAATGTACACTATTTAATAGAAATGACTATGCCAACTGTTTGATAAACTCCAAATGGCCTACTGAACTATGCAGTTTTTGAAAGTGTCTATATTTTAAAGGCCATTTATAAAATTTGATGAATTAATAATATGTATTAATAATAACTAAGTTTTTCTTTCTAATTTCTACTTTATTTTTTTTAATTTTTTTTAAAATATATTTTTATTGATTTTTCACAGAGAGAAAGGGAGAGGGATAGAGAGCTAGAAACATCGATGAGAGAGATACATCGACCAGCTGCCTCCTGCACACCCCCCACCGGGGATGTGCCCGCAAGCAATGCACATGCCCTTGACCGGAATCGAACCTGGGACCCTTCAGTCCGCAGACCGATGCTCTATCCACTGAGCCAAACCGGTTTCGGCTCTACTTTATTTTTATTTTTACAAATTGTTTAGCATTTGCTTTTAGATAGCCTGCTTGGGAAGGGAAGATGATTACATAATAAGTAACTACCTGACAGGCATTAAATTTTAGTTTGGAAATAAATTCGTAAATTCCTGTCTTTTTATGTGGAATATGATTTTTTTAGTGCCATGAGAAATGCATGAAAAAATTAAAAGATGCTCTTGGTATTTTTTTTTTAAGAAGAGGAGAATATCCTAAGGTAAAAGAAAGCTTCATTTTTATTAGAGTCCTAGACTTTAAAAGGCTCTCTTTGGGAAAGTTGATAATCATGTGGGGAAAGGCTTGGTTAGGGCTTTCTGCTAATGGCATTTTGATAAATTTGGGCAGAAAAGTTTGTGGTAAAATCTCTCATAGGATACATAGGTGTTAGAGAACAGATTGGTGTTCTTTACATGTTTGAAAATGGAACATCTGTATTTGAATTGCATCTGGTCAACTATTCTAGTGTTACCCTGTCATTATTTAAGAAGGGTAAATAAGATATGGGAACTACAACACAAATATATATTTCAATGATATGATCTGTGTCTGCTTTGCATAGAATCAGAAATTTCAGGCTTAACTCCCAGAGAACTACAGATACCTGGACTAGGCCCCAGGAATACTTCTTGAGCACAAATTTTGCATAGTTTTTTTGTACTTATAGATTCTAGTCTATAATAGGCTAGGTACATAGTTTGTAAAAAAACATTACTAACACTCAGTCCTGTGTCCTTGATACAAATGATATTTTTCAAAGATGGCTGGTCAAAAATGTTGATCACCTTTGGAATTTTCAGCTCTATTCATCAGCCATAAAGAAAATTGATTTTATTAGTACTAAAATACTTTGCCATGATCTGCTTTTGTTTTCTTCTTTCCTCTTCCTACCTTCCCTGGGCAAAGGTAATGCTGACCTTGTACTGACAGACCCTGGGGAAAGGAAATATAGTTCACCTGCAACTGAGTGTCATGAGGGATGTCTGATGTAGAGTTCAGCCAGAGGTAGACTGATATAAAATCATTTGTGAACTGTCTACTTAAATGGTAAATTTTCTATAGCTAGAAATTGCTTTGATGATTTGAGGCAATTGGCCCTAACTTATAACTAATCACTAGGCCTAAATGGAGATAGTAGAAGAAATTGGGTTTGATACTATAAATTGCAAACTATTTGGGAAACATTTATGGCCCTTCTGGGGCATACACTGTCTGTCTTCTTTCACGTAATCATCTAGAGGCCCGGTGCACAAAATTCGTGCACGGGGGTGGGGGAGTGTCCCTCAGCCCAGCCTGCACCTTCTCCAATCTAGGACCCCTTGAGGGATGTCCGACTGCCCGTTTAGGCCCAATCCTAGGGATTGGGCCTAAACGGGCAGTCAGACATCCCTCTCACAATCCAGGACTTCCGGCTCCCAACTGCTCGCCTGCTGCCTGCCTGCCTTCCTGATTGCCCCTAACTTCTTCTGCCTGCCAGCCTGATCACCCCCTAACCACTCCCCTGACAGCCTGATTGATGCCTAATTGCTCCCCTGACAGCCTGTTTGCCCCTAACTGCCCTCCCTGCAGGCCTGGTCACCCCTAACTGCCCTCCCCTGCAGGCCTGATCTCCCCCAACTGCTCTCCCCTACAGGCCTGGGTCCCCCCAACTCCCCTTCCCTGTAGGCCCAGTCACCCCCAACTTCCCTCCTCTGCCGACCTGATCCCCCACAACTGCTCTCTCCTGCAGGCCTGGGTCCCCCCAACTCCCCTTCCTTGCAGGCCTGGTTCCTCCCAACTGCCCTCCCCTGCTGGCCTGATCACCCACAACTGCCCTCCCTTGCAGGCCTGGTCCCTCCCAACTGCCCTCCCCTGCTGGCCATCTTGTTGTGGCCATCTTGTGTCCACATGGGGGCAGGATCTTTTACCACATGGGAGCAGCCATCTTGTGTGTTGGAGTGATGGTCAATCTGCATATTACTCTTTTATTAGATAGGATAGAGGCCTGGTGCACAGGTGTGGGCCAGCTGGTTTGCCCTGAAGGGTGTCCCGGATCAGGGTGGGGGTTCCCTTGGGGTGTGGGGCGACCTGGGGGAGGAGCCTGTGGTGGTTTGCAGGCCAGCCACGCCCCCTGGTGACCCAAGCTGAGGCCCTGGTATCTGGGATTTATTTATCTTCTACAATTGAAACTTTGTAGCCTGGAGTGGAGCCAAGCCTTCTGCTCGCTCCGTGGTGGCAGTCATTTCTGTTGGGATTTATTTATCTTCTATCATTGAAACTTTGTAGCATTGAGTAGAGGCCTGGGCCGGCAAGGGCAGGTGGAAAGCTTCGCTTCCTCCATTGCCAGGGAAACCCAAGCCTCCCTCCTGCTCTCTGTGGCCACAGCCATCTTGGCTGGGTTTATTTGCATATTCGCTCCTGATTGGCTGGTGGGCATGGCTGGTGGGTGTAGCAGAGGTACGGTCAATTTGCATATTACTCTTTTATTAGATAGGATATAAAAGCCTAAGTGGCCATTATGACTGAATAACTGGAATGACCGGTCAACCAGTTGCTATGGTGCACACTGACCACCAGGGGGCAGATGCTCAATGCAGGAGCTGCCCCCTGTTGGTCAGTGCACTCCCACAGCCAACCTCTTGTGGCTGGCCAACCTCCCCCGTTCCCTCCCCACGGCCAGCCAACCTCCCGCCGTCCCTCCTCCCAGCTTGCCAGCCAACCACCCACGGTCCCTCCCCATCTCTCCCCCCTGCTGGCAGACCCCAATCAGCCCAGCCCCGATCGGAACTGGGCAAGATGGCCCCGATGGCCCTGATCGCTGTCCAGGCCTAGACCCCATCCATGCACAAAATCGTGCACTGGGCCTCTAGACTGGAAAGATACAACATGTGCCATTGAGATCATTTAGTAGCATGTACCAACTACTCCTTAAAAAAATAGTTCTGGAATTAATGATACACACAGCAGCATGGATGAATCTCAGAATAATTATTTTTGTGAAGAAAGTTAGATGAAGAGCGTACATACTGTATAATTTCATTTTTATAGAAATCAAGAAAATCAAACTTATCTATAGTAATAGCACATCAGTGGTTGCCTAAGGACTGTGGGTGGTAGTTGATGGAGATTAAGGACAGAGGAAGGCACAAGAAGACTTTGGGGGTGATGGGTATGTTCATCATCTTGATTGTAGTGATGAGTTCAAGGGTGTAACATGTTAAAACTCACTAGATTGTACACTATAAGTATGTGTAGTTTGTTGTATCAGTTTCTTCTCTTTAATAAAGCTGTTTTAAAAAAATTGTTTTGTACTCCAGGGTAAAATAGCTGTGTGCTCAGGGTAAACACCAGAGCCCTGCCTGTTTAGTGTAGGACAGGAGCTGGAAGAGTGCTTATCATAACAAATAAGTCCTTTGAAACCTGCAGTGCAAAGTTCATCTCAGAGAGGGTTCTTATGTATAGTGGGAGAGATATGACTAGGCTTTCATTTTCATAATCATGGCTGAGTGCAGGACTTGCACAAGCATAATGTGGAAAACCAAACCACGTCAGTGAAGTAATAGAAAA
This sequence comes from Cnephaeus nilssonii, assembly GCF_951640355.1. NCBI lineage: Eukaryota > Metazoa > Chordata > Mammalia > Chiroptera > Vespertilionidae > Cnephaeus > Cnephaeus nilssonii. The sequence goes on from NC_137075.1 coordinate 51,432,798, forward strand.
ATATAACTAAAAAAATGCAAGATAATATTACTTTTGCATAGAGAAAGGGCATAATCTATAATAAATAATTAAACTTAAAGAGAAATAGGCCAAATCATTTTGAGAGAGTTATTTTTTACCCATAGAATGCACCTCCTAGGTCCATTTTGTACTGTTTTTTTCAGTTGAAAATTATTTCATTTGTGCTGTTAAAAGACACTTCTGAGAATGATGATGTTCACAACTAAGGATAATTGGATATATGATATCAAAGGATGTATAAGGAACACCATTTTAACTTGAACTTTAGGTATGAAACTTTGCCCAAACTTTTATTTCCTTTTATGTGTCACAAAATGAACAAAACTGAAGCTTATAGGAATTCTAAAAAATATTGGCACACATGCTGAAATACAAGTGATTGGACTCAATGGTTTTGTAACATAAATGAAAAATGACATTGGAGCTTTGTTTTAAGAACAGATTCTCTGTTAAATGAGTTAAAATAGTTGTTCTATCATATGATTAACAACATCGAGGAAGAAATTTGGATTTGCTTTATGACTCTATTGTTCTTAATATCCTGGTGTAGAAATGTATGACTTTCAAACCATAAGTATATTTATAGAGATGTAGTGTGAGTTTGCTGTTTAAGCTTTAAAGACCCCTTTTATTAACATACTAATTAGAATTTTAATATTTGGTTTGTTCATTTGTCTTTTTTTTCCCTTTAATTTTAGCTTCCACTGAAGATTGACATCATTAAACATCCAAATGAAACAGATGGCAAAAGTACTGCTATACACGCGAAACTCTTAGCACCTGAATTTGTAAATATTTACACATACCCTTGTATTCCAGAATATGAAGAAGAGGACCATGAAGTAGGTAGCTTATTTCTTATAACTGTTCACATTGAATCTAAAAATGAACTTTAAATTCCAATGTCTTTCTGAACTCACTTGAACACAATTTAATACTTTTCTTAATGATCTAGGGTTATCCTTATATCTAGCCCTAAACAACATACCTTTTATTTCATTGGTGTCTGAAGAGATCAGAAGATCCTAGATTTGTTAGGCTTTTTTGAGTTTTTCCACTTTTTATCATTTTTTCTGAATTATTTCTTTAAGTTTTTACACTTTGCCAATATTATTATGCCTGCTTTTACTTTCTCCCCACTTCATTGTCCTGCCCATACGACACATAGGTGGTCTAATTTGATGCGAACAGATAAACCAGATTACAAACATTATTGGAATTTCTCCAAAAGAAGAAAAGAAAGACTGGCTGAAAAAAATGTTCAGGAATTCTCCCTAAATTTAGAGCGTTAGTATGTGGCTTTTGTAACATTTCTTTTGTCAGCTCAGAGGCCTTCCTTGCTCATTTCTAGATTCTTAATTGGTTCTCACATAGTTGGAATTTCACATTGGTGAGATATTACTGGCCTTGTTGAAAAGTAATTTTGTAATAGATCTCAAAAAGAGGTAGGCATTGGGTACTTTTTAAAGAAACTTGTAACCCCTTTTAGGTATATTGGGGATCATTAATTGGTGGTGTTAATCAGAAACAAAATTAAAAATTAATACATACACTCAGTTGTTCTAGAAAGAACTTGGTTTTTCCTTTTCCATAAATATGTTTTTTATTGAGTTTATATAGAAAATTGTGTTTGTAAATAACACCTGAATTTTGGATCTAGGAATATATTTACGTTTCCTTCTCTGGTCAGCTAAGTATAATTTATGTTAATTAAATAGAACACATTGCTATGTTCAATAAAGTGATGTGATATCTTATAATCCAAGAAAATCTAAAACCCTTAGATTTTGCTAATTGAGTACAGGAGGGATATTGGCATGGATTGTGGATGTTTAAGCAATTTGTATGTAACTTTAAAGTTTGAAAATGCAAGATTTTTTTGTTTTATTTTTATAATGCTTATTTTTAATATTAAAAATGATGCTTGTTAAAGAAAATTTGAGAAATACAGAAAAGTATGGGGGATAAAATACTCATAATTCTACCAACATCTATTCATTTCACAAATACTTACTGGATGCCTGCTTTGTGATAGCAGCTGTTCAGACATTGAAGGCTCCAGGAGTATATAAACTCTCGGTAAAATGCTAAAAGAAAAGAAGTACTATAATTTATAGAATTTTTCCTTGAAAGTTAGATTTTTCAGTTTTAATTTTTCATTGTAATAGATATCTTTTTAATAAATATTATGGGTGTGATGGGTATATGGGTATTTAGGATTATTTTATTAAATGCCCATAAGTGAAATTATTTGATGAAAGAGTGTGAACATTTCAAGACTCTTTAAGTTGCCAAATTGCTTACCAGTATTGACTATGTATCATTTGTTTTGTCTATTATATAGGTAAAAATGGTATTTAATTATTGAGCCCTTTTCAGTGGTTCTTTTACAGAATATTATAAAGTTTACTTTTCTCTTTCAAGGTACCATTAACTAGGCTTCTATCCACAGGTGAATAACTTATTTTGAAATAAAACTTTTAGGGAGTATATAATGATTATAAATTACTTGGGAAGAGTCAAAAACTTTACCATATGTATTAAAGAAGTGGATGTAGTAGAAGCTAATGCTTGTTTCTTAGATATTCAGTTTTTTTTCTCTTAAAGTTTTAAGTCAGAATTTATTCATTCTGATCATAATCACACACTATTAACTTAAGTTTCTTTGCTTTAGGTTGCACTCATTTTTCCTGGACCCAAGTCTGTCTCAATAAAGGATATTTCTTTTCATCTGCAAAAAAGGATTCAAAATAATGTGAGAGACAAAAATGATGACCCTGACAAGCCATCTAGTAAACGCAAGAAAACTGAAGAACAGGATTTGAATGACAGCAAGTGCAAAGAGACAACACTGAAAAAAATTATATTTATAGATAGCACCTGGAACCAAACAAACAAAATATTCACTGATGAGAGACTTCAGGGTAAGAAAAAAAAATGTTTTTGTATTGCTTTTTCCCCCCAACTTTCATTTCAGAAAACTTCATGTCTCCAGATACATTAGAAGAATTGCATTAACTCCCCATACATCTTTTACCACATTTGCTTTATTTCTCTTTTCTGTGTTATGTGTGTTGTATACTTATATATATATTTGGTTAAACCTTTTGAAAGAACGATGTAGGCTTTACAACACTTTACCTTTCAATACCTGTATACATCATTTAAGAATAATTGCATGATCATAATATTATCACTTTAAGAAAATTAACAAACTTCTGTAATGTCTAATATACAGTCCAAATTCACATTTCCCTAATTGACCCAAAAATATATTCTGTAGCTTTTTTTCCTCTGATGTATGATGAAGTACATAAACTCACATTCCATTTGGTTATGTCTCTTCATTCTCTTTTAATGTAGAACAGTTCCCTGTTTCTGTTTTTCATGACTTAGAATTGTGTGAAGAGGTCAGGTCAGTTGTTTGAATGTTTCATCATGATTAGATTCAGTTTAAATTTTTTTGCAAGGATCCTTACAGATAAGGATAAATCCAGGATTGCCCATGACAATTCCAATTTATAACTATTGTTTTGATATAATTACTAATAACATTGCTTTTTACTCTTAGAAATGAGGCTATTTAACTGATAAATTATATGATTACCCTATTTATATAGGTGAAGTTGTTTACTTATTATTGCATCAAAACAGGAGGCATTTGATATAAGTTGTTCCATTATTGGTGATAACTTTCAATTCTTAGTTAAAGGTGATTGCCAGATTTCTTCGTTCTAAAGATTTATTTTCTTCTTTGAAATTAGTAGTAATCTGTGAGGTGATGCTTTGAGACTATGGACTGTCTATTTACCAACTGCTTTTCACTCAGAGGTTTCCGTATTCACTGATGACTCTTCTTTAAATCAGTAATTATATTGAGAATTGCAAAATGATAAAATTTTAATTTTATTATTTCTATATTTGTTAGCTGGCATTCTTTTGTAAGGAAGAGCTTTTCCTTTTTCTCCTCTTCTTTTGTCCTCTCTCGTACCATTTATGAGATCACTGTGGTCTGATACATGTCTTTTTAATTCAGTATGTTAAAATCTATAATGATTATATATATATATATATATATATATATATATATATATATATATATATATATATATATATATGCCCAAATTGTCTCAGATTTTGTCAGTGGGAGCCCTTCAAGTCCTTTGGGGCATGGCTTATTAGTCTTTCTGGTTCAGCACTTTTTCCTTCCTCAGACCTAGAATTAATCATTCAAAGTTTACTTGCACTTTTCTCCTGCCCCAGACCAATAACCAGTCATTCAAAGGAACTGTGGCTTTTTTTTAAATGGGGAATGATATTAGAAACCAAGATAATGGTAAATTTATTACTGTTTGGATGTTGCTTCAAAGGACAGAGCCAAAAAAAATAAGTGTGTGAGTGTGTGTGTGTGTGTGTGTGTGTGTGTGTGTGTGTGTGTATGGAGAAAGAGAGAGAGAGAGAGAGAGAGAGAGAGAGAGAGAGAGAGAGAGAGAGAGATTGAGATTGAGTTTATATGGGTGGTTCCAATGCAGCTTTAATGTTACAGTGATTTTCTTTCTTGTTTTATATGTCTTTTTCTCTTGCAATGAAAAGATTAGTTCCTAATAATAATGGTTTAAAAGAGTTGCTTTATTTCCCCAAGTACAATAACCAGTAATATGAAGAACAGGAGCTCTTATGAACTCGCATGCTCCGTTGCACCTACTCAGTTCTTCAGGCTCTCTCAGTTTTTCTAAAAGCTTTAGTTTTATTTCCAGCTTTTTGATTGCTTTATTTGTGTACCATGTGTGATTATAAGGCAAGAGAGCTAGCTACCTAGTTGGTATTAGGCAGTTGGCAAAACAGTTTCAACCTGGGAGAGCTTCTCCCAGGCTGTTGTCAGAAGTGTACATCATTTAGAAAAGAAGGTTTGTGCCACTTTTCGGAGTCTGACTTGTGTTAATTAGTACCAAGCTAAAGTGACTGACATTAGTAAAGGTAATTAGCTTAATTTATATGGTTCATACCTGTGAGATCAACGTAAATGTTAGTAAGATTGTTTTGCGGTTCTGTGTGTGCTTAAGTGTATATGTGTGAGAAAGATAGGCAGAGAGAGAGAGACAGAGAAAGAAATTGTGTGTGTGTGTGTGTGTGTGTGTGTGTGTGTGTGTGTGTGTGTGTGTGAGAGAGAGAGAGAGAGAGAGAGAGAGAGACAGACAGACAGACAGACAGACAGACAGACAGACAGACTGTGGAGCATATGACCTGGAAGAACCTTGTTGCTGATGTTTAATACAGAAATGGAACCCTAAAACCCTGCTCTTTGGAATACTGCCTGCCACATGATCTTGGATGGTTACAACAGCAAATTACGCCCCAGTTTGAAGATTTTTCTGAGCTATTTTTCTTTATATGGTTATTGAAAGGATCCAATGAAAGAACGTAAGTGAAAACACTTGAAAAAAACTATATAAGGAATTTCTGAGGTACAATTCAAAATCTGTTTTCAGAGTGTCCACATTTGTGCTTAAGGCTTAAAATCAGATTTGTACAGAATAATTTTTCTTCCTTCCCACATCACATAGAAAATATCATCCATTTTAATTCTGTGCTACATGAAATTTTTAAAAAGTATTTCTCAATTCCTTCAGAATCATGAAATAAATAGATTTCTAGAGTCAGTCTTCTTTGCATGTCCTATTCTGGCTCCACATTTCACCACAGGGAAACTCGGGCTCTGTGCATATTTACAATCTCTGTATTTGTGAAATACCATTTTCCAGATAAGCCCAGTTACTTCCACAAGAAACAACCAGGTTTGTTATAAATCATTGCCTTTAGGCTTGAAAACATTTTATCATTTCATGGGATTAATGTGAACAACTCTAAAGTTCAGTTTCAACCCTCAAAAGTAATGTATTAAAAAAATAATGTTTCTGTTATCTTACTATGAGTGCCGAGGTTAAGAATCCCCTTAATAATGTAAAAACATATTTTGCCAGACTTTACAGAGGAAATCTCTGGGTGTTTTACTACTATCAAAATAAAACATTTAAAGGTTGAATGTCTAATTTAATCATATAGTGTAAATCTACACGTGAACTGACATACATTCTTGAAGATTCAGCACGGGAAGCTTTGGGGGGGTTTTGGGGGAAGGATGGTTTTCTTTTTGTTGGGGAGAGAGTCCAAATGATTAAAATGGGAAATTATACTGTAATTTGTTTTAAAAATTGCCAGCTCTCTCCCTTCATTTGGACAGATTTGTTCATATTGTAAACATTTCCTGAACTATACTTAGTGTGTTAATGAATGCTCGTCATATACTACCTCATTTAGTCCTCACAACAATATGATTTTCATTCCCATTTTTTGGTTGAAGAAATTCAGGCAATAATATTAGAGGGAAAAGCCATCTATAGTTACCTGCTTTCAAGTTTTACTGCTAAAATAATTTGTGTATTTATCTTAAAGTTATTGATTGCCAGAAATACTGGCAAGAAATTTTTTTAAATGTATATATCAAACTCTTAAAAATAAATATAAATTTTCTAAGTAATTCCATGTCTGTGTATTTAGTGTAGTTTAAAAGGTTCTATATGTCTATATATTTCCAAGGAAATCTTTAGAACAGGATAGATTAGTAGTGATAGTCACTAAATCTTGGTTTTTATATTTAACATTTTAGAACATATTAGATGTATTATAAAAACTAGCATTATAATAGCTGCTCTTAGTTTGTTTCTTTTTATAAATTACATTGATGATGTCAAAATCCTACGTTAATATTTTTTTCTTTTAATTTTAGTTTTCAATTACAGTTTACATTCAATATTATTTTGTATTAGTTTCAGGTGTACAGCATAGTGGTTAGACAATCATATACTTTACAAAGTGGTCCCCACCGCCTATGTTAAGATTTTAATTGTACTAATTGCTTAGAACATTTTCAATACTTCTAGAAGTATTAAAGACCATTAACCTGCCTATTTCCCTCCTACTGAGTTTCAGAATGGTGTTTTAAATGTCAGTTTATCAAGGAAATGAAACCCTTCTGAAAACTGGCGAATTTAGTCCTGTCACAAGTTTAAATAAAAAAAAGACAGTGGTAGGTAGCAGATAGAAAGAGATGAATCTTGCTGTGGCTGGTTTTTCTCAATGGTTAGAGCGTCAGTCTGAGGACCAAAGGGTTGTGGGTTCGATTCCCAGTCAAAGGCACATACCTTAGTTGCAGGTTCAATCCAGGCCTGGGTTGGGACCTGAGCAGGAGGCAACCAATAGAAGTCTCTTTCTCATGGCGATATTTCTCTCTCTCCCCTTTCCCTCCTCCAATTCTCTCTAAAAATCAATGGGAAAAAAATACCCTCACTCCTGGGATGAAGATTAAGAGAGAGAGAGAGAGAGAGAGAGAGAGTTGAATCTCTTAAATATTAACTACTTTCACCCATTGCTACCGGGTCCAAGACTTAGAGGTATAAGATTTCAATCTGTGTTTTATATTGCTTCTGTTATATACCTTAATGCATTTAAGAAAATATTTTATTTCTTTATTTTTGTTAATCCTCACCCAAGGATATTTTTAGTTGATTTTTAGAGAAAGTGGAAGGGTGGGGGAGAGACAGAGAGAAACATCGATGTGAAAGAGACACATTGATTGGTTGCCTTGCACACAATCCTGGACCAGGGCTGAGGATCCAGCCTGCAACCAGGATACGTGCTCTTGACTGGAATTGAACCCGGAACCCTTAGTCTGTGGGCTGTTGCTCTATCCACTGAGCCAAACTGGTTAGGGCAAAAAATATCTTATTTTAAATTAGGATCAAGAGGATTTATCTGTGCTCTTCAAAAAAAAAAGTCTTAATTAAGATAAATCATCATTTAATTTTATCACATCCTGTGGTTAAGAAATATTTAGTCCTGGGTGGGTGGTTCAGTTAGTTGAAATATTGTCCTGTACACCAAAAGGGTTGCAGATTCGATTCCAGGTCAGGACACATACCTAGATTGAGGGTTTAATCCCTAGTCATTGTGCATATGTGAGGCAACCGATCGATGTTTCTCTTTCTCTTTCTCTTTCTCTTTCTCTCTCTCTCTGTCCCTCTCTTCCTCTCTGTCTAGGATCAATAAACATATCCTTGGGTGAGAATAAAAATGTATATATATTTATACTTTTCTTACTTGTTTTTGGCAGGGTTGTTACAAGTTGAGTTGAAAACAAGAAAAACTTGCTTTTGGCGCCATCAAAAAGGAAAGCCAGATACCTTCCTTTCCACAATTGAAGCCATCTACTACTTTCTAGTAGACTACCATACTGATATATTAAAAGAGAAATACAAAGGACAATATGACAATCTTCTATTTTTCTACTCTTTTATGTACCAGTTGATAAAGAATGCCAAATGCTCTGGAGACAAGGAAACAAGAAAAATTACTCATTAGTTTTTAAGAAGCCACTTTTGTGATTTTATTTTGATAAAATCAATAAACTTGTAATTGTGCTTTGTTTATTCTTAGGGAATATTCATGTGTCATGTCTGCAAGACCACTTTTAAAAAAAAGGCTATTTATTTTACCTCATTTTTTTTTTAAAGGATGTTATTTTTAAGGAAATTTTCAGAGATAGTGTTGACTGAAAAACTATTTTTGGTTGGTTTCAACAAATGAGAAGCACCAACAAGAGATTGGAGGTTGAAAAGCAAATGAAATTGTATGTATTTCTCCTGCCTCCTTTCCTGCCAGGGCACCATAGTTGTCCTCTATTGAAGGCCATCCTTCAGTTATTGCAGCTACACTTTTGCATTTCGCCCCCCCCCCCCCTTTACCCCTTTTCATTTAGGGATATAATGCTTCCCAGGTATTAGCTCCAGGGTTTCCATAAACCCTGCCTATATCTTTGAAAATAGTCATTTAGCATATTCTTTTATTTAAATGTCCCCATTTGAAGTTGCCCTCTGTTTCTTTCTGGGACCCTGACTGATAAATTTACCCATTTGGATGCTAGAAATAATAATACATTTCCAAAAAGTATATTTAGGGGGACACATGTTTCATGAAAATACTAGTTAATGGTGAAATGAGTTTGCTGCACATTATATTCCCCTCTTAGAGATTCAAAGGGCACAGCATAAAGATACTAAAAAGTCCTGAAATAAACATTTAGAACTTTATTTAGGTTAGTATTTCTTAAACTTGATTGAATAAATAATGACTACTAACATCCTGTAAAAAATAGGACATTTGGAATATTGTAATATATTACAATCCCTGATTTTGTATACATGTGGAAACCGAGGCCCAAAGAGATTAACTAACTTGCTCACAAAACTAGTTAGTGATAGAACTTAGTCTAGAATCTGGGACTTCTGATTGGTTCCATGAGGTCACCATTATAATACTAGTGGCCCCGTGCATGAATTCGTGCACATTGAAAGGAAATTAATTAGAAGAAAGATTCATGTAATTATATTACTAAAAAAAATTACATTTCAAAATAGTATATATAATATAGTATTATCAAATTGAAATACAAAATTAAATTGCCAGTGCATGTCATATGTACTGGCTGGTTGGTTGTATGAGATTGGCGCCAGCAAGAGCTTTATATGTATCGCACATGCAAGAGTCAACGTTTATTTTTAAATTGCTAGTGTGCATCATATGTACTGGCCGGCTGGTTGGATGGTTGGACAGATGTATGGTTGGTCACTTGTGCATGGGTGGGGTCCAGCTGGCGGCGGGAGGTTGGCCAGCTGGCCCGCCTCGATCGGGGCTCGATCAGGGCCAGGCTGGCTGGGGGAAGGGGCTGTGGGCGATTGGATGGTGGGCCCCCCCATTAGGGTTGGGGGGCCAATTGGGGTTGGGACCAGCCATGGGGAGGGGCTGTGGGCAGTGGGCTTGATGGCCCCACCCCAAAATGGGGTGGGGTGCCAATCAGGGTCCAGCAGCCTGGGGGAGGGGCCATGGGTGGTTGGCCAGTTGGCCCTGCCCCTGATCGGGGTGGGGAGGCCGATCTTGGGTGAGGCTGGGTCGGGGGAGGGGCTGGGGGACATTCAGGGTGGTGGGGACCCATAGGGGGCAGGGCTGGCCAGGGGAGGGGCTGCAGGAAGTTGGCCGGGCCCACCCCCTACTGAGGTGGGTTGGCAATCGGGCGGGGCTGGCCAAGGGGAGGGGCTGTGGGCTGATCAGGGTGGTAGGGCCCATCTGGGGTTTGGCCAGCTGGGGAGAGGGGCTGCAGGCCTATCATGGTGGGGCTGGCTGATCAGGGATGAGTCTGAAGGGAGTGGGGGGGAAGAGAGGGGGCTTTTGGCTGGCTGCCCTGCTCTTGATCGGGTGGGAGAGTCCAATCAGGGGCAGGCCAGCAGGGGGAGGGGCTGCGAGGTTGGCCGGCCGGCCCCACCCCCTGATCAGGCTGGTTAGCTAGCCACAGTGGGTATCATAGTGACTGGTCATTATGGTCGTTATGGCCATTACAGTCACTGGCTTTATATATATATATATATATATATATATATATATTTATAAAAAGGAATCTATCTAATAATAGAGTAGTATGCAAATCATCACTCCGCTACACTCACAAGCCACGCCCACCAGCCACGCCCCAGCCACACCCACCATTCAATCTGAGTGAGTATGCAATTAAACTGAAAACATGGCGGCAGCCCCGCCCCCCAGCCTCTCCAGGTCCCTGGGAGTTGGAGAAGTCAGGCGCCAGCGCCTGAGGCTGGCTGCAGCCACAGAGACCAAGAAGCCACCTCAGGTCCGCCTGCCCAACGTCCTGGGGAGACGGAGAAACTGGGCTCCAGCGCCTGAGGCTGGCGGCAGCCACAGAGACCAAGAAGCTGCCCGTCCCATGATCCCAGGCTGCAGCCAGCCTCAGAAGCCTCAGGTCCGCCTGCCCAACGTCCTGGGGAGACGGAGAAACTGGGCTCCAGCGCCTGAGGCTGGCTGCAGCCACGGAGACCAAGAAGCCACCTGCCCCATGATCCCAGGCCTCAGCCAGCCTCAGAAGCCTTAGGTCCGCCTGCCTCACATCCACCTGCCCCACGTCCTGGGAAGGCGGAGAAACCGGGCCCTGCGCCTGAGGCTGGGTGCGGCCGGGAGACGAAGAAGCTGCCCGTCCCATGATCCCAGGCTGCAGCCAGCCTCAGAAGCCTCAGGTCCACCCGCCCCATGTCCTGGGGAGACGGAGAAACCGGGCACCAGTACCTGAGGCTGGCTGCAGCCCGGGAGATGGAGAAGCCGCCCACCCTGCGGTCCTGGGCACCAGTACCTGTGGCTGGCTGTGGCCTGGGAGACAGAGAAGCCACCCACCCTGCGGTCCTGGGCCCCAGTACCTGTGGCTGGCTGTGGCCTGGGAGACAGAGAAGCCGCCCACCCTGCGGTCCTGGGCACCAGTACCTGCGGCTGGCTGTGGCCTGGGAGACAGAGAAGCCACCCACCCTGCGGTCCTGGGCCCCAGTACCTGTGGCTGGCTGTGGCCTGGGAGACAGAGAAGCCGCCCACCCTGCGGTCCTGGGCATCAATAACTGTGGCTGGCTGTGGCCTGGGAGACAGAGAAGCCGCCCACCCTGCAGTCCCGGGCACCAGCACTTGCGGCTGGCTGTGGCCTGGGAGACAGAGAAGCCACCCACCCTGCGGACCTGGGCACCAGTAACTGTGGCTGGCTGTGGCCTGGGAGACAAAGAAGCCGCCCACCCTGCAGTCCTGGGCGCCAGCACTTGCAGCTGCAGCACAGGCGAAGCCCCCTGTCCACCATCCCCTAAGGCTGTAGCCAGCCTGGGCGCCTATGGCTGACCAGAGGGAGAGAAGCCCGGATCCTGGGTGCCTGTGGTCAGCTGGAGGAGGGAATCCTGGGTACCAGGTGTGGGCCGAGGCAGAGGTAGTTAGGGGCAATCAAGCCAGCAGGGGAGCAGTTAGGGACAATCAGGCTGGTAGGCAGAAGCAGTTAGGGGCAATCAGGCAGGCAGGTGAGCGGTTAGGAGCCAGCAGTTCTGAATTGTGAGAGGGATGTCCAACTGCTGGTTATCCCATGAGGGGTCCCAGATTAGAGAGGGTGCAGGCCAGGCTGAGGGACACACTCCCCGCTGCCCCCCCCCCCATGCACGAATTTCGTGCACCGGGCCTCTAGTGTAAATTATATAAGGTTTGGACATTATTAACCCTATAGTCTTAGCCAAATAAACTAACTGGCTTGTCTATTTAGTAGTTATTTTACAAGAATGGAATTAAAATGGATTTCTTCATCCTTAGAACTTAGCACTGGGAACAGAGGAAGACTGAATGGATTTAAGCAAGCCAAAGTTGGATTTCTCAGGGTGAAATTTGGACTTCCCTGAGCCAAAATCCATTGTCATGTAACTGGCTCTACAAACAACTAACATAACTGCTAAAAGGGAGATGGGGAAAAACAACAACACAATTCTGTCACTCATTTGCCCCCATTTGGGATAAGATGACCCACACAGAAATAGAGACTGAAGGGATGGTTACCAGAGGAGGGTGGGGTGGGGTAGGGGGATGGATGAAAAAGGTGAAGGGGAATATAGTCCATAATATTGTGATACGTTGACATGGTGACTGATGATTGATTACTAGAATTAGTGAGGTGATCACATTTTAAGGTATAAAAATATCAAATCACTATATTATACACCAGAAAAACAACTAATATATTATATACCAACTATACTAAAAAAAAAAGGACCCACTGTGGGAGCACAGGTCCTTAATCCTGCTCGACTATGCTAACTGTGGAGCAAGTTCCCTTGGACACCAGGAATTAGAGAAGACATGAGAAGTCACAGGTATATAGGAAAGGCTTTATTGCAGACCAAGTAGCCACTGCTACCAAGGAGCCTGCAGACAAAACAGTTCTTCAAAGGAGCCTCACAAAGTGGCCGGCTGGTCAGTAACACATCCTTATACTAATGCAGACAAAAGAGGCTTCTTGCCAAATAGTGATGTCAATATTTGGATTGTGAAAAGGTATGCCTGCGCATTGCATACAGTAAAACTGCTGTGTCATCACCTTTGCACATGCATATGGCAAATTGGCTTTGAACATCCAGTGTACGCTGATTAGGGTTCCCACACTCCACCCCTTACACCAGATGGTCTTCTAGGGGTACCTTGGCTTATTTGCCAGCTCCTTGAACACAGAGCCTACAACAATAATACAAACTGTAGTAGATGAGGACCAGTACTCTGGCCCTAATAGTAAAACTCAAGAATGCCCCATGCTGTGCTCCTAACAATCCATCCCACCAGTCTCGGAGGGGGTCATGGGAAAGGACTTGTGTGGCCTGTACTTTAGGCTACGTGGGTCCACTCCTAGGTGGTCCTCACATTTCCTGACCCCACATGGGGTGATTGCCTATTAGCTAGCCACTATTGCTTGTGCCATCATGGCAACTACATAGTTAAGCCTGTAAAGACTGCCCAGCTGTCTGTTCTTAGGGCTACTTTGCCCAATATCTGAATTGAACTACATAGTTCATCAATATCCAAACGGACAGTTACAGATGTCCATGTAGCAGGGTTCTTCCTTACTAGACCTGTCTGTACACTACATGGTCTCCGGGAGAGGTGGTGTACCCTCTCAGAATGAACTAGGGAGTACCTCCTCCATAGGAGTTTCATCCTTTGACATGGTCTCTTACGTCACAGGACCCAACAGGGTTTGCAATTCCTGTGACAGAGGGCTGGTACTCACTGCTGCCTTCTGTACCAAGTAGGCCCCTACTTTGCTAAAGTTGGGGTTTGTGCCACACCCAACATGGGCATGGTCACACAGCCCTGCAAGGCAGCCCATATGGCTGCCAACTACCTCTCAACAAGAGAGTATTGGCTCCCAGTTTTCTTCCATAACTGGGTCCAAAACCTGGTGTGTACCCTTCTCCACCCACTTGAGCGACTGCCCCCTTGGCAGCTAGGTACCCTTCTCTACTTCTGGGGTTCAACCCTACATCGCCCCCTCCTGGGACAACTGACACAATGGCTGTAGCGATGGTGCCAAGTGGAGACAGGACACTTGTCAGTACCCTAAAAAACCAACATAGGTCTGTAGACCAATATAGGTCTGCAACAACTGCACCAAGTGGGGCCTGGACACTCTCCAATACCCCAAAAGACCAACATAGGTCTGTAGACCAATATAGATCTGTAACAACTGTGCTACATGGGAGATGAACACTCGCCAATATCCCACAAGTCCAAAGTCTGCCATAGACTAATGGCAGCTGCGTTCAAATCTGCAAGAGAACCAGAGGTTAATACAACATTATTAACAAAATGGAACACTGGTACCGTGGGAGGCTTGCCCCAGGCAGCCAAATCGAGTGCCAGGCCACTACATAGTGGTCTCCACCCTAACAACAGAGTTAGGCGGTCCACAAGAACCATTATAGCTGGCACTGCGGAGTGTGACAGAGGAGTCATTCAGTTCTCTGCAATCCACCGTCATTCAACAGATGCCATCAGGCTTCTTTACTGGCCATACCAGAGAACTGTAGGGGCTGTGCACCCGGGACCATCCTCATTTTCTTCAGCCACAACACCGTCTGTCCAATCTCCCAAGATGCACTCTGGTATGGGAGAGAGTTGCCTACTACTGTACAGGGGCAGCTCAACCCCACACCCGACTACATGAGCAACTAGGACTGCACATCTATCCAGGCCACTATAGAGCAAACTGCAGTCTGCAGCATCAGGTTCAACATACCGGGCACCTTGGCCCATTGCCTTAGGCATTGTCTTACGCACAGTCACAGGTCTCGCTTCTTTCACCTGCTTCTAGGTGAAGGCTCCCATGGCTGCTGCTGTGGAGCTTGGCTCCACCTTTGCCTCCGCTTGGCTCCTGGAAGCTCAGTCTCTCCCAGGCCACACAGCTCCCCATGGCTCTTTGGGGATCTGGTCTTCTCCACCATCACCAGTATCACCGTGTCCTGTTACCAAGTCTCTGGAGGGGTCCAAAGCATCAGGACCGCCGCTACCAGATACCACAGCCTAGTTGAAGGCAACATGCCCCGCTATGGGATGGACGGAGCACTTACCCAGAATTCTGCTCACAGTGCCAATTGTTGGAGCACTTACTCCTTGATCCTGCCAAATATACCAATTGTGGGAGCACAGATCCTTGATCCTGCTCAACTATGCTAACTGTGGACACTGGGTATTAGACAAAGAAGATATGAGAAGTCACAGGTATATAGGAAAGGCTTTATTGCAGACCAAATAGCCACTGCTACCAGACAAAACAGTTCTTTAAAGGAGCTTCACAAAGTGGCCGGCTGGTCAGTAACACATCCTTATACTAATGCAGACAAAAGAGGTTTCTTGCCAAATAGTGATGTCAATATTTGGGTTGTGGAAAGGTATGCCTGTGCAGTGCATACAGTAAAACTACTGTGTCATTGCCTTTGCACATGTGTATGACAAATTGGCTTTGAACATCCAGTGTGCTCTGATTAAGGTTCCCACACCCACATACTTCATAAGAGCCTAATTTACAACTGAAACTAGACAAATCTCAAGTTCTTCCCCCTAAACAATAATACCTGTTAGAACAATGAATTGGTTGTACTTGTCTAATTTTTCTTTGGCATAATAGACTGCAAATATGACACTAATTTTTAAAAATATATATTTTTATTTATTTCAGAGAGAAAGGGAAAGGGAAAGAGAGATAGAAATATCAATGAATAGAGAGACTCATTGATCAGCTGCCTCCTGCACACCCCCTACTGGGGATCGAGCCAGCAACCTGGGCATGTGCCCTGACCAGGAATCAAACTATGACCTCCTGGTTCATAGGTAGATGCTCAATCACTGAGCCATGCCCTAATTCTTTATTCCTCCCTGTATTCAAGGTCCTTTTTCATGCTCCTTTGAAGTGCCCTCTCACTCTGATTCTGTCCCATTTGCATTTCCAAACACTTAGCACATTTCTACTTACACTTGTGCTTCTTCTGTTGCCAAAAGCAGTGAATGCCTGGGTTAGCATGTAGGGTGAGACATGGCTGGAGCAGAGCCAAGGTATCTTACTTACCCTCACTGAATTCTATCTAGATTGGCTGATAGTCATTCAACACCCAGATATGTGAATGATCCCAGCCAAGATCAGCATAGTCCTCTAAACGACACCTACCCATTGAGATGTGTGAGCAAGGGACATATTGTTATGCTACTGAAGTTGTATAGCCATTTATTATACAGTACTAGAGGCCCGGTGCATGAAATTTATGCACAGAGGGGGGGTTTCCCTCAGCCCAGCCTGCACCCTCTCCAATCCAGGACTGCTGGCTCCCAACTGCTCACCTGCCTGCCTTCCTGATTGCCCCTAACCACTTCTGCCTGCCAGCCTGATCACCCCCTAACCACTCCCCTGCCAGCCTGATTGATGCCTAACTGCTCCCCTACCAGACTGTTTGACTCTAACTGCCCTCCCCTACAGGCCTGGTCACCCCTAACTGCCCTCCCCTGCAGGCCTTGTCCCCCCCAACTGCCCTTCCCTGCAGGCCCGGTCACCCCCAACTTCCCTCCTCTGCCGGCCTGGTCACCCCTAACTGCCCTCCCCTGCAGGCTTGATCGCCCTCAACTCCCCTCCCTTGCAGGCCTGGTCCCTCCCAACTGCCCTCCCCTGCTGGCTATCTTGTGGTGGCCATCTTGTGTCCACATGGGGGCAGCCATCTTGTGTGTTGGAGTGATGGTCAATCTGAATATTACTCTTTTATTAGATAGGATAGAGGCCTAGTGCATGGGTGGGGGCCAGCTGGTTTGCCCTGAAGGGTGCCCTGGATCAGGTTGGGGGTTCCCTTGGGGTGTGGTGGGGCCTGGGCGAGGGGCCTGTGGTGGTTTGCAGGCTGGCCACGCCCCCCAGCAACCCAAGCAGAGGCCCTGGTATCTGGGATTTATTTATCTTCTACAATTGAAACTTTGTAGCCTGGAGCAGAGGCCAAGGCAGGCCAGGGCTTCAGAAGCTTGGCTTCCTCCATCGCCGGGGGCAACCCAAGCCTCCTGCTCTTTCCAGCTCCGTGGCTGCTGCCATTTCTGTTTGGATTTATTTATCTTCTATCATTGAAACTTTGTAGCAATGAGTGGAGGCCTAGGCTGGCAAGGGCAGGCAGAAAGCTTGGTTTCCGCCATTGCCAGGGAAACCCAAGCCTCCCTCCTGCTCTCTGTGGCTGCAGAAATCTTGGTTGGGTTTATTTGCATATTCGCCTCTGATTGGCTTGTGGGTGTAGCGGAGGTATGGTCAATTTGCATATTACTATTTTATTAGATAGGATTATTGTGCCAATAAATATCTCATCCTTGCATACAGTATAAGATACATCCTCCTCAAGTACCTTCTCAGATTCTTGGACTTGCTGTTTACTATGCCATCAACCACTTGCTTTGCCATAGCTACCACACTACAAAGTGACACTACTGGCAGGTTGTGTGATTCCTCTGCCTGCGGTCAACCAGCCATATGCTCAGAATCCCTGGCCCATCCCAATACTTGCAGACTCTAGGACACACCATGTCACAGGGTTTCCCGGTGACTGTCAAAAGGACTAAATGATGCAAGCTGAATCAATGGTCTAGAAGAGGCTGTCAGATAAATTCCTATCCTTTTTTTTTCTGATGGATGGTTTTAAGGCACAGTTTTTCACCGTTTTGTTTAGAGATATACCATGTGGCTAAGCAAGTGTACTTGACAAATGATTGACAGTGTCTCTTCATGGCTTTTCAAGAAACAAGTGCTACATAGTAAGTTACCAATGAGCATTTGCTTCTCATCCTTGTTAGCCTTCCTTTCTTCCTCACTCTTTAGGGAAGCCAGGTGTTTTAGTCTGGATTTGGTGAGGAAAGCAGATTCATTACAAGTATTACATGAATAAAGAAATTTAATAAAGAATTAGGGTTCACCTAAATATGGGAGTGGTTAGGGGAGTAAAGGCCTAGAGACTTTCCATAAGAGGTGAGAGAAACAGTCACTAATTAGTTCAGCCTGAGATGCTCAAAGTGTCATGCCTATGACTTAGTTTATTGATGTATGTGTGTTTTGAGCATATTAAACTTCTCATTTCCTTACTCTTTTTAGGTATACTTAGGTTCAGCTGAAGGGCATCTCCTTAATCCAACCTATGACACACGTGTCAGCACTGACATGCGTTGCCATTTCTGATGACACGAGGCCGCTGAGGCGGCCGCATGCCAAGGATGAAACATTTGCTGCTCCTGAGGATGAACTCCAAGACTCTAGTCGCAAATGTTTCATCCTCCCCTATTAGACACTCTGTGCCGGAGGTCTGTAGGCCAAAACAACAGAAGTCCGGCACAGAGCGGCTAGTTCTGGGACTTCCGGTTAAGCCGGGATCTTTGCCCTCACTTCCGCCGGCAGAGCAGGGAGCAGCGGAATGCAGCGGGGACGCATCTCTGGGGGCCCTGCCATTACCAGTAACCAAATAACAGTTAACCACAGCAACCATTATCTGCTGTTCTGGGGTGTCATGGATTTCTAATCCATCATTACTGAGATAAGTGAGGGGGAGGCTGGGAGAGGCGAGGGTTTGTGGCATGCTATGGGTGCCGTTTCCCGCCATTAGAAATAGCGGCAGCCATTTTAATTCACATAAGGAACACCATCTTGCTCCATAGTGCAGACTCCATTTCACCACTATTACTGTTGTGCATTCTTATTAACCCTTATTTCTGCTTATTAACCCTGCCCTTTCCTAAAAGACAGTTATATGCACCATTTTGTGGTTAGTTAGGCTAGTTAACCCCTAATTGCCTGCAGGCCTAACAAGCTATCTATAATTCTATCTTCTGTCACTGCCCCCCTGATGGAGAACCCAAAAATTAAAAAAATAAGGTTAAGTAAAGGAAGTGGTAGTAGCAGTGGCCGACCCTTTCAAGAGACATGGACCAAGATGTATGGCTTTATAGAAAAAAATGGCAGATCATTTTGCGTTCTATGTACTAAAACGGTAGTAAGCAGAATGTGGAATATAAATCGACATTTTGAAACTAATCATTCCCAGCTCTTGGAAAAAAGTGAGGATGAAAGGAAGGAATACATTTCCAGGCAGCTACACCTTTATAAGTGCCAATCTAATTCCATCCTTAAATTTATGAAAGGCTCTACAAATTTAACATCTGCAAGTTTGAGCATTGCTCACTCTATAGCTCAGCATGGAAAAGCACTCAGTGAGGGAGAATTTATTAAAGAAACTCTCCTAAGATGTGCACCAGTTCTATTTCACGATATGCAGAATAAAGATGCAATTATTAAGAGAATATCTGAGTTACCACTCAGTAGAAATATCATAAAAGACCGAATAATGAGACTGAACACAAACGTACAACATCAATTAAAGAGAGACATAAGGAAGTGTAAATACTTTTCGATCTCTCTTGATGAAACTACTGATGTCACATCACATGCTCAGTTGGCCATTACTGGTCGATATTCTGATGGTCTCACAATGAGAGAAGAGTTGATAAAGTTAGTATCAGTGTCAACAAGTAAATCAGAAAGCAAAATATGTAAGGTTGTTATATAAACATTTCGTGACCTAAGCATTGATATCTCTAAAGTTGTGTCAGTGACGACAGATGGGGCACCATATATGGTGGGGAAAAAAGTCAGATTTGTCAAATTGTTTACAGAAGCTATTGGACATCCGATTGTGCCTTTTCATTGTATTATCCATCAGGAGTCTTTATGTGTCAAGGCAGGATTCACCGACTTAAATGACTTAATGTCAGTTGTTACAAAAATAGTTACTTTAATAGCTGCTCGCCCCCTTCACAAGCGAGAATTTTCGGCACTTTTACTGGAGGTTGATTCCACCTACAGTGAACTGCTGATGTACAATAATGTAAGATGGCTGAGCTGAGGCAAAGTTCTTGAGCGCTTTGTGGAGTGCTTTGAAGAAATTAAGGTATTTCTTGACGATAAGGATCTGGGAAACTTTCCTCAGCTTAATGATGATAAGTGGGTCAACACCCTGATGTTTTTTACAGATCTCTCTGTTCATATTAATGAGCTGAACTTAAAGTTACAAGGTTTTGGCAAAAGTATTGACGTTATGTTTGGATACATAAAAGCTTTCGAAAGTAAAGTTAAAATTTTCAAGCGAGATGTAGAAACTAAAACTTATAAGTATTTTCCTCGAGTAACAAAGTATTTTGAGAAGGCCAGTGCAGCTGTACAAAATGAAATGGAACTCTTGCATATGAAGTACCAGCATGTTTTAGACTCGTTACTTGACCAGTTTAGTGATAAATTTAGTCAATTTAGAAGTCTAGAACAGACCATGAAAATAATTAAGTATCCTGATGTAGTAGTCTACAGTAGTTTGGAATTAAATGGTTTCCAATGGATGCAAATTGATGATTTGGAGATGCAACTTGCAGAATTTCAAGACAGTATCTGGGCTCAGGTGTTTGTCGACTTGAGGTCAAAGCTTGAGAATCTGGAAAGGTGCCGCTTGGAGAATCAAGAGGAGTGCCACTACGAACAGGAAATTTGGAGTGCCTGGAACCAACTACCAGACACTTTTAGCACCCTGAAAAATATAGCAATGGCTTTACTCACAATTTTTCCCTCTACATACTTTTGTGAGGTCTTATTCTCAGCGTTAAATAATATCAAAACCAACAAAAGAAACAGATTGACAGATGAAGTTAGTAGCACTTGCTTGGGCCTGAAGTGTACAAAATACCAACCTTCAATTGAAGATTTAGCCAATGAAATTCAGCAACAAAAAAGTCACTAATAGGCAGGTTAGTTAAAGAATTCCCCCTCCCCCTCACTTATCTTAGTTCACGGCACCCCACACAAGCTAAATAATATCAAGACCAACAAAAGAAACCGACTGACGGATGAACAAAGAAGTCACTAAGCAGGTAAGTTAAATATTTAGTTTTTGGTTTATTAAATACAATTATATATAACAATTATACATTTATGTTATTTAAACTATAAATATCGTGAAATAATGTTTTTTTCCTCAAAGTGACACACTACCCGAGTTATGCTCAGTTTTTTGGCGAAGTTTGACACACCAAGCTCAAAAGGTTGCCCATCACTGTTCTAAACACTGTGGTTCTTATTTGTTAAGTATTGCTAGTCAAATTAAGCAAATGTCAAGTCTTTCTCAGGACTCTAGTGATAAAAATAAAATTATTTGTAAGCCCCAGGTGCTACCACAAGTATTGAAACCTGTTTAGCTTGGATGCTAGCAATTGCAACATGGAACATGGAAACTCTCCCAGCAAAGTCCTTTTCTAAGATCCTTGGTATAAATTAGAACATGATGAAGAGATAGAATCATTGTCTTTTGTCTTTGGAGTTTATGCCTTATAAAGTCAGACCTAACTGCTGGGTAGAACCTCCCT
Organism: Cnephaeus nilssonii; assembly: GCF_951640355.1. Lineage (NCBI taxonomy): Eukaryota > Metazoa > Chordata > Mammalia > Chiroptera > Vespertilionidae > Cnephaeus > Cnephaeus nilssonii. Next base: position 51,454,191 of record NC_137075.1, read on the forward strand.
GAGATCTGAGATTTGGATTAGTATTTTTTAATAGAATGAAGAAAAGATGCCAATAATTAGTCTTCAATTTCTGTGATGATATTCACAATATATTTAGAGATGAGCAATAAAACCTACCAGATTCAAGACCTATTATCTAAAGAACATAAAAAATCCCAATAGCCTCTTACTTGCTCAAATAGAAAAAGATTATGAGTTTGTCATTTAATTTGATCAGTACCTTTAAAATTTTTCAAATGGTGCCAAGAAGTTTAAACAAAATAAGATACTCATCAGAAGAAACTTCCTACACAGATTATTAAATCTGTACACTTTTGTCTAGTGTTTTTATTGGAAATGAACTGAACAAGGAGAACTAAATACTGTTAGGTGTTATCTAAGACAGCATTGCTGGTTTACTTTTAACCTTCACCCAGAGCCACAGTTTTGATAGAAGACATGATTATTTAATCATGATCCTATGTTTTTAATTAGACTCTTGCCAAATATACACAACTTTCTTTTCAGCTATTCTGGCAAGGGCACAGAAGCATAAATCAACACATGACACCATTTGGTTCTCTTGGCTTAAGGAGTTCACACAACTCACTTTGATATTGCTTATAAGCTAAGATGGCAACTATTCTTTCCACAGTTTTAATGTCTTGTTGAGCCATTACATGGCTCACATCCTAGTCATGAGAATAGAGGCTTCTTATTCTGATATGGAAACTAATCTTCAGACAAAAGTCATATCTAAATACTTGGTGTATGTCCACGTTGCTTGTAGTCTCAAGATGCCAAATAATCATGTATCTCCTCCCAAATTGCTTCTATCATCCTTGAGAGTTGATTATTTCTGTAGAACACAACCTGCTTTACACAGAGTCAAAGTCTTTGATGGACTTCTTTGAACAGCATTGATTAACACCAGTCCGTGACACCCTACTTGTCCTGAGTCCTTCTGCATGTAGAACCCAGCTTTGTCGTTTTTCTCTCTCATATAAACATAACCCCAGGCCTGGACTTGATTTCTTTCCTGCAGATAAAAAACAAAACAAAACAAACATAAGGGGAGCTCTGGAGACAAACTGGCCTTACTTTCTCTCCTTAGAGTAGTCAGGATATTTTACTATGAGTCACCAGCAGGGGCAGGCCTAACAAAGGGGACCAGTGATAGCACTGTGCTCTCTGGATCATGGGCACTGATTATCCAGCTATGGAACCTTTAGCCACTGAGATCTGGTTGTGCAGGGATCCCACTGCTGCTCCTGTCCCAGCCCTCCCACATAGTCCACAGTGCTCCATGAAACAAATACCCAACCCATCATCATTCAGAAATAGTCACAGTTTGAATCAATTCAAGCTTGGAAATGATTCCTGAGTCATTTGGATCTGGATAAGGAACTCATTAAATGAAAATCCAAACTGGTTCAAATATTGGACCAATTAGAGTCTGATACAAACTACATACTGAAATGGTTTTAGATTTTAATCCCTTCAGATACTGAGCAGATTCAACTCAGTAAAAACATAAGTATTATCCAAGTATTTGGAGAATAATAAGAAGTGTCTCTTACCCATCTTCCCTGTTCCTCTCCCATGCCTATCTCTCATAGATGTTCAACATGGTTGTGTTGTCTGAAAGACACTCTGGAGCTGGTTTTTTGGCTCATGTGGGTCAAGATACCAGCCACACGCTACCACTAACAAGGCACAAGGAGCTCCATCATTCATTGGCTTTCACAAGCATCTCTTACTGGAAGGCACTGGATTGAAATTTGTCTTTCCTTGGATACTTGTTTGTGTATTTTCAGAAGCTGACAGAATTCCAAGGCTTAAAGAACTACAGGGGTCAAGAAAAGCCATGGTCTCAGTCACTGGAAACCACAGCACTTCAAGAAACCCTGCACTCCTTTGAGTACAGGCCAGGGAGAGAGAGATTGCCCCATTTACCTCATATTTAGAAGGTCTCTCTTATTTGAGTCTGATTTTCCTGCTCTGTTCCATTCTCAGCTTAGAAGACCAGTGAGAATTAAAGGAAAGAAAAAGAAAAAAAAGAGAAGACAAGTGAGGTAGACCAGGCTATCCATCCAAGTGAAAAGTGTTTATAAGGAAAAGCCATTCAGATGGCTGACCTTGGGGAAAATGTGAGGTAGATGAAGGGTGCCTAAGGGTGGTGGTTCTTAAACTTGGTTGGCCCAAGGCTCACTGAGCCATAGTATCTTTGGATGGAGTCCTAGCCTTTGTATTTTTTTTTTTTTATTATCATCAATCTTTAAGACCTACTCACACTGTGCGGAGAACACTTACCCCATCTACAGGACTGACTCTCATCTTCCAAATAGACAAGGTGGACCCCAATCAATCACACTTAGCAAAGTCAGAATTGGCTCACTATAGCAACATAGAAAATACAGAGATAACTGTGCTGTTGCTCTTACTTAGCTCCAGACAGCACTGGGAGAGAATTCCATATGCTAAGACTGCCTAGTGATGCTTTGGCCAGTGGTTATGGCATATCCAGCTGGGATGGTGCCTCTGCTGGGACAGGGTTATCTTGTTTTGCTTGCTAACTGCCCCTGACTACTCCAAAGCCATGCAAGTCCCACTGGTTTGTGCAGGTTTCAAGCCTCAGTTACCCACACACAAAAGGTTATGCAAATAACCCTCATTTGGCCACTATGTAAGGACCTAGGGGACCCAATAATTTATTTAAATGAAAATAAAATGGAGTGTTCCTTGGAATCCTCCCCCCCTTTTTTTACTATAATTGAAAAAGCAGCTGCATAATCTATGTAAAGTGGTAGGCAAAGCACAGATCCTGTGTTGAGGGATCTTCAATCTTCATTGCTTCCAGGGATACATCTCTTCCAATATAGAGCAGGAAGTCCAGTACTGTTCCCTCTTGATTTGCCCTTTCAATTAAGCCTCCCAAGGCTCTTAGTGCTAGCAGAGTTACTGGTTTCCCAGAAATTGGATTGAGTCCAGGACTGAGCTCACTATGACTGCAGGAAATTCAACTCATGCTAAATGATTTGTGGTGTCTACCCAGCCTGAGCTAGATGCAAGCCAGAGACTCAAGAAGCCAAAGGTTCCATGTCCTTCCACTGTCCTCTGGAGTCATATCCTTTCTGCCTTGCAGTTTCACTTGATGTTTCCCAGAGATAGCCCACATAATCCAAACTCTTCAGCTAAGCTTCAATACAAGACTGAGCCGGAGAAGGCTAGGTCAAATCTGGTATTCTCTTTCCTCACCTATACCTTGCTCACTCTCTTCACACTTCTTAATCTCTATTTGCATTTATTTTACTTTCAGTTTATGATTTATTTTCTAGGAAAAGCCAGTAGGGGACTTCTAAACTCTGGAGATTGGCTGCCTCTGATCCCTTTAGGTCTTAGTCCCCAGAACCTGGTTCAGCATCAGAAATGTTTTATGACTCCTAGGCCCCATCCCATGCTGCTATATGAGAATCTCTGTGGTGGAGCCAGGTATCAGGGTCATCTTCAGTGTCTTCGGTGATTACATAGCACTCTTAGTATTCTATTCCCACCAGACTAGATTCATCTCTCTGCTGTTCCAGACTGAGAATTGAGTCTTCTAACTTAGAACCCTTGATTTGCCACTAAACTTCCTTCATGACCTTGCCTAAGTCACTTAATTCTCATGGGCTTGAAGTTCCTTATCTACAAGGAGGTGGGAGTGGGATGGAGAGCTAGATTATATCAGTGATTATCAAGTCTAACACCGCATGTTCACTTTTGGAGCTTTTAAAAATTTTTGATAAAATGATTCAGGTTTGTTTCTTTTTGCATCCTCCCCGAGCCCTCACCATTCCACAACCCTTCTGAAGCTTGGCAGTCTGAAGCTAGGATGACAAAAGGAGATATATGCACTCTTTTAGCATACTGATATATGGGAGCCATTCTTATAGGTGGTTATTCTTGACAAAGTGAAAGGTCTTACAGTCTTTTATAATCACCTTGAAGTTGGACAAGAGAATGAATGCTTCCTCAGAGCTTATTTTCTGTCTCCCCTCCAGTTACAGAATCTGGAGCCCTCCCAGCTCAACCAGAGGTCAATGATTCCATTTCAATGGGAGGTGAAGGGAGGTTTGGCAAAGTATGGAATCTGAAAGGCCTTGGGAGAGGGAAAAAGGAAAGAAGGCTCCAAAGAAGGAGTTATCTTTGCTGATTAGAAAGGAGGTGGCATATGAAGGCCAACAGAGATAAGACCCCAAATATATTGAAGAGGACAGAAGTAGGGCTATCCAGAATAGAGTGAGAAAATCCACTTCACGCTCTCCACTGCTTTATGCTGTTGCATGGGTTGGAATGTCCTACTCAAATTCAAAGAGCTACAGTCTTCTGGATACTATGCAAGTGTGGTAAGATCTTAAAGTCTTTTGATGTTAGAATGTACAGCCCACCCATAAGTACTAGGGTATACAGGTGATGATTCTTGGAGATTTCTTACTTAATAGGTCTGGAGTGGATCCTAAGATATTTTTAAATATCTTCAGGTGATCCTGACACACAACCAATGCTCAGATTTACTTTGAGTTGATTTTTATCTTTTCTTTCAGCTTGTCCAATTTTTTATTACTCTCCCTCCCACCACCCAAGTCTCTCCCGCCTTTGTGGGAAAAGATATTCCTTTCCCAAGTCAGACTCCTTCCTGCTCTAGAGCACGTGGTTTGGCAAGCAGAGCACAAGCTGTATTGAAGTCTAATTGCTCTTTGGATAGGTGCCTTGTGTAGGTCACAACTTGCACAACTGTGACCAAAGGAGGAGAAAGACAATTGGCTCTGTAGGTGGCAGATTGGAGTTTCAGTCACAACTTCCACTTTCTAACTGTCTGAACTTAAGCAAGTGTCCTAATCTCTTTGAACCTCAGTTTGATTCTATGTCAAAGAGGGATAAAGATGCCTACTAAAATGACCAAATCCCATGGTAATACTAAATCTACCAAATTGATTCTAAGGCCTCATTTGACTTATGAGCAGCATTTGACCCTTGTGATTATTTCCATCTTGCTGAACTATGTCCTCTGCTTAGCTTCTGGGCACAATTCCCTCTTCATTCCTTTCTTGCCTCTGTGGCCATTATTTCCACCCTCCTTTGCTGATTTATTTTTACCTTCCCAACTTCTAATTATTAGAGTGCTTAGGACTCAGTCCTCAGACCTCTTTTCTCACCAGTTTACCCTGATTTCCTAGGTAATCTCATCCAGTCCTATGACTTGAAATACCATTTTATGCTGATGATCATCCAAAGGATCTCCAACTGTAATCTTTCCCCAGAACTCTAAAATCCTAAATCAAATTGCCTACTCAACAACTCCATTTGGATATATAATAAGCACCTCAAACTTAATATGTCTAAACCAAACTCTTCATTTTCTTCCCCAAACTTTTTTTTTTTTTCACAACCTTCCTGACCTCAGTATATAGCCTCTTTACTTGTCTAGTTTTTTAGGCCTAGAGGTTCTTTATCTCAGTCCACACTTCCAATCCATTAGCAAATCTATTGGCTCTACCTTAAACTATATATAGTACCTGGTCTCCACTGCTATGATCCTAGTCTCCTCCATCATCTCTCTCTTCAGCTATTGCAATAGAGGAGTAAGTTGATCTCCTCCATTCATGATTTATATTCCCCATAGCATCCACAGAGAAGAGTCAAAATCCTCCCACAACTTCCCTTCTCACCTAGAATAAAATCACAAAGTTTCCCTTAGCCTCGTGAGGGTTAACATGACATGCTTCACTTCTATTATCTCTCTGTCTTCATAGATCATTTAGCAATTTGTTCACTCCTCTCCAGACATACCAGCCTCCATGTTGGACCTCAAACATGCCATGTGTTCCTGCCTTAGGGCCTTTGCATTGCCTACCCCTTCTTAAGGAACACTTTCTTTCTAGATCTCTATAGCTCATCAGCTTACTTCATTCCATTCTTTGCTCAAAAGTCACCTTATCATAAAGTACTTCCTTAATTTAAAACAGGACATTATCCCAACTCCCACAACTCTTTATTTCCTTATCTAGTCTCATTTTTTCTTCATAGAATATATCACCACTCACCATATATATAATTTGCTAATTTGTTTGTTGTCTGACTCATCTCACTTGAAATTAAACATGTAAGAGTACCTATATTCCCAACATCTAGAACAGTGCCTGGAACATAATGTAGGGCCAATAAATATTTGTTAAATGAATGAATACATGAAAGGATATCAGTGATAGAACAAATGAGATAATGTATAAGAAGGGTTTAGTACATGCCTGACACTTATTAGTACTCAGTAACTCTCCACTTTTAGCTTTTGTCTCTCCCCGCAAATATTTATTGACTTTTCCCTCTAAGCCACTCAGTCCACTAGATGATGATGACAGGAAATGGTTCTGCTACAAGCTCACATTCTAGTTGCTATATGCTGATGGAGAGACACCACCAGAAATAACCATCAGACAATGCATTAAGAGCTGCAAAAGAGACATTGCACTATGACAGCTAGGCACTAGGACAGTTAAGGAAGGCTTCAAAAGAGCAGTAGCATTTAAGCTGAGCCTTGAAGGATAAATAGGTACCTTTATGCAACAAGGCGAAAGGATATTACTTTCAGAGAGATCTCGGGTGAGGAACACAGAGATTTGAACCTACCCCGCCAAGAGCACACAACTTCTTAGCTCCTTAGTTTAAGAAAAACAAACAGACAAACAAACAAACAAAAAACCACACTCAACAAAGTGAAATGCAGAGAAAGTGTAGAAATTAAAGCATAATTTTATGTATGCTGTCTCCTCACCTTGGTATAGACCACTATATTTTTCAGAGTTCTCATACCTTTTATGTTTCTTTTGGATCTACAACTTATCAGTAGGCCATGATTCCTTTATGATAGCGCCAAAGAAGCTAAGGCTGAAATTAAATAAATCATCTGGCCAAGGCCACACAGAGCATTAATGGAGGATCTAGACTTAGAACCCAAGACTCCTGCCTGGTTGATAATTTCTGCAATATGAAGTGAAAGGCAAATGATTGTCTTCTCCAACTAGTTAAAAATATCTCCAAAATGGCATTCTGGATCTAAGCATTTCATGTTGTTGTTTTTTTCTGAATTGGCAATATCCAGCTGTCATTTATTGAGAGCCTATATGTTATTTCACCAGTTTTCACAACAATCCTCTAGTTACTAGTAGTTGTTGTTATTGTTATTACTTTGTAAATGAGGAAGTTATCACTTTAGTAGATTTTAAGTAGCTAATTTGTCTAATGATACTTAATAAAAAAAAGAGGCAGCACCAGATTTTAGTAATCTGGTTTGTTTGATGCATTGCCCATTATTTTCAACTCTGCTTACATTTCTGAGATGAAATCTAACCAAATGTGCAAGTCAATCTTCTATTTGCTTCCTCTGGGTTATCTATATGGCAGGATATGGCATTCTTGGCCTTGCACATGGTCTGCAGAATTGTTTACTTACTAGAAATTTCATCTTTCATTGTAACTTTATATTTATACATTTCTCTAGCCAAATTATACCACATATACTCATGTACTATTTTTCTGCTTTTGCTGTCATATAAGTGCGGTCATCTGAATCACTCTCATGTATCCAATTATAACACTGCTAAATAGGAAAATATGACCACCAATGGTAAAGTTAGCCTAGTCAATATGGTTAGTCTTTGTAAAATCATAAACAAAATCAGGAAGAAAAGAGTTTCAAGCATTTTGCTGACAGCTCTTGTATATAATCCAATAATCACAAGGAGAATATAAAACATTTTCTTAACCTACACAAATCCTTTCTTAGAAAAGGAAAATAGTAAAATTCTATTAACCATAGATTTGCCTCCGAACAGGACCCTCTCATGAAGCCCAAATATGTCTTTATTCTTCAAGATGTCTTGTTGTTCTTAAATTTGGAGATGAAGATGTTGTGGTGACTTGTTTTTGTCCTGCCTTTAAAGACACTATTGGTCAATAGATTTGTTGATGGTATCCATAGAAAGCAACCAGATGCACTGTCCTGTGAAGGAGATACCATATGAATAGATGCAGACTTCTTATCTATTGATCCCTTGCTATGAGAGATAAGAAAATTAGCATACTTCAATTTATTTCAACTCGATTACTTTCTAGTTTCTGGCTTTTGTTAGTTATATGACTTTTCCAATTTAAAGATTTGTAACAGTTATATGTTTTGTGCAATCATATTTTCATAATTGTTTGGTCCTAATTTTAAATTTAAATCTGTTTACTGTATACCATAGTTGGTTTTTATAACCCCAGTTCTTTATTCCCAAGTTTTAAATTTTGACTCATATCTTCATTAGTCTGGTTTCATTTTCAAGAAGTTTTTCTTTTTATTAAGAACAAATTATGGGTGCTATATAGTCTATAGAATTTTCATGCTTGAGAATGCCTATTGCCTTTATATTTGAAAATAAACTTATCTGAATATACAATTCTTTGGTCACTTCCCTTCAATTTTATAGGGAATGTTCTATTGTTTTTGGTATCAAGAGTTGCTGTGGACAACTGAGGAAAACCCAACTTCCCCCTTTAATGTTAAACTTCTTTTTTCCTGCTTGAATGTCTATATTACTTCTTTATTCTTAAAGTTCAGTAACTTCACCAGGATGTGTCACAATAATCTTTTGTATTCATTTTTCAAAGTATGATATATATATATATATATATATATATATATATATATATATATTTATTTATTTATTTTATTTTTTTTTAATTTTTTTTTCTGTCTACAGATTTAAATCCTAATTTCAGAAAAGTTCCTTCTGGTAGGTTTTTCAATATTTTGTTTCTTTTTTAAAAATGTTCCACGGGGACATGAAACATATTGCATATTTTACATATATATTGTCTTCTCCATTAACTATAAATACCTTTGTTGTTGTTTTTCATTTTCTCTGCATATTTTTCTATAGGCTGTCTAATGTTCTAAACTTAATTTTAAATTATACTTATTATATTTTTATTATTATATTATAATTTTCCTCTATGTAATATTTTTCTATTCTCTTCCAACTTACTCTATCAATTTGCTTATTATCCTCTGTTGCTTTATAATCTCTTTTTATTAGCTCCCATTAAACCTTTATAAGTTTTCAAATTTCTTTGAAATTATAACTATTTGAGTTAATATTTTTCTTTAGTTAATTCTTTTTTTTTGTGTGTGTGTGTGTCTATCTTCTCGCCACCCCTTCTCCCCCTCTTTTCAGCCCCAACAACAAACACCTCTTGCTCTTCTGTTCTTTTTCTCTGTTCTGTGTTTCATGTTGATCATTTTTTGATGATTATATATCTGTGGTTAGAGCCAGGTATTTAAAACAATTTTTTTTAAATTAAAGTATAGTTGGCGTACAACTAACTATACAGGATGTGGCAAAAGTAGGTTTACATTTGTTCCTATGGAAAATAATGCAATAATAAATAAATAATAATACAATAAACTCTGTTTCACATACTCACAATTGTAAACCTACTTTTGCCACACCCTTTATTAGTTTCAGGTGTACAACATAGTGAATTGACATTTCTATACCTCACAATTCTTAAAGAACTGAATGGAAAGAAATGGGAAACCCATAGCTTCAGATCAGTTTGTTTTACTGGAACTCCTCTCCACACCTCATTTTCCCTTTTCTCTTGAGGCCCATTTCACCTCAGTTTTAGCCGTAAAGAAGTTGAAATGAATCATGGGAAATCTTGCCTTTCCTTCTATGTTCTTCCATACCTCCTAATCTCCACACTCAGGAGAAGAGACTGTAGAAAAAAAATGGAAAGGTCTGCGTGACTTTGCCTTCAGTTCTGCCTCCCTACTTTATTGTTGTGCCAAGCAGGATCTCTATGGGAAAAGTCACCCACTCCTTGTGGGGCTGCCTCATACCCGTGGGTTTGATTGCTCTAATGGAAGGATCATTGAACAGACCCTTGGAACTCTGATGCTCACTTGCAGGGAAAGCTGTATCTTGTTAGAAGTCTGAGGACAAATCTGTGTAGAAGTCTGAAGACAAAGATGTTGGATGTTACTGTCTTCCCACATTGCAGCTTGAATTGTAAGCTGGATTTGCCACTCTTTTTCTTCCAAAGGACTGACAGGCTGGATCAGTTTGGGTTTTCAGACTTCAATATGTGGAGGCATTAAACAAAATGAATGAAGTGAGCTTGTCACATTAAGGAAAATAACTGACAATTGTTGTCAACAATAAAATCCAAGCTTTCAAGAGAAAATGAGAACTTTTGAAATCTTGTATCTACCACTGTGAACTTGACAGCTTCTCAATACATAAATATTTTTCTGATGAGATTGGTCATGATTTTAACAAACGTGATTTTTTGATATTGCATAATAAATGATGTCAACAGTTGTAAGATTGGCATGACTAAATAAACCAATATTTCCCAAACTCATGAATGGGGGAAAAACTCCATTAAAAGTGCCAGGTAAATCAATGGATTTTAATGTAACAGAGTGTTAATTGATTCACTGTTATAGTTACACAGTAACCTTTAAGAAACTACTACCTAATGAGTTTTGGTGTAATATCAAAGAATAATATCTAGAATTATCTGTAAATTCTTGTAAAATAAATTTTCTGCAATCTATTCGAGGCCAGATTTTTTTTCAAATACTTTAACCTAAAAATATATAGCAACAGATGGAACATGGAGAATCCAGCTGTCGTCTATTAAGCCAGACATCAAAGAGATTTGCAAAACTGTGAGACAGTGCCATATTTCTCATTACATTTTCTTGTTTTAGAAAATATAACTAACTTTATTAAAATATATAGGGTGTCCCAAAAAATGTATACACGCACTTTGAATAATTATAAAGGCAGTGTTTATTAAAACACATTTAATTTTCAGAATTGAGCTATCAGCTGTTAAAGTGGGTATATATATTTTTGGGACTCCCTTTATTATTTATGTTAGTATGAATTGGGGTCATTATGGTTATTTTTAATTAAAGTAATAAATAATTATTTATTACTTGAGTACATTAAATATTGTAGATATAATACACATAAACACAAAAATCTTTGGGGTTCTTAAGAATGTAAAGGAATCCTTAGGCCAATAAGTTTGACAATCTCTGTGCTAGGTGCACAATGTAGTAAAGCAGTAAGTGGTGCAGGAATGAAAAATTAGAAGAAACATTATGGGTTAGATTTGGCTTTGTTCCAGAGGTGGATGCAGACAACAGATTGATAAAATTCAGATGGGGTAACCTGAAGCGACCCTGTGTGGGAAAAGGTGTGGTGGTAGGAATAGTCAGGTTAGGTTTGGAGGACTGTGAGTGTCAAGCAGTGAAGTTCCCTCAAATCTCTCCTTCTTCTGCCTTACCTCTCTGACTCCTCTTCTACTATATCTCTCTCTCTCTCTCTCTCTCTCTCTCTCTCTCTCTCTCTGTCTCTCTCTCTCTCTCGCTCTCTGTTTCTTTCTCCACATCTGAAAAGAGTTCTCTGCTTTTTAAGGACTGATGATTATATTGGGTCCACGTAGATAATCCACACTCAACTCCCCAATTTCAGGTCCTTTATCTTAATCACATATACAAAGGCTCTTTTGTCTTGTAAGGTCATGTACTCACAGGTTCTGGGGATTAAAACATGGACATCTTTTAGGGGACCATTATTCTGTCTGCCTGTTTTAGTCTGTTCAGGCTACTATAACAAAATAGCATGGATTGGGTGGTTTATAAACAACAGAAATTCATTTCTCACAGTTCTGGAGGCTGGGAGGTCCAAGATCAGGGTGCCAGTACGGTCACGTTCTATTTAGGAACCACATCTAGTTCATGGCTGCTCACTATGTTCTCACTTGGTGGAAGAAGGCAAGGAAGCTTCTGCAGGCCTCTTTTATGAGGGCTTTAATCTCATTCATGAAGGATCTTCCCTTAGGTCCTAATTACCTCACAAAGGCCCCACCTCCTAATACTATCACCTTGGGGGTTATGATCCAACACATACATTTTGGAGGTGGGGAATGCAAACATTCAGACAATAGCAGTACCATGGGGGTATTTTTGAGCAAGAAAGTGGCATAACGACAATGATATTGAAGGGGGAAAACCCCCCCAATGATTACCCTTTATGGAACTGATCTGGTGCCAAGTTTGGGGCAGAGCTCTGCCTCTGTGTTTTCAGTGCAATATAGATGACACATCCAGAAGAACATCTGCTGATATTCTGGCAGGCAGATCACTTTCCCATTTCCCGTCCTGCCCACATTTGCCATGTCGGTCACCAACAGGACAGACCATAGCTACTAGAAGCAACTTCTTCTCTTCACTTCTTATCTTGGAAATGTTCCATGAAAAGAAAGAATTGCCAAACTAGATCTTAGAAACCAACATGTTAACAGGGCAGAGAATTTTCCCCTCTTATGGCTGACCTTTCACATGAAGCACTTTGTTAAATAATTTGGTGGGATTTCCAAAGCTTGAAGTCTGAGGCAACGTTTCAATGAGTGTTGGGTCTCTACCAGTACTCAGAAGAGAGAATAAGCTTAAGAGCTTTTGAGTAATAATTTATCACGAAGGTTAAATTGTGAACGAATGCTTGAATTAAACAAAAGAAACCCACAAGATGGATGTAACTCAAATATTTTCCAATGTAAGCTTCCTTTTGAAAGTAATTTAAATGTTTGTCTGCCTTCCCATTACATCTATGTGTGATATGTTGAGTAATTAACTAAAGAAGACAGAATGGGAATCCCTGTGGTATAAATTCCAGGAACAACTGAAAACTCATCCAAAGGTCACTTAGAATCAGAACAAGCCCAAATTCATAAGCTAGTCTCGAACAGAATCAAGTATCCTATAAAAATAAGACAAAATGACAAGCCATTATTTCCACCCTCTCAAAATATTTCTAAAAAACAGGATGCTATTTCTTCAGTCAGGCATATAACTTACGCAGGGCATTCTTAACTACTGATGTTGACTATTACAGCAAAACTGCGAACTTTGACATTTTGCAACTTGCATTGTGCAAAGTATATTATCTGTCCAATTCTCTTGGGTGTGTGCAGTTTATTATGTTTTTCCTATGCGTGTTTTCTTGGGGAAAAGATGTCATAAAGTCAGGACTGTTAAATGGAACAGGCAACATTTGCTTTAACACTTTCTCTCTTCTCTTTTGCAAGATTTTCTTCTCTAGAGGAAGCTATCACAGCGCTTCTCCCTGCAACCTCCACAGGCAACCTGTGATATTGTTACCTAGAGCTCCATACTCTCCTATCTTAATCCATTGGCAATTCTCTAAATTGCATCTTTTCCTTTTGGACCCAAGGTGTTGTCCAGCTAATTGTAGACAGAGGTGACCTAGCAGACTAGATTCCCTTTCAGACAATGTAACATGTTTTAGCCTACCAAACACCCCCATACTCATCTTAGTTGTTTTTATAGCTAATAATTTGGGTAGATTTTTTGAATTTGTAAATAGAAGATGAGGTGACAACCAAAAAGGGAGGGCCAGTAAAAAGCCTACATTTTGGGACCCTAGACCTCTAGCTAAGAGAATGCATGTACTGAAGCTTCAGAAACTAGATATGAGAGTGGAGAGAGTTTCTAAAAGGAAAATTTTAATATATTAAAGAAAAATATCTACTTCAAAGGTATGCTTTTGCTTCTGGTTTGCCATTTGTGGAGTCTACTTAGTGTCCATTAATTGTACTGAGGAGGTAGTTAGGGTCAGTTATGTGCCTAAATAGCTTGTGTCCTACCATGAGAATCACTGGTACTTGGCACTTTACTTGGGAGTTCAAGAGGTAGAAACAATGGGCCTTGGGAGACGTGAATCTGTAGCATGCCACATTCAGATCAGCCTAGGGAAACTTCTTGTTACAATTCTTGGAATACTGTGCCCAACCTTGAAATCCAGAAATGGCAGATTAGTGCCTCAAGCTTTAACTAGGTACTGGGTTTGTTTAACAAACTCATTCTTCTCCATTGTTTCACACAGAACTACATACTCTGCAGGTGTCCCTTCTTAATACTGATTTATTTTTATTCTTTATGTACTAATTCTCTTAGATGAGTTGATATGGAATTTATATATTTACTAGAGGCCCGGTGCATGAAATTTGTGCACTCGGGGGGGGAGGGGTCCTTCAGCCTGGCCTGCGCCCTCTCGCAGTCCGGGAGCCCTGCGATTGATCGCCCCGCAGAGGGAGGCCCTGCCCACCGCCGCTGGCTGGGTAGCCTGGGCCTCCCTTTTTGGGGTGATTGCAGAGCCCCCTGGCCAGCGGCCTGGGCCTCCCTCTGCAGGGCGATCATGGGGCAATGGCGAGGCCCCCCGACCAATTGCATCACATGTGCCTTGGCGGCGGCAGTCAGTGCTGGGTCGCCACTGCACCCGTGACCCAGTAGGGACTGAGAGGTCAGCAGTTCAGCCCGCTCACTAGTCCCTGCCCACCCGAGCCTGCTGCGTGTGCAGCCTGGCGTTCAGTCATCCATTCGGTCATTTTGGACATTACGGACCCTGGCTCTTTATATATTAGGATTGGGGTTAAAATTTGGGTTTTATTCCATGTGGATTTGTGGTTGGAGAGAACAGAACTGAAGTAGGAGTCAGAAGACTATATTAGTTTTGGTAATGCTATCTGCTATCTGCTATATCAAACAATTCCCAAATCTATAAAGGCTTACATACAATAGAAGCTTATTTCTCACTCAGGAAAAGTCCAAAGGTGTATTCTTGGTTGGTGAACTGCTCTCTTCCAATTGGTGATTCAGGGACCCATGATCCTGACATCTTTAAGATGTGGATTCCTAGGTTGCTATTTGTATCAAGCTAAAAGAAAAGGAAAGAGCATTGGGTGAGTTTTTAATGGGCCATACCCAAAAGGGTGCATATCATTTTTCTCACCATTCTTTTGACTAGAACCCAGTAATCTGGCCATAGCTAACCCCCTTCTCTTGGGATCTGGGAATATTACAACGTATCTTTTCAATGGCAGTTGTCTCCAGATTTGGTGGCTTTATCATATCTAAATAATACAAAACCTAGACTAAAACAATATAGGATGGAACCTACATGCCCCCTGAAGCAGATGATATCTAGAATCCTTTCATGTTCTAGTAATCTTTTGTCTTCTCCTTTTAAATAGGAGAGCATTGTACTGTTTTTAAAATAGATACTTCATTATAATAAAATCTTTTGTTGCTTACAAATACTTATTTTATTTTTTTATTGAATTTATTGAGGTGACATTGGTTAATACAACTATATAGGTTTCTGGCATACAATTCCATAATACATCATCTATATATTATATTTTGTGTTCACCACCCCAAGTCAAGTTTCCTTCCATCACCATTTATTCCCCTTATACTCTCCTCTACTTCCCCCCAACCTGCTTTCCCTCTGGTAATCACCACACTATTGTCTGTGTCTATGAAGGTTTTTTGTTTTGTTTTATTTTGTTTTGTTTTGTTAATCACTTCACCCTTTTCACCCAGTCCACCAACTCCCCTCCCCTCTGGCAGCTGTCAGTCCGTTGTCCGTTTCTATTTTGTTTATTAGCTTATTTTGTTCATTAGATTCTACATGTAGGTGAAATCATATGGTACTTGTCCTTCCCTGACTGGCTTATTTCACTTAACATAATATTCTCCAGGTCCATCAATGTTGTTGCAAAGGTAAGATTTCCTTTTTATGGCTGAGTAGTATTCTATTCTGTAAATGTACCACTGATTTCTTATCCACTAATTTACTGATGGGCACTTGGGCTGCTACCAAATCTTGGCTATTGTAAATAACACTGCAATAAACATAGGGGTGCATATCTTCTATTGAATTAGTGTTTCAGGTTTCTTCAGCTATATCCCCAGAAGTGGAATTGCTGAGTCATAAGGCAGTTCCATTTTCAGTTTTTTGAGGTAACTCCATAATGCTTTCCACAGTGGCTGTACCAATCTGCATTCCCACCAACAGTGCACAGGGTACCCTTTTTACCACATCCTTGCCAATACTTGTCACTTGTCAATTTATTGATGATAACCATTCTGACAGTTGTGAGGTGATATCTCATTGTGGTTTTAATTTGCATTTATCTGATGATTAGTGACGTTGAGCAGCTTTTCATATAGCTATTAGCCATTTGTATGTCCTCTATGGAGAAGTGTCTATTCAGGTATTTTGCCCACTTTTTAACTGGATGGATGGTGTGTTTTTTTTATGCTGAGTTTTATAAGTTCTTATAAATTTTGGATATTAACCCCTTACCAGATGTACAATTGGTGAATATGTTCTCCCATTCAGTGGGCTGTTTTTTCATTTTGTTAATGGTTTCTTTTGCTGTGCAAAAACTTCTTAGTTTGATGCAGTCTCTTTTGTTTATTTTTTTCCTTTTGTTTCCCTTGTCCAAGGAGACATATCAGAAAAAATATTGCTATAAAAGATGTCCGAGATTTTACTGCCTATGTTTTCTTCTAAGATCTTTACGGTTTTGAGTCTAACATTTCAGTCTTCAACTCATTTTGAGTTTATTCTTGTGTATATTATAAGAAGGTGGCCAAGTTTGATTTTTTTTGCACATATCTCTCTAATTTTCCCAACACCATTTATAGAATAGACTGTCTTTATCCCATTGTATGTTCTTGTCTCCTTTGTCAAATATTGACCATAAAGGCATTGATTTATTTCTGGGTTCTCTATTCTGTTACATTGATCTATATGTCTGTTTTTATGCCACTACTATGCTGTTTTTATCACTATAGCCTTGTAGTAGAATTTGATATCAGGTAGTGATTCTTCCAACTTGTTCTTCCTTCTCAACTTTGCTGTGACATTTGGATTCTTTTGTGGTTCCATATAAATTGTTGGAATATTTGTTCTAGTTCTGTGAAATATGCCATTAGTATCTTGATAGGAATTGCACTGAATCAATAGATTGCTTTGGGCAGTATGGACATTTTAATGATGTTAATTCTTCCTATTCGTTAACATGGTACATGCTTCCACTTATTTGTATCTTCTTCGATTTCTTTCTTCAATGTCTTACGATTTTCTGAGTACAGGTCTTTTATATCCTTGGTTAAATTTGTTCCTAGGTATTTTTTATGCTATTGTTAATGAGATTGTTGTTTTAGTTTCCCTTTCTGATAGTTCATCATTGGTGTATAGAAATGCAACCAATTGATGAATATATTTTTTTATATCCTGCTACTTTACTGAATTCATTTATCAGTTCTAATAGTTTTTTGGTGGAATCTTTAGGGTTCTCCATATATAGCATCATGTCATCTATAAACAATAACAGTTTTAAGTCTTCCTTTCTAATTTGGATGCACTTTTATTCTTTTTTTAAATATGCATTTTATTGATTTTTTTACAGAGAGGAAGGGAGAGGGATAGAGAGTCAGAAGCATTGATGAGAGAGAAACATAGATCAGCTGCTTCCTGCACACCCCTCACTGGGGATGTGCCCACAACCAAGATGCCCTTGACAGGAATCAAACCTGGGACCTCTCAGTCTTCAGGCTGACGCTCCATCCACTGAGCCAAACCGGTCAGGGCTGCACTTTTATTCTTTTTGTCTAATTGCTGTGCCTAGAACTTCCAGTATTATGTTGAATAAGAGTGGTGAAAACAGACATCCCTGTCTTGTTCCTGATCTTAAGGGTATCACTTTTAGTTTTTGCCCATTGAGTATGATGTTGGCTATGGATTTATTATATATGACCTTTATTACATTGAGCTATGTTCCCTCTATTCCCAGTTTCCTGATAGTTTTTATCATAAATGGGTGCTAGATTTTATAGAATGCTTTTTCTGCAGCTATTTATTATGATCATGTGGTTTATATCCTTCATTTTATTTATGTGGATTATCACATTTATTGATTTTTAGATACTATACAAACCTTTGATCTCTGGAATATATCCCACTTGGTCATGGTGTATGATCTTTTCAATGTATTCCTTGATCACATTTGCTAATATTATGTTTAGGATTAGTATCTGTGCTCATCAGGGACATTGGCCTATAATGTCCTTTCTTTGTAGTGTCTTTATCTGGTTTGGGAATTAAAATAATCCTAGCTCGATAAAATGAGTTTGGGAGTCTTTCCCCCTCTTGATTTTTTTTGGATAATTTGAGAAGGATGACTGTTAGTTCTTTTAATATTTGGTAAAATTCACCTGTGAAGCCATCCGATCCAGGTTTTTGTTGCTGTGAGTTTTTTCATTACTGCTTCAATTTCATTATTTGTAATCTGTCTATTCAGATTCTCTAATTCTTCATGATTCAGTTTTGAAAGTTTGTATGTTTCTAGGAATTCATCCATTTTGTCCAAATTATCCAATTTTTTAGCATATGGTTTTTCATAATATTTTCTTATAATCCTTTTTATCTCTGTGGTGTCAGTTGTTAATTCCCCACTTTCATTTCTGATTTTATTTGAGTCCTCTTTCTTTTTTTGTTGATGAAACTGGTTAAGGTTTGTCAATCTACTATATATTTTCAAAGAACCAGCTCTTGGTTTCATTGATGTTTTGTATTGTTTGTTAAGACTCTCTTTTGTTTATTTCTGCTCTGATCATTATTATTTCCTTTCTTCTACTCACTATTAGTTTTGTTTATTCTTTTTCAAGTTCATTTAAGTGTAAAGTTAGGCTATTTATATGTGATTTTTCTTATTTTCTGAGCTAGGCCTGTAATGCTATGAACTTCTCTCTAAAGACTGCTTTGGCTGTGCTTCATAAATTTTGGTTGTTGTGTTCTCATTTTCATATGTCACATGGTATCTTTTGATTTTTTCTTGATCTCATTGTATTGTTCAATAAGATGTTATTTAGCCTCTAGTGTTTGTGTGTTTTCAGTTGTGTGTGTGTGTGTGTGTGTGTGTGTGTGTGTGTGTGTGTGTGATTTCTAGTTTTATGCCATTATGGTCAGAGAAGATGCTTGATATTATTTCAATCTTCTTAAATTTATTGAAACTTGTACTGTGTCCTAACATAAGGTCTATACTAGATAATGTCCCATGTGCACTTGAAAGGAAAATATATTTTGCTGCTGTGGTGTGAAATGCTTTGAAGATATCAATGAAATCCAGCTAATCTAATGTATCAGTTAAGTCCACTGCTTCCTAGTTGATTTTCTGTCTGTAAGATCTGTCCATTGATGCCCATGGGGTGTTAAAATATCCTACTATGACTGTATTACTATTGCTTTCTCCCTTTATATCCATCAAGATTTGCTTTATATCTTTAGGTGATCCTATGCTGGATGCACGATGACAGAAAACTTCTCTAACTTGGTGAAATAAAAAGACACACAAGTCCAGGAAGCACAGAGTCTCAAACAAGATGAACCCAAAGAGGCCCCCACTAAGACACATCATAATTATAATGGCAAATGTTAAAGATAAAGCAAGAATCTTAAAGGTAACAAGAGAAAGACAATTACCAACAGGGGAGCTCCCATAAGATTGACTGCTGATTTCTCAACAGAAATATTTCAGGCCAGAAGGGATTGGCATGAAGTATTGAAAGTGATAAAAAGCAAGGAGCTACAACCAAGACCATTTTAACCAACAAGATTATCATTTAAAATTGAAGAGGAAATAAAGAGCTTCCTAGATAAGAAAAATATAAAGGAGTTGTTTCCACTAAACTAGTATTAAAAGAATAAAATGGCAATAAATATGTACTTATCAATAGTCACTTTAAATGTAAAAGGCTTAAATGCTCTACTCAAAAGACATAGGGTAGCTAAATGGGTAAGAAAGCAAGACCCATATCTATGCTGTATACAAGAGACCTACCTCAGAATGAAAGGTACACACAGACTAAAAGTAAAGGGATGGAAAATGACATTTCATGCAAATGGAAATTTTTTTAAATGCTGGGGAAACAATACTTACATATGGCAAAATAGACTTTAAAACAAAGATGATAGTAAGAGACAAACAAGGACACTACATAATGATAAAGGGAACAATCCAACAAAAGTGATAACCTTTGTAAATATTTATAATAATGTCTTGATCTCCTGAAGTTATCCAGTCTTTGATGCCAGGGACTTTCTGACTCAGGAGTCACATAAAGGAAATTGCACAGAAGGTCCTTGTAAGAGTCATTGCTTAAGCGGAGGCAGGGGAAAATGTGGGCTCTGATTTGGGACACCTTTCATTTTGCTCTATTACAAATGAAAAATAAAAATAATTCTAGTGTGCCTTGTTTGGACTTCTTTTTCTACTCTCCTTAGCTCTTCTCTCTTCTTGGCTTTTGGATTCAGAAAAGGAGAAGGTTTCCTCCTGGTACTGTGGTTGTGTAAGTTTGAGATGTATGTTGAAAGGTAATCAGGAAAATATTGGAGTAAAATTATTCCTATAAAATGTACATGAGCATAGTGTTTTGCATGAAGTAGGTGCTCAATAAGTACTTTTAAATTAATAATAAATAAGCACATGCTTTTGCTATTATTATATTACACTAGTGGCCTGGTGCATGAAATTCATGCATGGGGGAGAGTGTCCCTCAGCCCGGCCTGCACCTTCTCCAATCTGGGAACCCCTCTGTGAGATTGGGCCTAAACCGGCACTTGGACATCCTTCTCGTAATCCAGGACCACTGGCTCCTAACCGCTCACCTGCCTGCCTGCTTAATCACCCCTAACCACTCTGCATGCCAGTCTGCTCGCCCCCAACAACCCCCCCCACCGGCCTTCTTGCCCCCAACTGACACCCCCCACTGGCCTTCTTGCCCCCAACTGCCCCCCCTGCCGGCCTGATCACCCCCAACTGCCCTCCCCTCCTGGCCTGATTGCCCTTAACTGCTTCTGCCTCGGCCCCGCCACCATGGCTTTGTCCAGAAGGACGTCCATCCAGAAGGTCTCCTGGAAGATCTCCCAGTCTGATTAGCATATTACCCTTTTATTAGTATAGATGGTGTTTGGGTTTAATTTTGTTGCCCCTACCCCAAATTCATACGTTGAAGACCTAACCCTGATACCTCAGAATGTGATCTTAATTGGAGATAGGGTCTTTACAGAGGTAAGCAAGTTAAAATGAGGCCATATGACTGTGGCACTTATAAAAAATGGGGGAAATTTGAAGACACGCATACAGGGAGAACCCCATTGTGAATATCAAGGTAGAGGTCAGAGTGATCCTTCTACAAATCAAGAAATACCAAAGATTGAAAGAATATCACCAAAAGCCAGGGAGAGGCCTGGAACAAGGTCTTCCTCACAATTCTCAGAAGGAACCAACCCTGCCTCCATCTTGATCTCAGACTTCTAGTCTCTAAAACCGTGAAATAAATTTTTGTTGTTGTAGTCTTTCTAAAAAGGTACATGGGGTATAAGACAAAACAAAAGAAATATATCCTAGTATATGAAGACATGGGAATTTTACTGAATATTTACTGAATGAATGAACTAAATTCTAATCTGGCACAGTGATCCTTTGTGTAGTCTTAATCTATCACTTGATCCTTCTTTTATTCTATCTCCTTTCCAAATACACTTCCTAGAAATATTGTGAGGAATCATTTGATTTTAAAAATAATTTTGGAAATTGCTCTTAGTTATTGTAAAAGTTGCAGAGAACGATTATGTGTGAGGCAAAATTACGTAAGCATTTGCGTAAGGAAATAAACAGAGAAGTGCATTTTAGTTCAAGAATTAATATTTTGGTTCCAGTTATGATCAAGAGTACCACAGTTGTTGGAAATCAAGGAAACAGCTTAGAGTCTTTCCCCCCACAGGAAGTTCTGTGCGATTTTTCTTACTTTTGTTATGTTTGGTTCTGAAAATGCACCCATTCACAAAACCTCTGGGCAGTTGAACAAAACAGATGTATAATCCTCTGAAATGGGCCAGGACTCAAGTTGAAGTACAGTTGGCTGGACATTTAAGAACACAATGAAAAAAAGGCTCACCTTTCTCTTCCACAGGAAGTTGCCAAGTGAAACTTTCCAAATTCTCGAGAAGAAAAAAAAAAAAAAAGAAAAAGATGCTTCTGACTCATCTTCTGTTTGTCTTTAAGTCTTGCTCAAAATATTTCTTTTCAAATGGAAAAAGGAAGGCTGAAGGAAACAGTGAAGCTACTAATTTTGTGTCAAGGAAAACACACCTGTGGAATCTTTGGACTTTAATTGTATAAAAAAATTTGGGGGGGGATCCTAATTTATTCAATGCCTTAATTTGAAGATGAAGGTAAGATGTTAAAGAATGGTGAGACTGAGGTACTCCGTTGGAAAGATGGCTTTTTCTCTGTATCTCAAAGACATTTGAAAAAATTGCAAAGCCTCCCACAAGAACCATTTCTGTGGTTGAAGAAACTGCCTTTTCTGAACACTTCAAATCTCTCAAACAATGGAAATTTAATACCACCCCCTTCCCCCAAAAAAGTGCTAGCTCCAGATATACAAAGATTCAGATATTCAAAGAACCCTTTGGGAGTGTGTGAGTTTGCTTGTTGTGTCTTGCTTCAGTCAACACAATTCTGAAAATCCTAGAGACCCTTCCCTCAAATAATAGGTTCAGGTGAGTAGCACTCTCTCTCACCACAATAACTAAATTGATATCAACTTCAGGGACAAAAATTCTGGGACATGAGAGAACATGAAACATTTAAATACTGGTTATACCATTTAGCTCAACTCTTTCACTTTGAAGATGCGGTTGCTGAGGCTCAGAGACGGAACTGCACACTGGAACTGATCTGGAGGTCCCTTCTGCAGGTAACATGGAACAGGCCACCTCAGACTGCACTGCAGGTCCTGCCCATCCTCTTGCTGCAGTGATCAGGGAGCTGTGAATGTCTCCATAGGTCTCACTAGAATCCTTGACTGGTTGACTGAGTCTGACAGGAAAAGTTGGGGGTCCTTATGACCACCCCCTTCCATCCACACCTCTGCCCTATAGATTCTAAAAAACAAGGGAGTTCTGAGGCTTTGAGCAGCCTGTGGGATAGAAACTGAAAAGGCAAGGTGAAGAACAGAGCCTGGCATTCCCAAGGACAATACAAATGGTATGAACCTTGCATTTCCCCTGTCCTTCACTTTTATTCCTTTTGAAAATGTTTTATTTTGAGCAAGACTCAAATAGAATAGGAGTCAGAGTCATCTTTTTTCTCTTGAGAATTTGGAAGGTTTCACTTGGCATTTTCTTCTCCATCTTCCTCTTCTTAAAGAATACCCTTCAACATTTCATATAATGCTGGTTTGGTGGTGATGAACTCCTTCAGTTTTTTCTAATCTGGGAAGCTCTTTATCTGACCTTCAATTCTAAATGAGAGCTTTGCTGAGTAGAGTAATCTTGGTTATAGGTCCTTGCTATTCATCACTTTGAATATTTATTGCCACTCCCTTCTGGCTTGCAAAGTTTCTGTTGAGAAATCAGCTGACAGTCGTATGGGTGCTCCCTTGTTGGTAACTAACTGCTTTTTTATTGCTGCTTTTAAGATTCTTGCTTTGTCTTTGACCCTTGGCATTTTAATTATGATGTGTCTTGGTGTGGGTTCCTCTTGTTTGGGACTCTATGTGCTTCCTGGACTGTAAGTATGTTTCTTTCACCAGGTAGGAGAAGTTTTCTGTCATCATTTCTTCAAATAAGTTTTCAATATCTTGCTCTTTCTCTTCTCCTTCTGGCACCCCCATGATGCAAATGTTGGTATGCTTAAAGTTGTCCCAGAGGCTACTTCCACTATTTTCATATTTTTGGATTCTTTTTTCTTTTTGTTTTTCCAATTGTGTGTTTTTTGCTTCCTCATATTCCAAATGGCTGATTTGATTCTCAGTATACTCTACTGTTGATTCCCTATAAATTATTCTTCATTTCAGTTAGTATACCCATCATTTCTGACTGGTCCTTTTTCATGTCTTTGACATTCTCACTAAGATTAAGCTGGAGGTTTCTAAAAGGCATATCATACGTCCTTCAAAGCAGTGAAGGAAATAAAAAACTTTTCATCATTCTCATAATAAAAAGAATAATATTCTCCACATTCTATAGGTTCAAATTAGTTTCTGTCCCTAAGTTTTAATTTGAAACAAGAAAAGTATATGGAGTCACTTTCTCAAGGCACTTTTGACTATGTAGGCATTTGACACATGTACTTGAAGCAGCCATTTGGCACAGGTGATTCAAAACACATTAAAAGGGCATTTAATGCACAACCTTCATTCATTTAATTACCAAGAAATACAAGTATTTGTAACAATTAATGCGAGGCAAACTTCTATTTTAATGATATTAATTTGAGTGTTTTATTGAGTACTGAGAGAATCATTAAATATGCAATTAAGGATTTCCTATGAAGGTTGAAGTTAATATTAGTTGAACAAATTACTGCACAAATATCCTCCTTTTCCCAAATACTATATATATATCAGGAAGTCCACAAAAATACATACATGGCTATCTTTATTTTCAAAACTAAAAATAAAGCTATCATTACTAAGCAGAAGTTCTATGTATTTATTTAAAGTATATGAGTATGGCTATTAGAGCTTTCATAAGAGAATTTGACACTTGACTCATTCATTCATGTATATTCTTAGAGAATAGGCAGTTGCTTTAAGCAATAATAAATTGATGGCGCCCGGCCAATGTGGCTCAGTGGTTGAGTGTCAACTTCTGAATCAGGTGGTCATGGGTTCAATTCTGGGTCCGGGCACATGCCTGGGTTGCAGGCTCCATCCCCACTAGGGGGAGTGTAGGAGGAAGTTGATCAATGATTCTCTCTAATCATTGACACTTATCTCTCTACCTCTCCCTTCCTCTCTGAAATCAATTTATATATATAAAAGAATAATTGACTGTCTTTTCTGAAATGAGTTTGGTAAATACATGCCTCTTGATTGTACTCTGCCTGCCAGATGGTGTCTGGGTGTATCCCCCATCCTTACTCCTCCCTGACTCTTGCCTCATTGCCTCATGCCTTGTTAGTTTCCTTGCCAAGGGATAGCGTGAGGACAATTATGTCACACACTTCTTGATATTAAAAGGAGTTGAAATTTTAATATGGCTTGTTTTTGGATTGTGTGAAAAAGTCTACACATCAATAAGCAAGGTCATTTATCCTCTCTATTCTCCTCCTGTCCAACTCCCACCATTTTGTCAACTTTTGTTTTGCCCAAATGACTTCATGCCAAACCAACTGCCAGTACTCAGTTGGTAATTTGGGTCTTTAATTGTTGAGAACCTTCTATTTCAGCATATGGATAAAAGCATACGCATTTTCTTAATGTACTTCCATGTGTATCATAAATATTGTGAATGTTATTTATGATTTTCATCTTGGCCAAAAAACAATCTCTGCTTTAATTATAACAAAAGTATTAAGTAAGTTTCTTAAGGGGAAAAAAATGAAAAAGCATCGTGAATTGAAGTGCTAAAAGGAAATTAAATGGAGAGGTGAATCTACAATTCTTTTTATTGACATATATAGATTCATGTTAAACTCCCTAATGTGTTAAAATATACATTTTTAACCATTTGTATGTCATAAGTGTCTAGAGACACAAGCGGCAGACCTTTTTAAATTAAATCCAAAATATCGTGGCAGTTAGCTGGTTAATTTTCTAGTAATTCACAACAAAGACACGGATTTTTAATATTTTTTTTCAGGTCAGTCAGTTTCATTATTCAAATGCATCTATCTTGTTTGCAAGATGCTGGGCTACATAGATCACTCATACACACACACACACACACACACACACACACACACACACACACACGAAGGCATCAGTGCTGATCACAAAGGAGGCAGTGAAATCTGGGAAAGATGGCTCTGTAATTAAGAACTTGAATTGATAGTGTAGTATGAAGTTAGTGGGTTGAAGTTAGAATATCTGTAGAATCAAATCTGACTTTTAAAAGAAACAACTTTATCATAGAAAGTCCAAATATTGTCACTATTGTTTGACTCAAGAAGAAATTAATAAATCTCATAGATGAGAAATAGCAGTGCTTTTTGTCAGAGCCATCCCATGTCTGCTCTTACTGTGCTTACAAATAGAAATAAAGAACGTTATAGTTCAGAAGAAATGAAACAACAAATGAAAAATTATATAGACACATTCCATCTCGGAAGACCTTATGTTCTGCTATTATTATGAGAAAGATTACTCTTTCCTGAATATCCCTATCCAGAAATGTCCCCAAGAAAATACCCCAGGCTTTAAAAGGATAGTGGAATAACTGGAATCCAAAAACAGTTGAGCAGTTGAGCAGAAGAGACATCTCAGCATATTCCTTTGATGAGATGTGAAGACTGATGATGGATTGCTTTGATTACTGTTTCTCACAATTTAGTTTTACAATTATGTAATGAAAAATGGCATTTTATGAGAAAAACAATGCTGTAATATTAAATTAAGCATAGTTATGAAAGATAGTGAGGCCTCCTGAACAATTTAACAGAGTGATTATTCATCTCTTCTCCTTTCATTCTCTGTAATCTCTCTCCATGACAAAGTTTTCCTACCTAATGATGGCTCAAATTCTTTTTAAAAAAATAAATCTTTATTGTTCAGATTATTACAGGTGTTCCTCTTTTTTCCCCCTCATACTTCCCCTCCACCTGATTCCCCACCGCACCCATGCCCTCACCCCCCACCACTGTCTTTATCCATAGGTGTAAGACCTTTGTCCAATCTCTTCTCACACCCTTTAGACCCCCTTTCCCCTGAGAGTTGTCAGTCCACTCCCTTTCTATGTCCCTGATTCCATTATATTCACCAGTCCATTCTGTTCTTCAGACTTTTTATTCACTTGCTTTTTAGATTCACTCGTTGGTAGGTATGTATTTGATGTCTTTTTGTTGTTCATAACTTTTATCTTTATCTTTTTCTTCTTCTTCCTCTTCTTAAAGAATACCCTTCAGCATTTCATGTAATTCTGGTTTGGTGGTGATGAACTCCTTTAGCTTTTTCTTATCTGTGAAGCTCTTTATCTGACCTTCAATTCTGAATGATAGCTTTGCTGGGTAGAGTAATCTTGGTTGTAGGTTCTTGATGTTCATCATGTTGAGTATTTCTTGCCACTCCCGTCTGGCCTGCATAGTTTCTGTTGAGAAATCAGCTGACAGTCATATGGGTACTCCCTTGTAGGTAACTAACTGTTTTTCTCTTGCTGCTTTCAAGATTCTCTCTTTGTCTTTTGCCCTTGGCATTTTGATTATGATGTGTCTTGTTATGGTCCTCTTTGGATTCCTCTTGTTTGAGGTTCTGTGTGCTTCCTGAACCTGTAAGTCTATTTCTTTCATCAGGTGGGGAAAGTTTTCTGTCATTATTTCTTCTAATAGGTTTTCAATATTCTGCTCTCTCTCTTCTTCTGGCACCCCAAAAATTCGGATGTTGGTACGCTTAAAGTTGTCCCAGAGGCTCCTTACATTATCTTCATATTTTTGGATCTTTTTTTCTTTTTGGTTGGGTATTTTGATTTCCTCATATTTTTTGTTTTCTCTGGTTGGTGTTTTTTGTTTCCTCATATTTCAGATCTTTGGTTTGTTTCTTGGGGTACGTTGATCTACAGTTGAGTTTCTGTATATTCTTTATTTCAGACAATGTATGTTTAATTTCTGACTGGTTCTTTTCCATTTTTTTGACATTCTCATTGAGGTCTTTGAAGTCCTCATCAAGTTTCTCCACAGTTTTTAGAAGATTCTTGAGTAACCTTATAAATGTGGTTTTGAACTCTATATAGTCCCGTAGTTTACTTTCCTCTATTTCTTTCATTCATGACATGTTTCTGTGCCTCTGCATTTTGGCTGCTTCCCTGTGTTGATGGAGCGGCTTTGTGTTGTAGGTGACCTATAGGGCCAGTAGCTCAGCCTCCCCAATCACCTGATGTGGACAGTCTTGGTGCACCCCTTTATGAGCTGAGTGCAAAGTCTTGGTATAGTTAAGCCTTGGTTGCTGTTGGTACCCTGGGAGGAATTGTCCTCAAGCCAATTGGCTGTGGGGACCCACTGTGTTTATAACTGCTGCACCAGACACACGCTTCTGGTGCAGGACTTGTTTCAATGGGGCTTTGGTGCTCTCTGAGTCCGCCTCCTGACTCTGTCACTCATGGATGTGAGGAGTTGAGGTTTGTGTCTCACACTGACCACTAGGTTCACTGGCTTCTGGATCTCCAATGGGGTGCAGGTCAGCTACTGTCTGAGGCCACCCTGTAGGAGCTACAGGAGAATTCCAGTCTTCTCCTCCCTGCTTGGGATTTGTAGATTTTGGAGCTGTCTGAACTGGTTGCTAGGTTAAGCGGCACTCCATTCATATGCAAAAGCCATTGCTTGGGTGAGTTTGTAGGTTGTGCAGGTCGGGATCTCAGGGTGTCACTAGGCTAGGGCGTGGCAAACAGCAATGGCTGGGAGCCAGCCTTCCCGCATCTCCGACCGCGACACCGCGTCTCACATCCCAGCGCCACAAACAACCACTCCTCCGCAAGCCACCCTCACTTTCCGACCCGATGGCAAACAGTCCAGAGACAGAGAGGCATCAAGGATGCTTCTCCCCGTAGGAGTCTGGGTCCCGCGCATTTCCCCTTCGGTTTGAAGAAAGCAACGCCCGCTGCCAGCTGGGATCCGCCTTCAGCCCATATCTCGCGCACACGCCCTGGTACCTCAGTTTTTCAGCGTTTGTATCCTGAGCGCTCCTCTCTGTTTCCGTCTAGTTGTGGAGCCTCCTTTCAACCAGCCCTCCCGTGGCTCTGGGTGATAGAGGCTCTGTCCTTTAGTTGTAGCTCTGAAATTGTTGTGCACGGCCGCAGATCAGGTGTTCACCTACACCGCCATTTTGGGTTCTCTCATGATGGCTCAAATTCTTAGCTCTGTTTATCCAAAACAGACTTCCCTCTTGTTCTACAAACCTGCAAATAATATATCCCTTCCTACCTGACACTTCCTCCTGAACATGCTCCAGTCACTTCAGACTCCACTGATCATATCCTCACTACCCTCGCTGTAATTTCTGGTCATACTGAGAAGTGTTGCAACACTTCACCCTTGACCTTCCCCATAAAGAATTCAAATCTGTGTACACTAAGAGACATAAATTCTAATGATTCTTTTAGGCTTGGTTTCTCAAAGTGGTTTTTGTTCATGTAGCAAATAATGGTATAATTCTCTATAGGCTCTACAGATATTCAAAAATAAAAAATGTGGACTCTTCTCATCATGTTGGCAAAAACTCTATGTGGTAAGGTTATCTTCTATTAAAGCAGCATTTCCTTTGTAGATAGGTAGGTGGTATAAAATGGTTACTAGTAGATATGCAGATAGAGGGCAAAGAAACAGAGAAATACACAAAGAGCTATAGATATTAGCGCTTTATAAAATGAAGGAATAAATGGATGAATGAGTTATTGATTCTCAGTGGGGTAGAAAGGTATCTCTGCTGAGGGCTCTTTCTCAGTCTACTGTAAACATGGTTTGAGTTGTAGAGAACCATCCTATTTTCAAGCACATTGCTCTATTTTTTTAATTAAAAATTTTTTATTGATTTTAGAGAGAAAGAGAGAGGGAAAGAGGGAGAGATAGAAACATCAATGATGGGAGAATCATTGACTGGCTGCCTCTTGCACGCCCCCACTGGGGATTGAGCCTGCAACCCAAGCACATGCCCTGACTGGGAATCAAATCATGACCTCCTGGTTCATAGGTCGACAGTAAAGCACTGAGCCACACTGGCTGGGCAGCTTCAATCATTTTTTAACATCAGTGTCTTTCAGTCTTTTCCATGTGGGATTATACCAATGCTCAAACTGCAGGATTTCCCACAATGGAGCAGGTATCCTTAGGGCAATTTCCTGATTAGGGTGGCTCTTCACAAGGGGGCCCTTACCCTCTTTTTCTGTGGCAGTGGTTTTAAGGGAGAGTGATGAGTTGTAAATGCCACAAACTAACACAGGTCTGGGAGCTGGTGCTGGGCCCGCCATGGCTTAATTCCAATCCCTGGCTTTCCTAAAGATGAATGCTTGGTTCTAGGGTTATAAAAGCAACACTCTGGCAGAGACCGAAACTACACGCAAACTACAATTTTGGGGATTTGAGAAACCACAGAAATAGTGTTTTTCTTTCCATTTCTACAAGTGGACTAATGGAGAGTATTTCTAAGGGTAAAGGGATTTTCTGATTGGCTCCTTGACTAAAGCCTACCAACTGTCACCAGGGCCAGTATTAACTGTCACATCCCCAGACAGGATCATAGAGTAGGGAAAGTGTGTTCTGAGTATTTCCCTGCTGGAAACCCTCTCTCCAACTCTGCCCTCCATCCCCAACCAGGAGGCAGCAATCTCGTGCTCTATTGTTTTCACTTTTCATCCCTTTCCCTCATCAAAATCTGCTTTCAGAAAGCAATCTGGTATCAGTCACTTAAGCAAAACCAGGACAAGGGCTGTGCTGGAGGAAGAACAAGAAGCATTTGTTTGGGGAAGGGGCATACATAAAAACAATTCACAGGAAAATCCAAGACTAAAGTGGGTAAAGGGTTGAGTGGATTATGTTTTGGGGCAAGGCATAGGAAATAGGGTATGTATGCAGTTGTTTTGGATGAAATCCCAGCCTTGTGTTTATGTGCGGGGGGTTCCTCCTTGGAAACTAAAGATTCCTGGATATTAGGTGTACTTTCATTGTTCTTATAGAGAGAACTAACACTTGCCAAGTGCTTTTTCTGTGACAGTCTCTGTGCTAAGGACTTAACTTGCATTATTTTATTGAATTCTTGCAACAATCCTATGGTGTAAGCACTATGTTTATCTTCATCACTTGTTTAAGCTTCTAGCGTACTATATATTGAATCCAGGCTTTGAATCTAACTCTGGCTGATTCTAGAGACAACGCCCACCCTAAACAGCCATATGGCCTCCATATGGTAGAGTGTTGGATTAATATAAAGACCATATTTGACATACAGCAACACTCTCCAGTGTCTAAGTGAATAGAATGGGACCTTCTCAAAACCCTCCTTCATCTAATTATTTTGTTTACATACAAGCAGGGGGAAGAAATTAGGAGATAGTGACCTCATTTGAACCTGAAAAATTCAGAGTTTGGGGAAATCATTTAGAGTGTTAACCCCAGGAACTAGAAGGATCCCCCACTAACACCTAGGTATGGTAAGGTTGCCAGATTTAGCAAATAAAATTAATTACTAGACATCCTTTTAAATTTGAATTTTAGGTAAAGAATGAATATTTTTAGTATAAGTTTATCCCATAATATTTAAAAATACTTACACTAAAATTTTATTGTTGTTTACCTGAAATTCTAATTTAATGGGATATCCTGTATTTTTATGAACAGGCAAGCAAGACATATTGCAAGTGGCAAAAAGGGGGCTGTGTCAGGGGTGACTGCTGAAAATCAGCCCACATACCATCTGTAGCACTCAAAACTTAAGTGACTGATTTATACTTTATGTTGAGGGGTACGTGTATGACATCTGTTATTTTATCAGTGTAGACAATATCATTTCTACAGATACTAGAGGCCCGGTGCATGAAATTCATGCACTGGGCGGGGAGGGGCATCCCTCAGCCCAGACTGCATCCTCTCGCAGTCCAGGACCCATTGGGGGATATCCGCCTGCCAGCAATAGGACATTCCTCTCACAGTCCAGTACCCCTCGCTCCTCACCACCCACCTGCTCGCTGCTCCTTAGTGCTGCTGCAGAGGCAGGACAGGCTTCCACCACTACCATTGCACTTGCCAGCCATGAGCCCAGCTTTTGGCTGAGTGGCGCTCCCCCTGTGGGAGTGCACTGACTGCCAGGGGGCAGATGCTCAATGCAGGAGCTGCCCCCTGGTGGTCAGTGCACATCATAGCCACTGGTTGCTCTGGTCATTCTGCTGTAACAGTCGCTTAGGCTTGTATTATATAGACTAGAAGCCCGGTGCATGAAATTCGTGCACGGCGGGGTGTTGTCCCTCAGCCCAGCCTGTACCCTCTCCAATCTGGGACTCCTGAAGGGATGTCCGACTGCCCGTTTAGGCCCGATCCTGGTGGGATCGGGCCTAAACGGGCAGTCGGACATCCCTCTCACAATCCAGGACTGCTGGCTCCCAACTGCTTGCCTGCCTGCCTTCCTGATTGCCCCTAACCGCTTCTGCCTGCCAGCCTGATCACCCCCTAACTACTCCGCTGCCAGCCTGGTTGATGCTTAACTGCTCCCCTGCCAGCCTGTTTGCCCCCAACTTCCCTCCTCTGCCAGCCTGGTCACCCCTAACTGCCCTCTCCTGCAGGGTTGATCACCTCCAACTGCCCTCCCTTGCAAGCCTGGTCCCTCTCAACTGCCCTCCCTTGCAGGCCGGGTGCCTCCCAACTGCCCTCTCCTGCTTGTAGTGGCCATCTTGTGTCCACATGGGGGCAGGATCTTTGACCACATGGGGGCAGCTATATTGTGTGTTGCAGTGATGATCAATCTGTATATTACTCTTTTATTAGATAAGATAGAGGCCTGGTGCACAGGTGGGGGCCAGCTGGTTTGCCCTGAAGGGTGTCCCGGATCAGGGTGGGGTTCCCTTGGGGCGTGGGGCGGCCTGAGCGAGGGGCCTGTGGTGGTTTGCAGGCCGGCCACGCCCCCTGGCAACCCAAGGGGAGGCCCTGGTATCTGGAATTTATTTTCCTTCTACAATTGAAACTTTGTAGCCTGGAGCGGAGCCAAGCCTGCTGTTCCCTCCGGGGCGGCAACCATTTCTGTGGCAGTTAATTCACCTTTTATAACTGAAACTTTGTAGCCTTAAGCGGGTGAGCCCGGCCAGGGTGTGCGGAAAGCTTTGCTTCCCCTGTTGCCGCCGGCAACCCTGGCCTGCTCTCTCAAGCTCCATTCTGCCGCCATTTGTTTGAATTTGTTTACCTTCTATAATTGAAACTTTGTAGCTTGAGTGGAGGCTTAGGCCTGCAACGGCTATGGAAAGCTTGGCTTGCTCTGTTACCAGGGAAACCTTGCTCTCTGTGGCTGTAGCCATCTTGGTTTGGGTTAATTATTGGCTGGTGGGCGTGGCTTGGCTTGTGGGCGTGGCTTATGTAGCGGAGTGATGGTTAATTTGCATATTACCATTTTATTAGAGAGGATAATTCACTGACTAATAACTAAAGAGAGAAAGAGCTTAAGATTGATAGTAACTCTATCAATGTCTTTGATATAAATTTAAAAAGATAAAAAATTAAAATAAATACTATATTCTTTTAATGATTCACAACCTAACCTTCAAGGGATCTCAAAGTTGTTCTCTTTTAAACAACGAAATACCTTTGTTTACACCTAACTAGCCTAATAGAAATAAAACATTGGTATCCTAGATTTTCTCCTAACATTTAGGAACCTTTAGTAAAATAGATTTAGTAAATCTGTAAGGATCCATTCATCTTTAAGAAAGACAGTCCAGCCATCCACTGCAATGAAAAGGAACTCTATCCCATGTAGGAAGCATAAAAAAAGAATATTGTCTCAGTTAAGTTTAATGAAAATAATTTTGGACAAGACAGTGCCTTTGTAATCCTTCAAATTACACCATGGACTGGGCTTGGGTATGAAAGCAGAGGTTGTTTTTGTGGTGTGTGTGTGTGTGTGTGTGTGTGTGTGTGTGTGTGTGTGTGTGTTTAATCTTAAGGTAACAAAAGGCCTTTCACTGTTAAGCAATAACATCAAATTTAAATATAAAAGAATTCTTAAAGTTGTTTAGTGTAATAGTCACAGTTAATCCAGAAGGCTGTGCTGTGGTTTGCACCAAATTAATTAAAATAGAACTGTGTTAGTAATGTTAATTTTGGCCTACACTGTAATGAAATCTTTTCATCAATTCTTAAAGTTTTCCTGCATCTGTGGAATTTTCCCAGCTTCTGAAATCATGTGTCAAATCATTTGTAATCTGTTGAAAGTTATTTGTGACCTTTCTTTAAGCTTAAAAAGAAATATAACTCCATCTGTTGGCTACGTCACCAGAGAATTCGGGACAAGGAGAAAACTCAAAAGAGAGAGGAAAGGCAGTTTTTCCTCCTGACCTTTGAAATTGTCATATCATGTTAATTAAATCTGAATTTTTTGTTAACAGCTATTTCATTGAACATTTCTGGGAACTGTATTAAGTCAAGTGTTTATTGGAAAGCAGGTGTTTTCTCTCACATCTGTGTGTCTTCCTGTTTTCTACACAATATCCATTTTCCCTATTCCTCTCCGAGTAACTCATTCTCACAATGAGCTCCTGACTTTTTACTCTTTAAATGTCCTTTAGTGAAAAGTTCCCATTTCACAAATATTTGTTGAAGAAATAAGTAACTAATATTTGAAAACCATTGTTTTCCCCCAAGTGCACACTATTTGTAGCTTTATCAGTAATCATTTGAGTCATCCTATCTAATAAAGAGGGAATATGCTAATTGACTGCCATGCCCTCACAAGTTGGTAGTGCCCACAGCCACAAGATGGTGATGCCCAGTCCCCTGAGCCCTGCTTCATCCAGCCGGAGTCCCCCAGTCCTCTCAGCCCTACCTCACCCAGTCCCCACAGCATCCAGCCTCATCCAGCCTCAGTCCCCCAGTTCCCTCAGCCCCACAGGGGAAGGCAGTTGGGGGCAATTGGGCTGGAAGGAGAGGGCGTTTGGAAGCGATTGGGCCAGCAGGGGAGGGCATTTGGGGACAATCATACCAGCAGGGGAGCAGTTAGGTATCAATCAGGCCAGCAGGGGAGCAGTTAGGGGGTTATCAGGCAGGCAGGCAGGCAAGTGGTTAGGAGCCAACAGTCCTGGATTGTGAGAGGTAAATCAGCAGTCAGACATCCCCTGAGGGGTCCCAGATTGGAGAGGGTGCAGGCTGGGCTGAGGGACACCCCCACCCATGCATGAATTTCATGCACCGGGCCTCTAGTAGGATAAATAATGTTTTTTGAGAGACGCCTGCATATATATGGCTTTTCATTTGCACTGTATTTAAAAATATATTAAGTGAGACAGTCTATATCTACATTTTTTAAAACTAGTGAAAATGCCTCTAAAATTTACCCTATTTTAACCATTTCTCTGGATCTTGAATTCTTTGTGTAGATTGGAAGAAAGGTAAGAAATGAGATAGAGAACCAAAGAGAGACGACTCCTAAGTGACCTGCACCTTTTTGTGATTTCTTCTCAGCCCCCTGACAGTCTATTGGTGAATATTCTAGCTCCTCTGTAAGGTTTCAACTCCTCTGTCCTCTGTGAAGGAGCGCTGATAATCACAGACCCAGTGGATAAGCAGACCAGATCTGTGACTTGGGGAATCCGATCATGTGGTGCTGGGGAAGAGAAGAGCAATGTTGTGAAGCTTCTCAGAAAAACCATACTTGTCTTGGGTCCACCAGAGAAGTCAGCTATGTGTCAGAGCTGGCTGGGGGCCTTCAACATCAAACCACCCAGCTTATCTTGACAAGGCCAGATATCTATTTGCAGAAGTTGAAACAACAGCATGTGGGCAAGAAGCTCATACCAGAAGGTAAATTGAGTATGATTTGTTAAACCGCATCCAGTGAGTAGAACCAATCTTAAATCCTGCTCATTATCCTGGGGCCGTGTTGCAGAGCTCCAGAAGTGAAATGCTCCTCTGGAACATATTTTCTCTGATTAACTGGGATACTTCAGGATAACGCAAGTTCAAATTTTCCTACAGTTTTCCTTAAATATGAGGCCTCTCCTGGAGGCTAAGTATCAAGAAGCTCAAGTAGAATCTCTTTATTTCTTCAGGAAGGAGCCCTTGATAATTCACTGGCCTCTAATGCGAGTAGGCATAATGCTGAGCACCCAGTAAAGTCCCAAGGAAGTTTATTTTATTATCAATTTATCATCCTCAAGGTCCATAGTAACTTTTCTTCTTACCTCCATTTTTACCTCCATTACCTCCACTGAGGAATGAATAGTAATTTCATATACTTTGGGGGATTGTTTGATGCACTGTTCTTGTAATCATCTTGTGGACTAAATTTTCTTAGGTGGCTGAATCATCTTGAAAAATAAATAAAATGTGGTCACAACCTGACATTTTTACAAAGCCAAGGGCTCGACCCTACTGCTGCTTCACTTCATTGGATTTTTTTTTCTGTTCAAGGCTTTGCCCCAAACATATTTAATATACATGCACCATATACAAAAAATTAGATACTACAACTTTTGCAAGTATTTAAGCATATAAAAGGTTTTGACATCATCTTTTAAAATGTGCAAGAGAGTACGACATTCTTTAAAGAGTTTCATGAGCAAAAATTTGGGATGACCACTGGTGTATATTAGCCTCGAGGTGAGGTCACCTGTCTGGCAGCAAGGCCTCTTCCCTCAGAGTGCCCAGCATCTGCTCCTGGTCTTGTGCCTTCTCCATGTGTTATAAATAAGGTGAGCCCCAAACCAGGGGTCCTGGCAGAACATAAAGAGGGCCAGACAGCAAGGCAAATATCTTTACTTCTGCAGAAGGGTGTGCACGCCCAGGGCCTGGCAGCACACACAGTGAGCTGGTGGTTTGTTCAGGGTTTTATGCCTGATGCACATCATCTGTCCCTCACTCTTGATTGGTCAGAGCTTAGGTTCACACAATTATGTGATTGGCTAATTTAAAGGAAAAAGGAAAAGGTTGACCTTTGCCATTTCAAAATGGCAGCCCCCAGGGAAACTGCAAGTCACACGAGCAAAAATGGTGGTTGCCTAAAGTCCCTTCTTTGACACAAAAGATTACTTGTTTATTCTCACATTTCCTCCCTTTTCTTATTTAACTCTTTTCTTCAAACTCAGCTAATATTCATTGACTTTCATGCTCTGCAGTGTCTAGAAGATTATTTTGCTGTTTGGTCAATGCATTTTCAATTAACTTTGGATAAGACCCCTCATACATGGGATGATATAACATCCCATCACTGTAACTCCTAACCCGATCATCAAAGAGGTGAATATGGATACCATCATCCCCTTCCACTTTCCAAACCATTGCTCTAGTAAATCAGAGAAAGGATCCTCAATTACAGGATTCTCAGCTGACTCATTGGCTAGTCGTTAATTCCTGTAGGGCCTTAGAGGTGGTTCTGTCTGGAGCTGTGCTGTCAGGGATGAATGTACAACATTGGCCCCCAATGTTACACACATTTCTCCTTTTTCTGCCAGAATCATGTCCAAGGCCAACCTGTTCTACCACATCACATCCTGATGATATTTAGTTGATCAACTATACCTTTAACTGTGTCTCGAGTATATATTAACAAACCTTTGCTGGTTATAGTAACCATAATTAATCCAACCACATTCTTGTTTACAGTGGGCCACCAGAACAGGACAGATTAAAATCCTGCAGCAATCTGTTTTCTAGCCTTAAACTCCTTTGGTGGTCCTCCTGGAACCCCAATGGAATCTGTGTAAATATGGGGATCTGAGGAGCCCCCGGACTCTCTCTCTTTGTCCTAGTCTGTCTGTCCATTGAAAAAGGTTACAATATGCCAAAGTGAAAGTAGTCTGGCAGTATGCACACCTATCCTATATAATAAAAGCCTAATATTCTAAGTGTCCAGTCATCCGGTTGTCCATCGAGCCATTCAAAGCATAATATGCTAATGATATGCTAAGGTCACTCAACTGCTTGCTATGAAGTGCACTGACCACCAGGGGGAAGACGCTCCGACTGGTAGGTTAGCTTGCTTGCTGGGGTCTGGCTGATTGGGATTGAACAAGACGGGCCGGACACACCCTGGAGCCCTCCCACGGTCCCTCTCCAGCTCGCCAACCTCCCGTGTCCCTTCCTGGCCCTGATTGTGCCCTGGTGGGGTCCCTCGGCCTGGCCTGCACCCTCTCACAATCCAGGACCCCTCGGGGGATGTCAGAGAGCCAGTTTTGGCCTGATCCCATGGGCGAGGCCGTGGGACCCCACTGGTGCACGAATTCGTGCACCGGGCCTCTAGTTGGATTGTAATTAGAGCTGCTAATGATTGAAAATCCTGTTACAGATATAAAACACATTGTCACATACTGTATACTACTTTGTACCTCAATTCCATCATTTTAATAACACAGAACATACTTTCTGCCCTTTGGGATGGTGCCCAAGTATCCTGACTTGGAGTAGATATGTCTAGATCAGGGTCCTTGCAGGAAATATCTTTCTAATCATCCATCTTGTTCTGGGCTGAGATCAAGGGAGTATGAAAACTATTAGTAGAAAGTTAGGAATAACAAGCTGATCAAATATTCTCTTCCTTTTCAAAGAAAACACTTGATAAAACTAAAGTTTAGTGCAAGTCACAGAGGATCAATATCACCCAACCTAAAGGATTTTTAACATTATCAAGTCAAAATACCAAAATATTGGAACTACATATGCAATCTTTCAAAGACTTACTCTTCATTTTTCTTCATCTATGGTTGAGTATAAGAAGACAAAGTATTGTTTTTTGTTCATTTTTCCTTTCCCTTTATTCCTTTCCTGGTTCATGATACATGCTAACTCATTCCCACTCCCTACCCCCAGCCCAGACTACCTTCTTGGGGCCAGGCATTCACCAAACTGGGATTACAGAAGTGAGTCTTTTAAAAAGTAATTCAGATATCATTGTGTTTGCCTTTCCTATAACATGCATTCAGTATGTTAAGCACCTTAAATTCCCTACTGTATTATAGTGAGAATGTTTGGGGTAGTATATACATTTAAAGATCAAATATTGTATCTTCAGTTAAGTTCCCTAGAGGCAGAACCTGAGATGGGGATTCTTGATCAAGGAGGAGTGCTCTCAAGAGAAGGGGAGTGAGACAAGTTGTATGTGCAGAGGAACTAAGTGGATAGGATCCTGGATGAATTGATTTTGTTTGAACGCAATTCTCTGGGAAGAGAAGTAGTGAATTGTTAGCATCTATAGGATGGTCAGGGCTGGTGAATAGCATTTGTGCAGGGCACCAGTGGTGTCTATTCCATGATATACTGCTAAAAACTGTCTCTTTGGGTAAGAGAAAATTCATGTTGGGAAGCAGATATCTTTAATACCTGGTGGAAATTGTTAAGTTGTGATTCAAATATACAATGAATTATTCTGGAAGGGTCATTTTCTATTAAAATTTTTGCTTGAAAATTAATTTGCTGGCATTGTGTCTCCTCAGAAAATCTAGTATTATATATAGGCTCTATTCATTTAACAAATACTCAACTTATTAACATTGTATTTATAAAAATAGAATGTCTAATGCTTTACAGAGGAGAATGTAGAGCCTTCCTGGAATTTAGTCACCATTGTGATAAAGAAAATATACCTACTTAATTTTTGAGGCTCAATTATGAGAATGCTCTAAAATAATTTGTAAACAAAATATTGCTTTAAAATATAATATAGGTATTATGGTAATAATGGGGATTAATAGATGGAAAAAAAGAAGATAGGTAGATATTTAGATAGATAGATAGATAGATAGATAGATAGATAGATAGATAGATCAATCTGTGGTCGGCAAACTTCGGCTCGTGAGCCACATGCGGCTCTTTGGCCCCTTGAGTGTGGCTCTTCCACAAAATACCATGGCCTGGGCAAGTCTATTTTGAAGAATTGGCGATAGAAGTTTAAGTTTAAAAAATTTGGCTCTCAAAAGAAATTTCAATCGTTGTACTGTTGATATTTGGCTCTGCCGACCACTGAGATAAATAGATAATCATTGACAGGGAGGGGAATGGAGAAGAAATGTTTCTCTGTTTATATTTCTGTTTGTGTTGTATATTTAGGGTATTATTTTATAGCCACCTCATCTCAACAGGTTGTTTTGTTTTGTTTGTTGTGTTGTGTTTGGCTAAGCATAGTTAAGACAATCAGGGCCAGCCTTATAAAAAAGTGAAAATTGGGCAAAGTTCAACATCAGTGAGGAGCCAGTATTGTGAGCCAAAAACCTTGGCATCATCCTTGACTCCTCTCATTTTTCTCACAACCCAAATCCAATTTGTCAGAAAATTGTTGGCTCAACCTGTGAAATATATATATATACATATATATGGAACCCAACCACTTCCCACCAGCTACCTCACTGTTAACACCTTGCTCTGAAACATATTTTACCTTGATTTTTTCCCTGCTCCTATCCTTGCCCACTACAGTATTCTTATTGCCCATTATGTATTCTTAGCAGGATAGCCAGATAATGCTTTTAAAACCTGTCAGGTCATTCCATTTCACTGCTGAAAACCAATTGGCACCTCATTACATCTGAGTGTAGTAAGCCAAGTTCCTTGCCATGACCTTCAATGTCTTGCCTGACTTCTCTGACTGCATCTTCCCCCAACTCCCTCCACTTCTTGTTCTTTCCCAGTTATGCCTAGCTCCATGACTGCAATGGATGGCTGTGTAGGTTACACACTACCCAATGACAGAGAGCAACATTCACCTTCAAAGTCATTATAGGTGTGCATATTTACTACCACACATTGTCAAGTGACAAGGAAGTGTCTCAGGCAAGGCAGGCTAGTTGGAACAGCAACAAGGCTGATTCCAATTTAGGGTTTTGCAAATTGTTTCTTCAGTCTTGGAATTCTTCCCCCCCTTCCCCGCCCCCCATTATACATTTGTGAAACTCCCTCACCTCCTTTACATCTTTGTTCAAATGATACCTACTCAAGGCCTACCCTGACCACCCTACTTAATATGCATCCTGCACTACCCCCCAACACATACACATTCCTGAAATTCCTAAGCCTGCTCTATTTTCCTCATAGCACTTGCCCCCTTCTAACATGCTATATTATTTACTTATTTATTATATTCATTATTTACTATCTCTCTGCCACACTAAAATGTGAGCTTCATGGTGACAAGGATTTTAGTCTGTTTTATTCATTTATGTATCCTGAGTACCTAGAATAGTGACTAAGACATTAACTTTCCTAACTTCTCCGCGTCTCTGTTAGTGTTGAAGTGAGGATTCAGTGATATCATACTGGTAAAGTCCAGTGAGCACATAGATAAAGCTCTTTCAATACTCTCTCTGTGCCTGTTTCCCCAGTGGTGAAAGCAAGTAACCGCAGCCAGAAAAGAAAGTATCTGGATTTCTTGGATTCACATCTTCAAGACCAAGAGAGAGTATTTGTTTAAGGTCAAAGGTGGAACATTTGGAACTCCAGAACTGGAGCCCCTCTAGCGGCAAGGTGCTTGCACATGTATGTTCTCTCTTTTTCTCCCTCTTTCTTCTGAGTCTCGGCAAAAGTTCTCTGTGATGACTTCATCCTCAGGCAGATTCTCTTCTGAGGCAACAAAGAGGGCCTCGGGAACTTCAGACTTATTTGTTCTTTCTAATTTAGTATCTTAGAGAAAGTCTGTTTCTCCCCGCCCCTTTAAATCTCCACAAAATGGACTTCTTTGGGCCTACCTATGTCACATACCAAGCCTGGACCAATCACTGTATCCAGAATTGGCCAGTCTGGGTACCTACTTACTCCAGAGGTGGAAAAACAGGGTGAATAAAATCTTAGCAATGGAAGGAGTATCAATTCCCAAAAGAGAAGATGCTGAAGAAAAAACATTAACAAATAGTCCAATACTTAGAACAATACCTATAACTACTGTGGCACTCAATAAGTGAACATTTGCTCTATATTCTCATTTTTCTTGGTAATGCCTGCCAGTAGTTCTTTATTCTTTTTGGGAACTGTATTTTATTTATCATCCACTTTTAAAACTTTTTCTTACTTTATTAATTTCTGCTATTACCTTTATAAATTCCTTCCATCTCTTTTCTTTTGGTTTTATTTTGTTGTTTTCTTTTTCAGAATTTCAGGTGAATCTTAGTCCGTTTATTCCTCATCTCTCTCATCCCTTTGGCCCTAAAGACAGTCAGAACATCTCTCAGTGCATTGGGAATTGTGACTCATTTTACAACAAAAAGAAATAGCATTTTAATGTTAAAATGGGGCAAAGGGGTGGACATGAGGGAAAAGGGTCAGTTGCACTCCTCACCACTGCTCTGTGGTCTGATGAACGTCTCTAGAAAGGGCTCCTGAGTATTTTCAGGCACACAGTGATGATAAAAAGAAAACTAACAACTTTTAGTTGGCTTTATGATTTCTTTAAGTTCTCCATAGAAAAGATGCCTTCTTATTGCCTACACCTGGGCAGATGGCTGCCACACCCTCCCATCCTCTTCCCTTGGGGAGTCACTGCTGACTTCTCACATAGTTCTCGAAAACTCACAGTGGGGGCATCCCATAAAACTCTGCCATCCTATTTCACCAAAAATTCCTCACACAGACCTGCCAGTTTTATCTGCTATTTGAGGAAAGCTGAGAAATCTCCCTGCCTGCCAGAGAGATTCCAGAGACGGGTGGGTATTGTTTCCCAGGTTAGGCAGAATTTGTCATGGAAAAGAGTTTAACCAAGAAGGCTTCCATCAAGGTCAACTAGTCCAAATGAGGCGTTCTCTCAATAATCCTCATATTTTCTTGATTTGATGTCAAAAAGGGGTAACTAGACACAGTGATTGTTGACTTCGATGCATCACAGTGACTTACATGAAGTGGAAATTCTACATTGGGAATAGACCTAGGTCCAAACCCTAACATCACCACTGACTTTCTCTATTATCTTAAACAAATTACTTAGTATGCGTCTCAAACTCCTCCTTTTAAAAGATGGGTCAATAATATCTGCCCTGTCTTTCCCAAAGGGTTATTTTATAACATGAACATGATTGAAAAGGCCTGGGCAGTGTGGCAGCAAGATCTGGACAGAACCTTTCCGGCCTCATTGCTCACTGAGATACAGCCCTCTGCAGCTGGATTT
Organism: Cnephaeus nilssonii; assembly: GCF_951640355.1. Lineage (NCBI taxonomy): Eukaryota > Metazoa > Chordata > Mammalia > Chiroptera > Vespertilionidae > Cnephaeus > Cnephaeus nilssonii. Next base: position 51,496,912 of record NC_137075.1, read on the forward strand.
CCTGGCCTCCTATTCCCAAAGTAAGCAAATTGACCTTTACTAAAATGTATATTCCACATGCTCCTATTGGGTTTACCCATTGTTTATTATATTATTATTAGAGGCCCAGTGCATGAATTCGTGCACCTTGAAAAGAACTTTGGGCCACAAGGCTGCGGTGGGCACAGAGGCGGGTCTCGGCCCATCCTCCGCAGCCCCCAGTCCCCTGTCTGCCAGCAGCCCCACTCCCACTAGCGCCACTCCCACGTGCTGACATCACCAGGCCAGGTCGCACCCTCTGAGAGCAACAAGCGATTGGGGTCGGCGCCATCAGCAGGTGCGAGCAATGGATGTTGCTCCAATTGCCCCTCAGGAGCAGGGAGAGGTGGAGAAGCCCTAGGGGCAATCAGGGCCAGCAGCCACTGCTCACACTCACTGATAGTGCTAACCAATCAAGACTGGCGCCGGGCACCAGCAGCGGGCACGAGCATCTGTTGCTGTCCCCGATCATTCCTCAGGAGCAGGGGGAGGTGAAAAAGCCCTGAGGGGTGATCGTGGCCAGCAGCCGCCGCTTGCACCTGCTGACAGCGCTGAGCGATTGAATGTGAGTGGGGCCACGCTGGCAGCAGGTGCGAGTGCGGGGTGGGACCACGGCACACGGGAGCAAAGAATTTTCAGTAACCACCAGAGGCTTGCCCTGATGACAGCAACTGGAGCTCCACCTTGGTCTGGCGCCCCCGCTCATCTGCTCCACCATCCCACCGTGGCCGATGCCTGTCATGTTCCGCGCACACCCCCTGGTAGTCAGAGCATGTCATAGCGACCAGTTGTTTGGTTGTTCCGCCATTCGGTCTATTTGCATATTAGGGTTTTATATATATAGATATTGTATACTCATTGTTTATTATCATGAAGACATGGATTTATTGGTCTTTTACATTTTTTGTGCTCAATGGCATTTTTAACCAAGATGGGCCTAATACCTTGATGATGATGGTGATGATGATGATGATGATGATTTATTTTTATTGAAGTAAGACATACTTACAGAAAAGCATATAAATCAGAAGAGTATAGGTCAATAGTTTTTTTCATGTAATAATCATTCAGATCAAGAAATAGAGCAGGATCACCACCCCAGAAGTTTCTTTCATGCCTCCTTTTAGTTACCACCCAACCCTTCCTTCCAAAGGTAACCACTATCTGACTAACATAGGCATAGATTAGTTTTCCTGGTAGCTCTTTAACAGGGTAGACATGCTACTTCTGTGTAGTTTCTAATAGCTCTCTCATTTGCTGTACAAGATGTCGATGATTTATCAGAATAGAGGTTGTATTTTTTAAAAAATATGTTTTTATTTCTTTCACAGAGAGGAAAGGAGAGTGAAGGAAAGATAGAAACATCAATGATGAGAGAGAATCATTAATCAGCTGCCTTCTGCACACCACCTACTGAAGATCTAGTCCACAACTCAGGCATGTGCTCTAACCAGGAATCGAACCATGACCTCCTGGTTCATGGGTTGATGTTCAACGACTGAGCCACACCAGCTGCTTTTGATGATTTAACAAAGGATGGTGGAGAAGTTGGCAAAGTACAAGGTTGATGCAAAAGATGGAATTGCAAATTACCTTCTCCATAAAATATTGTCAGTTAAGACCAGTGTGTCATTTCCAGCAGGCATATGATCTTGTAATATTGATACCATTGTAATTAGGTAATTATTAGTAACTAGAGGCCCGATGCATGAAATTTGTGCAAGAGTAGGCCTTCCTTCCCCTGGCTGCTGGCACCAGCTTCCCTCCGGCACCTGGGACCAAGGCTACTCTCCAGCCACCAGCAGGCACCCAGGACCCAGGCTTCCCTTGTAGCTCCGGCTTCATCTGGAAGGTCGTCTGGAAGATCTAATTAGCATATTATGCTTTTATTATTATAGATAGGAAATGAGCAAAGGGAGAAGGTCAGGCATTATAGGCATGTCATTTAGGCAGCTTCACCGGAAAGCTGCAACTTTGCACTCCCCAGGGAACCACCAGACTATTCCCTGCAAAACACTGGGGAAAGGAATCTAATGAAAGGAAGACAGATGGATGCCCAATAAAGTTGGGGCAACATAAGGAAGGTGCTTGCCTCTCAATCAAGCCTGGGGAACCATGGATTGGCCAGAATGACCATGGCCACTGCAAGCATGTGAAAATTTTGGAATACATAATCTCCTAAACAAAGGAATTCTCTCTTTCTTGGCACTATTGGCTTGTGACTCTTGGCTCTCTTGCATTCGTCCCTCTGGCCCATGGCCAGTGAACTCTACAGGCCATGGGCTAATGGACTGCTGCAGGAAATACAAGCTAAGCTATCCTGTTACTGGACTGGACCCGGCTCCAACATGGAAAGGAAACTCTGGACACTGGCTCTGAGTTTAGCTCTACTGAAGCCCCAGCTACATTTCTTCTATGACTGGGCTAAGGGAAATGGGACTTGGAAACCCAGGGGTGTAATTCCATGGAAATAAAGCTTTCTACTATATCTTATCCTCCTGTGCGAGTCTCAGAAAATCCCTTTTCTCAGGATATCACAAGAAATCCACCCCCATTCGCAGCCAGTGGGGACAGAGAAGAGGACCTCTCCCCTCTGTTAACAACATTTTTGGGAAAGAAAAGCTTAATGAAGTTGGAACTATCGTGTTTCTTTTGTCTCAGATACATTACAACATACCATTTATAGAAAATTTAAAAAAAGAAGGAAAGCATTTTTCTGTGGTTTAACTTGGTACTTGTCCATACTTGGAGAAAGTTAGAGATGCACAGTATAATATTGTCAACTTAGATTTTTTTTAAAGGCCCCTTTACCACAATATTCCAGAGTATAAACAGAATCCAAATGCCAGATCTTGCCAAGGTCACCAATATATTTTCTAGGTGATGAGGAGAGTGTTGGGGGGAGAAGACAGGGGTAGAGGGTGGGAGGACCAGGTACTGTGTGCCAACTGCCTCAGGGCAAGAAACCTAGCTCCCTTTCCTTCTCTCCATATCAAATCCTCAACTGCATTCCATTGTCTGGCTGCGTGGCCAGAGCTGAGGCTGTTTCCAAAATGAAGATGGACTCTAGCCATACTTGGATTTAGTATTCTCTAGAATTGCTCTTCCTCTGGGCATTATTGTTAGGAGTATCATATTGCATCGGGGCTTAATTTGTCTAACTGGCTTGGAAAAATTTGCAAATCCTCCCCCCCCCCCCGCCCCCAAATAGAAAAAAACTGATGTGAGAGGCTTCTGTCATTATATTTTTCCTTTAGGGCAGCCTTATCCCAGTGGCGGGTGCAGGGAGGGGAGGGGTGATTGCTTTACCCAGCTATTTGCCTAAAATAACTTTTTTTGTGTGTTTTTCTAGGGCAGATAAATTATATATCATCATAGCACAATACAGCTGCATTTTTAAGCATAAGAGTAAAAGACTATGGTGACTTCTTGTTATACTCTGATTTAAATAAACCAACAATCCCTAAGAGTTTATGATATACCAGGCACAGTGTTAGATACAGATGAAAAAAATGAGAAAACTTTGTCCCTGCTCACAAGGTGTTCGCAGATAAGTGGCACAAGCGCAAAACCAATAATTACCATATAGCAATTAGTTGTTGCAATGAAAGTATTGTGTCCAATGTTTTGCAGAAGAAGAAATTATTAATTCTCATGGAATGTTTGATCTGGGGAAAAGTCACAGAGGAGGTGTTACATCATAGTTTTCCAGCAAAGGCAAGGACCAGATTGCCAGGGAAAAGAAATAAAAACACAAAGGTACAGAGGAATGACAGCCCTGTGTTCTTCAGGAACTTGAATGACAGGAAAGTCGTTTGAGCATAATGTGAAGGGTGACAGTCAGTGAGACTAATGCAGACAGGTGGGGTCAGATCATGGTGTGACTTGATCCTCTCAAGAGTTTTAAGCAAAGGACCACTGTGGTTAGATTTGTAGTCTAAGGATTTACTCTGGCATGGAAGAGGCTCAATTATCAATGAACAATTATGGAAAATGGAGGCAAGAAGATCAATTAAGAAATAATGTGCTTTCAGGCTTAAAATGTGTCACGCCTTTAGTATCATGGCCACTCTTAGTCTCACCCTGACCTAATTTCTTGCTCACTACCTCTTTTCTATTTTTATTACTGTCTTTCTTTCTCCATACCCATATAACTCTTCCTCATACTTTATATAACGCTATAGAATTTTTAGGAAGAATGCTTAAAAATATCCTGCATCATCCCACAGCCAATATACACAAGATACACAAACAACTTAGGAAAAGAAGAGAGGGGTTAATACAACCAATTGAAATAATATGTTGTGTTAATTTTTCCCCATTATTATAAATATCTTATGGAAGGTACCTGTTAAATAATAGTCTCTCTGCTGGCTCTGTTTAAGTGATGGCAGACTTGGTAGCAGAGCCAGCTATGGTTTCACTGCCATAACAAACAGAAAAGGAGAAAGTTTCTTATTACCAGTGACTTGCTGGTGATGTCATTCTGCCCCAGAGAGTTTGCTTGGCCTTCAGCCCTTGGCTAATCATCTCTGAGTTGTCCTCATGGGCTGTGACACAGGTGATTATTCTGCACATTTTTTTGTAAAAAATAACTGGCTTCTTTGTGTCTGCTCCTTTCGGGAAGGTATGGGTTTATAGGGGGATAGAGAGGAGACCATGTATGGTGGTGGAACCTGCTCTATTTCTGGATACACAGATGAGCCAGTCTGACCAGTTAGGATGAACAAGACTTTGAAGAGAACAAGAAGACTGCTGAAGGATCTCCTAATGGACAGGTGCAGATGAATCTAGTAGGGAGAAATAATTTGTGCTTCCAACATAAGGTCTCTCACCCTTAGGTAGTGTATAAAACCCCCTGAGAGGAAAACTTGACAAATTTGGGGGGAAAAATCTAAAATTATTATTATTGTCTTTAAGTCAGAACATTCATTCATTTAGAAAATTTAAATGCAACAGGAGAGTGCGGGATATTTGTATTTATGAAATGGAAACTTTCGTTGTTGTTCTTTGTTGGATATTTTTTAAGACTGAGAAACACTGCTCTCACCTGCCTAACTCACAATAAATAGGAGAAAACATGGAACATAGGTCAGTCAGAAGGAAATAAAAGCTCAAATTCAACACCTGAGGCAATAGTTTAATAATTTATTTTCTTCACTGTGCCTCACTTTTCCTTGTATGCCTAAGAGGAAGTAGCCTTTGGCTCCATAGGAAAATGAATCTAGTAATAAAAATTGGATATACTAGAAAACACGTGTAAAGCCTATTTACAATGAGCAGTGAAATAAAATGTTTAAAGTTTGTTTTCAAAGGACAAGGAAAACTTGTATGCTTCCTAAGCAGGTTTTGATTTTTTTCTTTTAAGCAAAATAAAATTGACTTGCAGCATAATGATAAATTTGGGACCAACAGTTATGTTGCGGAATACATGAGGTTTTTTAAAGAGCTTTTAGAAGTGTTTAATGTTTCATTAAGGTATAATGGTAAGAATACCAACTTAGCAGTCAGAAATTTCTGGGTTCAGAATCTAACTTAAATTTCCACTGCTGGCCAAGATGGAGTAAACCAATTACAACCTATCTCTCCCTCTGATTACAGAATACTTGAACAACACTATCAACCAACTTAATCTAACTGACACTTAAAGAAAACTCCAACAACAGCATAATAAACATTTTTTTCAAGTGCACATGGAAATTCATGATGATAGATCATATCGTGGGCCATAATGCACACCACAACTGAATGTAATTAAAATCAAACAAAGTATATTCTCTGACCAAAAGGATTTAAAATTAAAAATAACTACCAATAATTTTCTGAAAAATCCTCAAATGTTTGAAAATTAAATGGCACACTTCTAAATAGTCCATGGGTCAAAAAGGAAGTCTCAAAGAAAACTGGAAATTATTTTGAACTGATTAAAAATGAACATACAACATATCAATCTGTGGGCTGCAGCTACAGCTGTGCCTAGAAGGAAATTTGTGTACTAAATACTTATATAGGAAGTGATGAGGCATCTCTAATCAATAATCCAAGTATTATATTAAAGTACTAGAGGCCCAGTGCACGACATTCATGCACAAGGAGGTGGAGGGGTCCCTCAGCCTGGCCTGCACCCTCTAGCAGTTCAGGACCCCTCAGGGGATGTTCAACTGCTGGGGAGCAGCCTAAGTTGGCAGTTGGACATCCCCAGAGGGGTTCTAAGCACTGCTGTGGAGGTGGGAGAAGTTCCCGCCTCCACCATTGCGCTCGCCAGCTGTGAGCCCAGCTTCTGGCTGAGCAGTGCTCCCCCTGTGGGAGCACACTGACCACCAGGAGGCAGCTCTTGCATTGAGCGTCTTCCCCCCTGGTGGTCAGTGTGTGTCATAGCAACCGGTCATTCAGCTGTTCGGTCGATTTGCATATTATCCTTTTATTATATAGAAAAAGAGCATCAAGCCCTGGCCGGTGGCTGGTTTGGTTGGAGCATTGTCCCATACACCAAATGGTTGAGGGTTCGATTCCTGGTTGGGATTCATGCCTAGGTTGTGGGTTCAATCTCTGATCAGGGTGCTTATGGGAGCTAGCTGATTGATGTTTTTTTCTCACATTGATATTCCCCCCCCCCCCCACTCAAATCAATAAAAACGTATCCTCAGGTGCCGAGAACCAATTCCAGATATATTACAAGATTTCCATCAAAATAATTACAAGAGTTCCATCAAAAGGTTGATGGGACTTGGTGGGCTCAACAAGGGTGATCCACATATGTAATTTACCTGTTGGAAATGGCTAAGGCACTTCCCCCAAACCTGAATAGGATAATAGTTTGCTGCCAGACAGCTCAGGGCATTTTATTGCTTCCTGTTGGCCAAACACCTGAACAGCTCTGTAGGCTATTCCCCAAACTGACAATGATTCTGTAAACCCTTTGATACCTCACCCTTTGAAGTGTATATTTCCACCTTGCCTTGGGACAAATTGTGTTTAATAAAAGCATGGGGTCCTGAGACAAGGAGAGTCTTCAGTTCCCTTCAGCTGAAGCTCCTCCGACCCCCAATGCCTCTCAAAAAATATCTTTCGTCCTTGGACTTCTTAATCATCTACGCACAGCCCCTTTCTCCAGAATGCTGAACCCTTTGTAAGGCTGGGACAAGAACCCCGGCACTCAGGTGAGGATTAAAAAATATAAGAGTATCAATCAATAAAATTGATTAAGTAGAAAGTAGAGGAATTCAAAGTTTATTCTTTGAAAGACCAATAAGATTGATAAACCTCTACCGAGGTTAAACAAGAAAAATGGAAGACTATAGACCTGATAGTTAGTAAAAGGATGGTAAGAGAATCCTATGAACAACTCAGTGTCCATAAATTTCACAAGTGAAATAAATTGAACCAATTCTTAAAAGAGAGAAACTGCCAACATTCAAAAATAGTTAACCTAAATTTTCTTATATCTATTAAAATAACTGAATCTTATTTATAAGCTTTCCCAAAACAGAAAATTCCAGGCCCAGATGGTTTCATTGGCCAATTCTATCAAACATTTAGGAAAGAAATAATACAAATCTTCACAAGTTTTTCCATAAAACACAAAAGGAGAGAGCACTTCATTTTAGGAAACCAGTATAACCCTGATACCAAAGCTATAGAAAGACAACTATGGACCAATATACCCCATAAATAGAAATGTAAAAACTCTCAACAAATATTAGAAAATCAAATCTGGTAATATATAATAAGGATAACACATCACAACCAAGTAGAGCCTATCCCAGGAATGCAAGGTTGGTCCAACATTAGAAAATATAATTAGAAAAATATATTTCACCCTTTCAAGAGGTTAAAGAAGATAAACCTTATAAAGGCAAAAAAAAAAGCACATTTGATAAAGTTCAAATTCCATGTTTTTAAATTAAAACTCTCAGCAAACTGTGAGCAGATGGCTAACCTGTCTGTGCACACACTTAAAGCCCCACTTAATGGTGAACATTTGAATTCTTCTCCCTACCCCCCAAGGTTTGGAACAAGGAAAGGCTGTCTGCTCTCATACCTCTACCCAACATTACACTGGAAGTCCTGGATAATTCAATTAGACAAAGAATTAAAACAAAAGGCATACTTAAGAAGAAACAAAACTGTCCCTATTCATAGATGATGTGGTTGTCTACATAGAAAATTCCAAGAAACCTAAACACACACACACACACACACACACACACACACACACACACACACACACACAACTAATAGGTGAGTTTAGCAAATTCACAGGATACAAGGCCACTATAAAAAATTCCATTTCTAAATACTACCAATGAACATTTTGAAAATCAAATAAATTTAAAAAAGAACAAGCACAGAGGATATAATTGGCTTATAAAGGACAATATTTATTGGATGAGTAAGTATGCAATTTGCTTTTTAAATATATTATATTTTTGTTTTTCAATAAATTTACATTGCAAAATATATCCTTCTGGGTGTTGTGGACATGATATCCTCAAAAGAATAACAATTATTCATGGATAGTAGCAGTGGAGAATAAGCTAGATAGCTAGAAGCACATTAAATTGAAGCACATTAAATTTAAAGACCTAATGTCGGCCACCTTGGGGGGAAAAGTAATGATTGGTAAACCTTCAGTTTTCTTTTAAATAGTAAAGGTTGCCAACTATAGCAACTTTAATGTTATGACAGACTCATTGACTAAACAATGCATAAAATTCACTTAACTACCTGATTGCTTAATATAGAGAGGTTACATGGTATCCAGTTTAACTATTTTCTATAGCTTCAAGGGAAGTTCACTGGGTTTGCTGTTGTGGATGGCTACACTGAGGTTGACTGTTCATGAAGGTCTATCTCAATTGTCTGGGGCTTGGCACCATTGACTGAGGTTCTTCAGTTACTAACTGTGTAGCCTTGCTTTCCATGTAGTGGCTCTAAGGACCTGCCATATCTCCAGGAGAAGAGCTTAGACTTCTAAAGATACTTTGACTTCATCTAAGAAGTAAAATTAATTTACTTTTGGAAAAGCTTCTTAACTCCCTTTGTTAAAATCAACCGAGGTGTTCAAACTTAAATTTGGAAAACATTTTTAATTTTACAAAAGTATTTTCCAAAAAGTAACAAAGACTTCTATTTTTCAAATGTAAAAAACATGTTTTCAGGGAAATGTGTCTTGGAAAGAAAAAAAAAATTTCCCCTAAGATTATAAACATTAGGCCACTTGGTCCAGTCAGTGTATCTTCCTTCCTTCCTTCCTTCCTTCCTTCCTTCCTTCCTTCCTTCCTTCCTTCCTTCCTTCCTTCCTTCCTTCCTTCCTTCCCTACTTCTCTCCCTCCCTCCTTCCTTTCTTCCATCCTTCTTTCCTTCCTTCCTTCCCTACTCCTCTCCCTCCTTCCTTCCTTCTTTCCTTCCTTCCTTCCTTCCTTCCTTCCTTCCTTCCTTCCTTCCTTCCTTCCTCCTCTCCCTCCCTCCCTCCTTCCTTCCTTCCTTCCTTCCTTCCTTCCTTCCTTCCTCCCCTCCCTCCCTCCCTCCCTCCCTCCTTCCTTCCTTCCTTCCTTCCTTCCTTCCTTCCTTCCTTCCTTCCTTCCTTCCTTCCTTCCTTCCTTCCTTCCCTACTTCTCTCCCTCCCTCCTTCCTTTCTTCCATCCTTCTTTCCTTCCTTCCTTCCCTACTCCTCTCCCTCCTTCCTTCCTTCCTTCCTTCCTTCCTTCCTTCCTTCCTTCCTTCCTTCCTTCCTTCCTTCCTTCCTTCCTCCTCTCCCTCCCTCCCTCCCTCCCTCCCTCCCTCCCTCCCTCCCTCCCTCCTTCCTTCCTTCCTTCCTTCCTTCCTTCCTTCCTTCCTTCCTTCCTTCCTTCCTTCCTAGCAAAGTGCTTTAAAATCAGAACTTATTATGTGTTAAAGTATTAAATGTTTTTCTCGAGTTTCCTAGAGTGCTTGTGAAATATTTGCTTGATAAATTGGAGGATAAAAAAGGTTACAATAGCAAACATTTAGTAATATATCACTGTGAAAAATCCTCTATGGTAAGTAGTTTTTTAAAAGCTATGGTAAGTAATTTTCTCTGAGAATAGAGAAAATCTAGAATTCTTTTTATTCCATTATATTTACAATCCATTATACTTAGACTTAAAAAAGACCTGATGGTAACAAAACAACTTATTTCTCATATTCAGGGTAGTTATAAAATTCCAAATTATACAATCAATTAAAAAGATAAAAAGTCATCAACAATCAAAAATTTGATTTGGTAATTTAGATTCTATTTGCAGCATTGCCAATCATATATATATGTTAAAATAAACCATTTCCCTTGCTAATAAAATTGTAAACATTAAGTTATTAGTGTTTAAGAGCAAATAAAATAAATACTGTATTCTTTTATGTGTATTAGAATTTTTTTTTAATTCCCAGCAGAAACTCAGATGGAATCAACACTTTCATTAGGATCATCAAATATAAAGTACTTTTAAGCTAATAAAAAATTAGTTTTCACTTTAAAATTTTAACCAGAACTTTCACTCTTGTACCTTTCTGCTTCAGAAATTGAGTCATTTGTTAAATGGTCATGGATGCTTATTATGATTGCACTGTATTTTATAAAGATGTTTATAATACATTTAATAAAGTGCATGTTACCTCTAAGTTTAACTTATATTTAAGTTTATAGTAGTATTAATTTCTCAAACCTTTTTATGGTGAGTCAGGAGAGAAAACTAAAACAGGTAGATGTCTCCTCCTATAAACTCAGAAGTATTCGCTACCATTTTTTTCCCCCCAACTTTACCAGGAAGAAAAATATTTTCAATGTCACAAATGGTATCAGAGAAAAGACAAAAGCCCTAGGTGGTAACAGTAAAATATGGTCTCCAAGTCATGGTAAATCCTTTAAGATTTTAGAATGATGTCAAACAGTGCTTCATACAGAGGCCCTGTGGAGAATACCATGGGCATTTCTACAGCACCCTGATTCTCACCAAGGTAAAATTTACATACGTGGCTTTTGTCTAATGGGGTGGGTTAATTTGTTATAGAAGGCTCACAGAGTTTTAAGGAATATTGTATTGATGAAGATACTGTCCATCGACTAAAAGTGATAGAGGCAGTTCAAACTGAAAAGCGATGTGTAGGCTCCCAACTCCCCACAGGTATTTTTTTCTTAAGTCTCCTTTCTTAAACCTGCCTCTACACACAAAAGTATGGCTGTAATGGACATACTTATATTGCTATGTAACAAGTGTAATGGCTTTAAACAATGATTTTTAAAATTTTCATGTTTTTGTAGATTGACCAGTGGTTCTTCTGCTGCAAATGGGTCAGCTGGGATCACTCTGTGTGCATTCAAATGGTGGTTCAGCTGAGCTAGAAGGTTCAAGGAGAACTCTCTCACTTGTTATTGACTAGGGTATCTTCTTCCTTCCCTAGGTGGCTTTTCTCTCCATGGGTGTCTCTAGAGCAGTGATGGCGAACCTATGACACGCGTGTCAGCACTGACACGCGTAGCCATTTCTGATGATACGCGGCCTCATGCCGAGGATGAAACATTTGCTGCTCCTGAGGATGAAACATTTGCAACTAGAGTCTTGGAGTTAGTTTTTTCCTCAAAGTGACACACTACCCGAGTTATGCTCAGTTTTTTGGCGAAGTTTGACATACCAAGCTCAAAAGGTTGCCCATCACTGCTCTAGAGACTCTCCACAAGGCTCAGGGATCCAAGAGTGTGAAAGCAGAAACTACCAGGCCTTCCTTTCACCACCTTTTATTGGTCAAAATCAGTGATAAGGCCAGCTCAGATGGAAGGGAAGGAAAATGGATTTCAACCTTGAAAGGAGGAAGGGAAGGGAGGATGCTGCACAGGGAAGGGAGGATTTGAGGGCCATCTTCCCGTCACAGTCCACCCTCTGGCCACAAGTCTTGTTCCACCCACATGCCAAATGTACTCACCCTGTACCCTAAAGCCTCATCCATCACGGCATATGTTTAAGATCAGTATCTTCTCACCTAAATTAGGTCCAGTTATGGCTGAAACTCCTCAGGTACTGTTTCTCAGGTGTGGCTGCTTGGGAGTGGCTTCACTCAGTCCAGGTTTCTAGGACGTAAAAACCACACAGACACTCCCAGTCCAAAAGGGGGCGAGGGAAACAGGAGACACAGAACTAAAGTTGTTGTCAGGGCTCCTGCACTAAAGGCTGGGGTAGTCCCTCTGGTGGTGACTTCCTAATCCATCACTCACCTTGCTTCTTGGCTCCTCCCTCTGGGATTTTGGCCCCACCCTCTAGTCATTCTTTTTCTACAAGAAATGACAAGTGCCAAGTGCCTGAGTGGAAATATTTCCTCAAAATTCTTCATTTTAAAATCAAACAGTTCTTTCTCCAGTTTATTTCTCTCTTCTTGTGCATTATCATCATCAGCTATAAAAAGCTAATTGGTACTTTCACCACTCTGCCTGGAAATATAAGAGATCTATAAACTCATAAGGTTTTATTTTCCATCTTCTATATCAGAGCAGGCAAAAGTATTGACACACATTTTGTTACCACATAACTCCGGCCCTACATTCTCTTGCATTTAATAATTTCCTTACTGCCTTTCCACCCTCTTCTTAGAGTTTGTTCACCATATTTCTCGCCTTGGCTAATAGCCTCCTAACTATGGGTAGTATTTTTCTCTATCTGTAACAAAGCACCACAAATTTAGCAGGTGTAAGCAGTAAACATTTATTACTATACTAGAGGCCCCATGCACGAAATTCATGCAAGAGTAGGCCTTCCTTCCCCCAGCGGCCGGCACCAGCTTCCCTCTGGCACCCGGGACCCGGGATTCCCTCCGGCCCTGGCTTTGTCTGGAAGGATGTCCGGAATGACATCTGGAATGAAGTCGATCTAATTAGCATATTACCCTTTTATTATTATAGGTAGTTCTTGAGGTTATAAGTCCAACACCAATCTCAATAAAGTAAAATCAAGATGTTGGCTGAAACTGTGTTTCTTTCTGGAGGCTCTAAAGGCGGGGCAGGTGGGGGGGTGATGGAGGGGTTTTGTTTCCTTTCTGAGATAGTTCCTCAAGTGGAAAAATACTTTTCATTATGAGTTTAGAATGACCTTTACAAAGAAAACCAAAACAAAGCCTTGTTTTTGACTAGCTAGTTATTCACTCCAGTTACAGCGGCAGAATGACTGAATAAAGATTCTGAGGTCATCAACAGTAAATTAACCAGCCAAGTGTTGGTGTGAATATTACAGCGGAGGTGATTGGATTTTCTCCATCAAACACAATGTTCTGTAATAAATATGTAATGAATAAATATTACAACAATAACTAACATATAAAATAAGATTGCCGTTTGGCAGAGTCTCAAGGGGATAATATGGAAACATTGTTAAAAGTAATTTGGAGAGTGGTGTTTCGGTCCTTCTCAGCAGTCCAGCTAGAAACTCAGTTTCATAATGGCAACATGCAATAAATGCACAGCTTAATATACAGTGCGTGAATGGACTTTCATTCCATCCAGCCAAAGCTCTTTTATTATTATTTTTTGTGAATTTATGGTAACTGGAATACAAATAATCTCCAACATTCTCCTTAATAAAAAAGGGTAATGGTGAGTACAAACACTATTGTCAGTAAATGTCTTTCTCCTCTAGGATGTTTATTACCTACAATGTAACACACAGCCTATGGTTTCAATTGCAACTCTGAACTAAGGTTGAACTTTATTTGGAATTTAAAATGATCTATTCTTATGTTACATTTTGTCTTCCACCTAACCATTGAATTTTTATTTCAGCAATCACATTTTTAATTCCCAAATCTCTTTTTTATGGCATGTTCTTTTTCATATCCCATTCTTTTTTTTGTAGCTACAATATACTACTTTTAGTGTTTTTTTTTCTTCTTTGTTCTCTGCTTGTGTGTTTCCTTGGATTTTTCCTCCCCCTTGTTAATGGGCCCCTCTTTATTATTTGGAGGCTTTCACCACGTAGTGATACTTGGCTCTTTTTCATGAATAATGAGTTTTGGCTGGTGGTCTTCAATGTAGGTTCATTAAATGGTTAGCCTAACTCTTCATTAGGATCTTTTAATTGTATTTGGAGGCAAAAATTTAGTAAAACTATCGCCTGCAGTAACACAAAGACAGAAAATGCAGCTAATGCATTCATGGCATTCAGTGAGATTTTGAGACAGAATTTTGAAAGAATAAGCCAGCTGCTATTAGCTGTCATTGATGAGGTACTAAAAGAAAGAGACAAGCTCAAAAATAAGGTGGTTGGTGAGCAAGTGGAATTGAAAGGGAATATAGACCCTAGGATGTACAAGGCTAGAGAATGAAATCATTTGTCACCAAGTCAAATGTGTTATCATTAAATACAACCTTAAAACAAAGACCAAGGCCAGGGTACTGCTACTACCATGGCCTCAAGGAAAAGACCAATAAAGGAGTATAGATATACATTCATTTTTGAAAAATATGTTTTTATTGAATTTTTTATAGAGAGTGGAAGGGAGAGAGAGACAGATAGAAACATCAATGAGAGAAAAATCATCCATTGGCTGCCTCCTGCACAGCCCCTACCAGGGGTCGAACCTGTGACCTGGGCATGTTTGATTACTTCTACCGGGAATCGAACTGGTAACATGGCAGGATGCTCAACCAATTGATCCACACCAGCTGGGGTATATACAGTCATTTTTTTAGACCACAGAAAGGATTAAGGCAGTGATGGGCAACCTTTTGAGCTTGGTGTGTCAAACTTCGCCAAAAAACTGAGCATAACTCGGGTAGTGTGTCACTTTGAGGAAAAAAAACATTATTTCGCGATACTTATAGTTTAAATAACATAAATGTATAATTGTTATATATAATTGTATTTAATAAACCAAAAACTAAATATTTAACTTACCTGCTTAGTGACTTCTTTGTTCATCCGTCAGTCGGTTTCTTTTGTTGGTCTTGATATTATTTAGCTTGTGTGGGGTGCCGTGAACTAAGATAAGAGAGGGGGAGGGGGAATTCTTTAACTAACCTGCCTATTAGTGACTTTTTTTTTTGCTGAATTTCATTGGCTAAATCTTCAATTGAAGGTTGGTATTTTGTACACTTCAGGCCCAAGCAAGTGCTACTAACTTCATCTGTCAATCTGTTTCTTTTGTTGGTTTTGATATTATTTAATGCTGAGAATAAGGCCTCACAAAAGTATGTAGAGGGAAAAATTGTGAGTAAAGCCATTGCTATATTTTTCAGGGTGCTAAAAGTGTCTGGTAGTCAGTTCCAGGCACTCCAAATTTCCTGTTTGTAGTGGCACTCCTCTTGATTCTCCAAGCGGCACCTTTCCAGATTCTCAAGCTTTGACCTCAAGTCGACAAACACCTGAGCCCAGATACTGTCTTGAAATTCTGCAAGTTGCATCTCCAAATCATCAATTTGCATCCATTGGAAACCATTTAATTCCAAACTACTGTAGACTACTACATCAGGATACTTAATTATTTTCATGGTCTGTTCTAGACTTCTAAATTGACTAAATCTATCACTAAACTGGTCAAGTAACGCATCTAAAACATGCTGGTACTTCATATGCAAGAATTCCATTCCATTTTGTACAGCTGCACTGGCCTTCTCAAAATACTTTGTTTCTCGAGGAAAATACTTATAAGTTTTAGTTTCTACATCTCGCTTGAAAATTTTAACTTTACTTTCAAAAGCTTTTATGTATCCAAACATAACGTCAATACTTTTGCCAAAACCTTGTAACTTTAAGTTCAGTTCATTAATATGAACAGAGAGATCTGTAAAAAACATCAGGGTGTTGACCCACTTATCATCATTAAGCTGAGGAAAGTTTCCCAGATCCTTATCGTCAAGAAATACCTTAATGCCCTAACCGGTTTGGCTCAGTGGATAGAGCATCGGCCTGCGGATTAAGGGGTCCCAGGTTCGATTCCAGTTGGGGGCATGTACCTTGGTTGTGGGCACATTCCCCGGTTGGGGGTGTGTAGGGGGCAGCTGATCGATGTTTCTAATTCTCTTTCCCTCTCCCTTCCTCTCTGTAAAAAAAAAACAAACAAAAAACCTTAATTTCTTCAAAGCACTCCACAAAATGCTCAAGAACTTTGACTCGGCTCAGCCATCTTACATTATTGTACATCTTACATTATTGTACATCATTATTGTACATCACTGTAGGTGGAATCAACCTCCAGTAAAAGTGCCGAAAATTCTCGCTTGTGAAGGGGCGAGCAGCTATTAAATTAACTATTTTTGTAACAACTGACATTAAGTCGTTCAAGTCGGTGAATCCTGCCTTGGCACATAAAGCCTCCTGATAGATAATACAATGAAAAGGCATAATCGGATGTCCAATAGCTTCTGTAAACAATTTGACAAATCCGACTTTTTCCCCCACCATATGTGGTGCCCCATCTGTCATCACTGACACAACTTTAGAGATATCAATGCTTAGGTCACGAAATGTTTGTATAACAACCTTACATATTTCACTTCCTGATTTACTTGTTGACACTGATACTAACTTTATCAACTCTTCTCTCATTCTGAGACCATCAGAATATCGACCAATAATGGCCAACTGAGCATGTGATGTGACATCAGTAGTTTCATCAAGAGAGATCGAAAAGTATTTACACTTCCTTATGTCTCTCTTTAATTGATGGTGTACGTTTGTGTTCAGTCTCATTATTCGGTCTTTTATGATATTTCTACTGAGTGGTAACTCAGATATTCTCTTAATAATTGCATCTTTATTCTGCATATCGTGAAATAGAACTGGTGCACATCTTAGGAGAGTTTCTTTAATAAATTCTCCCTCACTGAGCGCTTTTCCATGCTGAGCTATAGAGTGAGCAATGCTCAAACTTGCAGATGTTAAATTTGTAGAGCCTTTCATAAATTTAAGGATGGAATTAGATTGGCTCTTATAAAGGTATAGCTGCCTGGAAATGTATTCCTTCCTTTCATCTTCACTTTTTTCCAAGAGCTGGGAATGATTAGTTTCAAAATGTCTATTTATATTCCATGTTCTGCTTACTACTGTTTCAGTACATAGAATGCAAAATGATCTGCCATTTTTTTCTATAAAGCCATACATCTCGGTCCATGTCTCTTGAAAGGGTCGGCCACTTCTACTACCACTTCCTTTACTTAACCTTAGTTTTTTATTTTTTGGGTTCTCCATCAGGGGGCAGTGACAGAAGATAGAATTATAGATAGCTTGTTAGGCCTGCAGGCAATTAGGGGTTAACTAGCCTAACTAACCACAAAATGGTGCATATAACTGTCTTTTAGGAAAGGGCAGGGTTAATAAGCAGAAATAGGGGTTAATAAGGATGCACAACAATAATAGTGGTGAAATGGAGTCTGCACTATGGAGCAAGATGGTGTTCCTTATGTGAATTAAAATGGCTGCCGCTATTTCTAATGGCGGGAAACAGCACCCATAGCACCCCACAAACCCTCGCCTCTCCCAGCCTCCCCCTCACTTATCTCAGTAATGATGGATTAGAAATCCATGACACCCCAGAACAGTAGATAATGGTTGCTGTGGTTAACTGTTATTTGGTTACTGGTAATGGCAGGGCCCCCAGAGATGCATCCCCCGCTGCGTTCCGCTGCTCCCTGCTCTGCCCACGGAAGTGAGGGCAAGGATCCTGGCTTAAAAGGAAGTCCCAGAACTAGATGCTCTGTGCCGGACTTCTGTTGTTTTGGCCTACAGACCTCTGGCACAGAGTGTCTAATAAGGGAGGATAAAACATTTGCGACTAGAGTCTTGGAGTTAGACTCCAAGACTCTAGTCGCAAATGTTTCATCCTCAGGAGCAGCAAATGTTTCATCCTCGGCATGCGGCCGCCTCAGCGGCCGCGTGTCATCAGAAATGGCTACGCGTGTCAGTGCTGACACGCGTGTCATAGGTTCGCCATCACTGGTGTAGAATGTATTGATATTTCAAAAGTCACTTTTTTTGCCCACCACCCACAAGTTTATTTATTTGGATGAAGGCTAAAATGTGAATTCCCACCAGTAGTATGAACTGTAGCAAATCCTAAATCATAATTGTGTGAGAACTTTGACAAGCACACAGACATGCTTGTCTCATCTGTTCCTTTCTGTCCTGCTGAATTTATCCTGGTAAGAACAAGATTGGTCCCAGTTTTCCATGCCTCACTGTCACCATCTGGAATATATGGCTTATTCATCTTCTAAGGTACTGGGCCTGATTATATAGCATTGAAAGAGGGAGGAGGCCCAGCCATATATCTCAGTTGTTAAGTGTTGACCTATGAACCAGGAGGTCACGGTTCGATTCCCAGTCAGGGAACATGCCAGGATTGTGGGCTCGACCCCCCAGTGAAGGGCATGCAGGAGTCAGCCAATCAATGATTCTCTCTCACCATTGATATTTCTATCTCTCTCTCCCACTCCCTTCCTCTCTGAAATTAATAAAAATATTTTTTAAAAAAAGGAGGAGGAGGAAGAGGAGGGGGAGAAGAGAGAGGAGGCGGAGAGAAAAAGGAAAGAGGGAATTATTCATTTATGAACAGCTTGAGGACCTTTACCACAAACCAATCCTGCTTAACACCAGTTATTTAGCACAGTTTGGGCCATATACAAATTTAAGATTGAAGATGGTAATTTGTATCATAAATTTTTGTCCAGGTCTCCTGGTCTCATCTCTGACTGGAATAAAAATAAATTCTTAGAGAAACAGAACTAGGGTCTCAGTATCTCCTTTAAAGTACTTGAAGTGAATCCAGGTGATGACTTTCAAAAGGAAAAAAAGAATGGTTTCTGCAGCAATAAGGTAGCAGTATTTTTATATACTAGACATTAACTAATGAATGCTTGAGTCAAATCTGATAAAAAGCATCTCCATATAGATAGCCATCCTCTCTCCCAAAATTTGGAGTGGGTACAAAACTGAAAACAATAATGCCTATCTAGTTATTTCAAAATTAAATCTCATAAAGCAAAAATGAAGAGATTGTAAGGTAAGAATAAAGTATCTGATAAAGAAATAGGCAGGTAATCTGGGTGAACTCTTATTGTGACAATGAAGATAATTAGATAGTAGTCCATTAGGCTATGGATTGCATAGGTGAATTAAATGCAGTTGACTATGTTTACTTGGTTCTCTCATAGATACTGAAAAGCAAAGCAATCAGTCAATTAAAAGAAAAACTCCAAAGTAATAATTTTATTTATTTAAATAAATTGAATACATTTTTAATTTTTAAAAAATTATTTATTGTTAAAAATATTACATATGTCTTCTTGCCCTCCCCCCCATTAACCTCTTTTTGGTTGGACACAGGACCAACCAAATAAAATAAAATTATTACTTTGGAGTTTTTCTTTTAATTGACTGATTGCTTTGCTTTTCAGTATCTATGAGAGAACCAAGTAAACATAGTCAACTGCATTTAATTCACCTATGCAATCCATAGCCTAATGGACTACTATCTAATTATCTTCATTGTCACAATAAGAGTTCACCCAGATTACCTGCCTATTTCTTTATCAGATACTTTATTCTTACCTTACAATCTCTTCATTTTTGCTTTATGAGATTTAATTTTGAAATAACTAGATAGGCATTATTGTTTTCAGTTTTGTACCCACTCCAAATTTTGGGAGAGAGGATGGCTATCTATATGGAGATGCTAGGAGAAGTTTGGGGAGGAGAAAAAGAAGAATAAATGGTACAGTCTGAGTTGACACAATAAAATAACAAGAACAAAAGCATTTTCAAGGGACCCAAAGTAGGAAATTTTAATAATAATTTTAAATGTATATAAGTGATAAAATAAGTAAACAAAAATCCTATTGGATAAGATGGTTTTAATGTGTTGGCAGCCTAAGGGAGCAAACTAAAACCTAAGCCAGAATCAATTCCTATAAATGCCTTAAGGTTAAGAAATCAAAACTTAACAACATATTACAGCCAACTACACTTTCCCAAATAAGGCAGTAACTTAAACTATAGCTAATCAAGTAACTTTCTTGCTTGCTTCTGCATCTGCTCTACAAAGCTCTTCCCTTACCTTCTGCCACTACAGAGCTCACAACCATTTTTGGTTTGTCTCTGCCCAATTCAAATAAACATTTGCTCAAATAAACTCTTCAAAATTTTAATGTACTATGGTTCATCTTTTAAGACAAGGATCATTCTTTTCACTAGGGGAATCTATTTCCAGAATTAGAGTAACCTGATATACAAATGTTTGCTTTATAAACAACCTATTTAAAACATATTCATGGAGTGTGCTGGATTATAGGGGTCAGGAAAAGTTAGTATGTCTCCAAAAGGCTGGTTACATAATCTTTCATGGGTCACACCACAGGACTTACATATTTAGAGATTTTTATATCTTGCTAAGGAAGAGTCATTGCAGGGTGGCAAAGGAGGAATGAGGTTTAGCATCATCTACTAAGTGAAGATACAGAGTAGTAGTTGGGCAAGAGATCAGATAAATGTACCCAAAGACTGATGGTCAAGAAGGATCAAGAACACTAAAGGTTATGATTTGAGTCCAAAATTTATTAAGATATTTGCACTGGAAAAATCGAGTGAATACAAAAAATAATTAGGCGAGGGGTTCAGAGTCTGAATTCAAGGCAAGATAGCTGCCCAAGTTAGGCAAAAAGATAAGAACAAAAGTATATGATTCCAAATACAAGATCAAAGATCATGGTTGAAAGACCTAGAAATGCAACAGGTGGTGCCCTCCATATTTGAGCAAAAAAAAAAAAAAAAAAAAAATCTGGACCGCCAATATGAAGCAGCACAATACTGAGAACTACTTCTGTCCCATCTCACTTCCTGCTAAAGCAGTCAGTTCCAGGGCTTCATTAACCCAGAGTCTTCAGGTTGTAGCAGATAAATCAAATAAATACAATCAACAAACAAGTGCTGGTGATGATGTGGAGAAAAGGGGAACCTAGAGCACTGGTGCAGCCCCTATGGAAAGCAGTATATGGAGTTACCTCACAAATTAACTACCTTTTGGTCCAGCGATTCCACATCTGGGAATATATTCTAAGAATCCTGAGGGACCAATTTGAAAGAATATATGTAACCCTATGTTCATAGCAGTGTTATTTATAACAGTCAAGATCTGGAAACTGACAGTTTGCCGAAGTTTTTGCACCATTTTACATTCCTACCTGCAGTGTATGAGAGCTCCAATTTCTCAAAATCCTCTCTACACTTGTTTATTGTCTGTCTTATTGATTAGAGCTATCCTAGTGGATGTGAATAAGGTCTCATTGCTTCTTTTTTATTGAGGTAAAATTGACATATACCAGTTATTAGTTTGAGATGCACAGCACGATGACTCCATATTTGTATACATTGTGAAATGATCACCACAATACTTCTAGTTAACAGCCACCACCATGCATAATTACAAAATTTCTTTTTCTTATGGTGGAAACTTTTAAGACGTACTCTTTTAGCAACTTTCAAATATGAAATACAGTATTATTAACTATAGACACCATGGTGGACATTACATCCCCATGGCTTATTTATTTTATAACTAAAAGTTTGTACTTTTTGACCCCCTTTACCCATTTTGCCATACTCCCCTCACTGTGGTTTTGATTTCCTTTACCTAACAAATAATGATGTTAAGCATCTTTTCAAGTGCTTATTGGCCACTCACATATCTTCTTTGAATAAATGTATTTTCAAATCATTTATCCAATTTTAAATTTGATTGTCTTTTTATTGTTGGGAGAGTCCTTTATATACTGTGTGTGCTAAACCCTTATAAATGATTTGTAAATAGCTTGTTGTTTGTTCCAAATGCTATCTATTGCCTCAAGCAGCCATAATTATCTATGATTGTTTTTGTCAAATGCCCTCAGGAAAAGGCTGTTTTCACTGGGAAAGCTGCATCAGGTCAAATAAAGACAGTCTTGAAGTGGAGTCTTTCATAGAACCACCAAAAAGGTCAAATGGTGACACTTCTCTGGGAAGGTGACTTCCTAGGAGCTCCAGTTCCATCCTGTCCCCTCCAGGGGCTACCAGACTGATGGTTCGCACCGTAATTGAAACTGTTGGGCTTTAAGGCTACCACAGAGCTGGAGCAGTGGAGGGGTAGGAGTGAGGAGAGGGCAAATTAAATATCCACAAGGTTTGCTTTTCTTATAAGGATCAACCATTTTTCTTTAAAAAAAAATTGCTCCCCAGATTGCTGTAAACTTTTTTAGAACTCTGGGAATTAATCAAAAGCTTACAGCAATCTGGGAAGCATTTTTTTTTTCCATTTAAATTCTTTATTGTTAAAAGCATTACCTTTGTCTTCTATTTCACCCATTGACCTCTCCCCAGCTGCTCCCACATCCCGCCCCCGCCGCCCCCAGCACATGCCCTCACCCCTCTAGTGTCTGTGTCCATTGGTTATGCTTATCTGCATGCATACAAGTCCTTTGGTTGATCACTTACCTGTCCCCCACTCCCACCCTCCCCTGCCTTCCCTCTGCGGTTTGACGGACTGTTCAACGCTTCTATGTCTCTGGATCTACTTTTGTTCATCAGTTTATGTTGTTCATTATATTCCACAAATGAATGAGGTCATGCAATATTTATCTTTCTCCAACTGACTTATTTCACTTAGCATAATGCTCTCCAGGTCCTGTAAAAAAAGAAAGATCTCTTACCATTTGCAACAGCATGGATGGACCTGAAACCTTTTTGATAAGTGAAAGAATCCAGATACAACTAGCCACATATTATTGTATGATTCCATTTATTTGAAATATCCAGAATAGGCAAACCCATAAAGATAAAAAACAGATTAGTGGTTTCCAGGGACTGGAGGGAGGGTAAAATGGGAAGTGAATGCTATTGGGTATGGGGTTTCTTTTGGGGGTGATGAAAATTATATGGGATTATGGAGTGGTAATGGTTGCACAACTTTGTGAATAAACTAAAAACCACTGAATTGTACACTTTAAAAAGGAGATTTTGATGTGTGTGAATTTTATTTTTAAAAAATGTACTGAGGTTCTAATAAGTACTAGTTGCTATTTTGGACACCGAAGTTAGTAGAAGAGTAAGACACACACTGTGCCTTGTGAGAGTCTAGTGAGAAACAAAGACACAAATAATTCACAGCAATGACAAGCACTGTAATCGAGTACCAGGAAAGAAGGGAGAACCAGAAGAGGAAACATGTTATGTTGCTGGGATATTGGGGCTAACACTTTTGAGCATTGAAGCAGTTCACCAGACAAGCAAAAGGGAGAAAGCCATTCTAGGCCTAGGAAAAAATGTTGGGAGATCTAGAAACATGACAGAACAGGCCCTGACAGAAATTCAGTGCATGACACGATGACTTCCTATTTCTAAGTTTATTCCAAGAGAGACACTTTGAAAAATGAGACCAGGCAATGAACAAACTAGCTATGTCTCACCAGCTATGTCATGTTCCCAAATAGGAATTCACATGACAAGAACTGTTTATACCAGTCAAGATTAGCCAAGTGTATACAGGGAGATTTTTGTCAAAAATCACTTCTGGGTGAGCACTTACATGACAAACAAATAAATGATTCAGAGTAAAAAAAAAAAAATGAAGTTTTTGGCATACCTTTATATGGACTAAAAACTTGTGAAATTCAATCCCTGGGATCTCACTAAATATAGACCTTAGGAGAGTAACCTCAAATTATTGTGTACTTTATTTATCTTTTTTTTTTTTAATTAAAATAAGGTATGGGTTAACAATGAAAGGGGAGAATAAAAAAACGATCTCAACTATTTTTTACATAAGGAGTTAATTTCATTTATCTATTTATTTATTCATTCTTTCAACATTTATTTTTTGCCTGGTGCTGGGCTAGTGGTTTTCTAGTTGTCTAACCCTACATAAGAAGAAGTAAGGATGGAAAAAGGGTGAAGGTACTATATTTCCTTATATGTAGATGGGTGGAGCCATAAACATCTGTAAAGGAACAATAGGATTGTGGTAGAAAGAATTAAGTTCAGAAATCTCTCGTACTTTTAGTACAAGAACATTTCTCAGAGCTCCAAAGATGAAGGATAAAAGAAGGGATCTAGTGTAAGGTCTAGATAAGGAATAATCCTGGGAATTATTTATGTTGCTACCCAGGAAGAGTTGAGACCAGACATTAGGACCATGTTTTATCCTATCTAATAAAGAGGGAATATGCTAATTGACCATCACGCCCTCAAAGATGGCGGCACCCACAGCCACAAGATGGTGGCGCCCAGTCCCCTCAGCCCCCCGGCCGTCCAGGGCTGGCCTGAGGTGCAGGCAAACCTCAGATGGCTGCTGCCCAGCCACCGAGGGCTGCCCGAGGCTCAGGTAACCAGGGCCGGCTGAGGCTTGCGCTGCCGGCAGTGGCAGCAGCAGATGTGTGATGGGGCATCGCCTTCCCCCGATCACCGGGTTGCCTCCCGCCCCTGAGGGCTCCAGGACTATGAGAGGGGTCAGGCTGGGCTGAGAGACCCCCCACTCCAGTAATGCATTTTCATGCACTGGGCCTCTAGTATATAAATAATTTGACTTTTTCTCTAAACAAAATACAAAAATTCTAAATCAGTACTTTCAGAGAGAATAATGTATTTCCACTTGACAGAGTAATTAAGGATAGAGTAATTATGGATAATTATAAAAGCTGGACAAAATACCATAAGACAGTGGTTTGTCAGGATAAGAGAGCAAGTAAGGCAGCCAGAATTTGAGGGGCCAAGATCACAGACAGTAGGCGCATACATTGAAAGTCTCATATTTGCCACTGCTTTATTCCCCTAGCACATTTTCCAGTTCAAATCATGGGGCAGAAAGACTGATAAAAAGTGGTGGCCTTGTGCTATGGTCAGTCTCACTGAGCTGAAGAGATAAACTTGAGGAGGCAAGTTCCTGGAGAAAAAGGAACCAAAGAAAAGTGAGTCATACTTCCTGCATGCAATTTTTGGGGTGTATTTTGTGTCTCCTACGTTGTATGTTTGTGAGGTAAGAGACCAAGAATCAAAATAGAAGGTAATAGAGTAGATCTTAAAAGTTATTATCATAAGGAAAACAATTGTTAATTATGTGAGGTGATAGATGTAAACTAAACATATTGTAGCTATAAGTAAATAATTATTAATATAAATGATTAATATAAAAACATTGTGTTGAATACCTTAATCCTAATATATAAAAACCCTGGGTTGTAACGACCAGTAATGACCGGAGGCTGACCAACCGGAAGTCAGTGCTGGCCCTGCCCCCAAGCAAGTGGTAAGGGGCAATTAGGCAGGCAGGCAGAGGGGTTAGGGGTGATCAGATAGGTAGACTAGTGGTTAGGGATGATCAGATAGGCAGGCCAGCGGTTAGGGGTGATCAAGTAGGCAGGCAAGTGGTTAGGGGACATCAGGTAGGCAGACGGCCCCTCGCTGGGCTGGTCCCACTCCCAAGCAAGCAGTTAGAGGCAATCAGGCAGGCAGGCAGAATGATTAGGGGTGATCAGGTAGGCAGACCAGCAGTTAGGGGTGATCAGGTAGGCAGGCCAGAAGTTAGGGGTGATCAAGTAGGCAGGCAAGTAGTTAGGGGAGATCAGGTAGGCAGACAGCCCCTTGCAGGGCTAGCCCTGCCCCCAAGCAACCAGTTAGGGGCAATCAGGCAGGCAGGCAGAGGGGTTAGGGGTGATCAGGTAGGCAAACGGCCCCTCACAGGGCTGGCCCCGCCCCCCAGCAAAGAAAGAGGGAAGCCCAGGCCAGCCAAGCCATTGTACCCCAGCCTGTCACCTGCAGAGGGAGGCCACTGGTGGCAGGGAAGAGGGGGCAGTGCTGCACAGATGGCAAGCAGTGGCAGCGGTGGGGGTGGGGCCAGCAGCCTGCAGCCCAGAGAAAGAAAGCCCCGATAGGCCCTGATCTCAAGCCAGGCCTAGGGACCCTACCTGAGGGGTCCCGGATTGTGAGAGGGTACAGGCTGGGCTGAGGGACCTCCCCGCCCCCCAAGTGCATGAATTTTCGTGCACTGGGCCTCTAGTCTAATATAATGATATGTGTGAACTATATCTCAATAAAACTAGAAAAAAAACATTTTTAAAAGTGTTATAAGGTAATATTAATTTAAAGTAAATTTTAATAAATCAAAGACGCATGTTGTACTAATTGGAATACAAAATAAGAGTAAAAGTATTTCAAACAAACAAATAGAATAGTTAAAATACTTTATTATGTAGTATTAATAGAGATAAAGTAAAGCCTTTGTGTGCACTAATTCTAGAGATAAAGAAAAAAATTTCATTTTGACAATTAAAAGGAAAATTTAATACTTCTGAATATTTCAGTATTTAATATTATTAGAGATAAAATTTTATTATTTTGTATTAATAGTAATAAACAGCAACATTTCATGATGATAAAATGATCAATTAAAATGGAATATTTAATAATCTAAATGTATATATACCTAATAAAATAACTTACCAATTTTAAGACATAAGCTAATAGAATTAAGTGGAAAAATGAATAAATCCACAATTATGCATTCAATAATTACAAAATGCAGAATATTTTCAAATGCATCTCGATTTACCAAAATTGACCATATGCTAGACAATAAATCAATTTTCAATAAATGATAAAGAATTAAAATCATAAAGAATTAAAATCATAAAATCCTGACCACAGTGGAAACAACTAGTAATATATAAATAGACTAGAGGCCCGGTGCACAAATTTGTGCACCGGTGAGGTCCCTCAGTCTGACCCTCTCACAATCCAGGACCCCTCAGGGGATGTAGCAGTGCAGGAAGCGGCAGGTGGCTGGGGAGGAACCTGAGCTGGGGCCGGGAGCCACTTCTGCTCAACCTGGCCCCACTGCACCTGCTGCTGCCACGCTCGTTAGCGCTGCTGCCAGCCCTGAGCCCGGCTTCTGGTTGAGCTGCACTCGCACTGTGGGAGCACAATGACCACCAGGGGGCAGCTCCTACGTTGAGCGTCTGCCCCCTAGTGGTCAGTGCATGTCATAGCGATGGGTCGACTGGTCATTTGGTCACTTAGGCTTTTATCCTATCTAATAAAAGGGTAATATGCAAATTAACAGTCATTCTGTGACAAAATGGCGGCACCCATAGCCACAAATATGGTGGCGCCCATAGCCACAAAGATGGCAGCATCCACTGGAGCCAGGGAGCCGGCAGAGCAGGCGGGAGGCTTGGCTTCCTTTGTCTCTGGGCGACGAAGGAAGCCAAGCCTCCTGCACG
This sequence comes from Cnephaeus nilssonii, assembly GCF_951640355.1. Lineage (NCBI taxonomy): Eukaryota > Metazoa > Chordata > Mammalia > Chiroptera > Vespertilionidae > Cnephaeus > Cnephaeus nilssonii. The sequence goes on from NC_137075.1 coordinate 51,524,168, forward strand.
CCCAGGTCGGCTGCTGAGGGAGACATGCAGGGAGTGCAGTGGGGAGACATGCAGGGAGTGAGCGAGGTTCCCTGTCTGGGAGTTCCAAATCCGCCATTGGTTCCTTTCACTGCTGATTCCCCTCCTCGCAGGTATCCTCCACGCAAAAGCTGTTCCGTGAAAATATGTCATGTCCTAATGGGTGAATCCTAAACCAAATGAGTGTCACATCTGGGCAACCTAACTCCCGTTAGAAAAAGGACCTGGGAGGAGGGATTTAGGAATCACGAAGCCATCGTGACCTGCTCGGTCTCCGGAACTGCTGTCAAACACAGGCAGTCTGAGACCCTCCCAACACCACCTGAGCTAAACCTGAGAACCAATATATTTTCAAGGCCCAACGTTGACGAGGGGAAGGGGGCAGGGGAGCAAAGCAAGCAGAACAGCCAACTCAACCAAAGACTCAGGAGCCTAAGCTAACACAGAGAAATGTCCTGGCCTCCGATGCTCTCCCACAGACGTGGTGCCCACACCCAGCTGTGGGGAGGAGGTGTGTACGTGCAGAATTTAAGGCCACCAGCAGGAGGGAAAGCCAAAGCATGCCTAAGGATTTTTTGTACATGTCCTACAGTCTAGAAGCAGAGTCAGAATCAAGCAGGGAAGTCTTACCTCAGCGCTGGGGTGTTTAAAGTATCTAAAAATAGCAGTTCCATCACCGAGTCCACTGCCATGTTTGCCACGGACGGGAGGTGCACAGAGAACTTTCAGGGCAGCCCTATAACCTCCGGGCGACAGCGACTGGGGAGAGGGAGAGACTGCAGCACTTCCGGTGTCCAAAGAGCTAGCGCTGCAAACCTTGGCCTATTCCGAATTGCAGTGCTGCCGGAAGCCTCCGGCCCCACCTTCTCCAGCGTGGTGGAGAAAGGCAGAGAGAGGACAGGCGGAAACAGTGGCTCCAGTGGTCCCAATCCTGTCGTTGTCTCTGTTACCTAGCCTCTGCGCCCTCCAGGACAGCCTCAGTGCCAGTGCAGAGGAGGCTTTGGAGAGGGTAGTGGTGAGGAGAATGCTCTGTCTCTGGATACACAGTGAAAACAATGTCAAGAGCCTTTCTAGGGCTGGTAGGAAAAGGCAGCAATGAGGGAAGAATAATGTCTCAAAATGAAGAGGTTGGTTGTTGCTGTTTTTTCTCATCAGCAAAATGTGAATAATACCTAAACCACAGACTTTGCGAGAATTAATTGAAATAAAATTCCAGAAATAGTATGACAGCCAGGCTGAAGTGGATAGGTTGGTTGAGCGTGAGCGTGGTCCTGTGCACGGAGAGGTTGCAGGTTCGATTCCAGGTCAGGGAACATACCTGGCACATACCTGGGTTTCAAGTTAGGGCTCCTAAGGAAGGCAATTGAAGGAATGTTTCTTACATTGATGTTTCTCTCTCTCTATCCCTCTCCCACTCTCTCTCAAAATCAATGGAGCCTTTCCGTCAGGCCGCAGCCATCAGGTAAACCAAGATGGGCACTTACAAGTACATCCAGGAGCTATGGAGGAAGAAGCAGCCTGGTGTAATGTGCTTCCTTCTCAGGGTGCGCTGCTGGCATTACCGCCAGCTCTCTGCGCTCCACAGCCCCCCAGTCCCCCGCCCCACCCGGCCCGACAAAGCGCGCAGGCTGGGCTACAAGGCCAAGCAAGGTTATGTCATATATCAGATTCGTGTGCGCCGTGGTGGCCAAAAGCACCCTGTTCCTAAGGGTGTGACCTTTGGCAAGCCTGTCCGTCACGGTGTTAACCAGCTAAAGTTTGCTCAGTCTTCAGTCTGCTGCCGAAGAGCGAGCTGGATGCCACTGTGGGGCTCTGAGAGTCCTGAATTCTTACTGGGTTGGTGAAGATTCCACGTACAAATTCTCTGAGGTTATCCTCATTGATCCATTCCATAAAGCTATCAGAAGAAATCCTGACACCCAGTGGATCACCAAACCAGTCCACAAGCACAGGGAGATGCGAGGGCTGACATCTGCGGGCCGCAAGAGCGTGGCCTTGGGAAGGGGCCACAAGTTCCACCATACTATTGGTGGTTCTTGCCGTGCAGCTTGGAGAAGGCGCAATACTCTTCAGCTCCACTGTTACCACTAATATAAGTAATGTTTGTAAAATTCTTACCTAACAAACAATTTAGGACAGTCATGTTTGCTTAAAAAAAAAAATCAATGGAAAAATGAATTAGTGCCATATCTATAAATGTGGATAATCTAAAAAGTAAAAAAGAAGAAGTGGTGGTGGGGGTTTCTAATCAGTTTGGCTCAGTGGATAGATCATCGGCCTGCAGACTGAAGGGTCCCAGGTTCGATAATCGTCAAGGGCATGTACCTTGGTTGCGGGCACATCCCCAGTTGGGGGTGTGCAGGAGGCAGCTGATCGATGTTTCTTTCTCATCGCTGTTTCTAACTCTCTATTCCTCTCCCTTCCTCTCCGTGAAAAAAATCAATAAGATATAGTTAGAAAAAAAAAAGGGTAAAAAAGGTTGAATATGTACTGTATAATTTAAAGTGTGTAAAATAATATAACTTTTTAGGGGCATATATGTTATCTATACTAATAAAAGGGTAATATGCTAATTAGACCAGACATCTTTTGGACATCCATCCAGATGTTCTTCTGCACAAAGCCACGGTGGTGGGGGCCAAGGCAGAGGCCGTTAGGGGCAATCAGGCCAGCAGGGGAGGGCACTTAGGGGCGACAAGGTCGGCAGGGGAGCAGTTAGACATTGATCAGGCTGGCAGGGGAGTAGTTAGGGGGTGATCAGGCTGGCAGGCAGGCAAGCAGTTGGGAGCCAGCAATCCTGGATTGTGAGAGGGATGTCCAACTGCCTGGGATCGGGCCTAAACCGGCAGTCAGACATCCCCCGAGGAGTCCCAGATTGGAGAGGGTTCAGGTTGGGCTGAGGGACAACCCCCCCCCCCCCCCCCCCCCCCCGTGCATGAATTTCGTACACTGGGCCTCTAGTATATATAGATTATTCCTAAAATAACTAAAAAATAATTTTTAAGAAGGACATTTAATAATAAGTAGACTAAGACATGTTTCTTCAATAGAATTGAGAGAATGTGTAAAGCTTTGGCTCAGTCATCATCTTTTCATTTGAAACTTTTCTTGATTTGTCTGTATGCTTCAACTATGCATTGGTCAAGCTTTATTCTCCCTTCCCCTTAAAGGCTGAGACCTCCTGCACTCAGAGAGAAAGAAAACTCTTCTGACTTTTGTTTCAAATCTCCCCATTTTTATAAATTTCTACATAAAGGAAGTTTTGTATTTGTAAGTTTTTTGTGTACATTTTCACATAAGGGCAAAGAAAAAAAATATTATCCAGGCATTAAATCTGAAATTAAACCAAGCTGTGTTCAATAATTATGATGAACAAGTCATCCCTTGACCTTCTGGAGAATCAGGCTGACCCAACAAATTGAGAGGGCTGGTGTGACACATAAAATGTTCTGTAAACAAATGAACTAGTAAATAAACAATTTCAAGGTAAATATGACCAGGAAGCCTCCTTTTATTTTTATTTTTTTTCCTCTCTACCTTGTCTGACTTAGTGAGTGACAATGTACACAATTAGGATGTGGTGCTCTTGAATGAGAAGTCAATGAGTCAAAAACCAAGTTTGATTGGATTGTGACTGACTCAACCAATGTGACAAGCAGATAGGTTGGGTGAGTGCCCATTGCCTCAGTTCTTCCATAGCGCGTTCCACACTTACCTTCCTGGCCAGCTCATCTTATGCAAAAGATGGGTCATCAGGCTAAAGAAAAATGTCCGTCCTGACTCTAACTAGATTATTCAACAGGCCTCTCAGAAATAAACAGAAGTTAATCCTTCCCAAAGTTCAGAAAGCCAGCATCCCTTCGTGTGGGCTGGGTTCTTAAATTCCTGACTACATCCTCTCCTGCTTCATGGCTCTCTGCCTCTTCTCTTGCTGTTTCCTCTGCCTAGAACCTTCTCCCTTCACTTCTCAGCCAAGTGAGATCAAACAATACTTCCTCGCTGAGCCTCATGATCCTTACTGAAAAAATAAATGGCTACCTCATCTATGCTTTATTAGACCTTTTTTCATGGCTATTATAGCACTTTTGTCTTGATATCATTATTTATCTTTAAATGATTGATTTCCCTATATACTATGAATTCCACAAGATTATGGTCCATGCTTTATTTTTTAGTAATAATACTGGGCTCTTATTTTGTGCCAAATGTGTAATGGAAGCCTCACAACAGGCCTTACTATAGATATTGTTATAGTGTCATGCTCATTTTATAGATGAGGAGAAAGTCTTAGAGAGGTGAGGTCACTTGCCCCAAATCCACAACTATTTAAGTGACAGAGCAAAGAGTGAACCCCACTGTCCTACTCCAGAGCCTGATTCTTACCCACATTCTTCATCTTACCAATTTCCCCTCTAAGAAAGTCCTTTGGTACTTAATAAAGGTTTGACATTAAAGGAAAAATTTTTCCTTAATTATACAAGTAACCAGTAGGACATATTTATAATAGTATGCAGGTAGAACTGATGAACATAGGAGCCATGTGTCTAATAAATAATATCTATCTATCTATATCTATATCTATATCTATATCTATCTATCTATCTATCTATCTATCTATCTATATATATATATATATATATATTTTTTAAACAAATAAGTAAATAAACAAATCAACTGAGTTCCAAGGATAGATTACTAATGAAGACAAAGGGACAAGGTTTCTGAAACCTTGAAGGAGGTGTTCAGAAGGAGTGGCAATGCCAACACACAGATAGAAGGGCCACAAAACTGCAGTGCTGACCAGCAGACCATTTTTTAGTAATAATACTGGGCTTTTATTTATATGTACTGTATAATTTAAAGCGTTTAAAATAATATAACTTTTATTGGGAAGTCCAGTTGATTGAAAAGTGCAGACTGTTCTCCACAAGAAAACGTGATGGGTAGGACTCAGCCTTATCCTGCTACAGAAGTCACTCCCTCTCTCATCCCATTTCTTCTGGTATCTAAAGTGGTCAATGACTTTTTAGAAATGGAGAGCCAGAGGGGCCTCAGCAGCCCAGAAACATCCATCCCCCTTTAGTCTAATCGCTGACTAATTGCTGGGAATTTAATGTTGTCACTGATGGGAGCTGCTGAGTCAATTCTGGATTCGACTGATAATCCCATTTCATGAGGTTTTATATGTCAGTAGTTGCTTTGTATTCTAGTCTTAAAGGACTTGCCAGGGACAGCATTGCAGCTGAGACACAGGTACAGTGCCGCTCTTCTGTCTGTGAAAAAAGAACCCCAGCAAGTCCCAAAAGCTCCTGACCAGAGAGATCTGCCTGATTGCCAGGGCTGCCTCTGATAGACGTACTGTTTAGTCCCACTCCTATAGGCCCATCGGGAAGGGTGAGAATGGTGAGAACAGCTTTTAATGATGTTGGGATGACTATGGAGACTCATTTTAAGCCTGCACATGGAGTACAAAGACAGGGCTGCCTTCCGCCAGATAAATGTTGCTCTTAGAGCTTGGGAAAATGTATGCAAAACAATTTCAAAGACACAACTGTCCAATTTCCCCCCTTGCCTTGTCATTTTCAGTCAAATATTGGTGCATTGATTTCATTTCCCAGGAAATACACAATTCTTCTTCCTGCAATGTGCACCCCTTGGCAGAAGAGACAATCAATGTAAACAGATGAGGTTGTATGAAAAAAATTTTGATCACACTTAATTCCCATTCCTTTATCTAGGCCAGTGATGGTGAACCTATGACACGCGTGTCAGCACTGACACGCGTAGCCATTTCTGACACGCGGCCGCTGAGGCGGCCGCATGCCGAGGATGAAACATTTGCTGCTCCTGAGGATGAAACATTTTTGACTAGAGTCTTGGAGTTAGTTTTTTTCCTCAAAGTGACACACTACCCAAGTTATGTTCAGTTTTTTGGCGAAGTTTGACACACCAAGCTCAAAAGGTTGCCCATCACTAATCTAGGCTAAAGGACTGAAGAGTAAGGATATGAGGAGCTTGTTCCCTTCCCTTTTTATTTTACTCCCTTTTTTCTGTGTACATTTTATCTCTGCATTAATAATTCAGGTCTCAGATACAAGCTTGGATGTCCCTCTACCCCACTAATTCACTACATCTTATGTATGCATGCTCTTTTGCTAATATACTCATCATGTGTATGCATTATCATGAAGATCCAAGCCTTTAGAAGGACCTGGGACAGTGATGAAATTCAAAGATTCGTTGGGGCCCATACCAATAATACAGTGGGCAGGTACTGTGATGGAGTGCTGCTTTAAGACCAAGGGAGTGACTGAGTTCCAGCAACTGGTGCATTAGCATGTAATCTCAGCTGTCAAGGTCCCCAGTGATGACTGCTCCTCAGCCTCCAAGAGACAGGAATTTTTTAAAATGACTTGAAAATAGCTTCCTTTTCATTAGTTATGGAGTTACTAGTTTGTTAAGTGCCCAGCATCTGTTTATTGGTCAGTTCTTTGGCTAATGCTGCCTTCGCACTCTGATTCATCCTTCTCCCAACCCATCCCCTGCACCACCCCCATCTCACATCACATTTCAAAAGGTTAATTCCTGGCTCCGATCACTGGCAGGCCTCATTCCTATTAAGCATGGTTCTAATTTCTCTTATTTTTATAAGCTGGTAATTGTCCAAGTTTCCTCCTAGGACTACAACATGCAATGCAAAAACAAGCCATTTAAAGTCTGCTTTTTGGGGTTATGGACCATTCCTGAACACTAACTAGGTGGAACCAGGAGTTGGCAGCAGGCACCCAATCCAAACTTGGCAGGCCTGGTGGGAGAAACTGAAGGCAAAGATGTCTTTATACTAGTAAAAGATAAGAGTCATCTGATTGGCTGTATCAGTGTCAGGGGGATTCTATGTCACATACGTTTCTTCTACTGGCCTCACACATTGTCATGTTATACTGGCCAGCAAAAGGAAATAAGAAAGTCTTCATAGACTGAGGAGTGGTAAAGGAGAGAGGAAGACTATGGACTTTGCAGTTTGTAGTTCTTAGTTTGAAAGTGTGGACAATCCCATCACTGTTACTGCTATCTGTAATCTGAGCAAGTTTCTCAACCTCTTTAAGTCTCGGTGTCTTTATCAATGAAATGGGAATCATAATAGAACCTTATTTATAGGGTTTATGAAGATTAAATAAACAAGTAATGCTCTTAGTCCTGGGCAAAGCACATAATGAGGGCTCAACAAATGTTAAATGTGAGTTAAAATTATCTTTCCATCACTTATACCTGTGTATGAGTCCAGACACAGGAAGAAGTACGTAGACTCAGACACTGATCACTCCAGGGCGCTGGGGTTCTTTGTTCCAATTGCAGCCTTTTGAGAGTTGTTGAGAGTGAGATAATGACTGCAAAGAGAATCTCTGAATCCGTAACAACACAAGGCATATCTGAGTGCTGAACTGACCCTCTCTTCATAACCTCAGTAGGACATTTTTCACAGCCTCAGCTCCACTGCACATTCACATTGGCTTTGGGCCTCTTCCCATCTGAATTTTGCATATCTCTAGAATGGGCCAGATTTTATTCTGAGTTTGGAGTAATGGAGATGTAGGGGCCTCTGGAAAGTGGCTTGGGGAGGGAATAAAGGCAGCAGAATATATTCTATGCCACTGTCCCACACCACACACACACACACACACACACACACACACACACACACACACTCAACATAAACCCACAGACTCATTCTTAGGGGACCGGCCTTGGAGATTTAAAGGTTGGCTCTGTATTTATCAAACTCTCTGGGTTTGAATCCCACCTTCATGTCCTCCTAGACTCTAGACTAGAGCCTCCCCTCTATGCCTAATTTTTTTTTTCAGTGTAAAATGGAAATTATAGTAGTTTCTACATTGGAAAGTAGTTTAAGTGATATGATGTATGTAACATGCAGGGTACAGCCTTTAGTGAATATTAGGTATTGGTTTTATTTTTGTTTTTGGTTTTCTTTAATTATCATAAGCCCAATCTGAAGCCCCAAGGCAAACATTATTTTTATTAAAGACAAAACAATCTTGTACATGGTTTGTTTCAAAATATCTGTCAGATATTTTACTTTAACATTTATTTTAACAAAACTAAAAATCCAAATATTCAGACTGAAAGAAAATAAACCAAAATATCCAGTGACTTTCCCTTAGTGATGGGCTTTTGGGAAATTGTCGGCTTTTTCGATATACTTTTCAAATATTCCAAATTTTCTACAATGAGCACATATTACTTTTATAGTCAGAAAAAAACCATTAGCTTTCATTAGCCTCTCTTTTTAATGTCCTCATATTTACATGAGTATCCCCAAGGAGCTCTTTGCTGGATTCTCTGGTTTAATATGGTGCCTAAAAACTGGAAGGTTGGCAAAAATGTGATAGTATGAAAATGAGTGTGTGGCTGCATTTGTAAAATTATTAGTCTTATTTTAATTTTTAACTCTGTTTTGTTTTTGAAATGTTAAAATAAAATACCAAAACATAAATATCACTCTCAAGAATGATCAAATATTACTATTTAGTTATTTTTGCTTCAGATATATTGTTTATATAAATAAAACAATATTACAAATAAAAGTTCCCATTTTTTCTCCTTTCCAAGTTTTATCCCCTTATCTTCTCTTAAAGAATGGTTATTACTATTAATTTTGAGGGTACAACTTCAGTCCATATTTTTGTATTTTAATTGCTTGTATATGCTACATGAATAGTAGATAATTTTACTTCATATATTTTGTAGTATTGATAGATTATTTCATGCAGTTTCTATCATTTTGTAGCTTGCTTATTTTAAGTCAAATTATCAGATCAATGTTGTCCAATAAAATTATGACACACATATGTAACTTAGAATTTTCTAATAGCCACATCAAAAAAAACAAAAAGAAACAGGTAAAATTAAGTTTAGTATGTATTTTATTTAACCCAATACATCCAGAATATTATTCTAACATATATCTTTAACCATATTTCAAGTTGTCAAGAGCTTTATGTGGCTAGAGGCTACCATATTGGAGAACATAGTTCTAGATCTATTTATATTGATACACATTCACTTAATTGTTATAGAGTCTCTCTCTCTCTCTCATATATATATATATATATATATATATATATATATATATATATATATATGATATATCCATTCACTTATTGATGGTCAAGTTTTTCCCTATTGCAAATAATGTTTCAGTGAACATTTTTGTCTATGTCTCCTGCTACATATACACAAGAGTTTCTCTTAGTGAATACCGTGAGTGAAATTTCCAGTTTGTAGGAGTGAGCATCTAGCTTTAGGACTATTGTCAAATTGTTCTCCGTAGTGGTTGTACCAATTTACCTTCTTAACAACAGGGGCTGAAAATGCTTGATTCCCACATCTTCACCACAGACTAGTAGGGTGGAATCCTACATCTTCTTGTGAACTGTGAGAACTTGCCAAGATATTTAACTCTGTTTCCTTATCTGTGAAATGAGGCTAATAAAAATAGTACCTACCTTATTGTTGTTAGTATTAGGTGAGTTAATACATGAAAAAAAAGCACTTAAAATTGTGCCTGGAAAATGGTGATTCCTCAGTAAATGTCAGCTATTTTTATTGTTATCTCATTTGTTCTTTATAATTGCTCTGTAGAGTAAGCAGGATAGATATTACAATGATTAAGATAAGAGATGGGAAAAAACCCAATTCAGGTCTGGAATTCATTAAATATTAAATGTTATAGATACAAAGAGATCATTTCATCTAATCTCCCTCTTGCTTTAGAGAAGAAAAAAACTTGGGTTTTCTGGGATTTTACCTAACTTCTCCAAATAGGTTAGAATATTAACGTCTAGAACTAAGTCTTCTTACTCTGAGTAGAAATTGCTATGTGTAAATTCTTTCTTTTCTCAAGAAACACAGGAGGAAACATAATTTTGGCTGTGATGAAATGGCAAAGTTTATGGGAAATACCATAGATGTATAATCTCATTTAATTAGAGCAAAAATGTAGAATACTTTCCTTTTTACACCCTAATATTCAGTTAGCATTTCAGTTCTGTCTGCCACCACTACCACCATCACACAACCAACACCATTACCCACTCTCTTCCCCACTGAGATCAGACTTACTGCAGCTGAAATAGGTGATACTACCTAGTATTGATTGTGCCTCCATAATGCCTAGTGAGAGTAAATTAGAGCCTAGTACTTAGAAGAGATGTCCAAACCTAGACAGGTAGGACAGACACTAGGACAGGGAAAGCTTTATTTCATAAAAACAAACAAACAAACAAACAAACAAACAAAAACTTTAATTCTGCTAAAATTTTTCTTTCTTTTCATTCATTGTGTGTATATTTTCCTTAAGTTTTTGGACATGTCTATTACTAGAGGCCCGGTACATGAAATTCAAGCACTCAGGGGGATCCCTCAGCTTGGCCTGTGCCAATAGTAGGTCTTCAGATACATTCTGTCCACGACAACGGCTTCTTTCGGCTTCAGAGGTACGTTGTGCCAATAGTTGGTCTTCAGACATAATTCTGTTGCCATGCCAGCCAGGGGGAGGGACCACGAAGAATTGGGCTCCCTCCTCCCTCCTGTCAAGGTTGGGAGGTGGGGGGGGGGGCTTATTGGGGGCAGGGCTGGCTTGGGGGAGGGGCTGTAGGAGGTTGGGGGAGCCAATCGGCCTGGATCCAGCCTGTTGGACTCCACAGTGCATGGGTAGGTTCCCTAGGCCTGGCCAGTGATCAGGGCCTATCAGGGCTTTCCTTCACCCTGCTGCTGGCAGCTGGCCCCTCCCCCACTTCTGCCCCCCTCCACCAGTCACCTCCTTCTGCAGGCGACAGGCATGGGGTGCAATCGCTTGGCTGGCCTGGGCCTCCCTCTGTGGGCGATTGCTGGTCAGCCCCGCCCACCCGCCACAGCATCACTGGCCTGAGCATCCCTCTGTCGGGCGATTGATCGTGGGGTCCCCAGAACAATCGCCCCTCAGAGGGAGGCCCCGCCCACCCACCGAGCACCGCCAGCCGGGTGGCCTGGTCTCCCTCTGTGGCTGCTGGCCAGGTGGCCTGGACCTCCCTCTTTGGGGCGATCGATCATGAGGCTCTGTGATCAATCACCCCACAGAGGGAGACCCCACCCGCCGCAGCCCACTGGTCGGTGGCCTGGGCCTCCCTCTTTGGGGTGATCGTGGAGCCCCGCGATTGCTGGCCACCTGCAGAGGGTGGCCCAGGCTACCCTCTGGGGAGGCGACCAGTGGGGAGAGGGGGGCTGCACCGCACAGATGGCAACCAACCATGGCAGGTGCAATGTGATTGGTCGGGGGGCCCACCATTGCCCCATGACCAATCGCATGGCACCTGCCTTGGTTGGCTTGGCACCAGTGCGTGTCATAGTGTGGTTGTCCAGAAGGTTGTTCCACTCTTTGGTGGTTTGGTTTATTTGCATATTACACTTTTATTATTATAGTTGGTTGCTTTAAAGTTCCTGTGTGCAATTTTCATCACTTAGATCCCTTCGGGGACAGTTTCTACTGCATGTTTTTTTTCTTGAGTATCTTTTATGTTTTCTTTCTGCATCTAGTAATTGTTGATTGGCAACCAGACATTATGGATTATACAGTGTAATATCTCTGTATTCTCTTATGTTCTGATGAGTAATTCTTATTTTAGAAAACAGTCCATTTGGTTGGACTCAACTCTTAACTCTGTCTTCCTTTTGGTGAGCAGCAAATCAACCCTCCACTCAATTCATTCAGCTTCCAGCTACTGTTACTTTTCAAAGCCCCTTGGTGTCTTCCCTAGCTATGTATAGTTTAGCAATCATCCAACGTTTTAGGTGACTTTATACGTGTATGTTTGGGGCTCTCCCATTGTACAGCTCTCTCCCTTTCAGGATTATTCCTCTAATTTTCTGCTCTGCCTGCCACAAACTGTGCCTGATCCTTCAAGCCAGTAAGATGGTGGCTTCTGCTGCTCCTGCTGTGTAGACAGGAGCCTGCGAATCTTCAAATCTCACTCATATAATTCTTCTTTCAAGGATAGACTTTCATATAATTTTAATTTGGGTCACTCTCCAGTTCCTTAATATAATTTTTACAAATATATTGTCCAAATTTCATAACTGCCATAGGAGGGAGAGTTAGTCCAACCAAGACTCTCCACTATCATTGAAGCTGCAGCATGTTGTTACATGTCTTTTAATCTACAATGGTGCCACCTTCCCCCATGCTATTTACTCACTGAAGAAATTGGGTATGAGTTAAAGGTGGGTGAAGACATTTGTAGTATTCTTTTTTTGCAAATGATTTAATTTTTCCTTAATAAAAATTTTTAAATGAAAAGATTACTTCATGAGTAATGCTGTGTATTTCCTATTACTTGACAAAAGGAGCATAATGTTTTGTTTGAGATCTATGAGTCACATTCTCATGTCAGCCACACATTATTAGAGCAAGGACTGTGTTCTGCTCCTCTAATCTCAGTGCTTTTCACAATGTCTGACACATAGAAGATACTCAAGGCATACTTGTGTGATGAATAAATGAATAAATAAAAGAATAAAGAATCTTGCCCAAGATTACATGGGTAGAAAAGCAAAATTTGGAAACTAGTTTCTCCAATTCTAGATATTTAGTGCTACTACTGCTTTTTTTTTACTATGCCTACTATATTTTACCATCTCTCAGACAGTAAACCAAAAAATAAAATTAATTATGTACACTTGAGTGGATCTCTGAGGCATATTTATGCCCCTTGTCCAAATGTCCTCCCTTTAACACCATTTTTTCCTTGATCCTGACAAAAAGAACATAAAAGTTTACTTCTACATGTAGAAGAAATAATGTTAACCATCTTCCCTCCTGCCAAATATATTAAATGTATAAAGTGGAATCTTTTTTTTTTAAGAGCAGTTATAAAGGGGAGGAAAGAAACAGAAGACAATGCTCTTCCTGGAAGATTGAGAGGAAATTAACTCCATACTCTCATAAATGCCACATAAAGAAGAGCAATGCATTCAGTTTACCACTGTCTGACACCATAATCAATAAAGTCTGGGCTATTTCTATAAATGAGTTGTTGAATTTTATCACAAAAGACAAACATATAACTTGACCATCTGACAAAAATGCTCAAAAACAGAAGAGACTTCTTAAAACAAGCCTCAGTGCATGCAAGGCAGGCTAACTATTAGAAACCACATAAAAATTATTTTTAAATGTTATTCTTTGAAGCTGATAACTTGAGATCAAAGAGAGTGATGAATTGCTTATCTAAAATATCTTCTCAGAAATTTGGATAGCAAAAATAAACAACTTTGCTCTAAGCCTTAATAACTTTCCCTAAAACCAAAACAGGAGAGTACTCATTGTCCATAGATGAGTCCAATGTAGTAAGCAAGTGCCACATAAGAGAACTGACAACAGAGACCTGCGTGATGCAAGGAGCTGATTTTCTGTAAATAAATCTCTGTTTTGAAACCCCAGGGCCTTCATCCCATGTAGTGACTTGGAGCCGAGAAAAAGAAATACCTCTCTGATTAGTCTGGGATCTTCGAATTGTTTTTGACTCAGGGATTAGGAAGGCTATAGTGATTGGAGACAGGTGAAAAGAAATAAAATGGGGAGAGATGGTTAGTTACGATAAGAGGTGGAATTATTTGCAATGGGTGGGTCACCATGATTTGCATGGTGGAAATTAGACAAGTGGGGAGAGGAGGTATGAGAGGGAGAGAGGATAGCAGCTTGCTAATGGCAGAGGGTTCTAGTGGAGGCAAGGGTGAAAATGTTAATTTTGCCTAATCCTAATGCTATTGTTTCTTATCTTGGTTTAATACACAAATTCTCTGAATTCTACCTCAGCCTTACTAAATCAGAAGCTATAGGAATAGAGGCTGGAAACCTTTTTTTTTCTTTTTTTTTAAAGATCAATAAGTGATCCACATGCTCATCCATGTCCAGCTGGCTGGCTCAATTTGAATTCCAGGTCTCCAGTTACTAGGAAATTAATGTTGGCAAATTCTACTGCCATTATTGATACAGGCAATATGAATTTCTATTTGTCCAATGGAGCATACTGCTCTTTGAGCATACTGCTTTTATTCCTTTAAGATGTTTTTCTGAGATTTGACTTCACAATGTTATATTCCTATCTTCCACATGTGGTGGCAAGGAGAAAGTCTGGAGACAAACTGGAGATGCTGCACAAGTGTTTCAAAATCATGATAAAGAGGAATAGCAATGACTGCCAAGCCAAAGAGAATGAAACTGACCCAGATTTTTAAGTTTCATTGAGATGTAATTGAAACACAAATGAGTAATGGCACTAATCCCATTCATGAGTGCTCCATCCTCATGAAATAAATACCTTCCAAAAGCCCCATCATATCGAGAATTAGGGCTGCAGCATATAAATTTTGGAGGGACACAAATATTCAGTCCATAGCATACACATAGGCTTCCATGTGGTTGCCTTCTTCAAAGGGCTTTTTCAGACCTTTAAGATATCCAAAATCATCCCACCCTGGCCAGTGTGGCTCAATTAGTTGGAACATCGTTTTGTAAACCAAGAGGTTGCTGTTTGATCCCCAAGTGGGGGCATGTAGGGGAGGCAATAGATGAATGTTTTTCTCTCACATCGATATATTGTTTCTCTCTCTCTCTCTCTCTCTCTCTCTCTCTCTCTCTCTTCCACTCTTTCTAAAATCAATAATCATGTTTTCAGGTGAGGATTAAAAATAAAATCCTCCCGCCCAGCTGGTGTGCCTCAGCAGTTGAGCATCAACCCAGGAACCAAGAGGTTGCCAGTTTGATTCCCAGTCAGCCCCAGTTAAGACTGGATCCCCAGTAGGGTGTGTGCAGGAGGCAGCCAATCGATGATGCTTCTCTCTCATCAATGTTCCTCTCTATCTCTCTCCCTTCCTCTCTCTCTAAAAAAATCAATTAAAAATACCTTTTAAAAATCCCCACATCCATTCAGATTCTAAATCAAGTCCCTTTTCCTCTTTTAAGCCTCCCTTACCAGTTCTAAGTCTTTTTTAATTTCCTATATTGTCAGTATCACTCATTTCTCACTTAATAATTTAAGATTGCCATAGAGCTATTTTAGCTGAACTGGACAATATTTTTCTTGATGAGAGGAATTGTATCTTGTGATGTTTTAAAAATACTACCTTGCACCTATAAGACTATCCATAAAGATTTACTGGATGGATGGATGGATGGACGGATGGACGGATGGATGGACAATCAGGTTGTCTCCTCTGACAGACTACTGCCTGTATAATATTGAACGAGAAAAACCGTGACTTCAGACTGTGCAAATTGAGCAACTTCCTGGAATATAAGAAGAAATGGGGGAGGAGAAAGGGGGACAGAGATAAAAGGGGAGAGAGGAAGGAAGGAAGGGAGGCACGCTACTCTTATACATATGGAATCACTGAATCTCCTGGACTAAAATTATGAATGCTACTCCAGCCTGTTCTATCAGGAATGTCTTACCTATCTCTATTATGTTAGAAAGTGTCCTTCCCCTGCCTAGCACCCCCACCCCCTCACCCCCACTCTGTGGAAAGGAGGAGAAGGAAAGCATAGGGAGAGACTCTGCCTCTCCCTGCATTAGGGCAGGAATGGCAGGAGACTTTCCTGCCTCTCCCACTCCCTTCCTGCTGCATGAGTATTGTGGTCCAAGGCACTTTGTACAATCTCACACGAGCCAGAGAGTAGGCATGCAACATTCCTTTTATTGATTATTATGAGGAGCTGAGTGCCAGTCTTCAGAGAAAGCAGCCCTCCCACTCTCCACTGGCCTCCCTTCAGGACAGAGAGAACCTATTCCCCTGTCTCCCAAGCTCCCCTGCCAATCTTCTGTTGTTGAAACCCCCTCCTATCCTTCATCTGTATTTGATCTGCAATAAATTTTGTTGCTCATTTCTGGTAAAATAGTTTAAAGCTTAGATATTTATTTTTTAGTGGCCCTTCTGTAAGTCCATTAGTTCTTCCTCTCAAGGTACCCTTTTCTATTACTTTAAATCATGCAGAATTTGTTGCTAGATTGTGCTGTCACCACTAAAAGTCCTGACATTTTTTCTTTTCCAGTCTAACTGCAGGCTGTCAGCTGCTCAATGGGTTTACTATTCTTATGACTAGAAATAAAAGCATCCAAATTAACCCCATTCCATAAAATTAGGATTCTCCACAGCCCTGGCCAGTTTGGTGACTTGGCACCATATCCCGCCTCCCCCCCCCCCCGCCCCCCCGTTGTCCCAGAGTTTAAGAAGGACATCATTAGTTTAGTTTAATCCTACATTCAAGGTATCTAAAAATAGTTGTAAAAAAAATTGATGAAGATTAAAATACTTTCAAGGTATAAAATGTTCTACATGTCTCACAAATGTCTCTTATTTCCTGAGTTTAGACATATTTGACAATTGGGAATTGGTATAATTAGGAAAAATAAAGAAGAGAGGAGATAGGTATCAGGGCGTTGTCCCATGCACCAAGAGGTCAGGGGTTTGAGTCTTGGTCAGGGCACATGCCTGGTTTGTGGGCTCAATTCCCAGTAGGGAACGTAGAGAAGGCAGCCAATGAATGTTTCTATCTGTCTCTCCCTTCTTCTCTGTCTAAAAAAATAAATAAAAACATATTTAAATTAAAAAAAAACATAATTAGTAGAAAACTGAAGAGAGAGTGAAAAATAACTTCAGCTGTGAAGCTATTAATCCTTATCTCCCCTTTCAGTTTCTGGGAAGAAAATCACATGGTGGTCCATGTTGCACTGGGCACCTCTAGGCATTCTTTTCTTAAAGATGATCCGTGTACAAATGTGGCCTTCTCTCTGACTATTGCACACCACCTAGTAAACACCCCCTAATTCCTTTCCATTTTACTGTCCTGTTCAAATCCTCCCCTTTGCATCTGTCTCACTAACCCTCAGTTTCTTATTGTAGAATTTCTCAAACTGGTGTATCGCTGTTTCCAGCTAGAAAAAAAATTATTAAAAATCTTTATTTATGTTCCCCTAAAAATAGGATTAAACTTCTTACAGGAGTCTGGTAACTAACAGAATGCTCTGGCTTACTGAAAACCCCCTGAAATGTAGCCACAGTAGAGTCTGTTCCACAATTGTAAAGCTTACTCCCTTTTCTACCCCCAACTCTTCCTTTTTCCCCTGTTTATTTTAGTTTTTGTGCATTAAATATTGGTTTACTATGTGATTTTTAATGGCCTTATAGATTTTCACTGGATGGCTGTAGCATAATTTATTAAACTTGATTATTTAGGCTTTCTACTTTTTTATATTCTTTTTTCAAAAATTATTTTTATTGTTGAGTATCATTAGATACTCGCCATTTCCCTCTCTCAACCAGAGGATTTTCTATGAAGCTAATGAAGCTTCATCTCGGAATTCCTCACTTGCATGGGCTTTGTCGAAGGCTGTATACCTAATTTTGCATTCATATTATTTTTTTCTTGAAAGTGCTCCTGTAAGTCATACAAGATTCAGGTTTTGCAAAACCCCTACACACATGCCCCGGGTCTCTACTCACCCCTGGACCCTCTCTTATCCATTAATCCATTAAAGCACAAAACTTACTCTCTCCTTGAGTCTCTCCATCAAACAGACAATTTGTCAAAACCTCTTTTAAAGTCACCTTTTATTTCTTCACTAGAGGCCCAGTGCACAAAATTCGTGCATGGGAGAGGGGGCGTCCCTCAGCCCAGCCTGAACCTTCTCCAATTTGGGACCCCTCGGGGGATGTCTGACTGCCTCTCACAATCCGGGACCACTGGCTCCTAACCGTTCGCCTGCCTGACTGCCTGCCCGATCGCCCCTAACCCCTTTGCCTGCCTGACTGATTTCCCTAACCACCTCTGCCTGCCTGCCTGCCTGATCACCCCTAACTGTTCTCCTGCTGGCCTGATCACCCCTAACTGCCTCTGCCTTGCCCTGCATCCGGGACCCAGGATTCTCTCTGCTGGCTGGTCGCAGGCACCTGGGACTGGGCTTCCCTCCTTCTGGCCAGCTGCAGGCACCCAGGACCTGGGGCGGCTTCGCCTGGGCCAGCCACAGCCGCAGGGGACCGTGGGTGGGCGGCTTTGCCTGGGCTGCAGCTACAGGTGCCCGGGACAACAGGACAGGCGGCTTGTCCCTCTCCCAGGCTGCAGGTGCAGCCGCTGGCGCCCGGGACCACGGGGACTATGGGGCATGTGGATTGTCCCTCTCCTGGGCCACAGGCGCAGGCACAGCTGCTGGTACCCAGGACTGTGGGACGGGTAGCTTGTCCCTCTCCAGGGCCACAGCCCCAGCCACTGGCACCTGGGACCACAGGGCGAATGGCTTGTCCCTCTCCTGGGCTGCAGCCTGGCTGGTCCCCATTCCTCTTTCTCAAGCTGATTTGTGCCTGGCTGGTCCCCATTCCTCTCTCCCTAGTGTTGAGTGTCTGAGCCATTATGGCATGAGGGTGTTAATGATCATTTGCATATCAGTTCTTTATTATATAGGACTAGTGGCCCCGTGCACGAAATTCATGCACGGAGCGGGGGTTCCCTCAGCCCAGCCTGCACCCTCTCCAATTGGGGACCCCCTTGGGAGATGTCCGACTTCCGGACATCCCTCTCGCAATCTGGGACTGCTGGTTCCTAACCACTCACCTGCCTGCCTGCCTGATTGTCCCTAACCCCTCTGCCTGCCTGCCTGATCGCCCCCAACTGCCCTCCCCTGTCGGCCTCATCTCACCCCCAACTGCCCTCCTCTGCCGGCCAATTTGGTTCTGATTGGTCGGTCTCTATGCCAGTCAGCGTCAGAAGCTCCGCCTCCTAGGCAACCATTGGCTCCTCACAGTTGACCCAGATTTGGTTCTGATTGGTCAGTTTCTATGCCAGTCAGCATCAAAAGCTCTGCCTCCTAGGCAGCCATTGGCTCCTCACAGTTGACCCAGATTTGGTTCTTTTATTTTTTTTTGGGGGGGTGGGGTGGGGGCGGAAAGGACTGCTTATTAAGTGGTTATTACAGGAGTCAGACCACATAAGTGGTGTCAGCCCCAGGAATGTGACTTCTCAATGTTGATCACAAAGCCCCCAAGGCTGGTCCTGGTGAGCCCCAAGGTCAGAAATGAAACGGAAAGGCTTCGGTCACATGCTGCTTCCAGGTATCCAGGCTGGGCAGCAGGGAGGAGATGCCCATGTCGTGCCAGGTCTCCCCATTGGACACCCCCAAGGTCTGGTAGGACAGCAGCTGCATGCCTGCCTCTGCTAGGAGCCCAATCATGGTAGGCAGTATGGTAGGGTTAGAGGGCTGAGCCCAGAACAGGAGAAGGGGCAGACCCCTGTGGAGAGGCACTTCTGGTCTGAAGGAAGCTCCGTTGAGTGCCTGCAGCACAGGTGTGGTGCCCTGGACAAAGCCCACAGCCTGGTAGGGGGCACCTGCCAGGGCCACACTCAGGAGGCCTTTCCTGCATCCTTGCTCTCCTGGCACAGTGGGGTTATGGGAGGTGGTTACATTGAGGCCCTCCTTCACCAGCGGCTTGGTGTTCACCAAGTTCACATCCACATGATTAGAAGCAGCTGACAATGACTGTGGGGCTCAGGCAGTTCCCGACATTCTTCAGGAATAAGCCCTGCATTACCACCTGGATGGTCCCTTTGGGGGACCCTGCCCAGGCTCGCATCAGAGTCCCCAGAGCTTCTGCCAGACCAATCCAAGGTTTGGTGTGCGGAGAGAAGGCACTGGTAAGGGCCTGGGCTTTCACGACCCACACGAGGGCTCTCTCCTTCACCATGTCCATGAACTGGACAGCAATCTCCTTCCCGCAGCGGCTCTGGGCCTCCTTGGTGCTGGCGCCCAGGTTGGGGCAGCTGATGACATTCTCGTGGCCCACCAAGGCACGGTCCCGAGGCCGCTCCTCCGTGAACATGTCCAGCGCTGAGCCTGTGCACTGCCCCGACTGCAGGGCCCGGAGCAGGGCGCCCTCATCCACGATCCCTTCACATGTGCAGTTCACCATGCCCATGCCCTTCTTGCACAGGGAGAAGGTCTGTCGTTCAGCAGGCCTGTGGTGGAGGGCAGGAGAGGGGTGTGCACAGTGATGAAGTCACAGAGGGGGCCAGATCTCCTTCAGGGGCAGCTGCTGAACGTGGAAGGAGGCCGAGACCTCTGGTGAGATGATGGGGTTATACCCTACAGTCTTCATCCTGAAGGACTGCATCCGAACAGCCACCTCTCTCCCGATCCTCCCCAGGCCAATAATTCCTAGGGTCTTTCCATTCAACTCGGTTCCCATGAACTTCTTTTGGTCCCATTTGCCATCCTTCATTGAAGCCGTTGACTGGGGAATCTGCCTGGCCAGACACATGATCATCCCACCGCTGAGCTCAGCAACACTAAGACTGTTCCCATTGGGAGTGTTGATGACCAGGATGCCCTTCCTCGTGGCGGCCTCCAGATCCATGTTGTCCATTCCGGTGCCGGCCCTGCCCACCACCTGGAGCTTCTCTGCTGTGTTGATGACATCCGCGGTCACCTTGGTGGCCAAGCGGAGGATAAGGCTTTCTCAGTCCTGCAGCTCGCTATCAGCTCCTCTTTGCTCAGGTTCTGCTTCTCCACCACCTGCAGCCCTCCATCTTGCAGGATCTTCCAGCAGCAAGGGTCCAGGCTGTCACTGATGAGCACTTTCTGTAGATTTGTGAAGGTCATTGCTGGAGCCAGCCTGGGATCCACTGATTTCCCTGGACAGAAACACCTCTAAGCCCCCAGATTTGGTTCTGATTGGTCAGTTTCTATGCCAGTCAGCCTCTCTGGGCCTATCAACGGGGCCCGATCAGAAAGGCGGGGCTAATCAGCAGCCCCGGTGGAGTCCTGGAGAGAAATGGATGTGTGGCTGCTGGCCAGGCTGGGAGAGAAAGAGAGAGGCAAGTGCTGGTCAAAAGCTGCTACAGAGGCAACGGGTCAGTCCCTGCTTCTCTCTTCAGGCCTCTCTCTGACCCTGATTCGCAGCCCCCTCAGCAGTCAGTGCTGGGGCACTGCGCCTGCAGCGCACTGACTTCAGGTCTGGTGAGCTTTGGTTGTAAGCGTGTTACACCCTGGCTCTTTATTATAGAGACAAGGTCTTCCCATGCTTAATGTGCCATCATGCTTTCTTATCAATTACAAAAATACTAGCCCCAAAGTAAAACTTTTGGCTTCTCCCTATCATGTTCCCATTATCTTCAAAGTGGAAGTTGAAGTCAAGCTGGGGGACAGCTCTTAGCCTTTCAGCACATCTCAGGAGACCTCCAGTCTCTAAATGGAAGAATTCAGGGAGATGCCATTTAAGATACATGTCTTTGTAGCTTCCAAAAGGCTTGACGCTTTCTGCAATGTAGCATTTCCTATTCCTTTCATTTGGACAGGGGTTTCAAAGTCTTTGGTGATGAAAAATGAGGTCATAATCTACAGTCAGTCTTTCTGTCCAGTAGAGAAGGTTCTACATATTAATAGTTTTATGATGGGCTTTTGTCAATGTTTGCTCACAAGGTGAGTCTTCAGAAATCTAAATGAGTGATACCTGGACAGAAAACTAGAATAATGGGGAAAGCAGACTTGACTGCTTCCCACCCCCCTGTTTTTTCCCCCACCCCCACCCCCGCCACTGCTAACTACCTATACTTTAATATAAAAGGGCCTGATCCCACGGTAGAGCCTATAGCTCCTGAGCAAGATGCTCAGGGGATGGGGTAAGGAGGCAAGTGAAAGAAGAAAGTCACAGAACTATGTTTTGCCCCCTTCATCTGAGCTGTTTGAGTTTTCTTTTTCACTAGAAAAACTTGTGAAATCTGACTCCCATCTAATCCTCCCCATCTTAGAGCTTTTATATGGTTTTCTGCTTTTCACTCCCAGCTTTATTTTAGGAACTTTGTATACAACCACAAAAAGGGTCAGGATTAGGAGCACAGGTCCTGAGATTATATATCATATCTGGCTTCTGTCACTTATTCTGGCCACAGGTTGACTTTATTAAGCTTCAGTTTCCTTATGGATAGAATGGGGGCTCAAATTATGCTGTTGTTAGAAACTAAATAAGATGTATGTTAAATCCTTAGCATGCAATAAATATTAGCTATTGTTGCCATGATTTTTTCCCAGGAGTCTCTTGGACAATCAGGTATTTGATAGATAACAGTCAAGTGATACAATACCAAAGAGCTTGGAAAGACATGCCTATTGCCCACTCACCCTGCCCTTTCCCTAGACCACTAGGAGTGCTGAGCTAGAGGCAGGGGATGGGGGTCATAAACAGATAGAAAGAGAAGGAACCCAGAGATTCCACTTCTGGGAATATACCTGAAAAACAACAACAAAATACTAATTCAAAAGAATATATGCACCCCTATGTTCATAGCTGCATTATTTACAATAGCCAAGATCTAGACACAGCCCAAGTACCCATCAGTAGATGAGTGAATAAAATAGCTGTGGTATACTTACACAATGGAATACTACTCGGTTGAAAAAAGAAGAAACTTTTACTCTTTGCGATAGCATGGATGGACCTGGAGAGTACTATGCTAAGTGAAATAAGCCAGTCAGAGAAAGACAAATACCATATGATCTCACTTATATGTAGAATTCATATAATGAACAAAAGAAGAACACAATTCAAAATAAAGAACAAAATAATTTAACAAAAAAATAGAAACAGAAGCATAGATATGTAGAAAAGACTGACAGTTGTCAGAGGGAAGTGGGGTTAGGGGGCTGGGTGAAAAAAGGTGAAGGGATTATCCAAAATATATATAACACATAGACACAGACAACAGTATGGTGATAGCAGATGTAAAGAGGTGGGGGGTGGAAAAGGGCAAAGGAGGGATAAACGGGGACAGAAAGAGATTTACTTTGGGCAATGCACACACAATGTAGGAAGCAGATGATGATGTTTTCTTGAGTTGTACACTTGAAACCTGTATGGTTTTGTTAACCAATGTCACCACCCCAATAAACTCAATAAAAAAGAGAGAAGGAAACACATAAAATATGAATCATTATGGGCTAGAATGGTCTAGAGATAGAGTTTGAATTGCTGACCATCAGAGGAGAACCCTTCATGTATACTAAGCACTTTTCTCCAATCCAGAAGAGTTTTTTTTACTGCACATGAGCTTGATGAGTCTCAAAGTCAGGGAAGGGCAGCAGAGAAAACATCCGGTAGAGAAAACTGGACTCTAAAGAATACACTCTTCTTATTATTGTCAAAAGAGTCCTGGTTAACTGGTCAAGTCAGATAAAATGCCTCCACCTGTTCAAACTAGTAGGTCAATGACACTTTAAAAGTAGAGATTATTAGTCTATTTCATAAGAGAAAATTGTGAAGCTGCTTATTAAATCCAATATAAGTGCCACCAACTCCTCTGGCTAGAAGATAATTTAAACACAATTCAGTTCACAACTCAAATTCAGAAAGGCAAATGACTTGCTCATGGTCACATGGCAAGTTTGACCAGATAGCTAAAGTAGAATCAGTTGGGATACACAAACAATTAGCTTGGTTTTAACTCAAACTTGATTAGTCAAATTGCTTTAGAAATGTAGATATATATTAAGAAATGCCCATAAGTAAGTGGAAAGAAAATGAAAGGGTTTGGTTTATATATGCTGCTTTTTCGTCTCTAAAGGGTTATTTTTATAAAGACTGACTGATTCACAAATCATAAACTTTATAAGTGTTTTCTTTTTCCTCATCAAGTTTTTCTTTGTTTTTAAACATGGGAAAATAACATGACAGAATACAAATTATGGAAGCCCTACTATTCCCAGATCTCCCCTACTCTGTCCATCTGAGAGCAGCCAACCTGTCCCCACCCCACCACCAATCAATTCCTAAAGGACAGACTCTTGGAGAGTGTGTCAGTCTAATTAGGGAAGAAATGTTGGGGGTAGGTAGAGGAGGAAGAAAAAAGGGGAGAAAAAATCTTATAGTGGCTGGGGGTGGAGGAGGAGAAATACGTTTTAAACTATATACATATTTCAGTCTCCTTCAATATCCTCTGACAGAATTTCTAATTATTTTTTGCTCTTAAATTGAGCTTCTTCCAAAGGGTACTTCTGTACAACTAAACCTCCCCTAGAAACCCTTCTCCTGGACCTTTAGGTTTATGAGTGTTATAAACCATGGTTTACTGGAGCCAACTTGTACTCATTCACAAGAACAAATTATGTTCATCTCTTTCCAATTTCATTCAGTAGCCTCACACTGGTAGCATGAAATTGTCCATGGTGGCAGGTTTTACACCACAGAAATTGGTATACACTAAAAATCAGGGCAGGTTTTTCTTCCCCTAGAGAGCCAGTTTACCAGCATGCCCCTGGATAAAAATACAATGATAAAATAATCCTTCTTCCAATTCCCATGTTCATATTTTGTCTTTTTTTAACCTTGGTAACTATGTTCTCCTTTGGACTCTCTCCATTTAAAATAAATGCTTCTAAAAATATAGCATTGGGAACTGGAAGAAAAGCAATGGAAAGCTAACTTCTCAGTTCTTTCCATTAATAACCCCAGTGTCATTTGTTTGACTTAACTCAATGTGTTAGAATATGTCACTAACATAACCGAAAAGTCACTCTATCAATCCTGACAATCCAATCTTCTTCATTCAAAGAATAAAACTAGCTTTTGTTCCAAGGTCACACCCCATACACTAGAATACCGGCAGCTGTCTTTGAAAACCTGTACAAGTGATGTCAAGGCAGAGGGGCTGAGGAAATGTTTATAATTTCACTCAAACCAATCCCCCACCAATAAAAATAACAATGTGTGATATAGCAGTAGATGAATATCATCACTTTAGCATATAAAAGATAGCACATTTTTAATCTTCTAAACATTTACATTCATTATTAACACAAGTAGCCCAAGGAAATTAATTAGAAGAAATATTTTAATATCGCTATTTGCCCTTTCTCTATAATACAAGTGTCAACCAAATTCACAATCGACAATGACAGATGGAAGCACATGCATGTGATTGGCGCCAGAGAGAGCTTTATATGTATCGTGCATGCGCGAGTCAACTTAGCCTTTTATAAACATAGAATAAACTTGCTTAATTAGACCTGCTTTGTGATGTAGCTAAACTTTTTCCAGCCCAGTGAAGCACCTCAACTTCTCTTTCAGGTAATTGTCAGCAACACAGCAGTAAATATCAACATGAAGCAGATTATTATTATAGATCATGCAGGGAGAACAAAGGGTAAAATATTTAACTGCAGTAGTGTTTGACTATATTCTGTGCAGTGAAGTCATTTTCAAGGTCCACCATTTCTTTCTTCTTTTCAGTCGGGTCAAGTTTCTAAGCTTTCTAAATCTTCGTTTTCCAGCTAATGAAAAGAAAATAGGATTCCACAGTCTCCTATCTACGTACTCCAGGACTTCTGTAAGGATCAAATGAGATGAGGCATGGGAAAATTCTTCATAGTCATTTGATTAAAGGGTGAAATGTTTGCACCTGGCTATAAAGCAAATCATGTTCTTGGGCTGAAGAAACTGCAAGGAGGCTAGTCATCACTAGAGAGAGGAAGCCAGCCATTGCTAATTGATGTCATTACCTGGCACCCTCAGCCAACGTTTCCAGGCTGGGCTGGGCCGTGGGCTTCATTTTGTGCCACGGGGGTCTCAGCAGCATTGACTGCCATTTGGTAGGCTGCCGCTCTGGGGTGGTGGTGGGACCTATGCCCCACTTGGGGGAAGCAGAATGTTGCTTTGTGGGCGCCAGGTCCACAGTGCCATTTCTCTGTAAATGGCCAGTGCACATCACAGACACTCATGCATTGAGCATCTGCCCCCTGGTGGTCAGTGCTCATCATAGCAACCAGTCAGGTGGTCAGACACTTAGCATATTAACCTTTTATACATGTAGATTATAGCACTCTCCTATGAGCCTTGACACCTATAAAGTATTTTTTAAAATATCTTATCCCCTTTTTGTCATAAATGCCTTTGAAAATAATAAAGAAACAGACTATCTAGAAAAAATATATACAACAAAAGTCTGTTACATGCAACATAACTTCAGTTAACTCCAGGGTAAGAACCCTGCTTGTAGATAAGGCCCCTATTCTCAAATTATCTGCAAAATCCTTGGGGAACTTCTTTAAGAATTTCTGTTCTGAAACTCCCTTAGGAATCCATAACACGTTTTGTGCATAATCTTATTAGTGGCATCTTTGTCTTCTTGGGACAGATTTAACTTAAAAAGATAGACAAAGGTCATTTGGCACAGAAGCTAATAAATAAAGTGGACAATGAAACTGGAGATTACCTTTTTTGGTAAATAAAAGCAAAGAGTAGAGTAATAGGGCCCTTTTTTCTCTCTGATTCATAAATGGGCTCAGCAGGCAGCTCCAAAAGAAGATTTCTGGAAAAGATCTGGGCAATGTAGCACCATCAGAATAAGTGGGCATTTTCCATTCAATCATATAACAAATAGTTACGGGCCAGTTGATATGGGAAATAGCTCACTGGGATGCATAAATTCTCAACTCCGCCACTTTTGTTGAAAGAAATCCATCTATTATCATATACTAGAGGCCTGATGCATGAAGATTCGTGCAAGAATGGGCTTTCCTTCCCCTGGCTGCCAGCACCACCTTTGCTCCAGACCAGAGCCACCTTTCTGCCTTCCCACTCTGCCCAGAGGCCCGGAGTGGCTGGGGTGGTGTAGAATGCCCCCGGCCAGTCAGCGCCTGCGTATGCAATTTAACCCACCATCTTTGTTGGGTTAATTTGCATACTCACTCCTGATTGGCTGGTGGGCATTGCGGATGTATGGTCAATTTGCATATTTCTCTTTTATTAGTGTAGATTCCATTTCTAATAGTATGTATCACACTTTTAGCATGTAGCAAGTACTATGTTAAGTGCTTTATATACTTTTGTCAGAGCTTCATGTTATATATATTAGTTATCTTCAATTTATACGTGAGAAAACTGAGGCTTAGAGTGGTTAAGTAACAGCCTGAAGTTTGACATAGGAGTCTTCCTGACTCTTTATCCTGTGCTCTTAACTACTATTAAGAGGACTTCCTCCTGTCCACACATGAAAACCATATACCGCCTTCTATCATTAGAGAAAAGCCACTAGAAGGAAGCAGGAGAGAACTGAAATAGCAGTTTCGAAGAAGCAGGCTCCTGTGTGGGCTGTGATGCAAGAGAATTGTTTGGAGGAAGTAAAACTGCAGCTCGACAGGATTAAGATAAAAGAAAGGAGCGGTTGCAGGCAGTAGTAATAGCAAGGGCAAGGGCTCTAAGGTGCTTTTGCTAAGGGACAGAGAAGGACATGAAGAGACAGAGCAGGACAGGCAGAATGACAGTAAGGCAGAGAGGTAAATGATTGTGAGTGGTGGTAATAGCCAAGAGAGACAGTGCAGTTATTACAAAACAAACAAAACCCAGCCATGTTGTTACCTAAACCTGGAGTAGTGGGGAGGGGACCAAGAATGGTATCTAGGGCAGAGGTTCTTACCCCAAAGTCCCCAGGGAACATTGAAAAAAATTCCAGGCCCAGGCCCGGACTATAGTCCAGATCAAGGAATCTGGATTTCCAGGAATGGACAGACCAGGCCTCAGCTTGTTTGGTTCACTTTGTTTTAAGTTCCCCAAGGATGAGAGCCACTGGCCTAACTTTCATCTACTTCAGTTAAAGTTGATGAAACAGATAGAAATTTAAGGATGTGAAATTCAAATTGACAATCTGAGAATGAAGCCAACAAGAGGGACACAGGCAGAAAGGTAGTGGATACAAACATGGGCTGGTACCAAGAGCAGGAAAGCCATGTGTAAGAGTGAAACCTATGCGTAAGCAAAAGGTGTTTGGATTCACACCAACTCTATTCACACCAAACTGGTAGAGAATCACATCCAGATACAGAGAGAGGATAGCGACATGATTTTAAAAGTACGGATCTACCACTTGTTAGCTAGGCAACTTACTCAACCTCTGTGAGCCTCAGTGTTCTCATCTGTAAAATGAGAATGTTAAGCATGTCTATCTTTCAGGAATATACATAACCAGGTACAGGTGAAAGATTATGAGCTGACAGTCCTCGACGAAATGCCAATTCCAAAACAGGTTGAAAACTGAAGCAAAAAGTATCCATTCCTGAGAACGAGGAGATGGCAAGAGAGGAGTAGATCGGTGCCAGGAGGTAGAAGAAAGAGCTCACTCATTTTTCTGTAGTAATGATGGGGAAAGAGAAGCACGGCATTTTTGGAAAGCGATGTGGAAAAATATATCACAAGCCAGAAAGATGTTTATACTATTTTATCCAGTAATCCCACTCTTGGAATTTATCCTAGAGAAATAAATCAACAGAAGAAAAAAGAAGCTGCAGAGTATAAAGATCTATAATATAAAAGAATGGAAATAACCTAAACTGCCAAATATAGGTCAATGGCTAAATAAATTGTTATACAACTACTCAATAGAATACTAACGTTGGGATTCAAGAACCTTGTTTTATTCATCTTTTAATTTTTAAAAGTTCATCCGTATTTATATAAAGAACACTTAAAAACATTTAAAAATACGGAAAAAGCTAAAGTCCCCCTTGACCACTCTTAGTTTTCTGCCTAAAGGTGTCCACTCTTAACAGTTTGGTGTGGACTCTCCCAGACATCTTTCAATATATTCTCTCTCTCTCTCTCTCTCTCTCACACACACACACACACACACTTATATATGCATATACACACATATACTATACTTACACATACACATTTTAGAGCTATATATTTTATTTAGGGTATGTGTTTAAAAAATGCTATCTCATTGTACTTGCTTTTCTGCAACTTATTAACAAAGTATTTGTTTGCTTGTTTACTTAGCAACAAGCCTTGGAAGTTTCCCATTCAGTATTGATAGAAAGAACATATTCTTTTTGAGTGAGTATATCACAGTTTATTTAACCATTCTGAGTATTGCTGAGCAGTGACGTGATCTTCAATTTTCACGGTTATAAATGGTTCAGTGAACATTCTTGTTTCTATCTCCTGAAGCACACAGCAAGTATTTTTTTGAGGGCAGATATGAAAGAGTGAAATGGTTGGGTGTAAAAGGTCTGTGAACTTTAAATATAAATAGTTAAATGGCTGACCACGCTTACACTTGGCCAGCAGGAGAGGGGAGTACCTATTGCCCTAAAGTGGATATTGTCAAACTTCTTATTGTAGCCAATCTGCCAGGTAAAAATAGTAACAATCACTTTAATTTGCATTCCCTGACTTTTTGTTAGGATAAGCCTCTCTTTTGGCTTTTTATATTTCTTTCGTGTTATGTTACCTGTTTATCACCTTTGCCAGTTTTTCTAAATTGTCATTATTTTGATATCCCTGATACATAGCATAGTCATTTGAAGATAAATGCTCAACTATTTAGTGAATTCAATTATACTATTAAAAGTAATTAAAACCTCCAGAGAAATACATAAAGTATGTATGGCACAGTGTCAGATCAAAAGGAAGAATGTAAATTATGTGCAATATGAAATGATATCCATGCATTGGAACATAGGCTGGAAGGGAACAACTAAAATAACAACAATAAAGCTAGAAATAGTAATTAACACTTATATAGCACTTAATAGATGCTAAGCATTGATCAAAATGTTTTACATGTATTAATGCCTTTATTTCTTACAACAGTCCCTATTAGATTTCTTTGAACCTGTTAAATCATAATTTGTACAAGTGGCAAAGCCAAGATTGGATAAGCCTGGGCAGTCTGATTCCAAAGGCTGCACTCTTAACTACTACATTATACTAATATTGCTTTAAAATAAATTCCTTTATCATTTTTATGCTATTATTTCTCAACAGGAAATACCAGTAGAGAGGGGTCAGGGCCTTTTCAGTCATGGAAGTTCACAGGGCATTTGTAACTTAGTAGAGTCATGGCCCTCTATTTTGCAAATTCATAAATGCCATCAAGACAGTACAGCATATCCCTGTGGCTGGGTCCCAGGGAATTGAGCCATGTTAACCAAACTCACAAGAGACTGACAAATTTATAAATCGGAACAATGTCAATTTTGTCCATTTATACTGAGAGCTTTTGTTGCCAAGAGAAATACAATATTCATGGCAATCCAAACATGTTTTTTCTTCTGGGAAAGTCTAAACTGAAAACCAAATTAAAGAGTAAAAAGCATCAGGGAGGGCAGCGTCAAGGCAATGGGAACCGATTGAGCTTGGGAAATAATATGATCACAGAGTAGTTAGAATGAACAGCAGTCTAAAAACATAGGTGTATGAGAAAGCTCACTCTTTTTTTATTATTTAATTTCTGTTCTCAATCTCCCTCCCACCAAGCTACTAGGAAACCTAACTTCAGTCATTTTCTTATTTTCCTCTCATCCCAGTAATTTCTGAAATCCTATGCAAAGCAATGCATGTTAGAATGGGTGTGGAGGGTCGCATTTCACACCACGTGGTCATTGACCTTCCATCATCAGGCTGCCTAAGTTGCCAGTGAGATATCCACGTCCCTTCTAGCAAGCTGTCTGCTGACAATTCTGTGTTTCCCATGAGGTACAGGAGCTTCCAAGTGACCTTAGCCCCCCTTGGGACCAAACCTGCCTTTCATTCTATCAGCCTGTTGTCCTTGTAGCCATTCCTGGGATGTGGGGAATATGTCCTCTTGGTCAGGGATACACTGGCCTTCTTACTCTCCCTCCCTCACTCTCACTTCTAAAACCAGGAGAATTGCATTCCCAACTGGGGGAGTCCCACCTTCTTGGTTCTGGCCAGACAATTTCTGTGCTTTGAATCCACTCCTTTCTGTGGGACTTAGGCTGTGTACCTAAATTCAAAATGACTATTAGGATCTTTTTGTTCTGGCAGCTCTATCCCCTGACATAATGAGCACAAAAACAACTGTTAGCTTGGATTTGGTGTGGAAAGCTAGAAATACTAAAAAGTTAAGTATAAATCTATGCAAGTATAGGTAGGTAGGTAGGTAGATTGGAATAATATCTCAAAATATGCTGCCACATAATCTCATTTAGGGATGAGAACATCCAGGGCTCTCTCTCCCCTGGATACTGTTGGCATTCAGTAGGGTCTACAGTAGCCAACTGTCCTTTTTCTGAGTTCTGTAACAGCTGTACAAAACCTCTGCCTTCCACTGTTACTCCTGACAGACATGCTACATTCACTTCCCATCATATTTTCCTTCTGCTGCTGCCCTGCAGATGTCCTATGGACAGCCGGAGCCATCTGCCTACATAACAATTGGCAACACATAGTGAGGTGTCATTTACTCCCAAAGACTCAGTGAAAGGGCAGCTGGAAGAGCACAGTTGGAGTCTTGCTGCCCTGAGGACAGGGACTGCTTCCTGACACAGGATCCTATGTTTGATTTAGTGCTCTGCTGTCATCATTTTTAAATTCTTAATGATTTTTTAACAAAAAGACCCGCACTTTGCCCTGGCCCCACAGTTATGTAGGCGGTTCTGCCAAAGGGTCATCATCTCAAAGGGGCTTTCCAAGGTCTGCATTTGGAGACCTGTTTCCAGGGCTTCTGAGATGGAGAAATTGTGAAAAGAACGAGCTTTCAATTGCACTTAAGGATTCAGTTAATGGATAATTTTGGTAGGTTTGGCTAAGAGGTACCTTTTATGGTCATTTTTTTTTCAGTTTCAAAACTCTTGGGCTTTTAGAGTGATTTTAGTAATTCTAACAGTCCTATTTGTGAGCTTAATGTGCACACTCTCTTCTTCATTTACAGCTGTACCCATAGGTTCGTTTATGGCTATAGCCTCACATATATAAACTGAATAGAATAAGAGAATGCTTGCAAACTGTATATTGGAATTAATTCAAACAGCCGTTTTCAAAATGACCAGTAGTTTAATTGAATGGTGTCTTTCTGCAACAAAAATGTCTGTTAAAGCCTAACTGGACCAACACCAGAGCAGTCCTAAGCTAATTAAGTTGCTGACACATGCATCACTAGGCATTCTTTGACCATAAGCTTACCATTAGCTGTGGTACTAGCCTGAGAAACAAGCGTGACACCTACACTTCAGGCTCCCTGATAAGGTTCAGAGAGAGGGAGAGGGAGAGAATGCTGAGAATTAGTTTTATCAACCAATCCTGCTCCATTCCTTCCTGGCAGGGTTAATGAAACACTCAAGGAGTTGTGGGTAAATGGTAATTTCATGTCTCCAAAAAGTTATAGTGGTGTGTGTTTTTTTTAATATTTGCATTGTTTCCTGTAAAGTGAAAAATAACTTGGGCATGGAGACTCCAAATCAATGTATTATCCCCCTGGCTTGGGAGAACAACCACCCTTCAAACTAATCTCTGTATTTATGGGAATCAACAGATGATTCTGTCTTCAAACAAGGATCTGTGCGACCTTCCAAAGAACTCGGAATGTCTTTCATCACAGAAGGAAGAATGCTGTGGTCTATTTTTGAGATGATTTATGGTACTTGGAGATGAGCTTTGTGTGTCTAGCCTTCGGCCGGCATTCATTGACTTCCCCAGTAAGTAGCATCATGTGTCGAATGTCTCTTGGCACTTAACACATTATATATATGCCAAGTGCATGTATTGGCCATCAGACCAGAAAGGCCCTATATTCTCATTAGCACTGCCCTTCTTTCCTTATTAATATTACTTAAATCTGCCAATAAGGAAATCAGAGAGTTTTTGTTTTGAATGGTTATGCAATCTAAAGTAAAGATGTGTTATGATCCAGTAAATGGTGTCAATGACAAACTCTGAATTAAGAGCATTACAAAGTAATTAAAAGAATAGTGGGCCCTAGCTTGTTTGGCTCAGTGAATAGAGCATCAGCCTACAGACTGAAGGGTCCCGGGTTCAATTCTGGTCAAGGGCACATGCCTGGGTTACAGGCTCGATCCCCAGTAGGGGGCATGCAAGAGGCAGCCGATCAATGATTCTCTCTCATCATTGGTATTCCTAACTCTCTCTCCCTCTCCATTCCTCTCTGAAATCAATAAAAGTATATTAAAAAAAAAAGAATAGTGGGAACCAGGATCCATGGGTTCAAGGATTATCCCTGCCCTTACCAGCTTTCTGAGGATATAACTTGTCCTCTCTGAGCTCCATCTTTTAAAATACCCAAGTTGAGACTAATGTACAAATATACAAATGAAATAATAACAAATTCAGAATAATGGCTTCATGGGGTTGTTTTGAGGTTTAACATAGATTATGTAGGTCAAAAGGTTTTATAAAGGGTATTCTTGAAAACTGGTGTTGATTAAAAATTGAGACAATATGGAAAAATTCTGGGTAGGTTTTATTAATTCCCAATCTTGGCTGCATTCCCACTGCCCAAGCTGCATCCATATCCATTAAATCAGATTCTCTGGGATTGGGATTTAGGCATCAGCATGCTTGTCTATCTCTCCCAGTGATTCCAATATACAATAAAATTTGAGGATGACTCAGGGGAAAAGAAAATCATTTTCAGGGTTTGCTTCCCATAGCTTAAGCAAGAAGCTTAACAAATGATTTGGTTATTGGTTCCCTCAGGCACCTGGGATGCTGCAGTTGCTGAAGAAATATTTGTTGATAACACCCATCCACATGACTATAAAGAGAGTTGAAAACTCTTCACATTAACTCCACATTACTGCAACTCATTTCTTGTCTAATGAGTTATTCCAGAGAAAGGGCAGTAGTGCCTGTCAAAAAAATTAAAACGACTTAGCATAAAAGCCGGGTGGCATGTTGACCACAACTACACAGAAACGAGTAATGAAAGGAGGCAGGAGAGAAAGACGAAGCCCTGCTGGGGGCCTCGGCTGGCGCGTGTGCAGTCAGCTTTCCCTGCCTGCATGTGGTGTGCAGCGGGCTGCCTTTGGTTGGTGTCTGGCTGATGGTGGAGGATGCCAGGAAAGTGTGAAAAGCCTTATAAATGTGTCCTCTGAACATCGCTGACAAGCAACTGGACTGCAGCTCTCCCATCTGTCTCTGGCAGGGCTGCCATCAGCCTTCCAAGTCCAGGAGAGCAGCTGTGTGATAAATCACTCAGCAGCCCAAGACAGTCCAAGTGTTTTCTCCTGGTGAAGAGGCGGCTGCCCTCCAGGTGGTGGTGTCTGTGGAAGAGGAGCAAGTCCTATTGAGCCATCTCATGCAGCGAATTAAGTAAAGGCTTAGGAAGGGTCCTCAGAAAGCCTAGAGGGTCTGATATTGTTGCACAAGGCTGGAAATTTTATATATGTGATCACATTTAATGCTTGCAAGCAGCTCTATAAAGTGGGTATTGTATTGCCCCTATTTTGCAGATTCAGAGCCTAAGGCTCTGAGAGTGTAAATCACTTTCTGCAGATCACATGTCTAGGAAATGACAGAGTGGGGGACTTAACCAAGTGGGCTGTCTTCAAATGTGTGTCTTCTCTATGATAAGGACCTAAGTCACCCAAAACTGGTCAATCAACCGAACTCTTCACTCAAGCAAATCATGTGTATGCACTTCTCTCATCCTTGAGTCATTTCATACATTAGTTTCATCTCAAAATGTAAATCAACCTTTATGACTGTGTCATGTCACATAAAGCCTTGCTACTTAGTATGTGTTCCAGGATCTAGTATGTGTTCCAGGATCTAGTATGTGTTCCAGGATCTAGTATGTGTTCCAGGATCCAGAAGCATCACCTGAGAGCTCAGTGGTAATACAGATCATGCCCTACTGCACTTTAACA
Source organism: Cnephaeus nilssonii (assembly GCF_951640355.1). Lineage (NCBI taxonomy): Eukaryota > Metazoa > Chordata > Mammalia > Chiroptera > Vespertilionidae > Cnephaeus > Cnephaeus nilssonii. The sequence continues at coordinate 51,558,907 of NC_137075.1, forward strand.
AGATCTCAGAGGGATGCATAAAAGTTTACAAAGCACTGGCCTACTTGGAATTCTTTACCTGAAAAGGAACTTAGGTCAGTGATTCTCACATTTGTGTGCATTAGAATTATTTGGTGGGAAGGGGTTAAAAGGCAGATTCTTAGATCCTTTGCCCACGCTTCTAATTTGGGAGCTACTGAGTGGAACCTGGGCAATATGTGTCCTAACAAGCAGCCCAGCTGATTTAGCTAGAAGTGATCTGACAACAAGACTGCAATTGACATTAATTCAGGAAGTATGGCATCTGCCTTCATTTCGAGATGATGAGACAGAGGTCAAGGAGGGGAAGGCGATGCTAAGGTCACATGGTGCTAGGTGACACAACCAAGAAGAGACCTCTGTCACTGAAACACACTAACCACACCAGGGTCAGGACTGTAGGCCTTGGAGAAAATCACTGCCCAGCTGCTGCCCCTTTATTTGTTGTAGTATTTTAGAATTCTGGATCCAAATGCAGTTGATTAACTCCTCACTGTGAAAGGAACATTCTGCAGGCAGTGTTGGAGAAAACAGTGGGAATCACTGCATCCCGCTGAGGTCTCATAGATCTGGTTACATAGACATACTTACTATGTCTGTATGTGCTTATGCATACATTATCTCATCTAACCCCTGCAACATCCCTGGGAGGTGCCATTTTCTAGCCAGTAAACTGCAGAGTCAGGGATGGAACCCACCTTCTGGCTTCAGGGATCTCTCTGTTGTACAATTACCACCTTCTGGGGAAAATTAGGAAATTTTACCTAGAGACTATAAGCAGTTAGTGGACCATAATTTATAAACCCAACAGACCCAGTTAAAATCATGCTTAGATCATAGTTTTAATTTTATCATCTAGACCAGGGGTGGGGAATCTTTTTCCTGCCAAGGGCCATTTGGATATTTATAACATCATTCACTTAATATAATTCACTTAATATAAATTTATGTTGCTATGAAAAAGCTCATAGATTTATTGAATTTTGAGTCCCACCTATGGTTGCCTTGGCAGGGCCACAGTAAATGCTTTCTCAAGCCTTGTATGGCTCTTGGGCCAGGCATTCCCCAACCCTGATCTAGACCATGGAAATCCAATATCATCCCTAGTGCTTTATTGCATCCCTTAGGAAGAAAGGCAAGGGGAAAAGAGTGCTTTTATTTAGAAATCATACTGGACATATCGGAGTGATCACTTCATAAAGTATATAAATGTCTCATCAATATGTTATACATCTGGAACTTATAAAATATTGTAATTTAAAAATAAAAATTTTTAAATAATATTTTTCTTTGGGATGTAATAAAACATGGTGGAAAAGCATAATTTTGGGTTAAAATCATGCCTCTTCCATTTATTAGTTGTGTGATACTGGGCAAATTTTTATAATATCTCTGAGCCTAGTTTTTCTCATCAGTAAAAAGTCTCATTTTGACACTTTTTAATCGCATAGTCTGACACAATGCTTGGGACCTAGTGAGCACTTAGTGCCTCTAAATTATTGTTGAAGTAAAGAACATGTTTATTCTGATCAGTATTTTCCCCCAGATAATATGCACAAAACTTTCTTTATTTCACTCTACTTCATCTTCAAGATTCCCTGTCTCAATAAGTAGCCTCACTGTCTATCTATCCAGGAGCCTGCAGATTTGGTGTCTGGTTAAGGCCATCTTCCTGGCCAATAGGTGTCTGTCTTCTCACTGAATCCACACATGGCAGAGCAGAGAGAAGTGAGTTTAAACCTAATCAATAATAGTTCGTGCTTATTTTACTTTATCCCTATCCTTTGCCACTTAATTGAACCAGTGTTCAAGCTGGGTCATTCCTACTTTTGAAACTGTTGTCAGATCTGAAGACTAATTCCCATACCTGCATCACAGTCTAATTCTGTTCCTCATTAGCTCTCTAATGGGCTGTCAAAGTAGTAGCTACAAAGCTGGTCTTCTCTCGGTCAAGTATCTCCCATTCCTCCATGCCACTGTTGAGGTTCCCTTTGTAAAAAGTGTAAATCATATTATGCTACACAAAAAATAACCCTCCTTTGTAAATAGAGGACATTCCTTACCTGGAGTGTCACTATTTCCTTGTGATTGGATCCAGCTTCCATGGGCTGGACTAGGGCACTGCGTAGGTGATGCGTCTTCCGGGGGTCACCTCTGGAGGCACAGTGTTCACCTGTCCCTCACTAGTGATAATTTTGGTTACTGATCAGAGTGGTGTCCCAATGAAAATAACTTTAAACTTATATAAAAGTTGCAATAATGAAACACAGTACAAAGAATACCCATATACACCTTCAACCCAGAGTCATCTACTGTTAACATTTTATTTCATTGGCTTCATCATTTGTTTTATGTGCATATATAATTTTTTTTCCTGAACTACTTGAGGGTAGGTTACATACATCATGAATGTTTACCTCTAAATACTTCAAGTATAGAAATATTCTCTTATGTAACCTCAATGCTGTCAGCAATACCAGTAAATTTAAAATTGATATATTTTTAAATTTTATCTTTATTGTTGAAAGTATTAAAGACGTCCCCTGTTTCCCCCCATTGACCCCCTAGAATAAGGTGACCAGACGTCCCGCTTTTGGCGGGACAGTCCCGATTTTTAACAATTTGTCCCGCGTCCCGCGGCATTTTAAAAAAGTCCCGATTTTTGGAAAGAATGCACCACAAGCTAGGGAACAGCGGGAGAACGGGAAGGGAATATACGGTTTTCGGCGGCCATGTGGCTATTTAGCCAGGATATGAGTTTTATATTATTTTTGTTAATTTTATAATGTTAAACTTTAATAATAACAAATAATTGTTGAGAACTGATTATTGAGAACTGCTTATCAAAGTTCGCATTGTTAATCAGTTATTAGAATTTGACCACCATTGTTTGGACTTAATGAACAATGGCATTTTTTGGGATTGGCAACGACGAAAACATTTTGTAACTGTCTCTCAGACGATACACATCATACTGCGTGCTAGTAAGCTAGTTAAACAAGTGATGTCATTACAAATCAGCTATTCAGATAATTTAGGTAAGTAATTTATTTATTTATTTCATAAATACATAAATTTTCTTGAATTTAGCAGACAGTACTCGTATTATTTATATTTTATAGTGGTGGCAAAAAGTCTAGCGCTGGCCTTGAAAGTGACACTTACGACTTACGTTACGGCAAATTCATCACCTTTTAAACAACGACAGCAATCTACTAAAAAAAATTCACTCAAATGAAAAATATGCCAAAGAATAAAATAATACTATACATATTTTTTATTTATTATATTTGTAAATTGTACTTACGTTGAAATTTAAAATATATATATTACAATACTATTTTTGCGTTCTATGAAAATTTTTGTTGATCCATATAGACCAAATTTTTAATCAAGAACCCCCCCCCCCCCCCCCCCGGTCAATGGTGTCCCGCTTTACCAATGTTAAAATCTGGTCACCTTACCTAGAACCCTGCTTCTGCCCTCTCCCCAGGTCTCCCCCACATTATTATCTGTCCATGGGCTATGCATATATGCATATAAATTCATTGGTTAATTTAGAAGGTAATTAGGATTAGATAAGGTCATGAAAGTAGAGCCTCGTGAACAGAATCAGTGCCCTTATAAAATTCCTAAGAGAACTTACTTTTCTAGGCTCTATTATATGAAAATACAACAAGAAGACAGCCAAATATGAATGAAAAAGATGACCCTCACCAGACACCAAGTCTGCTGTCTCCTTGAACTCGGACCTCTTAGCATCAGAACTGTGAGGAATAAATATTTCTTGTTTGAATACTCAGTTTATGGTATTTTTGTTATAGTAGCTCTAAGACACCTTCTTTAATCTGAAACATGTCCATCTACCTCTATTGATTTTGATTATGCTGTCAAGTTGGTGTTCAATTCTTCACTATGTAGTTACTACTTTTTACCCTCATAACTAATAACGAATCTGATAATTTAAAACCATGCAAATATTCTTCTCTTTATTAAAACTTTCCCCTAGATTTAACAGTATTGATGAGTCTCGCTTTATATAATTTTACTATGATGGTTGCAAAATAATTATTTTCCAACTCCTATACTCCCTCCATATTTACAAGTTGGCTATCAGCATTTTATTGTAAGCAAGAACCTTCCATTTTCACTCATTCGTCTATTCATTTATTTACCTATTTATTATCAGTATGGACTCATAAATTTAATATTTTAATGGTTTGTAATTCATAATTGCACTTACTTTGGTACTAAAATTATCCCAGATGTGGCTAGTTGAAACTCTTTTCATCTAGCACCTTGGTTCTTGTGAAATGACCCATAATTTATTTAAAGTGCTTTCTTACATCCAGGCTGATATTTTGCCTAGTCAGCCATTTCTTCAAAGAACACTGGTTTCTTTTAGTGGATAATGGTTTTAGAGACCAAGATTTGGGTTTTAGGTAATATCATTGCTACTGGGTTTTCTTTTTTCTTTTTTTATCCTCACCCAAGTATATGTTTATTGATTTGAGAGTGAGAAGATAGAAGAGAGAGAGAGAGAGAGAGAGAGAGAGAGAGAGAGAGAGAGACATTGATCAATTGCCTCCCATACGTGCCCTGATCTGGGACTGCACCCGCAAACTAGTTATGTACCCTAATTGGAATTAAACCCCCACTTTTTGGTGTATGGGATGACACTCCAATCAACTGAGCCACCCGGCCAGGGCACTACTGCGCTTTCTTTAATTCTTGGTCCTATCAACCGATAGAGGTAAGAGATAGTTGTGTGTGTGTGTGTGTGTGTGTGTGTGTACACAAAAATACATTTACTATACGTACAAATGCACACATACTAACATATACTAGTATATAGATAGAGATATATACCTGCATGTTTGCACATGTACATTACATGGGTAGACATAACTTAGAAATTATCAGTTCACACTGATACCTCCCATTGAGTTCTTTCTTGTTTTCTCTCATGCTTTATTTGAATGTCCCTTCTTCCATAGTGAGAACCCTGACTTCCATCAACATTAAAATTTCAGGATTACTTTGCCCATATTTTTTTTATTGAAAAAAGGTACTAAAAAGAATTTAGAATTTGTTTGCATTTTTTCTTCCCTCAATCCTCATGCTCAATTTTGGCCAAAAAATAATATGCCTATATGGTCAAATATTGTGTTCATGAATTACATTTGTTTCTTCTTTCCTTTCTTTCCTCCTCCCTCCCTCCCTCCCTCCCCCTCCTTCCCTCCCTTCCTTCCTTCCTTTCTATTCCCTTCAGTGTGGTTACCATATTTATTTGAAATATAATTAGTTTACTTTGTTTCTTTCTACTTTCAAGTTTAGGATTTTCTTTCTTATTGGTTTAATTTTAATGTTTGCATATGTATAACATTCACATGCTTCACATAGTCAACAATTTTTTTCCTTTTTTCTCACACAAAAAGTAACATATTTATTTGTTCTTTACTTTTTTCACTGAATGTTATCTCTTGGAACTTCCTCCATATCAGTTCATAGATATCTCCTTATTCTCTTTTACAGCTGTATAATATTCCATTATATGAATGGACCTTTCAACTAGGCTCCTATGCTAAGATACCTAGGTGTTCTCCATACTTTACAACTGTAAAGAATGTTGCATTGAATAAACTTGTGCATATGTATTTTTGTATTGTTGAAAGTATATGTTCAGAGCAAATTCTTAGAATTAGTATTACTGGGTTGAAGGGTAAATGCATAATGTGTTTTTATTACATATTTTGAAATTCCTCTCCATAGGAAAATGTGCTGTCTTGCATTCCTCCAACAATGTGTGAGAGAACCTGTGTCCCCACAGACTTGCCAACAGAGTGAGCTGTCAAGCTTTCAAATTTCTGCCAATCTCATGGGTGAGAGTACTAATGTAATTTTAATTTGCATTTGACTTATTACAAGTGAAATTGACATATTTTACATGTTTAAGAGCCATTTTCATTTCTTCTTTTTGTGAATTATCTACATATTTTATCTATTTTCTATAGTATTTTGTGTTTTTCCCCAATTGTTATTTTTTTTTTAGTATTATTCGTCTAGAAGTAGTGATATATATCTTACAACATTTCCTTCCAGTTTATCATTGGTCTTTTTACTTGGCTTATGGTGTTGTGGGTTTTTTTTATACCTAAGAGGTTTTTATTTTTATATTGTCAAATCTATCAATCTTTTCTTATATTGCATATGGATTTTTAATCATAGTTAGAAAGCCTAAGTTTTATTATTTTATTTTAAAGGCATTGGAAATATTTTAAAAGCTAGCTATACCAAAGATGAAAATAAAATAAGAACTGTGAATGGGAGAAAAGACAAAATACTCTGGGGCTCTGAGTAGAGTTGTCAGATAAGATACAGGTTGCCTAGTTATACTTGAATTTTGGATAAATAATGAATAATTTTTTTTAGTACAAGTGTGTCCCAAATATTGCATGGGACATACTTATACTAAAAACTATTGGTGTGGTGTGTTTTTTTTAGCTGGAATGCAAATTTTACTGGGTGACATATTTTTATAGATCTGGCAACCCTAACTTTGAAGAAAGATAAATCCTCAATTTCAGCATATCCCTTGTTATCCATTCAGGTTATTAGAAATAGGTCAGTCATCCTGACTTGGTCCCCCTGCATTCCAAGATTCTCTCAAGGTCATTGATTCGCCTGTGCAGCCACTATTCCCTTTCCTGGTCCATCACAAAAATAACAATTTTTGGAGGTAAGTGGGATGTAATGCATAGAGCATGGACTTTAGAATCAGACACTTAGCTTTTAATTCTTGTTATATAATCTCTGGAAGTTTATTTACTGTAGATGAGCCTCAAATAATATCTACTTCACAGAGCTTATCCTATCTAATAAAGATGGAATATGCAAATTGACCATCACTTTGCAACAAAGATGGTGGTGCCCATAGCCAATAAGGAGGGAATATGCAAATTAATACAACAAAGATGGTGGTGGCTGGCCTGGAGCAAAGACGGGAGGCGGCTCCTGGCCCTGGAGCGAAAGCAGGAGGCGGCAGCCAGAGCGAAGGCCCAGGTCCTGGGTGCTGGAGGGAAATCAATGCCGGCAGCCAGGGGAAGGAAGGCCTATTCTTACACGAATCTTCATGCATTGGGTCTCTAGTTTTATATAATTGAATAACTTAAATGGTATTGACATATTATAAATGCTCTATAGTTGTTATCTATTGATGTTTATTAGGATAATAATTTCAGCATAGAAAATGTAGCTCTTTTTGTCCACAAAAGGAATTTTTTTTTTATAGAAAAGCATCCTATTCTGTTAGTGTGCACACTCATTCCTCAGATGAGGAAACCGCAATGCAATTCATCATCATTGTGCTAGGGACAGAGCTCTTCAATGATGCTTCCTGGTGCGAAGATCAGCCCAGCACAGAGAGATGGGAGGTTGGATGATGCTTCTGGGCAACTTGGGATGTAATATGGTATTGGGAAGGGGTGAGATGGACATGACATAGAGTAAGGGAATGGAGGGCAGGAATTGGCCAGGAGATAAAGACAGATAGTGAGAGAAACTGAGCGGATTTAGCCAAGACAAAGAGTTAATGAGTAAGGAAAATACACAAGGAACAGAGTAAGAGCATAAAAGCAAAGAAGAATGTAAGAGAAGAAAGTAAAAACAAAAAAATTAAATCACTAGAGTAATAGCAGAGCCAATGAGATAATATGAATAATGATTGGGCAAATAATTGGGTGAATAGGAAATCAGTGAAGAGAAGATGACTATAGTAAAAGTGTTTGCTCATATACCATATTTTGTAAGTAGCTTTCACCTATAACATCACATTTAATATCCATGGTAACTCTGTGAGGTGAGTGGGGTAGATGTTATTTTTCCCATTTTACAGAGTGAGAAATGTGAGGTTCACAGAGGTAGTTAACTTACTTGTCCAGAATTGACATGGTAAAAATAGTTGCAAAGCCAAGATCAGATCCTACAGCTACTAGCCACTTTCCCCATATTTTCCCCTGGTCCTTTAGAGCCCCAGGGACTGTGGGTAGGAGATTGAAGGGCAAAAGATCTAAATGAACCCAGGGATTTCCAGAGAAAGATTCACAGGCCCACTCTATGGCAGGGACTGCATTCTGAATCATTCTAATCCTTGTAAAAAATAAAAATAGAAGTCCTTCAAACTAAAATCTAGGAGGCAGCTCCTCTAGGTTGCTTCTCTTTGATCTAGCCAATCCTCCACTATTTGTGAAGTGAACCATAAATTTGGCTTGCTTCATTTCTTCTCAAAACCTGCAGGCTACCCACTCATCACAGAAGCCAGAGTACAGTTTCCCATCTCCAAGCTCATCTTCCAGAGTTTAACCCCTGTTCTTTGGATAGAGCCAATGTATTTGTTGGCAGAAAACTGGAGGAAGCACAATTTCCCTATAATCATTCTGAATTCCTCCTTTGATATCCATTTACAGTTTTTGTCCCTCACGCTCCAGTGTCAACAATTTCATCTGAATCAGATTCAACTCTGATAACCCTGGGAAGCCACAACACTACTAGAGGAGAAATATTTATACACACAATTCTTTTATACATATGTATATATTTATTTATTTCAGAGAGGAAGGGAGACAGAGAGATAGAAACATCAATGATGAGAGAGAATCATTGATTGGCTGCCTCCTGCATGCTCCCACTGGGGATCGAGCCCACAATCCGGGCATGTGCCCTGACCAGGAATCGAACGATGACCTCCTAGTCCATAGGTCCATGCTCAACCACTGAGCCACGCTGGCTGAGCATATATACAATTCCTTTTCATAGCAAGAAGAAATCATTGAAATAATGGAACTTCTTTCTAAGAGCTTTCTGCTCTCTGTTTGAGGTCATCTTATTTAGTCTTGACTCTCTTGGTTAGTCATCTGTTTCTAATCAATGCATGTTCAGTAGAAAGTTAATAAAACAAACATAGTCCCTAATGATAATACCGTCCTTGGGTTGCAATAAAATACCCATATGGTCACTTGCATGTCTCTTGATTTTCAAAAGTGTCTGGGGAAGGACCATAGAGATAGTGAGTGTTGGAGTGTGGCAGGAATCTTGTGAGGGCTGGGAACAAGGGACTTTCTTCAGAATGCTTATCCCCAGTCTCAGAGCATGAATTTGATGAGTACATCTGTCTCAAAAATCCTGCCTTTCTTTTCTGTATTTATCACAATTTGATTTCTGTCAGGGAGGGACTTTCTAAGATAGGATTCAAGCAGAAAGTAAGCTAAATCACAGCAATTCCCCTTCCACTTGCATTTCTATAATGTGCAAGAGTGTGAACCATGTACTCTTAGTTTATCTTGTCTCTTATACCTGATAATTAGCCATAACACAATTTATAACCCTTGAAATATAAACATAACCTTGCTCTTCTTTTTAGTATTAACTGGCCATAGCAATCATGGACTGTGGTAGGCAACATCTGAAGTGCCCCCGCCCCCACAATTATCTCTACCTTCTGTGTAATCCCCTCACCTTGAGTGTGGTCTGGATCTAGTGACTTGTTCTAATTCATAGAATATGACATAAAATGATAAGCTGTGACTTCCAAGAATAGGTTGCAAAAGGCTATGATTTCTGTCATGCTCTTACTCCCTCGCTTGCACTCTCATTTGCCCTCTCACTCTGATGAAGCCGGCTGCCATATTGTGATCTACCCTGTGAAGAACCCCACAAGACAAAGAACCAAAGGAGGCCTTGGAACATTAGCCAGTGGGGAACTGAGGCCCTCAGCCCAACATCTCATAAGGAACTGAATCCCAACAACAACCATGTGAGTGAACTTAGAAATGTATACTTCTCCAGTCAGGCCTTCAGATGAGACTACAGGGCCAGCCTCATGAGAGATCCAGAGCAGAAGACCCAACAAAACCCTGCCCACAGAAATTATAAGATAATGTGTTGTTTTAAGCCACAAAGTTTTGGGCTAATTTGTTATGCAGCAATAGATAGCTAATATACATACTCTTACTCAGTGGTGCCACTAATTTGACATAGCAACAAACACATCAGCTCTCGAACCAGACCTACTGGCATCCCATCACCCTTCTGAGTGAAGCCCATCCCATTCTATGTGCCTTGCTTTATAACACCATTCAATTTCCATTTCCAGTTTTCTTGGCCTGCTCTTTACTCTACTTTGCCACCACTCAATATCCTGTCTGCTGTTAGCATCTCAATAACTTATCGCATTTTCCTTTTTCCTTATCCTCAATAAGTCTTAGCACATTATTCCACAATAGATGCTCAGTAAGTGATTGCAGATTGATTTAAATATAAGTATTCATTTCAAATTATTTGCTTATAAGATTAATTGAATACTTATTACATGTTCGGTCTTAAAGATGAAATGATGAATAGAAAGAGACACCAGCCTTGCCCTTATGGAACTTGCCATCTAGAGAGGGAGAATGATATCGGCCCTGGTCAATTACACAGCAAATGCGTTAGGCATCAGTTTTCCTGAAGGAGAAGTAACGGTGGTACAAGAAGATTAGAAATAAAGAGATTTTTGCCTAGTGAGGGAAATCAGGGAAGATTCTGAAAAAGTGATAACTGAGAGAAGTCCTCAAGGGTGAGTGGGAGTTAATGAGCTAATGTGAGCAGAGGGTGGGGGCAGAGGGAGGAGGGAAGCATTCCAGACAAAGGGAACAGTACGTCCAAAGTAGAGTCTAAAGCAGTGATGGCGAACCTATGACACGCGTGTCAGCACTGACACGCATAGCCATTTCTGATGACATGCGGCCATTGAGGTGGCTGCATGCCGAGGATGAAACATTTGCGAAATAATGTTTTTTCCTCAAAGTGACACACTACCCGAGTTATGCTCAGTTTTTTGGCAAAGTTTGACACACCAAGCTCAAAAGGTTGCCCTTCACTGGTCTAAAGTACCTGAAAGAGCCAGTGAGTCTTGAGATTAAAGAGTAAGGAGGAGTGCAATGTGAGATGAGTGGAGAAGCATGTGAGGGCCAGACATAATTCTATCTTATTCTAGGAATAGTGGATATTTCAGGAATGTCCAGAAAGTTTAGGTACTACATCTACATTCTCTTGATAATATGACAGCCAAGCACAACTCAAATATTCTTTGGCCCTATTTTAGGGAGCTGTTTTTTGAAACTTGGTTTGATGACACCCTTAAAAGATATCAGGACCCTGAAAGAATGAAAATGCATGGCCCTTGACTGCAAAGAGTGTGTGTTCTAGTCGGGGACTCACCATAGACAAAACTTAGCAACAGTCTCTGAGTCACAACAATACAATGCACATAAATTAATAAACCAAATCCCTAAATGTCATAGGAGAACTCACAATTAAATAACCCTCCAGGGAAAAGGGAGGTGAGTGAGGGGGAAAAGCCCTCTCACAGATGTGTTGTGGCACAGTCTAGATGATGAGAGAGGAGGATGAGATCTCAAAAAATAGAAATGGAAACAAGGTTCTAAGAAACTAATGGAAGATAGCAAAACAAGAAAGAACCAAGGATACTTCTATTCCCTAGAAGTGATGAATGGCTTAAAGCCGATGTTTTCTTAGGGATGCTGCAGCCATTCTTACTTTCTATGGGAATTATAGATGATGGCAAGCAAGCACATGCAACTCACATGCCTGGCACAAGTTGACACTCAATAGGCATTTTGAACAATTTGGTGAAGTTTCAGTCATCATACAGGAGATCCTTCGCCCACTGAGGGGATAAGAGTTTTCCAAAGGAGGAATCACAGAGTTTCTGAACTCAAAGTGTCCTGCAGTCCTGGAGAAATTCTGTCTTTCTCTCCTCTTCTCCCTAACTTCGAGATGCAGCCAACTTGTGTGGACGGTTCCAGAGACCTCCTATAAGGCTAGGCAGTCTGAGCAGAAGAGACAATATGTGAGCCCATCATTGAAACCCTACTCATTAACAATCTGGCCATATGTGTTCAGGGATCTTGGGCAACTCTGACAGTATTCAGTGGTTCTGCCTACAGGATTATAAACTCAGATGCAACCATCCATGAAACAAAAACTTGCATAGCAAATTACAAATATGCTGTAATTTGTAAAAAATAAAAAAAAATACTCGGAATTTTTAGGCATATGCAAATTTTCACTGATTAAAACCAGCTACTATTTTAAAATGAAATACTATATCCCCAGCACACTATATGTTTTATCTCACTCAATTCATACACAAAATTGTTTAAGATGGTGCCATTATATTTTTCATGTGGAGATGCCAAGAAAGAGGGAGTAGCAGAGGTAGGGTTTTAACTCAGGTAGATTACCAACAGCTCAACTCCCAGTCATTTCTTCCATAAAGCTTGTGTGTGCGCCCTGTCCAATAAGCCCCCATCACACTTTGAACCCACTAATGTTATAAACTAAAAATATTATATAGTAATTATTTAGGATTTTGTGAAACCTTCTTTAAGAGCATTCCTAGCATGTGCCTGGCACATGGTGGACCCTCCAATATTTGTAGAGTAAATGTGCTCATTTTAGCGAAAAGAATAATAATTATGCTAAAGAGCCAACCAGAGACTATTTCTCCCTCTCCTCTCCTCTGATTCCAAAAAAGAATATACCTCTTTAAGACAGGTACTTTTGTAGCTGCCTCAGGGGTTTGGAGACCCCTGGAAGCCAGAACCCTCTTCCCTACACTCACCCCCACCCCCACCCGCCAAGAAGCCTCATCAGATCATCCTAGTCTGAGCACAGAGCCTGGGACCCTAAACATACATTCTCGGGCATGTGTAGAAACTTGTTTGTCCATGGAGCGAGACTCAGGAATGACTTAGCATGACTCAGTGAGAGCCCAGGGAAAGTGAGGGCTGCTGTGGTTTCTCCTCTTCCTGTAGAAAGGTCAGCTGATCCTTGGCCTGGGCTCCAAGCTGCCAGCCTGACATCCCTGCTCATTCACTTGGCCCACAGCTCCTCCTTCTCCTCCCTCAGGGCCAGGATGACGCCTCCGGGGATTCAGATCACATCTGAATCATAGCAGGAGGTCCAGAGGGAGGAAATGAGAGGTGAGGACAAATGTTCCTTTCCTTGGCTGAGTGGATAATAGTCCCAGTTGTCATAATAACCAGCAGTCATTGGGCATGTCCGGAATGCCAGCCACTGTGTGAAGGGCTGTAATGCACAATAAATGTTAACTCATCCTGTTATTGAATGCTTACTCAATCCTGTTATTGAATGCTTACTCTGTACCAGACACTATTCTAAGAGATTTTACAAGTATTAACTCATTCAGTCCTCACTATAACCTGATGAGGTGGGTCCTATTATTATCATCACCATTTTACAGGTAAGAAAAAGAAGGCAGGGAGAGAATAATTAACTTGATCAAGGCCACGGATCTGGACTGTGGTAGAGAGGGCTTCGAACTCAGGCATCCTGGGTTCAGAGCCCATTCACTTAACTACTTAACTATAAAGCTAATCCTTGCAAAAGTTTCTTCAGTGGTTACCATTCTTCCCATTTTGCAGATGAGGAAGCTGAGGTTATAAGGATGTTAAATGACTGGGTTAGATGTAGAAGCAATTAACTGGGGTAGGAAGAATGGGACTATGATATGGCTACAGAGCCTGAGCTCATTCCCTAGCACCATGCTAAACTGAAGCTCCAATAGGGTTTCTGACAGAAAATATTTACAAATCGCCAGATGGGCAGCCTGGTCAGGGACTGTTCTCTAGAAGATTCTCAGGCTGCTGGTTGGGTCCTTGCAGGACACCCTATTCTCACAATGGCTGTGGCCACCACCCACCAACAAACCTAATGCCCTTCCTCAAAACTCTCACAAAGCTGAGGCCAGCCAGCCTGGCTCCCCGTCTGCCCAGTGGGGTCTCTGAAACTCACTTCGGGACCCAGGAGGACCCGGGCACAGGACCTGTCTGTGCTCCACCTCCTGGCCCGACGATCAGACTGAGAAGCTGCGATACCAGATGAAATTGCCCATGTGTACTACCTTCCTCCTCGTTCCCAGGCCCCTCTGTTGCTTTTTAGGAGGTAAAGTGGATGGCTGCCTCTTGAGGAGCATCGGTTGTCCTTGTCCAAGTGCAGAGTGGTTTTCAGGACTGAAATTTTCAATTACTTTATAGGTTTGGCTGGTGCCTGGTCCTTGAGAGGGGGTCAATGATTAGGATGAAAAGGTGCTACCAGCTTACTTTTTGCCTCTGAGAGAACCACTTTTTGATTCCCATCCAAGCATGTGGTTTGAGTTTCCTTGGCCAGAAACGGTGACTGGGGCCCAATCTGCTCTGTGTCCATAGGAAACTTCACCAAGGTTTACGTATGGAAAGCATTTGGGGGCGGCGTCTGTCTTGGCTGGGGGGACACGTGGGAAGCAGCCGGCAGTTCTGCTCTCAGCTGCCAGACTGCAGAGAGAGGCCCTCGCCTCCCTCCACAAGGTGTTTCCAATAAAAGGGGCTCACTTCCTTCATTAGAAACAAAACAAACATATTGATCATGGCATGGCCTTTTTCAGGAAAAGAGGAAAACAGTTTTCAAATGTCCTTGGTGACCACCTCTGGTGCACCTCTGAGTGGGGCTGGCGTGGGAGGAGAGAAGTGTATCGATGGGGAAAACAGGAGGAGCACCGCCACAATTTCACCACTAAGCCTGGATCCCCAAACAGGAGGGTGGACAGTGTCTGCTTAGCGGCACCATAAACACTCAGGCTTGAGGAGACAGAGCCCAGCCTCCCTATTGGGCAGATGAGGCCCAGAGCCAGGGAGGCAGAAGAACCTGACCAGCAGTCAGGAAAGAACTGCGGCTAGAACCTGCAGTGCCTAATGCCAGTGAGCCCTGCTTTCTGGCAAGTTCCGTTTCACACCACCACCTCACCAATTGAATAGGCATCTACAGTCATGTGCCACTTAATGGCAAGGATACATCTAAGAAATGCATTGTTAGGTGATTTCGTGGATGTGTGAACATCCTAGAGTGCACTTACACAAACGTAGGTGGTCTAGCCTAGCACTACAGGTAGGCTGTACGGTATAGCCTACCACTCCTAGGCCACAAGGCTGTCTAGCATCTCACTGTACAAAACAACACAAAATTCAGTCAAACACAAGCGAAAATGATGCAATGAAGGGTCTCGGTAATCGTGAGATGTGTGAGGCTGCTGCCAGGGTGGCGCAGCACACTGTTTACAGCTAACATCATCATCATCATACCTAATAAAATGGTAATATGCAAATTACCATCACTCCGCTACGCCCACGATTGGGCCGGCTGGAGGTGCGGGGGGCGGGACTCAGGGTGGCCGATTGGCTGGTGGTAGGATCAGGGGGCGGAGACTCGCGAGTCCCCAACCCCCGCTCCTCCCGCTGGCTTAAACGGCTGGCGCTGATTAGGCCGGTGCTGCGGAAGACGCTGGTGGCGGAACTCGGGGTGGCCGATTTCGTGGCTGCCGGCACCAGTTTTCCGCCAGCACCAGTTTTCCTCTGGCCACCCGCCGATCAGAGCGCCTCCCGATCGGAGTCCCTCTCGGGGTGGCCGATCGTGCTGGCGGGAGGCGCTCTGATCGGCGGGTGGCCAGAGGAAAACTGCTGCTGGCGGATAACTGGTGCCGGCAGCCAGGTGAAGGAAAAGTCTATTGCATGAAACTTCGTGCAACGGGCTCCTAGTTTTTTATAAGTAGAAAGAGTACACTCTAATAATTAAAAGTATAAACCAGTAACATAGTCACTTATTATCACTATCAAGTATTATGCACTGTACATAACTGTATATGCTACACTTTCATATGACTGGCAGTGCAGTAGGTTTGTTTACATCAGCATCACCATAAACACAAGTAATATTGGCTAGCACATTAAAATGGCTACACCAGCACTAGGTTATAGGAATTTTTAAGCTCCACTATAATCTTTTTTTTAAATATATATATAGTGTGTGTGCTCCCAGACCATGTGTGTGCACACCCTTCTGCGGAAGTTAAGATATTTGCCTTACTGCCTGGCTCCTGAGTATGCTTTGTGTTCTACCAGGACTTCTGAATTTGGGGGCTCACCTTATTCGTAACATTATGCATACAAGTCTTTCATCATATATGTGTCTATAAATATTTTCCTCTATCTGTGGCTTGTCTTTATTCTCTTGACAGAGTCTTTTAAGAGCAGAAGTTTTAAATTTTGATGTAATACAATTTGTAATATTTATTTCTTACGGATCAACCTTTTGATGCCATGTCTAAGAAATCTTTGCCAAATCCAAGAGAATAAAGATTTTTCTTCTAAAGAGTAATAACATAAAATAAAATAAAAATATATATTTATTAAATGGATTGGGTGCCATTGGTCAGCATGAACATAGAGTTTTCAGGTGTGGGCTTCTATGTTACAATATCTGTATATTGCACTGTGTGCCCACCACCCAAAGTCAAATCTTCTCCTGTCACCTTATATTAGGACATCCCTCATTGACAGAACATTGTTATGTAGCACATGACTGTACTCATGTGTGGTTGATGCTGTAAGGCATTGGGTCTCAACTGGGATTCATGTGATAAATGCCTGGAAAGCTTTGAAAAGCAACAGTAATACCCAAAACTCATACCCTGAGATTTCTATTTAATGGGTCTGGCATAAGGCCCCAGCATGGGTATTTTTTAAAGCTTTCCAGTTCTGTTCACGGGGTTGAGAGTCACCAGATTGAGAGCCACTACTTCATGGGGTACAAAGGTGAAAACAGTGAGTTTGCTTTCTCCCATGAGTTCACAGGGAGACAGGCAGATATGTAAATAACTTTCAAGCTCCAGTGCTAGGTACTATAGAAGGTCTGAGAAGGATGTGTGATCCCGACTGAACCATCCTGTCTTCACCCAGAGCACTAATTTGTGTAAATAAACTCCTGTTTATTCCACCTAAGTAAAGCTTACTTGCCTTTGCAGGCCTATCTTAAGTCACTCCTCTTCCCTAAGGCCTTTTTAATAAGACACCAAATACAGTTGGTGGTTGCTGTACCTCTTCTCTGAACTCCTACACTACCAACCGGCTGTAGGCAAACAATCCAGGGCTAAACTATATGTGATTTCTATTGTTACTCTAGAGCAGTGATGGGCAACCTTTTGAGCTTGGTGTGTCAAACTTCGCCAAAACACTGAGCATAACTCGAGTAGTGTGTCACTTTCAGGAAAAAACATTATTTCGCAAATGTTTCATCCTCAGGAGCAGCAAATGTTTCATCCTCGGCATGCGGCCGCCTCAGCGGCCGCATGTCATCAGAAATGGCTACGCGTGTCAGTGCTGACACGCGTGTCATAGGTTCGCCATCACTGCTCTAGAGTAATCATAAAATGAAAGCTCCCATTTATTCAGGGCATATTATGTGCCAGGCACTCTGCTTTATGCTTCCCATACATTGCTGCCAACATTTGCAGGAGCTCTGTGATGCAGGCATGGATATACCTATTGTATAGATTAAGAAACTGAGACTCATCGATGTCAAGTACCTTGCCCCAACCCGACAGCTAGTAAGGACACATGAATACAGGTCTATATGCCTCCAAAGTTCTTTCAAGTGCATTATTTTATATCAAACTTAAACACTCTTTATTATAACATGTATTTCTCATACATTGTTTTGTAAGCTATAAACTTCTTTGATGTTCATTCTTTTATTTAATCCTGACTACACCCCTGCTATCAGCTCTGTTTGACAAGCAAAGGAATAAAGACTGGAAAAACTAGGTAAAACGCTCAAGATCCCATATCCTGGCCATGAACCCAGGTGTTCTTATTCCAAGTGCAGAGCTATTTCCACTGTTTTCACATGCCATGTGCCAAACTCTGTTCCTCATTGACCTGAAGTCCCTTGAGGGTTTTACGCTGCTCCTGTATTCCCTACAGATCCCAGAAATGCAGCCTGTTGCTTTATTAACCTATTTGCCTAGAAGTAGTAAGAATGTCCTCATGAGGCATCCCGGCCCCAATGACCTGAAGAACAAAACCCGAGCAGTTCTTTGGGGGCTAGAAAGAACTGTTGAGGAGGAATGACTGGTTCTTTTAGTGCCATGACTAAGTTATGTTATTTTTTTAAAAGGCTTTCAGTCACTACTTTTGAAGGTATGATTTCCAAGTATCTACATTAGCTAGCAGAAGCAAGCAATGTGAATTAAGTGACCATGGAATGGACCAGTGGAAAACAGAAAGACAACTTCCATCGCCTCCCCTACAGTCTCTAATATTATTTGAGTCCCAGTCACCGCCCTATGACATAAAAGCGTCTTTTTATTTATTTAGTCATATCCCACCTCATTTCCCAAAGGACTCAAGTGGTTTGCAATAGAGGAATAGATACAATAAATACTAAAGATAAAATATAAACAAGTAATGACAACCCAGGCTGGGGAAAATGCAAATATAAAAAGTTAAATCCAAGGAAAAATACTTTATTAGTCACAGAGGAAAAACTGCCTAAAGCCCTAAAGATTGTAGTGCATTTAAATAGACCTTTCGTGCGTGGGGTTCAGCTAATGAGGTCTTTTTTTAAGAGCTCAGTAACTCCTGTGTGGTTTTACTTCATGCTGGATATTGACACAAAAGAATGATTAAAGCAGTGAAACTATAGAATTTCTCCCCAGGATGTGGTCAACGCACTGTATTCATGCATCCTTGGTTAAATGGTAGGTAATGTTTTCCAAGTCTAATGTTGCCAAAAGACCACGTCAATGCTTTGTGCAGAACAGAAATTTCATTGTCTGAATCATGCGCATTCATTCATTTAGCAGGTACTGTGACAACAAATCATCTGCTAGGAACCATGCAATTCACTGGAATTCAAAGGCAAATATGGCCTGGGCCCTTTCCCATAGAGCAGTGGTCGGCAAACTCATTAGTCAACAGAGCCAAATACCAACAGTACAACAATTGAAATTTCTTTTGAGAGCCAAATTTTTTAAACTTAAACTTCTTGTAACACCACTTCTGCAAAATAGACTCGCTCAGGCCGTGGTATTTTGTGGAAGAGCCACACTCAAGGGGCCAAAGAGCCTCATGTGGCTCGCAAGCCACAGTTTGCCGACCACGGCCATAGAATATCTCTGTCTAGACGAGCAGACAGGCTTATTAATATAGAATCAGCACAATTGCAATCGTGTGATTCCAGGGCAGTGGTCAGCAAACTCATTAGTCAACAGAGCCAAATATCAACAGTACGATTAAAATTTCTTTTGAGAGCCAAATTTTTTAAACTTAAACTTCTTCTAAAGCCACTTCTTCAAAATAGACTCGCCCAGGCCGTGGTATTTTGTGGAAGAGCCACACTCAAGGGGCCAAAGAGCCGCATGTGGCTCGCGAGCTGCAGTTTGCCGACCACGGTTCCAGGGGTATGCATAAGGACTGTAAACGCAGACACGGGGACAACTGCTTCCCTGAAGCCGACAGGTGTATCTTATCTTCTAACTAACACACATCCAGTTACCAGGACACGGGTTCTGAGTTGAGGGAGCCATCCTTAATCAAGTGGACCTGGGGAATCTTAGAGTAAATAACTTACCTTTGCAACTTGTTAAATATCTCTGTATTTTTTATTTAATTCTGTGGAGAAATGAGGCAGGCAAAAACAAACAAAACAAAAACAAAACAAAAAACCAGCAGCAGAAAGGAGAAATGGATGGAAATACTGCAGAAAATATTTTGTCCTATCCAGGTTAGTGAGGTGGATCTTGGCGTAGCATAGGGGTTTTGTTTTTAGCAATCCTCCGTTGGAGAAAGGTACCTTCAGAGACACAATCAACTTTCTAGCAGACCATGCATCCATTCAAACCACCTAGTACCACATTTAAAACAAAAATATGGCCATTTGAGAGACATGAACTTGGCAGGTTTGTCTGCTGCCGATCAGCACCAAAACCTGGAAGCCAGTAACAAAAGTGACCAAGTCTTTTAAGCCTGCAGAGCTCCAGTGCTGACTCCAAAATTTGGAGCAAACTCTTCTGGCTGACCTGGCTGAAAAATACTTCCATGGCCATAAAAAATTTAGAAGCACTTTATTAAACAATATGGGGGAAAGCAACCTGCGTTGAAAGTTTGCTGAGACTGATTCCAGCGCTGGGTCTAGAGAATTCCCAGAGCAGGGCTCCTTGGAAAATCAGTACATTCCTGATGTTAGCTCAAGGCATGTTACGTGCTGACTTTCTACAACAGAAACAAAGCTGATAAGATAACTTTTAGAGAAAATAACCTTCTATTTCTCCTTATATTAACTCATAAGATGGAAGGAGGGGGAAACAACAACAACAACAAAAAAGAAGTTAAGAAATAATGAATACTGGAAACTCAGGGAATCAGCTAAAAAAAGACCTGTAGTGAGTAGTGTGCACACTTGTGACCAAAAACTAACCCACCAGGAACTAGAAAGACTGAACTCAAAAACTGAGTGTCTGAAACATGACTTTGGGTTAAGACCACAGGCCATGGAAGAACCAGACCCCTGGGGTTTGGATCCCAGCTTCTCCCTTATATATATACTAGAGGCCCGGTGCACAAAATTTGTGCACGGGGGTGGGGTGTGTGTCCCTCAGCCCAGCCTGCACCCTCTCCAATCTGGAACCCCTAGAGAGATGTCCGACTGCCCGTTTAGGCCCGATCCCAGTGGGCCTAAACGGGCAGTCAGACATCCCTCTCACAATCCAGGACTGCTGGCTCCCAACCACTCTGCCTGCCAGCCTGATTGACACCTAACTGCTCCCCTGCTGGCCCGATTGCCCCTAACTGCCCTCCCCAGCTGGCCCGGTAACCCCAAACTGCCCTCCCTTGCAGACTGGTCCCCTCCCAACTGCCCACCCCTGCCAGCCTGGTCACCCCCAACTGCCCTCCCCTGCAGGCCTGGTCGCCCCTAACTGTCTTCCCCTGCAGGCCTGGTCCCCCCCAACTGCCCTCCCCTGCCAGCCTGATCTCACCCCCAACTGCCCTCCCCTGAAGGCCTGGTCACTCCCAACTGCCCTCCCCTGCTGGTCTGATTGCCCACAACTGCCCTCCCCTGATGGCCATCTTATGGTGGCCATCTTGTGTCCACATTGGGGTGGCCATCTTTGACCACATGGGGGTGGCCATCTTGTGTGTTGGAGTGATGGTAAATTTGCATATTACTCAGGGCCCCAGTGCACGAATTCGTGTACTGGTTGGGTCCCTCGGGTTGGCCTGTGAGACCAGGCCAAAACCGGCTCTCCAACATCCCCTGAGGGGTTCCAGATTGGGAGAGAGTGCAGGACAGGCCAAGAGACCCCACTGGTTGCACGATCGGGGCCAGGGAGGGACATGGGAGGTTGGCCAGCCCGGGAGGGACCACGGGAGGGCTCCAGGGCATGTCTGGCCCATCTCACTCAGTCCTGATCAGCCGTACCCCTACAGCAAGCTAACCTACCAGTTGGAGTGTCTGCCCCCTGGTGGTCAGTGCACATCATAGTGACTGGTCGACCAGTCGACTGTCTGCCCCTTGGTGAGCAGTTGAGCAGCCTTAGCATATCTTTAGCATATTATGCTTTGATTGGTTGAACGAACGACCAGACAACCCGACACTTAGCATATTAGGCTTTTATTATATAGGACTAGAGGCCTGATGCATGAAAATTTGTGCAAGAGTGGGCCTTCCTTCCCCTGGCTGCTGGCACTGTCTTCCCTCCGGCACCCAGGACCTGGGCTGCTTCCCTCCTCTGGCCTCCCACAGGTACCTGGGACCCGGGCTGGCTTCCCTCGGGCCACCTGCAGATATCCGGGACCCAGGCTGGCTTCCCTCCAGCCCTAGCTTCATCAGGAAGGACGTCCAGAATGACATCCAGAAGATGTCCAGTCTAATTAGCACATTACCCTTTTATTATTATAGATGACTCTGGGGAAGATACTTCTAAGGTTCTTCTCTCACTTGAAAAGGGGGGAAATAATAGTACCAACTTCACTAGGTTATTGAGAGGATTGAATGAGATAATGCCTATGCAACTTAGCACAATACCCAGCTCTTAATAACGGCTGAAAAAAAATGTTAGCTTCTGTTTTATAATCATTCTCTCATGTAATCCTCACAACCCTGCAAGGAATGTCCAATGATCCCCAGTGGGGAAATGGTTGAGAAGAAGGTGTCTTTGCTAAACCGTTCCACAGGTGATGAGCTTTCTAAATGACAGCATGCTTCACCTTCTCTCTGCTTCTCAGGAAGCCAGACAACCCATTGTGTAGATGGTTTTTCACTTTTTTCCTACAACTCAGTCTGTCTCATGGCTTTCTGCCCAATTATACCTCCTTCCTAATTCCCCATGATCCTCAACTCCCTCCTTTTACCATGAGAATATTTTTTGTTTTGTTATTGGTTTTTGTTCTTCAACTTTTTTTGTACCAAGGACATATGGGACTACCCCACAGTAAGCAGTGACGTTAAGGAAACTTTTGTGACTATTTGGACATCAGCTTGTCATCATCTTTTTTCTCAGTTTCTATTTTTGTATATTTTCCACTTTCAAGGTACTCCTTCCAAGATCAGGACAAGGTTCCCAAGGAAGATTAAAATATTTTAGAGATCATGGATAATTCCAACTCCCATGTCAGACCAGAGACTGCTATAAACACTACAGGTGGTAAATAGAAGCTGCAATGGAACTCGGAAGAGAGAAGGACAGGTGGGAGAACACCTGTTTTCTAATACTTGAGGTGCTATCATGAGGAAGAGGCTGATTCAGCCTCTTCTCCAAGGGCAGAACAGACAATGGGTGGTGTCTGTGAGGAAACAGATCCCAGGTCAGGAGAAGGAGGTTTTTTTCTCACCAATGGGACTGTCCCATGAGGGGGTCGGCTGCCTTGAGCTCATGAGTGCTGCATCACTGGGGATGTTTGAGCACAGGTTGAATGCCACCTGTAGACTTATTCTGAAGAGGATTCCTGCATGAAATAGAAAGTCCCCTGTCAGAATGCAGGAGTGTCAACTATAACACTTTTACAAGAGTTAGCAGATAATTGAGAGGATAGTGAGACAAAGGTAAAAGAGCAACCTTTGAATGGGGAAGGAATTGGTAGGTGTTGAGAAGAGTAAAATTGAGTGACGGGCCACCCACCTTATCACCCTGTCTCAATCATCACTGGTACCCAGAGAACATAGTTCCTCCTTGGAGCCATCCAGAGCAACTAGGATATGGAGAAAGCACTCTACTCATCCTCTTCCCCTCTTTTCAATGAGCCCTTCCATCCAGCAATAAGCCAACTGGATGCCTCTGTCTGTTCTATGATGCTGTTTTAGAGAAAGTCCCCAGGCCACTTTTCAGAGGATCAGATAGAAAGCCCAGATAAAGTGGAAATGACAGTTTATAAGAATTAGTGTCCAAATC